>NW_026575046.1:64875580-66289042 GCF_905146905.1 Nyctereutes procyonoides
CCTAGAAGTATTTTCAGCCCTATAGAGGCAGTCTTTGAGATGTCATCTATGATCTTTCCAGTGTTGGCCTTGCTGAGATAAATTTCTTTCTTGTTTCACCACTACTCATTTCTCTGCCTTTGGATTTTGTCAGTGGCGAGTGGCCGAACTTGGTCTGTTTGGGACTTCTGAAGCAGGTGCTCTCATGCCCTTGGGCCCAGTTACAGTGGCAGAACTACTAAACTGATTTCATGAGCCATTAAAGGGCTGCAACTACAGCTTGAAAAACACACCTCGGATCAGTGCTTCTCAAATGTTACAGTATATTTGATTCACCTGGAGACCTTGCTATAATGCAAATTCAAATTCAGTAAGAGCGAGATGGGGCTTGAGATGGTGCATTTCTAATATGCTTCCAAGTGTTGCAAATGCCATTGGTCCATGAATTACTCTTCCAGTGGCAAGGCCTGGACCATAAAAAGTGCAAGAAGGTAATAGCAACCTTGATGCCTCTCCCAGTCATGAAGCTCTCTTTATGATAGCAAACTTTAGAAGAAATTGCAAGTAGACTGTGGTATTTATCCTGCCCAGATGTAATGGACAGTAAGTTGTCCTAAATATTGTCAGTAGGTAGTTATGGAGTTCAAATTCTCAACCTATGTGCGTGTAAGTAAGAACCAATGTGCAACAGATCATGAGGGGCCTGGGTGGCTCAGTTGGTTAAGTGTCTGCCTTCAGTTTAAGTCATGATCTCAGGGTCCTTGGACCAAGTCTCATGGCTAGTTCACTGCTCAGAGGGGAATCTGCTTCTCCCTCTCCCTTTGCCTCTTTTTTTTAAAAATAGGATTTTTATTTATTTACTTGACAGAGAGAGAGAGAGAGAGAGAGAGAGAGAGAGAGCAAGCAGCGGGAGCAGCAGAGGGGAAGGGAGAGCCAGAAGCCGTACATGGGGCTTGATCTCAAGACCCCAGGACCATGACTCAAGCTGAAGGCAGACGTCCAACCGACAGAGCCACCCAGGTGCCCCTCTCTCTGTCTCTTCTACACTGCTCATGCCCTCACTTCTCTCTCTCTCAAAAGAAAAAAAAAACCTTAATATCAGAATTGAAAAAATAACAGACTAACTAGGATCATTTAGTTTTAGAACAATGATGTGTGTGTCCTGTGTCACATTATTAATATATCCCTTCATATAGGTGAAGAACTTCAAAGGAGAAGGTGATACGTAGAGAGGTCAGAGTACTACCAAGGCAGTGCTGGCTGACTGATCCCTCTAGGTTGGCACCATCTGGGTGAATTCACAAGTCAGTATCTGGCCCTCAGTCTTGAAGGCCATAGAGTTGTCCAGGACTCTGAGAAGGTTCTGACATTAACCTCATTTACAGAGTCTACTATATAAAAATACAAGTGCTGGCTTGTTTATTTTATAATAAAAAGCATAATAAAAAGTCCAAGAGGACTTTGTGTCTTTAGTTGTATGTCCTTTCTCTTCCTTTAGGAACTTTATATGGGAAGACAAATTATAATTATAAGGTTGCTAGGAGAACACAGAATCAGAGAAAAAGACTTTCATTAAATATTTTAGGGACACCTGGGTGGCTCAGCAGTTGAGCTCCTCACTTCGGCCCAAGGTGTGATCCTGGAGTCCTGAGATTGAGTCTGGCATCGGGCTCCCTGCATGGAGCTTGCTTCTCCCTCTGCCTGTGTCTCTCCCTCTCTTTCTCTCTGTGTCTCTCATGAATAAATAAATGCTTATCTATCATCTCCAGAATATTGCACCTGCTACGAGCACCTTTTCATTTGGCCAGACTTTAGATGGGCCCCTCCATTGTCTGTCTCTGAAAGGCTCTGTTTACTAGAGCTTCTGCAGCTGACTGATCCACATTCTGATGGAATCATCAACCACATCAGCACATTTCATCAATATATCAAGTATTCTGTATCTTTTAGATACATGTCTCTTTAACCCATAATTACATGCTATTTGTGTTCTCTCAGAGAGCAATTTAATTTTCTTTTTTTTTGGCGGACATCTCATTTGCTCCCTTTTGTTAACCACCATAAGGTTAACTATCAGAGTCAAAGAAATATTCTCTCCCTATTTCAGTCTAAATATTTTCCATTCTTTTTTAAACTTTTTTTTAATCAAATGAAGATAATATATTGCATAGATTTAAAAGCCAATAATGCTAAAATGATGGTAACACAAAATGGTGGACCTCTGTCCCTCCCCTTCCAACACTTCCTTCGTGATCTATTTCTCCTGTCACTTCCCTCCATCTACGTTTCTAAATAATAATCTAGTTTTCTATTTTAGACATGATTTACTGACCCCTTTCTATGGAAGATGAGGATTTGGAAATCTTTTACCCCCACACATTTATCTCTTTTCTTTCTCAACTCTAAATTTAATTGTACCGTGATGGTTTCTTAAGTCTTAGTGTTTCCATTATTGGGATCATATAAACATTATCACTGCTGAGCCATGAGGTTTACTATGAAAGTGTTTCCTTTTTTGTATAATTTCCTGGCTTTCCTGAAGTTAATGATTGCCTCTGACTTCTGACTTAGCACTTGAAAAACCAAACAGGCTTACGAAGGTTTTAGATTTACAGGAAAATGGTAAAGATAGAAGAGAGGGTTATTATATACCCCACCCCAGGTTTCTCCTACTAGTAACATTTTATATTAGTGTGGTACATTTGTTACAATTAATGAGCCAATGAACTAGAGTGCATATTTCATTAAGATTTCTTTAATTAAAAAAAAAAGATTTCTTTTATTAGTACCCACTCTCCTATTCCTGTTCTGGGATCAGTCTTTCTCTCTTTCTCTCTCTCTCTCTCTCTTCCTATACCCAATGTGAGGCTTGAACTCACAGCCCCAAGATCAAGAGTCATAAAAAAAAAAAAAAAAAGATCAAGAGTCATATACTCCACCAACTGAGCCAGCCAGGTGCCCTGCCCTGCCCACACACTTTCTATTTTGCAGTTATGTCTTCTTACACCTAAATGTGACAGTTTTTCAAACTTCCATGTTTCTGGTGACCTTGACAGTTTTGAAGAGTACTGGTTGAGTATTGTTGTAGAATGTTACTTAATCAGGATTAGTCTGTTTTTCTCAAGGATAGACTGGGGTTGTATGTTTTTGGAAGGAAGATGGTTGAGAGAAGTTGCATTCTTATCCTTTCAGTCACTGTGTCTATTTTAGTTTGTTTTTCTTCTCCTCGAGGCATTTCTTCTAGAACCCTCTACCCTGCTCCAATTTGGATTTGGTGTCATCTCTACACCTGATAATTGTCACCCTGAAATTTACTTTCACATTTTTTCTTGAGATTCTTTTCACTCTCTGTAAAAGATTTCTGTTCCCTGGATCCCTTTTCTTCATCCTCTTCCTTTTTTCCTCCTCCTCTTTGTTCTCCTCCTCCTTCTCTTCTCCTTCTGGTTTAGTTTGGTATTTGGGTATCTGCTAGTAGACTCCTGAGAGAAAATATAAAAGAGGTAAATATTTGAGTCCTTGGAGCCTAAAAAGTCATTATTCTATTGTACTTGATGGATAGTTTTGATGATCTTTCTTTCCTTTCCTTTCCTTTCCTTTCCTTTCCTTTCCTTTCCTTTCCTTTCCTTTCCTTTCCTTTTCTTCTTTTCTTTTTTCTTTTCTTTTCCTTCTTCTTCTTCTTCTTCTTCTTCTTCTTCTTCTTCTTCTTCTTCTTCTTCTTCTTCTTCTTCTTCTTCTTCTTTTTTATAATTTCTTCCACTTCATCTCCTCTGTTCTCTCATAGTCATATATTGGGTCTCCTGGATTGACCTTTTTGTTTTCTTCTCTTTCCTCTCCTGTCGTTTACCTCTCATGTCTTGTGTCACCTTCTAGGAAATCTCTTTAAATCACTAATTTTATCCTATGTTTCATCTGTCAGGGGATCCCTGGGTGGCACAGCGGTTTGGCGCCTGCCTTTGGCCCAGGGCGCGATCCTGGAGACCGGGGATCGAGTCCCGCATTGGGCTCCCAGTGCATGGAGCCTGCTTCTCCCTCTGCCTGTGTCTCTGCCTCTCTCTCTCTCTGTGACTATCATAAAAAAAATATATATATATATATGTTTCATCTGCCAGACTTATTTGTTGTTCTTTAAAATTTTTTAAATTTAACTTTTTTATTCCTATTTCATAAATATTTTCTTTCATCTGAGGATACTAATTTTTTAAAGGTTATTTTATTTTCAGAGAGAGGGCATAAGTGGGAGGGGCAGAGGGAGATAGAATCTCATGTGGGGGATCCCTGGGTGGCTCAGCGGTTTAACCCCTGTCTTTGGCCCAGGGCATGATCTTGGAGACCCGGGATCAAGTCCCATATCGGGCTCCCAGCATGGAGCCTGCTTCTCCCTCTGGCTGTGTCTCTGCCTCTCTCTCTCTCTCTCTCTGTGTCTTTCATGAATGAATGCACAAATAAAATCTTTAAAAAAAAAAAAAAAGAATCTCATGCGGACTCTGCACTCAGCAGGAGCCAGATGTGAGGCTGGATCCCATGACCCTGCGATCATGACCTGAGCCAAAACCAAGAGTTGAGACACTTAAATGACTGAGCCACCGAGGCGCTCCAATAAAGATACTAATTTTTAAAAAATATTTTCCTCAACTCCCTGCATGCTGTTTCCTCCAATTCCCTTTGCTCTGTGTCTATTTCTGCCTTCCTCTTTTTTTTAAAGATTTTATTAATCTATTCATGAGAGACACACAGAGAGAGAGAGAGAGGCAAAGACACAGGCAGAGGGAGAAGCAGGATCCACGCAGGGAACCCGACCCCAGGACCCCAGGATCATGCCCTGAGCAGAGGCAGAGGCTCAACTGCTGAGCTACCCAGGCATCCCTCTGCCTTCCTTTTTAACAGAGTTTCTTCACTTTCCTGGTGACTTTTGACTGTCTGTTCATGTTTAGGAATGAGGGATTAAAAAGGTACCTTGACTGGCTCAGTTGGAAGAACATGCGACTCTTGATCTCGGGGCCTGCAGTTTAAGCTCCCACGGCAGATGTAGAGATTACTTGAATAAATAAAACTTTAAAAAGAAAAAAGAAAAGAATGAGGGACTGAAATACCTGATTACAAGCTCAATGTGTATGAGGCTTGTTTCCTATGGACATTCCTATAAAGGGAGAGGTAGGTGAGAGTCTTCTGCTTGAGGACTATCTCTGATTTTGGGTGCAAACATTCCAGGAGTTGAGTTGGAGACCCAGAAAAGGGAGGGGCAGTTCCAGGATTTGGGAAACTCAATCCTCTTTCCAAGTTTTAGGTCTCACCCCTACTTTCTACTTTGCCTAATATCTCTGACCTCAAGGCCTTTCTAGTTCAAGAGGAGGTTGCTAGAGAAGGGATACCTGCTGACTCAGCTGGTGGACAGGAGTGATCTGTGGGCCCAACATTCTTTGTAATATTAGACTATCAACTTACCTATTTTCAGTTCACTTCTCAGCTTCTACCACACCTGGTATCTTCAGTGACTGACATTTTTTAGTTTCTGCAACAATCAGCTCGCTTCTTATTGGTTTCTCCTTTGGCAAGACAGATTCCTCTTCTTTTCTTTTCTTTTTTTTTTTTAAGATTTTATTTATTTGACACGGAGAGAGGGCACACAAGCAAGGGGAGTGGCAGGCAGTGGGAGAAGTAGGCTCCAAGCTGAGTGGGGAGCCTGATGCGGAACTCAATCCCAGGACCCTGGGAATCGTGACCTGAGACCAAGGCTTAACCAAAGGAGCTTCCCAGGCACCCCTGGTGATGTAGTTTTAGAATAGAGGTGAAGTTTGGTGGGGTGAGGTCCAGAGCTGATGACCAAGAAAGAATCTTGAGACATCTTTGGTACAAAATAGTGGTTTTATTAAAGTACAGGGACAGGACCAGTGGGCAGGAAGAGGGGCTATGAGGGGTTGTGAGGGGTGGCTGATTATATACCTACAGGGTTGGAGGAGGTAAGGAAAAGGAAGGTTTCAAAAGGATTTTTATATGCTAAAGAGGACTCACCAGATACTGGAGGCCTTGACATTGTCAAGTTAAGGTTGTTTTTCTCTCTAGCAAGGCATTAACTTAAGACAGTTGGGAACTTCCTGGAGGAATGTCACCCCCCAGGATTGGGTGTGAGCTTGTGCTTTGTCCTCAGCTAGAGTTCCCTCATCATCTGTCAAGATATTTCAATTTCCCTTTCTCTGTTTTACCAAATCAGTGACTAGTCTCACATCCATTTTGCATTATTTTGGTCTCTTCCCTTTCCATCTTCATCCGCATGTTATAAATTTGAAATTTTTGATTCTGCCTCCTAATTATCAATGAAGTTTACTCCCTATCTGTCCAATCTCATCGTTTTAATGTAGGCCCTCATCATATCTTTCCTCTACTGTTACAATAAAAGTCTATGTGTTCTCCATGTTTTTCATCTTTTTCCATATCCACTGCTCTCCCCATTTTCTTTTTAAAACACAATATGATTTTTCTTCACTTCTCTGTTTAAAATTCTTTGAAGGATTTCCTGTTATTTGCTAGAATAAACTCCAAACTCTTCAAATACAATCCTCCTTCAAAATTTGGATCTTGCATGTCTTTTCCAGTCCCATTCCTTGCCACCATCCCCAACATGATACTCTATATTGTGGAGCAAGCTATTTATTTTCTGACACACCCTCAGAACTTTACATAACTCATTTCCTCTTCCAAAACATCCTTCCCTGTTCCTCTTTCTGGAAAACTATTTACTCATCCATCCAAGCTCAGATCAAACATCACATCAGAGAAGCCTTTCCCAATCCCCAAAATGAATTAAGTCATTCTTTTCTCTATACTCTCACAGCACTTCTCACAAAACTCTATTACAGCCATTTTATATTGCATGGTGATTGTTTATGAGCCTATTTCTCACACAACCCATTCTATTCATCTTTGTTCCCTTCTTTTTCCTACCCTCCCTCTACCTCTCAGCTTACAGCATGATACCTAGAACACAGTAAAGCAACTAACATGTATTGAGCACTTAGGCTCTTAATAAATATTTGTTGAATAAATGAAGGCAACACATAAGAGATTTCAGGAAGTCTGAGAGACCCTACTGCTGTGTTTTCTAAAGGTTGGTGAGGTCTGGAGTCAACCCCTTTGGCGCAAAGAGGTGATTTTATTAAAGCACGGTGACAGGCCCCATTGGCAGAAAAAGTTGCTGTACTGGGGTTGTGAGCAAGGGCTGATGATATTCTATAGGGTTGAGGGAAATAAGGAAAAAGAGAAGTGTCCAAAAGGACTTTCATATACTAAAGAAGACCCACAGGATACTGGAGGCCTGGCTATTGTCGAGCTAAGATTGTCCCCCCCCTCAGTGCCCGTCACCCATTCACCCTCACCCCCTGCCCTCCTCCCCTTCCACCACCCCTAGTTCATTTCCCATAGTTAGGAGTCCCCATGTTCTGTCTCCCTTTCTGATATCTCCCACACATTTCTTCTCCCTTCCCTTATATTCCCTTTCACTATTATTTATATTCCCCAAATGAATGAGAACATACAATGTTTGTCCTTCTCCGATTGACCCACTTCACGCAGCATAATACCTTCCAGTTCCATCCACATTGAAGCAAATGGTGGGTATTTGTCGTTTCTAATGGCTGAGTAATATTCCATTGTGTCCTCCCCTCTAGCAAAATATTAACGTCAAGATAGTTGGAAGTTTCCTGGAGGAATGTCACACATATCCCACCCAGGAGTGGGGGAAGGTTGCAAGGTGGCAGCTTGTGTTTTGCCCTCAACTTGCCTTCTGCATCCTCATCAGATACCCTTAGGATTTTCTGAGGTCTTTATATTAGGGGTTTATACAAAACTACTACGCTTACAGGCACAGCTGTGCATTTCCTTCATTATGACTAATGACAAGACAGGCATATAAATCTCAGACGGGCAAGGCTGTAAGTCAGGCAGGCTCTCCTGTAAGACATTTTGGAGCTGGCTCGAATCTAATCTCCAGAAAGTAGGAATTTTTATCTCTTTGTTTACCTTTGTATCCTCAGTGCCTTGTACATAGTAAGTACTTGTATTAGGGTACCAACAGGAAACAGATGGAACACTCAAAATAGGATAACTTGAGGGGAGACCATTTATAAAGGTGTAGGTGGAGTGTAGGGGAATCACAAATGATAGGAAAGTAACCCAGGGTTTATAACAGTGACAAACTGTTACAACACCCTAAGTTGAAAATGGAGAAGTTATGTAGATACAGCTACCCTGCCCTGGAGAAGAACAATGACCAGCAGTCACAGCCAACCAATTACTGTAAAGGCCACCCCTCACCCCCACCCAGGGTAACCTCAGTCTAAATCACAAGGTTCAAAAGCATGTGGAAAAACTCAGGCTTAATGGCTGGCATTAATGCAAAAGGACTGTAACCTAGTATGGGAATCAAGCAACAGGAATCACTAAGCCAAGGTGGCAAATGCTATCACCATCTCTAAGCCAGGGCCTGGCCTATATGCGACCACATTTTCTTTTCACAGTTCCTAATCTTGCCCTGAAGGCACACTTTCTTTGTCAGTTAGGGTCCTCTTTCTTAGTTGAAGTAAGGCCCTACAGCACTTTTCAGCAAAGGGCTCCAGGAAACTAAATTCTGCTGTTACCTAATATGAAACCTATTTGCCAAACTGGGTCCCATCAAGAAAAAAACAAATAGCGTTAGTAGGGTCTTTCCAGTTTGAAATAGGTCCTTAGCCATCAGCTGGGGATACAAAGGTTAGATCAGCTCCAGAGAGAAGGAACTGCCAAGTGCTAGACCAAGCAGATTTTGGAGGGGCCCCCAGACAGCCAGGTTAGGGTTCAAGTTAGGATTCTGTTTCTAGGGGCGTCTGGGTGACTCAGTGATTAAGGATCTGCCTTCAGCTCAAGTCATGATCCCAGGGTCCTGGGATGGAGCCAACATAGGACTCCCTGCTCAGCAGGGAGCCTACTTCTTTCTCTTTCCCTGCTCATTCTCTCTCTCTCTCTCTCTCTCTCTCACTCGCTTGCTACCTCTTCTTTCTCTCTATCAAATAAATAAGTAAAAACTTAAAAAAATAAAAAATAAAATAAAAAAAAAGAGGGAGGGCTTCTGTTCCTAAGGGAGGAAATAATGCAAATCACCAAAGTAAAAATTCTACAGACTGGTCAAAACAATTGAGAGTTGGGACACCTGGGTGGCTTAGTGGTTGAGTGTCTGCCTTCGGCTCCAGGGTATGATCCTGGGGTTCTGGGATAGAGTCCCGCATCACTCGGATCGGGCTCCGGGCATGGAGCCTGCTTCTCCTCTGCCTGTGTCTCTGCCTCTCTCTGTGTCTATCATGAATGAATAAATAAAATCTTTAAAACAAAACAAAAAACAATTGAAAGTTGAGGAAAAGGCATATAGTAGGTATATAGGATATGTTTTTCAGGGTAAGATTGATTTCAGACTCATCTGCTGGTGGCAATGATATTTCTAACAAACCATTAGGGATGGTGTGGATTGACTCCAGAATTTGGTATGACTGAACTCACAACAATCTTAGGTCCTGAAGCTTAGTAGGGAAAGATAGGGAAAGTAATAATCTGCTTTCCTTTTTTTTCTCCCCTCCTTTAAAAATGATTCTAAATTAAGCCAAAAGCTTTTTCTGTGAATGTTTAATTAAAACAAGCATGTGAGGGATCCCTGGATGGCGCAGCGGTTTAGCGCCTGCCTTTGGCCCAGGGCGCGATCCTGGAGACCTGGGATTGAATCCCACATCAGGCTCCTGGTGCATGGAGCCTGCTTCTGTCTCTGCCTCTCTCTCTCTCTCTCTCTCTCTCTCTCTGTGACTATCATAAATAAATAAAAAATAAATAAATAAAAACAAGCATGTGAGCTCGTAATAACTACTATTTACTGAGCATCTACTGTTTTACGCTTTAGGTATGTTCTCATTAATCTGCATAACAACTCTATAAGGTAGATACAATTATACTTACTTTACAGATGACGAAATGGAAGTTCAGAGCAATAAAACAAATAAGTTGTAACGTTGGGGTTTTGAGCCAAGCTTACTTGGCTTTAAAGCCTGAATTATTTCTGGTACTTTAGCTGCCTATGCTATCCTGTTGAGACACATGATTTTAATCAACCTCAAGCCTTGGATTCCTCTGGGTCATTATAAATGATGAGGACAAGCAAACTTAATGTGATAAGGCCAAAGGAGGATAGATATTAGTACATCACAAAATGTTAGCATGGTTAAGAATAACCAGAATATTTTATAACATCTTTAAATTTTTTTCATGTTAAACATTGAACCCGCTCGTGCTCAAAGTTACTTTCTATGAGAGATCATCTCATTTTTGGTTTCTGAGGACAGGGTAATTTGTACTATGCTATTTTTCACTTTCATACTTCCCTTCCCCTAATGTGTGGCCCAGGGACAGGCAACTGTCCTAAGAGCTTTCAGTCCTTCAGCTAGCCCGTGATCTCCCACACAGTCTGGCTTGAAAGAACAAAGTAAGGGGATGCCTGGGTGGCTCAGTGGTTGAATGTCTGCCCTCACACTCAGGGCATGATCCTGGAGTCCCAAGATCAAGTCCCACATCGGGCTCCCTGCAGGGAGCCTGCTTTTCCCTCTGCCTGTGTCTCTGCCTCTCTCTCTCTCTGCGTCTCTCCTGGATTAAAAAAAAAAATTCTTAAAAAAAAGAGAGAGAGAGAGAGAGAGAAAGAAAAAGAAAAACAAAGTAAGCCACTTGCCTGAGATTTTCTCACTTAGATACTGGAATTTGCAAATATAGAGAATATTAGGTAAGGATAGAATTGGAGCCTTGGTGGATCATGGCAAACCAAAGTAGAAGCTGTGAAATAAAAGACAAAAAATAAGATAAACAAATATGTAACTCAGGGTTCTAACAAGAAAACAAAAAACATGTGCAAATGATAAGTTGAGGAGATTTTATGTACAAAGGAACTAATTAGAAATATGTGGGCAGGGTGTAAGGGAGCTATGGGGATCATAGAGGAACCTTATCTGGGTAGTAAGGGAGCTATTACCACCCCTAGACCTGAAGGGCCAAGTGAAGGAAGAGGTTAGAAGGGGAAAGTTGTGTAGAGAGAGTCACTTTGAGAGGAGCATTTAATCCTGGTTGAGGGACAGTGCGCTTAAAGTGACCTTGCAAGGAGAAAGCCAGGAGAATAAATACAGTCCTCATTTTGTTCATTTAATCTGTACTGGTCAGGCTTCCAGGAAAGAGAGCCTTATGGTGAAGGATGAAAAGTGGACCTGGAGGAGCAAACTGAAGATATTTTAGAAAAATAAAACAATGAGTAGAGGGAGGAGAATAGAATAAATACATAGAGAGAAAAAATTGGCTGTCACAGAGTAAGAGTTGCTACCCACAAGAAAGACGAAAAGGATAGCTAATTCCTAGAGTTGCCTCAGATCCTGATGACTTTCCAGTTTGAAATCCAGTCCCAGTCTTGTTCTAAATATAGCTTTACAATAGACTCTCCTCCTTTAAAATAACCTATGAGCAACCTGTGGTTGCTTGTAGCCTAATAAAATGCTGGGTACAATGAGAGTAGTTTATTCCTCTTAGACATCCAGCAAAGTGGGGCGCCTGGGTGGCTCATTCAGTTAAGCATCCAACTCTTGATCTTAGCTCAGGCCCTGATATCATAGTTGTAAGTTCAAACCCCGCTTTGGCTCCACTTTAAAAAGAAAGAAATCCTGCAAACAGACATTTCAGCCAGTTACTGAGAAAGAATCAAGACACTCTCCTCAGCCTTTTTAAGGTGTCCAGATTTAAAAATAAAGGTGTCAGTGTTGTGAAAACCACGTACGGTCAAAATTGAGAAATTATAAAACTGACCTAACTAAGTGAACTCTCTTGAATTATGGAAAACAAGCTGCCCTTTGAAAGGATCACAGACCATTCTACAGGAAATTAAAACAACAATAATTTTTTTTCTTTAATCATGTTCCCCCTCACCTTTATTGATTTATCAATATACCAAACTATTCTATTTAAAGTATAAAATTTGATATATGTATTTGTCACCACCATCAAAATAACATTTCTATCCGCTCCAAAATATTTTGTACTTTGTAATCTCTCCCTCTACTTACATCCCCAATGAAACTACTAATTAACTTTCTGTCATTTTGAGTTTTCTAGATTTTATATAAGTATATTTGTATAAACATATATATATAAATATAGCTTTATTTATTTATTTATTTATAGATTGAGAAAGAGAGAAAGAGAGAGAAAGAGAGAAAGAGAAGGAACATGGGAAGGTGCAGAGGGCGAAGAAGAAGCAGACTACTCACTGAGCAGGGAGCCTAATGTGAGGTTCAATCCCAGGACCCTGAGATCATGAACTGAGCTGAAGGCAGATGCTTAACCAGCTGAGCCACCCAGGAAATCCCTACCTGCTTTTTTTACTCTTCATAATTTTTCTGAGATTTCAACTATTTTGTTATATGTATCAATAAGTGTCAATAATAATCCTTTTTATTGCTGTATAGTCCTTACATTAATATACTTCAGTTTGTCCATTCACATCTTTTTAAAATTAGATTTAATTTTTTATTAAGATTTTTTATTTATTCATTTGAGAGAGAAAGAGAAAGCACAAGCAGGAGAAAAGGGAGAGGGAGAGGGAGAAGCAGACTCCCTGGTGAGCTGGGTGTACGTGTGGGGCTGGATTCTATGGACCTGGAAATCATGACCAGAGCTGAAGGCAAATGCTTAACCATCTAAGCCACCCAGGTGCCCTGATGTCTTTTTTTTTTTTTTTTTTAAGATTTATTTGGGGCAGCCCCGGTGGCTCAGAGGTTTAGTGCCGCCTTCAGTCCAGGGCCTGATCCTAGAGACCCTGGATCGAGTCCCACGTCAGGCTCCCTGCATGGATCCTGCTTCTCCCTCTGCTTGTGTCTCTGCCTCTCTCTCTCTCTCTGTGTCTCCCATGAATAAATAAATAAAATCTTTAAAAAATTATTTGTTTGTTTGAGATGGAGAAAACACATGTGCATGGGTGGGGGGAGGGGCATAGAGAAAGAAAGGGGGAATCTCTAGCAGACTCCATGCTGAGCCTGATGTGGGCCTCATCTCATGACCCCAAGATCATGATCTGCACTGAAACCAAGAGTGGGATGCTTTAACCAACTGGGCCACCTAGGCACCCCATCATGTCTTTTTTAAAACTAAGGTATAATTGACATACAACATTATCTTGGTTTCAGGTATATGACATAATGATTTGATATTTATATATATTGCAAAATTACCACTACAATAAATCTAGTTAATATCTGTCACCACATATAGTAACAGAATTTTTTTTCTTAGGCAAAAAGCTTTTAAGATTTACTCTGTTAGCAACTTCCAAATATGCAATATAGTATTATTAACTATAATTGCCATGCTGTACTTTATAACGTCATGACTTACTTATTTTATAACAGTACTTTGTATCTTTGACTCTTTTTGTCCATTTTATTCACCCTTCACCCCCTTCTGGCAACCTACAATCTATGAAATTTTTATTATTATGTTTTTTTAAGATTCTACATATAAGTGAGGCAGTGCACCCAGTGGTCCTACAGATCTGTCTCTTGTTTCAACAGTGTTTGGACAGAACAGACAGGGATACCCCTTCTACCAATCTCTGACAACCCTCTAACCTTTTTTCCAGTGGCAACTTTGGGAGCCATTTTCTTGGCCATCCTGTGCTTCCTGGACACCCTATTTTGAGTTTAGCTCCTTATTGCCAATCAACCATGAGCTCCCAGATTCATCAGAATTATTCTACCAAGATGGAGGCCACTGTCAAGTGCCTGGTCAACATGCATCTGCAGGCCTCCAACACCTACCTCTCTCTGGGCTTTCATTTTGACTATGATGATGTGCCTCTGGAGGATGTGGGCCACTTTTTCTACAAGTTGGCTAAAGAGAAGCACAAGGGTGCTGAATGTCCCTTGAAGCTTCAAAACCAGCATGTTGGCCACATCCTCCTCCAAGATGTGCAGCAGCCATCCCAAGAAAACCCTGAACTGCCCGGGTTCTGGAAAATAGCCTGAACCAGGCCCTTTTGGAACTGTATGCCCTGGGTTCTGTCCTTGCTGACCTCCCATCTCTGTGACTTTTTGGAGAACCACTTCCTAGATGAGGAGGTGAAACTCACCAAAACGATGAGTGACCACCTGACTAACCTTCTCAGGCTGGCCTCTAGGCTGGGCTGGGCAAGTATCTCTTTGAAAGGCTCACTCTCAAGGAGGATTAGTAGCCTCTGGAGCCCAGCAGCCTTCAAGAGGCCCCTCTAGTATCCCCCTGGTGCCAGGGTTTACAGCCACTAGGCAGCTTCTAACCACCCTGGAGCCCTCTCCCAAGCTGTGGACCAAATGGAAACAATAAGGGTTTTTGCAAAATAAAATAAAATAAAATAAAATAAAAATTCTACATATATGTGAAATCATAGGGTATTTGTTTTTCTATGTCAGATTTATTTCATTTAGTATAATGCCCTCAAGGTCTATCCATGTTGTCACAAAAGGCAAGATTTCATTCCTTTTTATGACTAATATTCCATACCACATCTTCTTTATCCATTCTTCCATCAATGGATACTTAGGTTGTTTCCATGTCTTGGCTATTTGAAATAATGCTGTGAAAAAAGTGAAGGTGCATCTATTTTTTTGAGTTAGTATTTTTGTTTTCTTTAGAAAATACCCAGATGTAGAAGTGCTGGATCATATGGTAATTCTATTTTTAATTTTTTGAGGAACCACCAAACTGTTTTCCATAATTGGCTGCACCAATTTACATTCACACCAACAGTGCATGAGAGTTCCCTTTTCTCCACATCCTCACCAACACTAGTTATTTCTTGTCTTTTTGATAATAGCCATTCTAATAGGTGTGAGGTGATAGCTCATTGTGGTTTTGATTTGCATTTTCCTGATGATGAGTGATGTTGAGCACCTTTTTATGTACCCATTGGCCATTTGAATATCTTCTTTGGAAAAATATCTATTCAGATCCTCTGCACATTTTTTAATAAGTTTTTTTTTTGCTATTGAGCTTTATGAGTTCTTCTATACTTTAGATTGTAATTCCTTTTTTTTTCTTAGATTGTAATTCCTTACTAGATACACAATTTGCAAGTATTTCCTCTCATTCAGTAGGTTGTCTTTTCATTTTGTTGATAATTTCCTTTGCTGCACAGAAACATTTTAGTGGTCATCCCACTTGTTTGTTTTTGCTTTTGTGCCAAATCCAAAAAATCATTTCCAAGACTGACGTCAAGGAGCTCACTGCTTATGTTTTCTTCTAGGAGTTTTAGAGTTTGTTTGTTTGTTTGTTTGTTTAATTCATGAGAGACACACACAGAGAGAGGCAGAGACATAGAGGGAGAAGCAGGCTGCTCGCAGGGAGCCCAACGTGGGACTCGATCTCCAGACCCTGGGATTAGGCCATGAGCCAAAGGCAGATGTTCAACTGTTAAACCACCCAAGTATCCCAAGGGTTTTGGTTATATATTCAAGTCTTTAATCTATTTTGCATTACTTTTTGTGTATAGTATGAGATAGTGGTCCGGTTTTTCCAAAAACATTTTTTTAAAGATTTTATTTATTTATTTGTTAGGGAGAATAAGCATGAGAGAGAGAGAGAGAGAGAGAGAGAGAGAGCATGAACATGGGGAGGAGTGAGGGAAAAGAGAGAAGCAGACTACCTGCTGTGCAGGGAAACCTGATGTGGACTCAATCCCAGGACCCCGGGATCATGACCAGAGCTGAAGGCAGATGCTTAACCAACTGAGCCACCTAGGCACCCCTCCAACACCATTTATTGAAGAGACTGTCCTTTCCCCAGTGTGTATTCTTGGCTCCTTTGTCATAAATTAATTGACCATGTATGTCTTGGTTTATTTCTGAGTTCTCTATTCTATTCCATTGAGCTATGTGTCTGTTTTTATGCCAATACCATATTGTTTTGATTACTATAGCTTTGTAGTATAGTTTGAAATCAGGGGGTTTAATGCATCCAGTTTTGTTCTTTTTTCTCAAGGTAGTTTTGGTTATTATACAACTGTTAATTTTAAGGTAGAAAATAGGAATAATATTTTTCTGGAAGGCCAAGAGATGTCAGAAGCAATTGCTTTAGTAAATGGAAATTCAAAGCATTAGACCTGGAACAGTGATCTTGGTTGGTCATTCATTGGGTATGGGACTTAGGTCCAATAACTTTAATCTTGCTGAGCTTTGATTCCCTCATCTGTAAAAGAAGATTGATAATACTTGAAGGGTTTTGTGAGGACTAAATGAGATAATTTATATATTTAGCTCTGTTTAAATATTAACTTTGATTACTATGAAACTGCAGGCAAGAAAATTAAAAAGTTAGGTCCTCTTTGTGGACTTCTATATCAAAGGCCAAAAGACACAATCAAGTATTACAGCTCTGAGCAAAAAGATAAAATATGTTGGTCAATGTTTCTTCCTCCTTCTTCCTCCATTTCCTCCTATCCCTCTTCCCCTACTACACCTCTCCTTCTCCTTCCTCCTGGCTGTTTGTTATTTTTGTTGCAGGGTGTCTCTTTCTTCTTGAGGGCAAGATCCATTTCCTTTCTTCTGCTTTCATATTACTTAACATACAATTCTTATATCAGGTTCTCCATGAATATTTATTGAGGTAATAAAATACTTGTGCAGTATTTTATAGATTTTCAGATACATTATCTCATCCTGATCCTCAAAATTTCCCAGGGAAGTAGGGATAACATAATGTTATCCCTATTATCAGATGAGGTTACCAAGGCTCAGAGAGGTTAAAACTAGCTGAGATAATAAAGTAGTTCTTTAAATGTCAGCTCAGAGTGCCTTTACCTTGGGATACTGCCTACAAACATTCTCGACAGGATTTGGGTGGGTTCTTTGGCCTCCAGTTAATACTACTATATAAAATCTTTGCAGGATAAGATCGAACTTTATTTTTAGAAAACTAACAGTTGATGGCATGTTGATGCTTATATTGCAATATATGTTTTTATAGAGAACCACACAAGATCTAAAGTTTTCAGGATATGGTATTGAGACTTCCTTCTAAATACAATTCTGAGCAAAATAAGAACTTAAAGTTACTGTTTAAGTAAGTATTCATACTAGTTAAAAGTATTTTCTTTCTAGAATCTGGTTTCTAATTTAATCAGTATGCTAAATATTGCCTAAGGTAATCAGTATGCTAAATATTGCCTAAGGATTAATCATATCCACGTTTTCTTATCTCCTTTTATCTGATCTTACTGAGGACTTTTTAAAAAAAGACTTTTTATTTATTTTAGAGAAAAAGAGCACAGGGAGAAGGGCAGCTGGGGAGGGAGAGGGGAAGAGGGAGAAGGAAAGGGGCAGAATCTCAGACTCTCCACTGAGCATGGAACTCTATGCGGAGCTTGATCTCATGACCTGGAGATCATGACCTGGCCACAACCAAGAGCTGGATGCCCAAATGACTGAGCTACCTAGGCACTCTGACATTTTTTTGACTTATTGCAAAAATGTAATAATTTGCAGCACATAATATATCCATTGTACAATTTTGTCTATTTAGAAAGTTCAGGGTTTTAATTATCATTAGGTCAAATCTTGCTTCCCTAACTCGCTTAAAAGAGGTTTTTTTTTTTTTTTTTAGTTCTTTAGCTAAAAGAACATGACATGATTGGGAACCCTTCTTGTACAATCACTTTGTATTTCTATTGCTTGATCTAAAATTAGACGTTGTCTCATAGGATCTAAATTGGTACTTTTTATGGTTAGCATATGACAAAGAGCTCAGCAAATGCCACCCTGACATGGGACAAGCTGGACTGTGTACTCTTCATAATTAAAGTTGTTGATGCTATTACTGTAACTTCTTATTTTGAAAATATAATAAAAACTATTTATGATAAAGAGGGACTCAAAATCTAGCTGGATTACAATAATTCTAGCTCCTCTAATAGAAGTGAATTCTTAAAGATAAAGAAAATGAGATTTCATATTTCATAGTCTGAGTTTTAACATAGTCTGAGTTTATAACATAGTCTGAGCTTGTACTATATTAAGTTTTCTTAAAATTTATAAACTTATAAACCTAATTTTAAGATTTTTGATTAGTTTGATATTAAATGTTCTATTAATTAAAGAATGCTAACAATTCTTAACTATAAGAACTATTGGCTGTAATTAATTAATTGATTAATTAATTAATTTATGAGAGAGAGCACGAGTGTGCACACACATGTGAGAAAGGGGAGGGGCAGAAGGGGAGGGAAAGTGACAAGCAGACTTGGCGGTGAACACGGAGCCCTACACAGGGCTCAGCTCCGTTCCACAATCCTGAGATTATGATCTGAAGTCAAGAGCACAATGCTTAACCAACTGAGCCACCCAGCCACCCTGAGAATTATTGGCTGTGTTTTAAATGCACTAGATAGCGTACCTGTCTTGTTCTATAGTTGGTAACAATCCTACAATACTTTAGACTGGTGAAATTTAAAATTTTGCAAACCACAATTGATAGATTAAGAAAGAAAGTCCTAAGCATATATTTAAGATTCTAAAAATAATTACTAGAAGAAAACAACAAAAACTGAGGGGAAGAGTAGATAAAGTGAGAAGCAATTTAAGAGTGCTAAATTTTGTTATCTTTCATAATTAGCAATCAATAGATGTTGGTAGTTGAAAAGTCAAGAGATGGAAATATCTTTATTTTTATTTTATACCTTGCAATACCATTTAAAAATGTTTAGTCTTGTGCATACATTACTTGTATAATTAAAAAATTAAAACATGGCATAGTACTATTTTAAAAATACCACTTAGCTAGAACAATTATTTTGAGCTCCAATTCTCCATCCCTAAACTGATTCAGGAGACAGAAAAGCGGTTTCCCAGGGATATGACTGTACTTTAATTGCTACTGAGAAGAAACCCTTACCTAGGCTGTGGAGTTGTGTTCATTACTCCTCACTGAGAAACTAAAATAAGTAGAGTCTTTCTACCTACACAATAAAGGTAGAAAGCAGGGAGACAACAGGAGGTGATTTGCCAGCCTTTGGTCAAGTAGTAATAGTCAGTTGGAAGAGAAATACTTATTGCCCTAATGGAGATAAGACCATTTAAGAATAGGAGTCCCTACCTGCATATAGTTAACATTGCTTATTAAATGCTCTAGTTTAGGTGGCTCAGTGGTTGAGTGCCGCCTTTGGCTCAGGTCATAATCCCATGGTCCTGGGATTGAGTCCTGGAACAGGCTTCCTTTGAGGAGCCTTCTTTTCCCTCTGCTTCTCTCTGTGTGTCTCTCATGAATAAAGAAATAAAATCAAAATAAATAAATAAATAAATAAATAAATAAATAAATAAATAAATAAATAAATAAATGCTTTAGCTTAAAAAGAAATTAAGTTTTGAAGAGGCTGGAATCCTAGCACAATATTTTTTTAAAGGATTTTATTTCTTTATTCATGAGAGACACAGAGAGTGGCAGAGACATAAGCAGAGGGAAAAGAAGGCTCCTTGTTGGGACCCTGATGTGGGACTTGATCCTGGACCCTGGGATCATACCCTGAGCCAAAGACAGATGCTCAACCACTGAACCATCCGGGTGCCCCACAATATTTTATACATAGTTAACATTCAGTAATTTTCTATTGAATTGAGAGAAGGTGTAATCATATATATCAATATATCTAATATAATTAACATATCTAGGGACGCCTGGGTGGCTCAGAGGTTGAGCATCTGCCTTCCACCCAAGGCGTGATCCTGGGGTTCAGGAATTGAGTCCCGCATCAGGCTACCTGCATGCAGCCTGCTTCTCTCTCTGCCTATGTCTCTGCCTCTGTGTGTGTGTGTGTCTCTCATGAAAAAATAAATAAAATATTTTTTTAAATTTTAATTAATATATCTAATATAACTAATACTGAGCCCACCCCTATGAATTCAAAATCCTTTAAATTGAGAAACCAGGCTGGAAAAATAAAACAGGGTGATGAGGAGGAGCCACATCACTTGTTGAATTGGAAGGAGAACCCTCTAAATAGAAGGTCCCCAGAGAACCTAATGTTTGTTATTTCTTTTATTTTTATGAAACTTCCTTCTGATTTAATCTGACTAGCATCCTAACTGTCTAATAAATAGATTTCCCAAGCATCTGGATGGAAGTTCAAGCCCAGGGAAGTAGAACACACCTCTAAAGTGTATCATGGTTCCATCACTACCTCTGACTCACGAGTCATTACTGTAACATCTTGTTGTTATGTGTACTTATAAGTATTTACACTGTGTATATTCTTGAAAACATGACAACAAAATTTCAGTACAATTAATTACTGGTAAAGGAAGTGAAATCAGTCTCATTTTAGAGTAAACAATTATGCAGAATGAAGTTAAGTTTACTATGCTACAAAGTACAGTAGTTTTAGTCCATCATTATTAAACCACTTTTATGTTTATGAACAAAGAGGTTGTGCTGAGGTAAGGATGCCCTACTGCTAAATTGTCTTCATTTGGGTTCCCCTATAAGTATGCCTAAGAAGATTCAAATCCAAGTAGTTTATTTGGAAGGGCAGGGAAGTGGAGAAATACGATAGGAAAAGGAAGGCTGTCAATAAAGGGTGACTTATCAAGGTAGCTACTGAGGTCCTATGGGAGGGGCACCTAAAGACAATGAGTCTCAATTTCCTACTAGCTTTCAGAATTGGGCTATGACCTTATTTAAAAAGAAAAAGCTTATCCTTTCTTGTGCATCTATGTTTGTTGAGTGAGATTGACACGCATTTAGGTCACCTTCTAGTTAATACTTGTTAATATTATTTAGCTTAGAAAGAAATTAAGTTTTGAAGAGGTTGGAACCCTAGCACAGCATTTTGCACATGGTGAGCAATTGGTAATTCCACTGAATTGAGAGGAATGCATACTGATATATGATGATACCAATATTGGGCCCATCCCCATGAATCCGAAGTCATTTGAATTGAGATGCTATCCTGGAAAAGATGGGGGTGGGGATGGGAAGCCCCATTCCATAAGAATTATTCTAGACCCTTTATTATTCTGGATCATATCTCAGAGTCATCTTACTAAGTATTTATGGCAAAATATTCAAGTTTGTGTTCATTTTTCATTTGTATTTCAGGCATTTCTTGTTACTTTTTCTACATTATGAAATATATCACACATATAGAAAATGATACAATAGACACCTATATATTCACTATGCAGATTTTACTTTATTTGCTTCAGTTTTTTTTCAAATAAACAAAAAGCTCTGGATAAGTTTTAAGTACTACCTTTGTATCAGCCATAAGCATATACTCACTAACCTTTCTCTTAAATTTTTCCTTAAGCTCTTCTTTCCGGCTTACCTTGTAACTCAGGCAAATGAAACCTGAAGCCAACCATCAGGTGATGGCGACTGCCCTGACATGACCTCCAGTTGACACAGAACACCCAGACTGATTGAGCTAAACCCCTGACTCACGCCTGTGCAGATGGATGATGGAGTGACCCCTGGAATGACTGGCAATTGCCTTTACCTCATTATGTTACCAAACTCTCCACCCAAGGAGGAGCATCAGCCTCATTTACAAACCATGCAATGTATGTATAGGCATGTTTCCTTAAGGTGCATGCATGACTTTATGCCTATCAGGACAAGGCTTCCTTATTTAAATATTAATCCTAATCCTAAACAAAAGTTACACATTCATAGGGCACAGTGGTTGAACACCTGCCTCGGTTCGTTATTCCGGGGTTCTGGGATTGAGTCCTGCATTAGGCTCCTTACGGGGAGCCTGTTTCTCCCTCTGCCTATGTCTCTATCCCTCTCTCTATGTCTTTCATGAATAAATAAATAAAACCTTAAAAAAATAAGTTACCCATTGATGCTTTTTTCAGGAGTCACAGCTTCATATTTGCCGCAAATAAAAGTTTTCTTTGTATGACAACTCAACCTGGTGTGGTTTCTGACTTACCAAGGAGTGAACTCATCTTGGTTCAGTTACAGTATGCATGTTTGTTTTTTATACTTTTACCTTATATATATCTGTCAACAACCTAGTATTATTTGTGTTTTTAAACTTATGTAACTGGCATAATAATTTATATCACCTTTTGAAATTTAATTTTTTAACACATATTTTAGAGATTTATCTATGTTGTTACATTTGGTGCTATATAGATTTCCATAGTATGAATAAATTATACAGGTTATATTCTTCTACTTCTGGATTTAGTTATTTCCAATTTTTTTAAAAAGATTTTATTTATTTATTCATGAGAGACACAGAGAAAGAGAGAGAGAGAGAGAGAGAGAGGCAGAGACACAGGCAGAGGGAGAAGCAGGCTCCCCTCAAGGAGGCCAGTGGGGGACTCAATGCTGAATCCTGGGATCACACCCTGAGCCAAGGGCAGACGCTCAAGTACTGAACCACCAAGGCATCCTCAATTTTTGCTATAATGAAAAATGCTTTGGTGCATATGTACTCAGTTTTTTCTAGGGTATCTACATAGAAATGGCTTGTGTTTTTAGCAGCTTATAATAATTTTACAGGATGAAGATTTTAACTTTACGGTCTTTAACACAGTTGGGAATTTATTTTTGTGTATGCTGTGAGGTAGGGATCTAATTTTATCTTTTTTCTGTATGGAAAAAATATGAAAATTTCCCATTTTTTCACATTAAACTGATATATTTCAGATCTCATCTCTTTAACAGATAAAGACTAAAAATAAAACAAAACAAAAATGAAACACATATAGCCACAATGCCATTATCATACCTAACAAATTAATAATTCCTTAATATTATTTATCTCTCATCCATGTTCAAATTTTCTCAAATCTTTCAGTCTGTTTCTTCAAATCAGGATTCAAACAAGGCAACACATTGTATTTGGTTGACACATCTCTTAAATCTTTAGTCTATTACAGTTCCTCCTCTTCCATTTTTTTATGTAATTTATTTACTCATTCATTCATTTTAACTCATTTATTTATTTTAGAGAGAGAGAGAGAGAGAGAGAAAACATAAGCAGGGGGAAGGGCATAGGGAGAGAGAGGATCTCAAGCAGACTCCCTGATGAGTGGGGGGAACCCCATGCTGGGCTTGATCATGACCTGCTCTGAAGGCAGATACTTAACTGACTGAACCACCCACATGCTTGAAGAAAATATTTTATATTGCTAAATAAAAGATGTGGCTTTTATCTTCCTGTAAGTTAATTTCTGTCACTTATGCAGACTGCACAAAAACATGTTGAAAGGGTAATTAAAATATTTAAAAATAAAACTATTATAGCTTATTTGTTTTGAGCCAAAAAATTTCAGGCACTTAACTGGCATTAACAATTAGTCCTCATAGGTTTTTTGAAACTTTGTTATAATAAATAATATTCCCAATTAATTTGCATGTTATAATAACAAATAACATAGTTTATAGTTGAGGAACTGAGACTCAGAGAGTTAAAGAAAGTGGCCTGAGGGAATTCAATAATTTTAATACGTAGACCTATTAAAGAGAATTAGCAATGAAAATACAAAAGGATGTGACTCCTACAAAAGTATGGCACGGTTAGTTATTTCCCTTCTCCCAAATACAATCTACTTGTGTAGGGCAAACTTAATTTTCTTTTTCTTTTCTTTTTTTTTTTTTTTTTTTTTTAGAGAGGGAGAGGTAGGGGAGGGGTAGAGCGATAGGGAGAGAGAATCTTAAACAGATTCCATGCACAGCATGGAGCCCAATCTTACAACCCTGAGATCATGACTTGAGCCGAAATCAAGAGCTGGATACTTAACAAACTGAGCCATTCAGGTGCCCCAAATTTAATTTTCTAATTTAAAAGAATTACATATTAGCAGCATAGAGAAAAAAATAAACACCTATTAATCAGACAAAACTGTTTCCAATAAAACACTGGCCTGTTGGGTTCTAATCAACAAAATATTCTCCATGATTCACTATTTGTTCACAAGTATCAATACCACAATTGTTTAGAAATTAAGAGGGCCCAAAATTTTATTTAAAAAAATTTTTTTGAGCATGATCCAAAATTTTAAGACATATAAGGGGTTGTTGCCCAATTCTTTTTTTTTCCCTTAGATTTTATTTATTTATTTGACAGAGAGAAAGAGAGAGCACAAGCAGGGAGAGTGACAGGCAGAGGGAAAGGGAGAAGCAGGCCCCTTGCTGAGCCAGGAGCCAGACTCAGGGCTCAATCCCAGGACTCTGGGATCATGACCTGAGCTGAATGTAGACGCTTAACTGACTGAGCTATTCAGGTGCCCCTGTTGTTTGGCTAGGTGGTTTTTTTTTTTTTTTTTTTTTATGATAGTCACAGAGAGAGAGAGAGAGAGAGGCAGAGACACAGGCAGAGGGAGAAGCAGGCTCCATGCACTGGGAGCCGGACGTGGGACTCGATCCCGGGTCTCCAGGATCGCGCCCTGGGCCAAAGGCAGGTGCTAAACCGCTGCGCCACCCAGGGATCCCATGTTTGGCTAGTTCTTGAAGGAACTTTTCACATTGTCCACTCATGAATATATTATCAGAATGTATGTTCCTAAAATTAGACATATACTCCATTGAATATGTTAGACTTACCTAATTCATGTCAATGATCTGTGGAGCTAACAGCTGAGGGTGAGAGAAACGTGGAATGGATAGTAATGGAGGGAAATGATGAATACCAGTTGTGGCCTGAGCCTAACTGTAGGGATGGGAAGACCATAGCTCATCCCACTAATCTTCCTCTTCTAATCCTCTCCTTTGGAAAAGAAGTCTACAGGAACCATGGCAAATCTGTGGGGAGATGGATCAGTACAGAACAGGAAGTGGACTGTGGTAGTCATGGGGGTTCTCCACTCAGATCTCCCTTATAGAGATACTGCTGGGGCATAGCTGACTGACAATGGGCACACTTTGGGCTCTAATGCATTCATGCCTGGCCTTGCTTCCCCTAAGCTTCTACCAGTCAATGACTGAGCAAAGCAGGGTAGAAGACCAATCTATTGCTACACAAAGCAGGATTCCTATAATTGGCAATTGTAGTTCAGGAACTTCTCATTGGCCTGGGTAAGATTTTCTCAGAACTGCTCTACAGTCTGAGGCTCTTCCCACTCAATCCTCCCTTTCCTCTCACCTGTCACAGGTGTTAGACCTGTATCACTCTCCCTGTCTACTCCTACTCCTTTGTCGTTTCTCTTTTGTAAGCACTCCCTCCAATAAATCCCTTGGACATCCAATCTTGGTGTCTTTTTCTCCACAGATTCAAATTGATACATTTACAGAAGAATTTTGCCCATTAGATTAAATTTACAGCTGTTTATAGCAAGTATAGATAAATTTTTGAAAAACTGTATACTTACTAGGTGGCTTACAATTAGATTACATACTTTAATTTAAAAACTAGTATTGGGGATCCCTGGGTGGCTCGCGGTTTAGCGCCTGCCTTCAGCCCAAGGTGTGATCCTGGAGTCCCGGGATTGAGTACTACATCGGGCTCCCTGCCCGGAGCCTGCTTCTCCCTCTGCCTGTGTCTCTCTTTCTCTGTGTGTGTGTCTCTCATGAATAAAAACAACAACAACAACAACAAAAAAAACTAGTATTAATGCAAATTTACAGGTAAGTTAGTTTTAGGGTTTTTTTTTAAAGATGTGATTTATTCATTCATAAGAGACACACACACACAGAGAGGTAGAGATATAGGCAGAGGGACAAGCAGGCTCCCCACAGTGAGTCCAATGTGGGACTCAATCCCAGTACCCCAGGATCACGACCCAACCAAAGGCAGATACTCAACCATTGACCCACTCAGGGGTCCCTAGTTTTAGGGTCTTAATGAGCAATCAGGATTTCTCCTATGTTTCTGGTCTTAGAAATTACATCTATCCACTATGTTAGGTGCTATTCTGTAGTTAGGGGATGGTGTAATTATGTACAGCAGAGCTTTCCTTCTAAAACTATTTGTGAATTTTATGATAAAAGCAATTCATAATTCAAATTCTACTTTTCCACTTGTTTTTAGCTCTTTTTTTAAATATTTTTTTTAATTTTGTATTTATTTATGATAGTCACACACACACACACACACACACAGAGACAGAGGCAGAGACATAGGCAGAGGGAGAAGCAGGCTCCATGCACCGGGAGCCCGATGTGGGATTCGATCCCGGGTCTCCAGGATCGAGCCCTGGGCCAAAGGCAGGCGCCAAACCGCTGCACCACCCAGGGATCCCTTGTTTTTAGCTCTTAATGGTAGTTGTGAGATACTAAAGATTTGTTTCTATGTGCTGTTTCACAAAGTCAGAAGTAGAAACAATGTAAAAGAACTAAAGAAGTAAAAGAATCATAGTTTATAGTTTATTAATATTTTCCTTGGACTCGCAGTAATACTATAACTTTGGTGTGCTTTATTTTTAGTGCAAAGCAAAAATAAATGGAAACAACAAACCTAGGCAGCTCCAAAGCCAACTGATACTGGACCAAATTCACTTACCTTGTGTTTCACATACCATACTATATCGTAATAAGAAAGTTGTGGATTCTTTGAATATTTTTGATTTCCTAAAAGAAAAAATAAAGGTGTAGTCATTTGGCTTTGGACAAAATTACATGATGTCCATCAAGAACAATAAAATGAAAAAAAATTGGAGGGGAAACTATCATTATACTTTTTTGGCTTACTTTTAAGTTCTGTACCTTAGAAGATATCCAGCACTTAAGGGGTGCCTGAGTGGCTCAGTTGGTTAAGCTTCTGACTTTGGTTGGAGTCATGATCTCAGGGTCCTGGGATTGCGCCCAGTGTTGAGCTTGGCATTGGGCTCCACAGTCACTGAAGAGTCTGCTTCTCTCTCTGCCCCTCCCTGCACTTTCTCTCTCAAATAAATACAATCTTTAAATTAAAAAAAGGAAGATATTCAGTACTTAATGAAAAACTTTATGTATATTATGTTGTTGACAATCAGTATCAAATATCAAAATGATACTGAAACATTGAAATATCAAAAATGATACTTTTGTATTGCAGTAAAATAGTTCCATGTACCTCCCCAGGGATTGTGAACTATGACTCTAGGTTAGCGGAAAGCAAATGTAATAAAAATGTAAACATTAGATCCTATTAGTTTTAAGTGTCTTAAGGGATAAAAATTAGGGAGTTTCCAGAGATAATGCTGCTTGGGGTGTGAGTGCAGTGTTTATTTTCTATTCCAATAAATGTATTTTACTGTAAATACTTGCAAAAGACATCTTTTATTCCATTAATATTTACCAATTTCCCACAATGTTCCAGGCACATTCTAGGTATTAGAAAATTTGAAGATCCTTAAAAGGGGAGATGACTCCTATTTGGCCTTTGAGACACCTTTAGCTCAACTATTCTTAGAAAGCGTCAGCCTACTAATTTTGCCTTCTGATTGAGAATTTTACGTTATTAAATCCTGGAATATGTTGTTTCTTTCACTTCTTTTTCTGTACTATTGTGGATATTATGTCTAACAAATAACAATTTAGACACCAATCTGCTGATAGATTTTTTTTTTAAAAGTTACCACATCTGAAGAAATTCTAGAGAGAAGAAAGAAAACAAATAAAAGGAAATTATCAAACAAAAAAATCAAGAAGTTTTCTTAGATACAAAGGACAAAAGTCCTCTGATAAAGGATCTATTGAATGGCCAGCAAATTAAATTTTAAAAAGGCCCACAACAGGGGAATCTTGGTGGCTCAGTTGGTTAAGCATCTGACTCTTGATTTTTGGCTCAGGTCTGATCTCAGTGTCATGGGATCAAGTTCTGCATCAGGCTCTGTACTGAGCAAAAGACTCTAAGAACTTTCTTTCTTTCTTTCTTTCTTTCTTTCTTTCTTTCTTAGAACTTTCAGGAGAAAAATAGAAAAGATCAAGAATTAAAATTGCATCTCACTTCTGAAGACCAACACTGAAAGCAAGAAGTAGCACAATATCTTGAAAATCTTTAAGGAAAATTCTTGCTTTCTTTTTTTAAAGATTTTATTTTTGGGGTGTAAGGAAGAGAAGGTTAATAAATTGATTGTCTGGGGTTTAAGGAAGAGTAGGTTAGTAAGTTGATTATCTGACTCTTCATTTTGGCTCAGGTTATGATCTCAGATTGAGCCCTGTATCAGGCTCTGCACTCAGTGTGAAGTCTGCTTGAGATTCTCTGTCTCCCTCTCCTTTTGCACCTGCCCCCTGCTCATGCTCTCTCTCAATAAAATCTTAAAAACTTAAAAAAAAATTTTTTTAAGTAATCTCTACATCCAACATGGGGCTTAAATTCACAACCCTGAGGTTAAGAGTCTAAAGCTCCCCTGATTGACTCAGCCAGGCACCTTGGAAAATTATTTCTCACCTAGAGTTTTATACCCTGTCATACTATCAATTAAGTATACAGCTGGGCCAAAGATAATTTCAGACATATAAAATCTCTAAAATTTGGGACCCCTGGGTGGCTCAGCGGTTGAGCGCCTGCCTTCGGCCCACAGCACAATCCTGGAGTCTCGGGATTGAGTCCCACATCGGGCTCCCTCCATGGAGCCTGCTTCTCCCTCTGCCTGTGTCTCTGGCTCTCTCTCTGTGTGTCTCTCATGAATGAATAAATAAAAATTTTTTTAAAATCTCTAAAATTTTGTATACTTTCTTAGGAGGTTACCATCTTAAAAAGAATAAATTATGAAAAAGGAGGTACTATTAAAAAGAGGGAGAAAAAAATAAAAAGAGGGAGAAAAGCAAGAAAGACAAAGAGTCTAGGTACTAGGGGATCTACAATAAGAAAGAGATGAAATCAATACCCAAATTGAAAATGAAGGCACATTCATAGTTGGCAGCTATACAGGAAGACAAGAAAACAAAAGATAGTAATGGGGAATGGAGTGGTTCCAAGAAGCACAAAAATTGAAAATGATAGCTATTCTGATGATTTTGAACATATTAAGAGAAAATATATTCATTCATAATAAATATTTATTTAGTTACCACCGTGAGCCATAAACCCTCCTCTCATTGGACTTTCATTGTAGCACAGGGAGTAAGATAATGAACTTAATAAATAAATTCTATGTTAGATGGTGATAATATCTATGAAAAAAGAAAAAGTAGAACTGAGTAAGGAGGATTAAAATTGCTATAGGTGGGGGAGAGGAGGATGTACATTACAATTTAAAATAGGATAGTGAGGATAGACCTCACTATTAAGTGACATTTTAACCATGACCCAAAGGGAATTAGGAAATTAGTCATGTGTCTCTCTGGCAGAAGGACTTTCCAGGCAGAGAAAACTGCCAGAAGGGATGGAGAAATATTAGAGGGTAGATGCCAGAGCAAAAGTAGGAAAAGGAGTCAGAGAGGTATAGGGTGAAGGATATGTCATGTAGGGTCTTGTAGATCACTGTAATAACTCATATTTCTTCCAGGGAAATGGAGATCCACTGTAGGAGTGGAATGGCTTATGTTTTAAATGGATCCCTCTGGCTACCTGTGTGAGAAAAGACTGCAGATGAGGGTGGAAACAGGGAGATAATAATGAGGCAAATGAATTTCCTAAGGAGGCAATTATTCTAGTAATTCAGGCAAGAGATGGTAGCACAAACTACAGTGGTCCATCTGTTGAAGGGCTGAAAGAAGGCTTAGTGGTAGTCATATAAAAAACTAAGCAAAGGTAAGAAACGAGCCAACTATTAACTCTAGGATAAACAGCAATGGTTTAAGAAAGGAAGGTAATTATAGTAGTCCTCATGACTCAGTTGTGAACAATGTTTCTGTAGTCATAGTCACCTAAACCCAAAATGTTAATTTAACCAATTTTTACCATATGGTTATATTGGAAAGGTATGTAGTGAGAGTATGGCTAGTTTCCTAACAATGAGTCCCTACATATCACTTAAAAAAAAAGTCAACTCAATAGGAAAATGTGCAAAGGATAACAACAGACAATTTAAAGAAAAGAATGATAACTTGGTCTTAAACTTATAAAAAGAAGCTCATCTTCCCTCAAATAAAAGAAAGGAAAATTAAAACTACACTGAGGTATCACTTTTCATCTACTTAGATTGGTAAAGATCCAGAAGTTTGATTAACACTCTGTTGGGGAGAATATGGGTAAATAGGGATTCTCAAACATTCTTGAGGGATGTATAAATTGGTATGGCAATTTGGCAAAAGCTATCAGAGTCACAAAACGTAGATACCCTTTTGGGTTGGACATGGAGGTGGGATACCCAGGTATCCCCCTTCAGGGAAGTTCTTGTTTGTTCCAGCTGCTGGAAGTTCTGTAGCAGACAATCTTCAACTATCAGCCCCTTCAAGTTTTGCCTTAGCTGCAAAGAGTTGCCTCACCCGATGTCACGCTTTTAAGAGGCAACTCACATCCTGTGTCTGATGGAGGAGGTGTATAAAGGCCATGCCATTTCCAACCAACGCAGGCTGATTCTGATAGGTCATCAGCTCCACAGCTTCCCTATGGTGTGGCTGAAGCTGCATCACGTGGCTCAAAGCAGAACTATTGTCTGATCTCATCCGCCCTTCTTCTTTCCACAGCTGTCAAACCCAAGGTTACTCCCTAATAAAAATCCTTAATTCTAAATTTCTGTCCCAAAGTCTGCTTTCCAGAAAACCTAACTTGTGAAATTTTCGACCCACACCTCCATTTCTAGGAATTTATTCCACAAATTACTCACACACAGTCAAATAATATATATTAAAAGTTATTCACAGCAGATTATTTGGAAGAGCAAAAAGTGAACACACTCTGAATATCTGATTAAATAATTCAGGTAACTGATTAAATAGAGGCATATCTATACTGTGGAATACCACACAGCCATGTAAAAAACTGAAGAAGCCCTTTATATAATGATGCAAAAGGATCTTTAAAACGTATATGTGTTTGCACGTGTGTGTTTGTACATGCAAGAACGATGCATAAAAATAAATGTCATTTGTTGCCTACAAGTAGATTTGGGTCACTCAGGGACAGAGGTAGAAGGAAGATTTTTCACAGTGTACACCTTAGTACTTTTTGAATTTTAAGATTTTTTTTTAAAGATTTTATTTATTTATTCATGAGAGACACACAGAGAGAGGCAGATACATAGGCAGAGGGAGAAGCAGGCTCCCTGCAGGGAGCTGATGTGGGACTCAATCCCAGTACCCTAGGATCATGCCCTGAGCTGAAGGCAGACGCTCAACTACTGAGCCACCCAGACATCCCTGTACTTTTTGAATTTTAAACCATGTGAATGGGTTACACAATGATTAAAAAAACTTTCACTAGTTGAATTATTTGACTTAAAACTACATATAGAAAACTGCATATGCACAGCTTTGAGAAAAATTAAATTTAAAAAGACCTGTTGCTACCTAAGAAATAAAGGAATAAATTGTACAAAATGATTTCCATTTTAGAAAAAACTGTCTACATATACAGATATATACATTGATATAAGCATGGAAAAGAGTCCAGAAGGAATAAAAAATATAATAGTAGTTAACTCTCAATTGTTTGAATTTAAGGGAATGTATATCTTTGTATTTAAAAAATAATTTGTAAAAATTATGAGACAAACTAAAACTAAAAATATAGGGGAAAAAACCCTGGCTTACCAAATATTTTAGAGGAAACTTTAGATGATGTTTATAGGAGGTTGAAAAACTAATAATTTGAGGAAAATGAAACAAGTTACTACTTTTGCTTTGTCTTGCTTATTTAACCTTGATTCAACTAACTGGCTGAATTAGTCCATTTCTTAAAACATCTAGAATAAAATTTCCATTGCAAATATAAGAAGTTCCTACAACTGGGATTAGGAAATTTTTTGGCCTTTGATAAATTCATCTGCTTTTCTTCTTGTTGATTATATATAATCAACTAAAGTTATAAAGTGTAACTATCACTTGACTCTAATGTTAGTTGAAATAAAAGGACTAAAAACAGTGAAAAGTTTCATGATGAATGTTCTCGTCAATTTTGGAGTGAAATTTAAGAAAGAAAGATATTGGAGAATGCTTTACTGTTTTCTTTTTGAAAATAATTTAAACAGGGGCACGTAGGTGGCTCAGTGGTTGACTGTCTGCCTTTGGCTCAGGTCGTGATCCTAGGGTCCTGGGATCGAGTCCTGCATTGGGCTCCCTGCAGGGAGCCTGCTTCTCCCTCTGCCTATGTCTCTGCCTCTCTCTGTGTGTCTCTCATGAATAAATAAATAAAATCTTAAAAAAATAATAATTTAAAAATGGAGGGTCTGGGTGACTCAGTTAAATGTCCAACTCATGGTTTCAACTTAGGATCCTGGGTTTGAGCTCTGTGTAAGGCTCTGTGCTCAGTGTGGAGTCTGCTGGAGATTCTCTCCCTCTCCCTCTGCACATTCTCCTCTTTGTATTTATCATGGGCACTCTCTTTTTAGAAACTATCTAAACAAATAAAATCTTAAAATATATTTAAACATACAGAAAAATTGTAGGAATAGGAAGGAGAATTCCTGAATACTGGAATTCAAATTCACCAAATTTTAACATTTTGCTACATTTGTTTTATCATTTTCTTTCTAGATATTTGGCTTTATTTTTTTCAAACCATTTGAGAATAGATTGCATATATCATGACCCTTTAACTCTTCATAGATTAGTTTATATTCACTAAGAAAAAGGATACTCTTTTATATAATTATATAATTATCACAGTTACCAAATATGGAAGCTACTTTAATCTATGATCCATATTCCAATTTTGTCAATTGTTCCAATAAATCTTTTCTAGGATTATCCTGCAACTGGTACAAGTTCTAGTTTAGGATCATGTATTAATTTCAGTAGTCAAGTCTTTATTCCCTTTGAGTATGACACAGGTAGTTCTTCAGCCTTTTTTTTTTTTTCAGGATGGTTCTTTTTTTTTTTTTAAGATTTTTATTTATTCATTCATGAGAGATTCAGAGAAGCAGAGAAGCAGAGACATAGGCAGAGGGAGAAGCAGGCTCCCCACAGGGAGCCGGATGCAGGACTCTGTCCAAGTACGCTGGGATCATGCCCTGAGCCAAAGGCAGATGCTCAACCCCTGAGCCACCCAGGCACCCCATGCTGGTTATTTCATAGAATGTTCCTAGTATAGGTTTGGTTGGTGTTTTCTCAACAAGGATTAGATTCAAGTGCTATGTCCTTCTCATGGTATCACATTAGGAGGCACATGATCACTGATGGAAGTATTGCCTAGTTTCTCCACTGTATAGTTACTATTTTTCCCTCCCAACAAATACACAATGTGTGAGGAGATACTCTGAAAACATAAACATATGCTGCTTCTCATCAAGTTTCCCCCTGGCTTTTGAATCCATTGGTGATGTTTACCTAAACCAATTGCTTCTGATGGTAGCAAAGTGGCAATTTCCCAACTCCACAATCTTTCTGTATTTATCATGACATTCTCTTTTAAGAACATCTTTCCTCTTTCTCCACTTCTCTCTGATTAGTATAGACTCATGAATTTATATTTTATTCTATGGATCATAATTCATTATTGTTCTTATTTTGATACTTGAGTTATCCAGATTTGGCCAAGGAGAGGCTCTTTAAGCCAAGTCTTGTTGACATGCCCTTATTTTATTTTCTGAGCATTCCTTATTTCTGGGTTCCTTATTTTTTTTTCTTCTTCTTTTTTCTTAAAGATTTTATTTATTAATTCATGAGAAGTACAGAGAGAGAGGCAGAGACACAGGCAGAGGGAGAAGCAGGCTTCCTGCGGGGAGCCTGATGCAGGACTCAATTTTGGGACTCCGGAATCATGCCCTGAACCAAAGGCAGATGCTCAACTGATGAGTCACCCAGGTATCCCTGGATTCCTTATTTCTTAGACTTCCTGCCCTTGACCCCAAATCAGCTGTTTTGTTAAGAACCCCTGGTTTTTTTTCATGGGCACAGGTATTTAGAAATCAAGATCTGGGCTGGGAACCTTCAATTTTGAAGTTAGATTTTATTTTATTTTATTTTATTTTATTTTATTTTATTTTATTTTATTTTTTTGAAGTTAGTTTCAATAAAAAAATCAAAAGGACTACATATTGATTTTTACAAATCATCACATTTATGGCTGATTTAGATATTTCCTTTTTTCCCTTTGTGGTAAGAAAAAAAACTTTAGCTTGTTTTTTTGGATTTTTCTTATTTACTTGAATTTAATTAATTCTGTCTATAGCTATTAGCAAAGAACACATACTGCGACAGTAACTATGGATCATAAGTCTCCAGATAGCTTTTGGAATATAATGTATCATCAAAGTAAATTTGTGATGGAAGACTGCATAGGTTTTGAAACACTATAACATAATCTGTGGAACCCTGAAGATAAGTGTAATGAAACATGGGACGTCTCATTGAATTCATTTTAAAGAAATTGAATCCAAACTGTATAAAATAACACTTTCTGCAGTCAGATGCTTGTTGCAAAGATGTTTTGCTTTTTAATAGTGGTGAGATATGTTGAAAACTGCTGTGGTAACATGTCATATTATTATTTTTATATGATAAAGGCAAATGAACTATAAAATGCTTGAAATAAGTACACCAATTTCTATTTTAACTGAATGAAATTGAATATGTATTCTGTCTCTTGATAACACAGATCTTTCAACAATACATACTATTGAAATATTGAAGATGAGATAAAAGTTATCATGTTTTAGGTGTTAAGGTACCAGGAACAAAGGTCAAATTCATTTGCTTGTTGCAGGTATTTCTCATTGTATGGGAATCACCTGGGTCACTTTTTAAAAATTGAAATTCCTGAGCCCCACCCTGTTCTACTTAAACTGTGTATCTCATGATCCAAGAATCTATATTTTAAAAATCTCCCAAGATAATTCTGAGACTTTGATCATTAAACTGATTTGGGAATTATTGGATATGACAAAATATATATTTATTCCAGGATGTAAGTCTCATTATACAAACAAGCTGCCCAAGGGCAGGAACTGTGCTTATAAATTTTTATAAGCCCAGCACCTATTATGAGCCTTGCATATAATGGGCATTTGATATATGCTTAGAACAAGAATTTTGACTTCAAATTTTATTGGAATCTTAATATCTAGTTTGTGCAAGGAATACAAACTCACGTGAGGGATATTCTATATTTATGCGAGAGGAACTACTTTGCGCAGCAGTCTGAAAGAGTATTGAATTGGTGGTCTGATTGTTAATGCAGAAGTAATTGTTTTCAGTTATTACCCTGAATTCTAACTTACTCTATGCTTTTGAAAAATTAAGAATGTTCACATTTATGATTGATCTAGTCTATAAATTTTCTGTCTTGTTCCTCTTTCTACTACATGTTTTATTTATTGCCAATGACTAGACAAAAAGAAAATAGTAGTTGATATGTCTATGGTATAAAACAGCAGCTCTCAAAGCGTGGTCCAAGGAGTCCTGAGGTTCCTGAAACTCTTTCTGGTGATCCATAAAGTCAAGACTTTTTCCCTAGTAATAAGCTGTTATTTGTCTTTATCACTCTCATTCTCTGAGTGTACAGTGGAGTCTTCCAGAGGCTACACGATATGTATATCAAAACAGATTAATGAAGGGACACTTCGGTGGCTCAGTGGTTCAGCATCTGCTTTTGGCTCAGGTTATGATCCTGGGGTCCTGGCTTGGAGTCCTGCATCAGGCTATGCCTCTGTCTCTGCCTGTCTCTGTCTCTCAAGAATAAGCAAATAAAATCTTAAAAAAAAAAAAAAGAAACAGATTAATGAAGAAAAGATACAAAAATTAGTTGTCTTCTATAACTTGGACATTAAAAAAATTTGCAAGAATATAAAATCATACTGCTCTTCTGTTTTTTTGAAAATATAGTTATCCAAAAAATGTTATTTATATCAGCATATAATGGGCTTGTTATTTTTTAATGCCCATTAATTCTAATTCCTAATATGTTAAGTTTTAATTTCTAACATGTTAAGTATTTATAGGTATAGTACACATAACCAAAAGTTGCTTGGAATCTTCAATAATTATTAGGAAAGTAAAGGGGTCTAAAAAGACCAACAAGCTGGAGAGCCAGTGATTTATGTTTTTGCACATTATTTAGTTTTATATGGACAAATATTGCCTAAAATTAGATCAAATTACACCAACTCTTATTAATGGATTTTTGTTCAACATTTATGTAATGGTGATTAAACTTCCTTTTTTCCTAGCTCTGAGAAACGGTTGACTTAGCTTCTACTTAAGGTTCTATGGGACCCCCAAGTTGTTCCATTGTAATCTATAACAGAACTTGAAATGTCCATTATGAAAGTTCATTGACATGCTGCCTGAGAAGGATACCATGATGAGTGCCTGCTAAGAAATGGGGAAGGATTTCTTGATCAGAGTTTTCACTTCACAGTGAATAGACTCTCAATGCATGGGAAGGTTATTTTGATAGTTGAGAAGCATCTTAACCACTGTGGCAGGTAGAGCTGGGGACAGCAGAATGCTGCTTCAGAGTCCAGACCTTGGTGTGCTCAGATGAGGACTTAGTTCCCTTAGCAGAACTGACCGCATTACCACTTCTCCACCTGCCATTGAATACAAACTTATCCATCTCACCCGGTAGTTGTAAATAAACATTGGGTTGTCTGTAAAGTGCTAGCACAGTGTCAGGATCACAATGATTTTTCTTTTTCTTTTCTTTTCTTTTTTTTTAAGATTTCATTTATTTATTCATGAGACACACACACACACACACACACACACACACACAGAGAGGCAGAGATACAGGCAGAGGGAGAAGCAGGCTCCATGCAAGGAGCCCGACGTGGGACTCGATCCCAGGACTCCAGGATCACACCCTGGGCTGAAGGCAGGCGCTAAGCTATTGAGCCACCCAGGGATCCCCACAATGATTTTTCTTAGGTTAGTGGGGAAAGGGTATCATCTGAAAAGAAAGGGAGAAAATAGTTGCTCCGCTTACTTCACAATTGAACCCGGTGATTTGACCCCAGTTCGACGCCTTTTGTTTCCATGGTTGTGGCCTTTTTTTTTTCACAGCTCTGCCAGGGAAACCCTTGAAGAGGAATTTTTTATTTGAAAAATCCTCTGGTACCATAATCAAAGCATTTGTATTCTATTTTCATAGCAGGAGAGACGATCCTTTTCCATCCCCAAATAAGACAGCAACATCTTCGGAGAAAAACACATTCTTAGCAGCTTAGCGGCTAAACTCTCCCACGGTGTTACTACTAAAGAGAACAGCTGAAAACCCCACAGAGTAGAGGAAGTGGTGAGGTTCCTAAATTCAAAGAAGCTTCAAGGTCACAGATGGGGACATTTTACTAGAAGTCTAAACCTAAACACAGTTCGAAAGGAACAATTCTCAAGCTACTGCGGTCCAGTTTTCCTTTCACTGTCTCCCTGGTGCTTAGTCAACACGTAAATGAGTACCAGCGACGTGGCAGCAGGCACAAAAAATCCAATTTAACGGACACTTGGTGGGTACGCTCGGTGTGTGCTGGGAACTGGGTGCTAGAGGGAAAGGCAGAGTTTCTGCGAGCCCTCGCGCTTTCCCGCCTTAACACCGAGGAGGCGGGGCCCGAGGCGGGGGCGGGGCCTTAAGCCTAGGGGGCGGGGCCTGAGGCCGGGGCGTGGGCCGAGGCCGGGGCGGGGCCCGGGCCCGGGGGCGGGGCCCGAGGCCGGGGGCGGGGCCCGAGGCCGGGGGCGGGGCGGATTCTCCGAGCCCCGCCCCCCACGTATCTCGCCACTATCCCAACAGTCGCAGCGACTAGGAGAGTCACGTGAGAGTGGGCGGTGGAGGTGGAGGTTTCTCTCCGCCGGTGTTTCGTCTCTATGGTCGGTAGAGGTGGGCGGCTTTGACCCCAGAGCGTCGGCAGCCCCGGTGCGAACAGGTGAGTCCTGGACTCTGAAGGGTGTGAAGGGACGGCCATTTAGGGAAGTCGAGAGGAAAGTCAGGGCAAAACCGCTTGAGGGATCCGACCTTCCGGGCCGGCCGTTTGTGGGCTCTGGGATGCGGCGACTTCGGGTCTGGCGGCAGAGCTGTCTTCGCTCACGCTCTCGGCTCAGGGGCCTGCGAGGAGCCCGCAGTGGCGTCTGCTTCCCGTGCCCCGCTTCCCTTCCCCTAACCGCGTCCCTTTTCGCTGTCCCGGGAGATCTCCGTCCCAGGACCGAGTTCGCAGCCGCCGGGGTCACTCGGGCGCCGGCGTTCTCTCTCCCCGGCGGCAGGCGGGCTTGACCGGTCCCGCTGGTAATGTGGACGCGGATGGAAGTGGGTGATGGAGTTTGCACTCAGGTCTCTTGTTGGTGGGAATAGTAAGCATTTAAAAAAAAAAAAAAAAGTAGAGGGTCAGCGGGGACCCGAAGGAGCAGAACCAAGCGCCGCCGGCTGGGACTGCTAAGTCTTGATGTTTTCGGGCGCCTTCCGGCTCTGGCCCTCCCGCGCCCCACGCCGGCCCCCCGAGGGCGTTACTGCCCCTGTGCCTGTTGAGAGGAGAGTCCAAAACAGGCTGTTCCTTAACCTGCTGTCCCTGCAGTCTTAGGCTTTCTTTTCCTTTCAATCGCCGGAAAACTATTGTAGGTCTTTTTAAATGTAAACAGAATAACCAATCTGTGGCTAAGGGAATACAGTAAAATACTCCCCTCGCGGTACCCGGAAAAGACCCGTTGTCTTGGTTACTTCTATCAGTGTTTTTATTTCAGTGTTTTGGGTGGTTTGGATACACCTTTATGTTGAAGCATCCCTCGGGTCATGTGTGCTAGCGACCTAGCGGAAGAAAGGGTTTTTTTTTTTTTTTTGCAGACAAAGTTGGGGTTGACAGACGTGGGAGAGTTAAGGTTTAGAATTAAGTTAATCCATCTGACTAGTTAATAAAACGTCCACATCTTGAGGCAGAGGTGTTGTCCAGGATGACCTACATGCTGTCTTTCTGGTGTTGGACAAGTTAATGAGCTTGTTGAGTATCATCTTATCTTAAAAAACTTTTTAGAACCTGCCATTAGTTCGTGAGAGGATGGCTCTGGCCTCCAGCTGTTCTATATCGTCGCTCTTGATAGGTGATTATTTCTTCCACTTTAGGAACATCACTCTGACTCTGAAAGATAAGAGAACAGGGTTGCTGGAAGGAGGTGGGTGGGGGATGGGCTAGTTAGGGATGGGTATTAGGGAGGGCACTTGTTATGAAGAGCGCTGGGTGTTGTATGTAAGTGATGAATCACGGAGTTCTACTCCTGAAACCAGTATTGCAGTGTATGTGAACTAGAGTTTAAATAAAAGTTTGAAGAAAAAAATAAAGAACATAACCCTGGCCATCAATTATGCCAAGAAAGTGTCAATGAAGCCTTCCAAGTGTCTTTACTGAGGATTATAAAACAGAGTAATACTAACAGAAAGTGACGATTCAGGAGTGGGTTCTGTGCTTGGGAAGAAAGGGAAAGAATGATAGAAGCTAACAAAAGCAACAGAACAAAAGCGTGTATTGCTCTCTTCCTTTATAATTACTGTATTCAGTAGACTTTATACATTCCCAGAGACCGATTTTCCTATATTTAAGAATAAACAATGGTATATGACTTCTCCCATAATGCAATATTACGTACAATATAACTGAAAGATATAACTGACCCTTCAGGTCTTATATTATTTAGGATTATAGGACTAAATGTTATTAAACCTAATTTGGTCACTTTTTTTTTTTTTTTTTAAGTAGGCTCCCCATCCAGCATGGAGCCCAACTCGGAGCTTGAACTCACCACCCTGAGATCAAGACCTGAGCTGAGACCTGAGTCAGAAGCTTAATCTACTGAGCCACCCAGGCACCCCCTAATTTGGTCACTTTTAATCTTTAGTTTTAGTGAGTGATTTTTTTTTTTTTTTAAGATTGTGTTTACTCAGACACACAAAGAGAGGCAGAGACCTAGGCAGAGGGAGAAGCAGGTTTCCTGTGGAGAGCCTGACGCAGGACTCCATCCTGGGACAACAGGATCACACCCTGAACCAAAGGCAGATGCTCAGCCACGGAGCCACCCAGGTGTCCCTAGTGAGTGATTTTTTTTTTTTAAAAGATTTTATTCATGAGAGACAGAGAGGCAGAGACACAACACAGGCAGAGGGAGAAGCAGGCTCCATGCAGGGAGCCCGATGCGGGACTCTATCCTGGGACTCCAGGATCACGCCCTTGGGCCGAAGGGAAGTGCCAAACCACTGAGCCACCCAGGGATCCCCGTGAGTGATTTTTTATAGTGGCTGTAACACTTGCTGGATGTTAACCAATTTTTTCCATATAGAGTTGTCTAATATACTACTTTTAAAAAGAGAACCAATTTTTATTAAGAGAACCTATTTTTTTTAAAAAAGTTTTACTCACCCCCCTCAAAAAAAATAAAACAAAACAAAAATAACTTGGTTTTTTGCCAAGTGGAAAAGCTGATTCCTTTAAAATAGATTTTCTAGGGATCCCTGGGTGGCGCAGCGGTTTGGCGCCTGCCTTTGGCCCAGGGCGCGATCCTGGAGACCCGGGATCGAATCCCACATCGGGCTCCCGGTGCATGGGGCCTGCTTCTCCCTCTGCCTGTGTCTCTGCCTCTCTCTCTCTTTCTCTCTGTGACTATCATAAATAAATATTAAAAAAAATAGATTTCTATATACTTTGTAAATTATGAGAAAATTATTAATACTTTTAAGATGTTAAATATTGGTATCTGAGCATATTTGAGAAGAAAACACAGGGGCAGTATTTTTAAATGTTTTATATTTCTCATAAAAGTGTATGTTTTTGAAAAATGGAAACATGGAAAATAAAACATTGAAAGTTGAAATCCTAATTTATCTTTTCCCATGCTAGTAGGTAACCACTAGTTTCCGTTGCTATTTGGGAATCAGTGTGGAAAAGTAGAGCCTGAAGTAAAACTCTCTGGGAAAGATTGTACTAATAGCACCAGACTTACATCCTACAGCCTTAGAAACTCCAAAAGAAAGAGAACTTCCCTTTATAACTCCAACAAACTACTGTATGGGAATTTTATTAACCTGACTTATGTCATTGCTCATCCTGGAGGCAGTGTCTGTGGCCAGAGTGATGGGAATGCTTTGTGTAGTCAGGATTGGATTTTGTTGTCACCATGGAGTGGGATTTGGGAGGCATACAGTTTTAAACCACGTGAATTCAGAGTAAGCAACATTGGGGTGCCTGGCTGGCTCAGTTGGTAGAGCATCCCCCTCTTGTGGTTGTGAGTTTGAGCCCCATGTTGGGTGCAGAGTTTATTTAAAAAAAAAAAAAAAGGCAACAAAAGTATGGCTCCTCTGGAAAAATTGAGGTGTCATTTTCTGGAGGGGAGAGAAGGGTTTCTGGACAGGCAAAAACAACATAGTTCACTGAAGTAATTTTACATACACACACACACACATTTTTTTTTTTTAATTTAGAGAACTTGCTTTCCTTTCCCAGTGTAAGTTAATTGTATTTTACAGTTTCAGTGTTATTTTTTTAAAATGTCTACTTTATTAACTAATGGAATTTGAAATTTAAACTCTTCAAGTAGCATATATTTGTACCTGTGTTGTTATATGATTAGTACCTGTGCTCTGGAGTATTCAGCTTTTCTAACTTTTTTTTTTTTTCAGCTTTTCTAACTTTAAATATATTGTGTATTTATCCCATTTGTTAAAATCATTTATTGATAAGTATTTTTATTACTGTGAGTAAACTTAACAAATTGCAGTTTATAAATAGTAACAATAATGTTGAGTGTTTAAGTATATGTAATCTATATGGTTGAAAGCTTGCTTCTTTTAATATGTGTTTAAAAATCTGTTAGTATAGAACTACTTCATTTTGAGCATTGAAAAATAAATCACTACAATTGTCACAAATTGTTGTCACTGGGTATTAACTTTAAAACTATAGTCAATGTTAAGGTCTGCTTTTGTATCTTTATGGATTATATTATATTTTAAGAGAAAATATAATTGAAGTAACTCCACTGTCTTGATTTTGTTTAAAAGAAATGTTAGCAGTTCAATGGACGTTTGAGCTTAATCGCTAATACTGGTGTCACAGACTTTACGAGATTTATATTCTGAAACCCAACTCTGTCATGTCTTGATATTGAGCAAACTAATCTCTCTGAATTTGAGTTTATTCCATTTGCAAAATAGAAATAATAATACTCATGGGGGTCTTGTGAGGAGTAACTTAATGTATGCCAAGTACCTTGGGTATAGTAGATTCTCATTAAATGTAATTGTTAATAATGACAATAACAAGAAATATTGTTTACAAAGATTTTTATATCCTCAATTTCAGAATGTTTAGCCCCAGTAGTTTAAATGTATATACAGGTGCTAAGGAATAAGATTGTTCTTTCTTCAGTTTTGTCTTTATTTTAGCAGGGGTGTGTGTGTGTGTGTGTGTGTGTGTCTGTAGTGTCTTAAGTAGGCTCCACGCTTAGTGTGGGGCTTGAACTCAGAACCCTGAAATCCAACACCTGAGCTGAGATCAAGAGTCAGACCCTCAATCAACTGAGCCACAATTTTAGCAGATTTTTAATTCCGTGTTGCACATATAGCAATAAACTAGAAAACTTTGTGTAAACTACATAATTATTGGTGGACTGCCCAAGTATTTAAAGATTGCCTAATCTTGGTATGTAACTGTTAGCCTGAAGGAATGTATTGAGAGAATTTTGCACAAACTCTGAGCTTAGCAAAGTTTAATATTAAGTAGAAGATCTCACATTCCTTGACTATACCAGGAGAGCTAGGTGTTGAGCATCTTGAGTGTTCAGATCAGAATTTATGGTGACTTGTGGTAGTTGGCAGAAATAATAAAAATGGATTTGTTTTTATTTTTAAGAATGAGCTCAGGATGATACTCCTGTGAAGCAATGCTGTAAGAACATGTTATGTTGGACACCTGCAGGTAGAAGAGATGACAGTTTAGAATGTTACGTGAAAAACCAAAAAAGGCAACATGGAATTGAGTAACTGTAAGAAGTGATTGACATGAAATATAATTTATGACCTGGCATTGGGAAGTTAAATATTGCCATATTGAGAGAAGAGGTGTTTTAGGCCTATTTATGAGAAAATAAATACCTAGAAATGGATTAATCTTTTTTCCCTTAAACTAATCAGTTTTGCAAACTGTAAACATATCCTAGGCTAACTAATAAGTTCAAGGTGAGTTTTACCGACTATGAGAAAATTGAAACTTTAGTGTAATCTTGGAGAAGTGTATTTCCATAATTCATCTCAGGTATACAAATGTTTATGTTTCTATTCAACGTGATTTAATGTTGTTCATTTAAAACTTAAAGTGCCTATCCTAATACCTTGCTTATTCAGAGTTGGACAGTTACTTGGTATCTATTATAAACACTACTTATAATCTTGTTTTTTCTTTTTAAAGTTTGTTCATGGAGTAATGGAACTAAATCTGCAGGCTGTTTTTTTTCCTTTAAAAAAATAAATATTGGTACTTCATTTACTCTCCTATTAGGATTAAGTGAGCATTCTATAACATAACACAGCATTAGAATTCAGCTTTTTTTTTTTTTTTTAAGATTTTATTTATTTATTCATGAGAGACAGAGAGAGGCAGAGACATAGGCAGAGAGAGAATCAGGCTCCTCACAGGGAGCCTGATGCGGGACTCGATCCCCAGACTGGAATCATGTCCTGAGTCAAAGGCAATGCACAACTGCTGAGCCACTCAGGTGTCCCAGAATTCAGCTTTAACACAGATCTTTCTTGGCTTATAATAATGGTGATATGTTCCAATAAAGCCATTGTAAGTCGAAAATACCACAAGTGAAAAATGCATTTAATACACCTAACCTATTGAACGTCATAGCTTAACCTAGCCTACCTTAAACATGCTCAGAACACAGACTTTAGATTTTATTATTTTTTTAATTTATGAGAGAGAGAGAGAGAGAGAGAGAGAGAGAGAGACATAGGCAAAGGGAGAAGCAGACTCCTTGCGGGGAGCCCAATGCAGGACTTGATCCCAAGACCCCAGGATCACACCCTGAGCCGGAGGCAGACGCTCAACCACTGGGCCACCCAGATGTCCCTTAGAACACTTACTTTAGCCTACAGTGGGCAAAATCATCTAACACAAAGCCTGCTTTATAATAAAGTGTTGAATATCTTAGGTAACTTAATACTGAAAGAAAACAAAATGGTTGTGTGTTGGTGGTTAATCCTCTTGATCACATCTGGGACCCGTGGCTTGCTGCTGCTGCTGCCCAGCTTAGGAAAAACTATTGTACCATGTGTCATTAGCCTAGGAAAAGGTCAAAATTAAAAAATTAGAAGTACAATTTCTACTGAATGCATATTACTTTCACACCATCGTAATGTTGAGACATCCTAAGTCACCATCTGTATATCTTTCTAGTTGAGCTCTTATGACTCTACCTTTCCTTCCTATGCCTTCCCCTATGTTCTAGTCATAGTAAACTACTTTTTGATCCCCCTAACAAAAGCCATACTTTTGTTGTTGTTGTTGTTGTGTTGTTGTGTTCGGAATGCCTCACCATTATCCTGCCATCTTTTAACTGGTGAGCTGCTGTTCATCTTTGAATGAGATTGCATTGTTTTTTCAGTTTGCAAGAGTTTACCCTCAAGTGGTTATTTTTTTTTTTTGGTGGTTCCCATAATAATAATTTTTACCTTTTGAAAATACTCTTATTTTGTGGAACAGTTGTATGTATTTTCTATGAGATGGAGTGATTCTTGATGCCAGAAACAAGTCTATTCATCATAATATCCTGAACATGCAACAGAGTGCCTGTAGTCTCTACAAGCTCAGAGCATATTTGGTGAATATATGAGTAAGATAGTTCATCTGCTTTAAAAATCAGAATGGGGCATGTGGGTGGCTCAGTGATTGAACGTCTGCTTTTGATTTGCCTCAGGTTGAGATCCCAGGGTCCTGGGATTGAGTCTCGCATCAGGCCCTACAGGGAGCCTGCTTCTCCCTCTGCCTGTGTCTCTGCCTCTCTCTCTGTGTCTCTCATCAATAAATAAAATCTCAAGAAAAAATCAGAATAGAATCAATCCAGTAGATAAAGTCTGCACACTATAACCTGTATCAGTCTGATGCATTTAGAAAACTTACTTGGACGCACCTAGTAAATTCCATCCACACATTCTACCACACAACAATAACCATATTTTATCTGTCTAATATATACCAAGGCACCGGGGTGGGGGGGAGAGGAAAAATATTCCATTCGTTAAGGAGCTCACAATCTAGTGGTAGAGACAGCCAGATGAATTGTTAATTACAATTTAGATTTATGCTAATTAAGGTTCAAATTAAAGCTCAATTTATCAATTTCAGTAGACCCATTTCAGCTGCTTAGTAACCACATGTGGCTAGTGCTTACTGTGTTGAATAGTTGATATAAAACATTTCTATCATTGCAATACGTTCTTTTGACAGAGCTATTGTAGAACATTATACACTTGAACCTACATTCTTTTGTTTTAGATGATAGTTTTCGTTTCAGTCATATTCTTTGTCAAATTAAACTTGCTTTTAGATTTGAAAGTTTTCTTAAACATTATCAAGTGGATTTTATTTATTTTTTCAAGTGGATTTTAATATATAATACACTTCAAATCATCATTGCTCATTATTTCAGGTCTTTGATCTGTGTGATAGCATTTAAATTAAGTAGTTTCAGAGTTTGATTAACTTCAGCATTGATAACATCTGATTTTCTATGCTAATAGTTCCTGAGATAGCAGTAAATCATAATGGTTAAGAGCATAGCTTTGCATCAGAGAAACTTTCCTCTGTCATGTATTGGCTGAGACCTTAGGCAGATTTCTTAAAAGCATTGAGCTGTGGTGTTCTTAGTGAAATAGTAATAATGATACTTATTGCAAGAGTTATAGAAGATTAAGGTAACAGATATTAGGCATTTAGCGTCTCCTCACAGAGTATTTATCATTAAATGCTAGCATTAAAGAGAATTTTGAACAATCAGATATTTAAAACAAATTTTTGAGGAAGTTGGAGAAATTGGAATAGAGTCTGGGTATTAGAACATACCAAGGAATTAATGTGAAATTTGTTTAGGAGTGACATTGATTGTGTGGAAGGAAAAGTCCATATTTTTGGAGGCATATTAAAATATGTAGCAGTGAAATGATAGCATGTCTGAGAGTGGCTTAAAAATAATTCACAAAAAAATAATTCATAAAGACTTAAGAATAAAAGGGATAGAAAAATTGGTTTTAATATCCATTTCTGGTAAAGAAGGAGTAACTAGTACCATATTTACCCTTCTGCCTGAAACAGTTTAAAAGGCAGACAAAAGATACAAAGCAGTGGTTTCCTAGATTTTGGAAGTTGTGCAGCAAAGGAAAGTGATCCCTGAGAGGTGGGAAACCAATGAGGTGCACTCTGTAGTAGCTCTGGTTTGCTGCCTGGAAAGTTTACCAGCTGTAGAGCAGGGAGGGGGGATCCCAACAAAGAGTGCAGTGATCTCCTTGAATTGAGACAATCTGGGGAGGTCAAGGCAGCTGGAGTTTGCAGAGCAGAATATTAAAGATGAGAAAGCTGAAAGGAAGGAGAGCTTTGGATCTGCAGTCTCCCCCTCAGGTATCCAGCTGAGAACTGCTCTGTGCATCCATGTGAGGAAACTACTGAAGCTAGGGAGAGAACCACCTAAAAAGAATAAAGAACAGTACTGTTTTTGCAGAGGCAGAAATAATGTTTTTTCCTACAAGCCAGAGGAGAAAATGTCTTAACGTGATTGTATAGATTACTCAAAAGGGCCTTGTCTTAGTAGTGGAATAAAATTAGGTGCTCCAGCCTAAAGCAAGACCTGAAAGGGTCGTACTGTTTCCAAGAAACTTAATTATATCCCAGAACTAAGCTCAAGAATAGATGTAGGAATACAAAAATATCCAATATCCAACAAGGTCGAATTCACTGGCAAGCAGAACTAGGCATGCACAGGAACAGGAAGACATGACCCATGATGACAAGAAAAAAAAATCAGTCAAAACCAAAACAAATGACAGTTGATAGAATTAATAGAGAGGGATATTAAAACAGTTTTTATCATTGTATTTCATATGCTTAAACTAGAATATTGAATTTTATTTATTTGTTTATTTAGAGAGAAAGAACATATGAACAGGGGGTGGAGGGAGGGACAGAGGGAGAGGGAAAGAATCTCAAGCAGGCTACACGGTCAGCACAGGGCGTGATGTGGGCCTGGATCTCAGAACCCTTAGATCATAACCTGAGATGAAATCAAGAGTTGGACACTTAACCAACTGAGCCACCCAGGCACCCCCAGAAAGACTGACTATGTTAAGTAGAAACATAGAAGATAAGAAAACGACCAAAATGTAGTGGAGAAGGTTGTGAATGTGCAGGGATGGGGGTATATGGCAACTCTTGTACCTTCCACTCAATTTTGCTGTGAACCTAAAACTGCTCTAAAAAAATAAATTTTATTGGAGAACCCAGGTGGCTCATTTGGTTAAGTGTCGGCTTTTTTTTGGGGGGGGGTTGGGCAGCAGCACTTCATATTTATTAGAGCCTGCCACCGAGGAGCTCACAGCTTGGGGGCCAAGACTCCACATGTGCTGGGATGGGGGAAGAAAAGAGGTAAAGGCAAAAAGGCAGGCAATGCAGAGACTCTGTGGCCCAAGCAAAGGCGGTACAAAGCAGGCATAGGCACGGGGAGGAATATGGCCCCATGAGCCCTGCCTAGACCTATGAACTATGGACCAAGCACAGGCATGAAGGCTGCCTGACCAGCTGGGGCTTCTCCTTTTCTCTCTCCCCCAGTTTGTGCTCTGACTCTCAAATAAAATTTTTAAAAATAAATATATTTTATTAATTAAAAAGAAAAAGACCAAAATGGAACTTTGATGAGATGGAAACTGTGATGTCTGAGATGAAAAATATACTTGTGGGATTAATGGCAGATTAGACATTAGGGGAGAAAATTTATGCCAAAACTCACAAAGTTATACAAAATAATCTATGAAGAGTTCTTGCTAAAAGTACTTAATTTGACTTTGATCATGCTTTTTTTTTTCTTTTTAAAGATTTACCAATTTTTGAGAGAGTGAGCAAGTGAGCAAGCACAGGGAGGGGCAGAGGGAGAGAGAATTTCTAGCGACTCCCCACTGAGTATAGAGCCCAACACGGGGCTCAACTTCATGACTCTGAGATCGTGACCTGAGCTGAAACCAGGAGTCAGATACTTAACTGACTGAACCACCCAGGTGTCCTTCTAATCACACTTTTAGATATAACTGGAATTTATAGGAAATGAAGGGACTGGAGAAACATTTAAGCCATACTGTGAGGAAGCAACTAGATAAATCTAGAATTTGAGAAATGCTGCAATATAGTTGTCCTGTTCTTTGAAAATGAGGGTTGTGCTGTGATTGCAGAATATGGTGGATATACTTAATGTAATGGGATTGTATGCTAAAAAGTAGATAAGATGCTAAGTTTTATGTGTATTTTACCACAGTTTAAAAAATGTACCATTTTAATCATTTTTAGGTATACTGTTGGGAGGCATTAAGGATATCTGCATTGTTGTACAGCAGTCACCACCATTCATTTCCAAACCCTTTTCTTCTTCCTAAACAGAAAACTATACCCATGAGATGATATCTCTCCTCTTATTCCTCCCCACTGGCATCATGAATCTATTTTCCATTTCTATGAATTTCACTACTGTAGGCTTTTCATATAAATGGAATCTTGTATTTGTTTTTTTGTGACTGGCTTATTTCACTTAATGTCTTTACGATTCATCCATTTGGGGGATGCCTGGGTGGCTCAGGAGTTGAGCATCTGCCTTTGGCTCAGGGTGTGATCCCGGAGTCCCCAGATGGAGTTCCGCATCGGGGTCTTTGCATGGAGCCTGCTTCTCTTCCTTCTTGCTATATCTCTGCCTCTCTCTCTGTGTCTCTCATGAAAAAATAAATAAAATCTTAAAAAAAAAAGATTCATCCATTTTGTAGGATGTATCAGAATTTCTTTCCTTTTTTTTTTTTTTAAAGATTTTATTTGAGAGACAGAGCACAAGGAGGGTGGGGCTAGGAGCAGAGGGAAAGGGAGAAGTAGGCTACCTACTGAGCAGAGAGCACAATATGGAGCTTAATCCCACTGCACTGGGATCATAACCTGAGCCAAAAGCAGACATTTAACCGACTGATCCACCCAGATGCCCCAGAATTTCCTTCCTTTTTTTTTTAATCTTTAATTTATTTATTCATGAGAGAGGCAGAGACACAGGCAGAGGGAGAAGCGTGCTCCATGCAGGGAGCCTGATGTGGGACTCAATCCCAGGACTCCAGGATCATGCCCTGAGCCAAAGGCAGACGCTCAATTGCAGAGCCACCCAGGCGTCCCTCCTTCTTTTATTTAAAAAATTGTTTTTATTGTGGTAAAATACATACAATATAAAATTAACCATCTTAATCATTTTTAAGTGTATAAGTCAGTGATATTAAGTACATTCAGATTCTTATGATAGCATCACCAACATCCATCTCTAGAACTTGCAAACATATATTAAATACATATTAAGTAGTACTCTGTATTATCACTTCCCCCCAGCCTCTGTGATTTTGACTACTCTAGGTACCTCCTGTAAGTGGAGTCACAGTGTTTGTTTTGTTGAAACTGACTTTTCTTATTTAGCATAATGTCCTCAAGATTCATCCATGTTGTATTGTTTGTCAGAATTTCCTACCTTTTTATGGCTGAATAATATTCCATTGTATGTATAAACCATATTTTGTTGAAGGACACTTGGATTGCTTCCACTTTTTGGTTATTGTGAATAATGCTATTAGTATGGTGTACAAATAATGTGTTTAAAGTCTCTGCTTTCAATTCTTTTGGATATATTCCCCAAAGTAGAGTTGCTGGATCATATGTTAATTCTATGTTTAATTTTTTGAGGAACTACCATACTGTTTTCCATAGCAGTTGCACCATTTTACATTCCCATCAACAGTGTTCAAAGATTCCTATTTCTCTAATACATGTTTTTTCTGTTCATTTCTTTGATTAGAATAGCAAGGCTTATGGCTAGAGTTTTACTTTGCATTTTAATTGTTTGCATTAAAAGGAAGATATTTAGGTGTGAAGTATTTATATGTCTTAGTGAAATTTATGTTACATAATACAATTTTTATTTGAATTACCACTATCAGCAGCATCCTGTTATTACCTTCCAAAGAAATATTTATTCATAATTTACTGTGTGTTAGACACTGTGCTGAACTTTATATAAGCATTTTCTTGTTTAATCCTCCTCATAGTCATTTGCAGTGAGTGTTATTATCCCTGTTTTATGGTAGCACAAAGTTGCCAAGTCAGGAATCAAATACAAATTTGGCTTCAAAATTAATGGTCAGTAAGAGGTCCAGTTAGTAAGTTCTAGTATTTAGAATTAATGAATTAACTAGATTACCTTGACACAACTTTCTGGTCCTCAGCTCATAAAAACAAAAGAGAACAAAACAAAACACACAACAACAATACAAACTTATCTACATGTTCAGTTAAGCTTTATGATCTAATTTTGCTTTAATTAAGTCTTAAAGTTGACAATAACATCTTCGATTAAGCAAGGGAAAATCTTTAAAAAAAAAGAAAGAAGTACCTGGGGAAATAGAAGTGGAGTAAAGGTAAAAAAGGCAGGATAATATCCATTGAAATATCTGATACTGCTGTCGGTCTAGCAGGTTCATATCTAGAGAGACCAAAACTACAGATAGATTGTTAAAAAGGACTATCTATAAAGATGTCTTGCTGTGAAGATGAAAAAAAAAATCCATTGAAATTGTTATTTATGTAGAAAGAGACTTCCTTTTGCAGAAATATATATTATTCTTACACATTGGTCCATAATACTGATCAATCCTTTGCTGTTGAATGGGACTCTGAATAACATGTCATGGATCCACAGATGAGTTCAGACATGGAATTATTGTTCCATTTTAATCCTGGTACCCCATTTCCCATATCTGAAAATTAAATATAGTGCATATGAGAGAGTATTCATTGGAGCACTTATAAAATACAGAGTTCTCTGCAAATGCAAGGTGACATGGTTATTAAATATTGATTACTTTGTTCTGTCTTCACATATCATTTCTGTATTACTTAGGATTTGGAGCTTTAATTTAATAGGGAAGCCTGTAAAGTATCCTAACTGTGTTCTGTGGTGCTTGTAATACGCTATTGCTGATCAAAGTTTTATATTCTCCTTATTTTAAAAAAAATTTGCTCTGAGGCACCTGGGTGGCTCAGTGGCTGAGTGTCTACCTTTGGCTCAGGTCGTGATCTGGGGTCCTGGGATCGAGTCCCCCACTCCCGTGGGGAGCCTGCTTCTCCCTCTGCCTATGTCTCTGCCTTTCTCTCTGTGTGTCTCATGAATAAATAAATAAAATCTTAAAAAAAATTTGCTCTTCTTGCAGTCAGTCTCAGCCTTTTGTAGAGTTATGCTTAGTCAACTGGTACTTTTTTTTTTTTTTCAACTGGTACTTTTATAATACAATCCCCTGTTAAACCTTTATGGACAAAGCAGACAGATTTAGCAATGAATGAATTAGCTTATTAGCAAATTATAAATGGGAACATGGTTTCAATAGACCATTTAGGTTTATGCTGTTGTGTGATTAGATTTTTTTTTAAGATTTTATTTATTTATTCATGAGAGACACACAGAGAGAAGCAGGCTCCATGCAGGGAGCCCGATGTGGGACTCGATCCTGGAACTCCAGGATCATGCCCTGGGCCAAAGGCAGGTACTCAACCACTGAGCCACCCGGGCATCCCTTGTATGATTAGATTAACTCAACCTAATAGCTTTTTGAATGGTTGTCATTAAAAATTTTTATATTGTTTTATTATATATAGCTATAGCACATATGAGGACTACATGAAACATATATGTGTACTTGAAAGAATAATTATAAAAGTGACCCATGTTGGTAAACATCACCCAAGCCAAAAAAGAACATTCCCATCACTTGAGAAGTCCCCCATGTGCCTTTTCCTAATCACAGCCCTCTTCAGGAGACAAATTACCACCCATGATTTTGGTGATAATCGTGGTTATATGTATCACTAAACATCTTATTAGTTTTCCTGTTTTGGGGCCATATATAGATGAAACCTAACTATATATATATATTCTTCATGATTTGCTTCTTCACTCAACATTATATTTGTGAGACTTATCATTTGTTACTTGTAAAGCGTTTTTGGAGGGATATAAAGTTTCCTAAAATTAATTTTGTGATTCCCTATCTATCTTCATTTTTCTTCTAAGTTTATTTTTTAGTAATCTCTATATTTATTGTGGGGCTCGTACTAATGATCCTCTGGATCAAAAATCACATGCTCTTCCTATTGAGTCACCCAGGTGCCCCTCAATTTTTCTTTTTCTTTTTTAGGAACTATTAATAAAATTTGGTTGTTAATCCTTTGATGGTTATATGGGTAGCAACTGTTTTGTCCCTCTTTGGACTTTGTAGTGTTTTTTGATGTTTTTAATATTTTTTTGATGTTTTTAATATTGTTTTTAAATTCTATTAAATTTTTTTTGGCTGTGATTCATCAGTCTTATATAATACCCAGTGCTCATTGCATCACGTGCCCTTCTTAATGTCCATGATTCTGTTACCCCATCCCCCTACCTGCCTCACCCCCAGCAACTCTCAGTTTATTTCCTTTTTTTTTTTTAATTTTCTTTATTTATGATAGGCACACAGTGAGAGAGAGAGAGGCAGAGACATAGGCAGAGGGAGAAGCAGGCTCCATGCACCGGAGCCCGACGTGGGATTCGATCCCGGGTCTCCAGGATCGCGCCCTGGGCCAAAGGCAGGCGCTAAACCGCTGCGCCACCCAGGGATCCCTCTCAGTTTATTTCCTATGATTAAAAGTCTCTTACGGTTTGTCTCCCTCTCTGATTTCATTTTTTATTTTTCCCTTCCTTCCCTATGATCTTCTGTTTCTTAAATTCCACATATGAGTGAGATCATATTCTCTGATTGACTTATTTCACTTAGTATAATACCCTCTGGTTCCATCCATGTCCTTGCAAAAGGCAAGATTTCATTTTTTTGTTGGCTGAGTAGTATTTCATTGTATGTATATACCACCTCCACTTTATCCATTCATCTTTTGATGGACATCTGCGCTCTTCCATAGTTTAGCTATTGTGGACTTTGCTGCTATAAACATTAGGGTGCAGGTGCCCCTGCAGATCATTACATTTGTATCTTTGGGGTAAATTCCTAGTAGTGCAATTGCTGGATTGTAGGGTAGCTCTATTTTCAACTTTTTTTTTTTTTAAGATTTTATTTATTTATTCATGAGAGACTCACACAGAGAGAGGCTGAGACGCAGGCAGAGGGAGAAACAGGCTCCATGCAGGGAGCCTGACATGGGACTCGATCCCGGGACTCCAGGATCAGGCCCTGGGCTGAAGGCGGCCCTAAACCGCTGAGCCACCCGGGCTGCCCTATTTTCAACTTTTTGAGGAAACTCCATACTGTTTTTCAGAGTGGATGCATGAGCTTGCATTTCCTTTCTTTATGGTATCTTTTATGATGCCTGTATGTTGTTTTTATGGTTGCTTTTAATATATTTTATCAGTTTTTTTTTTTTGGTATTTTTCCTACTGTAATATCATTGAGATATTCTCTTACAGCATTAGCTAGAAACTTTACATTTTTCCTTTTATACTGTTTAATCCACTTAGAACTGATATTTATGTATTGTGAATCCATTGAGTTCTTTTCCTATGCCCTGGGTCAATGTTCCAGCCTCATTTATTGGGAAATCTTCCTTGTCCTACTAATTTGATATCCCATCTCTGTCAGTATCTATTTATGTGGCTATGTCTTAGGGTTTTAAATTTTTTTCTGTTGTTCTATTTGTACCTCTGTGGCAATATCACATTGTCTTAGATACTAAGATTTGTAGTGAGTTTTAATATTAGAGCATTACCAACCTACCTTGTGCCCCCCCCCCCCAAGCATGTCTTAGCTTTTCTTGGTCCTTTGTACTTCTATATTCATTTTAGGGTCATTTTGTCAAGATCCACTAAAATCCATTGGGATTGCATTGATAGTATAGTTTAGTTTGGGGAAAATTGCCATCTTTACAAAATTTTGTTTTTCAGTTTATTAAATGGTATTACATTTATTTAGGTCTTCTTTAAGGAGGTCTTTCAATGAAGTCTTTTATTAGACTTATTCCTAGGTACTTTATACTTTTGCTTTTTTTCCCTTGTATTTTAATTTAACTTTTTAAAAAAGATTTTATTTATTTGAATGAAGGAGTGGGAGAGAGAGCACAAGTGGTGGGGGAACAGACTCCCTCTGAGCAGAGAACCCCATGTGGGACTCAGTCCCAGGACCCTGGGATCATGACCTGGCTGAAGGCAGATGTTTAACCAACTGAGCCACCCAGGCTCCCTGCCCTAAGTATTTTTTTAAAGATTTATTTATTTTAGAGAGAGACAGTGTGTGGGCAAGCAGGGGGAGGGGCAGAGGGAGAGGAAGAGAATCTCAAGCAGACTCCCTGCTGAGCATGGAGCCTCAGGCAGGGCTTGGTCTCAGGACCTTAAGATGATGACCTGAGCCAAAATCAAGAGTTGGTCACTTAATCAACCGAGTAGGTGCTCCACCAAGTAGTAAAATGCAAATTAAGACCACTTTTTTATTTATTTTTTTTTATTTATTTATGATAGTCACACACAGAGAAGAGAGAGAGAGAGAGAGAGAGAGAGGCAGAGATATAGGCAGAGGGAGAAGCAGGCTCCATGCACCGGGAGCCCGATGTGGGATTCGATCCCGGGTCTCCAGGATCGTGCCCTGGGCCAAAGGCAGGTGCCAAACCGCTGCGCCACCCAGGGATCCCAAGATCACTTTTAAATAGTGTGTTCCACAAGTATTTTATAAAAGCAACTATACTGAAATTTATTGAAGTGTAGTTTACTTACAATAAAGTTTACCCTTTTCTGTATACTCGAAGTTTCAATAAATGCAGTCATATGTTCACAATAATCAAGATATAGGTCAGTTCCTTTCACCCCTAGAAATTGCCTTATGCTCCTCTGTAGCCAGCCTTTCCCCTCACTTCCATCCCTGGCAGCCACTGATCTGTTTTCTGTTGTTAGGGTTTTGCCTTTTTAAAAATGTCATGCAAATGGAATCATGCAGTTTTTAAAGCTGGTTTAAGAGGCAGCTGGGTGGCACAGTCCGTTGGGCATCCAACTCATGGTTTAGAGTCAGGTCGTGATCTCAGGGTCTTGGGATGGAGCCCTGCCTCAGGCTCTGCGCTCAGCAAAGAATCTACTTGTCCCTCTTCCTCTGCCCCTACTCTCTCTCTCTCTCAAATAAAGAAATAAAATCTTTAAAAGTGCTTTAAAAAAATAAATAGAAGTGCTTTAAAATTATCATATAGTCAAATTAAGTGTTTTTTCTCTCGGTGTACAGTTCTTTGAAATTTAATATATAAATTTTAATAATATAGATTCATTTAACTGCCACTGCAATAGGATACAGGAAAGTTCTCAACTCTCTCATGCTGTCCTATTATAGTCAGACCCTTCTCTACCTCTGTGTCTTAGAAACTTACTATAAGTTCTCTATCAGTAGTTTTTTCTTTTTTATAAATGTATATATATGGAATCATGAAGTATGTAATCTTTGAGACTGGCTTCTTCCAGTATAATGCCTTTGAGATTGATCCAAGTTGTTGCAGGTACCAAGAGTTCATTCCATTATAATTATGGTTTTATTCCATTGTAGGCTTATGTCACAGTTTGTTTATTCAACTGATGAAAGATACTGGATTTGTTTCTAGATCTTGGCAATTTAAAAAAATGTACACATTCAAATACAGGTTTTATGTGAGCACAAGTTTTTATTTCTCTAGGGTAAATACCTAGGAGTAGAATTGTTGGGTCATATGGTAAATATATGTTAAACTTTATGAAAAAATGTCAAACTGTTTTCCAGAGTGTTTACCATTTTGCATTCCTACCAGCGATGTATAGTTTCATTTGTTTTGCATTCTTGCTGCATGTAGTATTGTCAGTAATTTTTTTTTAAAGATTTATTTATTTATGATAGACGGGGTGGGGGGAGGGGGGCCGAGACACAGGAGGAGGGAGAAGCAGGCTCCATGCTGGGAGCCCGACGTGGGACTCTATCCCAGGACTCCAGATCCCAGGACTCCAGGATTGGGCCCTGGGCCAAAGGCAGGCGCTAAACCCGCTGAGCCACCCAGGGATCCCAGTAATTTTTCTTTTAGCCAAATAAGTATATAATGGTATATACTTAATTTGCATTGCTAATGGCTAATGATGTTGAATACCTTTTTATGTGCTCATTTATTTATGAATAGAGCTGTTAAGAACATTAATTTATAGTTTTTTTCTGTGTGAACCTGTTTTCATTTCTCTGGGGTATTTATCTAAATTCAGCTCGAATTTTTCATACATTGCTAATGACTAAGTTTGAGATAGTGCTAGAGTGTGGAATCTATAGAAACCATAGACACAGGAGAGTTCACACCCACTTACAGGCTTTTCTCAATAGATCTTAACCAGAAGCTTTCCTATAACATTGGGGAAAGAGCAGAAAACAGAAAGTGCTTCCCAAAGATTCAGCCTATAGTAGGGAAGCATCCACCACAGTGAGAAAAGCAGAAAGCTCCTTTCAGATCTAAATAACAAAAGTCTTAAGGCCCTGGGGAAGGATAGTAAACCCTGTTACCTTAGGTGAAAATCATTTGTATCTAGTGGGGAGGAAAACAAAAATAAACCCTCAACCCCTGGGGAGGGGCAGAAAACTGTTGGAGCCCAGATTATCAGAAATTTATATCTGACAATAGATAGGGCCACCAAGAAATCCCCATGCCCAAGACCCAGAGGTCTCTCCTGAAAATTGTAGCTATCCCAGGACAACAGAGAACCCATAACCAGGCTAACACACACCAAGTAACAAGCACTCAGGAAAAATGACATATATTATCTACAAAGGAACAAAGATAGAAATTACAGAAAACTTCTCAGAAATGACAAAAGCCAGTTTCTGTTGCTCTTCTGTCATTCCTGAATTTCCAGATTTCCTTCCAGTGTTTGTTTTTTCCCATCTGAAGAACTTTTTGTAGTCTTTTAGAGCAGGTGTGCAGGCAGAGAATTTTCCTAGAATATCATGTTTTGACACTACAGATTTTATTTAAATCCTATGAAGAATGTTCGGCCCTTTCTTTCCTTTTTTTTTTTTTTTTTTGCCTTAGCAGGCAGTTGGCCTAGTTAGAGTTAGGCTATAAATTCTGACCCACCTTTTATGGGTTGTAGTTCCAATATCAGTTTGGTTTTCATAACTTTGCATTACTATCCAGATTTTTCCATTGTGTGTACCACACAGTAGCCAGTGGTAGTGATCTATCTACCCCATATTTTAGTTCACATATCCTTTGTTTTGCTGCGTGTACTATACCTGTGTACCCTGGATATGAGCTTAGGATATCATAGTGAACCTTATGGTTTCACTTTATTGAACTTTCCTTCTCTGTGATATTCCCAACATTTCTTTTCTCCACATGATCCTTCTTCTTTTGACTCAGTCCTGAAAATTTCTCTTCCCTACTCTATCACATAATTTGGCTATATCAGCCTCCTGGATCCAGAGACCAGAGGATAGAAAAATGAGCAAACGAGATCCCTCAGTGCTCTTGGAGAAGAGTTCTTCCTCTGTCAGAATTTTTCTCTTTTTTCTGATTTTTAGATGTCTTCCTAGCTGCAAGTTATTCTGCACTACTATAGGTGTCTGTTTTTTCTGAGGTGGGACAAAATGAGCAAAGACACACATATCCAGGGAATTTCTCCCACTCTCTCTTACTGATAGCAGCCTTTTTCCCACTCATCAATCAGAAATAAATGGGTGTTGGAGAGCTGTTTGCATCCAGTACACACATCTGGTGTCAAACAAACTTTGAATTTTGGTATGGAGAGACCAGGGGAAAAATTGGGAAACTCTCTGCCATTTCAGTGCTACCTTGAGATGTCTTTCATTTTCCATTCTGCCTGCTAACATATTACTTTTCAGAGTCTTTTTCCATCCAGGGCTTTTAGTTGCATTCAGTGGGAGACCAGAAGAAGTATGCTGACTTCATCTTAACCTGAACCAGAACCTCTGTAGTCAAGTTTTAAATACTTTTTATTAGGAAGTATTTCAAACATATACAAAATTATGAATTCTGTCGTACATACACAAAACCCCCATGTACCCATTGCCTAGCTTCACCATTTAGCTGATCTTTTTCATCTATAACTTCCCACTCTCACTGTCTCTTGACTTTAATTGTAAAATATAGCTGTCATTTCATTCCATTTTATATGGCCAATTTCTATAATTTTATGTGTATTGGGAAAGAATGTATAATATGCAGTTGTTCAGTGTTCAGGTATGGGTATTAAGTTGTTGATCATGTTTATAAAAATATTTTATATCCCTACTGTTCTTTTTTTAAAGATTTTATTATTCATGAGAGACACACACAGCGAAGCAGAGACATAGGCAGAAGGAAAAGCAGGCTCCCTGCGGGGAGCCTGATGTGGAACTCGATCCTAGGACTCCTGGATCATGACCTGATCCTAGAACTCCTGGATCGTGACTGATCCTAGGACTCCTGGATCATGACCTAACATTCACCTTTATAAATTTCTATAAATAATGAAGGCAGATGCTCAACCACTGAGACACCCACGTGTCCCTATATCCCTACTGTTTTTTTTTTTTTTAAGATTTTATTTATTTATTCATGAGAGACCCAGAGAGAGAGGCAGAGACACAGGCAGAAGGAGAAACAGACTCCACGCAGGAAGCTCGATGTGGGACTTGATCCCGGGACTCCAGGATCACGCTCTGGGCTGAAGGCAGACACCCAACTGCTGAACACCCAGGCATCCCCCTAATGGTTTTAAAAATATTTTTACTGATACATTTTTTTCTTGTTCTATACAATATTCTTTTGAACTTTAAACTTATAAAGTGATAATCTGTAGTTATGTTATTTAAGTCTAATAAATTTGTGTTACAGGACACTAAAGATAGTTTTTTTTTTGTGACCTTGAACTCTTTGTTCAAGTGATTCTTTTAAGCTGTTACAGAAACTAATATTTAATAGCTTTAGAACTACATATGATAAACATTATTTGTGTGATGTGTTGTTGTCTTGCCAATAGGTTGAGTTCTAGCTTAAAAGTCTTAGAAGCTTAAAAAATGCATTTTCACTTTTGACAATAGCCATTCTAATAGATGTGAAGTGGTATCTCGTTGTTTTGATTTTCCTTTCCCCAGTGACTAATGATATTGAACATCTTTTCATGCACTTACCATTTGTATATGTCATTAGAGAAACATTTATTCAAGTCATTTGCCCATTTTTAAATTAGATTGCTCTTTTTTGTTGAGTTATAGGAGTTCTTTATATATTCTGGATATTAATCCCTATTGGATATATGATTTGCAAATATTTTCTTCCTTTCTGTCAGTTGTCTTTTCATTCTTTTGGTAAAAGAATGCACAAAAGTACTTTGATGCACAAAAGTTTATTTCGATGAAGTCAGTTTATTTTTCCTTTTGTTGCTGGTGGTTTTGGTGTTCAATCCAAGAATCCAAGAAGTTATTGCTAAATTGAATGTTGTAAAGATTTTCTTTTAAGGGTTTTATTATTTTTTATTTTTTTTTTTAGTTATGTTTAGGTGTGTGGCCAATTTTGAGTTAATTTTTGTATATGGTGTAAAGTAAGAGTTCAGCTTCATTCTTTTGCATCTGGACATACAGTTTTCCCAGCACTGTTTGTTTGTTTGTTTGTTTGTTTAAAGATTTTATTTACTTATTCCTAAGAGAGACAGAGAGAGAGAGAGAGAGAGAGAGAGAGAGAGGCAGAGACACAGGCAAAGGGGAAAGCAGACTCCATGCAGGGATCCCGACATGGGACTCGATCCCGGGACTCCAGGATCAGGCCCTGGACCCAAGGTAGGCACTAAACCACTGAGCCATCCAGGTTCCCTCCAGCAGTGTTTGTTGAAAAGAAGTCCTTTTCATGTTGAATGAACTTGGCACTCTTGCTGAAAATCAGTTGACCACATATGTGGTTTATTCCTAGGCTTTTATTTTATTCCATTGGATTATGTATCTGTCTTTATGCCAGGTCCAGTGTTTTTCTTGCTGCTTTGCATTATGTTTTGAAATCAGAAAGTAGGAATCTCCCAACTTTGTTCTTCTTTCTCAAGATGTTTTTTGGCTATTTGGGGTCCCTTGAGATTTCAGATGAATTTTTAAAGATTTTTTTTTCTAGATGCCATTTTAGAGTCACAGCAAAATTGAAGAGAAGGTACAGAGATTTTTCCATATACCGTCTGCTCTACATAGGCATGGCCTTCCCCATTATCAATTTCCCCCACAAAAGTGGTAGATTTATTACTGTTGACAAACCTATTGATACATCATAATTGACCAAAGTCCGTAGTTTACATTATGGTTCACTCTTGGTGTTGTACATTTTATAGATTTGGACACATGTATAATGACATGTGTTCATTATTATGGTATAACAGAGTATTTTTACATCTTAAAAATCCTCGATGCTTTGCCTTTTTATTCTTTCTCCTGTCCCAGCCTTTGTCAACCTATGATCTTTCCATTGTCCCTACAGTTTGCCTCTTCTAGAATGTCATATAGTGGGAATCAACAGCGTGTAGCCATTTCAGATTGGCTTCTTTCACATAGTAACATGCTTTTAAGGTTTCTCCAAGTTTTTCTCATGAACTGATAGCTCATTTCTTTTTAGTGCCGATAACTAGTAGAGAACCTCTCTGACATACATGTAGCACCACTTTAGCTAACTAGTAGGGATCTTCTGGCACACAGAGGGTGCCACTTTAGGTAACTACTCTATGACCTTGCCACCATGCCCCTTGCTCCATAAAAGGTGAGAATTAAGGTCCAAATAGAGGTGGAAGATAGGAACAGAGAATAGTGGTAAAGAATACCTGCTTACCGCCTGGATTGTTTGTCCCCTGATCATCCCTGTCATGTAAGTTACTCTGAATAAAATGCTGTGTAAGCAGTATGTAGTGACTTGCTTCATTTTTTGGTATTGAAGGGTTTTCTCAGTCTGGAGGATACATTACTGACTCTCCTCCATGTTCTAACATTCACCTTTATAAATTTCTATAAATAATGAATGAAGGTTCCTATAGGTCCATATCCTCCCCAGCATTTGATACTGTCAGTGTTCCACATTTTGGTCCTTGTAATTGTTGGGTATTGGTATCTCAGTATTTAGATTTACATTTCCTTGAGGACATGGAGCATATTTCTTTCTTTCTTTTTTAAGATTTTTATTTATTTATTCATGAGAGAGACACAGAGAGAGGCAGAGACATAGGAAGAGGGAGGAGAAGCAGGCTCCATGCAGAGTCTGATGTGGGACTCGATCCCGGGATCACGCCCTGAGCCAGAAGCAGACGCTCAACCACTGAGCCACTCAGGCATCCCTGGAATGCTTATCCCTTTCTATATGCTTATTTGCCATCCCTATATCTTCTTTGGTGAGGTGTCAATTCCATATAAATTTTAGGATGGAATTTTGTGTTTCTTTTAAATGATAGAGTTGAGTTTTTTATTTTTAGTTTTTAATTTTTTTAAAGATTTCATTCATTTATTTGACAGAGAGCACAAGCAGGGGGAGCAGTAGGCAGAGGCAGAGGGAGAAACGCTCCTTGTTCAGTAGGGAGCCTGATGAGGGGCTCGAAACCAGGACCCTGGGATCATGACCCAAGCTTAAGGCAGATGCCCAACCGACTGAGCCACCCAGGCACCCTAGAGTTTTTTTTTAAAGAAGAAAACACATATACCCCCATTTCCTAGTTTTCTTCCTTATGTGCTTTAAGGAAATCTTTTTGTCCCTGTTCAGTTTTTTTTTTAAATTTTTATTTATTTATGATAGTCACAGAGAGAGGGAGAGGCAGAGACACAGGCAGAGGGAGAAGCAGGCTCCATGCACCGGGAGCCCAATGTGGGATTCGATTCTGGGTCTCCAGGATCGCGCCCTGGGCCAAAGGCAGGCGCTAAACTGCTGCACCACCCAGGGATCCCCCTGTTCAGTTTTTTTTCCCCCATTATCTATCAGTTAACACCAGCATTTTAGTGTTTTGATTCTTTTTTTTATTATTATTATTAATTTATTTATGAGAGAGAGAGAGAGAGAGGCAGAGACACAGGAGGAGGGAGAAGCAGGCTCCATGCCGGGAGCCCGATACGGGACTCGATCCTGGGACTCCAGGATTGCGCCCTGGGCCAAAGGCAGGCGCCAAACCGCTGAGCCACCCAGGGATCCCTAGTGTTTTGATTCTTAATTTTTTTTTTATGTGGGGTGTTTATTTTTGTAATGGATGAATTTCTATCATTTGCTCTTCTTGTCTTTTCTTGTTAAAAGATAACAAAGCAAGAACTACAGATTTCTAGAAAGGGATTTCGATGGAATTTAATTAAGAGATTAAAGTATTTGGAGAGTATAATGAAATCTGACTAGTGCTTTTTCACATATCTTTTAAGGTGACAACAGAGGTCACTTATTGAAGTTACTAGGCAAGCAAATTGAAGGTAGAAGGAAGAAAGAAACTATTTACATGTCTTGCTTATTACACCTTAAATGTCATCTGTTAAATTCAGAATCAGAATTTTTATTACCTTTAATATTTGAAATTTTATTAAAAAATGGAGAGAATAAGGAAGCCTCATTGTATCATATGGTTGATAAAGTAATTAAAGTGGAGTTGAAAATATTTTAGACAACAAAGAGCATAGGCTAGGAAAGTAGAATATCGTGATTTTTAATATCAATTTAATTACTTATCAGGAAAATTAATGCTCTAATTTACATTTTTATAACAAATTTATTGAGATACAACTCACAGACCATGTAAGTCACCTATTTAAAAGTATACAACTTAGTGACTTTTAGTATATTAACAGATATGTGTGACCATCACCAGAATCAATTTAGAATTGGTGAAAATAAAATTTTCATATCCCAGAAAGAACCTCTTAGCCTTTAGCACTTACTCCCTATTTCCTCCTAACACCCCCCCCCACCTTCTAATCTACTTTCTGTCTGACATTTCTTTTTTCTTTTCTTTTCTTTTCTTTTTTTTTTTTTTTGAGAGAGAGAGAGAGCATGAGCAGGGTAGTGGTAGGGAGAGAGGGAGAGGGAGAGAACATCCTAAGCATGCTTCATACCAGTGCAAAGCCCAGTGCGGGGTTTGATTTCACAACCCTAAGATCGTGGTCTGAGCCCAAATCAAGTCATATGCTTAATTGAGCCACCCAGGCGCCCCTATTTTGGACATTTCTAATGTGCATTTTTAAAAGATTGCTCTGAAAAAAAGAAATTCACCTGGCTAATGTACAAAATGAAAGCAAAGAGTCCACTTGGGAGATGCTTGCAGAAATACAAGCATGATAGGATGGTGGTATAGACTTGGCTGTTAGCAGTGGAGATAGAAATTTATAGATTAGAATATTGTTTAGAAAACTGTGACTTTATTTTTAAAAAGATTTTTATTTATTTATTTGACAGAGATCTAGAGAGCGAGCAAGTAGGCAGACGGAGAGGGAGAAGCAGGCACTCACCGAGCAGGGAGCCCAGTGTGGGGCTTGATCCCAGGACTCCAGGATTACAACCCAGGCTGAAGGTAGATTCTTAACCAACTGAGCCACTCAGGTTGCCCTTAGAAAACTGTGACTTAAATAGTTTGAAGTAATTTCTTTTTTAAAAAATAGATTTCATTTATTTGAGAGAGGGAGAGCACAGGTGGGGGGCGGGGGGCAGAGAGAGAGGGAGAAGCAGGCTCCCTGCTAAGGGCAAGTGGGGACTCCATCTGCGGACTCCAGGATCATGACCTATGCCGAAGGCAGCTGCTTAACTGACTCAGCCACCCAGATGCCTCTGAAATAATTTCTTTTGATAGAAGAATGTTTAGTATTTAAACAGAGATCATAATATACAGAGTAATGATTTTACTCTTAATGAAAGGCTTTGGATGTTACAAAGAAAGCCAGAAAAGCCTTACGTCCAGTGTGCGAGGAAATGTTTATGAGTTGAATATGTATTGGGTTTTCAAATCTCTGAAGCTTACATTGTAGTATGGCTTTCCCTACCTCAGATCAGATTGAGCCTGCTGTTGGAAAAGTCTAAAGTGGTGGTGAAGTGTGTACTTAGTTTATTTCTTAGTAGACTAGACTATATATTTTGTTTTAATGGCTGGTATCATATAAATGATATGGCTTTTTGACTTTAGCAGGTAGAACAAGCATTCAAGGTCAAAGTAACAAATTTACGATAATATATAAAAATTATCCCATTTATAAGACTGAGGATAATTTTTTTCTAAATGACGTCCACCTTTTATTTATAATTATTTATAATAATTTTTAAAGGCCTTTTGACTGAGATATGAGTTCCTTTCTGGTCTTTATCTTGTGTGTTCTTTTTTTTTTTAAATTAATTTATTCATGAGAGAGAGAGAGGCAGAGACATAGGCAGAGGGAGAGGCAGGCTCCCCATCGAGGAGCCCAATGCAGGACTTGATGCCAGGACTCCAGGATCATGACCTGAGCCGAAGGCAGACGCTCAACTGCTGAGCGACCCAGACGTCCTTACCTTGTGTGTTCTTAGAGCTACTTAATATTTCCTAAATATATTTTCATCATCTGAAATGGGTAGAAGTAGAGAATTTAAAGCAGTCACTAGGGGAGAAACAAACATTCTTAGAGAACTACCTCTCAAAACACAAAATGATCATTTAATGGTTTAATAGGTATGTGAAAGAAATAGTTTATTACTATTTTTAAAGGTTTATTTATTTATTTTAAAGAGAGAGTGCATGCACTAGTGGGGAGAGGGCAGAATGAGAGGGAGAAAGAAACTTAAGCAAACTCTGCACTGAGCATGAAGCCTGACACAGGGCTCATCTCATGACCCTGAGATTACAACCTGAGCCAAAATTAAGAGTGAAATGCTTAATCAACTTTGCCACCCAGGAGCCCCAGAAACGGATTAGCTTTATACTATTTTAAACTGCCTAGAGCTTAGCAAGCAAATTAATTGCTTTACTACGTTATTTAAATTTGTATTTAAGCAAAACGTGACAGAGATGAGAAAAATAAAATAGATATACTTATCTATTAAGTATAGATATAGAAATATTAAATGAAATAGAATTTTAAAATATTTTAAAAATGGAATATACAATAAGATTGACTTATACTTTGCTATGTATTTCTTTGAGTGTTAGCACATGTATAGATTTGTGTGACTTGGGATGCCCGGGTGGCTCAGTGGTTGTCTGCCTTCAGCTCAGGGCATGATCCCGGAGTTCTGGGATCACGTCCTGCATCAGGCTCTCCACAGGGAGCCTGCTTCTCCCTCTGCCTGTGTGTCTGCCTCTCTCTCATGAATAAATTAATTAATCTTAAAAAAAAAGATTTGTGTGACTGTCCCACACACAATATAGAGTATCTGTCAGGATACAGGCTATCACCTCCAAAATTTATGTGTGGTTCTGTTGTAATCAAATCTTCTACCTACCTGTAACTTCTGGTAGTCTGATCTGTTCTCCATCATTATTCTTTTACTTTTCCAGAATATCATATAAAAGCATGTAACCTTTTGAAACTGACTTCTTTCATCATCAGTGTAATACCTTTCAGATTCTTCTTGAGCGTGTAAATAATTTACTCCTGATTGATTACTGCGTAGTTTTCCATTATATGGATATACTGGAGTTTGTTTATCCATGCAACATTTGAAAGTCATTTAGATTATTTTATAATTTTATTATTTAGTCATTTAGGTTATTTACAATTTTGGTAATTATGAATAAAACTGTGAACATTTCAGGTACAGATTTTTGTGCAAACTTTAGTTTTCATCTCTAGAGTGCTTCATCTTTCATTCCCTCCAATCATGGATAAGTGTTACAGTTGCTCTGTATCTTTGATATTGTCAGATATTGTTGGCTTTAGTGTTTTTTTGTTTGTTTGTTTTGTTTTGTTTTTAGCCATTCTGTTGGGTATATAGTAGTATCTCATTGTGATTTTTTTTTTCATTGTGGTTTTCATGATCATTTTTCTAATAGCTAATGATGTTGATCATCTTTGCAAGTGCTAATTTACCATTTATGTATCTTATTTGATGATGTGTCTGTTCACATCATCTGCTCATTCCTTAATTGGGCTTTTTGTACACTTTATGAATATAGAAAATCCTAGGAAATGCAAACTCATTTATAGAGAGTGGTAGTATAGGCACCTAAAGTCAGAAAGGGGAACTCTTTTTTTGACCAAAGGAAATGTGATCCCAAGAATATAGGGAGGATTCCTCTTGTTTTTTTGTTTTTTTTTTTTCTTTTTCTATCATCTAGCACAATGGTTTGCAACTAGGCCTAATTTTGTTGTCACACCATTTAGATGACTGTGTACTTCAGCTTGCCTAGCAGAAGCTCTGTATAAGGATAAAGACTGAGCATTTGATGTTTCCTTTGTGCTCTGACTTAGAAACCTGGCCATGGATGATGGAACAGGAAACTCAATTTTTAGGATTGTATTAGTGTTGAGAACTGTCAGTGAGGCTAACAGTTCCTTGGAAAGACTTTTAGGCTTCTGGGATGAATATGAGAAGAAGAGAGAAAAGAAAATAAGGAGAAAAGAAAGAAGGAATAGGGTTACATTTCTTGAGTTTGGTAGAATGCTCTGAAATAGTTTTTTTAGACTACAAATAAATATTAAGATGGTATTATTTTAATATTTCATTTTTAGGAGCTTCCTAAAAATGTTTGAATCTGGTCAGAGACAAATCCTGGCCTTTCCTTATAACTACCATCAGGATTTTAGTATACTAACTTTCTCTTGTAGCAATTATATACATATCAGGAAAATACTAATGATTATTCTTGGCTTATGGATATATCTGATTAAGTTAATTTATTTGAGGGAAGGGGAGAGACTGCGTGCGCGTGCATGCAAAAGCAAGGGGAGCAACTGAGGGAGAGGGAGAAACAGGCTCCCCACTGAGTAGGGAGTCCATTATGGCGCTCTATCTCAGGACCCTGGCATCATGACCTGAGCTGAAAGTGGATGTTTAGCTGACTGAGCCACCTAGGCACGCCTTACAAAGGTATTTTAAAAGATGTCATTTAAGGGCACCTGGGTGGCTTGGGTAAGTGTCTAGCTCTTGGTTTCTGCTCAGGTCATGATCTCAGGCACATGAAATTGAGCCCCACATTGAGGTCTGCGCTAGTGCAGTCTGCTTGGGATTCTCCCCCTGTCCCTTCCTGTGCTCATGCATGATTGCTGTCTCTCTCTAAAATAAATTTGTAGAGGCACCCCGGGTGACTCAGCAGTTTAGCACCACCTTTGGTCCAGGGTGTGATCCTGGAGACTTGGGATCAAGTCACATGTCAGGCTCCCTGCATGGAGCCTGCTTCTCCTGCTGCCTATGTCTCTGCCTCTCTCTCTCTCTGTGTCCCTCATGAATAAATAAATAAAATCTTAAATAAAATAAAATAAATGTGTAGAAAAAAGATGAAGTTTAAGTAGTTCATTTATCTGTCTTACCTCAGTGTTAACATATGTGTTTTTATTTTGTTAGTTCCTCTATTCTCTGTACAAAATAAGGATATGATGACTAATAGTATTAGCTACTCCTTTTTTTTTTTTTTTTTTTGTATTAGCTACTCCTGATGCTGTAAGTTAGTTCTGGATAGTTTTTCATATCTCCGATAGTCTTTGCAACCAGATTTCCCCATCTGAACCACAGAACAAAATAAATTATTTCAGTGATTATTTTCTCAATCCTAATCCTATTGGTACAAAACTACCACCATTCTAATGTATAGGAGAAAAGTTAATTCACTTGCCCAATGGATATGTTATTCTCTTGTGTAACACCTGTTGAGAAAGATTGTAAGAAGTCAGTAACTATGCAATGTTGTTAACTCCCTACCATTGCTACATAAGGGTAAAGTAGATCACAACTGGTAAAAGAGTGCAAGAAAAAAGGATTGTAAAAGTTTTTTTTTTATTCTTTTTTGTTTTAATATTTATTTATTTATTTATGATAGCCACAGAGAGAGAGAGAGAGAGAGAGAGAGAGAGAGAGAGAGAGGCAGAGACACAGGCAGAGGGAGAAGCAGGCTCCCTGCACCGGGAGCCCGACGTGGGATTCGATCCCGGGTCTCCAGGATCGCGCCCTGGGCCAAAGGCAGGCGCCAAACCGCTGCGCCACCCAGGGATCCCGGATTGTAAAAGTTTTTGTCTATTTCATCCTGTTGGGAGAAATATAGTGAGCAGTCATAGGTGAAATTGAGTATTTCCTCAAGAAATACGAAACATGTATAATCATTGTGATTGAATCAGGTAAATGATGTATGTAAATGGAAAATATCTTGCATTAGGAAGTAATATTATTTTAATTAGTAGGCTTTTTTCCATGCCTTTTTTATTTTTTTATTTTTATTTATTTTTTTCCATGCCTTTTTAAAAATTTAAATTCAATTAATTAAAATATAATGTATTATTAGTTTCAGAGGTAGAATTCAGTGATTCATCAATCTTATACCCAGTGCTCGTTAAATTATATGCCCTCCTTAATGTCCATACCCAGTTACCTCATCTCCTCACCCCCCCCCCAGCAACTCTCAGTTTGTTTCCTGATCCTAAGATTAAGAGTCTCTTATAGTTTGTCTCCCCTCTGATTTCATCTTTTATTTTTTCCTCTCTTCACCTAGGATCCTCTGTTTTGTTTTTTAAATTTCACATATGAATGAGATCCTATGATAATTATTTTTCTTGGATTGACTGATTTCACTTAGCATAATACCCTCTAGTTCCATCCATGTCATTGCAAAAGGCAAGATTTCATTTTTTTGATGGCTGAGTAGTATTTCATTGTATATATACACCACATTTTCTTTATCATCTGTCTGGACATCTGGGCTCTTTCCATAGTTTGGCTATTTTGGACATTGCTGCTATCAATACTAGGATGCAAGTGCCTCTTGAGATCACTTCATTTGTATCTTCAGGGTAAATCCCTAGTAGTGCAATAGCTGGGTCGTAGGGTGGCTCTAATTTCAACTTTTTGAGGAACCTGCATACTGTTCCCAGAGTGGCTGTACCAGCTTGCATTACTACTAGCAGTGTAGGAAGGTCCCCCTTTCTCTGCATTCTCACCTACATCTGTTGTTTCTTGATTTGTTAATTTTAGCCATTCTTACTGGTGTGAGGTGGTATTTCATTGTGTTTTTATTTGTATTTCCCTGATGCTGAGTGATGTTGAGAATTTTTTCATGTGTCTGTTGGCCATTTGTATGTCGTCTTTGAAGAAATATCTGTTCATATCTTCTGCCCATTTCTTGATTGCAATATTTGTTCTTTGGATGTTGAGTTTTGTAAGTTCTTTATAGATTTTGGATATTAGCCCTGTATCTAAAAACACTTTTGCAAATATCTTCTCCCATTCTGTCGCTTGTCTTTTGGTTTTCTCAGCAATTTCCTTTGCTGTGCAAGAACTTTTTATCTTGGGCAGCCCAGGTGGCTCAGTGGTTTAGCTCCTGCCTTTAGCTCAGAGCATGATCCTGGAGACCTGGGATCAAGTCCCACATTGGGCTCCCTGCATGGAGCATGCTTCTCCTTCTGCTTGTGTCTCTGCCTCTCTCTCTGTGTCTTTCATGAATAATAAAAATAATCTTTTTTTTTTTTTTAAAAAGAACCTTTTATCTTGATGAAATCCCAGTAGTTCAGTTTTGCCTTTGTTTCTCTTGCCTTTGGAGACATGTCTTGCAAGAAGATGCTGTGGCCCCAGTCATAGAGGTTGCTTCCTATGTTCTACTCTAGAATTTTGGAATATTCTTGTCTCACGTTTAGGTCTTTCATCCATTTTTTTAAAAAAGATTTTTATTTATTTTGACAGAGTGTGCACAAGCAGGGGGAGTGGCAGAGGGAAAGGGAGAAGCAGACTCCCTGCTGAGCAGGGAACCTGGTGAGGCGGGGCTTGTTTCCAGGTCCCTGGGATCATGACCTGAGCTGAAGGCAGATGCTTAACCCACTAAGCCACTCAAGTGCCCCCAGTCTTTCATCCATTTTGAGTTTATCTTTGTGAATGGTGTAAGAAAATGGTCCAGTTTCATTCTTCTACATGTGACTCCAATTTTCCCAGCACAATTTGTTGAAGAGGCTGTCTTTTTTCCATTGATATTCTTTCCTTTTTTTTTTTTTTATTTTATGATAGTCACAGAGAGAGAGAGAGAGAGAGAGAGAGAGAGAGAGAGAGAGGCAGAGACACAGGCAGAGGGAGAAGCAGGCTCCATGCACCGGGAGCCTGATGTGGGATTCGATCCCGGGTCTCCAGGATCGTGCCCTGGGCCAAAGGCAGGCGCCAAACCTCTGCGCCACCTAGGGATCCCGGATATTCTTTCCTGCTTTGTCAAAGATCAGTTGGCCATATTGTTGAGAGTCCATTTCTGGGTTCTCTATTCTGTTCCATTGATCTGTGTTTTTGTGCCAGTACCATACTGTCTTGGTGATTACAGGTTTGTATAAGAGCTTGAATTCTGGAATTGTGATGCTACCAGCTGTGGTTTTATTTTTCAACATTCCTCTGGCTATTCTGAGTCTTTTTTGGTTCCATACAGATTTTAGGATTATTTGTCCCAACTCTGAAAAAAGTTGATGGTATTTTGGTAGAGATTGCATTGAATGTAAGGACTGCTCTAAGTAGCATAGATGTGTTAACAACATTATTCTTCCAATCCAATCCATTCCATTTCTTTGTGTCTTTCTCAGTTTCTTTCATGAATTTTCTATAGTTTTCTGAGTATATATCCTTTGCCTCTTTGGTTAGGTTTATTCCTAGGTATCTTATAGTTTTGAGTGCAACTATATGTGGGATTGACTCCTTAACTTCTCTCTCTTCTGTCTCATTGTTAATGTATAGAAATGCAACTGATTTGTGTGCATTGATTTTATATCCTGCCTCTTTGCTGAATTCCTGTTTGTGTGCTAGCAGTTTGGGGTTGGAGTCTTTTGGATTTTCCACATGAAGTATCATGTCATCTGTGAAGAGTGAGAGTTTGACTTTTTCCTTGCTGATTTGGATGCCTTTCATTTCTTTTTTTTTTTTTTTAAGATTTATTTATTTATTCATGAGAGACACACACACACAGAGAAGCACAGACACAGGCAGAGGGAGAAGCAGGCTTTATGCAGGGAGCCCGACATGGGACTTGATCCCTGGTCTCCAGGATCACACCCTGGGCTGAAAGCAGCGCTAAACCACTGAGCTACCTGGGCTGCCCCTTTCATTTCTTTTTGTTGTCTGATTGCTGAGGCTAGGACTTGTAGTACTGTGTTGAATAATAGTGGTGATAGTGGACATCCCTTTTGTGTTATTGACCTTAGGGGAAAAGCTCTCAGTTTTTCCCCATTGAGAATGATACTCACTGTGGGCTTTTTGTATATTGCTTTTATGATATTGAAGTATGTTCCCTCTATCCCTACACTGTGAAGAATTTTAAACAAGAAAGGATGCTGTGTGTTGTCAAATGCTTTTTCTGCATCTATTGAGAAGATCATGTGGTTCTTGTCCTTTCTTTTATTACTGTAGTGTATGTAACACATTGGTTGATTTGTATATGTTGACCCATCCTTGCAGCCTAGGAATGAATCCTACTTGGTCGTGGTGAATAATCTTTTTAATATACTGCTGGATCCTATTGGCTATATCTTGGTGATAATTTTAGCATCCATGTTTATCAGAGATAATGGTCTGTAATTTTCCTTTTTGATGAGATCTTTCTCTGGTTTTGGCATGAAGGTAATGCTGGCCTAATAGAAAGAGTTTGGAAGTTTTCCTTCCATTTCTGTTTTTTGAAACACTTGAGAATAGGTGTTAATTCTTATTTAAATGTTTGGTAGAGGGCAGCCTCAGTGGCTCAGCGGTTTAGCGCTGCCTTCAGCCCAGGGCCTGATCCTGGAGACCCGGGATCGAGTCCCACATCAGGCTCCCTGCATGGAGCCTGCTTCTCCCTCTGCCTGTGTCTGCCTCCCTCTCTCTCTCTTCGTATCTCTCATTAATAAATAAATTAAAAAAAAAAAGTAAATGTTTGGTCGAATTCTCCTGGGAAACCTTCTGGCCTGGACTCTTGTTTGTTGGGAGGTTTTTGATGACTACTTCTATTTCCTTGCTGGTCATTGGTCTGTTTAGGTTTTCTCTTTCTTCCTGTTTCAGTTTTGGTAGTTTTTCATTTCTCAAGGAATGCATCCATTTCTTCCAGGTTGTGTAATTTGTTTGTATACACTTGCTCATAATTTGTTCTTATAATAGTTTGTATTTCTTAAGTGTTGGTTGTGATCTCTCTTTCATTCATGATTTTACTTATTTGGTTTCTTTCTCTTTTTGATAAGTCTGGCCAGTCATTTACCAGTCTTAGTAATTCTTTCAAAGAACCAGTTCTTAGTTTTGTTGATCTGTTCTTTTGGTTTCTATTTTATTGATTTCTTTGATCTAATCCAGCAGGAGAAGAGAAATAATAAAGGTTTTATTTGCTGCTCTTCAGCTCCTTTATGTGTAAGGTTAGTGTATTTGAGACCTTTCTTGTTTCTTGAGAAAGGCTTGTATTGCTATATACTTCTCTCTAAGGAGCACCTTTACTGCATCACAAATGTTTTGAACAGTTGTGTTTTTATTTTCAGTTGTTTCCATGAATTTTTAAAATTCTTTTATCTCCTGTGTGACCCATTATTCTACAGTAGAATGTTCTTTAGCCTCCATATATTTGAGTTCTTTCCAGATTTCCTCTTGTGATTGAGTTCATTTCAAAGCATTGTGGTCTAAAAATATGTAGGGGATGATCCCAATCTTTTGGTCCTGGTTGAAACCTGATTTGTGACCGAGTCTGTGATCTATTCTGTTCCATGTGCACTCGTGAAGAATGTATATTCTGTTCCTTTAGGATGGAATATTCGGAATATATCTGTGAAGTCCCAACTGGTCTAGAGTATCATTCAAAGTCCTTGTTTCCTTGTTGATCTTCTGCTTAGATGATCTGTCCATTGCAGTGAGTGGGGTGTTAAAGTCCCCTACTGTTATTGTATTGTTATTGATGTATTATTTCTTTACATCTTTATTGATGTATTATTTCTTTCAGACCCCAATTTGTTATTAATTGGTTTATGTAATTGGCTGCTCCCATGTTAGGGGCCTAAATATTTACAATTGTTAGATTGCTTGTTGGATAGACCATTTAATTATGATATAGTGTCCTTCCTCGTCTCTTATTACAGTCTTTGTTTTAAAATCTAATTTGTAAAATAAAAAAAAATTAATTTGTCTGATGGAAGGATTGCCACCTCGGCTTTCTTTTGCTGTGTGTTCATTAGCATGATAAATGGTTTTCCACCCCCTCACTTTCAATCTGGAGGTGTCCTCAGATCTACAATGAGTCTCTTGCAGACAGCATATGGATGTGTCTTGCTTTTTTATCCAATCTGATATCTGTGTCTTTTGACTGGGGCATTTAGCCCGTTTACCTTAAGAGTAACTATTGAAAGATGTGAATTTAGTGCCATTGTATTACCTGTGAAGTTAGTGTTTTTCTATATTGTCTCTGTTACTTTCTGGTCTGTGTTACTTTTGGCCTCTCTCTTCATTTAAAGGAACCCTTTTAATATTTCTTATAGGGCTGGTTTAGTGTTCAGAAATTCTTTTAGTTTTTGTTTGTCCTGGAAGCTTTTTATCTCTCCTTCTATTTTGGATGACATCCTAGCTGGATAAAGTATTCTTGGCTGTGTATTTTTCTCATTTAGCACCCTGAATCTCTCTCCTTTCTGGCCTACTGGGTCTCTGTGGACAGATCTGTTGCCAGTCTAGTGTTTTTACCCTCGTAGGTTACAAATCTCTTGTCCTGAGCTGCTTTCATGATTTTTTCTTTGTTTCTGTGATTTATAAGTTTCACTAGCATATGTCAGGGTGTTAACCTATTTTTATTGATTTTTAAGGAGTGTTCTCCATGCCCTCCTGGACTTGAGTGCCTGTTTCCTTCTCCAGATTGGGGAAGTTTTCTGGTGTAATCTGCTCTAATATACCTTCTGCCCCTCTCTTGCTGTTTCCTCTTCTTCTGGGATCTCAGTTATTCTATTGTTTTTCTTTTGGGATCTCAGTTATTCTATTATTTTGCTTTATGTTATCACATCTCTCAAATTCTCCACTTGTGATCCAGTAGTTGTGTGTGTATGTGTATGTGTGTGTGTGTGTATGTTTTTAAGAATTTATTTATTTGAGAAAGAGAGCAGAGAGAGAGTGAGAGAGTGAGCATGTGTGGCAGGGTGGAAGCCTCTGGGAGTCTGATGGTTTGGGGCTAGATCCCAGGACCTTGCAATCATGATCTGAATGGAAGGCTGATGCTTAACTGAGTTAGTTACCCAGGTATCCCTGGTAGTTGTTAATAATTTTCTGTTTCTTTATTCTCCATCATTTTGTCTTCTCTAATCACTAATTCTGTCTTCTCCCTCATTTATCCTAGCAGTTACAGCCTCCATTTTTTATTACATGTCTGTAATAGTGTTTTTGATTTTGACTTGATTAGATTTTAGTTATTTTATTTCTCCAGGAAGACATTCTCTGGTGCTTTCTATGCTTTTTTTTTTTTCAAGCCCACCTAGTATCTTTATAATTGTAATTCTGAACTCTTGGTTCCAACATCTTCTTTATATCCATAATGATTAGGTCTCTCATAGTTCTGCCTCTTGTTCTCTTTTTTTTTTTCAGGTGAGTTTATCCGTCTTGCCATTCACTCCAGAAAAGAACAGATGAACAAGAGAAGGGAATACTAAAACGGCAATAACAACCCCAGAACAAATCAGAAGAAACCCAATACTGAAAAAGATATAACATTTTTTTAAAAAAAGAGATACTATAACCAGACAGGTGAACAGAACTGAGCAACACACTGGATCTTGTGTGTATTTTGGTTGGTCTGTTTATTAGAAAACTAGATCTCAGAATTGTAAAATGAGAAAAACTTATATATGTACAAAAATAAAATTAAATACAATAAAAAGATAGGCTGTAACTGTAAAATGGAAAATTAAAGGACAAAAAAAAAAAGGAAAGGGTGTAAACAGAGAGGTGAACAGAACAGAGAATATGCTGTATCCTGAGCATATTTTGGTTTGTTAGAAGAAACTACATCTCAAAAGTGTAAAGAAAGAAAAACTTATATGTGTGTGTGTGTGTGTGTGTGTATAAAAATAAAATTAAATAGATTGAAAAGATAGTATGTAATTGTAAGGATGAAAATTAAAAGAGACTTTAACAAAACAAATAAAGAATATGATTAGATGAAGAGAACAGAGCGATACATTAGTTTTTTTTAAAGATTTATTTTTATTTATGATAAACAGAGAGAGAGAGGCAGAGGCACAGGCAGAGGGAGAAGCAGGCTCCACGCCAGGAGCCCTACCCGGGACTCGATTCCGGGACTCCAGGATCGTGCCCTGGGCCAAAGGCAGGTGCAAAACTGCTGAGCCACCCAGGGATCCCCCAAAGCGATACATTAGATTCTGGGTGTAGTTTGGTCTGCTTGTTTAGGAAACTAGATTGAAAATTTTAAACATATTTTTTGTTATACATTATATATATTATACATAAAATTAAAAACAATGAAAGGATAGAATGTAATTATAAAAATGAGAACAAAATTTTAAGAGTTGGTATAATCAGAAATTGGTTGAAAAGAAAAGAAAAAAAATTAAAATTGAAAGATTAAAGAATGGTTGGGGAAAAAACCCCATCCATTCTATATACTATTTTCCCCTAGTGCTGGAGTTTTGGTGTTCTCTGTGATCAGTAAACTTGATCTTAACCAGATGTTTTGCTGATCTTCTGGAAGAGGAGCCTTTTGCCTTAATTCTCAAATGTCTTTGCCATGGGCAGATCTCACTGCCCTTGCCAAGGGGCTAAGGAAGGGGCTTGGGATTGCTTTGTTCCCTCCCTGAAGGTTTTCTATGCTGCTTTAGAGGATGAGTATGAGAATGAGGACCTCCCCATCTCTTGTCCTGGAGCCCCACTCATCAGTGTGCCTTCAGGGTAAAGCAGCCAATCACTCCTGTCTCCTTAGTCTCTGTACTCTGTGCTCACCCAGACCTTTTTTTTTTTTTTTTTTTAAGATTTATTCATGAGAGACACACAGAGAGAAATTGAGACACAGGCAGAGGAAGAAGCAGGCTCCATGCAGGGAGCCTGATGTGGGACTCAATCCCAGGACCTGGGATCACACCCTGAGCTGAAGGCAGAGGCTCAACTGCTGAACCACCCAGGCATCCCTCACCCAGACTTTTATCTCAGGCATGTCACCCAGTTTCTCATCTCCTAATCCTGCAGACTTCTGCGGTGCACACCTACACTGCTCCTTTCAGGGGAGGAAGGGGATTTCTCTGTGGTTCTGCCACTCATTGGGCCCCTTCTTGGAGAGCAGTCGATGGGTCGTGCAGCAGTTTGCGGTATATGGTAACCCTGAGCTAAGAGCCCACTCCTGAGCTCACTGATTGCAGCCGGCTTCCCTGCTCCAATGCCTGGGAACTTTGTTACACCTAGGCACCTCCAGTCTTCCTGTGATCCCGGGGATCCTGAGAGCACATTGTTCTGCCTAGGATTCCACTCTGCTTCACCACCTGAACACCTTTCAGGTGATGAGGTACCTCACTGGAGCAGACTTCTGAAAGTTCTGATTTTGTTTTCTATTGCTCTATCACTTTCTGGTGCTGGCCTATGAAGGTTCCCTCCCCCCCCTGCAGTTTAGCTTTGCATATATCACTTCAGGTTCACTTCTCTGCGTCTTCTAACTTGCAGAAAGCGGTCACTTTTCTATTTGTAGAATTGCAGCTATTCTTTTCTTAGATATCAAATTGAGTTCACAGGTGTTCAGAAGGATTTGATAGTTATCTGGCTGAATTCCTGGGACCAGACAAAACTAAGGTCTCCTACTCCACCATCTTGCACTGTCCACCCTTAGTAGATTTTTCAAGCAGTTTTAAGTTGAAAGAAAACATTGAGCAAAAATAGGTTTGCCATTTATTCTCTTTTACTTTATCCACCAATTCATCTATTTTTAGTATCTTGTATTAATATGATACATTTATTCCAAATGTACCAAAAAAAAATGGGGCGCCTGGGTGGCTCAGCGGTTTAGCACCTGCCTTCCGCCTGGGACATGATCCTGGAGTCTCCAGATTGCGTCCCACATTGGGCTCCCTGCATGGAGCCTGCTTCTTCCTCTGCCTGTGTCTCTGCCTCTCTCTCTCTCTCTCTCTCTCTCTCTCTCTCTCTCTCTCTGTGTGTGTGTGTGTGTCTCATGAATAAATAAGTAAAATCTTTAAAAAAACAACAGAAAAAAAAAACCAAACATACAAACCAATCATCCAATATTGATACATTATTATTAACTAAAGTCTTTGGTTAACATTAGGATTCATTCTGTGTTGATAGCCTGTATGGGCTTTTTTTTTTTTAATTTAAGATTTTATTTTTATTTTTAAAGATTTTATTTTAGAGATGGAGGGAACAGGCAGAGGGAGTGGCATGTAGAGGGAGAGGGAGAAGCACGTTCCCTGCTGAACAAGGTGCCTGATGTAGGACTTGATCTCAGGACTCTGGGATCTGACCTGAGCCAAAGGCAGATGCTTAATTGAGCCACCCAGGCACTCTTTTTTTTTTTTAATTGTGAAAAACACCTAACTTAATTTATCATTCTAAACATTTTTAAGTATACATTACAATTCAGTAGTGATAAGTATATTCATTTTGTTGTACAATGAATCTCTATAGCTTTTCATCTGGAAATAACTTTTAAAAAAGATTTATTTATTTGAGAGAGAGAGAGAGAGAGACAAGTAGTCACCCTATTGAGTGTGTAGCCCGATGTGGGATTCCATCCAAGGACTCTGAGATCATGACCCTAGCTGAAACCAAGAGTTGAGTGCTTAAATCCTGGAAATAATTTTTTTAAATGTATTGCAGTTCTAATATATATGAGATTGATAACATTATAAATTTATTTCCTTTGATTTTTCTATTTCTGTATCATTAAAAAAGGAAGAAGAATAAGCCTCTGAATGAAAAAGACCTGACCAGTGGTAGTGTTAGACATCATCTTTTCCAGACATTTGGACATCTCTTTTTGAGCTTGACTAGGCTTGAGTGATCCTCCATGGATACAGTTAAAGATAGCAAAGTGATTAATGTCCCCTATATCAGGAACATGAACTTTGCTTCTGTGATCATAGTGGTCCGAAGTGTGGAAATAAAGATTATTTATTTATTTATTTTTCTAAAGATTTTATTTATTTATTCATGAGAGACACACAGAGAGAGAGGGAGATACACAGGCAGAGGGAGAAGCAGGCTCCCTGCAAGGAGCCCAATGTGGGACTCGATCCCAGATCCCGGGATCACACCCTGAGCCAGAGGCAGGCATCCCAGAAGTGATTGTTTAGATTGGTATGAATCAAGTAACAGTAGTCATTGTCCAGATTCTGCCTGTATTTCTGCTAATCATCTTAGTATTATTCCTCTAAGTACTGCTTTTATCCTAAGTGTATATGGTCCTATAAAATTGGAATGGCAGTCATGATCCATGTCCCTAGATACTTATTTCTCTATTCTTGGATTGGACACATGGAGAGATACAGAATTTCAGGTCTAAGAAGAGTGCTCATATTTTCAACAAAGTGAGAGGGGCGTTCCTTAACATAAAGCCAAATATGATAGGCCTACCGCTAACATTATACTGAATTGTGAAAAGCTGGAAACTTTTTTCCTAAGAAGAGGAATAAGGCAAGGATTCCCACTCTTGCCATTTTTTCCAACATACTATATTGAAAGTCCTAGCTCAAGCATTTAGGCAAGAAAAAAAAATGGAAGGCATCCAAATTGGGAAGGTGTCCCATGTGTCCCCAAATCACATATATTTTTAGTTTTAAATCCTTCTCTGATCTAGCCAGATCCTATTTTTTAAAAAAAATTTATTTACTGAAAGAGAGAGAACAGGGGGAGAGGCAGAAAGAGAAAATCTCAAGCAGACTCCTCACTGAGCATGGATTCTGATGTGAGGCTCAATCCCAGAACCCCAGGATCGTGATCTGAACTGAAATCAAGAGTCGGATGCTCAACCAGCTGAGCCATCCAGGCACCCCTAGCCAGATACTCTTTTAAAAAAGGAGTTTTAGGATTTATTTGTGGGATGCAAGGATGGTTTAATACTCACAAAACAATCAACATGTATGTCACATCAATAGGAGAAAGTATAAAAACCATATGTTCATTTCAATAGATGCAGAAAAACATTTGACAAAGTTCAACATCATTCATGATACAAATCCTCTGCAGATGGCTAACAGGTACATGAGAAAGATGGTCAATATTACTTATCATCAGGGAAATCAAAACTACAACGAGCTATCACTTTATACCTGTCAGAATGGCTAAAATAAAAAACAGAAGAAACAAGTGTTAGTGAGGATGTGGAGAAAAAGGAGCTCTTACACTGTTGGTGGGAATGCAAACTGGTACAGAGACAGTGGAAAATGTTATGGAGGTTCCTCAAAATGGTAAAAATATAACTACTCATTCTAGTAATCATGCTACTTGGTATTACCCCAAATATACAAAAGCACTAATTCAAAGGGATACATGCATCCCTATACTTGTAGGAGCATTATTTACAATAGCCAAGATATAGAAGCAGCCCAAGTATCCATCAATTGATGAGTGGATAAAGATGATGTGGTATGTATAACCATATGTATATGTATAATGGAATATTACTCAGCCATAAAAAGAATGAAGCCTTGCCATGTCATTGGCAATGACAGGGATGGAGCTAGTTAAGTTAGAGAAAGACACATACCATATGATTTCACTCATATATGGAATTTTAGAAACAAGTGAGCAACGGAAAAAGAGAAACCAGAAAACAGACTCTTAATTATAGAGAAAAAAACTGATGGTTACAAGAGGGGAGGTAGGTAAAGTTATGGGGGAAATAGAGGATAGAAATGAAAGAGTACATTTACTATGATAAAAATAAAATGACTAAAAAATATTTTTTAGACTTAGTGTGGATGTAGATCACCCGTTATGTTTTCAGATCAATTTTAGGGCCTTTTCCTAGTTTCTCTTCTTCGTTATTCCTGACATGTTTTCTCAGTCTACTTTTTTCACCACAAATCTTGAGGCAGAAAAGGAATGGGGGAGGCACATGAGATCACACACCAAGATTTAGTTCTTTTTTTCTTTAGTATTATTTTTTAGACTGTCTTCAACTTATGCAGAGGACATGGTTTTCATCAGCTGTTTTTTCCTTAGTGTTCTGTATTGTTTGTGGAGAAAATATTGTGAGACTGGGATGTAAGCACCTGCCATTGTCTTCAGCTGCCCCTGTTTCTTGTCTTTAAATCATTTATACATCATAGCAGAACTTAATCTATCACTTAATACTTTGGTTTGATGATAAAGATTAAGGTTTGTATTCTGTGGGAGTTTAGGTTTACAAAGTCTCAAATGAATAATCAAATATTAGTTAACAGGGTTTTATTGGATTAACCCTATAATAAGAATTGTTTAAACAGAAACTTTTTTTTTAAACAGAAACATTTTAAATGAAGTCTTATGTTGCATGCTAAGATATTGTGACTGCTGATATTACTATAAAGTATAGCAAAGTAAAAGTAAAAGTGTGAGGCTTAGAGCTTGAAATTGAAATGTGTTTTAGTTTTGGACAAATTAACATAAACCTAAGAGTTTGGGGGAGATGGAGAGTAAAAAATGGTTTTTCACAGTGTTTCTTCTAGACTATTCCTAATCTTCACTTTTACACACCCTACATTTACTTTATACAAGTTTTTTTTTTAAAGATTTTATTTATTCATTCACAACAGTCACACAGAGAGGCAGAGACAGGCAGAGACAAGCAGGCGTCCCTGCTTTATACAAGTTAATACTTTATTGACATTAATTTCTTTTGTAGCAATACTTAAACTTTCCTTATTGATAGCTGAAGTTTTTTCACCCTATATTTGTCTAATGGCTCTTAGGTACGCTAAAAGTAAATATTAACCATTTAGACTCTACAGCTGCCTAATTTCCAAGACTTGAATTGAAAATGAAGTTGGAGGGGATCCCTGGGTGGCACAGTTGTTTAGTGCCTGCCTTCAGCCCAGGGCATGATCCTGGGGTCCCGGGATCAAGTCCCACATTGGGCTTCCTGCCTGGAGCCTGCTTTTCCCTCTGCCTGTGTCTCTGCCTTTCTCTCTCTCTCATGAATGAATAAATAAAATCTTAAAAAAAAAAAGAAAAAAAATGAAGTTGGAAATTTTGTTTTATTGAAATTTTAAATATTGAAAGCTTAATCATCATATCAACGCATTAACACATCCTAGTGTTTTAGAAAATTTATATTGGTCATCGTTTCTGTAGTTTTTTATTTTTTTAAGTAGACTTTTTCTTTATTTATTTTTTTCTTTTCCTTTTTCACACTTTGTTTTTTTGGGCAGTTATTTGGGTAGGGACATTGTCACTCTTCACTTCTTTCTTCCTTCACCAGACATAATTTTCAGATACATAAGTGTGCATTCTCATACAAAAAGTGACCATTCAAGTGCTTGATGAAAGAGTATATCCTAGAGTATCAGAAGGTTGATAATATAGGATAGTGACCTGCTTTTCTATAGCATCATCATTTAGCAGGAGTATGTATAAAAAATTATTTGTCAATCCTAACATTTCTGTGAGATGATTCTTGTTCCTACAGTTAACATTTTTTACTGATAGAGACTTGTATAACTTAACTTTACATTCTCACCTAGGTCATTTAAAATAGCTTTCTTTGCTGTTGGAAAATACTTCTCAGAACAGAGTTAGCTGAGGTGTGAGCTTTCCTCATTGATTCTGTTGATAATGTCACTTTGAGGTATGAAAATGCATCTTTTCTAGACATGAACGTTAATCTCTACTGTATTTTGGCAGTCATCCTGGTGTCTTCAGTGCAGAACTTTAAATCTGGTTCATTTCATCTAAAACAAATGTACAGAGATGTTTTTAAAATTATCCAGTATAATTAAAGTCCAGTGTATTGTTGCATTTTTAACAGTGCCACCACAGTTGTGCAGTAAAGATTATATCCCATTCCTTAGATAATATGACAAAGGCTTCTAAGGTAATGTATTCAGCCAAACTCTTTTATAAAGAATGCTTCGTTTTTTCATACCTTAAGTAAATCTTCTTCCTTGGAACTTTTCTTGAGCCCTTTCCACTTAATGTAATTTTTCCTTTCTTTGAATCTCTATTAATATGGTCTCATAACCTTTACATTTTTTCCATCCCTTGCATAATGGATATTCGAATAGTTGTTTTATGTCTGCTAAGGTGTTTGTGGGCTGACTGTGTCTTGCTCATCTTTGTACCTCTTGCATTGCCCCCACAATACCTTGCCCAGTAAATGCATAGCTTATGAATAAAATAATGGCAGTTGGACATTTTGGATTATGTGAATTTGCCTCAGCTACTGAGGGTAATATAGGGTGTTATCTCATTAATAATCACTCAGGCTGGCTTTCTTCTTCCAAAAAGTACAAAATACTTTTATATCTTGTTTTTCTGAAATGAACTCTTAAAGCCCGAAAAGATTTAGAAATAAATATCACCTTTGCCCTGCATCTCCCAGAGTTCAGTCTCAGGAAAAAACTTTCACTGGTCCCACAGCAGGCTAGATCTGGAAAGAGAACCTAATTTCTCTGTATCTACTTGTGTAATTGAGCAGTAATATTTGTTACTACTGTTAGTAATAACTTTAAATTCATTAATTGGCACTCAGGATACTAAGAAGCCTGAAACATACTTCCTGCCTTTAGATTTGCAGTCTCCTGGGCAAGTTGACAGGTATACAATAAAATTTTCTTAAGTCAGGTACCATACAGTGGTAACCAGTGTTAATTCCACAGGAATTTAAAGGAAGAAATCAAGAGTGATAATGCTAATGATTTTACATAGCTTTTAGAGATGAGGTAAATTTTAAGAAGGGCTGGTCTGAAGAATAGAAATAGTTTTTTTTTAATTTTTATTTATTTATGATAGTCACACACACGCAGAGAGAGAGAGAGAGAGAGGCAGAGTCATAGGCAGAGGGAGAAGCAGGCTCCATGCACTGGGAGCCCGATGTGGGATTTGATCCCGGGTCTCCAGGATCGCGCCCTGGGCCAAAGGCAGGCGCCAAACCGCTGTGCCACCCAGGGATCCCTACAAATAGTTTTCATGTTAAGACATGTAGAAACAATGATAAAACCAAGCCAGAAACTTGACTCTCTTCATGTCTAGTGCAATAGCCTATTATATAGTCATTATATTTATAATTATTAGCTTATATTTCTATATAAATCAATAAACATTTAAATGTTTAATGGCCAAAGTATTATAAGCTTTGTGTATTGTATTAGGCACAGGAGTCAAGTTTCAGTTTCCGTGCAGATACAGAAGCCTAGTTTTGTGAGTTCTGTAGTATGTAAACTATGAATATGAAATCCATTATGAAAATATATGAACTAGGCAGCCCAGGTGGCTCAGCGGTTTAGCGCTGCCTTTGGCCCAGGGTGTGATCCTGGAGACCTGGGACCGAGTCCCGGTCAGACTCCCTGCATGGAGCCTGCATCTCCCTCTGCTTGTGTCTCTGCCTCTCTCTCTCTGTCTGTCATGAATAAATAAATAAATTAAATCTTAAAAAAAAAAAGAAAATCTATAAACTACAATAATTCTTGTAGTGTGCACAAGGAACAACTGGCTAATCTGAAACTGCTTAAGTCTGCTCTCAGAAGTCCATAAATCTTAAATCTAGCAGTAGCAAATGCTTATTTTTTCCGTTATTTATTTTCCTGTGCTTATGGCAACCATTGTTTTTCATAGTTTGCACATGTTTTGGGGATAACATACCTTTTGCAAAGAAGAAGCACTGCAAATATCAGTGAAATAAATACATTTGTTTATGTTTGCACTACTGCCTAGTGTGTATTTAATAAGTTGTTCTAGGTCATAGTTTTAGTAAAATCAAGAAAAAGTACATCCATCTGTGTTAGTCACTATACTACAGTAGAATTGGGCATACTGTAATTTTTAGTGTAGCTCCTGGTTTTGTTTTTTTACCAATTTTATTCATTCAGAATTTCATTTGTCATTTTTTTCTGTTTTCAAAAGGATAAATATGACAGCAGAATGATGTGTATTCTCATTTTCCAGTAGCATGTAAAGATGAAACACTTGTTGAATATTTTTGAGACCTTTGTTGCTGTTTAGATTAAATTATTCTTTGGGTGTCTGGGTGGCTCAGTTGTCTAAGCATCCAACTCTTGATCTCAGCTCAGATCTTGATGTCAGGATGGTGACTTCAAGCTTCACATTGGGCGTGGAGCCTACTTTAAAAAAAGATTATTCTTTTCAGTAATATAATGAATTGCATAATCCACTCAAGTATTTTGAAAGTATAACCAGCCATTAGAAAACAGACATTAGATAGAAAAAAATCTTCTCAGTCAGCTCTGATAGAGCTCAGTCAGATTGATTTGGAAAAGTATTGAAATGGTTTATATTGAGAAAGTTTTAGCTTTTTTTTGGGTGAGTGTTAATAAAAAAATCCTTGGATGGATTCGTGTTAATATTGCATCTGATCCTAAAAATATTTTGTATCTAAAATAAATCTAAATGAAAAAAGTCCCTTTTTTCACAAGGAAGGAAAGATGAAACCTCAGGACTGGGAATATGACTGGAACAAATGAATATAAATGCAGCTTAATAATCTAATAGCCCTCAGAACAACAAAGATGAACTCTTGAAAACTAAACAAAGATTATCACACTCATTTATTAAAGGGAATATACAGTTAAAGTAGATGTTGTTTTTTAATCCACCATGTAAATGGAAAAGATTGGTAACAGCAAATATGGGGAAAGGAATACCCTCATATACTGTTTGTGGTGTATAAATTGAAATGTCAGTTTTGAAGGGTAGTTTGACAGTATCTATTCAAAGTTCAAAATAATCACATTGCCTTTTTTTTTTTCCTTAAGAGAGAGAGAGAGCACAAGTGGAGTGGAGGAGAGGGAGTTGGAAAGAGAGAATCTTAAGTAGGCTCCACACCCAGCACAGAGCCAACTCAAGGCTTGATCTCACCACACTGAAATCATGACTTGAGCCAAAATCAAGAGCCAGAAGCTTAACCGACTGAGCCACTCAGGCACCTCACACATTACTTTTGATCTAGCAGTTTCATTTATAGATATATATCTCACAGATATACTTGAATAAAAATGAATAAAAATAAATGCACAGGAAAAAAGTCTCTGAAGCTATGTTTATAATGCCAAAGTCTAGAAACATCCCTAGTGAATTAAGAATTAATTGCTAAGCAGTTAAATTGTGTATTCACTGCCAAATAGTTAGATTGTGGAATAATCATAGAATGAAATACTCTGTTATAGTTAAAATCATTCCAACAAGAGATACTCTTTTCAAGTTGTGTTAAGTTTTAAAAATTTGCAAACATGTATGATATGATTCCATTATATAAAACAGAATAATGCAAAGCATTCCAAATGCTGAGAATTTGAATATACATATGTGTATGGAATATTATTTATAGGTAAACAAAAAGAATAATTTCACGAAAGATACATAAACTTTCTGACTTCTAGAGAGAGTGGTGGGATTTCAAAAATATTAAAAAGAAGAGTTTTTTTTTTTTAAGATTTTATTTATTTAGTCTTGAGAGACATAAAGGGAGAGGCACGCTCCTCACGGGGAGCCCGATGTGGGACTTGATCCCTGAACCGGGATCATGCCCTGAGCCAAAGGCAGATGCTCAACCGCTGAGCCACCCAGGTGTCCCAATAGTTTCTTTTTATACTTCTGTACAGTGACTGTTTTAAAAGATTTATTTACTTGAGAAAGTGAAGAGAGCATGAGCAGGGGAAGGGGCAGAGGAAGAAGAGTCCAAGCTAACTCTCTGTTGAATGGCGAGCCCAAGTCTGGACTCCATCCCAGGATCTTGAGATTTTGACCTGAGCCAAAATCAAAAGTCAAACACTTAATGGACTGAGCCACCCAGGTGCCCCTAAAATAACATTTTTAATAATAAAAATGTATTCCTATCTTACTTGTAAACAAAAATGCAAGTAGTCTTGATTGTTCTATTAAAAAATATGTAATCATGTTCAGCAAATCAATATTCCCTTAATTCTCCCATCTTAAGTCTCTTCTTTTATTGCCTTCCCCTAACTTCATTACACAGGGGAAAAGGAAGGTGAGTGTGGTTATCTAGGTTCGATGACTCTGTCATACAAAACTTTTGGGAAATTCTCACTGGCATCTGTTCCAGGGTGGAAATTTGAATGAAATGGGAACGCAGAGTGTCAAGATGTTCCTGTAGTGCAGGGTCTGGCCCTTGAACCTTGAATGTCCCCAAGTTGAATCTTCTGTCTTGGAATTGTTCAGATTCAGAGAAGTTTCTTTAGGCAAAGTAATATAATAGGAGATTAAACCAGATTGACGGTTTTTTAAACTTACATGAGAAATAAAGCGGGCATGAGAACTAGGATATTCTCATCTTCTGATCAGCATGTTCTCTCTTTGAAGGCAGTCGAAAGAGGAAGCTGAATTGGAATCTTAACATACTTAGTATGGAAATAGAATAAAGGAGAGTTAAATATATAATTTAGATACTTAATGGCTGAGGCTCTGATGGCCTTTAGTTCTAGGGTTAGTATTTGGCTGCCACTGGAGTGGATAGGGAGGATCCTTGTGAGCACCCCAGATAGTGCTGATTTTACAACGTCGTTCTCAGAGAGCAATCATATTTCAGTTTCACAGAGTGCACTCATCCATCACCTACATATATTACTTGTGCCAGACGTTGTATTAGATCGTGGAAACACAGATAGAAAGGATACTTGGTCCTTATTTTCTCAAGCTCTTAGTTCATGTAAACTAAACACTTTCGAATCTTGAAGATTTATTTAACTGAGTTCTAAATTTTGTTGGTGTCCAAATTTGGGTAGATCTCAGAAATTTATCTTGGTCTGAGAATTAGCAGATGTTGCTTTTAACAGTAGTGCTGCATAACCGTTGGTAATAGTACACCAGAGGTTTATTTAGGCTGGTGTCAGGATTGGAAGAGCCAAGCATTCCTTCTTTAGATGTGCAATTGTCAGAGATCAAAATAGAAGGCAATTAATCATATAGAAAAGCGCAAGCAGATATTTTAAGTCAGAGTCGAGATGAGGTGTGGAATTCTAATAGTTTGGTAAGTTGAATCACGATGTGGCAATAATCAGAGTATTAGCATATGAATTTGATTTAGGTAAAGTTTGTCTTATAGGGAACCTTACCATGATATGGATTCATTGCTAAGACATTATTGGGCCTTTGCCTATGACTAGGGTTGGCAAATGATAGTCCCTAGCTGAGGAGAATGAAGCATCAGTCTTCTGGACCTGACCTGCCTTTATTTTTCTTTAAATGTAAAGCATAAACATAATCTTCCTCAGAAGATCATTAAATTTTATTTGCATCATCTAATTTTTTTATAATTAAAAATGCATAATGTTTTACATTTTTTTAGTTGGCAGGTACACATTTTGCCTTTAAAAGTTTGTGAGAAATACTATATGTTTGTTTACATGGATAAATACATAAGCATAGTTTAAAAAATGAAGTAGTATAGGGGCACCTAAGTAGCTTAGTCGGTTGGGCATCTGATTCTTGATTTCGACTCAGATCATGATCTCAAGATCTGAGTTTGAGCCCCATGGTTGGACTCCACACTCAGCAGGGAGCCTGTATCAGATTTTGTCTCTCTCTCTCCCTCTTCCCCTCCCCTGCTTGCCTTCTCGCATTCTCTTTCTCTCAATAAATTAAAAAAGTTTTAAAATAAAGTGGTATATTATAAATGTCTCTTTGTCTCATATCACCCATCTTCCACCCCTGGTAGCACCACTACTATTACTTTATTTTTTGTCCTTCTGGAGTTACTTAATAGGAGCATACAAGTATGCATTCTTATTTCTCTTCATTTTACATAAAAGGGTAGCATATCATATATGCTATGCCACAACTTGCTTTTTTAACATGTCACGAAACTCTTCAAATCTGTACATGGGTTTTTCATTCCCTATTAATGCTACACGGTATTGCCTTGTGTGTATTTATCATGGTTTAGCCAGTTTTCTCCTAGCGAACACTGAGGTGGATTTTAGACTGTTGCTGTTATCACCATGATATGAATAACCATGTTTGTGTATGTATAATTTCAGAAGTATGCAAGTATATTATTAAGATATTTTATCAAAAGTGCAATTGTCTGGGTGACTGAATGCAGTTTTATATGGATGATTTTAATGGATATTGCCAAATTGTCTCTATAGATTGCACCTTTTTTTTCTCTTTTAGGAAGTAGATAGTACCAGCTTACACATTCCTTAGCAGTGCCATTTTTAAAAGTATTGCCAACAAGTGTATTTTCAAAGTTGGACTTTTTGCCAGCTTGACAAGTGAGAAGCAGTATCAGTATAGCTGTAATATGCATTCTATTATTAATATTAATGAGATGAGGTATCTTCATAGTTCTCAGAGCCATTTTTACTTCTTCTTACAACTGTTTTTTAATTTCTTTAGCCCGACCTTTCTGTTGGTTTGTGAAATATCTTAATATTTTATGATTAGCATATTTTTATATTGTATTGTGTTATACTGTTTATTTTTCTGTAGCTGGGCATTTGATCTCATTTTGGAGTGTAACTATTACATTTATTTTGCTGAGAAGAGTTATGAAAAAGTTTTCTTCCCCCTTTAGGTTATTTATTTGGGAATCAAGAATTCTAGGATCTACTGTAGATTTTTGTACTAATTAGCTGTGAGTAAACCACATAACTTTTCTGGATCTCAGTTCTTTATCTGTAAAATAAAGATGTTGAATTAAATGATTTCTTGGTCCTGTGACTCTTTGAAGGTTATCAAAAGCAATGTATTAAGCTTAATAGTCTTAAAAAAGTAGATATAGAAACACAGCAATGTTATGTTGTTAGAGGTTTTAAAAATACTGTTCTTTTTCTTGTTGGATAATGCTTTCCTTTGGTAACAAAGTTATCTTTCACTTGGCTCCCTTGATATTTCTTAGTTGGAAATACCTCTTCATCTTTTTTCAGGTCACATGAAAGCTACTTTTTAGAGGCATGCTTTGGGCAGGGGTTGGGGGTTGAAAGGGAGTGGAGTACTGTTAAGGAAGAAAAATGCACTCCTCTTTAAATTTAATCCTTCTCATAAACATGCTTCATTACTACATAACTGCTGCCAGTTGGCCTATTCAGTTTTCCAGACTCAATTGGAAAGCTAATCTCCTTAGATCTGTTTACATGGTCTCTCATCAAAAATGAATACATTGGACTAGTTACACCCTTTCTTCACTACAAAGTTAGGAATTAAAATTATAATAGAGTCTTTTTCTCATTCTTTTTCTTTGTTTGCTTGGCATCTGTGAAAATTGCACAAGAGAAGATGAATAGATATATATTTTTTAAGATTTAAAATTTTTTAAGTAATCTCTACCCCAAATATGGGGCTAAAACTCATAACCTTGAGATCAAGTTGAAAGCTCCACCCATTGAGCCAGCCATGTGCCCTTAAATATATCTTTTGATGTGTACTCTAGGGAATGAGATCAAAACCAGTGGTGGAAAAAAACCAGTGGTAACATTTGAATTGCAACATTAAAATGTAAGTAAACTGTTAGTAGAACTTAAAACTATCAAAATTTATTTATTTATTTATTATTTATTTATTTTTAAATATTTCATTTATCTTTAAAAGATAGAGGCAGAGACACAGGCAGAGGGAGACACAGGCTCCATGCAGGGAGCCTGATGTGGGTCTCGATCCCTGGTCTCCAGGATTGCGCCCTGGGCTGAAGGTGGTGCTAAACCGCTGAGCCACCTGGGCTGCCTAAAACTATTAAAATTTAAAATCTTCAAGCACCAGAGCATAGGGACATGTATTCTCAAAACTAATACATCTTGCTTTTTCTGATATGATCTTACTGCCGCCCCCCCCCATGAAATAGATTAAATTTTTGCCATACCGCTTTTCACCAAGATTAGAGAGCATTAAAAGATAAAAGGAACCCTAAAGCTCATTTAGGCAATTCTCTCATTTTATAAAATTCTTCCTTTAAGAAAGGGAAATAAGTTTCCTTTGTCCACAGCTCTTTGTAGTAGAGGTGAGGCTAGGTCTTGGGTCATTGGATTCCTATTCCATTTAACTTCTATGATCTGCTAGTTGGTATTATTGTTTCAATCTCCTTCTCCTTTCTGTCTTCCATCTCCTTCCATCTCCTTCACACTTACATATCAGTGTGTGTTGGATACTAATATCTGATGGTTTTTGTCTCTCTTTGGACCTTTAAATTTAATTTTTGGTTCTGCATTTATCATCTAGGCACTTATCACCCAATACTTAGATTATTAATTGCCTTCTGGCTGTACTAAGAGCTTCTACTAGCTCTTTCTGCCTTTGTCCTTTGCAATTTATTCTGACTTCTTTTTTAACATTTATTTTTTTATTTATTTATGATAGACATAGAGAGAGAGAGAGAGAGAGAGAGAGAGAGAGGCAGAGATATAAACAGAGGGATAAGCAGGCTCCATGCCAGGAGCCCGACGCGGGACTCGATCCGGGACTCCAGGATCACGCCCTGGGCCAAAGGCAGGCACCAAACCGCTGAGCCACCCAGGGATCCCCCTATTCTATTCACTTCTGATAGATAGCTATTCTTTGAGAAAATACCTTCATCACATTCTTTTCCAATGTAAGGTATGTTGTAGTTTCCTGTTGTATATGTGATCAGATTTCTCAGTCCAGAATTCAGATGACCTTCTCAAGTGATTATGGCTTACCTGTTTGATCATATGTCTATTTATATATTTTTTAACTGAAAAATGGGATTATGTTGGTGAACATATGTCTATTTATGAGATGTCTATTATGTGGACATGTGTCTATTTATGGAGAATATCTAATCTATCTTCCAGTCTTACACACTCCTTGCTTGTTCTAACTTTTGAGCTGGTTATGTTATTTGCCTTTCACATTAAAAACTTCTGAATGCTCTTTTCTTTTGTCAGGGATGAGTAAGTTTTCTCCAGATATATATGTTTTAGTCGTGCTCATTTTTATTATAAGGAGATTTATTCGATCTGAAGAGAAAGTAGAGTATTCACTTCTATTTTAGATAAAAGCAATGCTACGTATCCAAGTATGCTGTGGGTGTGGAAAATGTTAATTTAAAAGTGAATCGGTTGTTGACAGGCAGGAAGAAAATACAGTGAACAATCTCATTGGTGCTGGATTTTGCTAGGATATGTGCAATAAAATGAGATGATTTCTGGGTTGGGGAAGGTTAAAAAATTGTGTTGCTGCCCCTTGGGTCATAGGAAATAGGAAAGAAAAAAAAATCTTTTCCCACTTTCTCCATAAGGGCAGAATTTAGGTCCAATTTTGAAACTGGGTCTAGATTGAATGAAAACGACTAAGGGATAGGTTTACTTAAGAGATTGTAGATATAGGCCCCAGAGGAGGGTTAGTTACTGGCTCTGTGATGTTAAGAGATAGCTAAGTAGTCTAACTTGATTTGAACCCAAATGGTAAAAGACATACTTTTCTTAGTATTTTGAGGCTTAGAAGTATACTTAAATGTTAGGAGCCAGTACTTGTATGATTTGTACTTTACATAGTTAAATATTTTAGATACCTATAATGTAACAGGCTCCGCACTAGACTGTATGGTTATGAAGAGGAAAAAATAATTTTGGCCTTAAAGAAGGCTGAGAGCCAAATGGGGAAGGCCAACTTACATATGAGCGAATGTATTAATTGCCATAGGAAGATATGTATAAAGTGCAAGATAATTTAAATTAAGAAGCAGTGAACTGTGCTTTGGGACAAAGGGGAGGAGAATGAATATGTGGTTTGAATGAATTGCCACTATAAAAAGTCATACAACCAGGAAGAAATGCCCCTTTCTCTTTCAGCCTCCCTGGTGGAATAAAAGAATGAAGACTGTACTCTGGCCTCAAGATATTGTCTAGAGGGAAAAAATAATTTTCTATTAATTCTCTGTATAGAGGTACCAGAAATGATCCTGTCTTTGGGGCATCCACGAGATAGCTATCATTTTTTTTTAAAAAAAGATTTTACTTATTTGTTTATGAGAGACAGAGACACACACAGAGAGAGAGAGAGAGAGAGAGAGAGAGAGAGAGGGAGGCAGAGACACAGGCAGAGGGAGAAGCAGGCTCCATGCAGGGAGCCCAACGTGGGACTTGATCCCAGGTCTCCAGGATCATACCCTGGGCCGAAGGCAGTGCTAAACCGCTGAGCCACCCGGGCTGCCCGCAACTGATCAAAATTTTATATCATTCTGAGGCCCAGAAGTAAACAAAAGCCTTTGCTGACTAACCTAGTCTTACCCTGATATTTAAAATTTTTCTTAATTCTCTAATATCTATACCCTAACATTTTGATACTTCTTCAAGATACCAGTTTAGAAACGTATCATTAAAAAAATGTTTCATGTGGAAAAAAAATGTTTCATGTGTATCTTGCCTAATTAGAATGTAGAGTTCTTTTTGGCCTGTTAGGTCTTATCTGACAGTATGAACTTCAAACGTTTTTGTTGAATGAGAACTTCCTAGTAATTCTCTTGTATGCTCAATTAGCCTTTGCTGTGGCAGTAAAAACTCCCAATTTTAGTGACTTTTAATCATAAACGTTTATTTCTCATTAGCATTCTATAGGTTGGCTGAGCTCTGCTCACCCAGCTGGTCTTCACATTGCCTGGCTCCAGGCTGAGATGCGTTCATTATGGAACCCAGGTTGAAGGATCATGTCTGTCAGGGGCATGGTCTTCTCTTCGTAGAGTGCAGGAGCACGAGAATGCTAATAGCAATACTTCTTAAAAGTGCTTTGTGGAACTGGCCCACATTCTATTGGTCAAAGCAAGGTCTATGGCAAGATATGCACCCAAAATGAAGAGTGTGGAAAATAGTATTTGCCTGGGATGGGGGATGGGTAAGTGACTGGGTTTTGAACAATAATATGACCTAATACAGATGTTTCTGAGTTAAACAGTGAGAGGAACAGGTGAAATTATAAGTATGAAACGGAAGAATTTGGTGAGTAGGAGACCTTCCAAGGACCTGGAATGAAAAAGATTTAATTAAAACGCCCTGAGCAGAACCCCCAGGCCCCTCAGTTTCCCGCATCTTTAAAATGGTTGTGCTGCTTACAAATCTGTTGCTTTGCAATGCTAAATCCATCTTTCATTGTCCTTTTTGTGATACTAGAAATTTCTCTCTTGCCACCTTTTGTTAAGGTTTGTCAGTTGAAGGTCTAGAGGGAGACTAGAGAAGGGAGGAGTTTTTCTTCCTGATTCTTGTATGCTCTTCCTGCTTGCTCCTGTAGCACAGAGTAGCCAGCAGCATGTGGAATGACCTGGTGCTCTCAACCCCTTAGGGAGTTTTAGTAGCAATACTCCCAAATGCATTTTCCTAGTGAGTTCCATACTTGAACATCTCCCCATGGGTACTTTTCTGAGTTCTACTGACATATTGAGTTCCTACTAGATGACTTTATAGTGACTTCTGTTGGCCTGGCACTTTAGTATATTTCTCAGACATCTGTGGTTGCATCCTCACCACAGGCCTATATCTCAGCCATGTTGAGAGGGGCCTCTTTACAGATTTATCCCTCCCCTGTTGTTCTGCATCACCCCTCGAAGTAGTAGCTGCTCACTTTATCTGTTCTTTTTAACCCTTAGTATTTTACCTGTGTTATAGTTAATAATGCTTTATGTTAAACTTTCCCCGTTCAAATTACTATGTTTTTTTTTGTCTTCTAATTGTACTTTGATATATCAGGTTACAAGTAGTATTTTTCTCATACAACTATTCTGTGGGTTAAATGGGATATTATATGGTATTGGTATCGAAAAGTGTTTAATCTGCCATTGAGTTAGTCTGTAAGGTTTGTTGGCAACTTTAATATGTCATCTTCATCATCGTCATCATCACTGTCACTACCCTACCACTAGTTAGGAATAACATTTCTACTTTTTATCCACAGAATGTTTCGTCTTAACTCCCTTTCTGCATTGGCAGAACTGGCTGTGGGCTCTCGATATTACCACGGAGGATCACAGCCCACCCAGATCAGGCGACGACTAATGATGGTGGCTTTCCTAGGAGCATCTGCAGTAACTGCAAGTACTGGTCTCCTTTGGAAGAGGTGAGCATTTTTGGAGGATCCTCTTCCTGCATGTGCTTTCATTTATCCAGTTATCTTTGTTCTCTCAAAGGATTACATTGACTTCTGGCTTAACTATGTACCAAAATTTCTTGCCCAAATCATTTAGCATTGAAAATATTTGTCTGTGAAATAAGATGCTTCAAAGAATTCAGCTATCGTGTCCAAGCAACAATAGGAAATATTCTGCCTCAAGGTCTGCCTATTTCTTCTGCTAAACATTTAAAATAATTAACCAATTTAATAATTTCAATAATTTTTAGATAAATAATTAATATATAATAATAAATACATTTAATAATTCACCAGGTTAGCATGCATAATTCACTGTTTTGTTTTTTTTTTTAATTTTTTTTATTTATTTATGATAGAGAGAGAGAGAGAGGCAGAGACACAGGCAGAGGGAGAAGCAGGCTCCATGCACCGGGAGCCCGACGTGGGATTCAATCCCGGGTCTCCAGGATCGCGCCCTGGGCCAAAGGCAGGCGCTAAACTGCTGTGCCACCCAGGGATCCCAATTCACTGTTTTTTAGTATATTTACAAAGCTGCGCAGCCATCACCATTCTCTGATTCCAAAAATTCTCATCACTCCATAAAGAAACTCCATGCCATTTAGCAGTTACTTCCCACTTTCTCCATTCCTCTCAACCCTAGGCAACCACTGATCTACTTTCTGTCAATAGACAGTAAAATGGGGTAATGGTAACACCTGTCTCAAAGGGTTGTTATGAATATTAAATGAGTTATTATTTAGGTTATTAAAATAACATTTTATTTTATTTTTAAAGTAGGCTCTACACCCAGTGTAGGGCTCCATCTCCATGATCCTGAGATCAAGAGTTTCACACTCTATCTGCTGAGCCAGCCAGGTGCCCCAAGTTATTATTTGTTAAATGCTTAGAAAATTGCCTGGCACATGACTTTGTAGATAAAAAACATTTATGTAGAAAGTACTTGGCACATAGTAAACTGTCAATAAATGTTATCTATTATTATTGGATGTAATATGAAGATGAGAAATAGTGAAGAAAGGAGATATAGAGTATTAGCAGAAAAGACTGAGTTTCCAAAAAAAAGTTGGAGTCGTAATATAAAAGACCCTATATATATCATGCCAGGAAATTGTGATTTTAATCTGTAGGCAATTATGAGTTATGAGGTTTCGAAACAAGAGACTGATCACAGACAAGTTTAAAGAAAGATTAGTACAGTGACAACAGTGAAATAAACTGGAGTGAGAAGAAGCTACTGACAGACACTAATACTAGTTTGAGATGATGATGAGGGTACTGGAACCTTAGAAAGGAGTGCATGCGTTTTTAGAAAAATTTCCAGGTAAGATGGACAGGAAGAGAGACAGAGGGAGAGAAAGATCTAGACTGAGGGACACAGACAGAAGGAGGAAGAGAGGGAGGCCAAAGAAGGAAATGAGAAATAGGAAATGCACTTTTTGTCCTTTCACTGTAATAAATAGTAAACGCCTAGTAATTTCTTTAGGCAGATGTTTTCCTGCAACGGAATTAAGAGGACCCCATGCATGCGGATTTAGAATTGCCGTCTTTGATATTGGACTAAGCCAAAGACAACAGACTATACCTGAGTTGAGAAGTTGTTCAATAGATTGAATATTTAAGAAATTACTACTCTTTTTCTTTCTCTGAGTCACTTTGTTTATACTATTCAGATTAAATGCGGATGTTTAGGTTATTTTATTTTTATTAATTTATATTGTTTTGCATAACATCACTCCCAGAAAAAGAAGAAGATGATTATTTGGAGGGTATGTAGAGCAAACATTCCTTTTTTTATTTTTTAAAGATTTTATTTATTTGTTTGACAGAGAGATAGACCCAGAGAGCACAAGCGCGGGGGTGGGGGGGAGTAACAGAGGGAGAAGAAGAGCACAAGCAGGGAACCTGTGGGATCCCAGGACGCTGAGATCATGACCTGAGCCAGAGGCAGACACTTAACCCCTGAGCCACTCAGGTGCCTGAAAACATTCCTTTTTTTAATCATCTTTTAAAAAATTGTTAACTAAGCAGAAATAAAATGTTTTCCTAAGAAGTGGGATTTAAAGTTCTTCTTGAAAGAGGGCATGATATAGTTTTAAACTTGAAAAAAATTAAAGTTTACAAACATTTTAAAACTTTAAAATTCTTAAATTTAAACTACAAAGAATGATATGATCTTAAAAAAAAGTCTAAAACAGAAGTAAAGAAACAATCTTTTTTTTTTTTCCATTCCCAATCCCTTTTCCTGAACAAAAAATAATAACACAATAATACAGGTTTGAATCATACAGGTAAGTAACAAAGAATACAATTTGGAATGTTTGCCTTCAAACTAAAGTGAGTATATTCTGGGTTATATAATTAGATATGTGTAAAGATCAGGGGATCCCTGGGTGGCTCAGCGGTTTAGCGCCTGCCTTTGGCCCAGGGCACGATCCTGGAGTCCCAGGATCGAGTCCCGTGTCGGGCTCCCTGCATGGAGCCTGCTTCTCCCTTTGCCTGTGTCTCTGCCTTTCTCTCTCCCTATGTCTATCATTAATAAATAAATAAAATATTAAAAAAAAGATATGTGTAAAGACCAGATATATACTACCCAAATCCACTAATATAAATTAACTTAAGTATGATCCTTTGAAACCATATTACAGTACTGTTAGAGAAGGAACATTTGTCATTTTCCTTTTTTTTTTTACTTCCTCAGCTTCAAAAAAAATACTGAAATCTAGTGGTAAGGATTCAAGGTTTGCAATCTGAGTGTGTGGGTTTAAACTGGCTATATAATGTATCTAATGTCACATTCTTCTTCAGCCTAAAGTACTTCCTTTACTAGGAGTTCTTATGTGCTGGAGATAGATTCTATCAGCTTTTGTCTGGAAATACTTTTATTTTGCCTTTACTTTTGAAGGATATTTTCACTGGGTATAGAATTCTTGGTTGACTTTTTTCTTTCTAGCAAGCTGTCATTCTGTTGTCTTTAGCTTTGATTTTGTTTTGTTTTTGTCTTGCTTTTCGGTATGGTATCTTCATTGTATTCTTTTTTTGTGTATTTGTGTATGTGGTAAAGTATATGTAGCATCAAATTTACTATTTTAACTATTTTTAAGTTCATTAACATTAACTACATTCACAGTATTGTGTGACCATCACCACCATCCATCTCTAGAATTTTTTCATCATTTCTTTTTTGTTTGTTTGTTTGTTTTTTTCATCATTTCAAACTAAAACTCTGGACCCATTAAACAGTAATTCCCCAGTCACCTTTCCCCCCATCTTTGGGTATTCTGGTTTCTCACTTTATGAATTTGACTATTCTAGTACTTCTAAAAATAGGATTATACAATATTTGTCTTCTTGTGTTTGCCTATTTAATTTAGCACAGTAATTTCAAGGTTCATCCATGTTGTATCATGTGTCAGAATTTCCTTCCTTTTAAAGGCTGAATAATTTTTCATTGTGTGTATATATACCATTTTGTTTATCCATTTATCTACCAATGAATAATTGGGTTATTTCCACTTTTTGACTATTGTGAATAATACTGCTATGAACATTATTGCACAAATATCTCTTGCAGTCCCTGCTTTCACTTCTTGTGGGTATATAACTAGAAGTAACATTGCTGGATCATGTCTTCAGATATTTTTTGAAAAGTCAATAGTAATTCTTATCTTTGTTCTTATGTATGAACTATATCTTTATCCTTGGCTTAGTTTTATGACCTTTTTTTTTTTTTTTTAAGACGGGTGGGGGGAGAGGCAGAGGAAGAAGGAGAGAGAATCTTGAGCAGGCTCCACACCCAGCATGGAGCCTAATGTAGGGCTCAATCCCATGACTCTGAGATCACCACCTGAGCCAAAACCAAGAGTTTGACAGAACTGACTGAACTACCCAGGTGCCCTTGTTTTATGATTTTTTTTATCACTTGTTTTCAACGATTTGATTATAATGTGTTTTAGTGCTATTTACTTTGTGTTTATTCTATTTAAAGTTTATTGATTTCCTTAGACTATGAAATTAAAATTTTTATAAAATTTGAAAAATTTTGCCCATTACTTCTTCATTAAAATTTTCTATCCCCATTTCTGCCCCATTCCCTCACATACACATGCTTTCTGGGACTTCATTCACATGTGTACTAGACCATGTGATATTATCCTACATATCATCAGGATTTTGCTTATATTTTATATAACCTTCTTTCTCTCTGGGCTTCAGTTTTGGAAGGTTTTTTTTTATTCTTGTCTCTTCAGGGTCACTGATCTCTTTTTCTGGAGGATCTTATCTGCTGTGTCTCTCTAGTGATTGTTTAAGAAGATTTTGAAATTGTATTTTCAATCTCTAGAAGGATCATTTAGAAGGGTGCCTGGCTGGCTCAGTCAGTAGAGCAAATATCTCTTGATCTCAGTGTTGTGAGTTCAAGCCTCACATTGGATGTAGAAATTACTTAAAAGTAAAATTAAAAGAAAATAGAAGTACCATTTAGAAAATATTGTTAGTTGGAGGATCTGGAAAGATGGCAGCATAGGAAAATCCTGAACTGTCCTCCTCCATCATACCTACCAAATCTATGGCTGTATATGGATAACTTCCCTCTGCAAAAGATCTGAAAACTATAGGTACTTCTTTTCACAATAGAGAATATAAGGACCACACCAAGCTGGGAAGGAGAGGCAGAAACACAGTCCTACCAAAAAAAAAAAAAAAAAAAAAAAACTTACCCCAAGAGTGGCAACATTCACTAGGCAATGCTTCTCCTGGAGGAATGAGGGATTGGTGCCCCACATTGGGTCCTCTGATACCTGGGATCTGCACTGGAGAGATAAGCCTGAGGATCTTTGACTTGCAAAATCAATAGGTTTGATATCCACGAATCCAAAAATTCAATAGGAAACTGAGATTCCCTTCCTAGAGGGCTCATGTGCCCAGTTCTGACCATCTCCATCGCTCACACTATTTGCCCTGCCACGGCATTTCCCTGTGGACTGACCTGTCATGTTCTCCTCCAAAGCAACTCCTACCCAGCCTCGCCTGATGAGCAGTCTCATTCAGGACCAGTGCCCCTCCAAAGCAACTCCTTGGGAGAGTTGAGTTGGGGGCAGCCCTGCCCCATGAGCACACCCTAGCAGTGCAGCTAAGCCTCACAGCCAGCTACACCAGGTGCTGACTCCACTCACTAAACACTCACAGCAGCTGCAGACTGGCCTCTAAGCCTGGCAGGCTGGGATCAGCCTCATCCACCAATGCACCCATAGCAGTTGCAACCCAGTCACAATAAGAGGGTGCATGCAGCCTACATTGTTGAGAGAGCTCCTAGAATGTATTGCAACTTAAACAACAAGCAACTTAAAATAGACTGCAATATACATAGGTGTTGTATATGAACCTCATAGTTACATTACTATAAACCTATAATGGTTACACAAAAGACCATGAATACATAGCCAAAGCCATCCTGAGAAAGAAGAGCAAAGCTAGAGGCATCCCACTTCCTGATTTCAAACTATAGGCCAAATCTATATTTATGAAAACAGTATGATACTGGCTTAAAAACACACGTAGATCAATAGAACAGACTAGAGATCCCAGAAATAAACTACATATGTGTTCACTTAATATTGACAGGGAGCCAAAAATAGTAAGATGGTAAGATAACAGTCATTTCAGTAAATATTATTGGGAAAGCTGGATAACAAGTGCAGAAGAATAAAATTGGATCCCTGTCTTACCCTATTCACAAAAAATAATTCAAATGGATTAAATGCTTTAACATAAGACCCCAAAGTACACACTTGGGGGAGGGGGAAGTAAAGGAAACTTAGTGGAAAAGCTTCTTGACATTGGTCTTGGAACTATTTTTTGGATAACAAAAGGACAAGCCACAAAAGCAAAATCAGCAAGTGGGACTACATTAAGTTAAAAAGCTTGTGCACAGGGCAGCCCTGGTGGCCCAGCAGTTTAGCACCGCCTTCAGTCCAGGCTGTGATCCTGGAGACCCGGGATTGAGTCCCATGTCGGCCTCCCTGCATGGAGCCTGCTTCTCCCTCTGCCTGTGTCTCTACCTCTCTGTGTCTCTCATGAATAAATAAATAAAATGTTAAAAAAAAAAAAAAAAAGCTTGTGCACAGCAAAGGAAATAAAACAAAAAGGCAACCTATGGATGGGAAAAAATATTTGCAGAGCATATGTCAGTTAAGAGATTAATATTCAAAATATATAAAGCATACAGCTCAAAAGTGCAAAAACAGATGATCTAATTAAAAAATGAACAGAGGACCTGAATAGATGTTTTTCTAAAGTAGACATCCAGATAGCCAAACAGGCACATGAAAAGGTGCTCAACATCACTAATCATCAGGGAAATGCAAATCAAAACCGTAAAAAGATATCACTTCATACCTATGAGAATGGTTAGTCTCAAAATAAGGCATAACAATTTTGGTATAGATGTCTAGAAATAGGAATCCTTGTGCGCTATCAGGAATGTAAACTGACTTAACCACTTTGGAAAACAACATGGAGGTTTTTCAGGAACCTGAAAATAGAAAATATTCTAAAAATATAATACCATATAATCCACCATTCCCAAGGAAATGAGAACAGGATCTTGAAGTGATATCTGGACTCCCATGTTTAATTCAGCATTATTCACAAAAGTGAAGATACGGAGACAACCTAACTGTCCTTCAAGAGATGAATGTGTAAAGAAGATTTACTACACACTCACACACACTCACAAATATTATTCAGCTTTGGAAAGAAGGAAATCCTGTCATTTACATCTACATTGATGGACCTTGAAGGCATTCTGCTACTGAGATAAATCAGACACAGAAATAAATATACAATTGTATGGTATCACTTATATGTGAAATTTCAAAATCCTGAACTGATAGCAACAGTCATTAAGACAGTGATTTCCAGAGGCTGGTGGTTGGGGAGTTGGGGAGTTGAGGAGGTGTTGGTCAGAATACAGCCTGCAGTCAGAATATAAATATGTTCTGGGGTCTAATACATAGTGTTGTGATTACAGTTAATAATACAGTATTGTATACTTGAAAATTGCTAATAGACTAAATCTTCAATGTTCTCACTCAAAAAAATTATAATTATGTGATGTAATGGAGGTTTTAGCTAATACAGTGGTGGCAGATTGATACAGATAAGTATCAAATCAATACATTGTATGCCTTAAACTTACAAAATTATCATTAGTTATATCTTAATAAAAAACTGCTTTGATAATGTACTTTAATGCAAAATATACTTTCAGATAAGGATAAAGAAAACTAATTATCATAATTATTAATATGAATCTGTAAAACTTGTGAAGATCTTGTGGAAAAGACCATCACTAATTGCTGACTGTTCTAGTTGATGGCCAGTATAAAAGGAGGGTCAAATAACAAATGATGTTACTTTTTTTTCTTCTCAAAATGTGTTTTTGAAAAAGCACAAAACAAGTTAACTTCAGCCACATACAAATATTCTGTAATTTTATTCCTTCCTTTCTCTTTTTGGTACTGATGTCACAAGTTACATCTTTTATATTGTGTATCCATTAACATTTTTTATGATTAAGTTTTTTTTTAATATTTGATTTTTGAATTTCTTTTGTAGAATTTAAAGAGATTTACACATCATCATTATAGGACAACAGTATTCTGTATTTGTCCATGTATTTGCCTTCATTAATGAGATTTATACTTTATATGCTTTCATGTTGCAGTATAATATATTTCAACTTGAAGAACTTCCTCTAGCATTTTTTTTTTTTTTTTTTTGTAATGCAGGTTTGGTAGTATGAACTTCCTCAGCATTGTTTATCTGGGAACATCTTTCTTTCTCCTTGATTTCTAGAGGACAGTTTTACCAGATATAGTACCTTTGGTTGGCAGTTTTTTCTTTCAGCACTTTCCATATTTCATCCTATTTCTTTATGGCCTATAAGGTCTCAGAGTTTTATGGGATCCCCTTGTACATGATGAGTCACTTTTCCCCTGCTACTTTAAAAATTCTCCCTTAGTCTTTGACTTGTTGGCAATTTGATTATAATGTGTCTTGCTGTGGATTTCTTTGGGTTCTTCATCTTGGAAGTCTGTTGAGCTTCTTCAGTCTGGAAGTCCATTAACTTTCCCAAATCTGAGTTTTCAGGTGTTCAAGGTTTTTTTTTTGCCATATTTTCTTTCAATGAACTTTTTTTTAACCTCTTTCTTTCTCTTCCTTCTCCTTCATGTATGCATTGGTTTTCTTGACCTTATTCTGTAAGTCTCTTAGGCTTCTTTTGTGTTTTGTTCCTCTGACTGGATAATATCAAATGATCTGTCTTTGAGTTTACCTTTGAGTTTATCTTCTGCTTGACTGAGTCTGCTTTTGAGCCACCCTAGTGAATTTTTCGATTCTGTAATTGCACTCATCAGCTCCAGAATTTGCTTTTTTTAATCTCTCTGGATAGTAATTTTTTAATGCAGTGTTTTCTTGAGCTTAGAGAGCATCTTTATTTTGGGTATTTTGAATTCTTTTTCAAGTAATAAATATTTCTATTTCTTTAGGTTCAGTTTCCAGAGATTTATATTGCTCCTCTGGGCCACATTTCTGTTTCTTCACGCATCTTGCAACTTTGTGTTAAGATTCACATTTTTGAAGAATCAACCACATATCTTGATTTTTATAGATTAGCTTCATACAGAGGAAGACCCTCAGCAATCACCCCAGTTACAGATTATGGTGCCTCTAAAACTTTTGGGAAAGGATACAGCTCCTCTGGGTCTGCGTGGGCAGTTTCTCAGTTGGAGAAGCTTTTGCAGGTTTCTTATTCAAGAGCTTTTGAGATCTTGCTCCCTCTGGTGTCTATCTGCAGCACTGCAAGTTCTCTGTGCTTAGCAGCCAGCCACCTACCTCATCAGCCGCCAGGCATCCAAAGTTGGCCAGCTCCCCATTACCACCCCAGGTCAGGCGAGGTGCATGCCAGTATTTCAGGCAGTCTTTTAAAAAAAAAAAAAAACTAGAATGCCAGGCACACCTTCCACTTTTTTCCCTCCCTCCTGAGGGAGAAGACTTGTTTTGTCCCTTCCCCTAATTGTGCTAAGCTGTGCCAACTCTGCAACTCTAGGCTGTGCAAATCACCTCCCACTTTTCTTTTTTCTTATCTACCCTCAGGAATGTAAAAATGCCATTTTCCATCAGCACTCCAAGTGAGGTGAACAGAAACCAGTCCCTTGAGTAGCCCTCTGAATAGCTGGAATGTTGAACACCCTTCCATTCTCATTCCTCCCTGGAGTGAGAAACTGTGAGCTGGGGCATTCTCTCCTGGTACTGAGCTGTGACTGCTTGGGGGAGGGACTGACATGGGTAGAGTGAAATTGCTTCTCTTACCCATTTCCAGGTGTCTGTTTTTGGCATCATGTTTTCCTGGTGCATTACAGCTTCTTAACCAGATTTTGGGAATCTCCTGAAGGTATTTTGATCTGTACATTGTGGCTAAATCAGTGTTTCTGTGGTAGACAAAGCCTGGGACTTCCTATTCTGCCATCTTGCTGACATCTATCCATGATTTTATTACTTATTACATATTTTTCATTGTGTAGGTTAACTTTTTGAGTGTCTGGATTTTTTTGTTTTCCTTTAAAAGTATATTAATTTTTGTACTGACAGGTAGTTAACTTATTGGAGAATCTATTTGATCAGCTGGAACTTGTTTTTAAACTTTTTTTTCCCCCAGCATGGTTTAGATAGAGTATCCTTTGCTCTAGGGCTGAGTCAGCCCTACTAATAAGACAGGACCCATCTGTTGTGTTTACTAAATGCCTTGAGTGTTCAATGATTTGTCACAGCTTGAACACTTCCTGCTTGTGAATGCTAGAAATTATTTGGCCTGTAGCTCTTTGGTAATTGTTTCTTGTCTAATATTGGATACTTTAATCCTGAGTGTACTGTTTAATATTAACAAGGGAGGCTCCATTAGGTTCATGGAACTTTTTCTTTGTGTATTTCCTCCTCTCTGGTCCTCTTGCCCACCAATTCCAGTCACCTCAGCCTCTCCAAACTATAGCCTCAACTTAGCATGGTCACTCTTATATTGCTTGGGATCCTGTTCCTGATCTGGAAAATGTCTCCAAGTAGAACTTCAGGACAACTATAGACCTACTTTTTTTCAGACAGTTGCTGTCTATTGTTCAGTATCTTAAAATGTTTTATATATTTTGTTAGATTTTCTGTATTTTTCCCCACTCTAGGAAGGCAAATCTAAGTGTAGTTACTCCATTGGGGTTGAAAGCAGAAGTCTTCTTTCTGTACATCATTATATGTCATCGGTTCTATAATGTTTAAATCACTGTATTATTATATCATTACCACAGTGGAGTCAACTATCAGGAATAAAATAGGGAAAAGACAAAGTGACTCTTGGAAGTGTGCAATTCTTAAGATGTTAAAAGTTGCAGGGGTATAATAGGGTGTAACCTGCCTACTACATATGAGCAGCACTCAGAGTATCACGGGATATCAGCCTGTATGTTTTTCAGAAGAAATTATGAATGCCATTCAATTAATTGGACTGAATAAAGCAGTGTGGTTAGGAGGGTTTCTGGTATACCAAATGATATTGAATGTCTGTAGATTTTCTTTTTTAGAACCTAAGGTTTTTGAGAAATCAGGTTAGAGTCACTCTTTCCAGGATGCTTTTCCTGAACCTATTCTTTGTCCTTATATATTCTTTATCAGTTGGCTTATCTGTTTTCCCTATTTACTGTGACTTTCTTGATGACTGAGACAGTCTTACTATATTTATCTTAGCAACTAGTGTAGCTCCCACAGCATTTGAATGAAGAAATCTTTTCTTTGTGAATAAATACTTTAGGTCTTCGCTTTATCAGCCCATCATCATTTGATTCCACAAACTCTTCAGAAGGAAATAAAACAGGGAAATGATCCAGCCTTGATCAGTTGGGGTCAAGGTTGAAAGGAAATTTGAACTGTGGTCAAAAGATTGATTTTGAACCAGGTGGGAAAACCTATAGTGAGTTAGTTTCTTGTTGCTTTTAAAAATTTTGTTTATTTTGGCATACCTGGGTGGGTCAGCGTTTGGGCGTCTACCTTCGTCTCAGGGCATGGTCCTGGGGTTCTGGGATTGAGTCCTGTAGTGGGCTCCCTGCAAGGAGCCCGCTTCTCCCTCTGCTTATGTCTCTGCCATCTCTCTGTGTGTCTCATGAATAAATAAATAAAATTTTTTTTAAAAATTGTTTATTTTTAGGATTTAACCTTTTTAAAAAGTTATTTTTCTTACTTATAAATTCAAATACTGTTTTGCCTTTGTTAACATGCATAAAATACTATTTATAAGTAAGTGAAATAACTATTGGTTTTTATATTCTTTAAATAGTTATGTAAAAGGAATGCATTAAGAATTTTCTCATATTGTATTTTAATCCCAGCATATATTTTCCAATCCCTTTCTGGTCAATATAGATAAGGATTTCCATTTTTGTTCCATAATCAGCCATAGCCACATTGCCTGCTTTCTCTGTATAAGGCACTGGGTTGGGAACTCTGGATGATTGGAAGAATAGTGTCCAATCTTTCTCCCTTTTTTTTAAGTTTTAATTATTATTCCAGTGTAATTTATGTACAGTGTTTACATACACATTAGTTTCATGTGTACAATATAGTGATTCAACAATTCTATATGTTACTCAGTGCTCATCACATTGTGCTCACTTCAAGAGCACATACACTCAGTGCTCATCACAATAAGTATACTCTTAATCCCCTTTATCTCATGTTACTCATCTGCCCACTCCCCTCCCCTCTGGCAGCCATTAGTTTGTTCTTTGTATTTAAGAGTCTTTTTTTTTCTTTTGTTCATTTGTTTTGTTTCTTAAATTCCCCATATTTATTCTCATGAAATAATATGGCATTTGTCTTTTTCTGACTGATTTATTTTACTTAGCATTTTACCCTTTATACCCTCTAGATTGATCCATATTGTTGTAAATGGCAAGATTTCATTCTTTTGTATTGTGGAGGAATATTCCATTGTATGTGTATACACCACATCTTCTTTATCCGTTCATCTATTGATGGACAGTTGGGTTTCTTACATATTTTGTCTATTGCAAATGATGCTGCAATAAACATAGGGGTGCATCTATTATTTTAATTAGTATTTTCATATTCTTTGTGTAAACACCCAGTGGTGGACTTACTGGATCATATGGTAATGTTAGTTTTAACTTTTTGAGCAACCTCCATACTGTTTCCACAGTGGCTGTACCAGTTTGCATTTCTAGCAGTGCACAGAGGTTCATTTTTCTACACATCCTTACCATCATGTGTTGTTTTTTGTGGTTTTGGTTTTAGCCATTCTAATGGGTGTGAGGTGATACCTCATTGTGGTTTCGATTTGCATTTCCCTAATGATTAGAGATGTTGAGCATCTTTTCATGTGACTCTTGGTTGTCTGGATGTCTTCTTTGGAGAAAGGTCTGTTCATGTCTTCTGCCCATTTTTAAAATAGATTATTTGTGTTTTGGGTGTTGAGTTGTATAAGTTCTTTTCTATTTTGGATACTAACCTCTTATCATATATATCATTTGCAAATATCTTCTCCCATTCAGTAGATTGTCTTCTTGTTTTATTGATTGTTTCCTTTGGTGGGCAGAAGCTTTTTATTTTGATGCAGTGCCAGTAGTTGTTGTTTTTTTGTTTGTTTTACTTTTATTTCCCTTGCCTCCAGAGACATATCTAGAAACTTTTGCTACAGGTCTCACATTTAGGTCTCTGATCCATTTGGAGTTTATTTTTTTGTATAGTGTAAGTACTTTGGTTTCATTTTTTCCATGGAGCTGTCTTGTTTTCCCAACACCTTTTGTTGAAAAGACATTTCCCCATTGCATATTCTTTCCTCTGTTGCAAATTAATTGGCCATATAATTATGGGTTTATTTCTGGGCTCTTTGTTCTGTTGATATATGTGTCTGTTTTTGTGTCAGGACCATAGTGTTTTGATTACTACAACTTTGTAGTATGTTTTTTTCTTAGTATGGAGTCCCACATGAGGCTTGAACTCATGACCCTGAGAGTAAGACTGAGCTGAGATCAAGAGTTCAATTTGGGGGTAGGAGTGGGGGGAAAGAGTTGGACACTTAACTGAGTGAGTTTCCCAGGCGCCTAGTGGTCCTGTAATGTATCTTGAAATCTGGGATTAGGATAAATAACTCCAGTTCTCTTCTTTTTCAAGATTGCTTTGGCTATTTGGGATGTTTTGTGGTTTCATACAGATTTTGGAATTATTTGTTTAAGTTCTGGGAAAAATACTCTTGGTATTTTGATAGGGATTGCATTAAATCTGTAGATTGTCCTGGGATGTATGCACATTTTAGCAATATTTGTTCTCCCCATCCATGAATATGGACTGTCTTTCCATTTGTTTGTTTCACATTCAGTTTCTTTCATCACTGTTTTATATTTTTCATTTTTATTTATTTTTATTTATTTTTATTTACTTGTGATAGTCACAGAGAGAGAGAGAGAGAGAGAGGCAGAGACACAGGCAGAGGGAGAAGCAGGCTCCATGCACCGGGAGCCCGATGTGGGATTCGATCCCGGGTCTCCAGGATCGCGCCCCGGGCCAAAGACAGGCGCCAAACCGCTGCACCACCCAGGGATCCCTGTTTTATATTTTTCAAAGTACAGATCTTTGACCTCATTGGTTAAATTTATTTCTAGGTGTTTTTTATTATGTTTGCTGCAGTGGTAACTGGAATCGTTTTCTTAATTTCTTTTTCTGCTACTTTATTATTAGTGTACAGAAATGCAACAGATTTTTATATATTGATTTTATATTCTGCAACCTTACTGAATTCATTTATCAGCTCTAGAAGTTTTTTGGTGGTCTTACGAGTTTTCTATATGTAATATATTATCTGCAAATAAGGTTTTAATCAGTTTGGATTCCTTTTATTTCTGTGATTGCTAGTAGCTAGGATTTCCAGTACTATGTTGAATAAAAATGATGAGAGTGGAATCCTTGTCTTTTTCCTAATCTTAGGGGAAAAGTTCTCACTATTTTACTATTTGGTATGATGATAGCTATGGGTTTTTCATATATGGCCTTAGAAATATGTTCCCTCTAAGCCTACTTTGTTGAGGGATTTTATTATGGATTGATGTTGTGATTTGTCAAATGCTTATTCTGCATCTATTGAAATGATCATATGTTGTTGTTGTTGTTTTAAGATTTTATTTATTTATTCATAAGAGACACAGAGAGAAGCAGGCTCCTCAAGGGGATCCTGATGCGGGACTTGATCCTGGAACTCCGGGATCATGCCCTGAGCCAAAGGCAGACACTCAACCTCTGAGCCACCTAGGTGTCCCAATCGTACGGTTTTTATTCTGTTTCTTGTTGATGTGATGTATCATGTTGATTTGCAAATATTGAAGTATCCTTGCATACAAGGAATAAATCCTGCTTGATCTTGGTGAATGAGTTTTTCAGTGATTGTTGGATTCGGTTTGCCTAATATTTTGTTGAGGATTTCTGTGTCTGTGTTCATTGAGATAATGGCCTTGAGTTTTCTTTGTAATGCTTTATCTTGTTTTGTTATATTCTGGTAATGTCTGTCTCATAGAATGTATTTGGAAGTTTTCCTTCCTCTTCTATTTTTGGAATATTTTGAGAACAGGTTTTAAGTCTTCTTTAAATGTTTGATAGATTTTACCTGTGAAGCCATATGGTCCTGGACTTTTGTTGGTTGGGAGTATTTTGATTTCTGACTCAATTTCATCGCTGGTAATTGGTCTGTTCAAGTTTTCTATTTTTTTCCTGATTCAGTTTGGGGAGGCTATATGTTTTTAGGAATTTATCCATTTCTTCTAGGTTATCCAGTTTGTTGGCACATAATTTTTTATAATATTCCTGTATAATCCTTTGTATTTCTTTTTTTTTTTAATCCTTTGTATTTCTGTGGTGTCAGTTATTTCTCCACTTTCATTTCTGATTGTGTTTCTTTGAGTTCTCTTTCTCTCTCTTTTTGAGAAGTCTAGCTAAAGGTTTATCAATTTTGTTGATCTTTTCGAAGAATCAGCTTCTGGTTTCATTGATTTGTTGTTTTGTTTTTTAGTTTCTATTTAGTATATTTCTACTCTAGCTTTTATTATTTTCTTCTTCTGGATAGCCTGTCTCTTAATGATCTTAACCATGTTGAACAAGATGACATGCTGATATTTGACAGTTTTTGGTTTGTAAAAGGAACAGAGTCATTTGACTCTCTGATAGTTAGAAAGCAGGATCTGGGAATACAAAAAATAACAAATTATATGATATGGTTTAGTCACTAAATTATGTAGCAATTTGAAAGAATAGAGGATGAAGAAATTAGGAAAAATCTTTGGAGAATACAGTGTCAGTTTCAGTCTCTAATCAGCTAGAGGGACCTCTGAACGTTTAGTTTTTTCTTGCTATTAATAACTGAGTTAACCTGGTAAGCCCTAGAATTTTTTAATGTTCATGTTTTTATTTGAATACCATTTTTTTATTCTTTTGGTCCCACATTTATTCTTTCAATTTATTTTTTGTATTTAAAAAAATAACAAAATGTATCATGCTAACCATTTTTAAGTGTACAGTTCAGTAGTGTTAAATATATTCACACTATTGTCAAACAGATCTTTAGAACTTTTTCATCTTGCAAAGCTAAAATTTTTTACTCATTAAATACCTCTGTTCCCCCTTGCAGCCCCGGGTTACCATCATTTTTTTTTTTCTGTCTCTGTGAAAATAGACTATGTTAGATACCTCATATATGTGGGATCATTCAGTGGCTTATTTCACTTAGCATAATGTTCTCAAGTGTTATCCATATTGTAGCATATGATATGACTTCTTTCCTTTTTAAGTTTTTTTTTTTTTCAGAATTACTTAAATTTTTTTGGCATACTGATCCATCATTAACAATCAATGCCATAAACCTGTCCATCACCTTAGAAGTTTTTTCCGACCCTCTCCTATGTCATTATTATAGGTTGTTTTGTTAATAAAATACTTAACATAAGATCTACCCCCTTAACTAATTTTTAAAAGATTTTATTTATTTGAGAGAGAAAACAGAGAGGGATTGGAGGGAAGAGCAGAGGGAGAGGGACAAGCAGACTATGAGCTGAGCATGGAGCCCGAAGTGGGGCTCAATCCCAGGACCCTGAGACTACTACCTGAACTGAAATCAGAAGTGGATGCTTAATGCACTGAGCAACCGAGGTATCTCCTCCTTGTAAATTTTTAACTATACAGTTCAGTTTTGTTAACTATAGGCACTATATGCAGTTCAGCAGACCTCTAGGACTTATTTACTTTATGTAATTGAAAATTTGTACCCTTTGACTAATATCTCTCCATTTCTCCTTGCCCCAGCCCTTGGAAAGTACCATTCTATTCTCTGCCTTTGTGGGTTTGAATATAATATAGTACTTGTTCTCTGTGTCTGGCTTATTTCACTTAGCATAGGTTCATCTGTGTTGTCATAAATGGCAAGATTTCCTTCCTTTTTTTAAAAATTTTTTTTCCTTCCTTTTTTTAATGCTGAAGAGTATTCCATTTTGCATGCAAGTGTATGTCTGTGCCATACACATTTTAATTATTTGTTGACTGATAGGCATTTACGTTGTTTCCCTGTCTTGGCCATGGTGAATAATGCTGCAGTGGACATGGGAATATAGATATCTCCTTGAGATCCTGATTTCAGTTCCTTTGGATATATCCAAGGTGGGATTGCCGAATCATATTGCACTTCTGTTGTTAGTTTTTTTGAGGATCTTCCATCCTGTTTTCCAAGGTGGCTGTTTCAATTTACATTTCCACCACCAGTGTACCGGGGATCCCTTTTCTCCACATCCTCACCAACACTTGTAATCTTTTTTTTTTTTTTTTTTTTGATTAAAGATGTCCTACCAGATGTAAGGTGATATCCCATGGCAGTTTTAGTTTGCCTTTCCCTGATGATTACTGATGTTGAGCATATTTTCATATATATGTTGGCTATTTATGTATTTTTTGAGAAATGTTTGTTTACTTCTTTTGCCCATTTTTAAATCAAGTTATTTGAGTTTTGTTTGTTTGTTTTGCCATAATGTTATAGGAGTTCTCTATGTGTTTTTTTTCCCTCTATGTGTTTTGAATGTTAGCCCTTTGTTAAATATATGGTTTGCAAATATTTTCTTCCTTTCCATAGGTTGCTCTTTTATTTTATTGTTTCTTTCGCTGTCCTGAAGCTCTTTAGTTTTGTGTAATCCTGCTTGTCTCTTTTTTTCTTTTGTTGCCTGTGCTTTTAGTATCAGATCCTTTATTTTTAAGGCTGAATATTATTCTGTTGTATGTATATACTACATTATCTTTATTCACTCATTTATCGGTGGACATCTCAGTTGCTTCAAACATTTTAGCTATTTTGAGTAATGCTGCTGTTAATATGAATGCACAAAAATCTCTTCATGACTCTACTTTCAATTCTTTTGGATATAACCAGAAATGGGATTGCTTGGATTATATGATAGTTCTATTTTTAACTTTTTGAGGTACCTCTTCATGTAGAAGTTTTCACAAATTATCATTGCTGTTACTTCTACTAAACTATATGAAAATCTTATTTCTTGAATAATGCAATTTTTTTTTTTTTAATATCCAGGGCCCTTGCAGAATCTCCACCATCTGTAAACAACCTAAAGAATGAACTTGGTGATAAAGGGAAGAATAAAGATGAAGGGGAAGTTTGTAACCATGAAAAAAAAGCTGCAGGTGTTTGTCTTGAGCCTCATCAGGAAGAGAAAAAGAAGAAACGTTCTGGATTCAGAGACAGAAAAGTATGGAACACAATCTTATAAATTAATCAGAACTGTTTTTAATTCTAAATTAGAGTAATGTGGTTGGGTCTCTTTTATCATTTATTTCAGATGATTCATATTCTCCTTGCAGATACCACCTCTCTGCTATTTTCTGTCATGTTCTAAGGCAAATGTACTCTTGGAATGTGAAGTTAATGGAGCTAGTGAAGATCTAGATTGGTAATCAGGATTTGCATATATTTTCTTCCCTCTTTTAATGCAACTACTTTAGTTGATTCTTGCTTTCCAGACCTTTCTGATGCTAGATGTTCTTGGGTATTTTGAATCTTTGGTTCAACTGATTTATGATGCCAAGTTGTAAAGGCAGAATAACATCTCTTTGGAAATATACAAATATTTCCAATAATTCAACTAATTTTGATGATAATAGAAGCTTTGAATGCCCTCAACATTTTATATCTTTAATACAATCTGCTTTTTATAGAGGTCTGCCTCAGAAAAATTTCAATTCCAGTGTAGTAATGCTTATGATGATGAGCATTTGAATTCAGGAGACATGAGTGATGAAAAGTCAAAAGGATGAATTTCTTAGACATTTTGCAGGTTAATGTTCAAGTTTAAGGAATTGACTTCATTTGCTAAAATGTAGCTAATTGCAACATGATAATCTGAGTTATTTCTGTGTTGTGTGTTCGTATGGTGTATATTTGCAAGAAGAGTTCCTTTGAGAAATTTGGATCATTTTTTTGTTTGGATCAAGTTATTAAATATGTCTTTTTATTTCTTAATTCCATTTCTAGTTGAGGTAAATTTGAACAAAAATTATATATTACAAGTTAATTGTCAACTATCCTGGTATTTCCACAATGATACATTTATTTAATCTTTTGCCCTGAGTGATTTTGAGTAAAATTCCAATTTATCTGGTACCAGCACTTTCATTTTTAGTCAAACTTTCCTTTTTACAAAATAGAGATAAAATTGCCCAAGTAAGCATTTATTTTTGAACTTTCCATTTTCTTCTCCTGCTTCCTGCTTAGCAGTGACTATATATCATACTTCCCAGAAAGAAATGAAAGCCTGATAAGTGTAATTTACTTAATTTGTAACTCCCATGGCTATAAAACCTTTCTAACCTATTTCTGAAATCATTCTTCTTTCATTAAAGTCTCAGTAGAAGACCGGTGTTTTTTCTATTCAAGGATAATTGTTCCACATGTTATCCTGTTTCCCAACAACCTGTTTCAACACTTATTTTTTCCTCTGTCCAATTTCCTCAGTTGCTCTTTGCTTTTTCACTGATTATATAGTATACATAGACATGTTAAGGAGCTTTCCATCTTTAATAAAATAATAAATTGCATTTTTTAGCATGTGTTGTTTTCTCGTTTTTTTTTTTGTTTGTTTGTTTGTTTTGTTTTGTTTTTGTTTTGTTTTGTTTTGGCTTTTGGGTTTTTTTGTTTGCTTGGTTTTTGCCTTTCATTCTTTCCCTGCTATACCAAGCTGCTCCAGTCTCTACAGGCTATCTTTGACATCCTCACCTCGCACTTAAACTCTTTGGCTTTGTCCTTTTATGTTGTCTTGATTTTTGTGTAATATTTCAAATATTCAGAAAGAAAAAAATAGAATACTATAATGAACATACATGTATCTGACATTGATTTTTGTCAGGTTTTAACATTTGACTATATTTGCTTCAGTTTTTTTTCTTTAAAGATTTTATTTATTCATGAGAGACACATAGAGAGAGGCAGAGACATAGGTAGAGGGAGAGGCAGGCTCCCTGTGGGGACCTTGATGCGGAACTTGATTCCAGGACCCCAGGATCACAACCCGAACCAAAGGTTCAACCACTGAGCCACCTATGTGCCCCACTTCAGTTTTTTTTAAAGAAACAAAATGAATATATAAAGTACGTTGCTGTATACTTTCCCAAATCCTATTTTTTTCTCTTTTTCGGAGGTAGACCATTGTCTTTAATTTGTAATTTATTAATGTTATGCATAGCCTGGTTCTTTTGTGTGTTTTATATTTATTTTTTTATTTTTTATTTTTTATTTTTTTTTTTTTATTTATGATAGTCATACACACACACACACAGAGAGAGAGAGAGAGAAGCAGAGACACAGGCAGAGGGAGAAGCAGGCTCCATGCACCAGGAGCCCGACGTGGGATTCGATCCCGAGTCTCCAGGATCGCGCCCTGGGCCAAAGGCAGGCGCCAAACCGCTGCGCCACCCAGGGATCCCTGTGTGTTTTATTTTTAATTAAAAAAAAATTCTCAGGTGCAGAGAGTTAGGACAGTCCTATCACTCAGTTTATGTTATACTATCATTGTACATACTCCTCTCTTTTATTTAATATTTATATTCTTTTATCTTGTTTCATTTGAGTTATTTTTAATTTTTTAATTTTTAATTTTTATTATTCCTCTGGCACATCAAGTCCTGAATTCTAAAAAAGTCTTACTGCTTCAGTGTTGCTTCATGGCCATTTCTTTTCTCTTGGAACTCTTCTTAAATGTAACTTGGATCTCACAATCTGTACTGTTTATCTTGTAACTGTTCTATATTTTTTTCATTAGTTCTTCCCCTACTTTCCTGGGGTCTCTTCCTTTTCTTCCCCTCTTTTTTTTTTTTGTGTGTGTGGTGGTAAAGTAGTTAAAACATCACATTTATCATGTTAACCATCTTTAAAGTATACATTTAATCACAGAGTGTCACCACCTATCATTTCCATAAATTGTTTTCATGTTATAAAACTGAAAATCTGTACCCATTAAATAACTCTTTACTACCCCTTCCCCCACCCCCTAGCAACCACCATTCTGCTTTCTCTCTGAATTTGAATACTAAAAGAACCTCATACAAGTGGAATCATACGGTATTTGTATTTTTGTGTTTGGCTTATTGTACTTTGTGTAATGTCTTCAGGGTTCGTCATGTTTTAGCATATGTTGGAATTTCCTTATTTTGAGGGATATTCCAGGGTATGTATATACCACATTTTGTTCTTGCACTTATCCTCTAATGGATACTTGAGTTGCTTCCACATTGTAGCTGTTGTGAAAAATGATACTGTGATCATAGGTAAACAAATATCTATTGAAGACCTTGCTTTCTGTTCTTTTGGGTATGTACCCAGAAGTGAAATTGCTAGATCATATGCTAATCCTATTTTTAATTTTCTTATGGAACCTCCATACTGTTTTTCACAGTAATATACCATTTTACATTTCCACCAGCAAGGGTTCTACTTTTTTCATATCTTTGCCAGTGCTTGCTATGTACTATTCTTATATTAGCCATCCTAACAGATGTGAAGTGATATCTCAGTATAGTTTTCATTTGCATTTCTGTAATGATCAGTGTGATGTTGAACAACTTTGCATGTGCCTAGTAGTCAGTCATATTTCTTCCTTGGAGAAATATTTGTTCACATCCTTTGCCAGCTTTTTAACTCTGTTATTGTATTTTTTTAATTATTAAGTTTTAGGAGTTCTCCGTATGATCTATTTGTTAACTCCATAACAGATATATCATGTGCAATTATTTCATCTCATTATATAATTGCCTTTTTACTCTATTGACATTATCTTTTGATGCACACAATTTTTAAAATTTCATGAAATGCACTTTGTCCTTTTTTTTCTTTGTTGCTTGTGCCTCCAGTGTCATACCCAAGAAATCATTGCCAAATCTAATGTGAAGATTTCCATCTATGTTTTCTTCCATAAGTAATATAGTTTTAGGTCTTCTATTTTGGTCTTTGATCCATTTCAAGTTAATTTGTTTTAAAGATTTATTTATTTATTTTAGAGAGAGAGAGAGTGGGTCAGCACATGAGAGTAGGAAGGGAGGGGTATGGGGAAGAGAGAAGAACAAGCAGACTCCACACTGAGTGCAGAGACAGTCACAGGGATTAGTACCATAATCCATGAGATCACGATCTGAGCTGAAATCACAAGTTGGACGCTTAACCAGCTGAGCTACCCAGGCACCCCTCAAGTTAATTTCTTAATATGGAGTTATATAAGGGTTCAGCTTCATTCTGTGGCATGTGGATACCAATATTCTCAGCACTGTTTGTTGAAAAAACTATTCTTTTTCCATTAAATGGTTGTGGCTCCCTTGTCAAAAATCATTGACCATGTATGTGAGGGTTTATTTCTAGCTCTATATTCTATTACAATGGTCTATATGTTCTTTTGATGACTAGTTTTGTAGTAGGTTTTAAATCAGGATGTAGTAGTCCTCCAACTTTGTTCTTTTTTTTCAAAATTTGTTTTGGGACACCTGGGTGGCTCAGTCAGTTAGTCTGCCTTTGACTCAGGACATGATCCAGTTCCACATCAAGCTCCCTGCTCTGGGATGTCTGCTTTTCCCTCTGCCCTTCTCCCCTGCTCATGATCTCTCTCTCTCCCTCTCAAATAAATAAATAAAATCTTAAAAAATTTTTTGTTTTGGAGTCCTGAGAGATTCCATGACACGTATTAGTTGTTTCCATATCTTGGCTATTGTGAATAATGCTGTAATGAACATGGGAGTACAGATATTTCTTCAAGATATTGATTTTATTTTCTTTGAATATATACCCAAAAGTGAGATTTCTGGAAGATGTGGTAGTTCTATTTTTAATGTCTTAAGGAACTTCCATACTACTTTCCATAGACGCTGAACCAATTTACATTTCCACCAACAGTGCAAAAAGGATCCCTTTTCTCCATATCGTCACCTACGCTTGTTATCTTTACTCTCTTTTTTTTTACTCTCTTTTTAATTAAATATTGTATTTATTTACTGAGAGGGTGGGTGGGCAAGGACCCCAACATGGGACTCAGTTTTAGGACACCAGGATCATGACTTGAGCTGAGGCAGATGCTTAACACACTGAGCCACCCGACTGGTCCTCTTTTCTCTCTCTTTTTTTTAAACTTTTTTTTTTTTAAAGATGTATGTATGTATGTATGTATGTATTTTTAAAGATTTTATTTATTTATTCATGAGAGACAGAGAGAGAGAGGCAGAGACACAGGCCGCAGGAGAAGCAGACTCCATGCAAGGAGCCGGATGCGGGACTTGATTCCGGGACTCCAGGACCATGCCCTGGGCCGAAGGCAGGCGCCAAACCACTGAGCCACCCGGGGATCCCAATGTATTTACTTATTTGAGAGAGAGAGAGAGAATGTGTGTGTGCATGTGCACAGAGGGAGAAAATCTTCAGGCAGACTCCCCGCTGGATATGAAGCCTGATGCAGGACTCGATTTCACAACCCTGAGATCATGACCTGAGCTGAAACCAAGAGTCAGAGGCCCAATCAACTGAACCATCCAGGCACCCATCTTTTCTCTTTTTGATCCTAACTATCTAACAGGTGGGAGGTGATATTTCCTTGTGGTTTTGATTTACATTTTCCTTTTTTTTTTTTTTAAGATTTTATTTATTCATAGAGACAGAGGGAGAGAGGGGCAGAGACACAGGCAGAGGGAGAAGCAGACTCCATACAGGAAGCCTGACGTGGGACTCGATCCGGGATCTCCAGGATCACATCCCAGGCTGCAGGCGGCGCTAAACCGCTGCGCCACCAGGGCTGCCCTGATTTACATTTTCCTGGTGATTAGTGATGTTGAGCACCAAGCACCTTTTTACGTGTCCATTGATCATTTGGATGTCTTCCTTGGAAAAATGGCTTTTTAATTCAGTCTGCCCATTAAATTGAATTGGTTTTTGTAGGATTGTTTTCGTTTTCGCTTTTTTTTTCTTTTGGCTTTTAAAGTTTTTAATTCCACCTAATTAACATACAGTGTTATACTGATTTCAGGTATACAGTATAGTGATTCAACAGTTCCATATATCATCCAGTGCTCATCATCACACTTGCAGTCCTTAATCCCCATCGCCTGTTTAACCCATCTCCCCATTCCCTTCCTCTTTGGTAACCACCAGTTCTTTATACTTAAGAGTCTGAATTTTTTGTTTGGTTGATTTTTAAAGTAGACTCCTCACCCGGTATGGAGCCCAATGTGGGGCTTAACCTCACGAGATTGAGACCTGAGCTGAGATCAAGACTCAGACACTTAACCAACTGAGCTACCCAGGTGTCCTAAATATCTGTTGTTGTTTTTTTTTAAGATTGTATTTATTTATTCCTGAAAGACACAGAAAGAGAGAGAGAGAGAGGCAGAGACATAGGCAGAGGGAGAAGCAGGCTTCATGCTGGGAGCCTGATGTGGGACTCGATCCTGGGTCTCCAGGATCACACCCTGGGCTGAAGGCAGGCGCTAAACTGCTGAGCCACCCAGGGATTCCCTAAATGTCTGGTTTTTGTCTTTATTTCGTTTGCTAGTTTTTTGTTTCTTATATTCCACACATAAGTGAAATCATATGGTGTTTGTCTTTTTCTGACTTATTTTCATTTAACATTTTACCCTCTAGAACCATCCATGTTATATACTACCTCCTTTTTACCTTTTTGTCTATTAATGGACACCTGGGTTCCTTCCATATTTTGGCTTTTGCAAATAATGCTGCAATAAATAGGGGTATATATCTTTTCAAATTAGTGTTTTTGTTTCTTTGGGTAAATACTCAGTAGTGGAATTACTGGATCATATGGCAGTTCTGTTTTTAAGTTTTTGAAGAATCTCCATACTGTTTTCCATAATGGGTGCACTAGTTTGCATTCCTACCATCAGTGCACAAAGGTACCTTTTTGTCCACATCCTCGTAAACACTTGTTTCTTCTATTGTTAATTTTAGCTATTCTGACAAGTTGAAGTGATACCTCATTCTGGTTCTGATTTTCATTTTCCTGATTAGTGGTGTTGAGCACTTTTTGCTGAACCTGTTGGTCATCTGTATGTCTTCTTTGAAAAAATATTCAGATCATCTGCCCACTTTAAAATCAGATTTTTTTTATTGTATGAATTCCTTGAATTTGACAAAATACAACATCTTTTTTTTTTTTTTGTGCTAAAGACCTGAATGAATTGGGTATAGAAGAAACATACTTCAACTTAAGAAAGGCACTATATAACAAACCTACAGCTAACATCATACTGAACACTGAAAGGTTGAAATCTTTTCCTCTGTAATGAGAAAGAAGACAAGGATGCCCACTCTAAACACTTTTACTACATAGTACTGGAAGTTCCACCTAAAGCAGTTCGGAAAGACAAAGAAATATAAGGCATCCAAATAGGAAAGAAAGAAGGAAGATTGTTATTATCTGCCGATCATATGATCATATATAACGATAATCCCAAAGACTCAATCAAAAAACTGTTGGAACTGATCAACAAATTAGCTAAGTTGCAGGATATAAAATCAACATACCAAAAAAAATGATTGTTTTTATACACTAACAATGAATTATCTGAAAAAGAAATAAAGATAATTATTCACAGTAGCATCAAGAACAACAAAATACACAGGAATAAATTTAACCAAGGTAATGAAACATTTATACAATGAAAACTACAAGTCTTTGATGAAAGAAATATAAGACACATGCAAATGAAAAGATATCCTGGGTTCATGGATTAGAACAATAAATGACATTTAAATGTTTTTACTACCCAAAGCTATCTGTATGTACATTCAATACAATACCTGTAAAAATTCTATTCACATTTTTAACAGGAAAGGAATCCTAAAATTTGTATGGAACTACAAAAGAACCTGAGAAAAAAGAGCTAAGCTGGAAGCATCCCACTTCCTGATATCAAACTACATAGCTATATTAAAACAGTGTATTCTGCATAAAAATTGACCAGTGGCACAGAATGGAGATCCCAGAAATAAACCACCACCTATGCAGTCAATTAATATTTGACAAGGGAGCCAGGAATACTCTATGGTCAAAGGACAGTCTCTTCAACAAATGGTGTTGGAAAACTATAAGCACATTCAGAAAATGAAATTGAACCCTTATTGAAATCATTCACCAGAATTAACCCGAAGGAATTAAATTCTTTAACGTAAGACCTAAAACAATCAAGCTTATAGACTTTCCTTAGAAGGAAACTTGTAGAAGGAAACATAGTGGAAGCACTATTTATCTTTCATCTTCCAATGATCTTTTTGGTTATGATACCAAAAACACAAGCAACAAGGAAAAATCAACAAATGGGACTCTATCAAATTAAAAAGCTTCTGCACGACAAAGGAACTCATCAACTAAATGAAAGGATAACCTACAGAAAGTTATTTCCAAACCATATATTGAGTAAGGAGTTAATACTCCTTTTCTTTCTTGATGAGTCTAGCCAAACATCTATTTTATCTTTTCAAAAAAATAGCTCTTATTATCTTTGGTCTTTTCTTTTCTTTTTTTAAAGATTTATTTATTTATTCATGATAGACATAGAGAGAGGCAGAGACACAGGCAGAGGAATAAGCAGGCTCCACGCCAGGAGCCCGACGCGGGACCCGATCCCGGGACTCCAGGACCGCGCCCTGGGCCAAAGGCAGGCGCTAAACCACTGAGCCACCCAGGGATCCCCTCATTGGTCTTTTCTATTGTCTTTTATTCCCTATTTAATTTTCTTCCATGCTCATCTTTTTCTTGATTTTTAAATTTTTATTTTTATTTATTTGAGAGAGAGTGCAAGAGAGCATGAGTTGAAGGAGGGGTTGTGGGAGAACTAGACTCCCTGCTGAGCAGGGAGCCTACCTCAGAGTTTGATCCCAGGACCCTAGGATCATCACCTGAGCCAAAGGCAGAAACTTAACCAACTAAACCATCCAGGCGCCCTATTCCACTTTGTTTATTATCTCCTACTTTTTGCTGTGAGCTTAATTTGTTCTTTTTCTAGTTCCTTGAAGTGTAAGGTAAATTGTTTATTTGAGATCTTTATTTTTTAAATATAGGTGTTTATTGCTATGAATTTCCCTCTTAGAAATGATTTTTGCTATATTCTGTAAGATTTGATATGCTGTGTTTCCATTTTTCTTTGTTTCATGATATTTTTAAATTTTTCTTTTCATTTCTTTGTTGACCCATTGGTTTTTCAGGAACATGTTGTTTAATCTTCATGCATTTTAAAATTTTCCAGTATTCTTCTAGTAATTGATTTTTTAGTTACATAGCCTTATGGTCAGAAAATATGCTCATTATGATTTCAGTCTTAAATTTATTATGACTTGTGGCCTAACACATGGTGTCTTCTGGAGAATGTTCCATGTGTGCTTGAGAATAATATGTATTCTGCTGCAATTGAATGGAATGTTCTGTAAATATCTTTTTAAAAATTCATTTTAAGTCCAGTGTTTCCTCGTTTATTTTCTCTCAGGATGGTCTATTGTTCAAAGTGGGGTATTCAAATCCCCTACTGTTATTGTATTGCTGTGTGTATTTCCCTTCTGTCACATTTGCTATATATATTTAGGTTCTCCATGTCCCATACGTAACTAGTTAGAAATGTTATATTCTATTCATGAATTTACCTTTCATTGTTATGTTATTCTTTTCTTTGTCTCTTGTAATGGTCTTTGGCTTAAATTGTATTTTGTTTGGTAGTATAGCTATTCCTGCTTTCTTTGGCTTCGATTTTCATGAAATATCTTTTCCCATCAACTTTGTCTCAGCTTGTGTGTCTCCCAAAACCCGAAGTGAGCCTCTTGTTTTGTTTTTTTTAAAGATTTTATCTATTTATCTGACAGAGAGCACAAGCAGGGGGAATGGTAGGCAGAGGGAGAGGGAGAAGCAGCCTCCCCACTGAGCAAGGAGTCTGATGTGAGGGTTGATCCCAGGACTCTGGGATCATGACCTGAGCCAAAGGCAGATGCTTAACCATCTAAGCCATTCAGGCACCCCCCACTCTGTGAAGCCAGCCTCTTGTTTGCAATAAATAGTTGGGTTTTGTTTTTTGTTGTTTTGTTTTGCCATTCTGTTCTTTGCAGAATTTAATCCATTACATTTAAAGTAATTATTGACATTAATTATTGCCATTTTGTTAAATTTTTTTTTAAAGATTTACTTATTTATTCATGAGAGACACAGAGAGAGAGAGGCAGAGACATAGGCAGAGGGAGAAGTAGGCTCCCTGTGGGGAGCCCAATGCAGACTCTATCCCAGGACCCTGGGATCATTCCCTGAGCTGAAGGCAGATGCTCAACTACTGAGCCACCCAGGCATCCCTTTTTAATTGTTTTCTGAGTGTTTGTAATTCCTTTATCCTTTTCTTTTTCTCTTATTCTCTTCCTTTGTGATTTGATCATTTTCTATAGCAGTGTGCTTCGTTTTTTTTCTTTTCACCTTTTGTGTATCTAGTTAGGTAATTGCTTTGTGATTATCATGGGGCTTACAGAAAACATTTTATAACAGTGTATTTTAAGTTGCTAATAGTTTAACTTCTAATGTATATAAAGCTCTACATTTATTCATCTCCAATATTTTAGTTTTTAATATCACAATTTTTATCTTTTTACATTGTTTATCCATTAACAGGTTATTGTAGTTTTTTTTATTTTTCTGAAACACTTATTTTTTTACATTTAAATTCAGTTACTTAGCATATAATGTATTACTAGTTTCAGAGGTAGAATTTAGTGATTCATCAGCCTTACATAATACCCAGTGCTCATAACATCACTTGGTTCCTTAATGCCCATCACCCAGTTACTCCATCCCCCCACCTCCTCCCTTCCAGCAAACCTCAATTTGTTTCTTGTGATTTAGTCTCTTATGGTTTGTCTCCCTCTCTGATTTCATCTTACTTTATTTTTTCCTCTCTTCCCATATAATCCTTTGTTTTGTAGTTCTTTTTAATACTTTTTTTCTGAATCTTCATGCTAGAGTTAGAAGTGATTTACACACCACCATTACAAAATTAGAGTATTCTGAAATTAAATATACATTTTACCTTCACCGGTGAGTTTTACATGTTTATGTGTTTTTCTGATATTGGTGTCTTTTGGTTCAGGAATTACCTTTTAAAAAAATTATTTACTTAATTAATCTCTACACCAAACATGAGGCTCAGACTCATGACCAAGATCAAGAGCCACATGCTCTATTGACTGAGCCAGCCAGGCATCTCAGGTTTAGGAATTAGCTTTAATTTTTTTTTAAAGATTTTATTTATTTATTCATGAAAGACACACATACAGAGAGGCAGAGACACAGGCAGAGGGAGGAGCAGGCTCCATGCAGGGAGCCTGATGTGGGACTTGATCCAGGGACTCCAGGATGCCTGAGCCAAAGGCAGATGCTCAACCGCTGACCCTCCCAGGCATCCTTCCTTTAATATTTCTTGTAAGATTGATCTAGTATTGATGAATTCCTTCAGCTTTTGTTTTCCTAGAAAATTCTGCATTGTGCTTCAGTGGATTCATCTTTTTTAGAACTCTTTAGGCTTCCTGGATCTGCATGTCTGTTTCTTTCCCCAGTTTGGGGATGTTTTCAGTCATCATTTCTTTGAAAAAAATTTCTGCCCCTTTCTCTCATTCTTTCTCCTGCTAGCACCTCTGTGGTGCACATTTTGATGCATTTGAGGATGTACTATAAGTCCTTTAAGCTATCTTCATTCTTTTTCATTCCCTTTTCTTTTTGTTCCTCTAATTAGGCAATTTCCTTAAGTTTGCTACCAAAAAGTAATTGGCTTTTTATTCAACGAGACTGGTATCACTGAGTTTGGAATTGCATAGAACTTCAAGAGGCCATCTTATGACTGATGATTGTTATTATGTCTGGCCAGTAATTCACTAATGAAAGAGAGATGGAATCCCTAACATGTAGGACAATTGTTTGGGTACAGATTGGGTGTTATAAATCAACTCTTGAGATAAAGTGTGCCAGACACTAATTTATTTACAAGATCTTTCTGCATGCTACCTTTTCCAAGGTCTGACTATAGTCTTCATTCAAAGCCTATGTATGATTTCTCACATCAGGGCCCACAGGGATTCACTGTCACTTGCATTCACTTGGCCTCAAGATATTATCACCTTGATTTTCCTTAGGTATTATACCAAAATTAAACCCTAGAACTGGCTTCAGGGCCAGCGGTTTTATTGAAGAGAACTATCTTAATATCATGAAGTTCAAGAATGCTTTAAGTAAATGATTGAACGTAACTATTATAATTCTATTAGTAAATCTTTTCTCTAGGCTACCTATCTCAAAATCGTACAGTTTTCTATATATCTTAGCTCCTAAGCCTTTGTTATCTTAGATGCTGTATCGCACTTTATAAAAATAGTTTTTTCACATTCTTTTGAATATAACCACTTAAAAGGAGGCAGTTTTATATCATTTAATACGGTGTGATCTCCAAGATACATTGCTAAGTGAAAAAAGGAAAGTATGTACTGGATTATGTCTATATTAAACTTTAATAACATGGGGATGTAAAAAGTCTATTACTTTCCTTGGCCTATTGTTTTAAACTAAAACTAATATTCAGCAGTATAATTCAAGGACTTATAGCAACCCAGGAATCTGTTTTTGAATCTGAAAATTACTGACTTTTAAGTTATTGTTGTTCTACATGTATCTTGTAAAAGATTGACTTGATTTTTTAGTTCAGAAAAACCTCTTTTGAATAGCTATAGCTTATACCCTAAACATTGCAAACTGATTATTGTTGTTGTTCAGAAGAACAGGAATACAGATGTCCTAAAGAAAGTTATTTCTTCTGTAGCCAGTATTATCCAGCAGGTAGTTGTAATATAATATAAAATGCCTTTGAATTAAGACTTGTAGCTAAGTTTTAAGGCTGCTAAGGGGTTGAAAAGCTACTTGGTATATTTGCCACATGCCAAATATTTTGATAAAATCTCTGAAATCAGGGATGCCTGAGTGGCTCAGCAGTTGAGTGTCTGCCTTTGGCTCAGGGTATGATCCTGGGATCCAGGGTCGAATCCCACATCGGGCTCCCTGCATGGAGCCTGCTTCTCCTTCTGCCTATGTCTCTTCCTCTCTGTGTGTCTCTCATGAGTAAATAAATAAAATCTTTAAAAATCTCTGAAATCAGTACTCAGATTTTAATGCAAATTAGTGTTGAAAGATTTCTGTCACGTATGGTTACAAATTAAATTAGCAGTCCTTTTATACTTGCTAAGTGCACATCTGGTAGTAGAGCTAAAACCACCATAACAGCTGTTGTCAGTGACCTCAAATTGACCATTTAGCCAGGACTGGCAGTTACAATGTTAGCTGTGTTAATGTGGCAAGTTAAAAACGTAAATAAAGGTTTTAATATTAGCAAATGGCTTTTTAGACATTGAACTGTTGGATTTTTAGATTGTATTGCCTTTATACATTTCCTGCTAGTTACTTATATGATACTATTTATTTTTGGCTATCTCAACATCTGAAATTCAGAGACAAGAGAAATTTTTTCACCAGAATACTGTGTAGATGGTATTTTGGTAAAAAAGATTTTTCTCATTCCTACATTTGTAAAAGAATATTATGCAGAAGATACAGTATTTTGTATATTCCATGCACAGAATCACAGCTTGGATGCTGGATTAAAAAATGGGCATATTAAATTATACTCTTTTAAGTTAAATGTATGCCATATTTGATCTTATTACTATTTAAATATTTGTGTTCTTCTCAGCTCTGGTCTTTTCTAAATATGGTGTTTGTAAAAGATTTCCAGTAGTTCCCTTAATTTTTTTAAAGATTTTATTTATTTATTTGACAGAGAGAACGAGTGGTGGGAAGAGGGTAAAGGGAGAAAGAGAAGCAGACTCCTTCCTCAGCAGGGAGCCTGATGGCAGGCTTGATCCCAGGACACTGAGATCATGACTTGAATGGAAGGCAGACGCTTAACTGACTGAACCATCCAGGTGTCCCATAGTTTCCTTAATTTTATAGTCAAAACTAAAAGTCTTATTGCTTCAGATTTGTTAATTAAATTTCCATGATATGTACTTTTATTTTTTAATGCTATTATTTAATGTACTTTGTGTTTGAAAGACTATTAGCTATTTAAACTTATGAATTCTCAATTCTGTTTTGATTTGGGATTCAAGAAATTGCATCAAAGTATAAAGTGTAAAATCAATCCCTTTTTAAAAATTTGGGTATTTAAGAATCTATAGCTACCATATATCTGTAATTATACCCAGTTACTGAGACCTTTTGAATTCTTGTATGACATTTTTTAGCTTTGTAGCTTTCAGTAATTTAAAAAATTGGGAAAATAGGGCACCTTGGTGGCTCAGTGGTTGAGTGTCTGTCTGCCTTTGGCTCAGGTCATGATCCCGGGGTCCTGGGATTGAGTCCCACATCATGCAGGGAGCCTGCTTCTTCCTCTGCCTATCTCTCTGCCTCTCTCTATGTGTCTCTCATGGATAAATAAATAAAGAAATTAGGGAAATATCTGCAAAAAAATTAAACAAGTTACACAAACATTGCCTCAACTAAACTATAAATGGTATTTGGAGGGTAAACATTTAAAGGTTTTTGAAATTCAGGTTTATGTCTCATAAAAAATCCAATTATAGATAAAAAGATAGAATAAAACATCTCTAAAAGCAAGATAGAAAATCTGTGAAAATGAGAATTCCGTAATATAGTAACACTCTGAATTCCTGATTTTAGGTGATGGAATATGAGAATAGGATTCGAGCGTATTCCACACCAGACAAAATCTTCCGATATTTTGCCACCTTGAAAGTCATCAATGAACCTGGTGAATCTGAAGTGTTTATGACTCCACAGGATTTTGTGCGATCCATAACACCCAATGAAAAACAACCAGAAAGTAAGTGCTAAAGTGAAAAATGAGATTATGATATCAATTTTGTTATATGCTTCTTTATTTCTCTCTTTGTATTGCCTAAACATTATACATTTATCCTATAATTATATTCATTGTTTAGTGACTGTATGTTAGGCATTATTCATAGTCTTTAGGAGTACAAAAGAGGAGCCAGCAGTCTAATGAGCCTGTACTCAACCAAAATACTGGGTTGAGGAGATTGTACCCAGGTGTCATCTACTAGAAAAACTTAAAGACATATACTTGTTGCCACTGGGCCAGGGGAGCACAGATGGAAGAAGTAGCAGACAGACCAAAAAGCCCAGAAAGGAAGAGACTGAGGAGGAAGACATTTCAGGGAATAGGACCTTTGAAGGACCATTGCATACACCTGGAAATCCAGAGAGTAATGTGCATGCCCAGGGCCAGACATGTTTGAAAAAGACTTGAATGGGCTTGTACCCCTTACTGATCTTTGTTCCCCATGTCAGGATGTAGTGAAAGTTAAAGCAAAGTTGTAGGAGATGTAGCTAAAAATCAAAGGAGGGCCCCAGCTCAGAGCCAGTCTGCAACCATTAGGATGTATTTTGGGGTGTTTTTTGTTTTGTTTTTTTCATTCTTTTTGCCTCCAGCTTTTAAAGAAGTTTCTGTCATGCTACTTGCTGACTGTTTAGATAATAGAACAGAAATTTCAGTGACAACACATGATGGAGAACATAATATTTGCAAAAATATTTTGGAAAAAATCACTAATCACTGATGACTGTAATTCTCAATGAGGTATATAACATCAAACACTGGGAAATAGGGAAAATCTGGCTAATTTAATTTAAAAATTTTTTAATTTAAAAAATTGTATGGCATACCAATGATCAGGAATAAATGACGCATCAGCAGAAAGAAAAAGAAATTGACAGAAACCATCCCTGAGAAAGCTCAAGCACTGTACTTACTAGACAAAGACTTTAAATCATCTGTCTTAAATCTGCTCAAAGAGCGAAATGAAACCCGTTGACAAAGAACTGTAGGAAACAAGATGAACAATGTATTAATAAATAGAGAATACCCATAAAGAGATAGCAATCCTAAAAAGGAACTGCGTAATAATTCCTTGAGCTTGAAGAGTTCAGTAGCTGAAATAAAAAATTCACTAGAACAGTTCAACCGTAGATTTTGAACAGGGAGATAGAAGAATTGTAGAACTTAGACTAACTGATACTATCTATTCAGAGGAGCAGAATGCAAAAAGAACGAATAAAATTGAACAGAGCCTGAGACGCATATGCATAATGGGAGTCCCAGAAAGAGAAATTAAGACATTTCTAAATAATCAAAAGCTGAGAAAGTTTGTTGCTTGTAGTTCTTCCCTGCAAGAAATGCTAAATGGAGTTTTTAAGGCTGAATTGAAAGAATGCTAGACAGTAACTTAATGTCATTCAAAGAAATTAAAAAATAAAGATTAATAAAGTTAACTACACAGAGAAATATAAAAGTCAGTATTGCTTTATCTTTGACTCCTTTTTGCTTCCTTTATGATTTATTTATTTTTTTCCTTTATGATTTAAAAGACAAATTCATAAAACAACAGTTGTTAGTATGTGAATCAAAATACCTTATTTTCATTTAAGATGTCAATTGTAAGATATTAATTGTAAACCACTAAGAAAATAACTTTGAAATATACAGAAAAGAAAATAAGGGAATAGAAATGGTACACTAGAAAAAATTAAACACAAGAGGGCAAGATCGGAGGATTCAAAGGGCAAAAAATATGTAAGATATATAGAAAACAAATTATAAGATGGCAGAAGCAGATCCTTTCTTATCAGCAGTCACTTTAAATGTAAGTGAATTAAACTCACCATTTTAAAGAGATTGAGAGGGATGCCTGGGTGGCTCAGTGGTTAAGCACGTCTGCCTTCAGCTCACGGAGTGATCCTGGAGTACTGGGATTGAGTCTTACATCGGGCTTCTTGCATGGAGCCTGCTTCTTCTCCCTCTGCCTATCTCTCTGCCTCTTTCTTTCTGTGTGTCTCGTGAATGAATAAATAAAATCTTTAAAAATAAAATAAAACAGATTGAGAGGAGAAAAAGTAGGATCTAACTTTATATTGTCTGTAAGAGACTTAACTTTAGCTCCAAAGGCAAGAGTTGGCTGAAAATTAAAGTGTACAAATAGTAGTCAAAAGAGAGGTGAGGTGATTATTACTAATATCAGACAAAGTAGATTTTTGTAAGAAATTGTTACATAAGACAAAGACATTATTGATAAAAGGGTCAGTTCATCAAGAAGATATAACAATGATAAATACATACATACCAAATGACAGACCCCAAAACATATGAAGGAAGCATTGACAGAATTGAAGTGAGACATAGTTCTTCAATAATTGTTGGAGACGGAGTGTCTGAATGGCTCAGGCAGTTAAGCATTGACCCTTGCTTTTGGCTTAGGTTGTGATTTCATAGGTGGTGAGATGGAGCCCTGAGTTGGGCTGCTTGAGGTTCTCTCCTCTCCCTCTCCTCCTTCCCCTGTTCTCTCTCTCTCAAATAAATCTTATAAAAAATGCTAAACATAATTAATTTTAAAAAAATAGTTGGGAGATATGAGTACTGCCATTTCAATAATGGATATAATATTTAGACAGAAGGTTAGTGAAGAAAGAGAACTTAATGCTATAAACCAGTTAGACCAAAGGCATTTATTTATAAACATTCCACTCAAGAGCAGCAGAATATGCAGTCTTCTCAAGTGCACATCACATATTCTCCAGAACAGACCTAATAGACCATATGTTAAGTAATAAAATGAATCTTAATAGATTTTAAAAGATTAAGATCATACAAGTATCTTTTTATTTATTTATTTTTTTTACAAGCATCTTTTCTGATTGTAGTAGAACGAAATTATCCATCAATAAAAAGGAAAACTAGAAAATTCATAAATATGTGGAAAGTAAACAACATGCTCTTAAACAACCAGTGGATCAGAGAAATCACAAGAGCAGGTAAAAAATACTTTGAGATAAATGAAAGAGAAAATGGAACTTACCAAAACTTATGCAGTCCTCCAAAAGCAGTGCTTAGAGTGAAACTTAGAGCTATAAACACCAACATTTAACCAGAAGAAAGACCTCAAATCAGTTTCCTAAAAACTGTTGGCACTAAAAGGAAAGCAAACAAAACCCAAAGATAAGGAAATAAGGAAATAAGTTAATGTATTAATAAATGAAATGGCAAATAGAAGAACAAGTACCTCAAAAATGGAAATATCCCAAATGTATTGTTTAACAGCTGAATGGATAACAAATTATAGTGTATACAATGGAGTATTATTTGTGTGTGGATGCACCTTGACAACCTTATGCTAAGTGAAACAAACTAACACAAAAGACCACATATCATATGATTTTATTTATATGAAGTATCTAATAAAAGTAAATCCATAAAGATAGAAACTGGGTTGTTAGTTGCCAGCAGCTAGGTCAAAGGAATGAGAGCCGACTGCTTAATTGGTGTGAGGGTTTCTTATTTGGAGCGATGAAAGTGTTTTGGAACTAGATAGAGAGGTGATAGTTATACAACATAGTGAATGTACTAAATGCCACCGAAATGCACTCTTTGAAATGGTTATCTTATTTTAATTGAATTTCACTCTGTTTTTATTTATTTATTTTTATTTTTTTCACTTTATTTTTAAAAGGAGAAAAAAGAATGTGTAGTCAGTCCTCATTTGCAGATTTTGTGTTTATAAGTTTGCATACTCACTAAAATGTACTTGTAACCCCATAATCAGTATTCGCAGTGCTTTTGCAGTCATCCGCAGGTATGTGCAGAACAGCAAAAATTTGAGTCACCCTTTACATGTTGGCCAGCTGAAGTCAAGCAAAGTAACGCTCTGCCTTTTCATTCTTTAAACAAATGTCCTTGGAGGGAGGACAGGAGAAAGGACGGAGAGAGAATAAAATGTCTTTAAACACAAACACACAGAAAACAAGGTTTTATATATATTGATTGGTTAACAAAAATTTTGTGACCAGAGGTTCAAGGAACCTAACCCTTTATTTCCCCTAGGAGAAATAGGTCAGTATGCAGCAATTCATTTTTCATGGCAGTTTTATAGAACATAAATACCACAATTAGCACAAATCAGTTGTATATGGTATAGGAGTAAGATGTAAATGAAACTATTCTTTTTAGAGGATATGTTTAAGGAAGATATCCTAAAGGAAGTGGCATTTGAGTTGGATTTTGAAAAAAGAATAATCATTCATTATATATTTGAGAGGGAAAGGGCATCACTCAGAGTGAGTAAACTGCATGGTCGAAATACAGACATGTGAAATAGTCTGAGTTTGAGGAACCAGAAAGAAATATGATGTTTTCTAACCAGGGAGTTTATAATGTTTTGGCCATATTTATTAACATTAATATATGTCTACAACAATTGAAAACTCTAGGTAGAATTATTACCCCTCAAAGATGCAGAAAATCTTCTATGTATTTGTATCTTTTTGTTATGGAAAATTTCAAATATAAAAATAAAGAGAATAATATAGTCAATTTATATACACCCATTACTTAGCTTCAACAGTTGTCAACACATGGCCAGTCTTGTCTTATTTGTAACTTTCTTACTTTTCTTCACTGCAGATCATTTAAAGCCAATCAAGACATTGTATCATTTAATCTGTAAATACCTATATGTGTGTATAAAAGATAAGTACTAAAAAAGCCAATAATAACAATAATCTTTAAATATTGCACTTTTTAAAAAGAGCATTCATTTCTTTATAGTAAAAATATCCAGGCACTTCAATTTTCCCTGTCTTGAAAACATTATGTATAGTTGTTTTATTCAAACCCACATCCAGAGATGGTTACACACTGTATTTGTTATCTCTAAAGGCTTTACCCACAAGGTTTTTTTCCTCTTTTTTTTTTTCCTACCATTTACACAAGACAAGCTTTATGCCTTATTTCACATCTCTCATTCTACCTTTCACTTTTTCACTCAGATTGGTGCTGCAGCAGTTAGCAGTTTAGAGATAAAGCCTGACAGGAAGAAACCTCAACTATGCTATTTAGCTTTAGCTTTCTGCTTTAGAATATCTCTACTGCTATAGCATAGGACCTCTGCAGGAGCCCATTTGACTATGTTGGCATGTGCAAACATATGGAGGTACAATGGACTTTACTTTTTGTTGAGACTTGGTTGATAAATACTCTCTTCTCCATTGTTTTGGGTGGTCAGTTCTGAGATACAAACTACATGGTTTCTCAGGTCGGCCAAGGAGAAGTGAGCCCTAGTTGTCTAAAGCAGTAATCAGCTCCTTAATATACTCTTGAATTGACTTTTCCTCCTTTCCTGTTTCACTTTTCTTGATCCTCTTGCACTGGTTCCCTATTTTTCAGGAAACCCAATCTAGACATCATTTATTTGTGAATGAATGTAAGTCATTTACATTATAAAATTTCCCACATTTTGGATTTTACTGATTTGTATCACCGTATGGTATTATTTAATATGTTCTTCTATACTTTGCATTTCACCCATGTAGAAAATATATAGAAAGAAACTGAAAGAGGATATACCAAATGTATTCTCTAAATGCTGGTTATAAGGAATTATTTTATTTTTCTTTATATGTTCCTTTTATTTTCTAATAGATTTCATATGCATTTATTCAACAAATATTGACTGACCTCTACTATGAGTTAGACACTATTCTACATGGAAGGGATGCAATAATGAATAAAAAGACAAAAATTCCTACCTATACAGAATATACAGTATTTTATAGTCAGAAAAAAGGGTATATAAAGTTTCTACTAGTTGCATTGAATTTTAGATTAAAAGCCTTTTAAATTAGTTTTAGCTCCCTTTTTGGTGAGATGTGGAAGGAGAGATTAAAGAAGGCTTCTGTGTAAGAGAAGAAAGAATAGTAAAATATTTTCCTGGTTTTTATGATAGCAAAATATTTTTGTTCCTATTAAATTATTTCTGACTCTAATTTATATTGGTAACTTTAAATAAAGTGCTTTGCTTCTGATTTGACAGTGAAAATGAAGCAAGACTAGGCAGGTCACTAAAGATTATTTGGTCCTTTGAGGAAGATTATTTTTTTCCCTTTGTAAATCATATATTTTAATTGCTTCTATGCATTTTGACATTCAATTTTATAATCTTTTGTTTTTTAGTTACTGAAAAATCTGTTACATTAACAGAATAGTTGCTAAACGTCTAATATGCTGTGCACAATCCTGGTTCTCATAAAAAGCAAGATTAATAATTGCTCTTCTTTTAAGATGATGATCATGAAGGAAAATGATAATGTATTAAAATGAGATTCATTTAGAAAATTTGGCTTCATTTTTGTTTGCTCACGAACAAGAATTTCCACATATGTTGATGCAACAGAAGTAAAATATGTATTATTCCTATATGGGTTGAAATACGTAAAGAAAAAGGCTATTTTTTTTATAGTTTGAATTTCTATGGCTGGACTCTAGCCAGTAGTTCATATTTCAGCTTTGTTGTGTCATGTCTTTCACACCTACCATATCCCAGGATACCTAACAGATCTAAATTTGTAAGTTTTAGTTTTAGAACAGTTTAAAAATAACCAAAAAGCACACTAAATCCTAAAATTAAGCAGTTTCTTAAGATTTTATTTTAGAGAGAGATAGATAATGAGCAAGCAAGGGGAGGGGAGAAGGAGAGGAAAGGAGAGAATCTCAAGCAGACTCCCCGCTGAGTGTGGAACCTGGTGCAGTGCTTGATCTCAGGACCTGGAGATCATGACCTGAGCCTAAATCAAGAGCTAGACTAAGACACCCAGGCACCCCTAAGTAATTTTGAAATGAGTGGAGAGCTGATGAATTTCAATAAAAAGCTTAATATTTCTGTACCGAATACCAAGAAAATTTAGAGTAGCCATAGTTAAGTAGAAAAGACATTAAATGGGGGAAAAAAAAGTACAACATATACTTGAATACATCTCATCTCCCTTTCTGTGCAATCTTCATGTCAGCACCATTGCTGGGTATAGTGGATAAGGTGGTTGCTTCAGGCTCTGGGCTTTGAATGACTCTTGATGCTGTAATAACCAGTGTTAAACATAGCCAGTCAGTGATTGGAAGAATCTTTAAATATATAGAATATATATATAAATATTTCTACATATTTAAAGAATTAAATATATAAAAAAACTTGAGCTTTAGTCAGAGCAAAGAGGATCCCTGTTTCTTTTCCACCATCTCCCACTGACTGGCTATATTTATATTGACCTGATTTTATCTCTGTGGAACATGAAAAGAGTGTAAAAAGATAAACACAGTTCATACTGTGATTTAATTGCCCTGTGCTCCATACTCCCTCTGGGATGACCCTTCATGCATTTAATAATCTTACCTTTGAGACACAATTTTATTCTTAATCATGTACAGTGGGTTCTGGTTCACATAGGAGGATTCTGAACCTCTTCCCACAGACACACCAAATCTGCAGCTTTATACAAAACAATTTTCTCTGAAAGGAACCCAAAAACTAGTTGAGTGACTCCTACACATTAGGCAAATGAGAAAAAAACCTCAAAAGAAAAAAAAGAGAGAAAAAAAAAACCTCATTGAAATAGGTAAGAGAGGCTGAGACAGAGTCTTGCCATAAACCCCATCCTTGTATAGCAACCAGTGGTCAAGAGGAGCTGTGCCAAGGATGGGCTCTACTGGAGGATTGGGAGTACTGAACCCCACAACTGGCACCTCATAAATGAGTTTTTTGAGTCCTGCACCTGAGAGATGAGCCTCTGGAATATGTAGCTTTTTTTTTTTTTTTTTTTTTTGGAATATGTAGCTTTAAAGCCAAGAAACCTTATGTCTGTAGCATCCAAAGGGCCCATGAGGAGGCAGTTGCCTGAAAAGCACCCAGTCTTTGTGAAAGAAGCCTATGTTACTTACCTTAAAGCTTCAGCTGGAGGGGCAGGCATATAATTTAACATATATCTAGGGGCCTACTGAAACACTCACCAAAGACAGAGGCTGATGGGCTCCAACTTTGCACTTTCCCTCTGCATTGCTCCAGGTTGCCTGTATCTCCCAGAAAGGAGCTTGTGAACATGTCTGGTCATTTGGTTGTGTCACTGTCAACCAAGACACACCGCTTGATTACTTGCCTTTGGTGGCGCCACCAGTAGGGCTTAGGTTTATAGCTTCTTTAGGACTACAGCAAACAAACAGTTCTCAACTTTGGCACAGTACAGAGACAAAAAGACTGAAACATATCCCTAGTCTTTCTGTGAAAGAAGCTTTTGGCTTATTTTGAAGCTTTGGCTTGAGGGGCAGGCTTCTGATTTAATGTATATCTGGAGGACTGCTGAAATACTCTCCAGAGACTTTGGAATCTAGTGGGAGCCATCTTTGTACTCTCCCTCTGCCTTGCTTCAGGTCACCAGAATCTTCTGGAAGGGAACTTGTGCACATGTCTGGTGCTCTGGCTTATGTCACTGCTACCCAGGACACACCCCTTGATCACCTGGCTGTGGTGGGGCTTGTGTTTGCAGGTGCCACAGAACTGTAACAAATTGAGAAACAATTCTTAATTGGCTACTACCCCACGGTGCAGGGCAGCAAACCAGAGGATGAAAAACACTCCTAGTTTTTCTGTGATAAAGGCTCATTGGCTTATCTTAATAGCTGCTGTGGCCTGAGAGCAGACTTCTAATTAAACATACATCTAGGGACCAGCTATAATCCTCTCCACAGACTGGGGAGACTGATGGGTGCCATCTCATCCTCTCTCTGCTCTGCCCCAATTGCAAGTGTCTGTGAGAAAGGCGCTTGTGTACATATTTGGCTTCCCAGCTTTTGTGGCTTCCAGCCAGAGGAGACATCTTTTAATAATTTGACTTTAGTAGCTAGCGATGGGGCTTGTTTTTACAGATTCCATGCATAATATGAAACAAACAGAAAAACAATTTTTAACTGGCTAACATTCCAGGGCTCAGTGCAGGAGAAGCAAACAGAAATACCCATCTCCAAGTCTTCCCCCGAAAGAGGTATATTTGAATACTTTAAAAGCTACTACCTGGGGATCCCTGGATGGTGCAGCGGTTTGGCGCCTGCCTTTGGCCCAGGGCACGATCCTGGAGCCCTGGGATCGAGTCCCACATCAGGCTGCCGGCACGGAGCCTGCTTCTCCCTCCTCCTGTGTCTCTGCCTCTCTCTCTCTCTATGTCTATCATAAATAAGTAAATCTTTAAAAAAAAAAAAAAAGCTACTACCTGGAACACATGGGTGGCTCAGTTGGTTAAGTGTCTGACTCTTGGTTTTGGCTCAGGTCATGATCTCATGGGTTGTGGAATCAGGCCCTGAGTTGGGCTCTGCATTGGACATGGAGTCTGCTTGGGGTTCTCTCTTTCTCTCTTCTGCCCACACCCCACACTTGCCCAAAGCAGCTACCTGAGAGTCTGGCTTCCAATTAGTCTGAATCCAGGTGCTGAGTGAGATTCTTCTCTTTGAGATATTGAGAGGTTTTGGCACATCCTCAACTACTAGGAACCTCCAAGAATAAAGTAGGCTGCTTGGACTATCAAAGGTTTGAGAGATACCAAGAACTAGGGCAGGGTTGAACAATAAGTTTCAATTTGTACGTGAGGTCAGTCCTTCAAAGTTGAGACATGTGGCTGTTTTATCTAATGCATAAAAACCAACACAGAGAGTCAAGAAAAATGAAGAATAGAGGAATATATTCGAAAGGAAAGAAGCTAAAACCTCAGAAAAAGACCGTAATGATATAGAGATGAGTGATTTACTTGATCAAGAGTTCAAAATAATAGTCAAAGATGCCTATCCAATTCAGCAGAATAGTGCGTGAATAAAGTGAGAATTTCAACAAAGAAAACATGTAAGAAAGTATCTAATAGTAGTCATAGAGCTGAAGAATATAGTAATTGAACTGAAAAATTCAGTAGAGGAGTTCAACAGCAGGGTAGCTGCAGCAGAAGAAAGGATCAGTGAACTTGAAGACAGGGCCCATTCAAACAGTGTAGTAAAAAGAGAAATGAGAAAGAGTGAAGATAGTTTAAGGCACTTATGGGACAACATCAGTGGACCAACATCCACATTATAGGACTCTTAGAAGGAGAAAAGAGAAAGAGGCAGAAATCTTATTTGAACAAGTAATGTCTGAACACTTCTCTGTGCTGGGGAAGGAAACAGATATCCAGATCAAGGAGCTCAGTTCTAAATAAGCTGAATCCAAGGAGACTCACACAAAAACACATTATAATTAAAGTGTCAGAAGTTAAAAGCAAGGAGAGAATCTTAAAGCAATGAGAGAAAAACAACTTGTTAGGTATAAAGGAATTTCCATGAGACACTAAGCAGACTTTTCAGCGGAAACTTTGCAAACAGGAAACTTTGCAAACAGGAAGGAGATCATACCATATACACAAAGTGCTCAAAGCAAAAAAGTGCTAACCAAGAATACTACCCAGCAAAGCTATCCTTCAGAATAGAAGGAGAAATAAAGTTTTCCAGACAAGCAAACATTAAACCAGTTCATCACCACTAGACTAGCCTTATAAGAAATGTTAAAGGGAATTATTTAAGCTGAAACAAAAGGGCACTAATTAGTAACAGGAAAACATAGAAAAAGAACAATGAATATATTTTTGAAGCATTTTTGTGCTGTTTTCTCTCCAAAAAGGTAAGATACTTCAGTAGAAGAACCTTGTCTTCTACTTTTACTTTTAGTTCCTTGCAGTGCTGCTGAGTGTATGTTGAATAGCTGCAGTAATCTGCCGGTTCCTATATAGCCTGTGAGCCATGAAATTTATTTATTTACTGCTTTAAAAAATAATATTTTGTGACATTTGAAAATTTTTTTTACATTTGAAAATTATATGAAACTCAAATTTTGGTGTCCAAAAAAGAGTTTTATTGGAGTATATACATACTCATTCATTAGTATTGTTCATGACAGCTTTCATGCAATAGAAGAGTTAAATAGTTGCAACAGAGACTATATGTGGCCCACAAAGCCTGAAATATTTTCTATCTGACTTTTATGGAAAAAATTTACAACCCTTTCCAAAATAATAAGAATTATATGTCTTGTTCTCTGTTCCTGGTTCCTGACACAGAGCTCCTAAAGCCCTTATAAATAGGATCCTGGGAGCTACCAAGAATCTATTCTTTTTTTTTTTTTAAGATTTTACTTATTTATTCATGAGAGACACACACACACACACAGAGGCAGAGACACAAGGAGAGGGAGAGACAGAGGGAGAAGCAGGCTCCATGCAGGGAGCCTGATGCGGGACTCGATCCTAGGTCTCCTGGATCAGGCCCTGGGCTGAAGGCGGCGCTAAACCGCTGAGCCACCCAAGCTGCCTGAATCTGTTCTTCTTATATGGATGGCAGAGTTGTAGGAAATCACGCCAACCTCAAGTCTATTCCAGGAGTGCCTGGGTGGCTAGTCCGTGAAGCATTTCTACCTTTGGCTCATGTCATGATCTTGGGGTCTTGGGATTGAGCCCCATGTCCAGCTCTGTGCTCAGTGGGGAGTCTACTTCTCTCTCTCTCTCCCTCTGCCACTCTCCTCCTGCTTTTGCTCTCTCTCTCAAATAAATGAATGAAATCTTTTTTAAAAAAGATCCATTCCACTCCCCTTCCCTTCCCTTATTTTTCCTTCCCTCTTTTATATTCTACCCCTGAGATAGAACCAATTTTTTTTAAGATTTTATTTATTTATTTGAGAAAGAGAATGAGCAGGGGTGCAGGGGCAGAGGGAGAGGGAGAAGCTGAGCAGGAAGCCCAATGTGGGACTTGATCCTAGGACCCTGGGACCATGACCTGAGCTGAAAGAAGACACTTAACTGAGCAATCCAGGTACCCCAGAACCAATTTAAGTATAGATATTAACTTGGATTTAGACTTTATTTTAAATATATAGAAAAGAATAGAGAATATTATTTAGCCGTTACTTGGTTTCTTCAGATTTTAGTATTTATCCATATTTATCTCATATCTTCATTTTAAATTATTTTGAAAACCCTATGCATCTCTCTGAAACTTCATTTCACCACCTTTCTTCTTAGGTATAACTACTGTTCTTAAGTTGGTGTTTTTCATTCCTGTTGAAGATTTTAGCATTCACATCCATTGTCTTCCATCATCCCCTAGGGAAGGACAGTGATTATATTCATCCCCTAGCACTGATGTTGGACTTAGTCATGTAATTTCCTCTGACCAATGATATACATTATGTTCCAGCAAAATCTTCTAAGAGTCCGTTTGTGGTTTGCTGTGTTCTTGTAAGAAATCAAGCCAACCTCAGAAGTCCATTCCAGGAGCGCCTAGGTGGCTAGTCAGTTAAGAACTCTGCTTTTGGTTCAGGTCATGATCTTGGGGTCTTGGAATTGAGTCCCATGTCCAGCACCCTGCTTAGCAGGGAGTCTATGTCATATGTCCATGTTCCACAGGGAGGCTGCTGCTGCTCATCAGCCTGGATCCGAGGTTCAGTATTCTGTAGAGTAGAGCTACACCTAATAAGTAATAGATGTAGCATTGACAATATATAAGCCTTCCTTATTTTAAGCCACTGAGATTTTAAGATTATTACTGTAGCATAACCTAGCCTATTCTGGGTGCTACATCTCCCCTGTTTTTTAATATGTTAAATATATATTTATATGTATATGTTTGTATATTTACTGTTCCAGGTAGCTGTAGTTCTCTTATTTTCACTGCTGTATAATTGTATTTATCATTTGCATAAATATGTCAGTATTTAATTTATCCATGTTCATGTACATGGAACTTGTTTTCAGTTTTATTAGTCATCTATTGCTGTGTGACAACCACAAAATGTGAGTGGCATAAAGCAGTGAGCGGTTACCTAGTTTATGCACCTGCAGGTCATGTGAGGTATACCCTGCTGATCTCAGCTAGCCTTGCTCTGTAGATAGGCTCAGGTTTGGCTAATCCAAGCAAGGGCAGCTCTGCTTCATGGTTTTGCCAGCAAATTTGTCAAGCTGCTTTAAATGTTTCTCATCTTTTTTACACCACTGGGCTATCCAGAATATATTATTTTCATAGTATTGGCAGAAGTGCAAGAAAGCAAGCCAACGTCAGAAGTCCATTTTAAGGATCTGTTATGTCATACTGCTAATAGCCTGTTGGCCAATCCAAGTCACATAGCTGAGCCCAAACTCAAGAGATTTTCCATGGAGGTCAAGGAAAAGAAAGTGAGTATTTGAAAACCATAATATGCTAGTGTTTTTATTATTAGAAACTGTACTACAGGCAACCTTCTTCCATTATTGCCCTGGTGCATAATTGCAAGAAATTATTTTCAGCATATAGCTGGAAGTAGGCTTGCTGGTCTGTGGGCCATTCCTCTTCAAATTTGCTATACATTGCCAAGCTAATTTACATATTCTCCAGGAATATATGAGTTTTCTCTTTGCATTCCTGTTAGCACTTGGTATTGTCAGATTTCATTTTTTAGCAAACTGATCGGAATGAATTGTTGTATCTTTGTGATTTTATTTTGCTTTCTCTAGCAACTAGTGAGGCTTATCATCTCTGAATATTTATTGGCTACTCATATTGCCATTTCTATGAATCATCTACTTATCCTCTCTGCTCACTTTTTCTTTTGATTAGTAAAAGTCCTTTATATATTCTCTATTGAAAGCTGTCATATATATATATATATATTGCAGATACCTTCTTCCAGTCTATGGCCTGTCTTTTTATTTTGTTTATGGTAATTTTTAGTATACAGAAATTGGCAATATTTTAAATTGTAGCCAGCATTTCCTTGATGGTTTGTACTATCTCTTTTTAACTACTTTATTGAGATGTAATTAACATAGAATATATAGCATATATTTAAAGTTTTTGATGACTTTGGCATACTGGTCACATGTATTTATTAGTGAAACCATCCATATTCAGCACAATCAATATAATGAACATATTCATCACCCCCAAAAGTTTCTTCATACCCATTTGTAAGTCTTCCTTCCCATTTTTTCCTACTCCTGGGTCCCAGGCAACCAGTGATATGCTAAGTATTTTATGTATCCTACTATCTATCTACTTTCCCTGTCAGTTATTGAGAGAAGGGTATTGATTGACTTTAATTGTGGGTTTGTCTATCATCCTTTCAGTTCTATCAATTTTTACTTTAAATATTTTGAAACTCCTATTAGGTGCATACATGTTTAAAATGTATTATTCTTTTTTGTGAATTGACCCTCTTATCATTGTGTAATTGACCTCTATGCTAATATTTTTTTGCTGTGAAGTCTACCTAGCCTCATATTTATGTGGCCGCTCTTTATTTTGATTCATTTTTCATGATACATCTTTTTCCATCCTATCACCTTATTTATTCATTCATTCATTTAGGGTGGGGAGGGTCAGAGGGAAAGGGAGATTGACTGATTGATTGATTGATTGATTGATTGGTTTCGGGTGAGGAGGCCCAGAAGGAGAGACAGCGAATCTTTAGCAGGCTCCACACCTAGTATGAACCCAACACAGGGGTCACTCTCATAACCCTGAGATCAAGACCTAAGCTGAATCAAGAGTTGGACACTTAAACGATTGAGCCACTCAGGCACCCCTCCATTCTGTTACTTTTAATCTACTTAAATATACCAGTAACTTTAAAATGGTTTTTTGGGGGATCCCTTGGTGGCTCAGCAGTTTGGTGCCTGCTTTAGGCCCAGGACATGATCCTGGAGTCCCGGGATCGAGTCCCACATAGGGCTCCCTGCATGGAGCCTGCTTCTCCTCTGTGAGAGTCTGTGTCTCTGCCTCTGTCTCTGGGTGTCTCTCTTATGAATAAATAAATAAAATCTTTAATTAATTAATTAAAAATGAAATTTTTTGTGGATAACATGTAGTTGGATCTAACTTTTCATCCAATATGATAGTTTCACCTCTTAATTAATGTGTTTAGAGGATTTGTATTTAATTTTTTTATATGTTTGGATTTAAGTCTGCCATTTCGTTTTTTTCTTTTTTCTTTTACCCCTTGCCTTATTTTCAGATTATTCAGATTTTTTAATATTTTTGACTTTTTGGTTTTTGACTATATTTCTCTGTATATCTTAAATTTAGTGGTTGCTATAGAGATTATAATATACATAATTTTTTCACAGTTTCCTAAGAATTTATATTTTACTGCTTCAAGTGAAATATAGATATCTTGCTGATATATAGGTCACTCCCCAATTTATGGTATAATGTCATATATATTACAACTACATACATTGAAAACTCCACCTGACATTGTTTTCATTTTAACTTTCATTTCAAGTGTCATACATAAAGAACTTAGAGGAAAAAATAGTCTGTTATACATCTCAATGTTAACCCTTTCTGTTCTTTATTTCTTAAATTCCAGATTTCCCTTTGGTATCATTTCTTTCCCCCCTTGAGGTATAGAGTGTGCTTTAGAGCAGGTCTGCTGGTGGTGGATTCTCAGTTTACTTTCATCTGAGAACATTTTTATTTTGTCCTCATTTTTTTTTAAGATTTTATTTATTTACTAATGAGAAACCCAGAGAGAGAGAGGCTGAGACACAGACAGAGGGAGAAGCAGACTCCATGCAGGGAGCCCGATGTGGGATTTGATCCCAGGAGTCCGGGATCACGCCCTGGGCTGAAGGTGGCGCCAAATTGCTGAGCCATCCAGGCTGCCCTGTCCTCATTTTTAAAGAATATTTTCACTAAAGAATTCTGGGTTGAAATTCTTCGAGCACTTTAAACTAGCTGCTTCAGAGATTTTTTTTCTTTCTTTGTCTTTGATTTTCAGCAGTTTGACTTTTTTTTTTTTAATATACTGTGTTTTGGGTTTACTAGGCATCTTTAATCTTTATGTTGAAGAGACAACACAAAAGAAGAGATGGTGTCTAAGGAGGAAATTCTTTTTTTTTTTTTAAGGAGGAATTTCTAAAAACGACACATATTTGGGGGACAGGCAGATTAGCTATCAAAGGAATTTAAGGAGTTAAGAAGACTGAGTGAAGATGATTGGAAGAAAGCAGAAATGTAGATGTGTGATCTTAGGCAAATCATTTAATATCTCTAAATCTTAGTATTCTCATTTGTAAAATTGAGATATAGCAACTAATTTGTTAAGGTCATGAAAATTAAATAATACATGGAAAGCCTGTAGTAGAACACCTATAAAAATGCTCAAAAACAGTAACTTGTTTCAATGATCACTAAGAAGATAAAACCAAGTGACTACAGTACATATGTCACATCTCATGAATTAACTTTTTTTTTAAGATTTTATTTATTTATTCATGAAAGACACAGAGAGAGAGAAAGAGGCAGAGACACAGGCAGAGGAAGAAGCAGGCTCCATGCGGGGAGCCCGACATGGGACTCCATCCTGGGTCTCCAGGATCACGCCCTGGGCCAACGGTGGCACTAAACCACTGAGCCACCTGGGCTGCCCACATCTCATGAATTAGAACTCTGCTTCTTTTTCTGTCATATATTAGCTTGTATTACGGAAAAATTTAATCATTTTAATAAATTGTAGGATAATCTCATTATTAAAAAAATGAATCACTAAATTTTTGAGAGATAGCTGAGACTTAACTATAATTATTTAGAGTTTCCATTTACCTAAGCTCTGATTTATTGAACTTAAAATGATCTATTTGATCCAGTTTCACTTTTGTCTTTTGACAAAAGGAGTTAGTGTCTTCTTTAAAACAAGTCTTTTGGGACACCTGGGTGGTTCAGCGGTTGAGTGCCTGCCTTCAGCCCAGGGCGTGATCCTGGGGTCCCCGGATCGATTCCCGCATCGGGCTCCCTGCATGGAGCCTGCTTCTCCCTCTGCCTGTGTCTCTGCCTCTCTCTCTCTCTCTGTGTGTCTCTCATGAATAAATAAATAAAAATAAATAAATAAAACAAGTCTTTTACCATCAACAGATGAATGGAAAAAGATGTGGTATGTGTACATATGTGTACACACACACACACACACTGGAATACTACTTAGACATCAAAAAGACAATATCTTGCCATTTGCAATGACGTAGTTGGAGCTAGAGAATATTATGCTAAGTGAAATATGTCAATCAGAGAAAGACAATCATATGATCTCACTCATATGTGGAATTTAAGAAACAAAACAGAGGATCATAGAGGAAGAGAGGAAAAAATTTAAAAAAATAAAATTTTACAAGATAAAATCAAAGAGGAGAAACAAATCATGAGACTCTTAATCATAGAAGACAAACTCAGGGTTGCTGGAGGGGAGGGGGATGAGGAGATGAGGTAAGTGGTTGATGGACTTTAAGGAGGACACTTCATGTAATGAGCACTGGATGTTATATATGAACCACTGAACGTAGTCTACCTCTGAAACGAATAATACATTGTATGTTAATTGAATTTAAATTTAAAAATTAAAACAAGTCCTTTAAATGTTCATTCTGAGGCTTATACTGAGTATTCGTACAGTATTTCTGCATGTTCATACTGTTTTTGGTGTGGACTCAAGAAGAGGCAACTGTACAATTAAAAGGTTTTTAGATAAAATCAGAAAGCATTTAATCTTTCTGAGCTTCAACTTTCTCATTAATAATGGTAAGATAGTGTTTACATCACACTGGTAGTGTGACTTTAATGACTTTGAAATTTCTTTGAATAAAAGTTTAAGAGTCATAGGAAGCACCTTAGGGAAAACAGCATAATGTCCTGTGTTTCTAAGGTGAGACCCAAAGAGCAAAGGTTGGAGAAATGGAAGGGAATGATGTTATATAGAGGAGTCACTCAAGCATCATTTTCATACTACACATGCTGTGTTTTCCCCTTTATTCTCCATACTCTCACTCCTCCTTGTAATTGGACCTGATAAAATCTCTAGAAGACTGGTATAAGAATAGCTTGAGTTATTTCATCCATCCACGTTTTCCATACTCCACCCCAGTCATGTTAAGAACTGATCTAATCCAACCATCTGCTTCATTTGACAGGTAAAAAAAAAACTAAATATAACAAGATGAAATAACCATTTTTCCACCCTATAAATATTAATCTCTTGGCCTACTTCATGTCATATTTGCTTATAATGATAGGAATTCTTAGTATGTGCCAAGCTGTCCTTAAATGCTCCTCCTTTTTTTTTTTTTTTACAAATGTACATGGTAAAATATTTAATAAAGTATAACAAGGAGCATTCAGTGAAAACACAAACCTGTTGTATCTTCTCCCCACTCCCATTCCATGTCACATAAGCAATCACTTTAAAATTGAGTTAACTTTTTAGTTCTTATTATTTAAAGTGTGGCTAGTTTGAATTGAGTTGTTCTATAATTGTAAAATACATGCCAGATTTTGAAAACTTAGTATAAAAAAAGGTAAAATATCTCATGATTTTTATATTGATTGCTTGTTGAAATGATAGCTACCTTGCTGTTTTGTTAAATAAAATATATTAAATTAATTTTACTGGTTTCTTTTGATTATTTTAAAGGTAACTGTTAGAAAATTTTAAATATATAATTTGTAACTCACGTTTATTGCTCATATTATACTTTTGTTGGACACTGCTCCTCTAATTATTAGTAAGCATGTGTTTCCTTTAGTTAATGTACCAAGTTTACTCATGAGATACCTGATTCTAGTGTGATTCTCATTCTTTTATTAAAGGACTAAGAAGGGGTAGCCCGGGTGGCTCAGTGGTTTAGCGCCACCCTCAGCCCAGGATGTGATCCTGCAAACCCAGGATGGAGTCCCACGTCAGGCTCCCTGCATGGAGCCTGCTTCTCCCTCTGCCTGTGTATCTGCCCCTCTTCTCTCTCTCCATGTATTCTAATAAATAAATAAATAAATAAAATCTTTACCAAAGAAAAAAGGACTAAAAAGGTTTTTTTTCTGGAAAGTCTTAGGATTTTCCTATTTTTTGGTATTCTGTAATTTCATAAGCATATTCTGAATTGTACATATTTTTTGTTCATTTTGCTTAGAACACTTGGTAAGCCCTACTTTGTGTCACTCTTCAGCACTGAGAAATTTTCTGCTAATACTTTTTGGATTATTTTCTCCCTATTTTTTTTTTTTTATTAAAAAAAAAATTTCCTTCTGGGACACCTGGGTGGCTCAGGCGGTTGGTTGAGCATCTGCCTTCAGCTCAGGTCATGATCCTGAGCTCTGTGGGATCAAGCCCTTCCTCAGGCTCTTTGTTCAGCAGGGAGCCTGCTTCTCCCTCTCCCTCTTGCCGGCTGCTCCCTCTGCTTGTGCTCTCTCTCTTTCTGTCAAATAAAGAAATAAAAATCTTAAAAAAAAAATGTTTTTCCTTCCTATTTCTGAATGAGAAAAGGTCTTGTATGATATTAGACCTCTAGTATTACATCTCTATTTTTCTATAATTCTCTTTTAATATTTTCTATTTTTCATTCTGTTGTCTTTTTGGCAGTGGTCCTGGGAAGAAACCTTATCCTAACCTTTCAATGGGTATTTAAAAATGAGATGAGATAGGGGTGTCTGGCTGGCCCAATCAGAGGAGTATATAACTCTTGATCTAGGGTTGTGAGTTCAAGCCCTATGTTGGGTGTAGAGATTACTTAAATAAATAAAATTTAAAAAAAAATACAAGGAGATAAGCAAACATAGTCTTAGTTGTCTACAACCCTTTCTTGTTCTCTGTTCCTGTATCATGTATTCTGCCTTTATAACTGTGCTGTCTTTTTTTAATATCTGTGAGGTTTCTTTTTTTTTTTTTTTTTTTTTATGATAGTCACAGAGAGAGAGAGAGGGGCAGAGACACAGGCAGAGGGAGAAGCAGGCTCCATGCACCGGGAGCCCGATGTGGGATTCGATCCCGGGTCTCCAGGATCGCGCCCTGGGCCAAAGGCAGGCGCCAAACCGCTGCGCCACCCAGGGATCCCTTTTTTTTTTTTATCTGTGAGGTTTCAAATTAGATTTTTTAAAAAAATTTCCATCTGTTTCCTTTTTGTTTTGTAGTCAGTGGTGTATTTTGTTGGGAACAGGGTTCTAGAAGTGAAGCACAGTTCAGATAATGAAAATGTATAACCAAATGTGTAGAAGCAGAAATGTAAAGAGTTTCCTGTGGTAGCAGCGATAATCTGATCATTTTAATACTGCGGATGTAATGAGATAGGGCTTGAACTAGTATGAATATGGGTGAGAACCAAAAAGAAAAGAACTGAGAAATTATGCAAGAAAAGTAAGTGTAATTGTAAACTGATTTCTCCACTCTAAAAACTCCCACAGTGCCTCCTTATTGAACTTATATGCTCCCTTGTAGTGTTAATTATTATATGCATATGTCTTTCTAACTAAATTGTGACTCTTCAAGGCAGGAATTATATCTTACTCATTAACTTTTTTATAAGTACTTATTGAGCAAGCACTATGCCAGAGGCTGGGATAAAGCAGCAGGCAAAGACAAATAATCCCTGCCTTTAAGGATGCTTAATTACTTAAATTTTTCACAGTGCTTAGAATTAGATGCCAGGTATGCCCAGAGAAATATTTGTTACTTAACCCAACTTTAAAAGGTAATATTAAGATGATCTATTTGTATCTGTTTAGGTGTGTTGCAAAATTTATTTGATATTAAACTATTCTCTCTTTAACTTGATACCAAAAAAATATTATGCATTCAAATTAAACTAATATCCTTCACCTTATTTAAAGTAATATAGCACATTGATAGAATGAAAACAGGCCATTCTTGAAAGAGTCCAGGGTTTTAGTTTGGCTCTACTGTTGAACAGGTTTGCATAAGAATCTTTATCTCCTTTATCTTCTAAGAGCCTCACTTTCTCATATGTAAAACAAAGGTTAGATCTTTTAGCACTGACACTTTGAGTCCAAAATTGGAAACATTTTTCATTTCCATTGCCTTTGAATAATCTTGTGGCTAAACCATCTAAATACTTAACTGAATGGAAATGACAGAGAGCTGTCATTTCGTGTTTTATTTGAATTATAATCATTGACTATACTGTTTTTTTTCTCTTTTACAGACTTGGGTCTAGATCAATATACAATAAAACGCTTTGATGGAAAGGTAAGCAAGCCATGAAACTTAATGTACATATCCTATTTGCTAAGAAGATTTTAAAGTTCCTCTAGAATTATTTGTGAGAAATTTCTGAATGCCTGTTTATCTTATCAAAAGAGGATGTTTCTTAGGTTGGAAGGCCTGTAAATGCCTTCAGATACTTCAACAGAAAAAATCAAGCAGAAGGTTTTTCTACATTTTTCCATATAAGGTAACACTCATGGGTAGCCTGCTGTACATAATAAGGGCTAACTCAGTGTATGTTGACATTTGCATTTTAATTCAATTGCCATCATAAAGCTTAACAAGCCCCCCAATATTACATTTGCATTTCTTATAAAAACACTAATTATTATTTGACCTTGTTCAAACTTTGATATTATATAGCAGTAGTCCTAACTAGAAAATTGTAGAGATCTTTATTGGTGCTTTATAATAATTATGAAGGCCACTCCAAATTTGTATATACATTTGCATTATACTTACTTTCAATTCTTTTTTTTTTTTTTACTTTCAATTCTTTATGCACAAATAAATCACATAGGGTGACGGGCACTGAGGGGGACACTTGACGGGATGAGCACTGGGTGTTATTCTGTATGTTGGTAAATTGAACACCAATAAAAATTAATTTATTAAAAAAAACAAATAAATCACATAATAAATTGTTCTTAAGTATAGAAAATGAAACTTTAGATTTTATTATCTCAAGGCAGTCCATTAAACATGTTTTTCCCTTTCAGGCTGACTTCTACCAAAAGAAAAAGAAAATATTACACAGGGTCAGAAAGAAAAGTAAAAGGTCAATTTTAAAGAGGAGGAAGAAAGCACATCAGAAAGAAGAGAGAGCCAGGGATGGCTCTCCAAAGCTTAAGGAGAAGGAAATCAGAAGGAAAATCATGCAGTGGCTGGAAAAGGCAGGATCACAAAGAGGGTCTAAATGGGTGGAGTCAGGGTTAGCAGAAACTGCTCTTGCAGGAGCACCTCAATCCTGCATCATTACATAACTCTGTGTACTCGTAAGGTGAAGATAGAGATGCTAATAAGATCTTTTGTACAAGTTGAAAGAGTGAGTGGCCCCCTTAAAAGTTGAGAACTCTCAGTCAAGGCTTCCGGCCTAACAATTACCTTTCCCATTCAGATGGCCCATTGCTAACATCTGTATCTTCTTTTAAAGTCACATATTCTAAAAGAAAAATGATCAAAAAGAGCATTGAACTAGAATGTTAGGAGACAGGTTCAGAGCTGGCTCTGCTTTGGGATAGCCACATCTCTTTGATCCTTGGTGTCTGCTTCATGTATAATCAAGTACCATAACCATGTGAAGAGTTACTGCAGGCTCTCATGTCAAGGTCTGATTTCAGAATCTGGCAAGTCAGGCCCCTGTTTTATCTGTCTTGGTGTCACTCAGAGTCCAGCATTTGTCTGGCATACAGGAGGGGACCAATAAACATTTGATGACATGAAAAAATCAACTAATCAATCCTGTATTCCTTGGAGATATGACTCAGTAAGTCAGTAATATGTTATAGCAATATCAGTCTAACAAATCAGTTTTTGGTCCCTGAAGGAATTCAGAGTAGCATGAGAATTCTGTCCTCTATTATACATGTGTATGTATATAAACCTGACAACACATAAAGAAGTTGAATATGTGTAAGTTGAATAGCAAACTTACACGTTATAGGGGAATTTCCATTCGCTGGGGTCTCCCAAATATAAAATCTCTAGTGGTCCACTCATGTTTCATATAAGCTCTTTAATTTTTTCATTTCAATCTATAACTGTTCACTGGATGTTAAAAATAATGCAGCTTTGGGCATGACTCTTGAGTTCCACCTTTGTTTCAATTGTATTCAATTTATGAGCTCTCTATATTCTATCATTAATGAGTGTCATTTGCTTTTTTCTTATTTCCACTTATTTTTATAACATAACAAAAGTAAACTGCAATAAAACATTGAAGTATTTGAGCATGCACCTTGCTGTAGAGACCAAAACACCAGTACTTCTTTGTTTGGAAGGCAGACTTTGTGACAGATTGTAGTGCAAATGTTTGGGCTCTGAAGTATAAAATTCTGAAATGGGAATAGGAAAGGCAGGATTTAGGGATCCCAACGTATAGTGTTTGAAAGTATAACTATACGAGTCATACTGCAATTCAGGCATATGAAAGTAGACTTTATGGTACCAGGGGAACAGGTTCTGAAAGAGAATAGAAGAATGGCATACATGCATAGGAGGTGTGGAACTGAGCCAGCCAGCTTGTCCCCTAGCAAAGAGTGCACAGATTTTCCTTTCATCCACGTTATGATATGCGTATTTAGTCCTTTTGCCGGTACTTCATTTAAATATTGTATTAATTTCCATCAAATATATCCTGAAGTCTAGATTTGGAATGAAGGTTATGCTTCTTAAATAGGATTTTTATCTGAGTTCACCTCTAGTTTATGTCTTTATGAATAGTCTTTTATTTCATATGAAGTTTAAGAAAGTAGTGTCTGTGCTATTTTAAACCTTGTATAATGAGGAGTACAACATTCAGGGTTTAATCAGTTTAGAAGTTTTTCCAGGGATTTTTGCTGTGTATAAAGTCCTTCACTTGATATTTGTGATAAGGATCAACGCTTATTCAACTGTTGATCCTATAATTTTCCTTTAGATCTTCATGTCTCTTGTTCCCCCAGATTATTTTCATTCTTAAGTAGCAGTTTCCAGAGTATATAAATCCAAAGACAATTTTCCTTTTGAAAAAACAGATTTGTGTGTAGTAATTTTAGTAAATTTTATGCAAGATGGCCAGAAATTTAGTCCAAAGCTAATAACCTAGAGGAATTTCCTTTTAAGCTTGCTTTGATTTTTAAATGGGTCATTTTTTCTCACTTGTTTTAACTTGAAAGATAAACTAGTTATAATCTACTTAGATGCATCATTTGACCAGTAGGAAACACTGCCTCATTTTATTGTCTTCTAATTGAACTATACTTTAACCTTTTTGTCATTGAAAGCAAGAACATATGTAGAAATAGTATCATTTTAGGGTGTTTTCTCATTTGTGTTTGAATTTCATGCGATCTCTAGATGCAAAATAGCAAAGAAGGCCCAACTGATATTGAGAAATAATTGGATAGTTCTTGTTTTGGTGCCTATCATCTTTTCTGTTTGACTAGAAAATGCCCTTAAGTAAATGTAACATTCCTATTTCAACTAATAGTGAAACTGAATTAGATTAAACAGCTTTTGAATTTGGGGGAGGATAATTTTCCAGAGCCCATCTCTATCTAATGTTAATGTACACTAATCCTTTACAGTAGCAATTTCCTTTGTAGAAAAGTCATGAAATACATTATTATTGGCACTTACATCATTTATGCATTTCAAAAGTATCTACTGATAATACAAAATACATTCTGACTTTTGTTTTAGCATAGTATATCATAGATTTTTTAAAATGCACCCTCCTCCTGCAATGTCCATGGATTCTCCTTATGACTTATTAAAGAAGTTACTTCATGAAGTTTAGATTATTTCTTTAATGAAAACCTCTATTTTTTTCTGGGTTTAATCTTTTAATCACGTAATAACAAAGTATCATTTCTAAATGGAGCATTTATGTTGCATAATCGTCAAATATTTCTTTCATTTAATGACTTAGTTGCTGTTATTTATTGGTGTGGCTTATCCCATGTGGTTATACCCTTGATTTTCCTGTTTCTCTTAGCCCTCCTTTTTTCCCTCAGCATATCAAAGATAGAAATTGTTTTGGATTTTCTGTTCCTGTTGTATGTAATAGACAATACTCTCTGGACCAAACATCACCATTTTTTTTTTAATTATAGTAGAAAACTGCATAGTCTAGGCAAAATTGTTTCTTAATCAAGAATACCTGTATTCCAGAGTTTTGACATAATCCTCTTCTCGCTTCTAAAAAGTTTATAAAGTTCATAATCTTTTTCAAGTAACAATGAATTGCCCATTGAAACTAAATTGTTCATTGTTATTATTCCACCATGTATTTCTTTTTCAGAAGATAGATTTTTATTATTATTATTATTATTTTTATTTATTTATGACAGTCACAGAGAGAGAGAGAGTGGCAGAGACACAGGCAGAGGGAGAAGCAGGCTCCATGCACCGGGAGCCCGACATGGGATTCGATCCCGGGTCTCCAGGATCGCGCCCTGGGCCAAAGACCGGCGCTAAACCACTGCGCCACCCAGGGATCCCCAGAAGATAGATTTTTAAAATTCTTTTTTCCTTATCAAATTCCCTTTACCCTGAGCCACTCCCTGGATATTTCAGAAAGCATGCCTCTGCTCTGGACTGTGTTTTCATTATTTATATTTACTGTTCCCTTAGAATCTCTCCAGTTTGGAAGAAAGAGTTAATGTGTGTTTTATTCCTATCTCTTTTATGATACCTACAAGAATATTTGTTCACATGGAACAGAGAAAATATTTTTATATCAAATTAAAATCACATTGTCAATAACAACAACAACAAAAAGACATTGTCCACATTCAGGTGAAAGAGGTAAAAGTATGGTCAAAGCCTAGAAAGAAAAGTACTGATTACAGTGATTGTAACAGAAAAAAATATCATTAGGAAAAAAAGATGGGAGCCATAAAGATCAAAGCTTTACTATAACCAAATGCTTTTAATGCTTACTAGGTAAAAAAAGTTCTTTAAAAATTTTGATAAATGAGCTTTAAAAAGCTATTCTCCTTAGGGGGAAGTCTTGGTTCCCCAAGAGGAATGTGAGCACATTTTCCCCTATAACAAATACTCTTAGTACTTTGAGCTGTTTATTAACTTCATATCATAGATAAGATCTTAGTCCAGAATAAGGACAAGTACAGTATTACTTCTTGACATTCATAGTAAATTATGTAAGGGTTTGCCTGTGTTCTATGAGTGAAATGTATTGTAAAAAAAAAAAAACAAAATGAAAAAAAAAAAAGGAAATGTATTGTAGATCAAGGAAATGTAAATTAGGAGAGAAGAGAGACTGAAATCACATGGGACAAGAGTTTGATGAATTTTCACATTTATTTGAACTATTTTAATTTTGCACATATTTATATAGCAGATTATGATGTTATGAACTCTGCAGCTTTCACTCGGCACATTTTTCATTCTTTCTTTTGGCTTCCAAAGACTTGAAAACTACTCAAGTCTAATTTCTTGGTGAATGGATATATTGTTTCAGATTTTTCTGTTAATAGATACAAATATATAGACAATTGTAAATTTTTATGCCATGTTTTTAGTTTTTTTAAAGATTTTATTTACTCATGAGAAACACAGAGAGGAGAGAGAGAGGCAGAGACACAGGCAGAGAGAGAAGCAGCCTCCATGCAGGGAGCCTGACGTGGGACTCGATCCCAGGTCTCCAGGATCACACACCCTGGGCTGAAGGTGGCGCTAAACTGCTGACCCACCCAGGCTGCCCTGTTTTTATGTTTTTATTTGCCCTACGAGTCCCTTCTTTACAGTAGAATATATCACCTGTGTTGTCTTTCTTTTATAATAGGGAAATTTTTGCTTTGAAAAAAGTATAGCAGATTGCAAGAGAATGCACAGATTTCCCCCACTAAAAGTAGAGCATTCCCATGGAAGGTTTCATTAAGCTGAAACAGCATAAAGCAAAGAAGCTATTACCATTTTCATAAAAGCAAAAATCCTCTTTGGATTTTTCTCTGTTACTAAAAACAGATACAGGCATAGGCTTTCATAGGACAGGAATGGTATAAAGCAAACTTTCAGACAACAGAGAACCTGTAATTCTTGGAAGCCTGAAGTTCTCCACAAATATTTTATATTCACATATTTTAGGGCTGAAGATTTAGTCCTTTTAAAAAAACCACATTAACATATTCACTCATTGGTTGTCGGTGGTTTATTTTTGCGATTTAAAGTAAACTTTCTAAATGAAAAATACTTAGCTCTCTTTGTCTCTTGCAGGAATTATTACCAATAATAACTATTTGACAAAGAAGAATATTGAAGCCTTTTGAGTGTTTATTACATACCACACTCTATTTTGTTTTTTGATTTTGGTTCCATGTGCAGTGTGGGGCTTGAACTCACGACCCCAAGATCAAGAGTTGCATAGTCTATGGACTGAGTCAGACAGGCACCCCTACACATTGTTTTAAGTGCTTACATATAACTCATTTAATCCACACAGCCACACTTTTAGATAGCTTACTACTTTATTCATCATTTTACACATAAGAAAATACATAAAAATTAACTTTATTATTTTTTTGACATAAGATCATGTAGGTAGTAAGTGCAAGAGGCATGATTCCAAGTTTGTAATCTGACTTCACACTCTACCATCTTAAGCACTGTGGTATCTTATTCATATATCTAAATGATTTGTCTGTATGATCTATTTGTAAATAGAAATTTCTCTTGTCAAGTAGTTATTTTATTTTAATACCTTGCTGCCATTTGTGCAAAAACCCCACAAAAAACAAACAAAATAAAATCCTTGATATTTCACATTCTTTTTGCTAAGCATGTTGAAGTTAATTTTTTCTGCTTTGATAAAGTACAGCTAGAAATTCCTATTAACCTGAGAAACTACATAGTATTTTTAAAGGAAGAAAATATAAAGAATATACAAATTTTAACACTTAAATTTAGGAATCAGAATTTCAACTTCATTTTTATTTGCTCCATTATTTTCTCATATGCCACGAACATGAGCAGGCATTTTGAAAAATGCTGTGTCTTTTCTTTTTATTGAAATGATCTCTTAAAGTGTGCACTGTCGTCTATATTTGAAAAATTAGATCTTGGCTCATTGTCATCTAGATACTAGAGTAGATAATGTTTCTGTTAAAAGTAAACTTGCTCTCAAATATTGATTGGTTTTGTGTTAAATGTAGCATCATTTTAATAGGACCTCTTATTATAGTTAGTCTTTAAACAAACAAATGTAGTTTAGATCATAATTGCATTACCAAGGAACTCAACACTCTGATTCAGCATTTCAAGAAATCCTTTGACACCTGTTGCAGTTTTATGTTTTACTTTTAGTCTATTTGTTCATCTTTGTTCTTTCCCATCCAAAGTTCTCTAAATAATTTTTAAGCCATTTTCTCAGTTTTCTCTCTTCTTACAAATTAGCAAATTTAGTTCTTTTATAACACACCACATCCCTAAGAAAATCTGGCTTCTGTGTCTGAAATATTTTCCAAGGGATTTCCATCTTGAACATCTTAAGTATTTGACAACTATGTGTAAATAATTAGTCGATATTATAAGTATGCTGAACTTGAGTATGAAAAATATATTATGGATTGCTGTACTTCTTAGTATGTAATAGCACAGAATGAAAAGAGTGTAACTTTGGATATGACAATCCTATATTCATATATGGGCTCTGCCTCATACTTAATAGGTAACCTTGGGCAAGAGACCATTTAAGATATCAGTTACCTTCTCAATAAAATCATGACAATGTGGTAAAATATCTGGCTCTACAAATTATAGCTACTTTCCATGACTTTGAGTTGATAACTCAATTTATAAAAGGAGTTAGCTGCTATCATATATATTATCCTCTTGGTTTGTTTGAAATACTGCATAATAGCATCTCCTCTGCCTAATTGCTCTCTCCATGCCAGTTATATCAGTATAAAAATTTCCTTGGGTTCTCTATATGGAGCAATTGACTAGGATTAAATAGTCCATGAGCTGAAGAGATCTCTGATTTGTTTTCTCATATCTGAGCTGTCCTTTGTTCACAGTGATTCATCTCACCCCCGTGTTGTAAAATACTCTGGGTCTCTATCACATCAAACCGAGCCTTTGGTTTGTAAATTGCTAATAGCATATATTTCTCAGTCAAGAACTTTTATCATGCTGCTAAGCTTGTTTTGAGAAGTATGGTAAGTTTGGGTTGAATTGTATTTCACATCCAGTGAAGTTTATTTGTTGAAAAAAATACCTTTAAACCCATTTGATAAATGAAGATATTTTGGAGTGCTCTACCCAGCTAAATCAGCTAAGCTACACTGCTTCATCAAATGCCATCCCCTATGATTTTTATCATGAATATGAATACTAATTATTTGTGCAACATCATTTTGCAGGAGACCTGTTTCTAAGTAGTCATTCTGAACTCTTTCTTAGAGTAGTTACCAACCCTTTAAACTCATCTGAGTTTGGTTGCCTGTATTTTATTATGGGTGGTAAAGCAACAAATTTGCCATGAGTTTTAAAAATATTATATCTGTGAGACATCCTAGTAGGAAACCTTAATTAAAGAAATGCTTTGACCTCTCATGACAAAAATGAAATGTTTGCTTTCCCTTTTCTTTAAGAAACAGATTACAGATTATTATTCATGTGTGTATGTGTGTTTATAGTATTATGAAGTTTTTATACAATTGTGTGTTTAATTTGGGGGAGGTTAGGAATTGAGATATTGGAGTTTTTGTTTTATTGTACCTAGCAGATAATATATAAAACATTTCTGTGTATTCCTCACTTCCTGTTTCCGGGTGTTTAGTGATTTTGTTACAGATCTAAATTAGTCCTTATATGTTATAATACTTTGTTATATGTATGTTTGATTTTGGAGTTTTCATGTAATCAAACAATGTCCATTTTTTTTCTTTTTCTCATCTTCTGATCAGGATTTCTGGCAGGTACCGACTCAGCAGCATGTGCTTTAAAATAATTAATGTTCCAAAATCCATAGTAATGCTTCAGGGACAAAGGTTCAGTGCATGCTCGTGTCCTTCCCCTGTGCCTTTCAGAATGATTCAATTTCTGTCACTTTAAATTAACATATTTTATCTTTAATATGACAATTCCAACACTGCACTGGTACTTGAAAATATAATATGTAGCATGATTTAAAAAGAAGTTTTAACTTTATGTGTCACAGAAAAGATCAAGAAACCGTTACCACTCTGTTGTATAAGGGATACTCGGTTAAATTGGGTTTAACTAGTCTTAGTCGGGATGTCATGTTCCTAGTTAAACTGTAACAGGAATGGTGAGGCAACAGTAATTTCAAGTGAAAATTAATCTTTTTTCTTTTGAAATTTCTTAACATGATAAATACGGATAAGCTTAGTTGCGCTCTGTTAAAAAAAATTGGCATAACAGGAAACAACTGGAACATTTAGAAAGACTTCATTATTTTGCTTTTTTGAGCTAATCAACAACTTTAACTTGGAAAATCATGAACGAGAATATATAGTTTGTAATCTGGCAAAGGAGAATTTCAAGGACTAACCTAAGAAGTACTATTTAAATTGATCTTTGAAGACTTAGACTCTTTAATTATAATTTATAAATTTTTTAAATTTATTCATTTAAAAAAAGACATTATTCCTGTATTGCTAATAGAAACATAAACTAAATTACCATATCTCTTATTTTAAAATAATTCAATGCTATAACGAGATCACAATGTGTTCTTTATTTTTATATAACATTTTTCCTGTGCTTCCTTTTTTTAAAAAAATGGACTATTTTTAGTAGTCTACTTACCAAACCAATTATCCTGTTCCTGGTGCAGTTGATTATCTTCTGCATTTAACTACATTTTGAAACAGACCAACAAATACTTTAATAATTATGCCAAAATAATTTATTGATAATCTCAGTATCAATGTTTCTAAGCCTGGAAAATCTGTTTTAGAACAGCCATGGCACAGCTATATGCATAATGCTAAGGAGAGTAAATCAGATAAGATATTTAACACCTGTGATTGAGGAAAGCTACTTCCACTTCTATAATTGTGGCAGGACAGTTTGTAGGAGGCATCTAAAAACTCTTTCCTTTGATAATTGTATGGTTTAAGGCTTGAAAATTTAAAATTACTTGCCTCACATAGTTGTCCCTTTAGAGAATGAGAAGAGAAATAGAGGTGGGAATTGATTAAGTGCTTAGAAGTCTTTGGAAACCGCAGCATTGGGTAGTCAGCCATCATGGTTGACAAAAGAGCACCAGTCTTCTTTAAACTTCCACTATCAAAGGTGATATCCTTTGCTGAGTAAGGGTTCAGAATCAAGTTTTAGTATATTATTAAGGATATCTTAATAAGCTTTTTGTTGAAAATAATAAACTTTATTTTCACAGACTAGCTAGTGGGAGATTGTTTATATCACTATAAATATCACTCATTTTGGTGACACTAGTATAAATGCTTTAAGCTTCCAAAGGTCAATGAGCAGTTACTTTATAGAAGAGGGCTTTCTTGCTTGCTTTCTTGACAGGGATTTGTCCTTTGCATGCTAAGTTCCTATTGCCTGTGGAAAGGCTGAAATCATTTTGTTTTTCTGGTAGCATAGAACTGTTCAGATGCAGCTTATGAATGGTGTGAAATACTTAATTATATTGCTGTGAGGAGTATCCATAATGTCTCTTTCCAGTCTCTGAGTTCCACCACTACTAAAGTATGTCAATTTAATTCATGTGCTTGATTATTCAGGTTGAAAAAAGAAATGATAATGTAATCATTAAGTGCTCCCAAGGAGGGTGTAGTTTACTTGGTTGCCTCAAATATTCAGACACCTCTTAAATGTCTTTAGATACACTTTTATTTTAGATTCTGTTTTGTTTGAACTTAGGGTCAGCTGAACCCATTTGATCTATCATTGTTGATTTGAAAGCATAAACATGATTAAACATTGTTTCTTACACCTTCATATTTCACTTTTCCATAATGATACAAGATTTGAAGTTCATTTTGACATGAGAAGACTCGGTTCCAAATAACTTCCTTTTTCTCATTATTTTAGCACAAATACTCTAACATGTTTTGAAATTACACAAAGTGAAAGATACTCAAAACATTTTATTTCTTCTGTTCCAGTAAAAATGGTCTTAGCCTAAACATCTATTGATAATCTTTGGTTACAGAGAATGTGTGAGAATAGCTTTTGCTTTGCATATTTGTCTTTGCCATGATGCATATTTTAAAGTTCCAAACTTAAAAACTTTTCCAATTACAGGTTAGTCTAACATTTATTAATTAAGAAGAGGATTAAAGAACCATTACATTCTTGAAGTGATACTCATTTTCAAAATGATGGAAGTATGCCTATGAACAAGTCAAGGCATAAAAGTACATTGTGCACCTACATTGTTAGCTATACTTTCCTCTTCAAGATAACTGAGCTGATATAAGCTAAGCCCCAGGATTAATATTTAAGAATAGTTTAACTCTTGTTTTGCCCTGAAAATATTCAATCCCCATTAACAATTTCAGAAGTTGCAAGTAATTTCTCTGCATTTATACAATATAACAACATATCATGGTTCTGGAGTCAAACCATGACCTGTTCTGCCATTTTATAGCATTGTTACCTGGGCTATTTATTTAATTTCTCTGAACTTCAGTTTTCTCATCTGTAAAGTACAGATAGTGGTATTACTACCTCATAGGACTGCAGTGAATTATACTCCTCAAAGAGGCGTATAATTCAAATGCTTAGCACAGTGCTTGGCATGAAATATGCAAAGTATAACTTTAAAATTTTTGATATATCTTTAACTGTCAGTGGTGTTCAAAGGATACCTTTAAGAGTTAGAGTTCAAAATTATTTAAAAATTCTTCATCTAAAGGGCTTCCTGGGAGATAGTAGTTGTTGTTAGCACAGTGTGGAATGGTTGGTGATCCTCAGAGTGAAACTCTCAGTTTTTATGATGTGATCTTTTTCTTTTAATATTTTTTTCCAAATGGGATACAGTGAAATGCTATATTGACTAACTTTTCAAAATTTGTATGTGAGGTGGCTTTTCCATGAAGTAACAGGGAAGCCTTTTATAAGCCATGTGACTGAAACCAAGACTACTGCTGAGCCCATGACACTTCTTTTCAGCACTGATTGATTTGAATGGCCAAAGTTCAAAATTAAATTCTTTAGGTAGCAAACCAATAATTGTACAGCATAGACTCTCCCACCAAGGGCTGCTTCGAAGTGAGTATTCAGGCATAATGTGGTAAGAAATAGAGTTGACAGTTTTCCCCTTCTAGGGTTTTGATAATACCTCATCAGATACTAAAGACTTAAATCCCTTCAATAATGTTGTATCACTTCCTTGAAGTGAATGTTATTCCAGAAGACTTTCAAATTTTTATCATTGCTTGAATCAAATCTTCCACTCTTTTTTAAAGTATCTTCATTTGTGTCCATTTTCTCTATAACCATCTAGTTAACGAACTAGGAAAACATTTGCATGATAAGTATTTGGAGTTATTCTCAGAGCTAAAGTGGTTAGAATTGGGACTGAAAAGAGAATGGCTTTCTGGCAGCGTGAAATTTATAGTATCTTAAGCATTCACCTTCCACAGTTTGTTGCACAGTCATTTCTGTTTGTCTACCTCAGATGCTCTGTTACCTTCAAAAAGGTTGCAAACTCTGAGTCAGGAGAAGTCCTACACTACTTTAAATTAGAAACTTCTCAATTTACTTTTATCTGACATATCCTCAAATTCTACCTTTTTGCAAGTTCAGGTATGAGACGGGGAAAGAAGAATATGTATTTTAACTGTGCAACATTTTCTGTTTGATTGGGAATACTGTGATTGTTTAAGATGGATATCTTACCAAGGCTTTGGCATCTATGCACCAACTAAATAATGAAGTATGAAGCATTAATTGCATGGGAAAATTGCTGAATTTTCTCTAACACTCTTCCCCTCCGTGCCCTAACCCCAACCTTAGGTAGAAATATTGTTCATTATTTGGAAATGATAGGCCAAAATTGCATTTTCTGAAAGAAGCATATTATTATCATTACTTTTGCTTTTGAAGACAACCTCAAATATTTCTTAAGGGATTTAGTTAGACTTTGAAATGTATATCAGTCATCTGGGGAAATGTTAATATTAAAGCAATCCAATTATCTTAGTCTCATAAAGGATGACATCTTAATTTAAATAGTAAAGCTATGTTCTTTATCAGATTTTTCTATAAACCAGAGAAGATTTGAGATTCTAGATAATATATTAGCACCTATTTTGCTGCCATAGTCCATCAACTACTATTTGATAGAAAGTTTATTTTGAACTATAGAATTTGAGAAGTGGATATTAATTAGAATAAATAATGAGATTAAACTCCTAGATATGATTTTCTCTTTGGCTTCATCTAGTTAGTCCTCAAAGGCAAAATGACTGGCCCTATGTTTATCAACCCTGTTAAAGTTCATTGAGCACAGTGAGTATTAAATGAATTAGAATCATGACTGGAATTCCCAGTCCTAAGGCTCCTAATGGCACCAGCAACTTTGGCAGTGTTATGTAAGTTTATATGATTTGTCAGAAACCATAGCATAGATGCTTTAGCAACAAAACCATCCTGGTAAAACAGTTTTTTTTTAAAGATTTTATTTATTTATTTATTCATAAGAGACACACAGAGAGAAAGAGGCAGAGACTCAGGCAGAGGGAGAAGCAGGCTCCATGCAGGGAGCCCAACGTGGGACTCAATCCCGGGTCTCCAGGATCACACCTTGGGCCAAGGGCAGCACTAAACCGCTGAGCCACGTGGGCTGCCCAAGACTTATTTATTTTAGAGAGAGACTATGTATGTGCATAAGCAGAGTGAGGGGCAGAGACAGGGAGAGAAGAAGCAGACTTCCCACTGAGCAGGGAGCCCATTGTGGGGCTTGATCTGTCAACCCCGAGATCATGGCCTGAGCCAATCCAAGTGTTGGACATTTAACTGACTGAGCCGCTCAGTTCAGTTTTAGACTCACTGAGAAGTATAACACTTACACATGTATAGGATATGATTTGCTTTAAGTTTCTAATTAAGTGTTTCTGTTTACCTAAAAATAAAAAGATTCAGGATATGATGCAGTGGAGGTCAGTAACAGGACCCATATGAGGTTATTTATTTGTTTTGACTTGAGTTCAGTAATTTGAATGTTTTATGATAGTGAGTCTGTAATTGTGGTTTCAATCTCAAAACGTAAGATCTTAAGCTAGGTCATATAAATGAATAGTAAAACAGTTAAATTTCCCTTATTTAAGTCAGTGAGCACAGTGCTTTGAAATATTTTACGTAATTTTGTTCTTTAAAAGGAGTAATATTTGTCAGTAAATTTAGTAGAAAAGCTTTCTGTTCATTTGACCTGCATTTCTACATTTCAGCCTTAATGTCAGAGATTTAAGTGATTGGACTATAATTTTATATGTAACTTTTAAGAGTGCTAAATATGTATAGATTGTTGAAGCACTATGTTGTACATCTGGAACTAATATAACACTGAGTACTATACTTTAAAAAATAACAATAATAAAATAGCATAATGGTCTGAAAGGTATCAGCAGTTACTATTTCTTTTTAAAATACTTGCTGCTGTTCATTTTCAGCATATATACTGAAGTATTGCTAAATATTACCTTGTGAACTTTAAGATGAAAATAAGTTTCTCCTAGACCCTTACTATAAATTTTTTTGCTAAACTTATATTTTAATATATTATTCTCACATTACATGGCCTTACAATACATTTGAAATATATTCTACTTTTTTTTTCAAGTTTTTATTTATTCATGAGAGACACAGAGAGAGGCAGAGACACAGGCAGAGGAAGAAGCAGGCTCCATGCAGGGAGCCTGACGTGGGACTCAATCCTGGATCTCCCAGGATCAGGCCCTGGACCGAAGACAGCACTAAACCACTGAGCCACCCAGGGTGCCCCTATATTCTATTTCTTTTGACTTTTATATACAGAAATTTCTTCCTTTTGATTTGATGTTTATTTTCTACATTGAATGTATTACTTTCGTTGAATTAAATACAAATCTTTATGATAGATTTTCCTAGTAAAAATACATTATAAATATTCATTAGTATGATATAAATTTCATTAGTAACAAAAGATATAAATAACTACCTCTGAGATAGAGAAAGTGAACATTATTACCAATCTGCTAAGGAAAATTATGTTTTCCTTGGAATGTGCCCCCATTTCATCCCTGAAGTATACAAATGATATTTGCTTAGGGGAAAAGAATGACTTAAAACTTAGTCAAGGATTCAACATTATTCAAAATATTAAGTGAAGAAACATTTAACTTGACATTCTCAGTTTGCAGGATTAAACATTGATAAGATCTGGGGGTAAGAAAAAATAATGAAAAATCTTCCCTTCCCTTTCCTTCCTTGAATCTAGATGTTTCCATTTTCATCATACTTTGGGACTCTCAAAATTTTATCAATATCAAACTCAAATATCTATATTTTCACAGTTCCCTATGTGCCATGGCTAGTTGGTTTGAGGATATTATTTATGGTAGAATCAGGCCTTTGATTTATAAAGGCCAGCTAAGAAATAGTCATATAAAACCAAATGTCTAAAAATTGGTTTTGTAGTAACTCTCATTTCCTCTCAAATTTTGATGTATTTATTTGATTCTTCTCCTAGCTTTAAAAAAAATTCGAAACCAAATTTGATAGTTTTATGACAGTTTTGGTATATTTGATTAATGTCATGAATTTTTTAAGAATCATCTTTGGGGTTGTGGATACTCAACCCACTTATAAATTCTTAGGGTTAATAATTAGGTGAATCTTAAATGCACCTGTACCACTCTTTGACAAGTTGGTGCCTTGGAAAACATACACATGACTTCCCTCTCTCTCTCTCCTGCTATCCCTACCACAACTCCAGAAGCATGGAAGGACAATGTAGACCTTTAAGAAAGAATTAGAAGATTACATTGCACAGAGTATACTGTATAGTATGGTTAATTTAAAAATCCTCTTTGAGCATCATTCTCATTTTTAAGGAGCCATTGCAAAACATACACATTCTCTGTTCTTTTCTCTTAAACACATGTATACATATGTGCATACATGCTTTCTCTTTCCTGTTTTTCCTGACTTTGATACTTTCTATCCTTGTCATGTCCCCTCCTTTTTTTGTTCACCTTTCTAAGGTCCTTTTTCCTTCTGTATCTTTCAGATGTCTTCAACTTTTTCTTATATGGAGCACGTTGGCCTTCTTTGGCTTCTCTTTCCTATCATTCTACTCAATTCAGCAGAGATCTCATATATAGCTGCACTAATAGAAATATTTTCTCTTTGAGAGGACTGAGGGTTGCAAACATGGACATATTCCATGTAAGGCAGTAGAGAGATGCCTTCCTGGAGAAAAATCACACTAACTAAAATAGCATTGTAAGGTGTTACTATATAGTCCCTCTGGAGATATGTTCCAGTAGTAATTCTTAATCAATATACAATTGAAGGTATGTTCGTTGACATCTTTATTATCTCCACACACTTTACATTATGGAATAGTGAAGGAGGCTAAGCCTAAACCATGACCTCAAATGCATTTCATGTGCAATCTTAAGCTACCTTTTCAACCATTCAGATAATTTCATGTTTATTTGTACTTTGGAAAACAGACATTTTGTAAGTAATCAAAAGACCTTCAAAAGAAAATGGCCTAACTCAAATCAGAAAATATAGAAAAAGTAGCCACACTTTTGGTAAATTGGTAAACTAATTTTTAACAAAAGTGCCAAAATAGTTAAATGGGGAAAGGAATCATTTGTTTTCAACAAATTTATCTATATTTAAAAAAAAAATAAACCTTACCCCTTTCCTCACTATACATACAATTTACTTGGAATAGATCATAGACCTAAATATAAAATCTATGATAAGGCTTCTAAAAGCAAATATGAGACTATTTTTATGGACTAAAGAGAGGCAAAAAATTATTAGCATATAAAAAACAATAACCATAAAGGAAAAAATCAATTAGACTTCATGAAAATGTAAAACTTTTCATTGTTAACATAAAATAGAAATTATAAGCCACAAACAAGCAGAAAATATTTTTAATACATGTATCTGACTATATTTGTTATCTGTTGCTAAGTAACAAATCCAAAGCTTAGTGGCTTAAAACAATAATAATTTCTTGTCACTTAAATTTTCTGTGAATAAGGAATTTGGTAGCAATTTGTCTAGATGGTTCTGACTCAGACTTTTTTTTATGAGGTTGCAGTCAGAGGTTCACTAAAGCCTTAGCCATCTGGCTTGGCTGAGGATGGAAAATTCATTTTGAAGGTGGCTCACTAAAATATCTTCTACTGACTCTTGTTGGGAGGCCTCAGATCCTCTCCCTGTAGGCTCTCCATAGTCCTGCCTCTGTTCAAATGACAACTAGCTTCCCTCCAACAGAGCAATGTACCTTTTATGACAGACTCAGAAGTCACACATTATGACTTAAGCTATCTTTTGTTGGTCATACAGACCAACCCTGATTCATTCCATAAGGAAACGAGGTCTACATAAGAACATGCAGAACAGCAGGCAAGATTCACTAGGCTACCCAGGTCAGACTCCATGAAAAGAGTCTTATACCCAGGACATATGATAATTAGTAATTTAAAAAAAAGAAAAAGAACCCAATTAAAAATGGGCAAAAGACTTGGATTTTGCAAATATGTAATTTCCAATAAATAGTGCTCAGTAAGATTGGCCAGCAAGGAAATGTATAACAGAACCACAATGAGGTGACACTACCTACCCACTCAAATGGCTAAAATTAAAAAGACTGGCAACATAAATGTTGGCAATGATGTGGAGTGACTGGAACTCTCATACATTGATGATGTGAGTAAAAAAGGTACAGCAACTTTGAGGCAAGTCAAAACAGCCAAAAACTCAAAACACCTGTGTTATACATTAAGGAATGAATAATATGTGTGCATTATGATTATATAAAAGTTATAATTATTTCACTTTTATTGAGAGTAGTATACTTCTCTGCAATGAAAATGAATGAATTACTGAAAAATACAGTATGAATGATTCTCCTCAACATTGTGCTGAGCTAAAGAAGCTGTACACCTAAGAGTATATACTGGTGATACCATTTATAAGGAACTTCCAAAAGAGGTAGAACCAATCAATGGTATAAAAATACATTTAGAATTAACTGTAGAGGAGCATAAAAGAAACAATGGAAATGTTTCCAGTGGAAATGTTCTATGTCTTCATGGGGATGTGGGATATATATATATATATATATATATATATATATACACACTTATAAGCCTCATTATTTTGTATATTAGATTTGTGCATTTTACTGAAAATAGATTTTACTTAAAACATATTGAAGTCTAGATGACATGATTAACAATTGTGAAATTACTCTGTATATTCTCAGCTTAAGCAAATGAGTAAATATATTGAGGATAATGGGAACCAGTTTTCTCCTTGTTGGAGAGGGGAATAACATGTATGTAAGGGATAAGACTATGTTGTACCCCACAGTATTTGAATGAAATTAAGGATACCAATATGAATTCATAGCTTATAATAGATATGAATGTAATTACGAGAAAGCTTCAGCCTAATTTAAATTGAGGGATATTCTTCAGCATAATTCACTTTTCAAGTCTTCCAAGGTCAAAAAGTACAAAGAGAGAGCAAATGGCAGAGTAGGTTAACTCCAAAACTACACCTCTCCAGTAGACAGTTGGTAAGTTGGCAAAATCATCAATCAACTTTTTCAGATCTCTGGAATCTAAGCAAAGACTTAAAACAACCAGAGGAGTGTTTAAAGAAGAAAGAAGATGCTGAAATTTGGTAAAATAAGGTTGTGGTGTTACTTGATGACAATTTCCCCACTCCTCAGCACAATGACAGCCATAAAGATTGTGTCTCCCATTTCTGGTACAGCTTGCTTGTACCAGAGTGAGCAGTGCAGACCTTGTTCTTGGAGAATATGTATGTGGGCATTGACTTGTCTGATCAATGAGGAATCAGCTTGCTTGAGACCTGGGGTGGCCTCCCAAGTGGCATTTGCCAAAAGCATTTAAAGGTAAATGTACTAGCCACAGCAGCCTGAGACAAGCAGCAAATAAACCCAAAAGCCTGGAAAATGAAGAGCCTGTAGCTGGAGATAGTGAGAACAAGGACTTTGAAGTGCTCCATCATACACTGAGGAATCTGGAAGACCTTTCATGTCCAGAGCTGGACAAATACCTAGAAGAACCTTAGCAGACCCTAAACTTTCACCTCTGGCTACCTTTTAGCTTCTGTGCAAGAAAGAAGTGAAGGCAAAGGCGGATTCTTAAACAATGGCTAAGCATTGAAAGAATCCCCAACACAGAGCCAACCTGTAAAGACCTGGAGAGTATTCCCACATATACATCTTTGGCTCCAGGAATTTAGGGAAATCTCAGTCAAATCACTAGGTGACCACTCAGGTAATGGAACAGAGACTTGAGTGATCTTGCTTGACAAAGCATACAGTATTTACAAAAATAATTTAGGAAAGTCACTGAAGAAATAATTATAACTCACACAAGCAGCAGCAGCAAACCCTGAGGAGAGGGAGAATATGGCTTCCAGAGTTACCATATTATAATACACAAAATGTCAAGTTTTCAACAACAAATTTTGCTTTCCTAGAATAAAGAATGTGCCATTTCACAGGAAAAAAAGGAATAGGGACTATCCTTGAGAAAGCTCAGACATTATACTATAGACTTTAAATCCGTTATCTTAAGTATATTCAGTGGCCTAAAAGGAACCATAGGCAAAGAACTCAAAGGAAACATGGGAAAATATCAACCAAGAGAAATTTCAGAAAACTTTCAAGTGAAAACTGAAACTGAAAAGTACAATAGCCAAAAGGAGAATTTCACCAAAGTGGTCTAACAGCCAATTTGAACAGTCAGTAAAAAAGAATCCATGAACTTGAAGATAGGTCAATTAATATTCTCCAATGTGAGAAACAGAGAAAAAGAAGAAAATTGAACAGAGTTTAAGATACCTTTGTGACATTAAGTGTACCAACATATGTATGATAGGAATCCTAGAAGGCAAGGAGAAAGAGAAGAGAGTAGTATTTGAAGAAACAATGACTGAGAACTTTGCAAATAAATTAATGAAATATGTCAATCTACACTAGGATAAATTTCCAGATATCTACCCTGAGATACATTATAATCCAACTGTCAAAAACTAAGACAAAGAACTGTGAAAGTAGGGAGTTTGTTGCTAGTAGACCAACCCTACCAAAAAGGGGGGGGGGTGCTATTGCAAGTCCTTAAAGGCTGAAATGAAAGGAAACTAGATAGTAACTTGAATCTGTATGAACAGATGACACCAGTAAACATAACAACACAGGTAAATAAAAGCCAGTGTGATTGCATTTTGTCTTTTTAAAAATATTTATTCATGAGACACAGAGAGAGAGAGAGGCAGAGACATAGGCAGAAGGAGAAGCAGGCTCTTCGCAGGGAGCCTGATGTAAGACTCAATCCCCAGACCTGGGATCTCGCCCTGAGCCAAAGGCAGATGCTCAACCTCTGAGCCACCCAGGCATCTCATATTTTGGGTTTTTAACTCCTTTTTTGTGTGTGTGATTTAAAAGACAAATGCATAAAATAATAATTATAAATCTGCGTTAATGGGAATACTGTATAATAATATAATTTATGAAAATATAAACATGAGCAGAATTTGTTTTAACACTATTGAAACTAAGTTGTGTTTTTTTTTAATTTCATTGATTTACGTGAGAGTGAGCAACTGAGTGAGAGATAATAAGAACACAAGCAGGGGGAGAGGGAGAAGCAGATTCCCCGCCGAGCAGGGAGCCCAATGTGGAGCTCAATCCCAGGACCTGAGCCAAAGGCAGAGCTTAACCAACTGAACCACCCAGGCACACTGAAGCTTAGTATTAATTCAGACTAGATTCCTGTAAACGTGAGATGTTAATTGTTATCTGCAAATTAGCCTACTAAGAAAATAATTAGGTTTGGTTCCATTTATATGAAATATCTAGGTGACTTCATAGAGACAGAAAGTAGATAAGGGGCTAGAAGAAGGTGGGCATGGGGTGTGACCCTTTAATGGGGAAGGGGTTTCCAAATGGGGTGATGAAAAAGTTCTGGAACTATATAGTGGTGATCCTGTGAAGTTCTGGAACTAGATAGTGGTGATAGTGTGAATGTACTTACTACCACTGAGTTTTACACTTTAAAAAATTTTATGTATATTTTACTATAATTTTTAAAAATTATAAAAACAAACAGTATGGTATTGGCAGAAAATATACATATATATCAATGGAATGAGATTGAGACCCCAGAAATAAACCCATATATTTATAGACCATTGATTTTCAACAAAGTGTGAAGACCATTCTGTGGTGAATAGCCTCTTCCACAAATAGTGTGGGAGTCAACTGGATATTCACATGCAAAAGATGAAGTCGGATACCTACTTCACATTACATACAAAAATTAACTCAAAGTGGATCAATAACCTAAATATAAAAGCTAAAACTACCAAACTGTTAGAGGAAACACAGGAGAAATCTTTATAACCTTGGATTTGGTGGTGGAGTCTTATGATATTACATCAAAAGCACAAGCAAATTGAACTTCATCAATATTTAGACATTTCGTGTATCAAAGGACATTATCAAGGTAGTAGAAAGACAATGCACAGAATGGAGAAAACATTTGCGAATCATACCTGATACAGGTTTTGTATATAGAATATATAAACAACTAAAAAAAAGAAAAGCAAATATAAAGAACTTCTACAACTCAGTAACAAAAGGACAAATAACCCAATTCAAAACATAGGCAAAGGATTTGAATAGACCTTTCTCCAAAGAAGATACACAAATGGCCAACAAACACATGAAACATGCTTAACACTATAAAGCACTAGGGAAATGTAAATCAAACAACAATGAAATACCACTTTACACCCACTAGAATGACTGTAGTTTTAAAAAAATTTTATTTATTAGAGAGCATGAGAGAGATGAGGTGGTGGCATAGGGCAGAGGTAGAGAGAGAGACCCAATGCAGGTCTAATTCCAGGACCCTGAGATTGTGACAGGAACCGAAGGCAGATACTTAACTGACTGAGCCACCCAGGTGCCCTGGCTATAATTTTTTTAAAAAAGGAAAATAAGTGTTGATGATGGTGTAGAGAAATTGGAACCTTTGTACATTGGTAGCAGAAATTTAAAATGGTGCAGCTGCTCCGAGAAACATTTGGCTTAGAATTATGATATGACTCAGCAGTTCCATTCCTAGGCATATACCCAAAAGAATTGAAAGCAGATAGTCGAACAAATACTTGCACATGAATGTTCATAGTAGCACTGTTTTCAATAGTCAAGAGCTTGAAACAACCCAAATATCCTTTAGTGGATGAATGGATAAACAACTCATGGTACATATACAATGGAATATTATTTGCTGATTAAAAGAAATGAAGTAGTAATTGATGCTTCAACATAGGTGAACCTAGAAAACATGTTATGTGAAAGAAGTGAAACCCAAAGACCCACATACTCTATGGTTAAAATGGTGAATTTGTGTTACATAAATTTTACTACAATCAAAAATAATAAACCTTCAAAAGAAAAAAGGGCAAAAAAGCTGTTTTGGTTAAGGAGACATGACAACTAATGCCACTTATGAATGTTGGATTTGCGTCTTGGCTGGGGCGAAAATACTTACAAAGGAAATTATTGGAATAGTTAACAATTTAAAAGACTGGATTTAAAAAAAGGCTAGATAATAGTATGTATCAGTATTAAATGTCCTGGTTTATTAAACTTATACTATAGTATGTAAGGGAAAGTCTTTGTTTATAGTAAGTACATGGTGAAATATTTAAATGTAAAGGGGCATGTGTATTGAAGTTGCAGAGATAAAAGAATATTTACATAAAATGATAAACAACTAAGGTAATATATAAATTCGTGGTGAATCTGAGTAAAAAGTATACGAGGAAAAAAGTATGTAATTTCTTATATCGATCTTTCTACTTTTCTAAGTTTGAAATTATATCAAAATTATAAATTACCAACAGAATTAGACTTATCTTTTTGACATCTTCTGAACAGCAGCATAGCTCAGATGATTGTTAGAAAAAATGTTAGATATACTTCTTTGTCTTAGCTGCCTCTTTTCACTCTCTCTGTCTTTAGACTTTTGTGTGTCTCAACTTCTGGATTCCAATATATATTTATTGGCTTATTACAGTCTCTCTGTATAATCATTACATAATTAATGCAAAGTACTCAGCTTTTATGTATGCTTATTCTAGTTAGTAATGTTATACCTTTGGGAGCCTCTTCTCTTTTTTTTAATTTTTTCTTATTCACATACATTATTTTTACGGTACCTTGGATACTATGAAAAATGTAATTCATTTGTTTCCCTTTTATGATAAATTAAAATGTTAACTTCCCAGTGAAAGGCTTTGCTGCTCTAGTTCTATTCCAGAAGTTTTTTTTTTTTTTTTGTCTGAAATTTGTGTTCAATCTCTTGGTAGAAGATCAGGTGTGATATGAGATCTAATCTTAGTTTGAACACATTGGACTATATGCTCATTTTTGTTGTAATTTCAAAGAAGTAATCTCTAAATGCTGTCAAACAGGACCATGCTTTCTGTCCACCTCAGATAAGTCAAAGAAGTCCTAACTAGAACGTGCCATCAGAACCTCATTGCTTGGTTAGCATTCAACTGTGGACTTTTTACCTGATTATGCTTACTGTTTTATACAAATAAGCAAATACCCAGTAGAGGCTATTTTGGATAGGTTTATTGAAAAGATCATGATGATTCATTTGGTTCTTGTATTTTCAATTGGTTAACAAGTTTTCTTTCCTTTGTGGTGTATGGTGGCATCTTCACTAGACAGAGGTAACCTATTGGATAGTTGTATACCTGGATGCTGGTGTGGTGGTGCTTGTTGGTTTAGTTTTCATGATACTCCTCCTGAGGTTATGCTTGCAATGCTGCTTCTTATTTTGTGCTTGCATGACATTATTACTTTGACTGCTCTTTGTTGGTTTGGGTTCTTAAAACCTATTTCTATTTTTGGTACTCAGAATAATTCCTTGAATATCTTTAGTTGGTCCAGAACTTATGGACATTAGTTCCAGCCCTAACTCTTTGGTGGATCCTTTTCAGTTTTTGAAAATATCTTCAGTGTCACCACTAAGTTTATCATTTGGCTAGGAATTCAAAAAACAGGTAGCTTTGCTTAAACACACAGGAGGAGATGACTTACTTGCCAAACAGGCCGTTACTAAGGCTGAGAATTAACTCTTTGTGAGTTTTGTAGATTAAAGAAAATGAATATATACTTAGAATAAAATCTACGTTATAGGAGAGTTTCGTCAAATAGCTGAAACTTAGGAGCCTCCAGCAAGGTATTAGTAAATACAACTAAGTTAAATCATGCCTCAATCTTAGTGTGCATGTCTGATTTGCCATTATCTTTCAGAGGAGCTGTTTGCTCTGCAAACTATCCTACGTTCCAAACCTAAGATTCTTGAGGGTCTTAAGGTAAAAAGTAAATTTAGTATTTCAGAAATTAGTTTTCTGAGCATTTGTGTGGGCCTTGAAAATAGCTGCTTACCTCTTCATTTCTGATCACGAGTAGTATAGTTTCTCTTGGGCAATTAGGTGACTTCATTTGGGCAAATTATACTGATTGCATTTTTTTTGTTTTTTGTTTTTTTTTTCCTACTTCATATGTCTCTACAGAAAAAGGTGGATTGTTTTTAATTTTGTTTTTTTACCTTTTGAAGTTTTTATTTTAATTCTAGTATAGTTAACATACTGTGTTATATTAGTTTCAGGTGTACAAGGTAGTGATTCAACAATTCAGGTGGATTATTTTTAAACCTAGGAAACAAAACCAGTCCTAACGTGGGTCAGTGTATGTCAAATAGCAGTTCATAAAATTGAAATTATTTTCTAGTGTTCATATTAAGCCAGTGTTGAAACCAACAAAATCATCTTTTGTCGTACAATTTTAATCATCTTAAAAACTGTAAAGGATCCATTAATTTGGAATGGCCATCAGAGAAATGCTTATCGATACATAGCATAAAACTGTCACATAAATGGCGATTCATCTCTAACTATTTGTGTTTTTATTCTGCTATATCTTCTTTTTATCTTTTTGTGGGACCCATACGTTTAATAGAAAATTGCCCAGGAACGAGAAAAATTTGCTGATGAAGGCAGTATATTCTATACCCTTGGAGAATGTGGACTCATATCCTTTTCGGACTACATTTTCCTTACAACTGTTCTTTCTAGTAAGTATAAACTTTTCTTTTTATTCACTTATAGGAGCATACAGGAATTAAAAAAAAAGTTGACTAGAGGGGGAATCAAGACATGTTTGTAGAGTTCATGAATTATAAGTTACATATAGTTTCGTTTGTTTGAATTCTATATAACTTGTATATAGAACCACCTGAGAAAAGAGAAAAAGTATCAAAGTAAAGTGAAGAAAAAAAACAACTGTGAAGTTAAATCTGCTTTTAAGTGTTTGAAGCCCTATATTCTGTTAAAATAGATTATACATTGCCTGGTCCTATAGCCTTTATTAATGTTTCTACTTCCCCACTAAAACACATATTGATCTATCATTTCTACATTAAAGAAGAAAATGCGCTTAGTTTTTCTAATTGTGTTGAATATTCACTTTTGAATCTTAGAGGATTACATCTTAAGACACAAAATTCAAATTTGACTTATTTAGAGCACTGATGAATTGGTGATTTCTTTAAGCTAAATTATTTGGTTGATAAGTATGCTACTCTATGTGGCTTTTTTTTTTAACCATTCAGACAAACAAATAAAAAAATATATGTTTCTAGCTTTTTGTGTATACTCTATTAAAATCTACCTAAATTGAACGAAAGAGATCTGATTTGTATGTTTGAAAGAGGTGATTCTAATTTTTTTTTCATTTGTGACATATCAAACAAAAATAACTGCCTTTTCCTTCCCTTCTCTAGGCTAGTCATCTGTAAAGATAAAACTTTAAGGTAGTTTTTAACAAATGACATACAAAATACACAGTTCTGCCATAGATCTGACCACTCTTACTCTTCTTCCCTCCGTTGACAGAAAAAATGAAGAAATATAGGCTAATACGCCTTACCATAGCTGTCTTTGGGATACAAAAATGTCTGAATAAATTCACGTGGTGGTCCAGTGCTCTGACAATGTAGATAAACATCAATTTGTTATGAAGACCCAAAATAGTGAACTAAGTAAAAGAAAATTTCAGATCTTAAACTGAGTATTGTTAAAGTTAGTTGTTATTTTGTTAGGAAATGGTTTTCCAGAATTGACTTATCCTGTCCCACCGCTTCTTAGCTTTGTGATTAGGGGCAAGTCAGTGAACTTGTTCATCTGTTTTGTTTATAAAATGAAGATGACAATCATACCAAACCCAAATTACTTATTGAGGATTATGAGATCATAAATATAAAGTACCTAATTCAGTGCCTAGTATTTAGTAGGTATGCAATCTCTGGGTTTTTTAATTTGTAATACCCCATCATAGAATGCTATTTCATATCTGATTTTAAAAGATCCATAAATCTTGTCAGTAAAAAAACAAGCAGAATTGGTAGGAGTTTTTAAGCCTTTTTTGTGACTCTAAATAGAATTTGCATTCAATAAGCATGATGTGGTAGAGTATTACATTTGATGAAGAGACCAACTTTGAGAACTGTACTAATCTTTACTATATACAGTGGCAGTAGTCCCCTGGAAATGTTTGTTGAGCTGAAGTGAGATTTTAATTTGCATCCACTGTTCAGTCCTATTACCTTCATACCTTTCTAAGTATCAGAAGAACCACAGAATAGAACCTTCAGATTACCGAGCATGTTGTGTAACTCCTTTAATTCAGTCATTTTAGAGGAGGTAAAAGTCATACTGACCCTTAAATTCTGGAAACCACTCCAAGTAGCTCTACTGGTCCAGGCACCTTTACATCTTGGTGGTCAGCTCCTAGCTTAAACGTAGTGGGTGATTTACAAAAAGTGCTTAGTATTATTACAATGTCACATACAGTTGACTCTTGAACAACACTGGGGACAGGAGTGCTGACATTCCCCTTTACCCCCCACTGTTAAAATATCTATATATAACTTTTGACTCCCCCAAAACTAGTAGTCTACTGTTGACTGGAAACCTTGCTAGATAACATACGTTCAATTAACACATTTTGTATGCTGTATGTATTATATACATATATATATATAAAGTATTTTTACAATAAAGAAACTAGAAAAGAAAATGTTATTAATACAATCATAAGACAGAGAAAATACATTTACAGTATTGTACTGTATCAAAAAAAATCACATATAAGTAGACACCCACACACATACACAGTTCAAGCCTGTATTGTTCAAGGGTGAATTGTCATTTCTATATTGTCAGGAATGAGAAAATATAATAAGAATATGATTTTAAGATTTTATATCAGTGGTTTTAAGCGTTTTGATTATTATTATATGCCTCTAGTGTTTCTTAACCTTAGCACTCTTTATTGTTGTTGTTGTTGAACCTTAGCACTCTTGATGTTTGGGGCAGGATAATTTATTGCTGTGAGGGCTGTCCTGTGCTTTGTAAAAGGTTTAGCAACATTCCTGGTTTCTACCCACTAGATGTCAATAGAACACCCATTCTCCTCTCACAGTTGTGGCAATCAAAAATATCTTCAGGATTGTAAAATGTCCCCTTGGGGTTGAGGATGAGAAGGAATCATCCCTGGTTGAGAGCCACTGCCCTAGTCTGGGGCACTGTATTTTGTTTGTTTCATTTATGTTACTATGTGCCTTGATGTAGTAGTCTTCATGTTTCTTATCTTGGCGTTCTTTAACTTTTTGCATCTATTGATTTATAGTTTTCATCCAATTTGGAAAAAAATTCAGCCATTATTTCTTGAGATACTTTTTTCTTCTCTTTCTTCTTCTTTGGAGACTTCAATTATATATATATATATATTTTTTTTTTCCCTCACATCAACCTTATAATATTTGTACTACTATTATCTTCATTTTACAGGTAAGGAAATTGAGGCATATGGAGAGTTACAAACAAAAAAATTTGCTCCAAGTCCCAGAGTAAATAGATGATTCAGAGTTTGAACCTAGGCCAACTCCAGCATCTAGGCTCCTGTTGATTGGCTTTACAAGTCTGTGGTTACATGTTCAGCAGTGATAAGCCATAATTTATGTAGTGCCTCTTCCTTCTCTCAGGCTGGCTATGGGAAGGTTGGTCATAAACTCTCCTGTAGATAACAGGCATTTCAAGCATTCTTGTAATCCAAATGTTGCACATTGCATTGTCCACTTATCCAACAAACCATGGGAGGAAATGTGCTACAGGAATTACACTAAGATCAGTTCTTTCCCATGTCCTAACTTGCCTCTAGGGTGATAGGAAATGAGGCTCTCAGTGGATCATCTTCCTTGTGGTTAACAAAATTTCATTACAATCTAGACACAGTAAATGGTTCCCAAATCATCCTGCAGGAGAGAATACAATTCTTTAAACACCAAAAGATTTGCCAAGGAGTGATTTGGGACTAGGGGACATGCATTAGACTATTCATTAACCTATTATTCTGGTGGACAACAGGGGCTGTCCTGAAGATTTCCAACAGAAAACCAGCCACAGCAATGTAAAACAGCCAGACAAGGCAGGACTTTCATTAGTATTTCTAAGTAGCTGGTCTTTTTACCAAAATTGATAAACTCAAGAAATTGCCGTGATTTTGAAGAATATGAACACTTTGCCCAAATGGATTGACATTTGGGACCTCTGTATACTTTAAAAACTCTACTATGTTTAACTCTTTGAGGAACCTCCACACAGTTTTCCAGAGTGGCTGTACCAATTCACATTCTCACCAACAGTGCAAGAGGGTTCCCCTTTCTCCACATCCTCTCCAACATTTGTTGTTTCTTGTCTTGTTTTCACCATTCTCACTGGTGTGAGGTGGTATCTCATTGTGGTTTTGATTTGTATTTCCCTGATGGCAAGTGATGCGGAGCATTTTCTCATGTGCTTGTTGGCCATGTCTCTGTCTTCCTCTGAAATTTCTATTCACGTCTTTTGCCCATTTCAGGATTGGGTTGTTTGTTTCTTTGCTGTTGAGTTTAATAAGTTCTTTATAGATCTTGGATACTAGCCCTTTATCTGATATGTTATTTGCAAATATCTTCTCCAATTCTGTAGGTTGTCTTTTAGTTTTGTTGACTGTTTCTTTTGCTGTGCAGAAGCATTTTATCTTGATTAAGTCCCAATAATTCATTTTTGCTTTTGTTTCCCTTGCCTTCATTGGATGTATTTTTCAAGAAGTTGCTGTGGCCAAGTTCAAAAAGGGTGGTGTTGCCTGTGTTCTCCTCTAGGATTTTGAGTTGTCCATTTTGGGTTTATCTTTGTGTATGGTGTAAGAGAATGGTCTAGTTTCATTCTTCTGCATGTGGCTGTCCAATTTTCCCAGCACCATTTATTGAAGAGACTATCTTTCTTCCAGTGGATAGTCTTTCCTGCTTTGTAAAATATTACTTGACCATAGAGTTGAGGGTCCACTTCTGGATTCTCTATTCTGTTCCATTTATCTATGTGTCTGTTTTTGTGCCAGTACCACACTGACTTGATGACCACAGCTTTGTAGTACAACCTGAAATCTGGCATTGTGATGCCCCCAGCTCTGATTTTCTTTTTTTAATAATCCCCTGGCTATTCGGGGTCTTTTCTGATTCCACACAAATCTTTTTTTTTTTTTCCACACAAATCTTAAGATGATTTGTTCCAACTCTCTGAAGAAAGTCCATGGTATTTTTATAGGGATTGCATTAAATGTGTAAATTGTGCTGGGTAACATTGACATTTTCACAATATTAATTCTTCCAATCCATGAGCATGGAATATTTTTCCATCTCTTTGTGTCTTCCTCAATTTCTTTCAGAAGTGTTCTGTAGTTTTTAGGGTATAGATCCTTTACCTCTTTGGTTAGGTTTATTCCTAGGTATCTTATGCTTTTGGGTGCAATTGTAAATGGGATTGATTCCTTAATTTCTCTGTCTTCAGTCTCATTGTTATTGAATAGAAATGCCCCATGACCCAGCAATTGCACTGCTGGGGATTTACTCCAAAGATAGAGATGCAATGAAACGCCGGAACACCTTCACCCCAATGTTTACAGCAGCAATGTCCACAATAGCCAAACTGTGGAAGGAGCCTCAGTATCCATCGAAAGATGAATGGATAAAGAAGATGTGGTATATATATACAATGGAATATTAACCGACCATTAGAAACGACAAATACCCACCGTTTGCTTCCACGTGGATGTAACTGGAGGGTATTATGCTGAGTGAAATAAGTTAATCAGAGAAGGACAAACATATGGTCTCATTCGTTTGGAGAATATAAAAAATAGTGAAAGGGAATAAAGGGGAAAGGAGAGAAAATGAGTGAAAATATCAGTGAGGATGACAAAACATGAGAGACACCTAACTCTGGGAAACAAACAAGGGATAGTGGAAAGGGAGGTGGGCGGGCAGTTGGGGTGACTGGGTGACGGGCACTGAGGGGGCACTTGGCAGGATGAGCACTGGGTTTTATGCTATATGTTGGCAAATTGAACTCCAATAAAAAAAAACTATATATAAAAAAATAAAAAATAAAATGCTAGGCCCACTTGAAAGAATAAAAAAAAAAAACCTCTACTATGTTGTCCAAAATAAAATTTGACAACTATGTATAGCAAATCCTTCATTTCCCTTCTTGATTTATAATTACTTCTCCTAAAAATAAAAACAAGAAAACTGCTTTTATGAGATTCGTGACTGGCTCAGTCAGTGAACCATGCAGTTGTTGATCTTGAGGTCATGAGTTTGAGCCCCACATAGGGCACAGAGCTTACCTTAAAAGAAAAAAAAAAAAAGGAGTAGACAACAATGTAAAAATAAAGCTGGAAACCCTTATAAAAAAAAGAGAGAAAAAACAGCTTTTTTTTTTTTAAGATTTTATTTATTTATTCGAGAGAGAGAGGGGGGGGGGGGCAGAGACACAGGCAGAGGGAGAAGCAGGCTCCATGCAGGGAGCCCGACTTGGGACCCAATCCCAGGTCTCCAGGATCAGGCCCTGGGCTGAAGGTGGCACTAAACCACTGAGCCACCCAGGCTGCCCCAGCTTTTCTTTTAAAAAGCATGTTATATAAATACATACTACATACATAATACTTAAAAAGCATGGTATTGTAATTTCACCCATTAAATAGAGTCAATTCTTCATATTTAAACTTTTTAGAAGTTTTATTTTTTTTTTAGCTAAACAAGAATATCTTGGACACACACCCAGAATAACAATCAATTTGACAACAATTTCTTGTGCTTATAATCAACAATGGCATGTCTGTCTTACTCTTCTCTGTATGTGCTTTGGATAATGGGGGCCCTCTTTGGCTTATCTGAATCTAAACACCTTTAAAAGTTTTAAACACTGTCACACACACACACACACACACACACACACATTTAAACATACATACCTCCTAAACCCCTTTCCTGTTTTATTTTTTCTCCTTGGCAATTATCAATCAATATTTAACATTCTATACAGTTGATTTCTTTTTCTTATTTATGATTATGTAGGATGTAAACTACATGACAATAACCACAGGTTTATAATGATATTCACTACAAATTTGTAATGGTATTCACTATAGATATATCTACTCTATTAAAGCATTGGGGCACAGTAACAAAGCAAGAATGTAACTTTTTTTTTTTAATTTTCTCCAAAAGGAAGTTTAGCAAATATAACGCTCAACTTTGCTATTTATACCTGAAGTTGAGAACAATTCTTATAGCTATTGTCTTTAGTCTGTAGCCAGTACCAATGGAATGAGGAAAACATGTTTTTAAATGAATTTATTTCCACACAACTTGGCTTCTTATAATTTAGAATTCACATATTTATATCCCCCCTTTATTCTTAATTCATAAATTCTGTTGTTTTATACTATATTTCTGATGGTATAAACATATTTCTGATGAATTAACTTGAAGAATTTTCTTTAAAAAAAAAGATTGTATTTATTTATTTATTCATGAGAGACACATAGAGAGGCAGAGACATAGGCAGAAGGAGAAGCAGGCTCCTTGCAGGGAGCCTGATGTGGGACTCGATCTGAGGACCCCAGGATCTCAACCTGTGCCAAAGGCAGATGCTCAATCAATGAGCCAACCAGGCGTCCCTTCTTGAAGAATTTTCTCCATGAACCTTAACATCTGTATTAAGTAGAATATTAAGTATTTAGTAAATAACTATTAAGAATTCTAGATTCATTCTAGGCAAGAGAGATTGTTAATAATTACTATTATTAAATAATTTCTAAAAAGCCTCTGATCCTTAAAGTAGGTTAATAAAAATTAATGAGACTACTGAAGCATGATTATTAATGGCTTCATTCTCTGCACTGACAAACTGCAACATTAGCTGATGGTCTTAAATCTTATATAGAAGTCAGAGATTTTTTTCATAACTAGGTGCAGAAAAAGGTCATCCGGATTTATCTGGAATGCTACATAGCATTTATTGATTTGGATCATTTCTTGTTAATGCTAAAATTAATTTGATAATGATAGTATGACTTAGAATCTGGATCTTGGCCATCGGCAATTATGAAATATTTATTTTGTGCTCTTTGTCTCCATATGTGTTCTAACTGAAGATATTAGCACTGTGGCCTAATAACATAAAAACAATTCTAGATAGACTAGGGAAGCAATAATAAAACAATGATAAAAGCTGGTTATTAAGCATCTTCCTTACTATTTACTGTTATCTTTTAAAACCCACCAGAGGGGATCCATGGGTGGCTCAGCAGTTTAGCACCTGTCTTCGGCCCACGGCGTGATCCTGGAGTCCCGGGATCAAGTCCCACGTCGAGCTCCCTGCATGGAGCCTGCTTCTCCCTCTGCCTGTGTCTCTGCCTCTCTCTGTGTGTCTCTCATGAATGAATGAATGAATGAATAAATATACCACCAGAAAAAGCAAAAGCAAAAAATGCTACAGCATGTTCAGTACCTAGGAACAGACCTAATGAAAGTCAGGCATAATTCAGTGTATTCTGATTTGATTCCCTCTTTAAATTTTGAGCAATCAGTGGAGAAATTGAATAAGTGATTTCCACTTTAGCAGGATTTGATACACTGACAAACCACATTCTCATTGTGATGCTTATTTTTCACAAACCTTATAAGAAATTACAACAGCATTCAAGTGACAGTTTATATTTTATTTCTCTTGCCATACTAAATTCAGCAACCGATCACAAAGTATGTGTGACTTGGTGCTAGTGGCGCTGATCATTGCCATTCCATCTAATGAAAATGTTACAGAAGTTATAGGTGAGGGGTACTTGGGTGGCTCAATCAGTTGAGGGTCTGCCTTCAGCTCAGGTCATGATCCCAGGTTTCTGGGATCCAGCCCCATATCAGGCTCCCTGCTCAGCGGGTAGCCTGCTTCTCCCTCTCCCTCTGCCTGCTGCTCCCCTTGCTTGTGCGCGCTGTCAGATAAATAAAATCTTAAAAAAATAATAATTATAGATGAAAATGTTTTTCAGCCCGAGTGATCTGTTGAAAATTCCAGCAAGGCAGCATATTGAGATCTATCAACAGATTTAAGGCAGTTACAAATCTTTTTTATTGGAACATCAGAGTTGGGAAGTTACAGAGAAAATTTGATTTAGCTATTAATCTGTACAAATTTTTTTGGGTCTAGGATTATCTGCCATTGCTAAATTGACATTATGAGTAAGACAAAGCAAATGAAAGGCGGATCTTATTCAGTGTTATTTCTGCATATAAGAGGTGTGTAGAATTTTAGAAATACTCATTTGCATGTTCTACAGCCAAAAGTGTTTCCTTATGTTGATTACCAGTAGCTTCTTTCTCTGGCATAACCTACTTTTAAGGTTAATTTGTTGATTTTATACTAATGCAGCTTTATCAAAACAATAAAATAATCTTAAAAAATTTTTAATGCTTTTAAATGCATCAAGTATTTATGATGCTAAATTCATTTTGAGCCAGTTGTACCTGAGAACACTGTGGCATTTCAGTAACCCCGCTGTTAGAGAAAGGTGAAGCATTTTCATCTTTGTATCAACAACCACATAAGAATTTTAGTTCAGATGAGCAAGAAATAAGTGATGTTTGTTTTTAACTCTCTCAGATCTGCATGTGACTCTACTAGAGGATTAAAATGTTTTCTTTATCTACAAAAGGAAATTAATATTTTGGGAACAATTGCTTGAGATTTCTTCTGAGGATTCACAGAGCTAAGAGGAAAACAGACTAAAGAACCAAATTATGGCTTATAACAAAAAAATAAGACCTAAACATGTTTCGACTATATCTTGAGGATTTCATAATTTTACACTTTTAAGGAAACCAGTTCTTATTTGCCTTTTCACACATGTATTTTATTTGAATTGATCCTTTTTCATTTTTTTAAACTAATAAAATTCTAATATTGACTTAAAATGTTACAGAAATCTGGTTAAGGGCACATAATGTCTCTAGTAAGTTCTCTTTCAGGAAAAATAGTCAACTAGGGCTGTATTCTAAAGAAGAGGTTTTTGAATGAAGTAGTCAGGAGTGTTTTCTGTATGCCCAGTAGGCTGATGCTGCCATCACAATTATGTCTGCATACATTTTGTCCTGTCTTGAATGGCTTCTGTTGGCCTTCAGAGCTTTGTGGTACTTCTCCAGGGAGTCAGTTCTCAGGATAACTGAGATTCAGGTAGGGGCTCCAGAAGAGAGAAGAGAAGAGGTTTATCCTGGTCCTACTTCTCTCCTCTTGAGACCCTTGGGAAGGGAAGCCTAATAGGAGAAGCATTTGGTAAACCCAAAGGCTTCCCCCTTTCTTAGGTTACATTTATCAATGGGATAAAGTTCATGGAGCAAGAAAAATAAAACTACAACATAGGCTAAATTCTCTGCTTTCTAGAAAGTGCCCTCATGTATAAAATTATTTCTTTTCCTCCCTTCATTCTTCAGATCAAAACTGCCTTTCTCTTAGCCTATTTCAGTTAGGATTTTGTTTTTTAAAACAAACATTAGAATTTTAAAAGAAATTTTTACATTGAGTTGTGAATCATAACAGCTCCAGAGATATTTTCAGGAAAATGCTTATTGAATATTCCAAAGAATCTCTGATTAAAGTTTAGAAAGTGGATATGGTATCACTAAATAATAACTTGAAGTAGGAACTATGTCATGAATGTGCTTTTGTATCCCCAAAGTACCTAACACTGTATCCTACTAATACTGTTCATTCTAAAAATATTTGAATGAAAGGGTATTTGGGATGTGACCTCTCTGAGTCCCTTTAAGTAGAAAGGAGATCCAGCCACCCATCCATCTCCATACCCTTGATAACAATGTGAAATAGACCTCAGTTTACTTTTTGATTTCAGTCATTATTTTTTCCGCTAGATAGAGTACAGAAACTTTCCCAGATTTTAGCCTTTTATTACTCTTCTAACTTCTGTCTTATCCTCCTCAACCTCTATCCTGTCCTGTTTTTGTTCTCTTGGTAGTTGGGATGGCTCCATAAGAATTGAGTCCTTAATAATGGATGATGTTTAAAGATCTTTGTTTATGGTCCACGAGCCCCACTTTTTCACATTGTTTATCTCTTAGAAATTGGACCGGAATCAAATATATCTGTCTACCTCTATAGCTGTCCTTGCCCTAAAACTACAGCTTAATAGTATTTGGTTATGCTTAGGCTTCATTCTCTGTCGTTTATCTGTTCCTGTAACAGGTTTACAAAATGCTTTATTTGTTGTGCTGGGGAATTTGAGGGTGCACAAGGAAATCAAGGCAAGAATCATGGTTGTTGCAGGATGGTTAGCTTAATCACTACCCTTTCTGAAGAAAATATTCAACACAGTATCTGGCACATATTAAGTACTCTGTGTATATTTATTGGCTAAATAAGTATCTAAGAATTTTTCTGAATAGATGCTTTAGTATACATACTAAAATTTTATCTTGCTGCAAGTACCTTTAGCAGTCCTGCCTACTATTTAGAACTGTTTTTAAATAATAGCTATTCTCAGGGCAGCTGGGTGGCTCAGTTGATTTAAGTGTCTGCCTTCGGCTCGGGTCATGATCAGAGGGTTCTGGAATCGAGCCCCACGTCAGGATCCCTGCTCAGTGGGGAGCCTGCTTCTCCCTCTCCTCCCCACCCACCCACCTGTTTGTGCTCTCTCCCTCTCTCTCTCCCACTCTCTCTTTCTCTCTCTCTCTCTCTCTCTCTCTCAAATAAATAAAATCTTTAAAAAAAATAGTAACATGCATGTGAAGAAAATACATTCCTAACATAGAGCATAACCTTAGTCAAGGGTAAAGCAGTGGCATGCCTCTCAGAATCTTGCTCTTAGGAACTCTTGGGGAATCGAAGCTTTTTGACATCTCTGGCATTGAATACTCTCCTGTAACACAACTGTCAAATAACAGCGTAAGGAAGAGCAATTTAAATGAAAGACTGTTTCTGGCAGCTCTCAGAAGGTCATCTGGTAACTGAGGCTGAGATATAGCTCAAAGACTGGTTATGTACTATGAACTAGAAACCTTAACTATTTCTTCTCTGTAGGTGTGAACTTATAAATTGTTTCTTTTTTTGAGAATCAGGCCTAAGATGTATTTTCTAGTTAGAAGGAGTAAGTCTGTAATTCCTTGCTGAAGGAATTCAGATAATTTTCACAATCTTACGGATTTTTTAAACGCAGGTTCTTGACATGCACTATTACATATTCTTTACAGGAAAAGAAAACCTTGCCAATTGACATTAACTAAATCACACTGAGATGCAATAAAGAATAAAGAGCTCTCTTTATAGCCATTGGAGAGTCTATATGTAATGTCAAGCTCTTGTAGTTTCTTTCATTGTTTTAGGATTCCCAAATAAAAGCCTAACTAAGTAAATGTGAATTTTAAGTCTGTTCTAAGAATATACATTATATATATATTTTTTTCATTATGGCCAGAATTTTTTTCATTTAGGCCTGATTCTCATTATGGCATCTGAGTGGCTCAGTTGGTTAAGTATCCAGCTCTTGATCTCAGCTCAGGTCTTGATCTCAGTGTAATGAGTTCAAGCCCTAAGTTTGAACTCCATGCTGGGTGTGGAGCCTACATTAAAAGAGGAGGGGGGCACCTGGGTGGCTCAGTGGTTGGGCATCTGCCTTTGGCTCAGGTTGTGATCCTGGGGTCTAGGGATCAAGTCCTGCATTAGACTCTCCGCAGGGAGCCTGCTTCTCCCTTTGCCTGTTTCTCTGTCTCTCTCTGTGTCTCTCATGAATAAATAAATAATATTTTTTAAAAAAGAATTTACTGGAGTAAAACATGGGTCTTCTAATCGGATACTTCAAGTAAGTGCTGCTAGGAATAGGAACTTAACTCATACTCCCTACCCCCTGTGTTCATGGTGTCCTGACTACCTTCTCTGACTGACTATAGCCTAGAGCTATACAAAGTACAGACATAAAAAAAAAAAAAAAAAACACACAAAGTACAGGCATCATGGCTCTTCCTTGCCTCTTGGGCAGCTTTATCCCCCATCTGCCCTACAGGGAGACTACCTTAATAGTCTAGTTTTTGGGCTTAGTCATCAAAACTACATGAGGTAAGTGAAATTTTTCCTGAGATCACTCTCAAAGGTGAAGTCCTTTACCTCTGAGAAACTGGGATAAAGATTAGGTTTGATTACCTCTTTTAAAGGGGCAATTAGTTGTTCCTCCCCTTATTGACTACAAAATTCTTTTTTAAAAAATATTTTATTTATTTATTCATAAGACAGAGAGAGGCAGAGACATAGGCAGAGGGAGAAGCAGGCCCCATGCAGGAAGCCTGATGTAGGACCTGATCCTGGGACTCCGGGACCATGCCCTGAGCCAAAGATAGACACTCAATCGCTGAGCCATCCAAGTGTCCCTTGACTACCAAATTCAAAACCATTTGAATCATTCAAAACTACAAGAGCTTGACATTACATATAGACTCTCCAATGGCTATAAATGTGCATCAGAATTGACTACTGGAATAATACTTAAATTTAATTGACCATATAGTATTGGTGAAAGCATAAATTATTGACATATGTTTTTAGAATCTTGACAGTATTTATCAAACATTTTCAAAAATGTTAACCCTTTAGCTTAGTGATTTAATTTCTCCAAGTTTAGGCTAATAAGATGATCACGTGTATAATGATGTTGATGGTCAAAAAATATATTGCAAAGAACTCAAATATCAAACAGATGGTTGAGCAAATTACAATAAATCTATTCAATGATTTTTAGTATAGCACATGATGTTATGTATGTAATATGGAGATTTATTAGCATAGAAAAGTGTTCACACGGTTTTGATAAGTCAAAACATACATATTGCATGATTCCATTTTGGGAAAAGAGAAAAATATGAATGTGTGTTTGTATATGTATTTAAAAATAGTTTGAATATTTGTTTTTCGGATCTGTGTCAAATCCTGTAAATTCTACCTTGAAATAATCCAGAATCCCACCATCTTTCACTGTCCTCTTTTGTGTCTTGGATTATTTTAGTACCTTCCTAGTTGGTCATTCTTTTTTCACACTTGCTTCTCTACAGTCCATTCTTAATATGGAAGCCAGAATGATTTTGTTAATTCAAGTTGTTTCAGCACCCAGAGGTAAAAATATTCAAAGCAGAGCATTATTTTATCTTAACACCATTGTTCTCACAGATAGGGTCATCTGTCTTCTTGTTTTCTGTAGAATTCATTAGGAAATCCTTCCCTGGCCTTTTATAGGAATAACCCTGCTCATAAATCTGCTTTGTGCACAGCTCTCTAGGCTTTTCATTAGTGGAACATTATTAGTTAGACACATAAGGCTTCCTTCTTTCCTGGGTTCTTTCTACAGATGGAAGGAAGCCCTTATATCTGTATCAAGACAGATTGAGGGGGAAAGACTGGTCTTCAGTTTCAAAGTGACTAAATTCTCTGCCTTCTAAGAAATTCATCATCCAAAAAAATTACTTTTTCCCTTTGTTGTACAAAAGGAATACAGACACACCCTATTACTGGTACTACATATTTAAATGTAATCTACTAGGGCAGCCCAGGTGGCTCAGTGGTTTGGCGCCACCTTCAGCCCAGGGTGTGATCCTGGAGACCCGGGATTGAGTCTCGCGTCAGGCTCCCAGCATGAGCCTGCTTCTCCCTCTGCCTGTGTCTATGTCTCTGTGTGTGTCTGTGTCTCATGAATAAATAAATAAAACCTTAATAAATAAATAATAATAATAATAAATAAATAAAAATAAATAATAAATCCACTATAGTGGAGCAGTTCACAGGGAGAAAAGCAGCAAAATTACCCAGTTTCTATCGTTATACATTTAGCAGAAAAAAATGTGCTTAGTTAAATCAGATACAGCTGGAATGCATCATGGAAAGGACTCTAGGAAAAAGACATTGCCCCCATAACTCCCTATAAGTACAGGGATGGGAAGCAGGGAATATCCAAGAGGCTAAATGACAATAAGAGCATTCTGGTTGACAAAGTGATCTTGTTAGAAAGGGAGCTTCTACTCCATGGATGATAGCAACCTCTTCTTTCATTGAGCTGATTCAAATCAACAAAGCCAACTTTGTGCTAAGCTACCAGAGGGAAATCTGTATTTGACTCTCCTCACCCTTCATTCCAAAAGACAAAATTGCCTTTCTCAAAATACAACAAATTTAGGTTTTAAAAAATTAAATCCTGGGCGCCTGGCTGGCTCTGTCAGAGAAACATACAACTCTTGGTCTCAGGGTCATGGGTTCAAGCCCCATATTAGGTGTAGACCAATTACTGGGAAAGATAAACTTTTTAAAAAATTAAATATTCAGATTGAATGAATTCACACTAAATCATAAATGACCTATAAATTCCTATAAGAATTCTAGAAATATTTTCAACAAGATGTCTGTAGGTCCATAAGATTTCCTAAGTAATGGGGTTCATACAGTGGGTGTAAGTAGTCATGTAATAAGATCCTTGGAGATAGGAATATGACCTGATGTTGAAATCTCAGAAACTTCTGTAAAGAACGAAGATCCAGAAATGTATTCACCAGAGCGAGGGTTCGACTTAGTGATGTCACAAAGAGAAGGAAACAGGAGAACCCAGCCTCCATCCCTCCCAATAAAGGTCAACAATTTGATGGCTATCCACAAACAAAAGTAGCTCTAGGAGAGCTCTGTACTCTACTTAAGAAACTTCAGCAGAAACTTCCCACACAGAAAGGAAGGAAAAACAGCTCCATTTGCCTGTGCCATCTTATTGCCCAAGTCAGTTTTGCTCATCACCAAAAGGAAACTTCACTTCTAGAAAGAATTCCCCTCACTGAAAATGGAAGATTGAAATAACCAACCAGCTTCCCGAGCCTTTCAGGACTCTGCACAAAGGACTTGCTTCAGTTTCATCCCGCTCAGAAACAAGCAAAATTGAGATGTACAGGCCAGCCCGGGTGGCTCAGCAGTTTAGCGCTGCCGCCTTCAGCCCAGGGCATGATCCTGGAAACCCGGGGTGAAGTCCCATATCAGGCTCCCTGCATGGAGCCTGTTTCTCCCTCTGCCTGTGTCTCTGCCTCTCTCTGTGTGTGAATAAATAAATAAATCATGAATAAATAAATAAAATCTTAAAAAAAAACTGAGATGTACAGAGTTGGCTAAGAATAGGGAAATAAGGTAGGCGTACCACTATCAGTCATAATGTGAGAATGACTGGGATTCCCAGTGATCTGCTCTGTAGAAGACCCCAGCAGCTTTGGCCACTGAAGATACCAATGGCCAACACAGCTACCACATACTTCCTGCAGATTTCACTGGTTTTCTTCCCAGAAATATTCATATTCACTGATGCCAGCCCCCCTCCCTACCCCATTCTCCACTGAAGCCGGGACATCCACCAGCAGCCAGCCCAAGCCTGAGGCTATACAAATACAAGACTCCAGCCTAGATCCCTACAGCTGATCCCCACCTGTGTGCTGGTCTCCTGCCCTTCACTGGCCTTCATTGCAGTGTTTACACCTGTGACAAGATCCTATAGCTATGGAAGTACATGCCAGTAGCCAAGGTCCCTACAGCTGTTTGTGCGTGTAGATCTGGCCCTGTCTCGTGTCACTGGCCTTTACCGCTGGGATTGCCAACTAATCCCTTCACCTATGTATCTGCATGCCCGTGTGCTGACTCGAGACATTCATTTCCACTGTTGTGCACCCATGACAAGATCTAGCAGCCACAGTAGTGCAGACTAACAGCCAGGGCCACTACAGCTGCCAGTGTGCCCACATTTGGCCCTGGCTTTATTGCTTACCCTAGCCCCACCACTATGCATGTTTGCAACGGGTCCCTGCCACTACACAGGCACCTACAGCTGAGTATGTGCACACAACTAGCTCCAGCTACCACCACTGTCTGCCCTAATTCCTATCTGCTAGACCTGGAGGTGCTACCCAAGGACACCAACTGCCATTGTAGCCTCTGCAGATCCTCTGCAGTTGTTTTAAAGGACTACACAGTCATCAGTACTCCAGATCCCAGCATTCTGAGCCGATGAGTCACCACCACATCTGGACCCAGAGCCACCACACACCCCTACACTTGGCACCCTTCACCAGCAGACCCAGAGTTTACAGCACACTCCAGTATGCCCCACCCTCAGTAAAGGCCTCCCTTCACACAAGTAAGCCCATGAAGTGGAAAAGATAACCACTTTTTCAAATGCACAGATACCTACTCAAAGCAATAGGGATTGTGAGGTAGCATGGAATCATTTCACTAAAGAAAACTTCCAGTAACAGACCACAAAGAAATGAAGATAAAGGAATTATCTGATGAAGAATTCAAAATAATTGATACTCTAGATATGCTCAGAAAGCTGCAAGAGTACACAGATAAGGAACAAAATCAGAAAAACAATAGAAAAATGAGTTTAGCAAGAGATATAAAGAATCAAACAAATTTTGGAGCTTAAGACTATAATGACTGAACTGAAGAATTTGATGCAAAGAGTTCCAGCAGACTGGACCAATCTGTTTGGACCAGACAGAAGAATACTTTCAAATGAGCTTGAAGATCTCATTTGAAAGTATCCAGCAGGGATGCCTGGGTGGCTCAACCATTGAGCACCTGCCTTTGGTTCAGGGTGTGATCCCAGGATCCAGGATCGAGTCCCACATCAGGCTCCTTGTGGGGAGCCTGCTTCTCACTCTGCCTGTGTTTCTGCCTCTCTCTCTCTCTCTCTCTCTCTCTCTCTCTCTCTCTCTCTCTGTCTCTGTCTCTCATGAATAAATAAATCTTAAAAAAAAAAGTCCTCTGAAAGTATCAAGCAGAGGAACAATAATAACAAAAAAAATGAAAAGAATTGAAGAAAACCTATTGGATATATGGGACACTATTAAGAGAAATAGTCTATACATCATTGGAGTCCCATATAAAGAAGAGAACGGGGTAGAAAGGTTAAATAAATAATGACTGAGACCTTCCCAGACCTGGGGAGAGATTTGAACATTCAAGTTCATGAAGCAAACAGGTTACCACAAAATCTCAAACCAAAATGATTATAATGAAACTGATTAGGTCAAAGACAAAGACAGAATTTTACAGTAGCAAGAGAATACAGATTTCTCATACAAATTTCCAAAAAGACTACCAGCTGAATTGTCAGCAGAAACTTTGCAGGCCACCAGAGAATGGAGTAATATATTCAGAGTGCTGAAAGAAAAATACTTCCAACCAAGAATACTTTACCCAGCAAATTTGTCCTCCAAAGATGAAAGTGAGATAAATATGATCCTAACAAACAAAAGCTGAGAGACTTCATTACTGCCAGACCTGCCTTATAAGGAGTACTGAAAGTTCTTCATCTTCAAGTGAAAGGACACTAACTAGTAATATGAAAATACAGAAAACACTGGTTAGGTAAGTGCATAGTTAGATTCAGAATACTCTCAGACTGTAACATGGTGATGTGTTAACCACTCAACTCTAGTATAGAAGTTAAAGGACATATTAAAATTAGCTATGAGTACATTAATAATGCATACACAGTATAAAAAGATGTATGTTGTGACATCAAAAATAAAATGTTGGGAGGGAAAGGTAGTAATTTTGTCTGCAATCAAAATAAGTTAAATAGACATATCTGGAAGATGTTTGAATTAAGCCTCACAGTAACCACAAAGTAAAAAGCTATAGTAGATATACACAAGATAAAGAAAAGGAAACTAAAGTGTATCCACTATAGAAAAACATAAATTCACAAAGGAAGACAGAAAAGAAAAAAATAAAGGAACTACAAAAAATTCAGAAAACTATAAGATAGTAACTCTAAGTTAATGATCATTTAATGATCATTATATCATCAAATATTTAACAATTTTAAATATACATGCATCCAATATTAGAACACTTAAGTATATTAAGCAAATGCCAACAGATCTGAAGGCAGTGAGAATACATTAATATTAGAGGACTTCGGGATCCCTGGGTGGTGCAGTGGTTTGGCGCCTGCCTTTGGCCCAGGGCATGATCCTGGAGACCCGGGATTGAATCCCACATCGGGCTCCCGGTGCATGGAGCCTGCTTCTCTCTCTGCCTGTGTCTCTGCCTCTCTCTCTCTCTCTCTCTCTCTCTCTCTTTGTGTGTGAGACTATCATAAATAAATAAAAATTAAAAAAAAATATTAGAGGACTTCAATACTCGACTTTCAACCATTTTTTAAATCTTTATTATTTTGTTTTTGATATATTTCTTATAAATAACATGGTTTGATCCAATCTGAGAGCATTTGTCTTTTAATAGAAGAATTTAGTTCTTGTAACTTTGTTGTGATTTATTTGATCTTTCACTTTATGTTTCTAATGCTTTCTTGCTATTTTTTTCTTTAAAATTTTTGTTCTAGGCATTGCAGGTTTTCATGGAGCTTTTATAGCAGTTTGTATTTTAGAAGGCCTCTTTCCCCTTTTTCTTTATTTTAGTTTCAGGCTGTGTTTTGGTTACCCTTGAGATACTTACATTTCAAAAACATGGTAAGAGGATGCCTGGGTGGCCTAGTAGTTGAGCGGCTGCCTTTGGCTCAGGTGGAGATCCTGGGGTCCTGAAATTCCAGTTCTCTGCTCAGTGGGGAGCCTGCTTCTCTCCCCCCCCCCTGCCTTTTTAAAAAAAAAAAAAAAAAGGTAAGATTTACATCTTCAAGGGACCTAGAAAGAAACTCTTAGAAGTGTTAGTGCCTTTTGGATGGTTTTGGCAGTCCCAATTAAAATGTAGTAGCACCACCCTATGATTAGAGGGAACACACTGTAAAAATAATTCTCTGGACTCAGGGTCAAATGGGGCTTCTTCAAGGGTTGGAAAGAAAGAAGGGGGTCATTTGGGTCACTGTGGTCATGGAAATGATAAACCCATTGGACCGTGCCGGTTTTGCAAAGCAGGACATGGGCTTCATCTTAATGTTTTCTATTCACTGTGAACCTAAGTAGCAATCACTGAGATGGAATAATGGGCACAAGGAGCCAGGCAATAAATTAGTGCAGAGGAGGGCCCTGTTGTGAGTATCACTGGCTCTAGGGGACTTCTTCCCCTTTCCTTCTTCCTCCCCACTAGAGGCCTCAGTAATCCAGTTATTCCACTGGTGGCAGGGATGTCTTCTGTGGTGACACTTCTGCCCTGTTCAGAGAAAACTGATGGGGCTCAGAATTTGTAGTGTCTCAGAGGAAACAAGCATGTAGCCCAGATAGATCTTCAAGAAAGTTATGGATTTGAGGGTCTTTAGAGATACCGTCCAGTTGACACTTTTTGGCAGCTGTGAGTAAAAATTCAGAGCCCTTTCAAACAAAATCTGCAATGGCCAATTCTCTCTCTGTTTCCTGCTACATAAAATCTTAAAGGTTTGAATTTCAGTTAAGATTAGTTTTTTTAATCTCAGTTTGTACATCTTGATTTTTTTCCCTTGTTACCTCATTCTTTTGTGTTATTACCAGAAAATTTTGGGTGACATCACTGTGAGCCCTCTTCATAGGTGGCTGCTTCCTTTTCAGGTGTCCAAGAGGCCTCCTCAATTGAGGTCTGCCTCCACTCAGGTGACATTCAAAGGGTCTTTGGGAAAAGTCCCTAGGCCTCTGCATTGTGATACCAGAGACTTGTCTTGACATATTGGTATGCATGACATTGAATAACACCCAGGAAGCATCCATGGGTTTTGTATTTATCGAAGAGCTGATGTACCTCCTCGGGTTCTTAGGAGATGCTGTCTGGCACCAGATATTCACGACATTTATATTTGTCCATTAATTTATTTAGCAACATCACACCAGGGATTGAACCCATAATATCCCATTGGGTCAGTGAATGAAGAGCAACAGTAATAAGTAGTGATACAGAGATGATAGGCCTGTTGTATTTTTCCTCTGTTGTATTTTTCCTCTGGAGTGTCACTGGTTTCCATTTGTGAGGCTATTTCACTCTTCTGGAGAAGGACATGTAATCCAGGTGCGGCCCACTGACTCCAAGGTCAAAGGGAGAGGTCTCCCATCCTCACAGCAATCTTTTCCTTTTACCTTTTGCCTAGAGCCTTTCCTCAGGCAGTGACAACAGCCTTGTAATTTAATCAACTCTCCTTGACTCACCTTGGCCTTGAGGCCTGAAGTACCCTGATGCACAGTGATTGTCAATTAAGGCCCTTGTATTTAGTAGTCTAATAGTCTTATTAGACCAGATGGCTTTGATCATGCTACTCTGGAGAGATAGTTGGATTAATACAGCAGCCTTGACTTTTTGGGTTGGCAACCCCAGGCAACACATGACAGAGGCAACATGAAAAGCACATAGCAGCCTGATAGACCCCCAGCAAGCAGTGCCCGTTTCTCAGATGGTGTTACCTTCTGAGTTAGGTAGTTAGTAAGCAAGTTGCAGGTAAAGGGCATTCCCCTCAGTTAACTGCACAAAACAATCATGCATTTCTGCTGCCTGCTTGTGTTGTTGTTTTTTTTTTTTTTTTTTGCTCAGGCCTTAGCTCCCGCATTATAGAAAGTTAACTGTGGCCTAGAAATGCCCCGGGGACACTCACCTGGGCCCTGGTTAACTTCCCACAGACATCTCCCCTCTCCAAAACAAAGTTATGACTGGACTGATCCTTGTGGTTCTTATTATAATTCCAAGATACCCTTCAGCAACAACTGTCAGGAAACTTTAAAAAAAAAAAAATTATTACTTAAAAGACCTAGAAACTAAAAAAAAAAAACAAAACCTAGAAACTACACTGCACAACTCGCCCACACAGTGAGTGAGGTTGCAGGTAGAGAGTGCCTGAGGATACAGTTCTGCTTTTATTGGGCTTGATGGTGGGGGCCGAGGGGCTCACAGGCTTACTGTACATTGGTGAATTTAAAGCATAAGAGCCAGGGGGTGCCTGGGTGGCTCAGTAGGTTAAGCATCTGCTTTAGCCTGGATCAGGATCTCAGGCTTCTTGGATTGAGCCCTGCATGGGGCTCCCTGCTCATTGGGGAGTCTGTTGCCCCTGCTGCTCCTCTTCCTACTCCTCCTCCTCTTCCTGTTGTCTCTCTCACAAGTAAATAAATAAAATATTTTTTAAAAAATTAAAAAGAAATAGATGAAACATAAGAGCCAAAGTGTGAAGTGTAGGAAAAGCAGTGGTCCAATGGTTAGTGATAGAATCACTCACCTCTCTAAAACAAAGGAGCCTCAGTGCAGAGAGATGGTCTCTGTCAAGTCACTTAGCTGGCATTGTGTCTCTTTGAGATAGCCCTCTTTGAAGTGCATACCTTGGCCACCAAAGCTTCAGGCTCTTGAATTACAAAAAAGGAAACTGTCGGGGTTTATAATTCAGGTAGTGTTTGAATTAAATTATAAGTGTGTGTGTGTGTGTGTGTGTATCTGGAGGGATGGGGGGTGCAATATGACTTTTGTCCAGGATGAAATCCTCCATTTCTTTTTATGTCTTCTATTAGAAGTTGAGAAATCTAGCTTCCTTTCACTTTCTTCTCTCTACTCAGTTTTTACAATTTTAAAAATCTGGCTATTTTTTATTCCACATTTCTTTAAATGGCTTTACATTACATATTTTCTCTTTTAGAGGTATTTCTTCTACCTCATTGTTATATATTTTACATTTTGGCAAAATAGCCAAGAGTATGTGCTCTAGTGATCTGCCTGGATTTGAATTCTGGCTCTGGGACCCTGGACCCACTGTACCTTAGTTTACTCTTCTTTAACAAGGGATGGATGTAATAGTATGATGTCATGGAGCAGTTAGGAGGATTAAATAATTCATATAAAGTGCCTATACATAATAAATGACATTTAATAGGTGCCGGTTGCCATGATTATTATCATATTAATAACCATTATTTAAGCTTGACTCTGTTATACTGATTTTATTGCTCACTTAATTTATTGCTCACTTCTTAATTGATCTCATCTTCCCAGTCTTTATTTCTTTATTTTGATTGATTTTTGTTGTTGGCTAAAGAATTTCCTCAACCGGAGATTGCAAACTTTTTCTTAAAGAGGATGATAAATATTTTAGGCTTGCTGGCGATGACAACTACTAAGGTCTCTTTGCTACTACTCAACTCTGCCCTTGTAGCTCAAAAGCTGCCATAGTAAGTACATAAACCAGTGGCTAGCCAGGAGGGCATAGTTTACTGATCCTTGCTCAAGACTTTTGTTTCTATTTTTTGTGTTACCTTAGTAAGGTATGTGGATTATACAGTTCCAAAGCCCTTGCATGTCTGAGAATATCATCTGTCACTGATGTAGGTAAATGATGAATTCATTTGTATGTAATTCTTAGAAGATAATTGTTTTCCCTCAAGGTTTTATAGAACTTGCTGTAGTGTTCAAGTGTTAGGGACAATTGTGATACAACATATTACTTCTTTTTTTATGATAAATAATGTTTTTTCTTCCTGGATGGCCGAAGATTTCTGTTTTCTTTATTTCTGGCATTTGTCATTTCACCAGGGGAACTATTTTTCTATTCTGGTTAAAACAACAAGGCTAAGAAGAAAAACTAGATTGATGTACCATGAACTTTGGCTATGTCAGATTGCCTTATTGTCTGGTTTTCATCCACTAAGGACATTTTCTATATATATTGTATTTCAAAAGTTAGCAATGAAATTTTTTTTACCTTATCGTTTTGAATTTCGTATGATGTGGTTTGGTATTTTAAGTGACAGAATGAATGTTCACTGTTCCATATTATATAGTTTGGTTCCTCTTTAACGGAAGCATACAGCTGCACAACCACAGAAGACATATTCTTGAGAGGCACCTGGGTGGCTCTGTCAGTAAACACCCACCTCTTGGTTTCAGCTCAGGTTATGATCTCAAGGTTATGAGATTGAGCCCCTGCATCCAGCTCTGTGCTCAGGGGGGTGTCTGCTTGAGATTCTCTCTCTCTCCCTCTGCAACTCCTCCCCCCACCCGCTCCTGCCCTCTTGCAGCCTCATAAATTAATTAATTAATTAATTAATTAAATCTTTAAAAAAAGAAAGAAAGAAAACAGGAAACAATCTGATTAAATTACTTCGTTTGAACTTTATTAAAACACTAAATGGTAAAGAAGTAAAATTTATAGTATAGTCAAACTCATTACAGTGTTTTAAATTGTAATTCTAGTATAACCCACAGGAAAAAAACCTTGATTTTAACTATTTCATAACAGTGTCTATGATATTTATTTCACAGTAACTGGTTATGAGCCAAGTATAGTCCATGTGGATATTTTTAATTTGCCATTCGGTATCTTGTATTTCAAGAATAATTGTTTGCCCAATTTCACAGTAGAATGCCATAGTTATTCTCATCAACTCTATTGGCTTCAGATGGCAAGATTAATAGTTGATATTTTGGTCAGTAGATAATTCTACAAGACAAAGATGAGGGGAAGCCCAACAATAAGATTTCTGAGTTATACTTTCTGAGCAGAAAGTATAATAGTTAAATTTTTGAGCCACTGATATTCTTATCATGCCCTACTTCACATAAATATGCCTTTACACCCAGCTAACTATAAAATACATAACTTTATAAAAAGAAGTTTTCCTTGACTTTGTACTTACCATTTGTCATTCTTTAAGCCTTTTATATTTTTCAAATATTTGCAGCCTTTATTATTAACTATAGTGTTAATGTGACACTTGCCATGAACTATTAGAAAGAGCTGAAAAGGCCATTATTATCATATTTACTACCTGAAAAATAGTTACTAAGAGAAATGAAATCAGACTGATAAGGCAGCTTATTGGTGAAAAGAAAACTACTCTGTTGCTGCTTAAGTGTGTTTAAAATAATTTTTAGAATATTTTCATTTTGTGTAGCACCCTTCTTCTGAAGCTAAATCATCCCAAGGAAATGTACAACTATAACACATTGTGCTATGGGAACTCTTCCCATTTTCTCTGTATAAAAGGCAGAAAGATTTCTTTCAGACTGCACATAACCATCAGACCTAGAAGAATTCAGGGAGGAATACTGTTTTAAAATCCAATCTTACAGGTTTTTCTCTCCTCTTTCCCCAAGCCTAGTATTATCATAGCAAGCAAGACACTAAGCCTTCATATAAGAGGAATGCTAGTACATTAGTCTGCAAAGAAACAGTCTTGTTTCTAGAAAGGATACATCATTCCAGAATTAGCTATGTTTAAGATATTCTGCATTCATGGGAGGCATTGACCATCTGAAGTACCCCAGAGGAGTGCTGTTGAGTGCTGAATTCTGGAAGCAAATTCTGAGAAACCGTAGTAGAGACGTGATAATATGTTTTTATGTATTCAGAAGGCCGTCATAGAGATGGGGAAGCAGATTTATGTTTTTATCTCTGTAATAAATTAAACCAGGACAGTTTGTAGGAGCTACACAAAATTAGATTTGTATTCTGTATGAGAAGAAAAGCTCAATTAATATAGCCAACGATGGTTAGACTTTAGAAAGGGTGACCTTTCTCTCCCAGAAATAATCAGAGGCTATGTGATCATCGTTACAAATTCAGTAGGCAAATTCATCATTAAATAGAGGTTCATCATAATCTAAAAGTTTTTTTCCTAACTCAGAGTTCTCTGATATTGCATATTAATTACCTCATTTATCCTATAGCCTCATTTTATAACAAGAATAGTGCAGGTAGGAATTCTGTGGTAGAAGAATCAAACCAACAGGAAATAAGAATCCAACCTGCTCATGTCTTTGTTTATTCTGTCAGTACTACCAAAAAAGAATTTAAGGCATAATGAACCATGTTGTTGGAAGAGCCAGAATTAGAGCCTTAGTCTTGTGCCTTTTCTATTAAAAAATAGTAAACAAAACAGTCATGAGGGTCTTGAGACAGCTAGTGTCATTGCTGTCTGAATATTTGACTTACTACACATAGACAAAGATGCTTTTTTTTCTTATTATAAAATGAAGCAGAAAAATCTATTGTGCTTCCAGGAACAATTGAGTCGTTATTGTTATCACTGTTGTTAATAATGGAATAATATCAACACAGGTTCTTAACTAGAACAGACCTAATGGATCTCCATTCCTAGTAGCAAAGATTGTCATGGAATTGTGAGTAAAAGATGTACAGTTATGAACTTTGTATAGAATCTTACTGTTTGGGATCCCTGGGTGGTGCAGCGGTTTAGCGCCTGCCTTTGGCCCAGGGCGCGATCCTGGAGACTCGGGATCGAATCCCACGTCCGGTTCCCGGTGCATGGAGCCTGCTTCTCCCTCTGCCTATGTCTCTGCCTCTTTCTCTCTCTCTCTCTGTGACTATCATAAATAAATAAATTTAAAAAAAAAAGAATCTTACTGTTTTAATCAGTTCCAACATATGCTATCCTTTTGGAAATCATTGTACAGGAAAAAGATTATGTCGTTAATGCAGTGGGGGAAAGCTTCACTGTTTATTCTGTAAGTAGCCTGGAATTCAAAAGAATTCCTCTCTCAGTTCCTAACTCACAAAAAGGTTGTGAGTTAGCAGAAACCCTGGACACCTTAAAGCTTTCCAGACCAGCTAGATGTAAAAATTATACTGAAGGACACCTGGGTGGTTCAGTTAGTTGAGCATCCAATTCTTGATTTCAGCTCAGGTCGTGATCTCAAGGTTCCTGGGATTGAACCCCACATCACATTAGCCTCCATGCTCAGCAGGGAGTCTGCCTCAGGATTCTCTCCCCCTGCCCCTCCCACTACTCTCTCCCTTTCCTCAAATAAACACATCTTTGAAGAAAAGTATATATATACATATATATTACTCTGAGACCTACTTTTAAAGGGAGACAAGGCAGTAGAAGAAACATGATAAGCGGGGATCCCTGGGTGGCTCAGTGGTTTGGTGCCTGCCTTTGGCCCAGAGTGCGATCCTGGAGTCCCGGGATCGAGTCCCGCATCAGGCTCCCGGCATGGAGCCTGCTTCTCCCTCTGCCTGTGTCTGTGCCTCTCTCTCTCTCTTTCTCTCTCTCTCTCTGTCTATCATAAACAAATAAATAAAGCTTTAAAAAAAAAAAGAAACATGATAAGCAAATGAAGATTGAACAGGCTAAAAGAGCTATTCTGGAAGAACCTTTCCTGATAGACTGGTGAGGCCTTGAGAGCATACAAGGCTGCTGCCCTGATGTGCCTCATTTTGACCAGCACACTAGAAGCTCAGCCCCTAGAGTACTGTCAGTGCCTATGCTTTAATGAGCACTCTAAGTAGCTCCACATAAAGCAGATACTCCGTTTGAAAGTAAGCCAGGATCAAGAGATATAGAAAGCTCAAGAAGTACAAGGTGTACTTTGGTAAAATGAATTTAACCTTAGTTGTAGGAGGACATATAAACTATGATTTGCTAAAATAACTCAGTCATTTAAATGATGACTGTGCCTTCACAAAATTCACAGGACAGTGAGAATAAACTATGATGATAAAGCTAAAATTTTAAGCACCCTGTGCACTTCTGTAATCAGTGGAGATAGGGAATGGGAACACTGCTTTAATTCTTGAGCTTTAATTCAACATACTGACTGGGTCTTGCCAATTTTTCCCCCATTTGTGTTCCTTTGGACTGTATTCCTCCCGATGTGACCTCCTCTGTCACTGCTTCCTTTCTCCTTCCTTTTACCTTAAATATTGGCTTCCAGCTCCACCTTCTCCTCAACCTCCACTTCTCCGTGGGCACACTCACTTCAGGCTGTGTGCCAGCGACTGCCAGCTTTCACCTTTCTTGTCTAAGTTTTAGACCCATGTTTCCTACTATCTCAGCGGCTTCAACTGCATAGGCTGTGGACCCTTTGAATTCAGCAGGTCTGGTCTGAATTCCTTTTATTTCTCAAACGTTTTACATCCATTTCAGCTCTGGGTTAATGACACGCAAGCTACCCAGTAGCCTAAGCTACCCTGTCAGCCTTTTTAACTCTCAATTCTTCACAGCTAATTAATCATTAAGTTGCATAATTCCACCTCCTTATTTCAAATTTGTTTCTTCCTCTCCATCACCACTGCCATTACCTCAGTTCACATTTTCAACCTTTACAAGAGCTGTGATCTTTTCTGAAGCTGGTTCTTGTTTTCTAACATCCTTCAATTCATGCTGTAGCCAGAGAAATCCTTTATAAATGCCTGTTCGATGGTGTTGCTCCCCCACTGAAAACTTTCAACAGCTTTATATTTTCTGCATTTGTTAAAATCTCAGGTATCTACAAGGAATAGGCAAATAATGTATTTGAAAGAAGTGGGCCGAGGGTGAGACAATATGGGGAGAATAGCAGAATGCATTCCTGCCTAAAGCAATTCATATTCAGAATTTTTTAAAACATGTGACAAACCTATTTGAGAATCTAATGTTGCCTATGGGTTTCCAGTTAGTGCAGCCAAGTCTAACATTTGAACATGGCATATGCAATATTTCTCTTATGTCAGGTATCTCCTTGAGATGAACAGCTTGGAACTCAGCTATCGCAGAGACTGATCTAATCAGTGAGTCATGTTTTGGTTTGGTTTCCTTTCTAGGTTAAAACATATCAGAATAGAGTATGTGTGTATTACTGTTAAGAATCACTGTCTTCCTATTGGATGCCATGGAGCATAATGAAACAGTTTATTGCCTCTGGAGTCAGTGCTAACCTAGGTTCACATAACAGGTTGCCACATATTAGCTGTGTAATTTTGAGCTAGTCATTTATGGCTTTGAGCTCCAATTTCCTACCCTGTTTAAAAAATAAAGAGAAACCTTCAGGGTTGAGCATACAAAATCAGATAATTATTGAGCTTTAAATTATTGTGCTCAATGCTTGGCATAGTAACTCTTCAGTAAAAGACAGCACCCAGACAAGTAGGAAAAATTTAAGAAGTGACAAGGAATATACAAAAATTTCCTCATCAGTGTCCTTTACAACAATGGTATTTATGGCCTAAAGGAGAGCAAGCCTGTTGGAAGAAGCCATTATCAAGTAAGGCAGGCAATTGGAAGCTGACAAACACATGATTCACCCAGGCAACTAAAAACCAGGAGCTCACCAGTCTGTCTGGCTAGCTAGCTAAAAATGGAATATAACCTTACAAGATGTTACTATTGACAAATATGTGAGCAAGACGGAAATATAGATTACCTGTAACTATGCATAATGTACTAAGCCCTTTTTACTTTTCTTGTTCATGAATGATCTTTTATTTTTTTTTTTTAAATTTTTTTTTTTTTTTTTTTATTTATGATAGTCACAGAGAGAGAGAGAGGCAGAGACACAGGCAGAGGGAGAAGCAGGCTCCATGCACCGGGAGACCGATGTGGGATTCGATCCCGGGTCTCCAGGATCGCGCCCTGGGCCAAAGGCAGGCGCCAAACCGCTGCGCCACCCAGGGATCCCATGAATGATCTTTTAAATTAAAAAAAAAAAATGATGTTAACTGAAAATTTCATTCAATAGTATTAGCATATATAGGATATTTTATTTTGGTTTATTCTCTACATCTATATAAATTTGAAATACTGAGAGAAAGAAGTAAACAACTTTGTTTTCTTTGCCAGAACATTTTGCATGGTGAGGAAGGAGGGACATTATATTTTATTCTAATGTACAAGCATGTTAATTATATTTATATTATAGTGATTGATCTAGGAACATTAAAATGTCTTGAGCTTTTACCATTCAATTAAGGGAAAGAAAATACATGCCCTTATCTTCTTAAGCTTTGCATTTTTCACTTTGTTTTTTAAACTTCAGCTTTATTTTAGTATTTACATATACTTTGCTCAGTAATTTGTGTACCCAGCTGACATGGTTGAAATAGGAGGTTGAGTAGTATCCTCTTCTGCCTATAGATAATAACCTAACGGCTGAATGACATCTACTGAACTCCTGATTACACTTCAAATGGAAAGACTAGAAGACCAAAGTAGAAATCTAGCTTTTTTTTTTTTTAACATCTCTTTATTTGTTTTAGAAAGAAAGAGAGCGAGCAGGCACACATGCATGAGCAGGGGAAGGGGCAGAGGGAGAGTAAGAAGCAGAATCCCTGCTGAGTGTGGAGCCAAATGTCACCAAATCCCACAACCTAGAAATCACGACCTGAGCTGGAGCCAGGAGCCAGATGCTCAGCCAACTGAGCCATACAGGTGCCCCAAAATCTAGCTGGTTTTTAAAAGGCAAGACAAAGACTTAGAGTTTCAGCCTCTTATGTTCTAAGCCTCTACTTATAAGCAGACTTTCATGCCCAGATAAAAAATACTATATTTAAGTAACAGAGCAACTTTAATATGATACAGTTAAGAGGATGGCTTCTAAGAAAGCAAAGCTGACATATCTAGGAGATTAATGGTGAAACTCAAGAGACAAGTTCTGTCTTTACTGGCCGTAGTCAAGTTTGTCTTTCAGTTTTAAGGAGTACTGCTGCAAGATTGATCTAGGTAAGTATGGTAGCATTCTGTGACTTGATATTACATTTTAGTGTTTAACCATCTGTTTTTCTTAAAGGAGTGATTTTTTAATTTTTAGTCAATGCCTTCTAAATATTTTTCTCTCTTCCCTCTCTTCTTCTCCTTCCCTCTCCTTCTCCTTCCCTCTCATCCTTTCCTTCCTTTCTACTTGCAGCTCCTCAGAGAAATTTTGAAATTGCCTTCAAGATGTTTGACTTGAATGGAGATGGAGAAGTAGACATGGAAGAGTTTGAACAGGCAAGTTATCCTAGAAAGTTCCTTTAAGTACATTAATATTTAATACATTTTCATGTGACTTGGAGTTATTTTGGTCTTGGTCAGCATACTCAGGTGCTGTCCAATTTTTGAAATACTTAATGTGTCATTTCTGCACTTTTAACAAGTGGGTTTTATTTATTTATTTTTTTACTCTAAGTGTAAGGAGTTATTTGAGCATATGATTAAGGTCAAAGTTGTTCCAGTTCCCCAATATGGATTAGACTGTGATGCTGAGATGAAATTCATCATCATGTGTTTAGTCAATTTTTATTAAACAGTTCCTTTGTGCCAGTAATTCCAGAATATAAAGATGAATGACATATGTTCTGAAAGGATTTCTGTAAGAAAAGGAAAAATGGTACCATGCCTTTGACCATGTAGCAGGTCCAAGCTATAGATATATACAGTTTTTGATGAGTACTAGGAAGAGATTACATTTCCATAAAATTTCTCTCATTGATGGGCCATAATACTTCTCTAGATACAATTACTATGATTGTCAAAATGACTTCAAAATAAAACAAACCGAAACAAACAAAATATATATACATATATGTACGTGGGAGAAAGTATGAGGAACAAATATCTTTAAATAAGAAATTCACATCCTACAAAATTTGATATGTTTGTATTTTCATTATTATTCAGTTTGAAATATTTTCTATTTCACAGTCTCTTTTTTGATCCCTCAATTGCTTAAAAGCCTGCTGTTCCTCTGCTCTCTGTCAAATAAATAAATAAAATCTTTTTTAAAAAAGTATATTGTTTAATTTCCAAGCTTTGAGGTTTGTTCTTTTACTTATCTTACTGCTACTGATATCTAATTTAATTACATTGTGCTTAGAAAACATACTGTGCATGATTTAATCCTTATTTTAAATGTATTGAGCCTCGTTTTATGGAACTGCATTTGATCTATCTTGATAAGCATCAATGTGGCTTCTTAAAGAACGTGTATTCTGCAGTTATTGAGTATGACATTTTATAAATGTCAATTCTGTCTAGCATCTGGGTGGCTCAGTCAGTTGAGCGTCTGTCCTCAGGTCATGATCCAAAGTCCCACATCTGACTTCCTGCTCGGCAGGGAGTTTGCTTTTCCCTTACCTGCTCACACTCGAGTGCATGCTCTCTCTCCCTCTCTCTGTCAAATAGATAAATAAAATATTTTTAACAAACTATTTTATTTATCTATTTGACAGAGAGAGAGAGAGAGCACAAGCAGGGAGGGTGGCAGGCAGGGGGAGAGGGAGATGGGGGGCTTGATGCCAAGACTCTGAGATCATGACCTGAGCCAAAGGCTGCCACTTAACCAAATGAGCCACCCAGGTGCCCCATAAATCTTTAAATGTCAATTCAGTCAAGTTGGTTGACAGTGTTGTTCAGATATTGTTTGTCCTTACTGATTTTCTTTAACATAGTCATTCTAGCAGTTTTTTGAGATGCAGTTGTTAAAATCTCCAACTATAACTATGCAGTTATTTGTTTCTCCTTAATTATGTTGATTTTAGCTTTATGTATTTTGACATTCTCTGTACATTTTTGATTGTTAGGTTTTTCTCATGAATCAATCCTGTTATAATTATGATATGTCACTCTTTATCTTTGGTAATACTCTATCTTAAAATCTATTTTGTGTGATTTTAATATAGCAACTCCAGCTATGCTACTATTTGCATGTATGTCTTTTTTGCATCCATACTTTAAATATAGCTGTGTCCTTATATTTAAAGTGCATCTTTTATAAATAGCATTAGTTAGGTCTTGTTCTTTTTTTTAATCTATTCAGTCTTTGCCTTTTAATTGCAGTACTTAATCCATTAACATTTAATATAATTACTAGTTACATAATTTATCAATAATGTATGATGTATGTATGCAATTTATCAATGATATATGTAATTTATATATAATCTAATTGGAATTAGACCAACATTTTTGCCGTTTGTTTTCTGTTTGTTCTTTTAGATTTTTGTTCCTCCCTTTTTTGAGATTAAATATTTTTCCAAGAACTCTGGTTTATCTAGAATTTTAGCTGTACCTTTTTGCACTATTTTTATAGTGGTTGCTCTAGGGAGTACAACATAGATTCTTAAATATACATAATCTACTTAAAATTAGTATTCACATGAAAGGTAGAAACTTTGCTGGAGTACCTGGATGTTGCAGTCGGTTAAGCATCCACCTCTTGGTTTCAACTCAGATTATGATCTCAGGGTGGCGAGATCAGGTTCTGTGTTGAGCTCTGCACCTAGCATGGGGTCTTCTTGAGATTCTCTCTCCCTCTCCCTTTGCCCTTCCTCCTGCTCACTCACTCTCTCTTTCTCAAATAAATAAATAAAAATGTAGAAACTTTGCAACCTAAAGTTTTATTTGCCTCTTCTCCATCCTTTATGCTATAGTTGTTCTGTGTATTATATCTACAGACATTATAAGCCTCATAATAATTTTTGTAATTTTTGCTTTAACAGTCTTATTTTTGAAAGAAAATAAGAGAAAAAATAGTTTGTTATATTTACCATTCTGATGCCCTGTATTCCTTCCTGAATATCCTGGTTTCCATATGGTATTATTTCCATTCAATTGGAAAAACTTTTTTTCAAAGGTTTATTTTATTTACTCTAGAGATGGGGGAGAGGAGCAAAGAAAGGAGGAGAAAGAGTCTTAAGCAGACTCCACACTGAACATGGAGCCTGATGCAGGGCTCCATTTCATGACCCTGAGATAATGGCCTGAGCCAAAACCAAGAGTCCAATGTTTAACCCCCTATGCCACCCAGGTGCCCCAGAAAAACTTTGTTTTGCATTTTTTGTAGGATACATGTGTTGGTGATGAATTAATTTATATCACCATTATTTAGGGAAGGAAGTTCTGGGTTTAGAGTTCTAGATGTAGATGTAAAATTCTCAGTTGTTGTTTCACTGTTTCTGTTTTCTTCTGATTAAAAAAATCTGTCAATTTAAATCATTGGTGCTCTATTTACAATATGTTGTTTTCTCTCTCTGCTTTCTAGATTTTCTCTTTATAATTGGTTTTCTAGAAATTTGATTACAGTGTGCCTCACTGTGGTTTTCTTTATATTTATCCTTTTTAGTATTTGATGAACTATTTATATATTTGAATTTTTATGATTTTTATCAAATTTGAGAAATTTCTGGCCACTATGTCTTAAAATTTTTTGGCCCCATTCTCTCTTACCTCTCTCTTCCAGTAATATAAATGTTAAGACCATATGTGATATTGCATCACAAATCTCTAAAGCTCTATTATTTTTTTTTCAATCTTTTTTCCTTTCTGCTATTCAAACTGTATAGTTTTTATTGATTTATCTTCATATTCACTGACTTTCTTTGGTCAATTCTGCTATTAAGCTTATCTAGTAAATTTTTATTTCAGATATTGCATTTTTCAGTTCTAGAACTTTTTTAAGATTTTATTTATTTATTCGAGAGAGAGAGAGAGAGAGAGGCAAAGACACACAGGCAGAGGGAGAAGTAGGCTCCATGCAGGGAGTCCGACATGGTACTCAATCCCGGGTCTCCAAGATCATGCCCTGGACTGAAGGTGGCGCTAAACCGCTGAGCCACCTGGGCTGCCCTAGAACTTATATCTTATTTTTGATACAGTTTACTTTCTCATCTGAAATTTCCTAATTTTTCCTCATTCATAAGCATATATTGTGCTCCTGACCATTAATATTTAACTTTTAAAATTCTTGTCTACTAATTTGCAGTATCTTGATAATCTTGGAATTGATCTCCATTAATTGCCTTTTTCTCTTGAAGATGAGCTAAATCTTCACATTCCTTCATATGTTAAGTAATTTTGGATTTTTGTCTAGATATTATAAATGATGTGTTGACTTTAGATTTTGTTATATTCATCTGAAGAGTATTAGTGTTTTGTTTTAGCAGGCAATTAGCTCAACTGGATTTGATTAGAGTTTATATACACAATGTGGGACTTAACCTTTCAGAAGCAATATAGCCATAACTTCCCTACTCCTATTACAGATACTAAACACTATATTTGAATTTAGAGCAGATGGGTCCTGGGTGGGTGTAGGTGGCTCAGTTGATTAAGCATCTGACTTGGGCTCAGGTAATGATCTCACAGTCCTGGGATCAAGCCCCATGTGGTGGGGGTGGGGGTGGGGTGGGGGGGTTCTTGCTCAGCAGGGAGCCTGCTTGTCCTTCTCCCTCTGCCCCTCCCTCTGCTCATGGTCTCTTTCTCAAGTAAATGGAGCAGATCTGTCTTATTTCTGTTATTGATGGTGATATGCAGAATGACTTGGAACAGCCACTTCATCATTCATTCACTTGTTAGAGAAGGGCGTGTTATTTCATCCAATGTGATCCCTTAATAACTAGCTTTCTTAATATTGGTCACTAGGAATCTTGATGTAAAAACTCTTAGACCAAAAACAAAACATAATTATAACGTACCTTGTGAACAAATGACTCTCTTTAGAAGTTTCTCTGCTTCATCCTTATGTATTTTACATTCTTGGGAAATAAAATTTATTAAGTTGAGAATGCTCTAGGATTCCAAACATTCAAATTTTGCACTGATTTCCCAGGTAAACAGGTATTTTCTTAACACTATATTTGTCAAGCTTCTAAAAAAGTTAAACAGAAGCAAGAAGAGGACCTCACATATTTTGAAGTTAATGTTGCACAAAGCAACAATTAGTTAAGCATCTGCTTCTGGCCCAGGTCATGATCCTGGGTCCTGGGATCAAACCTCACATCAAGCTCCCTGTTCAGTGGAAAGCACACAAAATCTAGTGATACATACCTTTTCTATTTTTTTTTTATTTTTTTTTCAAAGATTTTTAATTTATTTATTCAGAGAGAGACTGAGAGGCCGAGACACAGGCAGAGGGAGAAGCAGGCTCCATGCAGGGAGCCCAACGCGGGACTCGATCCTGGGTCTCCAGGATCAGACCCCGGGCTGCAGGCAGGGCTAAACCGCTGCGCCACCGGGGCTGCCCCATACCTTTTTAAAAAAAAAAAGTTTTTAGGGCAGCCCGGGTGGCTCAGCGGTTTAGTGCCACCTTCAGCCCAGGGCGTGATCCCGGAGACCCAGGATCAAGTCCCATGTTGGGCTCCCCACATGGAGCCTGCTTCTCCCTCCACCTGTGTCTGCCCCTCTCTCTCTCTCTCTCTCTCTCTCTCTCTCTCTCTCTCATGAAGAAATAAATAAAATCTTAAAAAGTTTTTAAAGAATGCTCATTATAAATAGTAGTTTATATATAATGGGATAGTATTTAGACTACGCTACTATTAATCATTAATGAAGATGATATAGCATTAGTTAGTCAATTTTTCCTAAACTCCTTTTTCCCAGTCACTTACAAACACATTCTCAGCACCACACTCTTGAAGTTTCTCCCATAGGAAGAGTATAAGCTGCAATATTACAGCCACAGGCAAAATTTAAATCATTGCAGGTTCTCAATACTGGTTCATCACTGCTGTTGGAAAATTCTTCAGTACTCAGAATCAGGCAGATAAAATGACTTATGTATTGCCTTCAAAATAATAACAAAAAATGTTCTGATTATCCTGTATTCAATTTAAAGTCTAAAAACCTTCAACCCAAGAAATCATACCAAAACCACGTATGATACTAACCTAGATTTGAAGACATAGAGATAATAGACTCTAACTGACTTTTCCAGTGAGACAGGTAAGGCCCAAAGAGTTTTAATGACCTGCAAAATTCTGCTCTCATAAATTCTCTCTCAGAACTGCAGAAGCAGACCCCATGTCTCCTAATTCCTTATCTCATGTCTTTCCATTATACTACTCCACTGTTTATACAGCCACTTAACTTAAATCTTCTTTATGGTCACAAATAATGAATAAAATACATGAGACATTTAACTAAGGTAAATCTGTTGTTTCAACTCTCAAGTTTTAAGTGTTAGGCTTTTCTAATTTGGCAATTTAAAAAAATCAGCCACAAAGCTGTATGTATTGTTTATTTATATAACACACCCTTATTATTTATCTTTACATATCCCAATTTTAATAATTCTGAATAGTTGCTGTTTTAGCTTGTATAAAGAGGTAGAAAAGATGCAGGAACTAGTAAAAAAAAATATAAAACAAAAGCTACAACAATCATAGACTTGCTTCAAAAAGCTCATTTATATAGTTAGGCCAGGGTTGCTAGTTCCAAACCTTATCCTTTCTCAAAAAAGCTCATTTAAAACTTCTCAAAGCTGGTACCTAGGTAGTCAGTCGGTTAAGCATCCAATTTTCATTTTGGCTCAGGTCACGATGTAATGGGTCATGGGATCAAGCCAGGTGTGGGTCTCTGCGTTCAGCAGGGAGTCTGCTTGAGATTCTCTCTTTGCCTCTCCTTCCTCCTCTCCCCCTACTCGCATGCATGCTCTCTCTCTCGAATAAATAAATCTTTTAAAAAATCTCAAGGATTAAACTAATTCCCCAGCTTTTCTTGGGAAATTATTTTGTACCAACTTTGTATTTCATTTATCATTCTAATAAATGTGTTATCTCTCTTAGGTGTCACTATTTGCCTATAGCTATGCTGCTTCTTATCATAACTAGAGTCAGTAGTGAGAAGTATGAAGTTTTTAAGTCTCCTGCAATATGGAATGTATTACTGTGAAGTTGATCGTTATTTTAGTGTTTTGTGAGAGGTTTTGAAGCTCAGAAACGTATGCTCTTTTCTGAAGAGAAATTTTTAAAAGTATCTCAGTTATAAAGATCTCAGTCATCTGTATTAGAATCATGGTTCCACTACTTGCTAGCTACTTGACCTTGAACAAGTTATTAAACACTATGTGCCTCAAATTCCTCATCTGTAAAATGAGGATAATCTTAGGACTTAATAGGATTGTGAGCATTAAAAGAGAATTGTAGAATAGTGTAGGCAAATAAATAATAGTTATTGATCTTACTTTCATATGTTTTTGTACTTTGTAATGTTTTTCTGGATGGGGATTTGCTTCTCTTCTAGGTTCAGAGCATCATTCGCTCCCAAACCAGTATGGGTATGCGTCACAGAGATCGTCCTACTACTGGTAACACTCTAAAGTCTGGCTTGTGTTCAGCCCTCACAACCTACTTCTTTGGAGCTGATCTTAAGGGGAAGCTGACGATCAAAAACTTCCTTGAATTTCAGCGTAAACTTCAGCATGATGTTCTGAAATTAGAGGTAGGTATTCCTTGGACTTGAAGAGATCAGGGCACCGTCCAGCACATAAGCACTTAGAGCCACTGAGTTGGGAGGGGCTGTATATAGACACTCTTTCAATCTGTCTCCAGCTGTGAGAACTGATTGGTTTGAACCTGACAGCAGATAGGAAATACTATGTTCTATGAAGAGGTTTGGAATAGGTGGTTTTGGGACTGAAAACCAAAAAAGTCTAAATTGAAATTCTTAGCTGTCTTTGTATACTCAGCTTGAGGGAAAGAAAATTCAGGGGTCAGAGCAGTTCTCAACCTGAGCATGTATCCCCAGTTTTATGTTTATTTTGTAAAAGGCACCAGGAGGTAGAGATGAGGAGGGATAATAAGCAGAGCTTCCTTTGATAGTTTACAAAGGTGGAAACAGCTGGAAACAAAAATGTCAGAATAAAAATATATATGTTCAGCGTTGCAAAAATGTCATACTGTGTTTGGAGAAATTACTTTCCCAGTTATAGTTTAGACCATCATGCTATTCAGTTCCTGGACACAGCTCTGTAAGAGCATTACCTTTCTCTATGTGTTTATTTAGTGAATTAAGTGTGTTTTGGGTTAATTGGCTACAAAGTCTGTTCAATTCAAAACATTCATTAAATGCCTTCTAATGCACTTTGTTTTCTGAAAAAATGAAATCTTGTTTCTTAAGATTTTTAAAAATTCCTTTACATTCGTGTTTCTCAATTTCTTTTTTTTAGAAAATATTTAATATTATTTGAAATTTGAAAACATTAAATTACTATGACTAAAAACACATTCAAGTATTAAAGAAAAGCACTCCTTTGTTTTTCAAAATTCTGATAAGCTACTCCCACCGCTTCCACCCACTTAACTCAACTGAGACAGTTTGAAAAGTGACAACTGAATTCCCATTATTGATAAGAGCACTATTGGCTGTTCATACTCTAGGAAGGAAGAAGTATGGATAATACTAAAAATCAGATCAAACTTTGAAAATGTGCTTTTGTACTTGTTTTTTGAAAATGGTGTAATTGATACTCAAAGAATTTACCTCAAAAAAACAATAGATCTACACAATTCAGCTTTCTAGAGGTCAGTTCTTGGCCCCTATACTAAATGGTAAGTGCTATTTATATTTATGTATGTGTATATATGTATATGTGTGTGTGTACACACATATATATAGCATGAAAAGCAAAACTTTACCCTCCCAGGAGTCTCTGGCTGGGGCTGAGAATCAACCTGACATAAGATAGATTACTAGGAGAAAAGGATATAAATTTTTACACATACATGGGAACCCCCTAGGAAAATGAAAAACCCAAAGAAGTGGTTAGGCTTAAGAGAGTTTATATACTCAGTTGAACAAAGGCAGGCAACTTATCTTTATGAAGCTTTGCATTATTATCCCCAGAGAAGGGCAGTCAAAGTTGAGAGTAATCTATACAAACAGACCAAAGTTAAATAATTCTTATCTTCCTTTGGTCTCTCCATATATTTTAGTTACTTTTCTATAATTGCCTGTCTTCATTTATTTCCTACTGGTATAGGAAGGACATCTTTCACATTGGAGTTTTATTTCCTGCTTTCAAGAGTCTACTAACTTTTGTGTAAGAATTGGTATGTACTGGGATTCTAGACATATGCCTTGGTCCCACTATACATAGCAGGAATGGTCTTTGGAAATTTTATAACATAATCTGGGAATGTAAATTACTTAACTAATTAATTATATAATTACAATTAAACACAGAGTAAAGATCCATAAAGTACAGTCAGAGAATAAAGGGAATGGTACTTTTAACAAACTTTAAACAATATGTAGGCATCTGGGGCATGGAGCAGGTGCCAGCCTGACCACAATCTAGCCTGACACTCATTCCTGGACACACAAATGGGAGTCTCAAGAGACAGGGCATGGGACTTTTTTTTGTCTTTCAGTCTGAGAGGCTATAGAGCAGAAAGCCCCCAAAAATTACCAATGAAATAGAATATTATAAGGCAGATTAGGGATTTCATACATATGTACCTGCACATAGCCTACACCCAAATGCAGGAGGGAAAAAAAAAAGATGTGAAAGACAGTCGTATCTAAGATACTTACTACAGAAAGTTCTTTTGTATTTGACTTTGACTTAGAATCATCTACAGGCTTTGGTCCAAGACTACCAGGACTACTCCTGTTTGCCAATTAGCAAATCCTCAATCCTCATGTAAGACTCTTTTGTTAAAGAGCCCAGCCTAACATGTATTAAATATCCTATAAATGTTTATTAATCTGGAATCCATTCTTTCCATGTAATGGTACAAGTCCAGTGAATAAGTGTCTCCTTATCAATAAATCCCATATTTAAGTGTCACGAATCAATCAACTTTGTCTTTCCAGTTAGATTTGTAATTCTTTGAGATGTGAATAGAAGAAAGAACATACCTTTGATGCTCTCATAATGAGATCTAAGTTAAAATTTTTCTTCCACAACTTATTATGTGACATTTATTGAGTTATTTACTCTTGTAGACAAGCCTCGCTCCTCATTTGTAAAACAGGGCAATGGTTAAGTGAGTCATGTTTCCTATGGGCTGAATTTTGTACCCCCCAGAATTCTTATTTTGAAGCCCTTACCCCCAGTACCTGAATATCTGACCATATTTGGAAATACATTCCTTAAAGAGGTGATTAAGTTAAATGAGGCCATTAGAGTGGGCCTAATCCAGGCCTACTGGCGACTTTGTAAGAAAAGGAAAGGTGCCCATACACAGAGGGACAACCACATGAAGAGACAGCAAGAGGGTAGCCAATAGGAAGCCAAGAAAAGAAGCCTCAGAGGAACCCTGCTCTGCCGGTACTTTGATCTTAAACTTGCAGCCTCCAGAATTGTGAAAAAATAAATCTGTTGTCACCCAGCTGGTGGTATTTTGTTATGGCATCGCTAGCAAACTAACACAGTGGTATATGTCTGATGCCACCTCACCTGTACATACCTTTAGTAAGTATTCTTTCTTTCATCTTCTCTTTATATCCTCTGCCATTTAGTATGGCAGTTGGCATATACTATGCACTTAAACAGGTCATCTCAAATGAATGACTGAAAGGTCCTTTGTTGAAATACTTTTCTTTTTATAAAACTTCTAGAAAATGGAAGCAGATTTTTTTTTTTTTATGAAACACTTCTGACTTTACATCTCAAAGCTTGGGTAATTTCTCCCCTCACTGAATATGAAACATAATCTTACCGTCATAGCCAAGAGGAAAATGGAAATGATTAATAGTATCTTAACTTTCATGTGGATTTTTATAATTCCATCATTCTTTCTATTTACCTCATACTAGTTTTATTTCATCACTTATTTAGTTTAAAATTTCAGATTTATTATTTCATTTAGTTGTTTCTCTTTTATTGTTGTTGTTTTTAAGATTTACTTATTTATTTTAGGAGGGAGGGGCAAAGGAAGAGGGAAAGAGAGTCTTAAGCAGACTCCATGCTGAGCATGGAGCCTGACACAGGGCCTGATATCATGACCTGAGCTGAAACGAAGAGTTGGACACTCAACAGACTGGGCCACACAAGCGCCCCTCCATTTAATTATTTCTTTTTCTCACTACAGTAGTTTTGAGAGTGAAGAGAACACTATATATTGGTCAAATTTAATTTCCAGAAGGATCAGAGAAGAGGGGAGAAGAAAGTCCATAAACATTTATTGAGTGCCTATTATGAGCCAAGCAACTTATGAATATTACATGCCATTATTCTAAATCCTGCCAACCCTATTGTGTTTAGTGGTATTATACCCATGTTACAGATGTAGAAACTGAAACTCAAAAAGAGAAAAGTCACAGAGCTATCAAATGGTAAGAGCAAGAATTCCAACTCAATCTTTCAGACTGAAGTAACTTTTATTCTTTACTTGATTATTATTAGTTTTAGTCTGAGTTGAGATTTCTTTGCCTGACTTATTTGGAACTGTAAAGAAAAACAAAGTGTTCTAAATTTTAAGAACAGAAAAAGACTGGGACGCCTGGGTGGCTCAGTGGTAGAGTGTCTGCGTTTGGCTCAAGGCATGATCCTGGGTCTGGGGATCAAGTCCTACATCAGGCTCCCTGTGGGGAGCCTGCTTCTCCCTCTGCTTCTCTCTGTGTGTCTCTCATGAATAAATAAAACCTTTAAAAAAAAAGAGAGAGACCAAATTTCTTGAATATCTATAGTCTTACCTTCTTTAGCACCATCTTTTCTTAGCTCTTTTGCCTCTCAAATTGAGTCTTATACCTGAGAAGAAATACACTGTTCTTTTGTGTTTATAAGATATTACTTAAACTAGTTGTTTAATTTTTATTACAATCACTAGCTTGTTAGGTTTTTATAAATGTTTTGATGCTTTTAATTCTGGTCAGATTTGTCTTATCCTACCCTTTTTCTCTATCTGGAAATTCAAAACATGGGTTTAAACAATGACTTCAGAATACACAGTTGGTTTTTAAAAAAATCTCTTTTGAAGTTATTAAAAATTCCATCTAAGGCTACAAAGAACTATTGAGTTCCTTAGAGACAGGTGCCAAGTCTAATTCCAATTAATATATTCATTGATTTCTTGAGGACTACAGTAAGTTGGATGTCAGTCAAAAATGAAAGGTAATAAGAGAACTCTTTGAAAGAGTATAATTAATTTTAATTTGGGGGGAGGGGAAAAAGGAGCTGTCATTATGTCAAAGAAAAGCAAAAACTAATTTATACAAGAAGCTGCCAACTCCAGAATATACAAGAAAACTGAAAGAACATCATCTAATAAAATTCCAATCTGTAGCATAAATTTTGGGGTTCACATGCTTATTGCATAACCAATCACATTATTACATTTTAAGGAGGCATGAGTATCAATTATTTGAAAGCAAATTGAATATAGTTCAAAAGATAACAATGAGGGGCACTGGGTAGCTCAGTTGGTTAAGCGTTAGTTTCTTACTTTCAGCTTAGGTCAGGATCTCACGGGTCCTGAGATTGAGCCTTGCATGGGACTCCAAGCTCAGCAGGGAGTCGGCTTGAGATGGCTCTGCTCCTACCCCTCCCCCCACTCATAGGCACACAATGTATGCATCCTCTCTTGGTCGCTCTCTTTCAAAAATTAATAATTAAATCTTTTTTAAAAAAGTTTGTAAAAAGGATAACAGTGACACATATTCCCAGTCTTTAGGAAAAAAATTATTGAAGTTAACAGATATGTTCAGTCAGAAAGAAAGATAAAAACGAGAGACATAAAGAACAATGCTAATTATTTTCCTTTGTCAATAAAAGTAGAGTAAAAAAAAAAAAGAGAAGGTTAATTTAAGTTAAATATTGAGGAACTTTTTAAAAAATTATACCTATAACTACATGAGTAAAAGTGCCTAGGGAAATTTCACATCACCTACCCTTTATATCATCAAGCTGACATCTTCGTACTCACCTCTCTAAAGTGCTAAAGTAAAATTAAATCTGTCTTGCTCCAATGCAGAGGACCATATTAAGAGACAAACCTCAGCTCTTTTCCTGGCCAAAAGATTTGGAGGAGGAGACCAAAAGGCAAGAAGGCTTTCAATCAAACACTTTCTGGAACTGGAACACTCTTGGCAAATCAGATTGCTTTTTATCCTAATACCAGTTTTGTTTTGTTTTCTTTCTTCTGGGAAACTGACTTTTATGTAATCTCAAAAATGAGAATGGACTCTTGATTTAATTAAACCTAAGAAACTAAATAAGATATGGTCAATTATGTTTCTTTTAATTTTATTCTTCAGCTTTTGCCCATACAAAGCAGAATGTGGATAATAGTAAATTATAGTATCTTATTCCATCCTTAGATGTTTTCAGCTTGAAATTTCCAAAAATCATTAAACAGGTTATTAAACAGTACTTGTCTCTTTTAGGTATTTATCACTTTACAAACCAAGTATATGTTTAAAAGTAAAAAGTAAAAGCCTATTAAGGTAACAATCCCCACCATAGAAAAATTATAACTTTGTTATTTGGTTGCAGTAATAAAATTATTTTACTAGTTCATTTTTTCCAAAAAATTTAAAGTACTTAGCCAACGTGAACTGCTTCACGTTATGAAATTTTGAGGAGAAAAAGCCATAGCAAGCATTATTTTCCCAGATGTTTAAAAAAGGGAATCTATTACTTTAGCCATATAAAATATTTTCATTTCTTGTTTCTCTCAAGTTATTTATTTTAATCCCTTTTCTTATTTCTTAAATCCAGACATCTGTTTCTTTTATAAGAAAAACAAATTGGGGCACCTGGATGGTTCAGTTTGTTAAGTGTCTGACTCTTGATTTCTGCTCAGCTCATGATCTCAGGATTGTGGTATTGATCCCTGCATCACGCTCTGCACTCAGCACTGAGTCTTCTTGTCTGTCTCTCCCTCTCTCTCTCAGTAAATAAATAAACAAATATCTTTTAAAAAATTGGATTAGTAACATGACCCATCCAACCAACTAGTCTTTCTTTGCCTGGAACAGAACACTAAGGGATGTTTTCGGAAATAATCATTAATTTTTTTAATCATTAATTTAAAAAAATAAAAACGTATAAAATAATAGAATAAAAATGTAATTTCCCTCAACAACTTTATAAATCAGTTACTCATGACTTAATGTGAACACTTTTTTTTTTTAGATTTTATTTATTTATTTATTCAGGAGAGACACAGAGAGAGAGAGAGAGAGAGAGGCAGAGACACAGAGGAAGAGGCAGGCTCCATGCAGGGCGCCCGATGTGGGACTCGATCCCAGGACTCCAGGATCACGCCCTGGGCTGAAGGCAGGCGCTAAATCACTGAGCCACCCCGGCATCCCCATGTCAACACTTTTTAAACCTAATTATATTTTCTGTCTGTACCACACATCGTGAAATGAGGTCCAATATTTTACTCTGATTTAATTCCTTGCAATTCCCTTTACACCCTCTAACTCACGTCTGCTATCATTTGTGGCGTACGGATTCTTTGGCTGTAGAATCAGACTGAACACACTAGATATGGTAGAGTGTCCGTGACGATGTAAAGCTCCCTTGATGTTGTAAATACAGCCTTGATCATTAGTCTGTGAAAAGCATACAGAACAGCACTTTTTGGTTTCATATCTTTTGGAGAATGAAGGAGAAAGTTTTTAAAGTGATACTCTGTTGCTCAAAATATATAATTCTAGCCGTGATTTTTTTAAAGGCATTAATTGGCCCTTCTGAATCTGACCTTTTAGATTGATCCTTGAAGTGCAGGAAACTGGTAGAGATTGATATTCTTCTTTGATTTGCAAATAGCTTTACAATTCTAAAGTCAATACGTTAGTGATCTTTGCAATAGTGGGCAATCTCCAGGATTTTCCTATCATCAATATCTTTAACTTTACTTTCTAAGCTAATATTAAACCAGGTGCAAGACAAATGGAGCTCAAATAAATCATGAAGATTTGATCTTTCTCTGGAAATTGTTCCTCAGTATATCATTCATATAGTCTTATCAGCCATCTTTTAGTAGAACATGGCGCTTCTCAATTTATGAATGAGCTGTGTACCAATGTATCAAAAATTCATAGGTCGGTTATTTGGAATTCAGAATGCAGTGATAATTTTTCTAATTTCACACACAATAGAATACTTACAATATTGTTGAATGTAATAATAGTGAAATGAATAGTATGAAAAATGATGATTGTGTGAATTTATAGTTCATTGTTTAATCTATACATACCCTTCTAGCCACAACAGTCTTGAAGGTAAACCTCTAGCAATATCAAGTATTTTAACAAAAGTTTGCATACATACTACGTAAAATGAAAACACTAGCCAACATTTCTTGAGAGGTTACCATTGAGCCAGGCACTATTCTAAGTGTTTTATGTACATTATTTAATCTTCACAAAGCTATGATGTTGGTATCATAATTATCCATATTAAACAAGGAAACTGATGCACAAAGAGATTAAATAACTTGCTGGAGGAGGAACTGAGATTTTATTCCACGCAGTCTGCCTCCAGAGTCTGCTCTTAGAACTTACACTAGCTTTTTCCGGGAGTTATGCTAAATGCCCAAGATAATAAGATGAACAAAGCATTGTTCTCCCAAGAAGCTTACAAAGGTGACACGAATGAACCATAAATTTTGCACAGTATTATAAGTATTGTACCAGACATATTTTTATGATGCAATGGGAGTATAAAAGGGGACATGTAAATCAGTCTGTGAAGAGCACAAGAGACTGCTTAGGGAAGCTTTCCCCAAGGAGGCAATATTTGAGTCAGTTCTAACCAAAATTCATTCTATCTAAAAAATAGGGTGGTTAATTTTTATTCACACTTTGTTCTGGTTGTAGAATACGTGAGAAGAGGCAGGGGAGCCCTGAGTAACACTGGGACTGGAGCCAGGAAAGAGTGACAGAGAAAATGACCTTTCTTATCAAGTCTGAAATTAATATGTCTCCAAAGTGTTCTCATTTTGGTAAAGAGACCCTGTGCCATCAAGACCAGGTCTGTGTGGAGATCATCAAGAAACAGATGGAAGCAGGGGGCGGGATAAGAAAAGAGGCTTTCTTCAGATTTCTCTAAGAGTTACCTGGGCCCATGGGCAGATCAAATTTGGCCTCTGACCCAGACTTAGAGTGAAGAAATTTGAACTAAATGACAGGCAGGGTGTCTGAGTAGGTCTTTTCATTTTTCTTCCTCCTAGGGCCATCTTTAGCTGCAAATGCCTTTCAGAATTATGGTCTTTGGAATTTACAAACATTTAAAAATAAAGAATTAGGGCTTTAAAGAATGACAGTTGTACTAATGAGTGAAAAGAAGCTTTTTTGTCCTTTTTCTCCATGCTTCTTTTAACTAGTTTGGCTTCAAAAAACTCTAGTAGATCTCTCTCTCTCTCTTTTCTTAGAGGAAAAAGGAGATTTTTTAAAAATAGCTTTAGCCTCTAGCCTGCCATACAGTCTTAGAGGAGTCTAGGGAGTCTAGACAATGTCTTAGGAACCAGAGCCAGCTTTGCAGTAATTTGTGAATAAATAATGCATTACAGCCTGTTGAATTCAGACTCCAAGCAAATGCCACTTTAGAGGGTCATATATATTACATCAACTTATTATCCTCTGAATTCAGTTAACAGCATAGAAACAAGTTTTTTCTCAAGTCTCCTTCATTTCTCCTTTTTCCTATTATAATAGAATGCCTTCTCTCCCTCCCCACCCACACTTTCCTCATTTATTTTGTATCAAATCTCTCACATTAGCATGAATGATTTTTCTTATTAAAGCTTCTTGGACTAATGAAATACAAACTACGTCAATCATATTTTTAGCATTTAAAAAAAAACCCTCCAAATAAAGTAATGCCCAAATATCTTTTTTTAGAATGCCCCTTTTCTTTACCAGTCTTTCCTTGAAATCTGGTAGCCTATCTACCAAGCAGAAAAATAAAGACAAAAAAAAATGTAGCACAGTTTTTTGTGTTTTGGGGGGTTTTGTACTAATAACAAATAAAAACTACCTTCCCACAGACTATAGGTGTCTCCTGCACTCCTTCCATTATCAGCAGAGGGAGTGAGGGAAGAACCAGTGACCTGTGTTACCTAATATCTCTGTCCAGTAGCCCATCTTGATATTCTCTGCAGCTTTGTAGCCTTTAAAGTTTGAAAAGATTACAGGAAATTTGCCAACTTCACAGTCACAGGCATTATGTTGTTTAGATTTTTAATCCCAAATCAGTTGATTTATAGCACATCCAACTAGAAAAATAAGTGTGGTATATTGAATTCATTGTACTGGAAAATATTGTTCACTGGGATGTTTGATAATATTTTTTTCAAATTTCTATGTAGATACATTTGTGGAGCATGATGCCAGAAATTAAGGAAGAAACTGAAGTAGTTTCCTTGAATACAAGATTGGTCATTTTTTCTTTATTAGACATCACATATAAAATTATTTATTAATCTCTGTCATCATTGCTAAGAGTGTTAATATACTATATTTTCCTTTCAGTATAGTAATAGTTCTCATGGATTTTCTGTACTATTGGCAAAGTAAAAACTGAGAAATTCTGGAAGCATTTGTTGTAGTGGAATTACCTTCCCCATCTGGTAGCTTTTTTGTTATGGTGGTAATTGTTTCTCTCTCTGTATAACAAAGTGACATTTGGGATGAATTAATGTTAATAGGGCTAATTTAACAGTTGTCTTGTCTGAGGTAATGTGTCTGATTCTTCAACTCCAGCTATGGTGTTGCTGCCACTGCTAGTATAGATTCTTGCTCAAGCTCTAGTGGTTTTGCGAAGTAAGAAGATTGTTTCTAACCCCTTCTTTCCAAAACTAGAGTATTACAACTGTATTAGTTAGCTGCTATTACATAAGAATTTACTCCAAAACCTAGCAGCTTAAGACAAATATTCTATCACACAGTTGCTAAGGGAAAGGAATCCAGGAGCAGCCTAGCTGCGTGGTTCTGGCCGTCTAATGAAGTGCAGTCACATTGTCAGCCAGAACTGCGGCACTCTAAAAGCCTAAGCTAGAGGATCCTCTGCCAAGCTCACTCACACTGTTGGGGGCAAAAGGCTTTTAGTTCTTCACCTTGGGTGTTTTCACAAGGCTCTCGTGACACGGCAGCTGGTTCCTTGCACAGCAAGTGTTCCAAAAGAGAGAAAGTACAACCAAGAAGTCTTTTGTTACCTACTCTCAGGAGTGACATCACGTCTGCTGCATTCTTTTGGCCACACAGACCCACCCTGGACCATGGTGGGAAGAGACTACACAAGAGTGTGAGCATTAGGAGATGGTGGAGCTAGGGGGACATCTTCATAAGGCTATCACATGTATAAATTCACCGCCTTTCCCAGAACATAAGACTGGCCTTTGGACGGCTATGTCAAGAACAGTTCCAGTGACGTGTTGTCAACAGTAATGCTGTCTTACAGATTCCGTACTGTTGCTCCCTTTGCTAGCAGTTGGCTCATTGTATAGGCTGTCCCACCAGTTTACCTTTCTGCTCTGTGGTGATTTGATTTTCAGATGCCTCACTGCCTTTCTGTACCACTTGGTACAGCTCAGGGTCACCACAGTCCACCCATGTTGCATTAACTTTGAATCTGGTGAATAGAGTGGCCGCCTCATTCCATTCCCTCCCATAAGACGCTTGCGTCCAAGGAATTTTCAAGCACGGTATGTGAAGTTTCTCTCTGCTTCACCAGACATGCAGCCACTCACTCTTGCAATCCAGGCTGTGCTTGCTGTATTCCCATCCCAGGCCCTTCCATCTCCAGACAAATGTGCCTACTGTGTAGCTTTTGAATTGATGAGGAAGGCTCCTCTAAATCTTTAGGATTTGATTTATATTTTTTTCAAGGAGTGGGGTTTAGTCCCTTTTTTTGCTATGAACCATAGTTTATTGCTCCCATTAGTGGCAGAAGTATTGGACATTTTGAATAAATCTCACTTTACAGCCAAAACATTATGATGTGATGTGTTTAGTTTCCACGCTTATAAATTTATTCCCTCAATTTAAGGAAAATGTCTACAAAGATCACTCTGCAATTCAATATTTCTTATGAGAGTAAATTTTTTCTGTGATATTTTATAATCAACTTGGGAAATTCCCACTGACATAATGGTAATGTGTTAAAAACCTAACAAGTTACTTTTTTACTCAAGATATAAGGAATTTTACTCTCACAATACCTAGAATATGATACATATAAAAACACTTAGATAATGTGTTACTTAGTAGCCTTCTATCTGAAAATGTTCATTTCTTAAGTGTGATGAACTTTGAACTTTATTTTTTTATTTATTTATTTTAGGAGAGTGTGTGAAAGGAAGGAGGGGAGGTAGAGGGGGAGGGAGAGAGAGAATCTTAAGCAGGCTCCATACCTAGTAAAGAGCCTAATGCAGGGCTCAATCTCACTGAGCCAACCAGACGCCCCTGGAGTTTGATTATTTATTTATTCATTTATTCATTCATTCATTCATTCATTCATTCATTTATTCATGAGAGACACACAGAGAGAGAGAGAGAGGCAGAGACAAGCAAGCTCCATGAGAGGAGCCTGACGTGGGACTCCATCCCACAACTCCAGGGTCATGCCCTGAGCCCAAGGCAGACGCTTAACCACTGAGCCACCCAGGAGACTCTGGAGTTTGAATTTTTATTTTTTATTTATTTAATTTTCTTTTAATTTCTTTTTTTTTAAGATTTTATTTATTTATTCATGAGAGACACACACACAGAGAGAGAGACAGAGACAGAGAGGCAGAGACACAGACAGAGGGAAAAGCAGGCTCCATGCAGGGAGCCATGCAGTCCCCCTGACGTGGGACTCGATCCCGGGTCTCCAGGATCACGCCCTGGGCTGAAGGCAGCGCTAAACCGTTGAGCCACCCGGGCTGCCCTGGAGTTTGAATTTTTAAAGCAGAAAGTAGCTACTCTTTGGCTATCCTTTTACATAATTCCCAATTATTCACTTAGGTATAAACTCTCATCTTACCCATCTGTGATATTAATTTAAAAAATGGGACACAAACTGTGATGTCCATCAGGACACCTTAAATTGAACTAGAGGTTTCAGAGAACTCGTAGCATTTCTTGTTAAGTATATATGTATCAGATTGAATCTGATTGACACTAGTTTTTAAATTTGAATCTAAAATAATAGCTGGGATTTTTGTAATACTCAGGAAATTATACTGGTGGATTTACTGATTTTGTCTCAATCGGACTTCAGAGAGACTTTGAGGGATTTTTTTTTCCCTGTGGATTTGAATTAAGTTTTATAGTTCACTCTAAATATCTATCTTTATGCTCTGACAGAGTTATGATAGCTGGGGGAGCAATCTCTTTGGTTTTCCTCACTTGTGAGTATGTATAACCTCAAATGTGATGTTAATGTGGTTTTACATTCAATTCCTGCCCAAGAAAAATAATAAATTGTGGAGTTGGTTGATCCAGTGAGTATACTAAGTCCATTTATTTGAACATGCAATCATTAACTCACCAAAACTAATCAGATTTTAAACATACTTTGTCAACTATGCCCGGGAGCCTGCTCTTCTAGTGAGACATAATTAATTTCAAACTGGCATAATGGGGCATCGCTTTCCACTCCCTTCTAAACCTGCTTTATAGAGGTCATCCAAAATGACTCACCTTCCCACTCAGCTTTTTCAGTAGTCACCACATCCATCTGCTAGAGGGCTCAATAGGGCAGATCCTCAGAGCAGAGTAAAAGTTACATCAACTTGATAAATGAAACTGTTAGGCTATAATTAGTATACGTCAAACCCTAGTTACTAGATAGCTTCGAATATTTGAAACACCTACCTCTCTCTGCCAGTATTTCCTGGTAAATACATGAAAGAACAAGGTGCAATTTTACTCATTATGTTACCATGGTGGCATAACTTTAGTGTATTCCATTGGTTGGCTCTGATCTAAAATACCAATTAACTTCCTCTCTGCCTCCATACAAAAAAGTGCAGTGATCTTGACCTCGTGTGTGTGTTGCAGTCTTCTCTAGTACTGCAAAGCCATGGGCAGTGTGTAGCCTCCCTAGATGGTTTGGGGCTTATTGATGCTGCCCAGCTACATGACAGCCAGAGGCGAAGAGCTGTTTATTTGAATCGTAGTAAAGGTATAGAAACGAGAATGACCAACTAATATTAGTGCCTCTGCCTTCTGTGTTACTTCTGGCTCAATCAGGTTAAATATCCTTGAAAGCAGAGGAGTATAGGAGCAACTTCTTTATTAGTTCCTACTGCCCCTGTTACCTGGCATTGGCCATTCACACTGATGTATCGAGAGTTGCACATCTAATAAGACCCCAAGAAGGAAAGGTATTAAAAATAATGTAAAGATTTAAGGGAGCATAATTTCAAACATAAAAATATCTGCCAGCACCAGCAAAAGCAAGACCTGCCAGACAGAAATAAAGAATCATCTGATTTTCAGTAAAGGCTCAGCATTAAGCAGTAAGAAAGCCAAGCAACCGTAAGCTTTGCACACCCACTCCTGCAGTCACTGTCAGTAACATCATCTCATCCAACCACTTCTGTCCATCTCCACTACCATTATGGCCCAATCTACAGTCATTTTCTGCCTGGATTACTTCAGTTGCCTCCTTACTAGTCTTATGATAGCCGCTTTCGCCTTCCTTATCATTCTTAGAATAAAGACTTAAACCCATGCCTATAGTTGTATAATTTGACCCCTACAGCTGCCTCCTCCAAATTCATCTCGTACCAATCAGTCTTCTACCTCAGGGCCTTTGCATGACTGTTGATTGCCTAGGACATTCTCATCCTCTTTTCCCTCCCTCTGGTCACCTCTTTCCTATTCCTCAGAACCCAGTTACACCTTTACTCAGTCAAGGAAGTCTTCCCTCTTCACTATCTTCCAAACCCAAATTAGACCACCTTTTTATATTAGATGTTTCCAAAGCACCTCATGCTTTTTCTTCAGATTACTTAATTATATAGTCATCTGATTATTGAATATCTGTTTCCAAACACTACCTAAATACTTCTAAGAGAGACTATTGGGCTCATCATTATTTCCTTAGTGCCTGGCATAGTACTTGATACAAGCAAGATGCTCAGGACATAGTGCTAAATTAGTAAGTATCTCATCGCATGTGGACAACAGCCTGATAAAGGCACACACACGTGCACATACCCACCCTGTCTCTCTCAATGGCATCATATGGCTTAGTGTATCAGTTCCCTTTTGGGTTATCTACTCAACTTCCAACAATTCCTTCTCTAGGATTTGTTCCACACTACTTCTCAAACACAGGTGTGAGCTCCTGGAAGCTGTGCTTGTCCTTTGTGCCTCCCCCTTATTTCCTCTCCTATCACTATCTCCACCCTCCTCCACCCTAGCTCATTGGATCAGGAGTTGATGCCCAACCTAGGTTGGACCAGTCATATTTCTCCATAAGAAATTTGAAATTAGGACTAGAGACAGTCGGTCTCTTTTGGTGGTTGAACTATAATGTATCCTCCAGAACTCCAGGGTAATGGCTTCTGCCCACTGTGTAGACACATGAACCACCCAGAAGAAAGGCTAACAGCAGAGACCAAAGCAGCTGCCCAGAAATGAGAGCATGCCAACTTTCTAGTTCTGGCTTTCAGTCCTTTCTCAGCCATGAACTGCCTTGGTCTCCTAGGGTTCCTAAATTTCTTTTTTTGTTGAAGCTAGCTGGAGTTGGTTTCCATTATTTGCAACAAAAAGAAGCCCTAGTACAACTAGAAAAACTAAAAATAATGACCCCCAAACATGCCCAGACTTTATGGAAAAAGACTTGGTGGTCACTGAGCTCATATAGAGGATGAACAAACTTCAGATAACTTCCAGGTGCCTTGTAGGGTATCACAGTTAGTCTCGATTATTCTTATTATCTGCCATGTTGGAAGAACCTTATGCTTAAGCGGGAAACATTCCTAATTAGCTCTTTTTAAAAATTAAAAGACTACCACATAATGGAAAAGTACCTTCTATGTCCCTGAAGTTGCTTTAAGAAAACAAAGCAAAATGAAAAACTAACATTTAAGAAAAGCAATCTTAATTAGCTGGGTGACTTAAACAAACAAAAACAAAAAACTTTAGCACTGAGTAATTTAGCACATAACCTCACTTGATAGTTTCTCTTTGGTACTCTAAAATATGTCATTGGCCCGCCGGGGACAGCTCAACACTTTGTTAATAACTAGAAAATAATAGAAATAGGGGCACTGGGCAGCCCTGGTGGCTTAGTGGTTTAGCGCCACCTTCAGCTCAGGGTGTGATCCTGGAGACCCGGGATCGAGTCCCACGTTGGGCTCCCTGCATGGAGCCTGCTTCTCCCTCAGCCTGTGTCTCTGCCTCTCTCTGTGTCTCTCATGAATAAATAAAATCTTTAAAAAAAAAAAAAAAGAAAGAAATAGGGGCGCTCCTGGGCTGCTCACTAGGTTGAGTGAATGACTCTTGGTTTTGGCTCACATTATGATATCAGGGTTGTGGATCGAGTCCAGAGTTGGGCCTTGGGCCCCATGCTCAGGGTCTGCTTGAGATTCCTCCCTCTGCCCTTCCCCCCACTGGTGTGCTCATGCTCTCTCTGGTGCACGACTCTCTCTTTCTCTCTGTCTCTCTCTAAAGTAAATCCTTAAAAAAAAAAAATACCAAGCAAGTTCTGTTTCTCTTTCTCACCATTGTCACCATAAAAGACCTTAATGACTTTTATTTTCCTATTCTTTGGGGGAAAACATGTTTCTTTTTTCTTTTTCTTTTTTAATAAGGAGTGTGATACTGATGCGTTCTTGCCTTGTAGATACTTTACCTTTCATCTGCCTGTGATTAGACCCATCATTTCTTCCGACTTTCTGTATTAAAGCTTCAATGAGCTACCTATTCATGAGCCTCAGTCTCCCCATCTTCCTTCTATTGGTCTTCTTAGCTTGCCACTCAATTTAACTTGAATTCTAATTCTTGTATACTGTGTTCTACTCTTTGGCTCTCCATTTTCTGTTCTAAAAAATTGGCAGTTTCCAACATTATTTTTAGTGTATTGAAAAATATTAACCATTCCGTAGAACCTAAGGAGTTCATTGCCTACACAGTGACTTTCTGAATGGTCAGAAATAAAATGAGTGATAAGATTAAGCCAGCCAAAAAGGAATCAGTCATTTCAAGTGAGATAAACTGAGATTTGAGGTCTGGAGACCAAAGAATAGAATGTATTTCTAATTTTACATGTAATGCCCTTGAACTATAGTAGTTTTCTTTTTTGTTGTTGTTGTTTTTTTGTTTTTAAGATCTTATTATTTATTTATTCATGAGAGACAGAGAAAGAGGCAAAGACACAGACAGAGGGAGAAGCAGGCTCCTCACAGGGAGCCCGATGCAAGACTCGATCCCCAGACCCAGGATCACAACCTTAGCTGAAGACAGATGCTCAACTGCTGAGCCACCCAGGCATCCCTCAACTATGATTTTTTTTAGGTATTTTCTGAATAAAGTAGAAAATTGAGAATATGCAACTTAATATTCAGCTCAGTTCATATGGGTAAACATAGATATAACCTTAACAATTTTTTTGTTTTAGTGTAATAGACCTGTGTTTCTCTCGGTTAAACTATTTGGCTTTTATAGAACATAGGGTCCTGATGATGGATTCCTTGAATCCAGCCTTTTTACTAACCCAGCCACAATGATTTTTTCATGTCTTATGTCTATGGACATTGTTCTTATAGAAAACATCAACTAATGACTATTTGATTCTCTGTCCTCCTGAGTATAAACTGACAGTGTAACATAATTACCTGGGCTTTTTTTTCATATTTATTAGGAATATGCATACTTCTGTGATCTTAAAACCAGCCTGTAGTCATGGGCTTGTTAAATCATTTTTTTGTATAAACAGTATAATGCAGTTTTATCATGGCTATAATCATGCCAGTAATATACATCCATTGAGACTTACTTTATTTTATTATTATTTTTTAATTTAATTTTTTTATTTTTAGAGAGGGGGATGTGGCAGAGGGAGAGGGAAAATCCCAAGCAGGCGCCATGCCCAGGATGCAGCTTAATGTGGGGCTCAATTTCTGTGACCTTGAGATCATGATCTGAGCTGAAATCAAGAGTTGAATGCTTAGCCAACTGAGCCACCATGTGCCCTTCCACGTAGAGTAATTTTAAAATCTACCGGACTGTGTTGTAGTACTGATTTTGTCCCATTACTTTTCAAATCTCAGGTTCCTCTTACATAAATGGAGACTTTAGCTATTACACCTATCTTGGGGTAATTATGAGACTCAAATAAGAGAATGAATAGGAAACATTTTGTATATTATTATCCCTCAGTCCAGTTGTTTGTGTCCTGTATGTAGTAACTACAGAGCTTATTCTTACAGCTCCTATTTCCATAAATTTTTTGCATAAGCCCAGTTTTTATGGGAAAAGAAAGTTTATGATTTAACTTTTCATGCCCTAAGCATAGTTCCACTCCTGCCTCTGTTCCTCCTCATAAACATGCAAAAAGTGTGTGTGAAGAGGAAAAAGGAGAGTTAAGAGAATTACTGAGTTTTTCTTTCCTTTCTCAATTTTTTTATGTATTGTCTTTATAAAGAACAGAAAGTTTCTCTTTAAACACAGATGAAGCAAAAATAAATAAATAAATAAACAGAGCTGAAGCTAACAGAAGCAAGTGTGACCCCCAAACTATTATTTGGAGCTAACATTTATTGTTATTAATAATACTATTACCAATAGCTGACATTTAATCTATTCTAGTATGTGCTAGGTAGGCATTGTACTGCCATATTTCATGGAATCTAAAACATAAACAGTGGAAAAAAGAAAAAAGTAGGAAGATGGATCATTATTTTATGTGCCACTAAGAAAGGAAAAAAAAAATGCTGTCAAGTAAACCATGACAAAAATGCTTTCTTTACACCAAAAATATTTGGCTAATACCTATTAAAATGTGCTTGTAAGTTTAGATATATTATGTGTCATTCTTATACACACATAAAAGGGAATTATACACAAAATAGATTGGTCTAAAACTTCATCAGATTCAAAGTCCAACTCTTATAAATTTCTCTTTGACTCAAAACCTGTGTTTTTCCACACAGTACTGTCCTTTGAGCCATCAAGAGCATTAGTAATGTAGCATTTCTTAAAGGAATACTCCACTTTTACCTGGGATTTTCTTCTGAGCCATGGATGCCCGTTCAACACACGCTGATGTACTCATACAGCCAGTGACAACAACATTACAGCTGCTGCCTAGCCAACATCAATTGTAAAAACATACTGAGTTTAGAGATATTAAAATGCAAAAAATGTAAATAAGTAAATACATCTTAGAAAAGATAAATTGGGGTGATTATTTCTCAAGTATTATCTAACTTAACTCTCACAATAATCCCAAGAGAAAAGTATGTATTACACCCATCTTACAAACAAGGGAAAGGTTAAATTAATTGCTCAGGAGGTCATGGTGGATAAGTGATCAAGAAATACTAAACTCAAGTCAATCTACATAGCCTAAATTCTGCCACTGAAATATACAGCTTCATTTATATTCCCCATTATAATTAAGAACTCTGATGTGGATGCAGGATGGCTATCCTAATCCTTCCAGAACTGGGGGTGGGACCTCTGGATGGTGCAGTTGGTTGAGTATTGAACTCTTGGTTTTGGCTCTAGTCGTGATCTCGGGTTCATGAGATCAAGCCCTGTGTGGGACCCTGTGCTCTGTGTGGGACCTGCTTGGGATTCTCTCTCTCCTCCTCCCTCTGCCCCTTCCCCCTTCCATGCACACATTCTCTCTCTCAAATAAATAAATAAGTCTTAAGGAAAAAAAAAAGGAAAAGGGAGTATACAGTGCTGCATAAAGTATTTCTCAGAGGCTATCAAACTAGAAGTTTAGTGAATAAAGACTAAATGAAAAGATTCCTACAAATATCTTCAGCCAACTGTAGATACTATGATCTAGTCTTCTAATTCAGATGGGTGGTCTCTGTGTTTTGATAAAATATTCTCATTTTCCTAGTGGACTAACATATGGCTATAATGATTTTTCAACATTATCCTGGCTTGCATCTTATGAAAACTGATGATATGGTAATTTTCTAATGTCAAGTGACAGAAACTTTACTGATGAGTTTTTCTGGAACAAATTAATGTACCTGTCATTCTCACCTAATCTATCATTTCAGCATAGTTTCAGACTCTGAGTACAAATTGTTTTGGCCTGTGGAGTCTGGCATCACCTGTCTTGTCTGCATCCTTTGCTTGATTTACCTATTCTTATTGTTTCTTTAAGTTTGTTAGATGCAAGCTAAGTTTTACTGAGAAATTTTATACAGTTGACCCTTGAACCTTGGGGTTATGGGTAGTGACCCCTCACCCCATGCAGTCAACAATCTGCATATAATTTTTGACTCCCCCAAAACTTAACTACTAACAGCCTACTATTGACCAGAAGCCTTACCAATAACAAAAACAATCGATTAATACGTATTTTGTATGTTATATGTATTATGTACTCCACTCTTACAACAAAGTAAGCTAACAAAAATAAATTGTTATTAAAATCATAAGAAAAATAAGTAAATAAAATCATAAGGAAGAGGGGCACTGGGCTGGCTGAATCAGTAGAGCATGCAACTCTTCATCTCAGGGTCATGGGTTCAAGCCACTGTTGGGCATGGATCCTACTTAGAACAAGAAGAAGAAAATCATAAGGAAGAGAAACTACATTTACAATCTTATACTGTATTTATTGAAAAATTATGGGTATAAGTGGACCTTTGCAGTTCAAACCCATATTGTTCAAGGGTCAACTGTATATAACAATTCAGATAAGAAGCAAATGGAGCTTCATAGCAGAACCCACATTTAATCATACCCTTGAAACTCTTAAGGGGAACTTTAGGATTTTTTTTTTTACCTGGGATTAATTACAAATTCTAAAGAAGTGGCACAGTCTCTCCTTAGGTATTCAAGAGTGTAGGCTGGAAAGCGTGTCTTCTCCTACTAGATGATAAATACAGAATTGGTAGGTGATCTTATAAATGATGGAGAGATTTAATCAGTCAACCAAAATTATTCATTGAGCACATGCTGTGTGGCACAGCTCTGTTTATGACACAGTAAAATATACAAGGCATATATTCTGGGACACCTGGGTGGCTCAGCAGTTGAACATCTGTCTTTGACTCAGGGTGTGATCCCGGAGTCTGGGGATCAAGTCCCGCATCAGACTTCCCTGCATGGAGCCTGCTTCTCCTTCTGCCTATGTCTCTGCCTCTCTCTTTGTGTCTTTCATGAATAAATAAATAAAATCTAAAAAAAAAAAAAAAACCAAAGCATATTTCCTTCAAAAAGTGTGTAATGTTATGAGACAGATATAGGCACTTTAAAAAACAAAGGATAATATAAGATAAAGCATACTTTCCTATGAGATCTAGACCTTACTTACTGTAGGAGCACAGAAGACTCAGGAAAGTTGAGTGTGTTTTGGAATAATCAGTAGAACCATAAAGAGACATTAAGTTCATTGGAAGATAGGGTTTGTGTTGCCAGATAAGAAGGAGAACAACATCCCAGGCAGGGAAAATAACATAAAGAAAAACCCACAGGCACCTGGGTGGCTCAGATAGTTGGGCGTCTGATTTTGGCTCAGGTCATGATTTCAGGGTCCTGGGATTGATTTCCAGTCCGGGCTTGGTGGGGAGTCAGCTTCTCCCTCTCCCTTGGGCTCTCCCCCTGCTTATGTTCTCTGTGTCTCTCTCAAATGAATAATTTTTTTAAATTTTTTAAAAGAAAAACCCAAATGCTGAGCATAAAACAAGCCTTTCTCTGGAGCCATGTGGGATTCCAAGTCCTTTCACAGCTGATGAAAGTTTCCTTTGGGATACAAAAGGTGTGAAATTGATCGGATTCCCCTTGTTATGGAAAGGCTTTTGTGTTTATATTTTATCACTATGAAAAAGCATTAGGCACATGATCATCACAGCTTGGAGGACATGTTGCATATTTTAGTGAGTTGATGGCTAATTTACATCATGCTGGGGCCCACTAAAAATTAATATCCTCCTTTCCTCTGTTATGCAAATTTCGATATTCTGACCATTTGCCAGTGATTACTGCCTACTGACTTAGAGAGTTTTCTCCCATTATAATAATGGGAGAAAATTACCCATATTCTTGTGTAAAAATGGTAACATGAAGAAATTGGTGCCTCTGTCCCCAAGATTGGTATTAAAAGGTATTTGATTTGGTTTTTAATTTTTTCACTTTTCCTTTTTTTTTTTCTTTTTGGATCATGTAACTTTTTAATCTTTATTCTATTGATATGATATATTACATTAATTGATTTTCAGGTGTTAAACTACCTTTTCATTTGTGGGATAAATTCCACTTAGTTATATTGTATAATCCTTTTTATATGTTGCTAGATTTGGTTTGCTAGTATTTCCCTGAGACTTATTTTTCTTTATTCAGTCACTCACTATGATGAGGAAATGATCCACTGTGAATACACCAAGGCCAAAGTAAATTGTATATCTCACCTGTCATCATTATTTTTTTAACAGCTTTTCACACTGGCTGCTGCCTTCCACAGTTTGCCACACCTTTAGGTAAAGTCAGCACATCACGCCTTGTAGAGTGGTCATTAAGTGTCAAGTAATGAACAAGCTAAATCTTCAACTCTTTTATGAATGCTGACATGCTGTCAGCAATGCCAGGACAAAAACAGTATGGGAAAATGTTGTATTTTTCACCTTGACAGTAGATCCCAGACAGCTATCTACAGAAATGATGAAGTCAGAGGAAAACAAACAGGAAAACACTGACATACAGTGAAAGGAAACAGCACTTTGCTTTCCTATTACAATTAGTCCTTGGTTCTTATCTCCTAAAATTGGAGCTTTTATATTTTTTTCCAACAGTCAGAGTCTGTCTCCAAAACTCTTGTGATCTCATATGAAAAGAAGAATGTCCTTGAACTCTGAATAATGCTGAGCCTCAACTCTCAAAGGAATATATTAACACAAGACAGATTTTTTTTCTCTTGCTGTGAATTAGAATAAAATGGTTATTGAAAGCAGAAATTGGATATGATAAGATCTGCTTGCTGAAAGAGTTATCTTAAAGGGAAAAATAACTTCCGACTAATCCTATGAAACAATTCTATGTGGAAACATTAACGTCGTAGATTGATTGGAATATTAAATAGCACTTAATTTTGCCAGAGTCTGACTTGTTCATATTAATCAAAGTCTTAGGGAAAAATAACCACATGAATTTTGTGTAATTCAAAATGCCATGTGAGTTAATATATGGGAAACACTTAGAACAGGACCTGGCACATAACAAGTACTATATAAATGTTTGCTATTATGAGTGATAGAGTATGGATTATTCTTTAACAACCTAAGGAATTTTTTCAAACAAGTGTACTAGCCCTTTTATACTTTCTTTTCTTTGGAGCTGAACTATGTTTTTTTTTTCCCTTGCTTTCTCCTTTGCTCATATTGGGTTATATACCAGAGTGCCTGGGTAGCTCAGTCAGTTAAGTATCTACCTTCAGATCAGGTCATGATCTTGGGGCCCCTGCTTAGTAGGGAGTCTTCTTCTCCCTTTTTCTCTGCTCCTCCTCCAACTCATGCTTCCTCTCTCTTTCTCCCCTCTCAAATAAATAAATAAAATCTTTAAAATAAAATATTTGCTCATATACCTTTAAACAAAACAAAACAAAAAAGGAAGTTAACTGGACTGAATTAACTTGAGATTATTCAGTTTAAATGACCCCATGTTAGTCTAAATTCCCAAACATTCAGGCTAGTTACAAAGTCAGCAAACTGGAGGACTTTTTAAAACAAACTTAGCTGATAATCTCCTTTTTTGTTCTGAGGATTTAATCATTTTGTGTGGTATTGAGAAATCTATTTTAATATTTTGTTTTCTTTCTTTTTTTCCGTAAGATTTATTCATTTGAAAGAGAGAGAAAGCAAGAGTGTGAGTTGGAGGGCAGAGGGAGAGAGGGGGACAATCTCAAGCAGGCTCCATGCTGAGCAGAGCCCAATGTGGGTCTTAATCTCATGACCCTGATCTCATCATCCTACATCACGACGTGAACCAAAACCAAGAGTCAGACACTCAACTTACTGTGCCACCCAAGTTCCCGTTTTTTTTTTTTTTATTTTAAAGAAGAAACCATAAATTGATGCTTAGCCTCTTATCTCACAAGGGAAGAATTGCTGGATAAAAGCCAGTGAAACAATTCATAAAGAAAAAGGTCCATGCATTTCACTGTAATGAAGATTTAAAGCTTGTATGCATTAAAAAAATAATAAAACTTCTGTTCATAAAGCAAACTTAAAACTATATTTTAAAAGCAAATATTTTTAATCTTATAAATTAATGAGACAAATATGAGCATTTCTACTAAAAAAAAATAGGCAAAGAACATAAAAAATTAAAAGGAAGATATAGAAATGACCAGTACACATTAGAAAATTGGTCAGCCTCACTAGTAATGGTAAGTTACCATTTGAAGTATCTGGGTGGCTCAGTTGATTGAGCATCCAACTCTTGAGTTTGGCTTGGGCCCTAACCTCATGTCTCGTGAGATCAAGCCCAGAGTGGGGCTCCTTGCTCAGTGGGAGTCTGCTTGGATATTCTCTCCCTCTGCCCTTTCCCCTACTTGTGCTCTCTCTCACTCCCTCAAATAAATAAATAAAATCTTTAAGAAAAAAAATAAGTTACCATTTTCCCCCCAGCAACAATTTTTTTTATTATCATACCTGATATTGTCAAACGTACTAAGAAATATGTATTCTCATGTACTACTGGGACTATAAATTGATATAGCTTCCTGGAAATTAATTTGGTAATATGAACCAAGAACATTAAAGAGTTTATACCTACCCCTTTTAGGCAAACTAAATTGGCAAAAAATAAAAAGTCTGACAATACCAAGTGCTGAAGATGAGAAGCTAGGGGAACTCTTATACATAGCTAATAAAAGCACTGGAGATTCTTCTGATATTTTATAATAAATAATAATATATAAAATATATTTTGTAATATGTAATACATAGATACAAAAATATATGATCAAAATAATATATAAAATATAATATGTAAAATATAAAATAATAAAATAAATATTATAATAATTGAATATTCATAAGCCAGCAGTTCCATTTCTAAATACATACGCAGGACTAGGAATTCTTATTCCTGTTTCACAGACACTAATAGAAGAATGTTCATGATAGCATTATTCGTAATAGCAAAAAAAGCTGACAATAACTCAGATATCCATTTATAGGAAAACTGATAGTGGTACTTTCAAACAGCAGAAATCTATAACAGTAAAACCAAAAGAAGTACACATAAATGTGTCAACATCAATAAATCTTAGAAATATAACACTGAAAAAAATACATATAACACTGAAAAAAACTAATTATGAAAGAATATAATCAGTATGATACCATTTTATGAAGTGCAAAAGCAAACAGAAATAACAAATTGGTTAGGGACACAAACATGTTATAAACTAAAAAAAGAACAAGGCAATAGAAAAATCCAGAGGGTAGTTACCTCTTACAGGAGAGCCGGAGATGAGCTTCCACCATTGTGCTAATTCTTCCTCTCTCAAGTTAACTGGAAGGTTCATGGTGTTTTTATTATTATTATGCTTCATAACTTGTCTGTTTATGTAAATTATTTTGTATATATCAAATATTTCATAATTTCAAAGAGCTTATAGAGTCTTCATGATTCTTTTTTATTTTTATTGTTTTTTTAAAGATTTTATTTATTTATTCATGAGAGACACAGAGAGGCAGAGATACAGACAAAGGAGAAACAGGCTCCATGCAGGGAGCCCAATGTGGGACTCGATCCCAGGACCCCAGGATCATGCCCTGGGCCGAAGGCAGGCGCCAAACCGCTGAGCCACCCAGGGATCCCCAATGATTCTATTTTTAGAGATCAATCCAAAAACAATGAAAAAATAAGTGCAGAAAAAGTTTATCTCAATGGTGGTATTTATTGTGACCCCAGAGTGAAACAATCTAATCCAACACTGTTGGATCAAGATTATATATAAATATCAAGATATTTATATCTTGCCCTATTCAAGAAAGGATTTCTTTTTTTTACAATTTTATTTTTTAAATAATCTCTACATTCAACGCGAGACTCAGACTCAAAACCCTGAGATGGAGAGTTACATGCTCTACCACCTGAGCCAGCCAGGCACCCCAAGAAGGAACTTTAAAAGGCCTTAAAAAATGCATTCAGTGAGGGATCCCTGGGTGGCGCGGCGGTTTGGTGCCTGCCTTTGGCCCAGGGCGCGATCCTGGAGACCTGGGATCGAATCCCACATCGGGCTCCCGGTGCATGGAGCCTGCTTCTCCCTCTGCCTCTCTCTTTCCCTCTCTGTGACTATCATAAATTAATTAATTAATTTAAAAAATTAAAAAAAAATACATTCAGTGAGACAAAAGTTAATTAAAACTTGCTGAGAAATGAAAGTTAAAGGAAGAAGGTAAGAGAAAGCCAAGAGTAAGATTATTATGACCAATATAAATTATAAAGTCTCCTGTTCTTATTAGAGGTAGGCCACAAATTTTATTCTAAGTTTCCAGTAACCAGGATAAAAAAGGGAAAGATGATTCATGGTGCTTTTAAGATAAGAGCAAATCAACTGTGCTGATTGAGACCAGAGGGAAATTTCCCCCCAGATTCACTGTGCAGGCAAGTTATTTAAATTCTGTTTTCTTGCCTATAAAAATAGAATAATAACAGTACCTGTTATATAGTGTTGTGAGGATTACATAAGGTAAGTTCCCAAGACAGCACCTGCCAGGTGGTAATAATCATTCAAATAGATTACTGATTAGCGGTAATGAATGACATTCTCGAGAGTGTTCTTACAGAAAACACTGTCATGGCGGCAGTGGAGAGGAGAAATGGAAATCCTCTCAATAGGACAGTGCTGTGAATTAATTTTCTGGTGTTTTGTCTGTACTCCTTCAGTACATATTTATCAGGCACATCCTTTACGCATGTTTCCTGACAATAGATGGCCAGGATATAGGATTTACATAGTGTTCTGCTTCAGCCAACTGTCGGTAGTCTAATCTTGAAATCATTCTAATGTGTTTTAAAGAATAAAATTTGTTGCATTTACTTTTTCAGCTTTCCAAATGTGAAAGTAATTTTCCGTGATCAGAGACTGACCAAACACAATTATGAGAAGAGCAGTGAGAAATAGTAATTGAACTTAGTTAACACCTACCGAGAACAGAATAACCAATTGAGGCTTTTAGCTTCCTGGACAGGGATATCATGGTGATAAAAATATTAATTGCTACATTTAATGAATGCTAACTATGCAGCAAACTCTGCTAATTTTGTTGTATATATTACCTCATTTAAACCTTCCAACACTTTGAGGTTGTGAATATTCTCTCCATTTTTTTTGTTGTTGTTGTTTTTGTTTTTTTGGTGGGAAGATTTTGAAGCCTTAGAGGGAGTAAGCCACTTAGCTAAAGTCACAGCAGCAAGTATAGGGTCAAGCCAGAATTTGAACTCAACCTTGCTGATTCTAAAGTCCTTGTTCGTAGTCACTTTAATATGTTACCTTTCACAGAATGAAACCAAAACTTACCCTACCTTGAAACTCCTAGTTCCAGATCTAAAATGTTTTCCCCTGACACCCTCGGTCAAGTACACTCTGATTTTTACTATCCTGTAATAAGCTTATGTATCAGTCTGGTTATCTTCCTGGTTTTGACTATCAGACTGAGAAATTAGCCTTCTTCTGGTCTAACTGTATGACTGATACTCATGCCGTGTAGTCTCTTCATTTGGTCACCACCTTGGACTTAAGAATAGTTTTAAAATGGAAAGAACCCTTGGTTTTGAAGTAGAAAAGTTCAGCAGTTTAGTAATCTATAATCTCATGGTCCTAGATTCTGAGGATTATTTTGGCCCTCACTGAGCACACTGAACCATGTTGCCTCCATTCCAAATTGTGGGCTTCTTCCTCAGCTTGCCAGTTAGCCAAAAGACAACAATATTAGTGTTGACAGTGAAGATGCAGTTTATATTTAATGATCAAGGAAACTCAGGCTCTGGGCAATTTGACCTGGGGCTCTCTGAAGTTCCCTACCAACTACAGAAACAGATTTCCCATTCAAACTATGACATGTGTGTGTAATGCTCACTGAGTGTGTTTGCAGTAGAGAGAACCTGGCCTGTCACTGTTTTTCCTTTTGGTAGGCATAACAGACCGTTGTTCTGAGACTCCTGGTAGGAGTAGCAGCGGCATGATGAAGATCTCAAAAGACAAATAAATACTTGGGGCCCCTGGCTGGCTCCAGTCAGAGCATGTGACTCTTGATCTCAAGGTCATAAGTTCAAGCCCCATGTTGGGCATAGAGATTACTTAAAAAAAAAAAATCAAAAGACAAATACTTTCATGTTGAAAAACAGATGTGTTCAGCTCAGTGGCTTAAGATTACTCTGTATTAGTTGCATTGTGCAGTTCAGAAACTAGGAAAAGCCTATCATGAAAATTATCACTCTGAAATACTTGTATAGGGGCAGGATTTACTCTAGAGGATAAATAAAATCTCCTGAAAGATTACTGTATGAAAGAGAATAAGGTTGAAGTTTACATTTGTTGAGATAGACTAACATCGAAAGTCTGTAATAAATCAAGATTCATTTGCAGATACTGATTTCCTTTCCCTTTTGTGACTTTTTAAATCTTGTTTTTGGCTTTTGTTCATAATACATATTTTTTTTCTCTTTCTGCTTCCCATATTCCTTAAATCATTTCATCTAGATATACAGACCATCTGTCCTTCCAAAAGGCTATTCCTTCTCTCAACAAGGGGCAGGGGTGGGAGCAAGAGACATAATATGGAAAGGAAGCCAGGAAAAATCTCATGGACAGTCTTTTGGCTCCACTTCCCTGGCCCTTCTTTGCAACCCCCTGGGGAACAACAGGGAGCCAACAGCTTGTATCCATTTGAGAAAGTGGCAGTGGCTACAGAAGAGAAAATACTAGGCTGTTCAGCTCTCTTCCTAGACAAGAAAAGCAATGCAAATGGTCGATGGTGTCCTGGAATGCACACAATTCTGTGCCACAAGAGCAAATAGATTGGAATTTCTTGTCATTGAAGTGGAACATAAGAGGATTGAAGTGAAATGGAAGCTAGTCATTTGAATTGCTTCCAAATACACAATTGGAAGATCTCTACATTATAATTTTGTAATAACCTATGTCTTTCCCAAAAGACAGTCTCATGACCTGGGGGATTACGTGCACCCCCTGCTCCAGGACTTGCACCGACAGGATTTTATAGGCTTATGTTACACACTTCATCCCAAGAGCTGTGTGATGTCTAGCTGTAGCCCGTGAAAATGTAGCCCCAGTGAATATCCTTGAGAAATTGCCCTTGAAGCTCCCTAGCCTCAGCCTAGGAGGTCTTCAGCTAATAAAAGTTGTGAATAGCACGTTAGTTCAAGCCAGTTTCCATTTGCCGTTTTGTATGTAAAGAGAAGCCACTCTCTCCCACCTCCTCCAGTTGTGTTAAGATCCCAGATACAAGGCAGCCTTGACTCAGAGGAGCCTTAAAACCTAAAAGGAGAAGTGCTCTCTGAAATCAAATTACAGAGGAGGTAGTAGCTTTGAAGCTTCATGGAGCTTTCATATTTCATGGAGCTGAGTTTTCATACTTCATGGAGCTGAGTTTTAGAGTTTTTAGGCCCTTTGAGGTTCCAACCCCATAAAAATAATAACAATAATAGAACCCGTTGTCCAAAGTCATGTCTGAGTTCTCAAAAGAACATTAATAAAAATATTAATTTGAGCATTAGAATTGTCACTTGGAAATTTCTACTGGAAATTGTCTTTGAAAAAATCACAGAGGTGAGGCTTTCTGCTCCTGTGGAGAGCAGATTAAGACGGGCCTTTCCCAAGCCTGGAGCAAGCTGCTGCTGCCGCCAACACTATAAACAAGAAACATTTCACCCTTGAATCTCTCATGTAGGATAAAGCTTCAAATTCATCTAATTCAGATATATGAAATTTCTCCATGGTTGTGAAATCTCCCAGAGAAAGAGAAAATGAGCACCCAAAATTGTGAAGGCCTGCCTGAGGGAGCAGGGACCACCACTTTGTTTCCCTTGCCTCTTAAAGCCTCTAGGTGATCTGTGCATCTCCAGCTTCTGCCCAGGGACCACCTTTCCCTGAAGATCTGATGTAAACATTACAGAAAGTATTCCCATTTGCAAAAATGTTATCAGTCATCCGTTTCGTTTCAGGAAGGGACATTGAACTATAATTCAAACTTAATTAGAATCCTGAAAACTTTTGATATTGTCAAACATTAATCAAAAAAACTAATCAGCTCTTTAGAAGTGATAGGGTAGCAAAAATGAAATATTGAGTAGTTGAATTTAAAAAAAGAGGCCTTAATATTGACAATGTTGATTTCTTTGGAAATAGTTTTGAAGTTTTGCGTCAAGGGCGGTTTCCAATAGTTTTAAATATGATTAAGCCCGGGGCACGTGGGTGGCTCAGTTGGTTAAACAGCTGCCTTTGGCTCAGGTCATAATCCTGGGGTCCTAGGATGGAGCCCCACGTTGGACTCCCTGCTCAGCAGGGAACCTGCTTCTCTCTCTCCCTCTGCCTGCTGTTCCACCTGCTTGCGTTCTCTCTCTCTCTGTCAAATAAATAAAATCTTTTTAAAAATTTAAATATGACTAAGCCCAATAGTCCTGTTAGTTTGTCCAAAACAACGCAGTGCTGTCCCATAGGATGAATATGTACCATTGGTTAGAAGGATGAAATAGTCTGATATTGAGATACAGTCTGTGGATGCAGACAGAGCTGAGTTTGAATCCTAACTCTGCCACATGGTTACCTTGGTTTTCTCATTTGTAAAACGGAGCTGATAACATCTACTCCATAGTGTTGTTAAGTGATTAAATGAAGGGATATGGGATCCCTGGGTGGCGCAGCGGTTTGGCGCCTGCCTTTGGCCCAGGGCGCGATCCTGGAGACCCGGGATCGAATCCCACGTCGGGCTCCCAGTGCATGGAGCCTGCTTCTCCCTCTGCCTATGTCTCTGCCTCTCTCTCTCTCTCTCATTCTGTGTGACTATCATAAATAAATAAAAATTAAAAAAAAATAAATGAAGGGATATATGGGGGAAGTTCCTGGCCCATAGTACATACTCAGTAAATGGTTCCTGATGTTAAAATGTAGCTCTTGTGTCCTGTTCCCACTAGAGAAGGTGTATGTATAAGTCAAGTTAACCATACTAACTGAGGAGATAAGAATTGAAAGAGTATTTCACTCTTAGCTACATACTTCCTTATTTTGTCCTATATGTAAGTCTTATCTCCCTACTAGGAGGTAGTGAAGTTCTGGAGGACAATATCATCTCCTTCTTTACTCCACAATGACTAACAGTGCTAGAGAACTAGTAGACATTCAGGAAATGTTTGTCGACATGACCTTACTTAGCAATGTCTTATGTCTTTCTACACCCCTCATATGAGAACAGGATTATGCCCTACCATGTAAAAATCTTAAAATTTCCTGGTAATTGTTATTTTCCAATAAAACTATGGGGATATTTTACCATCTTCAAATTGTTTTGTTTTCTAATTGGTTTCTGGCCCCATCTTTAGCCATTTTGTTATTTATACATATGTAAGTATCATTAACACTGCAGCTGGCACTATAATAACTTTCCTGTCTCCAATTTTTTTAGGTGATAAGGAGGGGCAGAGGGAGAGGGAGAGAAAAAGAATTCCAGGCAGGCTCTATACCCACCATGGAGCCCACATGGGGCTCAGTCTCACAACTCTGAGATCATGACACGAGCTGAAACCAAGAGTCAGCTGACTGAGCCACCTGGGCGCTCCTTCCTGTCTCCATTTTTTTTTTTCTGTCTCCATTTTTAAATGAAAATCTTCATTTTCTAATATTATTGAAATTAGCTAGAGATCCTTTATACTTAACTTTTCCATCTGCATATTTAAGTATATTTAATGATTTTTCAGTAGTTTTGTGGTAAATAAACATATCTAATTAAGGCACTTTTCAAGCTCTATTGATGTCCTAGCATTTGATGACCATTTTGGGGAAAACCTAAAAATGTGTTACTTTTCTTTGAAATCCTTAAAAGTATGAGTATATAACAATATTAAGTACAGACTGAGGAACTGATAAGACTTTACAAATGTACAGTTGATCAAATTTATAATAATTAGCTTTTTTCAGAGTTGTTTTAATGGCAATTAGCCTACTCAGATTTTCTACTTTTTGACTCAATTGAGGAGGTAATTATTTTTCTTAAAAATCTTCCATTTCTTGGGGCACCTGGCTGTATCAGTTGGTTAAGTGTCTGACTCTTGATTTTGGCTCAGGTCATGATCTCAGGGTTGTGAGATCAAGTCCCGTTGGGCTCCACACTAGGCATAGAACCCGCTTAAGATTCTCTCCCTCTCTCTCTGACTCTTCCTCCCCCTACCCCTGCCAAATCTTACATTTCTTGAGATTTAGGGTCATAACATAAAATTCTAAACTGAATTCATCTTCAGTGTCTATATTTTTTGTTGTATATAACTTGTCTTTTTTTTTTTTTACAATTTTTCAGTTTTAATTGTGTGTTAGGATTTTCTTTTTTGAATAAATCAGGCAAACTGAGGTTTTATGGGGACGTTTTGGGCAGTTGGAAGACCACTTTTGGCCATTCCTTCTAAGTTTCGATTTATCATGTTCCCATTCCCATTCATTTCTACCAGCACATAATTGCAGGTTTTGTGAAAGTTGTTTAGGAGTTTTGTGTCTGTGACTTCCACAAACATCTGTCATTAACTTCTAGTTTTTGGCATATTCCCCACTGTCTGAGAGCACCTCCTTACCATAATGAGGAACTTCTGCATAGCCTTCCCTCACCTCTAGCATTCAGTGCTCGTCTTCCTGGTCTTCCTGTTCGAGAACTCAGTAAGCTTTTGGCAGTGTCCTCTACCATTTCCTGGGAGAGTGCACTTATTTCCCAGAGGGCAGGGGGATTTGAGTGTCAATGTTTGCTACATTCCTTCAATCTGGTCCCATCTGCTCTTAACTAGCTGCCAGTCCTCTAAGTCTGTGACAGGTAGATGGTTTTCCCTAGTTTGAGTCCTAGGGGAGAATCACCCTCCTTTGTCATTCCTTTGTTGATTATAATAAGTACTGGCAGAGTGTGATAATTAGCTTTTGAATTACCTCTGAGTAGCAGGTACATAGATGATTCAGAGAGCACTTATTACCAATAATATTACTCATGAATTGGAATGGAGTTTTAACATTGTTTTTATCCCCACAAGGATGCTCCTGCGCTGTAAGGTATGAAGTGTTACAGCAGCTCTGTTTTATGCAGGAGGATATTGAGGCCCAGAGTAGCCAGGTGACTTTCTTGAAGTCATAAATAGTGACAAAGCTGGGATGACACCCCAGATCTTCTGTTCCTGATTGATTTTTTCAAATCTTGGTGAGAATTATAGTTCAAAAATACAGCCTTGGTGGCCATCAGCTATTTTCTGTCATCCAACACAGTTGATCATTCCTCATTTCATGTCAAAATACTTTGCATTTGACCTCAAGAACACTCTGTTTCCCCCCCAGTTCGAACGCCATGACCCTGTGGATGGGAAAATTACTGAGCGGCAGTTCGGTGGCATGCTGCTGGCCTACAGTGGAGTGCAGTCTAAGAAGTTGACTGCCATGCAGAAGCAGCTCAAGAAACACTTCAAAGAGGGAAAGGTGGGTATCTTCATTTATAGGAAGAAAAGGAACCACGGGAAGATATGGCTGTATTGTAAAGGTACTAACATAATGAGAGTGTCATGAAGCAAAGATGATAGCTAATCATCCCTGATACCTGAAAAAAAAAAAAAAAAAAAGAGCAGTGGACGAGGAAGAAGGGAGAGTCCAGAAAAAGCCTTGAGTTTCTTTTTCAGACAAAAGGTGGCACCAGGAACTAAGATTGAGAAATTAAATGGGGTGTCTGTCTGGCTCTGTCAGTTGAGAATGCAACTCTTGGATTCAGGGTTGTGAGTTGAAGCCCCACATTGGGCCTAGAACTTATTTAAAAAAAAAAAAAAAAATTCCTGGGACGCCTGGGTGGCTCAGTGGTGTAGCACCTGCCTTCGGCCCAGGGCGTGATCCTGGAGTCCCGGGATCCAGTACCACATCGGGCTCCCTGCATGGAGTCTGCTTCTCCCTCTGCCTGTGTCTCTGCCTCTGTGTGTGTGTGTGTGTGTGTGTGTGTGTGTGTGTCTCATGAATAAATAAATAAAATCTTTAAAAATTAAAAAAAAATTCCAGAAAGTCTATCTGGAGAGAAATTAAAAGAGACTGATTTACTGAGGAAGATAAAGAGTTTAACTATAGATATCTCCATTTAAGATACCTGTGGAGTATCCAGTTAGAGACGATTAGCAAGTACTTGGATATTCAGATCTACTTCAGATGACTCAGATAGGTTTGGGAATCATCAACACACTATTCAAGTTAAAGCCATAGGAACCTATGAGATTGCCTAAGAAGAGAGTATTATACAGAAAAGAACTGTAACTTCTTTGACCAAAGACAAAATCAAGTGGAACATTAACATTTAAACAGCACAGGAAGGAAACGGTTATAAAAACTAGTACAATTGAAGCCAACGAAATAATGGTAACAGGGGACAGAGAGGGTCCAGTAAAGTAAGATGATAAACAGCTATTAGCTTTTTGGTAAAATGGTAATAATTGATGACCTTTGGGAGCTGTTTTATTAGAGTGGAGGACATATTAGAATGGGAAGTAAGGAAGTAGAGAAAGAGAAAAAAAGAAGGAAATGAGGAAGAGGGAAGAGGGGCTCCAGAAAGAAGGAAATAGAATACGTTCAAAACTCTGAGGCAGTATATTAGTCTGCTTGGGCTGCTACAACAAAACACCACAGACTGGGTGGCTTTAACAAAAGAAATTTATTTTCTCACAGTTCTGGATGTTAGACATCCACAACCAAGGCACAAGCAAATTAAATTTCCAAGAAGGGCTCTCTTTTTGGCCTTTGGACAGCTGTCTTCATACTATATCCTCATATGGCCTTTCCTTAGTTGTTTACAGGGTAGGAGACAGAGAGAAAGAGGGAGAGCAAGATCCCAAAAGCATACATGCACACTAGCTCTCTGATGTTTCTGTCTTCTTATAAGGACACTAATCCTGGGATCCCTGGGTGGCGCAGCGGTTTGGCGCCTGCCTTTGGCCCAGGGCGTGATCCTGGAGACCCGGGATCGAATCCCTCATCGGGCTCCTTGCATGGAGCCTGCTTCTCCCTCTGCCTGTGTCTCTGCCTCTCTCTCTCTCTTTCTAACTATCATAAATAAATAAATTTTTTAAAAAAAGGACACTAATCCTGTCAGTTCAGAGCCTCATCCCTATGACCTCATTTAACCTTGTTTATTTGCTTAGAGGTCCCCCTTCTAATATGGCCCCACTGGGGGTTAGGGCTTTAATGTATAAGTTTGGGGGTTGGGGTGATACATTGAGTCCATAACCAACAGAAAACACAAAGGTCTAGCATATGTGATGAACTGAAAGGGGGCTGTTGTGGTTGGAGCATACTAGCAAGAAGGAGAATGGCCTGAGAGGAGGTCTGAGGGTGAGATGGGGGCCAGCGCATGCATGAGATGAGTTTGGGTTATATTCACAGCACAATGGGAAGTTATTAAAGGGCTGTGAGCAATGAAATGACATGGTTATACGTATGTTTAAATAAATGGCTCTGCCTGCTTTATGAAAAATAGTTTGGAAAGGAGCAAGCATAGAAGCCAAAAGACTAAGATTATTAGAGAATTCAGGAGGAGATGACTGAGCATTTTGTGCACAGCATTGTGATTGGAGACCATGAGTTTGTAGCAGCACTAGTCAACACTGCTCTCCGATACCTTTGCACACCAGCTGTACCTGGTGCAGGAAGGGGCAGATGTTTTGAACTGAGTCAGCATCTGGGGTTTTGGCAGGGTGTGGGATGGACATACTGAAGCAGAAATCAGCGAAGAGGCATACCTCTTAATGATCACACACATACACACACATTCCACAGTGTCAGATCTTTTCATTCTCAGCCCCAATCCACTGGACTATTCCCACTGGGCCACTACCAAAGAAACTGACCTGGCTCTAAAAATATTTCTGTCCCCACAGCAGGCGTTCCCTCGGTGATGGGAGAAAACTCATCATTCACAGAAAGTGACAAGAGAGCAGTCTTCTCTCCCAGAGACAACTTTCACACTGCTTAGTACCCAGCTTATATCTGTTGGAAATTGTAATTTCAGAAAATTAATGGCAAATGTTTAGGTAGATTTTTAGCCCCTATGCTGGAAGCACAGTGTTGTTTGCATTAGGAAACACTTCTTTCTACCAGACTAATTTTTAGCTAAGTTTGGTCCAGACATTTATTTGACCTTAAAATAATTATCTATCGTAATAGGCTAATTCATGTTTTACTATGAATTTATATTTCAAAGCAATAAATTGGGTGTTGGCAACATCTCCCTTGAAGGATTAGAGTGGCTTTGGGAGGAGTTGATGTAGGACCTGGAGACCTCGCAGAAGGGCTCTGAAGTATAAAAAGATAGATTTTTGTCAAAGGTTAAAAATCTGGGGTGCTAAATTACTTCAGGCCCAGAATTTCCAGGCTGCTTTAGCAAGGAGATTGATATTGATTGTCCTCTCATGTTGATTAAGTTTGTGAACATAGCAATTAACTAAAATGAAAGTTAATAAAGGGCCTTTGCTCCTAAGGTTATCAGTCCATCTCTCTAGGACCATGGCTCATTAAAGAGGAATCACCATCTGCTCCCTAATTCTTTCTTTTATTCCCCTCTGCATTTGTGAACATGAAAATGTAACTTTTCATTTGGCTCATACTAATCATTTTCTGTGTGGGCTTCTGTACAGACTTAGAAGACTGGCAGTCCTAGTGGTAGTATTAAGTAAATATTTGCGTATTGCTTAATGACTGTGCAATGTTTCACAGCCTTTCACATTCTTCTCTTTCTGTCTTTCCAGCAGCCCTGTTAGATCTTTTTTTTTTTTTCCATTAAGAATATAGAGACAGAAAGAGAAATGAATGACCCACCCAGAGTCTGGACTGATAGCCAAGGCTTTTTATTCCAGATCTTGTCTTGTCTTTTTTTTAAAAAAAAAAAAAAAAGATATTATTTATTTACTCATGAGAGACACAGAAGCAGGCTCACTGCAGGGAGCCCAATGGAGGACTTGATCCCAAACCCTGGTATCAGGCCCTGAGCTGAAAGCAGACGCTCAACAGCTGAGCCACTTGGACATCCCAGATCTTGTCCTTTCGATACCGAAGCCCTCCTTAACCATCCCCTTCCTCCAGAGCCGTGCATCTCAAGCCTGGTTGCCCAGTATCATTTGGGGAATTTTTCAGAAATGTGATTTCTGGGCCACCTTCAACTACATCAGGAGCTTAGTAGGTGAGTCCAGGCATCAGTATTTCTTAAAAGGCTGCTGAGGTGATTCTCCTGTGCACTTCAGCTTGTGACCCACTGCTCTAGACAGGCTGCACTCCATCAGGGTCTCTAGATGTTTCATCCCAGAGTAATAGTTGGAAGGATTGGGGAACCTGGAAAAATTGCTCTATTCATGCTATAAGTAACTGCTGTGTTTCTTATTTAACAAAAAGTAGACAGTTTCCTTTCTTCCTTTTTTTTTTTTTTAATGGGGAACAAGGTTGTTTGGGCTTTATTTTAAAAATTAGTCTCTATCATCTACCAGATTTTCCCTAGTCCACTCAATATCCTTTTTCCTGTGAATAATTCTTCTAGGCCAAATCTGACTGAGCTCTAAAATTTGCCTATTTTCTTTCCTCCAGATTGTCTTCTTCTCCTCATTAAAAGAAAGACAGAGTTTTCTGAGACTTTATAAATGTAATTCACAGGGATGGTTCTCTATGCTTAAGAGCACAGAAGCTGCAAACTTTAATAATTTAGCAAATCTACTGAAGTCTGAATTGAAAATTATAGTCACTTCAATGTCAGACATTGCTATGTGTATGACACTAAGCCAGATGCTGTGAGAAAGATAAAAGATAAACAAAAACCATCACCTATCCCAAGAAATACATAGTCTGTGATATTTAGTAAGAAAAAAATACAGATATGTACACACAAAGAACTGTATAATTTCATATTCAGTAATGACTGAGCATCCGCTGTGTGCTAAGCATTCTTATAAATACTGGGAATACAGTAATGAGCAAAACCAAGTCTGCCTCATAGAACTTAACATTCCTAGTGCAGGGAGACAGATAATAAATAATTATAGTACAAGGCAACTCACTCGACTTTGAACCTCTTGAGAGCAGGGTCTTACTCATTTTTGCATGTCCACAGTACAGTGAGTGTCCATAGGCAAATGTTTGTCAAATGCATCAGTGAATGTATTAAGCACCATAATAAAGCTCTGAGGACTCTTGGGAGCATCAGTGAGAAAGATTAGAATCAACTGAAGAGACTAAGATTTCTTGGCAGAGATAGCGTTTGAACCTGGCCTTAAAAGCTGAGTAAGATTCTGCAGGGTGTCAGCTTGTGCTTTGTCCTCAGCTTGCCTTCTGCTCTCCCGTCATTTCCCCCTGAACAATTTTGACTCCTAAATCTTTAAGGTTGTTGGAGGCAGAAGGTCTCATCTTCTATAATTTCTTCCTGCTGAAGAGGGGCATAGAGATGTCCCTACCTAAGGGTCAGTACTGGTTAGTTTGGGAATGTATAGGGCAGTTACAAAAGGTAAAGGCGGATAGAGGGAAAAGCGATCTTAGCTTGACAATAGCAAGGCCTCCAGTATTAGGAGAGTCTTCGTTAGCATGTGTGAAAGTCCTTTTGGACACTTCCCTTTTTCCTTACCTCCCCCAACTCTGGAGTGTACCATCAGTCATTCCTCACAACCCCAGGGCAGCAGCTCTTTCTGCCCAGGGGTCCTGTCCCCAGGCTTTAATAAAAATCACCTTTTTTGTACCCCTCAAAAAAGAGCAGAGTAGGATTTTGACAAACAAAAGTTATAAAGCTTTTTGCTTTTGCTTCGTGTTTCCTCTTAGAGCCCTATCCTCAACAACCTTCTGTGTGAATCATGCTTTTTAATACTGCTACCAGCTATTGAGCCTGATTGGTACATACCCAACAGTTGTAATAAAACTATTAGATTATTAACTTTGCCTGTTATCTGTGGATAATATTCATGTGGGCTCTCTTCTTCACGAATTTTCACAGATATTTGAGAGGTGAGCCACATTGTAGTCATCATGGAATATCAGATTCTAGAAACATTGCTGCATAGCACTTAAAAAACTCTTGATTCCAATTATCAGGTGCCCATCAGAGTCACTGCTATGTAGTAGAACACCTGAGGTGTGGCCACTAAACTAAAAAGACTAGAACTTTTACTTTATTGATTAGCTTTGTTGTACTGATTAGCCTTGAAACTTGTACTTCCAGGATGCCTGGGTGGCTCAGCAGTTGAGCATCTGCCTTCAGCTCAGGGCATGATCCCAGAATCTGGGATCAAGTCCCGCATCCAGCTCTTTGTGAGGACCCTGCTTCTCCCTCTGCCTATGTCTCTACCTCTCCTTCTCTCTCTGTCTCTCATGAATAAAATCTTTAAGAAAAAAAAATTGTAGTTACCACAAAGAAGTACTAAGCTGTGAATTACTTTTAAAAGAATTTATGGGGATGCCTGGATGGCTCAGCGGTTTAGCACCTGCCTTCGGCACAGGGCGTGAGCCTGGAGTCCCGGGATCGAGTCCCACATCAGGCTGCCTGCATAGAGCCTGCTTTTCCCTCTGCCTATGCCTGTGCCTCTCTCTGTGTCTCTCATGAATAAATAAAATCTTTTTAAAAAAATAATAAAAAATAAAAGAATTTATGGATTCCCCCCCATTATATTTCTGGTTCTCCCTGCTATTAGTTTCATATACTTCAAAGGTATATGATAAGTATACTTGCCCCTGTTTTCCATCCCTCAGGGTCCTACACAAACCAAAGAGAATGTATTTCAAGCTTAATTGAAAGAAGTCATTGCCATTGGTTCTGTAGTAATAGGCCTGCCAGTTTACTAAGGACTCAAACTACATACTTGCCAAGTACTAGGCATTTTACCTATCTTCTCCCTAATTATCACATCCTGCTTGGTGGATAGAATCCTTATTTTTCAGATGAAAAATACTTTTCTGAGCCTTAGTTATTTGCTTGAGATCATGGTGTCTTAAGCAGTGGCACTATGATTCAAAGCCAGGACTATCTCATTTCATAGTCCATAATCTTCCTACTAACGAGCCTACTCATTGCCACTCCTTATTCTCCAGGATTTGAATAAGCACAAGGGTTTGGTGGGAAACAAGAAAACCAGTGTTGCTAGACTCTAGCCTATAGGGAGATGTCTAGAAAGGTAATCTATGGAAACGTTTTGTGGAGGACCTTGAATACTAGGCAAGAAGTTGGGTTTATCCCATTGTCAGTGAAAAATCACTAATATTTTGTGAGAAGGAGGAATGAATATATGAAGAAAGTGATGTTCTAGGGTGACTAGGTACTTGTAGAAATAGAAGTAAAAGAAATGGTGTAATTTCCCCCCACTGCCAGGCAACAGTTGAAGTCTGGGGTTTGCAATGGGAAGATGCTTTATTAGAGCAAGATCAGCACAGTTACACCTCTGAAAGGGTACCCAAGAAATTGGTGACAGTGACCACATGGAGGGAGACTGAAAGACAGAGATAGAGGAAGAACTTGCTTCGTACTGTTCATATATCAGTTCATAATATTCATACATTAAAATAATTACATGTTTTTTAAAACTCTAATTAAATGTTTTTAAAACCTAAGCAGAAGATGGAGCGGATGATAAGTGATAAGATTGGTGCACGGTGGCGTAGCATAGAAGGAGAAGAAAGGAGACTTATTTTATCTTTTCAGTGGGGCATAGAGGGAATTCAGGCAATCAATCAGATTGATTCCTAGCAGATAGATTTTCTATGACCAATGAAGAGACAAGACCAGGGAATCATGTGTTACAGTGTGTTACCCTGTCATTATACCCTGTAGTCCCCTCACCGTGGCCTGTCAGCACTTGATATCTGGTGTTAACGGATGACTCCAGAGGAAGCTAAATTTTCCTTACCCTTCTTTCTACTCACATTGCTTTTTATTTTGTTAACAGCTTTATTGAGGTGTAATTCAGACCATAAAATTCACCCATTTTAAGTGAACAATGATTTTTAGTAAATTTACAGTTACACAGTCATCACTGCAATCCAGTTGTAGAATATTTTCATCATCCCGCAAAGGTCCCTTGTGCTAGCTTGCACTCAGCCCCCATCTCCGCCCTCACACCACACAACCAGACATCTCTTTTCTGTCTCTACAGATTTGTCATTCATATAAATGCATTCATAAAATAATGTAATCTTTTGTGTCTTGTTTCTTTGTGTGTGTGTGTGTGTGTCTTGCTTCTTTTACTTATTTTGAGATTATCCATGTTATTACTTGTATTCGTAGCTTACTGTTTCTTATTGGTGAATATAGTAAATAAAATTTCATTATACAGATATACTACATTTTGTTTATCCATTTACCAGTTGAACATTTGAATTGTTTCCAGTGTTCAGCCATTGTAAATAACACTGCCATGAACATTTACGTATAGGTCTTTCTGTGTACCTATCTTTTCTTTCTTCTTAAGAAAATGCCTAAGAGTAGAATGGCTGGGCTGTATAGAAAAATTGAGTTTAACCTTTTTTTTTTTTTTTTAACGAAAGCACCAACCTATTTTCCAAAGTGGGTGTATAATGTTTCATTTTCACAGCAATGTATGAGAGTTCCAGTTTCTCCACATCCTTATCAAAACTTGTCTTATTTATTACAGTCATTCTAATAGGTATGTAGTAATTTCTCATTGTGGTTTGAATGACTGATGAGCATTGTTTCATGAACGTACTAGCTGATGTGGGAAGCAAAGGCAAAAGAGAAATTATTAAAATTTCTTACTGCCTACAGCGCATTGACCAGTCCGTGAAACAGGCAGAGTGACATTCCTCTAGGGACTCAACTGCCTCAACGTTGATACTTTGCTAAGCGCAAAAAGCAATCTTAGCCTGATCCCCAGGATCCTGTAAGTCTACCTTAACATATAAAAAAATTCCTTTAGGAATTTCCTTTATCTCTAATCTACCCTCCCAAGATATGTGTTGGCAATCATCCGCCAAGCATACGACCCACTGATAGACATCTAAAGGGTCTCATGACTAAGGGTTTGCTAGACGGTAATAAATTACCTTTTCCCAACAATAGCTAGCCCCTTCAAGGTCCTGGAAACCTTACTTCTAAATTCCTTAGAGACTTAACATTATTCCTAACCCCCTCCCAACTTGAAAGTATATAATGGGCCACTCCTCATGACCCCAGCTCTTTCTGCCCACGGGTCCTGTCCTCGTGCTTTAATAAAGTCACCTTTTTGCACCAAAGACTTCTCAAGAATTCTTTCTTGGCTGTGGCTTTGAACTCTGATGTCTTTTCCTACATCATTAGCCACTCATATTAACTTTTTTGGTAAGATGCCTATTCAGACACTTTTTAAAGTTGTATTATTATTTTTTCATTTTTGAGTTATAAGAATTCTTTACATAGTTCTGGACACAAATCCTTTATCAGATACATGATTTTTAAATATTTTCTCCCAGTCTGTGATTTGTTTGTTCTCCCGGTATTTGGGGGGGGGGGGCGGGGGGAGCAAGTAGGAGGGGCAGAGGGAAAGAGAATCCTGAAGCAGGCTCCCTGCTGAGCAAAGGGCCTAACTGTGGGGCTCCATCCCAGGACCCCAAGATCATGACCTGACTCAAAATCAGGAGTTGGCTGTTTAACTGCCTGAGCCACCCAGATACTCCTGTTCTTTCAGTATTTTGAAACACAGAAGTTTTTAATTTTGATGAAATAGAATTTATCAACTTTTTTCTTTTATGGATTATGCTTTCAGGGTCATATCTAAGAACTCTGTCTTAACACAGGGCTATGAAGACTTTTTGTGTTTTCTTCTAAAACATTATATCAGTTGCTTTTAGCTTTGAAAGACAATTCTATTTATTTGTTTAAAAAATTCCTAATGGGGGATCCCTCGGTGGCACAGCGGTTTGGCGCCTGCCTTTGGCCCAGGGCGCAATCCTGGAGACCAGGGATTGAATCCCACGTCGGGCTTCCGGTGCATGGAGCCTGCTTCTCCCTCTGCCTGTGTCTCTGCCTCTCTCTCTCTCTGTGACTATCATAACTAAATAAAAAAAAATTTTTTTAAAATTAAAAAAAATTCCTAATGTTAAATTCATTTTTAATAAACAAAGAAGTGTTTCTACCGCCCACAAAGTATATTAACCTTATCTTCTTTTTTCAGTCATCTACAGCCCAGGTTTAAGTAAGTTCATCTTTCCAAGTTTGTTGAACAATTGGTCACAGAATAAAATAACTCCTCCTTTGGCTTCCCCATAGTGTGTCAAGAAATCCCTTTTGATGCCATGCCTAAGGAAGATGATTTCCTTTTGACTATGATTCTGCAGGTCAAGTCACCTGCTGGTGGACTATGTACGGCTAATGCCTTCCAATTTGAACACCTCAATTTGCAGAAAGCACATCCTTTCACTTTTCATCCACAAACTTCATATTAGAATCTTATTATAACTTTATTGCCAGAAAACTCTGGCAATTTTTTACTAAGGTAGTTACAAAGAAGTAAGACTTTTGTGACTGGCATCAACTTTTCTTTAAGGAGACCTATTTAAATTGTAATCTCTATAAAATCAAGGCCCATATCCAGAGCAATTTTATTTCCCTCACTGTTCCTAGCATAGTGCTGAGTTGTTAGTAAGTGCTCAATAAATATTTTTATTATAGCCATACAATAAAAGGTAAAATGTTACATATTTCAATTTAATAATGGCATTAATGTGATTTGTATCCCACTGTTTTTCTAAATCATCAAATGAATAGCCATTTGTTCAGATTTTCTGTCTGTCCTTAAATCTCAGCATGAGTACTATGACCTATTCTACTGTATTTGACATTTCACGATGAATTTTACTAACAAACATTAGAGCTTGTCTGTCAGAATGGGTAGCATTTCCTGTACCATGCCCTTTGTTTTAAGAATTTTACATTAAGCGATGCCTGGGTGGCTCAGCAGTCGTGATCCTGGGTCCAGGGATTGAGTCTTGCATCAAGGGAGCCCATTTTTCCTTCTGCCTGTGTCTCTGCCTTTCTCTCTCTCTCTGTCTCTCATGAATAAATAAATAAAATCTTAAAAAAAAAAGAATTTTACATTAACCATTTTTAAGTGTATAATTCAGTGGCATTAAATACATTCATATTTTGGCAATCATCACCACCATCCATCTTCCCAAACTGAAACTCTGTACACATTAAACAACAATTCTTCAGGCACCTGGCTGGCTCAGTCGGTAGGACATGCAACTCTGGATCTTGGGGTCATGAGTTCAAGCCCCATGTTGGGCATAGAGCTTACTAAAAAAAAAAAAAAAAAAGTTCTCTTTCCTCCTTCCTCCCAGCCCTGGCAACCACCATTCTACTTTCTGTCTCTATAAATCTAAATAATCTAAGTACCTCATATAAGTGGAATCATATAGTATTTGACCTTTTGTAACTGGCTTGTTTCACTTGGCATGTCTTCAAGGTTCATCCATATTGTAGCTTATGTCAGAATTTCCTTCCTTTTAAAGAATGAATCATATTCCACTTTGTTTATACATTTATCCATCAGTGGGTACTTGGGTTGTTTCCACCACTCATGTCTTCTGATGGAAGGGAAGAGAAGATGGTATTAGGATATCCATATACAAGCATGTGATATTGTAGAATTTGTACTTCTGGTCCAATAGAATTCACCTCTATAAGGTTGATTCTAGCCTAGTGTTTATATTAGATAGCATAGTAAAGGGGCAGCCCGGGGGGCTCAGCAGTTTTGCGCCTTTGGCCCAGGGCATGATTCTGGAAACCCGGGATTAAGTCCCATGTTGGGCTCCCTGCATGGAACCTGCTTCTCCCTCTACCTGTGTCTCTGCCTCTCTCTCTCTCTCTGTCATAAATAAATATAAAATATTTTTAAAAATATAGATAGCATACTAAAGCATTTATATAAGGAATAAGCCCTATTTCTGGATGCTGTAAGTCAAGGCCAAGAGAATGGCCTCAAGTTAGAGAAAAATTATTTAACATAAGCCTTCCAGTTCACTGCCAAAAATTATGGAACTTGATACATAGTAGGTACTCCATAAATGTTTGAATGCATACTTAAATACAGATGTACCACTGTGCATAATTGCCAAAAACTGGAAACAACCCAAGTAGAATGGTTTAAAAAATCATGGTATATTCACATAATAGAATACTAACAGCAATAAAAATGAGTTAACTACAGAATACAAAACATAGAGTTTAAAGAGAGAAGCCATATGTAATAGAATGCATACTGCATGATTCCATTTATGAAGTTCAAAACAAGCATAATTAAACTATTTCTGTTTGAGGATGCATAAAGAGATAGTAACACTATTTTTTTAAAAGACAAGGAAGGAAATGAACTCCCTAGAAGTCAGAATAGTGGGAAAAGGGGGTTATGACAGATGGAACCTATTGAGGGGAGAGAGGAAGGCTTTCTGGATGGTGATAATAGTCTGTTCCTTGACCTGAGTGGAGGTTCGGTGGGTGTGTTCATTTTACAACAGTTTGTTGAACATTTATGTTTTGTTTTTTTTTTTTTATGATAGTCACAGAGAGAGAGAGAGAGAGAGAGAGAGAGGCAGAGACACAGGCAGAGGGAGAAGCAGGCTCCATGCACCAGGAGCCCGACGTGCGATTCGATCCCGGGTCTCCAGGATCGTGCCCTGGGCCAAAGGCAGGCGCTAAACCGCTGCGCCACCCAGGGATCCCGAACATTTATGTTTTATGCAGATTTCTATATGGTCATCATAGTCCACAATAAAAAGTTTTTTAACTTCTATTATTCTAAGGAAAATGATAAAAAATCATGTGACATAATCATACATACAGTATTTTAGCTCTTAGTTTGATTGATTAAATGAGAAAGATACGATTGACCCACTTTGAAGAGTACCAGGAAAGAACATTCTATACATTGTCTGTATTGAAGTTTCCTTATTTCTAAGTTCCCCATGTGGATGCCTGAGCTCTCTAGTTTGGGGAAATGGAAATTAGAAGAGGAGCAGCACCAAGTGGAAGCCAGTCGACATGGGCAGTGTTAACCTGATGCTTCATTAAAAGGCATTCACCTCAATGTCTCCCCCAGTGTAATCCACTTCTTAGAAATTTTATTTACTTCCGTCACAGCATGATGTGTGAGAAGTGGAAATAGTCAAATAGGACAAATCCTTTACCCTGTAAGGAGACTCCCAGGCCCTAGTTATACAACTACTCTCTCTTGAGCCATCAGAGAAAGTCAAATCAGATCAGCAAATCTTAGGAGCAGCTTTTGAAAAGAACTTCATTTAGGGAATTTCATCCAATTAAAGTTAAGTGGCAAATTGCTTTGTTAGTAGCTTTTAGATTGACACAATGAACAGCTTCCCAAGTGCTTGGGTTCTGCTAAATTCTCAAACCATTCCCCTATATATTACTGACTTTGGTGATTTTTTTAATTAGTTTAAGCCTCAGAAAGCTTAGCTGTCCTAAGGGTAGATTATTAAAATGGAAGTCTTAACTCTAGTCCAACTTGTTAAGATGTATAACATGTAACAGATCAAGGGGCTAAAAGCTCATTTAGGAAATGTCATAATAGATACTGTGACTAATTGGAGGGCAGGGTCAGAAATACTTTTATTAAAGCTATCCAGCCATCACAGTAAACAGCTTCATGTCAGGTTTTACATGGGAGGGGAAAGCAATTAGCCAGCCAGCCGGGCAAAATTCTAGAGTTGTCATATACAAATATACATATTTGTATACATATACAAATTTGTCATTCCTTGACAAATTTATTCAGTTTCTATTCTAAACATAGCATAAATTTCAGATGTATAGACCTGAATAATTACCTAGTTCTCTGCATTTTGTGCTGCTTTTTGTTACCTATTGCAGCCTTATCTTGCTCTCTCTCTTCTTTCAGGGTCTGACATTCCAGGAAGTGGAGAACTTCTTTACTTTCCTAAAGAATATTAATGATGTGGACACTGCTTTAAGCTTTTACCATATGGCAGGGGCATCTCTTGATAAAGGTAATGAAACCCAGAAATTTGTTCTTGAAGGTATAAACACTGAATCTGTAACCTATTAGGTGACTATCCCTCCTTAATAGTTAATATGTGAGTTTTTAATTGACATTGTTCTTGGCCTGTTTCGTTTTGTTGCCATTGCATGAGCCTTGCATTTCACCCTGAGAGGCCAAGCTCAGCAAATGTATTTTCTTGTGCTAAAAGCTGTGGTCAAGGCAGATGCCTATCTTTAGAAATTTTGGAACTTCTCTCATTGGAGCCAGAGTCATGACATATTTGATGTGAAGCTAAAGTCAGTATCCATTTCAATCCATTCTTTGGTGGGAAGCAATGGTTTGATTTATTTTTTGTGTTAACATGGTTTTTTGCTTTATTTAGATAAAATCATGACTCAGATTAGCACCCCCTATTGGTTTACTTCCTATAAATTCAGTTTCAGTTAGTACAGGCCATGTGAGGAAGCAGGGGAAGTGAAAACATGATTTTCCCCCCAACATTATATCATGAAAATTTTTACACATTGAGAAAAATTGAAATAATTATTCAGAGAACATACACATATCCACTTCAATTAACATTTTTCTGTATTTCCCAGATAATATATCTGTGTAAATATTCATCCATCAATCTCTTTTATTTTTTGATGCATTCAAAGGAAATTATAGACATAAGTCATGTCTGAATACTTCAGCATGAATGCTAATTGAAGTTCAATATTTGTTTAAAGTTCCCTTTTGGGACACCTGGGTGGCTCAGTGGCTGCGTCTGCCTTTGGCTCAGGGCACGATCCTGGGGCCCTGGGATCAAGTCCCACATCAGGCTCCTTGCAGGGAACCTGCTCCTCTCTCTGCCTATGTCTCTGCCTCTCTCTCTGTCTCTCATAAATAAATAAATACATAGATAGATAGATAGATAGATAGATAGATAGATAGATAGATAGATAGAATCTTAAAAAAAAAAACCTAGGCAACTAATTTAAATAAATAAAGTTCCGTTTTGTACCCCTTCATAGTCTACTCCTGCCCTGATGCACCAAGACAACCTTAATCTGTGTGTTTTTCCACCATAGATCAATTTTGTTTGTTCTAGAACTTCATATAAATGGAATTATCCAATGTATAATCTTTTAAAGTGTTTCTCAGTGTGTTTTTGAGGTCCATCCATGTTGTCACATGTAGAGTAGTTTGTTCCTTTTTTGAGTGGTAATTTCTTGTATGAACACGCCACAATCTGTATATCTATTCTTTCATTGGTTGCCTTACCTGTTTCCAGTTACTGGCTACCTTGAATAAAGCTGCTATGAATATTTTTGTGTTAGTCCTTTTGAGGACATGTATTTCCATTTCTCTTGGATAAATTCCTAGGAGTGAATTGCTCGGTCCAGGGGAAGGTATTTATTTTATAAAAAAACTGTCAAGCCCTTTTTCACAGTGTATCTTTTTGTATTCCCACCAGCAGTGACAACAGTTCGTGTTGTTCTACATTCTTGTCCACCATTGGCAGTATTCTGGAGTGTATATAAAGACATCTCATTATGTTTTTCATTTGTATTTCCTTGATGACTTCTGCTACTGAGCAGTTTTCTTGTGTTCTTGTCATTCAGATATCTTCTGTGGTGACATGTCTGTTCAAATATTTTGCCCATTTTTACTAGGTTGCTTGTCTTATTATTCACTTGAGTTCTTGAAACAGTCTAGGATACTAGTCCTTTATCAGATACATATATTGTGAATATTTTCCTAGACTGTGACTTACCTATTTATTCACTTCCTTAATGATGTCTTTTTCATTTGCAAAAGTTTTAATTTTGGGCAGCCCCGGTGGTGCAGCGGTTTAGCGCCGCCTGCAGCCCAGGGTGTGATCCTGGAGACTGGGGATCAAGTCCCACATCCGGCTCCCTGCATGGAGCCTGCTTCTCCCTCTGCCTGTGTCTCTGCCCCTCTCTCTCTCTCTCTCTCTCTCTCTCTCTCTCTCTCTGTGTGTGTGTGTGTGTGTCTATGAATAAATAAAATCTTTTAAAAAAAAGTTTTAATTTTGATAAAGTTTAATTTATTGGATTTTTTATTATTATTACTTTCTGGTCCTAATAAAACCTTTATCTTCCACCAAACTGTGAAGATACTCTCCTGTATTTTCTCCTACAGGCTTTAGGGCGTTAGCTCTTCCATTTCTTATGTGATCCATCTCAAATTAATTTCTATATATGGTGTGAGGTAGAGTATTCCACATGGATATCCAGTTGTACCAGCACTCTTTGTTGAAAATGCCCTTCATTGGTTTGCTTTGGCATTTTATCAGAAATTAAATTACGTTTCAAGTGTAGGTCTGTTTATAAGGTCTCTATTCTGTTACACTTATCTATATGTCTAGCTATGAGTCTATATCCATACTCAGTCTGATAAGTACTGTAGCTTCATAGAAAGTCTTAAAGTGTCAGGTATTATAAATCTCCAAAGTGGATTCTTCTTTTTCAAGATTACTTTAGATATTTTAGGTCCTTTGTGTTTTAGAATCAGCTTGTCACTTTCTGTGTAAAAAAAGATGTGGGATTGGGGCACCTGGGTGGCTCAGTTGGCTAAGTATCTGCCTTCTGCTCAGATCACGATCCCAGGATCCTGGGATGGAGCCCTGGGCATCAGGCTCCCTGCTCAACCAAGAGCCTACTTTTCCCTCTCCCTCTGCCCCCCCCCAACTCGTGCTCTCTCTCTAATAAATAAAATCTTAAAAAAAAAAAGAGGTGGGATTGTGATTATAACAATATTGAATATTGGATTAATTTAGAGAGACTTGACATATTAGTGATATTGAGTCTTCCAATTCATGAGCATATTATATATCTCCATTTTTTTAGATCTTCTTAGATTTCTCTCAGCAGTGTCTATGTAGTATTAAGTAAACAGGTCTTGCGCATACTTTTAGAAATTTATGCCTAAGCATGTTACAGTTTTCATGCTACTATAAATGGAATTTTTGTTTCATTTTCCAATTATTTGCTGCTATTACTAAAATACAATTGATTTTTGTATGTTGTTCTTGTATTCTGCAATCTTGGAAAATTCACTTTTCTAGTTGTTTCATAGATCCATTAGGTTTCTCTATGTAAGCAATAAAACTGGGCCTTCAGTTTCTTTGTAGGAAGGTTTTGGTAATTTAATTTTTTTTAAAGATTTTATTTTTTTATCACAAAAGACACAGAGAGAGGGAGAGGCAGAGACACAGGCAGAGGAAGAAGCAGGCCCCATGCAGGGAGCCTGATGTGGGACTTGATCCCAGGACTCCAGGATCACGCCCTGGGCCGAAGGCAGGCACTAAACCACTGAGCCACCCAGGGATTCCTAATTCCTTTAATACATAGGTATTCTGAGTTTGTATTTTATCTTGTATGAATTTTGATAATTTGTGGGATTTTGAGGAATTTTCCCATTTCATCTAAATTATTGGATTAGGGGATCCCTGGGTGGCGCAGCGGTTTGGCGCCTGCCTTTGGCCCAGGGCGCGATCCTGGAGACCCGGGATCGAGTCCCACATCGGGCTCCCAGTGCATGGAGCCTGCTTCTCCCTCTGCCTATGTCTCTGCCTCTCTCTCTTTCTCTCTCTGTGACTATCATAAATAATAAAATTTTAAAAAAAATAAATTATTGGATTAATGAAAAATCACTCATAATATTCTATTATTATCTTTTCAACATCTATAGAATCTGAAATCACCTCTTTTTCCCCTAACATTGGTGAATTACAGCTTTTTTCTTTTTTCTTAGTTTACCCAGGGGTTTGGCAATTTTGTTAAACTTTTCAAAGAACCAATTTTTTACTTTGTTTTTTTTTTTAAAGATTTATTTATTTATTTATGATAGACATAGAGAGAGAGAGAGAGAGAGAGAGAGAGAGAGAGAGGCAGAGACACAGGAGGAGAAAGAAGCAGGCTTCGTGCTGGGAGCCCGACGCAGGACTCGACCCCAGGACTCCAGGATCGCGCCCTGGGCCAAAGGCAGGCGCCAAACCGCCGAGCCACCCAGGGATCCCCTGACTTTGTTTCTTGTATGTTTTTTTTTTTCTATTTTTCTATTGTTATTTCCTTTCTTCTACTTATTTGCAGTATATATTAGTTTTCTTTTTCTAGCTTTTTATGATGGAACTTTACCTACCATTTCTAAGATAAGGTTTTGAAGCTATAAGTTTCTTTTTAAACATAGTTTTATCTATGTACCACAAATTTTGATATGTTACATTTTGATTAAACCGTTTGAAATATTTTCTGATTTTCTGAGTCCCTTAGATGACTCATATGTTATTTTATTTTTTTAAGATTTTTTTATTTTTATTTTTTATTAATGAGAGAGAGAGAGAGAGAGAGAGCACAGCAGAGATACAGGCAGAGGGAGAAGCAGGCTCCACACAGGGAGCCCAACGTGGGACTCCATCCCGGGTCTCCAGGATCAGGCCCTGGGCTGAAAGCGGTGCTAAACCGCTGAGCCACCCGGGCTGCCCTCATATGTTATTTTAAAGTTTTTTTTAGGGCAGCCCGGGTGGCTCAGCTGTTTAGTGCCGCCTGCAGCCCAGGGTGTGATCCTGGAGACCCAGGATCGAGTCCTGCATAGGGCTCCCTGCATGGAGCCTGCTTCTCCCTCTTCCTGTGTCTCTGCCTCTCTCTCTCACTGTGTGTGTCTCTCATGAATAAATAAATGAAATCCTAAAAAAATAAAATAAAAGTTTTTTTTAATTTCCAAATATTTTTGTAGATATATTTTTGTTTTTTTATTTGATTTAGTTCTATAGTAGAGAATACACTATAAAATTTCAGTTCTTTAAAATTGATTGAAACTTGTTTAATGGCCTAGCATATGATCAGTTCTTTGAAAAATGTTTTAATACATTTGAAAAAAATGTATATTCTGCATTTTTGAATGTAGTGTTGTAAAGATGTCAGGTCAAAGTGGTTGATAGTGTTCAGATCTTTTTTGTCCTTACTGACTTTTTTGTCGAGTTTCTCTATTAGGTAGTGAGAGAAGGATGTTATTATAATGTGCTGCTGAAGCAAGCACAGAGAGAACGATGTTAAAATCTCCACATGTCATGCTTGCTTCAGCAGCACGTATACTAAAATTGGACGGATACAGAGAAGATTAGCATGGTCCCTACACGGGATGACATGCAAATTCTTGAAGCATAAAAAAGAAAAGAAAAGAAAAGAAAAGAAAAGAAAAGAAAAGAAAAGAAAAGAAAAGAAAAGAAAAAGAAAATCTTCACATATGGTGTGTGGATTTGTCTGTTTGCCCTTTAAGTGATGACAATCTTTGCTTCATGAATTTTGAGCTCTGGTATTAAGTACATACACACTTATTGATTAGGATTATTATGCTTTCCTGATGAATTGACCCTTTTATCATTGTGAAATGTTCCCCGTTTATCTTTAGTAATACACCTTTTCTTGAAATCTACTTTATCTGATATTGGTATGATTACTCCAGCTTATTTTATGGTTCTTATTTGCACAGTGCCTTCTTCTATTCTTTTATGTTCCTCCTATCTGTGTCTTAGGTAAGTGCATCTCTTCTAGACATATAGTTGGATCTAGTGGCCTTTTAGGTATATCTCTTTGCATTTTTATATCTTAATGCTTTCTCTAGAAATTATAACCTTTCACAATTCACTAAAAGTTAGTATTGTGCCGCTTGAGTAAAATGTAAGAAACTTGCAGTCATATAGTTCCATTTACCATCACCATATGTTTTATGCTGTAGTTGTCATTTATCTTTCTTCTGTACATATAATCCCTACAATACAATATTAGGATTGTTGCTTTCAACAGTTTTTTTTTAAGAAATTAAGAGAGGAGCACTTGAATGGCTCAGTAGTTCAGCATCTGCCTTTAGGTCAGGTGGTGGTCCTGGGATCAAGTCCCACATCACGCTCTCCATGGGGAGCCTGCTTCTCCCTCTGCCTATGTCTCTACCTCTCAGTCTGTGTCTCTCATAGATAAATAGATAAAATCTTTTTTAAAAATTAAGAGAAAAGATCTTTTATACGTACCCACATTTGCCATTTGCTTGTATTTGCCATTTTGAGTGCTTTTCATTTATTCCTGAGTATCTAAATTTTTATCTAGTATCATTTCTCATCAGTTGGAAGAACTTCTTTTGTCCTTTCTTTGGTACAGATCTGCTAGCAATGAATTCTCTTAGATTTTGGTTGATCTGACAGTGTCTCTATTTCACTGTTGGGTACTGCAATATGTAAGTTATAAATCTCACCAAAGCACTGCCTGAGGCTTTATCAACACAATCTTGCTTGTTCAACACTTTTAGGTGGATTCCTTAAGATTTTCTAATATAAGATGATGCCATCTGCAGATAGACATTATTTTACTTCTTCCTTTCCAAACTGGATGCCTTTTATTTCATTTTCTTAATCCACATAGCTTTTTTAAAGAACAGTTGCTTGTTTGCTTGTTTATTTAAAATAATACCTCCTTTAACCTTGTAGAATCTCTTGAAAAAAAAAAAAAAACAAACTAATGGTATCATAGAGGTTATGTTTGTATGTGTAATAACACTGGGTTATTTCTCCAGAATAGCTCTGTTTCACAAAACGGATTTGACAGCATCTGAAAATCCAAAGATACAAGATTTAAAGTCATCACTTATTATAAAAATAATATTAATAAATTCCTCTTTATATTTGCATACCTGTTTTGAAAAGCTCAACTAAAGACAGTAAAATTCCTTTAAAGAACAATGAATCACCATCTGTGTTAAAATTATAGGGTGTATAAAATAGAATGATTCAGGGTATTGGTGGCAAAGGAAAGTGCAGCCTAGTGGTTAAAAAAAAATGTTTCTTTCAAATGACTTCAGGCCATTTCCTAGGATGTGCATTCTCCATATAATCCATGCCTCATTATCCTTGCTAATAGAAGCAGTGTTACAAATTATACAGTCATATCTGACATCCAAATATATGTTTGGCTTTGAGTTATAAGATATTTAGCATTGTTTTGACTTCTTGGTTTGTTTTATCTGTGTAACTTTGGATTCCCTGGGTATAAAACGATGGATATCTAGGGGAAGCTGGCCTAGATTCATACTAAGTAGCAGGGAGAAGCCAAGTGTATTCATTTCCTAGGACTGCCATAACAGATTACCTCAAACATGATGATTTAAAAAAAAAAAAAAAACAGAAATTTATTCTCTCACAGTTCTGAAGGCCACAAATCTGAACTCAAGATGTTGGCAAGGCAATGCTCCCTCTGAAGCCTCTAGGGGAGGATCCTTCCTTGCCTCTTCCAGCTTCTCGTGGCTCTACTCACTCCTTGGCTCATGGCTGCAGAACTCCAGTCACTGCTTCTGTCTTTACAGGGCCTTCCCCTCCTTCTCCCCACATGCTTTCTGTGTATCTCTTGAAAGGACTCTTATCATTGGATGGCCTGCCTGGGTAATCCTTAGCCCAGATCTCATCTCAAGATCTTTAATTTAATTACATCTACAAAGACGCTTCTTCCAAACATAATCACATTCACAAGTTCTAGGGGTTAAGATGTGGACATATCTTTTAGGGGGCCGCCATTCAACACACCATAGCAATTAACCAAATATCACCCATTAAGTAGTCCACAAAGTAAGAGCAAAATGGGAGGTGTTGGGGAGAGTGAATTTAAATTACTTTGAGAATACTTGTATTGTCTGTTTAAAAGCTTAAACTGTCTTAGAAACCTAATTATACTATTTATCTGGGTAAATAGTGTAATTTATCTTTCAAGTCTCAATTCAAATGTCACTTCCTCAGAGAGGCCTTCCCTATCTACTCAATATAAATTATAAAAAACTATATGGTCTATGGTTCTTACAATTTTTTTAAAAAGACACATTAACTGGGAGGCCTGGGTGGCTTAGCAGTTGAGTGTCTACCTTTGGCTCAGGGCGTGACCCCAGAGTTCTGCAGGGAGCCTGCCTTCCCTCTGCCTGTGTCTCTGCCTCTCTCTCTCTGTGTCTCTCATGAATAAATAAATAAAATCTTTTAAAAAAAGACCATTAACCTAAAATCCTCTGCTTTCACTATTGTCATCAGTTTCTATCCACAAATTATGGACAAGGGCTTTAATTTCCACAAACATGGCTAATTGAGCAAAGACCACTAAGTAAGATATTTTGTATACTTTAGGCCCTCATTACTGATTTATTTACCACCACCTATCCAGGAGCTCAAAAAAAAGTAGGCATTAGCCTGGATTCTCACTCCTATATTCATTTCTTCCATAAATCTGTCTCTACTTCCAAAACATATCCTGCATCTGACTCCATTTCTGCATCTCCCCTAAAAAGCCCTAGTCTCTCTACCCAGGCTCACGGGGTTGCATATGTCATGGCCTATATACTCTGAGTTCATCAGTATCACTTTCTTTGCAGTTCACTCCACTCCACATTTTCTTTGTTTATATTCTAAATATACCAAATTCATTCCCACCTGAAGGCCTCTGTTTTAGCTATTCCTTCACCTCAAGTGCCCTTTCCCATGAACTCTGTGTATTTGGGCCCCTGTAATCCAGGTCTCCTATAAATCACTTCTCACACTGTCCCATTCTAAAGTAACTCCATCACCCTATGTGTCACAGCATTTGTCACTACCTGATATTTTCTCATGTTTATTATCTGACTCTGCTTACTAGCATGCTTATATGTCTTGTTCATGGACATATTTTTTATGCCTAGAATAATACTTGGGACATAGTAGAAACTTTATGAATATTTGACCAATAAACGAATAAGTAAATAAACATTTTGATGGATTGAATAAGATATCAGATTTCAAGCCAATAAACCCTCACCTTTCCCAGTAGACCCAGAGAACAAACTCATGCCATTGATTCATTGTGTTCCTCTGTAACTCCTGTCTTTTAGACTTGACATTATTTCACCTTCCTGCATGCTTAAAAGGGTGATATCAGTAATGTTAACTGTTCATACACTAGTGTGTACATGGAAAGACTAGCATGTATTCAGCTATCCTTGCCAAGTTCCCTCACTCTGCCAGATGTGCCTATCCTCTGCACACTCTCCTTGCACTTTCCCCCTTGCTTTCAAACCATCCTAATCCTGACAGTCCTACTAGTGATTCTTCCACTGGTTTGAGTTCTACTTGAATTCTCCCTGCAGAGTCATGGGATTTTACTGCTAAGACAAAACTTGGAAGAGAGGGAAAAAAGTGTAATGGTTTAGAACATAGGTTCTGAAGTCCTGTTCCCTAGGTTTTAAGTTGGACTCCATCATTCACTGGCTGAGTTGCTTTTAGGCAATTTCTAAGTTTAGTTTCTGTATTTTTAAAATCAGGATCATGATACCTGCCTCATAGGGTATTAACCTTGTGCCTATTATGCAGCAACTATTTAATAAATGTCAGCTGCTTTCATCATTAAATTGATAATATAAACCAGAATCAATGTGGTTCATCCATTTGTTCAGCCAACAGCAGAGGTGCTGTGCTGGGTTCTACCCTCAAGAAGCTCATGGTCTACTAAAGGGGAGAAAGAGAAGTATACAAGCTGCTCGAGTTTGCTGTGCTAAATGCTAATTAGATATAAGATTAAAAGTGGAGCCTCTGCCCCATATTAGGCTTGAGGAAGGAGTGGGGCAGGGGCAGAAAGAGGAGTACTTCTGTCTGCCTTCTGCTCTCAGTCTTGGCTGTCTTCATTTTTCCCAAAAGGTTAGGACCTTCAGAAATTGGCACCTTTAAGAGGCCCTGGCACTTCTCTTGCTTGGCTATTTTAGAGCTTGCAAACCTGTCTTTAGACATAATTTAGCACAGAATTTCCCAAACAGCATCATGAAGAACACTATTTACTGCAATATGTTAATGGTTCTGTGGGTTAAAAAAAAAAAAGTTCCATGGTTCAAATAAGTTTGGAAAATGCCAGGTTGTACAGAATTTCTTCCTGCAGCACTACTCCTGCCAACTTTTTAATATGCTAATTAATGTACATTATGAATCTCCAAGAGAGCCATATAGTTCTCGAACTTGATTTGCCCCAAAATGTCTTTTAACAACTTACAAAGCTAATGTTCTTCAGAACAGTTTGAGAACCCAGGCAGGTGGTAACTACAGATTTACCATATGACAGCATGATCCAATCCCTCCAGAGTAAAAATAACAAAGTTCATTGAGGCTCTTTCTTTAGTTCTGCATGGCCTGTGTGAGAATAACAAACTCCCAGGCAAATGTGAAAAGTCCTTGGTGAATTCTGACCATTTGAAGAAAGAACCTTCCTTCATGAAATATTGTATATTTCCCCTATAGGTCGCCTCTCGTTTAGCACTTAAGAGGAATTGGTTCGATTGCTTATTTTTACACACACAGGGCATAAACTTAGATATATAACCTCTCAAGTGCTGTCTAAATGATTTACCTAGTCTGAAGAAGGTAATGGAAAACTGAACACGACTTCCTCCCTGATGGCATCCTACGATGAAAAAAGTTAGAAATTGAATTGGAGCTTTAAAATGTGCTATGGTTTATATAACTTAGAGTATTCTTACTTTTGCAAAGAGAATAAAAGGTTTCTTCTAAAGTGTCAGTCATATCAAATCTCTGTTGCCTTTATTTCTGAAGTGACCTGTATGGCATAGATGACCTTTAAGACTGTTTGTGGCTTTGAAATTCTTTGAGTCTGTTATTTTAAATGAGTAAAGGAGTCTTATCAGTCTTTTGATATTTAGGTCCCTACTGGGTTTTCGGGGAAGTTAGAAATTAGTAATGGAATAAATTCTAACACACAACAAACCACTGTATTCTGAACACTTATCTTTAACTGACAAGCTGCCCTCTCCTGAGCCCTAAGAATCCCATAGCATCATCACTGGGAGGATTGTGAGGCTATCACACAACTAGAACACTTATAGCGACTATCATTTCATTTCAACTTCTGTATGCCAAGCTTACTCTAAGTGCCTTATGGACATTATCTTTTAATCCTCAAAACCCGAAAGGTAGTTGGTATTATCCCCCATTTTGTGGACAAGGAAATATAAAATAAAGCAGCTTGCTCATACTTAACCCAGCTAAGCAGGTAGAGCCAGGATTCATGCTCAGGCCTCTTTAATCCCAAAGTCTGTATATTCTTTCCATCTCTCAGTATTTCCCAAAATGTTGCTGAAACACAATCCTGAAGGCATTGTTTTGTCATTTTTAAACATCCTTTTTAGTAGCTCAAGAAAGACAGTCTCTAGGTCATTTCTGTCCAGTTCCCTTTGGCTGAGCATAGACCATTCTTAGGGTGAGAATAAAGTCCTTTTGGTAAACTAGGGTGTTTTGGAGTTAGTGCCCTTCTCTTGAATAGGAAATATGACATGACATTTCCCCCACAGAGTTGTCTCTTTTGTTCAGGACCATGTTCTACAGACACATTCTGACATCTAGAATTCATACCTTAGAGTTGACACAGACTCATAGTTGCTCTCTAATCTAGCTTCTTATCCCACATAGGAATGTCTTAGTAGACACATCTGTGTTCATCATTTTTCTAATCCTATTACTCTTTGTGAAGAAACCAACACACAGAAGCCTAAAGTCACTTAAATAAGGTCACATAACAAGAAAAGTTGGTGTCCCTTTAAACTTTTTTTTATTTTTTTTAATTTATTTATTTATGACAGTCACAGAGAGAGAGAGAGAGAGAGGCAGAGGGAGAAGCAGGCTCCATGCACCGGGAGCCCGATATGGGATTCGATCCCGGGTCTCCAGGACCGCGCCCTGAGCCAAAGGCAAGCGCCAAACCGCTGCGCCACCCAGGGATCCCTGGTGTCCCTTTAAAGGATAGCATAGAACAGAAAAAGACACGTGTATATCAAATGGTATGTTTGTCAACACTGAAACATAGGACATACAGATGTGGACCTCTCAGTTTCTAATCAAGATGTTCTTCACCACCTCTACTCTTTGGCGTGGCAATGCTTTGTTACGCATTTAGAAACTGTCCTAACATCTAGCACTTCTTGAGAGTTAACTAAATGCATGAAATTTGTAAGTAAAAATTTTGGCTTCAAACTCAAACCTGAGTTTGAGTCCTTGTTCCTCACTACCTTTGTGACCTTGAACAAATCACTTAAGTTCTCAAAGCCTCAGTTTCCTGATCAATAGAATGGTGATAATAGAATATGGCTTCAGGGTTATTGTGCCAGTTAATGAGACAATATTATATTAATATATCAGATGGAAAGGATAACTATACCCAGATGCCTGTTCTGGTTTTCGGCCCCTAGATACTATCTTTCCACTGTCCAGGAGCTTATAGAGTTCTACCCCAATATGGGAACTTAGCAAAAAGTTATTAAACAAAACTAAAAAGATTACCCTAGGACCTCACGGAGCTCACTTTTGTTCTCTTAGGAAGTAGTATCTACAGCTTTTTTCAGTCACTTTTGAATTCAGATTTGTTTTGAAGTTGTAAGTTGGGGTGCCTGGGTGGCTCAGTAGTTGAGCATCTGCCTTTGGTTCAGGTCATGATTCTGGAGTCCTGGTATCGAGTCCCACATCAGGCAGGGAGCCTGCTTCTCCCTGCCTATGCCTCTGCCTCTCTCTCTGTCTCTCATGAGTAAATAAATCTTAAAAAAAAAAAAAGTTACTAAGTTATTTGCACTTACTAATGAGGAAGATTGGAGCCTTTCACTTCTCCTCAGTTTCATCATTCACCCAAAGATTCTTGAGATCATTGCTTTCAGAAGGCATTATCCTTATTTAAGTTCACTTTTCCTAGAATATGTAACCGCTGTTAACATCTCTAGTGTCCTCAACATTCAAGGGGAAGTTTTCACTACACCATAAACTCTTGAGGACATGAACCATGTTCTCCATATCTTTGTATCCTTCTCTGATCCTAGAACAATTCTTTATATACACAGTAGATGTTCATCTAATGTGAATAAACGAGTGGATTAATTCTAGACATAGTCAAGTCCTAGAAAGGATGGTGACTTGCTCTAATAAAAGCCTAGTGTGAGAGGGAAAATGATACAACTATGTCACCTTCACCTGTCACTAATTTTTTTAAGACCATGGGCAAGTCACAACTTCTCTGACCCTCAAGTTAGAGTGATACTAAATGTCTCCAAAGGTTCTTCCAGATTAGAAATTCTAGGACTATAATTAAGTCAGCTTTTTTACCGAATGTAGTAATGTTTTAAGGGACATGTTATAGCCTAAAGTTATATCCAAATTTCTGTGAAAATGAACTAATTATAATTATCAGATATATTTGAAATCAGAGCAGCACTGTTGAATTCCCAAAAGCAGCGTGGCAATCTCAATTTATATTCTTGTTAAGAAATTTAAAACTTAATTAGACTTTGGCCAGTGTATCTAAAGATCTAATTTGTGGAGTTTGGTATAGTAGTTGCAGGAGATGTACATTTGTGTAAAGTGTACCTAAAATGAGCACAGCTGTACATCAAATATGATTCCAAGAACCCCAGAAGGACATTCCCAGCTATAAAAACCTTCTACTTAGCTTTCTTGCTGCATAACAAATTACTACAAATTTAGTATCTTAACCTGTTATCTCAGTTTCTATAAGTCAGTCTGGGCATAGCATAACTGGCTTCTTTCTCTGCTTGGGTCTTTTTTTTTTTTTAAGACTTTATTTATTTATTTGAGAGAGAGAAGGAGCAGAGGGCAAAGTAGGCTCCCAGCTGAGACTGACACGGGGCTCAATCCCAGGACCCCGAGATCATGACCTGAGCCAAAAGCAGATGCTCAATTGACAGAGCCATCCAAATGCCTCTTCCCTGCTTGGGTCTTAATAAGGTTTAAAGTATAGTGAGTGTTGGAAGAGCTGCATTCTCATCTACAGCTCAGGGTCCTCTTCCAAGCTTATTTAGGTTCCTGGAAGAATTCAATTCCTTTCAGTTGTAGGACTTTTCCTTGCTGGCTGCCAGCCAGGGATCACTCTCAGCGGGCCACCGCAGTTCCTTGCCACGTGGCCCCCTCACAACATGGCAGCTCACTTCTTCACAGCCAGCAGGAGACACCCTTTCTCCGGTTGTGCTGAGTTGCATTCTTTTATTATATAATAGTAATCATGGGAGTGATTATCCCATTACCTTTTCCACATAAAGTAACCTAATCACAGTAGTACCCCATTATGTTCACGTAGATCCTGCCCACACTCAAGGAGAGGATTATAGAGGGTGTATAATATATATATATATATATATATATTATAGATTATTAGAGATTATAGAGGGTGTGTATATGTGTGTGTATATACACACACACACACACACACACACCAGAGGGTGGGAATGTTGGGGACTGTCTCAGAATTCTGCCCTCCACACCAGCCATAATTCCAGAAATTCACACTTTTACATTGATTCTTTGAAGACTTCCAAAGATACGGACATTTTAAGTGATTTAAGCCATGTTATCTAAAAAAAAATATAACATGGCAGCCATAAAATTTTAAGGTGAGAAGGGAAGTTATAAATAATTTTATTTAAACCTTTTATTGTTTTTAACCTCTTCATTTACTCACGAAGAGGAAGGAAATGACTTGTTCAAATCACTGGTAGTGTGACACAATACTGAGACCAGAGATTTAGGCTCACTGACTTCCACGCCATTGTTCTCCTTGGCTCATGACACCCACTGCTGCTACAAGAACCTAGAGAATTATATAAGGGATTCAGTGTTTATATGTGAAAGCAGAAATAGGAAAAGTTCACAGCAAGAATGTATGAGAGAGCATCCCCCAGACAGCTATAGCATGAAGGCAGGAGTGGGACTGTCACAAAGATGTGTGGGGAACGGGTTATGTGGGGGAAAGGCTTCTATTTTATAAATTCTTTTAAAGTTTGTGGGAGGCAAGCCCCTGCACTTCAGTTCATCGCTGCATTTTGTAGAAACATTTATATGTGAAGAGGAGTGTTGACCAGGATTCCATTCATTTAAGACAAAGTCATCAATGTTTAAAATGATTCATGATGAAGGCAAGGAAGCTCAAATTCTGAAAGAAATGTTTGCTTTATGAGGCAATTTCTCTGCAAAGACCTCATTTATTTTCCCAAATTTAAAGGCCCTTAGCAATTCTAAAGATTGATTCTGACTTAACTATATTACTTTGAATATATTGTGATTTAGTAAAATTATGTAAGTGCCTCCAGGGAGGAAAAGAGCTGTTTTGAGGATTCACGATTACCAGTGAGAGAGAGAGGAGGGTGAGGGTAGGATAAACTGCCCAAAATCCACATAAATAGACAAATAAGGACAAAATTAGCCAATATTGTGTCCCACTGAGAAAAGGATCAGAAAGGAATTCCACCAACTGGGGAAATACAGAGATTAGTATTTATTCAAACTCTGCTTCTTTAGGGACTTCAAGGTTTACTACCCTTAGAAGCCTCTGAAGCTTTGATGAGACACTTGTCAAGGTGAAGAGTATTTAACCTTATACATTATTTCAGCAAGGCAGATTTTAAATATATCAGTTCCTCTCCTTGACACTACCAGAGATTCAAATTCTATTGAAGCTGACAACTGTAGGCCACCAAGGAAGTAATGTTGTAAAGGGAGGGGCAATAAAAGTTACTCCCTCCTCAAGATTGAGGTTAGGATAAATTAGGAACTGGTTACATAAATGATATATCCTGTCAGTGGAATACTATGCAGCTGTTAAAAAGAATTATTTATGTATGTGTATGGCATTCTTCCTAAGAGATGTTGTTAAATGAGTAAAGCAAAACCACGTATTTAGCATACTACTATTTTTGTGGGAAGAAATGAAGAATGAAAATTTGATTTTTATATCCACATTTCTGGAGCAACTGGAGATATTGGTTGCCCCTGGACAACTAGGTGACTAGGAGATAAGGTTGGGAAGGGTACTTCGACCCTTTTGTACCCTTTGAATTTTGAAACAGATAAATGTATTAGCTAATGAAAACCAGCTTTTTCAAGTAAAAAGAATGAGAATTTAAAGAGTTAAGGAGGCAAAAACAAGTGAATATGGGAAGTTGGTCTCCAAGTAAGAGCTGGCTTTGTTATAAAGGTTTCTTTGCAACAGGCCTTAACTGTCCCTCTGTAAAATCTATCCTGATGCTCTCACCACCCCCTACACCTTCTGTTCTCACTCACTAGTCAGGCGTTAGCATCCCTTGCCGCTTTCAGTACTTTATTCAGATTGACTCCTCCACCCCCCCACCCCACATCACCCACTATCATACATGCTCAAATCTGGTGCAGGCATCTCTTTAATCCTTTAGAATTCAGATCCAAAATGTACCTCCTCCCAAACACACACTAGTCCACTGTAACCCATATGTGTCTATTAATATGTCTGATAATTTCTCCTACATATTTCTCAGTCTTAATGGTATATACAGTCTCCCCCACTAAATTGATCATTCTATGGGTGCATCAGCTGAAATCACTTCCCAGTGGTGCTGGTAAAAATGTTTGCCTTTTGTGAACAGAATATGATGAGGATTTTTGAAGCCAGATACTAAATAATGGATAATGGCAATAAACCTTAACTCTAAATCAGTTTATACTAGATTAAGCACATAGTAAAGCTCATTGAAGCAGTCATCTGGGATGATGCCCTGAGATTCAGAAAACCTGAGATTCAGGTTTTCTCTGTGGCATGTTCTTGTATTTAGGAGCTAGGACCACCAACATCACCTCTGACTAGGTGGCAGCCGGAGTACACAGAGGGGGTCAACCCGCCTACATCTTAAAAGCACCAGGAAGAACAAGGAATTGTTATTTTTATTATTGGTATACTGCTCTTATCTTAGCTGCTTAAATTGCTAGTTCCCATGAATGCTGTCCTTCCCACCTCCCCTGCCCCCCAGAATCAGGTTGAAATGTGTGTGTTCTCTTAGCCAAAGTACCTTGAAAGAAGATACAAAAGAAAGGACAAGTGTTTTCTGAGGGAGAATCCTTCTACCTATCCCCACCACACCCCCAAAGCCATCTAGGGACGGACTGAAGAAACGAAGGCATCTGTATCATTAGCCTTTCCAGGGCTGAAGCAGAAATATCTCCCCTCACTTAACCTTGGCAGTCACAAGCCAGCTTTTCATTTTCTCCGCTGCAGTCCAGGAAGGCAGGAATAATCACATGGCCACACAGCTAGAGACTGCCAGCCCAACTTGGAGTATCACCTTTCCAAACACCTTTGCAATTAGGAAGAGACAGGCAGCTTCTAACTGGGTCATGCTCGCTCATCATCGTAGCCAGATCTGTGCATCAGAGGCAACTGTGGGGAAGAGCTCCCAGGGCCACCTCTGTTTCACTTGTTTGTTGTTGTTGTTTGTTTTTTTTTAAGATTTTATTTATTCATGAGAGACACAGAGAGAGAAAGAGAAGAGAGAGGGGGGCAGAGATACAGACAGAAGGAGAAACAGGCTCCATTCAGGGAGTCTGATGTGGGAGTCGATCCCGGGTCTCCAGGATCAGGCCCAGAGCTGAAGGCAGCATTAAACCACTGAGCCACTAAGGCTGCCCTGTTTCACGTGTTTTTCATTGGGTTGCAGGTAAATAAACTTTTTAAATTATCCCCGAAATTGCTAGAAGTTTCAAGGGAATGCTAATGTCTTCCAGCATATAGGGCAATCAGATCTGTGATTCAAACCATAATGCTGACTCCTCCTCACAGCCTCCAGCTATTCAGTTACTGATCTCTGCCCACTAGCACTGAGGAGTCCCCAACCAGCTTTTTCTTTTACCTGAGCTTTCTCTGTTGTCTAGGGGGACACTTTCATAGAGGAACCAGTATTGTCCATATACAGGTGCAAGTAGACCCAGGGTGCATACAGAAAAGATTATGGGCTGGAAGTCGGGAGACCTAGATTCTAGACCTAGGTCCGCTGCCCGCTGGGCAAATTATTCTCTGGATTTTGCACTTTCTCTGAGGTTCTCTTCTAGTCGTAAGAGTCTCTGATTCCAAGTGGATATCTGGTCTCTTATCCCTGCAGAACTCTCCCTTCTTCTGTTCAACAACTGTGGTAAATAACTCTGTGTAATGTAGCTTCTGACATTGTAGTCACACAGACTCAGCATATGTTCTTCCTACTACTGAACTCTCCAGCTATGGACCTTGCCAGAGAGGAGACTGGGAACCTGGCACAACTCAGATTCGATTCTGTCTGGACTTTTCAAAAGGGTACCACATTTTCAAGAGCCAGCTGAGCCCGCTTCTACACATTCTTCCCTATCCTAATCTAGTAGAAATCACCCCATCTCACATCCATCTGTTGTTCGGGCAGCAGGACCACATTTGCACCGAAGAAGTATATAGGCCTTGGAAACCTAGACCTTCTCCAGGGTGACCTCACGCTCCAGGCAGACATCTTTCAGATTACAAACTAGAATCCCAGCCATCAATCAGTTAGCATCATCAGTGAGAAAGACCCAGATTCCAGAATCCTGGTCTACCTGGGGAGGTCAAAAGCTGGGTGGGGCAGTGGGGGAGGAGGGCAGTGTTCTGCTTGCTATGATTTATTTTTTTTTAAGATTTTATTTATTTATTCATGAGAGACACAGGCAGAAGGAGAAAGAAGCAGGCTCCATGCAGGAAGCCTGATATGGGACTCGATCCCGGGTCTCCAGGACCACGCCCTGGGCTGAAGGCAGGTGCTTAACCGATGAGCCACCCGGGCATCCCTGCTTGCTATGATTTAATTATGACTTTCTGATTCAGGGATGTGGAAGCAAATATAAATGAGCCAACTCTCAGGACCAGCCGTCAAGCATGTGGCTTGTAATCTGCTATCATCCTGCTTGTTCCCAAGAGTTCACATTTTGACAGCTCACCAGCTAGTTAAATAATTTGTTTCCTCCACTGCTCTGATTCATATCCTGGGGACCTGAGGATCTTGGACAGGGAAAGGGCACCCCTAGCTGATGACATCCCAGTAGTTTGAGTTACAGTGACTTAGCAGCCCTGGTAACCCTCTCCAAGTGAAACGGAATGTAATCTGTAATTGTTCTGTCAAGAGATGGCATTGATAATGAGGCATTCCTGCTGGTGGCCTCCAGAGGTCCCTGTTCTGTAACCACTAAGTACCACTTTAGTGAGCTTGTCACTAAAAATTGTCAAGAGCGGTCACTGATATCCTTGGATCCTATTTAGTTAATGGTTTATCTAGAGGAAAGGACCCTACCAGTCTTCGTGGTGCAAAGGATGGGCACTTGGAACATCAAGAGGAATCAGCAGCGGGTACTCTGCCCTGAGAGAATGGAAGGAAATGGGAAAGAGAAAAAGAGGCTAATTTTCAGTTTTGATGGAAGTGTGGGATTGATGTGAAATGCAGACAAAGGAATGGTTAATAACAAAGCAACTGTTTATTGAATACAAAGCCGGTTTTAATCCACTTCTCAGAACATATTCTGTGACTGCAAAGGATAGTTCTATCACAGTCTGAGAGCATCCAGTTCCTAATGATCCAGTTCTGTTTGCACTGAGCAATCTTCTGAGATGAATTGAATTTCCTTAGTTAGATTTTCCAACTGAGAAGTATAATAACCAGCTGTTACCATTTTAGTTCTCTTAACAGTTACCATTCTTGTTGTAAATTGGCATGCTGATTTCTGTTCCTTCCTTGGGCAGTTTAGTTAGCAGGAATCAGTTCTTCCTGGGCCAGCAGAGAAAATCAAGTATCTAGACCTACAAGGCAAAGTTTTTAAACCCCAGAACTTCTGCAGTTGTGCAGATTCTCCAGCTCCCGTCAGCAGTTAACCACATCTCATGAACATCTGCTGAAATACCTTCTGCTGAAGTCTTGAAGTTCCAAGGGATCTTGATTCCTCCTTCACCCTAACTAACATCCTGGGTGTGGGTGAGAAAACTGGCTCTTCTTGCCCTCCTGGGCAGCCGTCCCCCTCAAGCCAGAGGCTGTGAACACCAAGGCAGAGCCTAACTTGTGGCCAATACGACTTTCCTGTACCCTTCGTCATAGAGATCCTCAGCTGTCTCTGTATACCTCCACCCTCAGATTCTCGAAAACACCAACAAACTGTTCTTTGGACTACTAAGCCCCTCAACAGTTATTTTGTGGCATCCCCTCATATGAATATGAAAAAATTAAATTTAAAGCGATTTCAGGAGACTTCATCAGGGTCACACAGCAGATGGGTGGTGGAGCTGGAGCAGAGCTCAGAGTCTGGTGACTCCAAGCAGTTTCTCTCCTGCATCCCCTCCTTGCATCTCTGCCTTGCTCTGGTACTTGTATCTGCCGACCTTGGGGGCACTGTGGTGAATACATAGAGGTGACTGAGGCCAAGTGAAAGGTTGAATGCTGGATAAAATGACAGGAAAGAACTGAAATTAATAGGAACCAAATCCACAGAGAAGGCACACTGACTTTAATTCAAGTTCACACTGCTTCTGGATGAATCTAATCTTTAAATCTAATATTTAGAACACTTCATTGCTAGTTGATTGATAAGTAAAAATCAATCCTTTTCTTTCCCGTGAGGTTTACCTCACTTAAGATAAGTGTCCATAAGCAATAACATAAATTATACATGCCCCTAGATCAGGTTTGAGGACAGACAGTGAGAATAGGTAGTGGAAATGGCCTAACCTTTCCTGGCTTGTCTTTCATGAGAACCCAATTTTTACATGATTGCCAGTGTCTAACAGTAAATGTCAGATAAAGAGAAAATGGTAAGAGAGAAGAGATTTTCCGTGGAGGTCTGGAAGAAGAAAAACAAAACAAAACAAAAAAGGCCACAGACACTGAATTAGTGAGATGGGGGCCCACTGTTACCCCAGAGGGCACAGTTGAAAAGACAGAGTGGCTGATGGAAGGCCAGGAGGAGGGGCAAGGAGCTCATGGATGCAAGTCCTTAGCTGGCAGTCAGCAAAGGAAAGGTGATGCCTGTTAGTGTCCTGACACAAACCTCCTCATTCCCCACCTCTCATTCTTTTGCTGCCTGCTTATTTCCTTGACTTTTTCATCATCATATTCTTTCCTGCCAGAGAGAGATGCCAAGATGGAGACTATTGCAATATCGGGCGTTCTTAGTTTTTTTCTCAAGGCACACTCCTGGTAATAATAAGAGAACCACCAATGCATGCTCTAGACCATTAGAATGGTCCATTATGTGGATTTTTCACCTTTTATATTTTTACTATGGTATGGGGTGCCAGGGTGGCTCAGTGGGTTAATCATCCAACTCGTTTTCAGCTCAAGTCATGATCTCAGAGTCATGGGATCGAGTCCTGCATCAGGTTCCATGCATGGTGGGGAGTCACCTGGAAATTCTCTCTCCCTTTCCATCTCCCTCTGCCCCTCCCCATGCTCTCATGCTTGTGCTCTGTCTCTGTCTCTCTCTCTCTCTCAAATAAGTGGATAAAATTTATTTTTTTTTAATTTTTACTGTGGTGACATATATTAACATAAAGATGACAGTTAAACCATTTTTAACTGTACAAATCATCAGCATTAATTACATTCACACTGTTATGCAACTGTCACTTCCAAAATATTTCCATCACCCCAAAGAGAAAATCTGTATCTGCTGACCACTAATTTCCCATTCCCCATCATCCTAGCCCCTGGTAACCACTAATCTACTTTCTGTCTCTATGAACTTAGTATCCACTCTTAACTGTGTATACCTCCTAAAATATAGCAGCAGTAGAAAAGAATGGAACCTAGGGGCACCTGGGTAGCTCAGTCAATTGGGCATCTACCTTCGGCTCAGGTCATGATCTTGGGATCCTGGGATCAAGCCCTGAATCGGGCTCCCTGCTCAGCGGATAGTCTGCTTCTCCCTCTTCCTCTGCCCCTCCCCGCTGCTTGTGTGCATGCTCTCTCAAGTGAATAAATGAAATCTTTTTAAAAAAGAAAAGAATGGAACCTGAGATGAAAAGGAAAGGATGTTTTGGGTTAAAACCAAATTCTCACTTTCTTAAATATGACTTAAATATAGTTGAATACTTTTTATTATGACTGAGTAGTTTTATCCCACCCATTCAGAGACAGCAAACTGAAAGTCCCTCTGCCGTACTAATTAAGCATCTCTCTTCTTTCAGTGACCATGCAGCAGGTGGCCAGGACAGTAGCTAAAGTGGAACTCTCCGACCATGTGTGTGATGTGGTGTTTGCGCTCTTTGACTGCGATGGTGAGTGGGGCCCTCTGGAGTTAGATTGTCCTTGAAGTAGACATTGTTTATAATGGAGCCTTGCAGACAGCTCCAGTGCACTAGCCTGTACCTCTTCAACTTACCGCTTTCCCACACCAGTAGCTCAGCCCTCCGCATCATCACATTGAGAACTATAACCATAGGTCCTGATTTGTGTTTTCCATTTCTTCTTGTAACTCCAGTTTGCCTATAGGCCTAAATTAATGTATGACCATAAAGATCTTAACAAAGGAAACAATCAATTCTAGTAGTGTTTGTAAAAGTAAACCTCAAATATAAAAACTAAAAAAAAAAAAAAAAAAAAAGGAAACAAAAATATTAGACTCAACTTGCCCCTTAATAGACCAGGAGCACACAATTATCTGAGTGCATCTAGAAAGGTGGTCCTGACCTCTCTACCTCCCAAAGCACATTGCAGTCATTCACATTCCATTTTTGCCCTCTAGCTTGCAGTGGTCTGTGGTGTCTGTGACCACCCTGTAGTTGAGCCCATTTAAGAGGTCCTGGTTTCACTGTGGTGTCATTTCTCAGCTATGTGTCCTGGCATAATACTACTACTGATGTTCACAGTAGAACCTTACCCTTTTCCTCGGTGCTTACTAAGAGCAAGCATTGTGCTAAGCTGCTCAGGTAATTCTCTGACTGTAAGAACTGTTCTTCACCACATTTTCCAGATAAGGATGCTGAGACGTAGGCTGAGTTGTTTCCCCAGGAGCACACAGGTAGTAGTAGATAGCATAGCGAGGATGTGAATCAAAGCTGGAGGCTTCCCTCTATTCTGTTACCTCTACTGCTTGTGTCACAGCCAGGATTCATTGTTCATCTTCCCTCTAGGAAGTAAGACCAGTGGAATCCAGGAAGCAGGTCAGAAGTTCCTGCCTTGGTGAAACCTTCCTTCTGGCCCCAGCATAGTGAATCCCTTGGGCTTTTTTATTCCTTAACGTGTTTCAATTTGTCTTCATTACAACATGTTACTCTCTACCTCTGTGTATATGACCTAACTTCCCTACTAAGTTGTGAGGTTTGTTTTTTTTTTTTTTAAGGTTTTCACTTTGATTCCGGTGAGTTAACATACAATGTTCTATTCGTTTCAGGTGTACAACATAGTGATTCCACAATTCCATACATCATCCACTGCCCATCACCACAAGTGCCCTCCTTCATCCCTATCACCCATGTCACCCATCCCCCCCACCACCTCCCCTCTGGTCACCATCAGTTCGTTCTCCTTAGTTAAGAGCTGTTTCTTGGTTTGTCTCTTTCTCTCTCTTTTTTCCCCTGTTGCTCATTTTGTATCTTAAATTCCACAAGAGTAAAATCATATGGTTTTTGTCCTTCTCTGACTGATTTTGCTTATTAGCCTTATACTCTCTAGCTCCATCCATGTCATTGCAAATGGCAAGATTTCATTGCTTTTTATGGCTCAGTAGTATTCCAGGGTGTGTGTGTGTGTGTGTGTGTGTACATGTACATACATACACACCACATCTCCTTTATCCACTCAGCGTGGATGGACACTGGGGCTGCTTCCATATCTTGGCTATTGTAAATAACCCTGCAGTAAATAAATTATGAGCCTTTTAAGGGTAGTTGCAAGTCCTTTGTTCACTTTTGTTGGACTCCTCCATAGGTACCTCGGATAGTACTTTGCACCTAATAGGTGTTTCTTAAGTTATTGAAATTACCTAGTTGAACTTGAGTTATTTAAACCTCCCACCTGCACCCACAACCAAGCTCTGAGTTAAACCTTGTTTTGTTCCAGGGTTAGAACAAGAAGATGGCCTCACCCTCAGGTAGGGGTGGGTTATTCTCTAGTGCTGCCCTGTCCAAAATGATACTACTACTTACATGTGGCTATTTAAATTTAGATCAATTAAAATTAACAACTGAAAACAGTTCCTTGGTCTGTCTAGCTACATTTCAAGTACTCAATAGCTGCATGTGACCAGTGGCTACCGTATTAAGTAGCACAGATTCAAAAAAAAAAAAAAAAATTCCCTCATGAAAGAAAGATGGTTCTAATGAAGAACACTGCTCTACAGTTTAGCTTCCCTCAGATTTTGTTTTTGCAAAATCACTTCTAGTTGGTTTGAGGTTTTTTCCAAAAAACACTTAATTTTATAATTTTTGAAGCCAGAGAGCCGGTCCATAAAGTAAATATGAGAATAAAGACAAGCGGCCTCACAGTTCCCCTCTTCTCCTAGGAAGACCTGAGAAATGAAATTGGATTTTCCAGCCTTTTAGAAGGAGGTTCTGTCAATATCTACTTGAGTCACCTTTAAAAAAATCATTTAACACCTCTGGGTTGGTTTGTTTTTTATCTACAGAAAAAGGAAATGCATATTAAATTTAAAAGCCATTGTTATTCTACAAGCTCTAGATCTTAGGTCAAAATGCCAGAGGACATTGACTTTTCAGACTTGTTTATCCCAGAATTTAGAGTTGCACTCACAGATGACACATGCACACAGATGACATTCAGTCATATACTTGCTTCATAAGTAGCAGAAGCCATTCACATTGATTAGCTCTGGCCTTAGGGAAGCAGGAAGCAAATCCCATGATAGTCTAAATGACCTCAGATTTTTTCATCTTCAGCCTCTCTTATAAAGATATTAAGAATCTCATTTAGACCTTTTTTGTTCTTTTAATTATATTCCATTTTTTAAGATTTTATTTTTTATTTGAGAGAGAGTGACACACAGCACAAGTAGGGGGAGGGGCAGAGGGAGAAAATCAGACTCCCCACTGAGCAAGGAGCCCCAACAGGGCTCAATCTCAAGACCCTGAGATCATGACCTGAGCTGAAGGCAAATGCTTAACCGACTGAGCCACCCAGGTGCCCTTTTAATTGTATTCTTAATAAGCCATATTATTGGTCACTTTTCAGCCAGCCAGGCTACATTTTAACTCTTTATATTGAAGTATAATATACATACAGAAAAGTGCAAATATCATAAGTAAACACCTTGCTAAATTTTTAAAAACTGAACGCACTGGGGCACCTGGGTAGCTCAGTCAGTTGAGCCTCTGCCTTCAGCTCAGGACATGATCCCAGGGTCCTAGGATCAAGCCCAGCATCCGGTTCCCTGCTCAGCAGGGAGCCTGCTTCTCCCTCTCCCTCTGCTTTTCCCTGCCCCCCAGTTTGTGCTCACTCACTTTCTCTCTCATGCTCTCTCTCTTTCAAATAAATAAAATCTTAAAAAATAATAACTGAACACACCTGTATAACCAGCATTATCCAGAAACATCACATTAGCAGGACCACAGAGCCCCCTGGTACTGCCTTCCAGTCACTTCCTCTCCCAAAGACAATCCTTCTCCTGACTTTGAAAACCATAGATTAGGTCTCCTAATCTCCTAATCTCCTCCTTGCTATGAGGTACCTTTGAGGCTCTCCATGCTCCCTCCAGCCAGAAAACATGGGCCAGTTTAGGTTTTCTGGTACTCTCTACAAAAGTAAACCCTATGTTCCTTCTTTCCACTCTCTTCCCAGGCCAGTCGTTAGTAAGAGTCTGTTTGCTGGCTTCCTGTTGTCTTATCCCCACCAGAAATGGCTGCCGTTCTTTTAGTCAGCAGCAGACCTTTACTCCTAGGCGTGTAGTTAAAGGGTAACTGTTCTCTACTGTTGACATGGTTCCTGTTCTTTGTGGCTGGAGAGGTTGACCTTTGGTTAAACCAGACACACTCCAAGTTGCTCTCCAGACCTAAGAGACTGTAACTGAAGAGGGCGAAATGGGAGGCCATGAGAAAATGGGCTTAACCCAAAGCCAGATTTTTGATTTTGGTTTTTACTGTGAAAACCCTACCTCATCTCTCACCTGGACTATGGCAGTAGTCTTCCCGATTGATTCCTGTATTCCAGTTATGCAGTTCTCTTGTCCTATCCCCATATCCAGCCAGAGAAATCCATCCAAAATGGAAATCTAACTCCATCTCACTTACTTACTTGCAGTCCTTTCCTTCCTTCCGCTCCACTCCTGGAAGATAAAGCGCAAACACTTTTACGAAAATACAAGACCCTTGGGGACCTGTCTCCTGCCCGCCCCTTCTGTTTACTTCCCCACCCCTGTGTACAGCAGTTCCTAGGTACCCAACAGCCTGCTCCCTGCCTATGCTTTTGCTCATGCGACTAGAATGAACCGCTACCTAGAATGCCTCCTCTGTCTCACTCCCTCCTACTTGGCCAATTTTTGCTCATCCTCTGGGATTCAACTTAGGAGTCACCTCCAGGAAGCCTTTATTGCTCTGTGTTTGCACTATGCTGAGCCTGGGTTAGATCTCTTCCTCTGTGCCCCCCATAGCATCTTCTGTTCACCCCACTTTGGCATTTGCCACCCTGTCAAAATAATATATTTGTCTCTCCCACATCCTGGTTGTATCTCAAAGGACAAGGTCCTGTTTACCTCTTTATTTTCAACTCCTAGTATAGGACCTGACCTACGATATATTCTTGTTCAACTTTTATCATACTACACTAACCTGCCACTGAGTTATAATCCAAAACATCAAGGAAGGAGCAAACCATTTGTTTGAAGCCAAGAGAATTAAATTTGGCTGTGAGGGTGCACTGGGCTCTGGAACCCACATGTGATGTGGGTTTGAATGATGGCATTTTCTCAGCGTCTTTGTTCAAAGGCCTCCACTTATCCCTCTTGTGTTTGCCTCTTCCTCTAGGCAATGGGGAGCTGAGCAATAAGGAATTTGTTTCCATCATGAAGCAGCGGCTGATGAGAGGCCTAGAGAAGCCCAAAGACATGGGCTTCACCCGCCTCATGCAGGCCATGTGGAAATGCGCACAGGAAACTGCCTGGGACTTCGCTTTGCCTAAACAGTAACCCAGAACTGCGAGAGGGACCACTGCCTCCACCCAGAGCACCCTGACCCCTTGAGCAGAGCTTGGCACAAGCTTTCCGGCTGCTGCTTCTGGAAGTAGCACTCCCTTCCTCTTGGGAATGATCTCAGGATTCAACCAGTTTCTCCTCTCCACCCTTCCTTTGGCAAAGCATTTTTGCTCAGCTCTCTTTCTGCCCAGTGATTATCCCCATAGGTTCTCAAAAACGTGAACAAGTCCCAAAAGTTCAGGCTTCTGGCACCTTCATCAGCACCATGCATTCAAATTACCCTGTGGATGAAGAATGCAAGGAACCACCCACATACCCACAAACCCTGGGAAACAGTTCTCAAGTAATTTTTGCTCTGGATTTACATTAAGAACATTCTTTGCTTTTCCTCCTGCTGGTGTTTTTAAGCCACAAGTTGGGAAGACCTCTGAAAGGCAGAAGGAAGCCTGTGATGAACAGTCATGAGGAAGAGCCGGGCAGCCTGGGCCAGAGAAAGGATTCATGTCAGTCCCCAGGATGGTTCTGAGGCCTGCTCCGGGCAGGTGATAGGCACAGCGGGATTTGGAGCAAGATTTGGAATTTCAAGCAGCTGCTTCGTGGCTCTTGGGCTCCCTAGGAGGATTCTGCCATAACTCGGTGCCTAATGAGCAGCAGTGATTGAGTCTGTGTTCCCTGCAAGTGCCATTTCCCCTCCAGGAGCGGCCCTCTGAAGCTGAGGCCTGGCTCAGAGCCTGTCTGCCCTCTGTCTTAAACCCTCGTAAAATATCACTTTAATTAGAACAGTGTACAATAAACTCTCCCCACCCCCACAAAACGCTCTTGTGTCTTTTATTTTAGGATCCTCTGGGGTACTTTTCATTTCATTTCTCCACTGGGTTTGAGATCCTGCCTGTTTCCTTCTACCACAGTCTGGTTCTTCCTGTTGAAAGGCTAAAAGTGAGGGCATTTGGAGGGCAGTGGTGGCGTTGTCCTAGCACAGTTTGGATGGCATCATCTTGGGCCAGGTACACAGTCCTTGGTAACTCAGACTCCACAATTAGGAACTAAGATGGGGTGGTGTATATGAGAAATCATCTGGTGTAGTGGACCTAAATTTTAGAGTCAAAACAACCAGTGCTTTTTTTAAAAAAAAATTTTATTTATTTATGATAGTCACACAGAGAGAGAGAGAGAGAGAGAGAGAGAGGCAGAGACACAGGCAGAGGGAGAAGCAGGCTCCATGCACCGGGAGCCCCACGTGGGATTCTATCCTGGGTCTCCAGGATCGTGCCGTGGGCCAAAGACAGGCGCTAAACTGCTGCGCCACCCAGGGATCCCCAACAACCAGTGTTTTATACAGACTCACCTCTCACTAACTCAGTATGGCCTTGAACAAGTAATTTCCCATCTGTTTCCTTAACTGCAAAATGATAGGGTTGAGCCTAATGAGTTCTCAGGTTTCTTCCAGGTCCAAAAGTATCTCCTTCAGTTCTCCTCCAGAATTCCTGCAGCCTCCAGAATGTCCCCCAGGTAATGCTCCCTGGCCTGACAGTGTCTTGAGTCCAGTAACAGAACCACCATACCAAACCCAGTGCTTCCTTCGAGCCCTAGAAGTTGGTGGGAAATGTTCATCAGCCAATTAAGAGCGGAGGCCTGCGTCTCTGCACCTTTGACAGTGCCAACCCCAGCATTTTCTCCAGAGCAACTTCACAACTTCATTTCCAGCATCCTTTCTGGGAGCAGATTAGATTATTTTTCAAAGGAGTTTGCCACTCACCTACCTCTCTGCCTTCCGCTCTCCTTTCTTGGGATATGAATTCTGGTACCCAAGTGTGGTCTTTGCCTTGCTCATTGCTCTGGGGCAAAATGTGAGCTTTTCTTTTTTTTTTTAAGATTTTTTTGAATTTATTTATTCATAGACACAGAGAGAGAGAGGCAGAGACACAGAGGGAGAAGCAGGCTCCATGCAGGGAGCCCAATATGGGACTCGATCCCGGGTCTCCAGGATCACACCCCAGGCTGTAGGCGGCGCCAAACCGCTGTGCCACCAGGGCTGCCTAATGAGAGCTTTTCTTAAATTTGTCCCAGAATCCCAAAATCACTCTTTTCCGCAACACTCATTTCTCCAGCCTGCAAGAGAAGTCCCATTCACAGCCTTCATGGGCATTCATTCCCCTGCAAGAAGAGATCTGCTGATTGGCCTGGGTTCACGGAAGCCGAAAACCAGAGCACAGCAGGATAGGGTAAAGATCTTACCTACATCTTGAAACCCTCTGTCAGGGGCACTCACCTACCACAGGTACATGGAATTCCAGCTGGGCTCCTTTAGCCGCTAGGAGTGCCTAAGGAAGCACAGGGGGTCCAGGTGCTCAAGAAGACAGGATGGCCACACTTTGGCACAATAGGGTTAAATGTGCAGGTAAGAGGTACCAGCTAAATCACCCAGAAGAGGCCAGGGTCCGCCAAAGAAGTCCTTGAGCAAGGTGGCATGTGAGCAGGCTGAGAGGATTTCACTAGGCAGCATGTGGGATAGGCTGGGAGCACTGGGGAGTACAGAAGGCTGATACATGCTTCTCTTTTTATCCAAACTGTTTCTTCTACCTAGATAGAATAATCTTCCCCTCCTCAAGACTCCACTCCAGGGCACCCTGGGTGGCTCAGTGGTTTAGCGCTGCCTTTAGCCCAAGGTGTGATCCTGGAGACCCAGAATCGAGTCCCACGTCGGGCTCCCTGCATGGAGCCTGCTTCTCCCTCTGCCTGTGTCTCTGCCTCTCTCTCTCTGTGTCTCTCATGAATAAATAAAATCTTAAAAAAAAAAAAAAGACTCCACTCAAGCTGTCTCCTCCTAAGCCCACCTGGACTATCTTCCTGACAAGACTAGTAGGCCCTCCTCTACCTCCCAAGGACCACTTGCCCACCCCTAACAACACTGCTGTAATCAATGTAATGTTTATGGGATTGTCATCCACAATGTTCAGACCCAGAGCAGTGACACCGTCAAAGAAATAGTCCACTACCAAAAGCTAATTTTAAAATAATTCTTGGACAATGTAAAAATGATATTAGCAATACCACAATAAATTTCTCCCACATACCCACAGCCTTTCTCTGTGTTTGCTGATGTTCTCTATTTCTTAAAAATAAATTCCCCAGGGCAGCCCCGGTGGCACAGCGGTTTAGCGCCGCCTGCAGCCCAGGGCGTGATCCTGGAGACCCGGGATAGAGTCCCACATCAGGCTACCTGCATGGTGCCTGCTTCTCCCTCTGCCTGTGTCTCTGCCTCTCTCTCTCTCTCTAGCTGTGTCTCTATGAATAAATAAAATCTTTAAAAAATAAAAATAAAAAAATAAATTCCCCAGTTCTAGCCCTTAGGCTTCAGGGAGAGAAAGAAACTCAGAGGGGACCCAGGCTGCTGGGTTTCCTTGTGACCCTGGGCTCAGCATCATCCACAAGGACAAGCAGAGAGAATATGGAGAGAGACTTTCTAAGAAAAATCGTTTAAGAATATGCATGCTCTTCAAAAATCATATTAATAGCTTCTAGTGCCCCACCTAATTTTAGCTCTGGTTAAAGCATATGCACTTAAACTGAACTGGAGTCTAAGAAAGGAGAAGTCCAGGGCACAGCTGCTGCCAGACAGGAGAGAAGGGACAGCAGTATGGGAGCCAGGAGCCAGGTGCCCCAGCTGGATGGAGCATCCTCTCCAAGCCTTAGCATAGCCCAAGCCGGGTTATGTGCCCCAAGAGGCTTAGAAAAGCAAGGAGGGAACCGAGGCAAGAGTTCAGCTTTCAGGCTTCAAGTGCCACCTGCTGGCAAGAAGGCTCAGTGCAGGGACTCTGGTCTGGAGCAGGAGAGGGCGAAGCCTCTTGAGTCCAGCCTACACCAGCCCTTCAGAGACTAGGCCTCTCAGGGCCCGGGGCAGCACAGTGTAGGGTGGGATGACTGGCCAGAGAAGGACCATAACCATGAAAAGAGATAGTATGGATATTATCATTGAGAAGAGGAAAGCAGCAATGCCTGTGGAGTGTTCCTGTGGCTCCAGAATGGGATTTTTTACCAGCAAATGAGAGTGCATGAGTTGCTCTATTCATTCCACAACTCGTTACTGCCCACCTGCTATGTGCCAAGCATTGAGCAAGGTCTTCAAGGAGTTTGTGGTAAGTACATGTTGCTATGAGAGCACTTAGAAAAGCAGAAAGGCCACCCAATCCCAATTTGGAGGTCAAAGCAAGCTTGCAGAGGAAATGATTTCTCTTGAAGTAAAAAGGGGAAAAAAAACAAGGTCTGCCAGTTGAGTAGGAGCTAACAGTGGGGGAGGGGCCCAGGCAGAGGCTGCCTCGCTTGCAAAGGTCCAAAGGCCAAAAAGCATGTTTCTGGGAACTGAAGCTCTAGGGAGTATCCAGGACAGATTGGAGAGTGATTTTGTGACCCCAGAATTAATTAATATGGTAATCTTCACCCCAAAAAAAAGATTAAAAATGCATTTGAAGATTTTAGAACACACATAGGTTATAGAAAAAAGTCATCATGGAAATTTTAAAATGCTTAGAACAGAATATGATAATGAAGATACAGAATATTAAGACTTGTGGGACACAGCTAAAGGGAAACTTAAAACCTCCTAACAACTTCCATACTTACTTATAGATGATGAGCTGACAATAAGCAACCGCCTGAAAAAGTTGAAAAAAAAGAGGGCACCTGGGTGACTCAGTGGTTGAGCATCTGCCTTTGGCTCAGGTCACATCCCAGGGTCCCGGGATTGAGTCCCGCATCGGGCTCCCCACAGAGAGCCTGCTTCTCCCTCTACCTATGTCTCTGCCTCTCTGTGTCTCTCATGAATAAATAAATGAAATCTTTTTTTTTCTTTTTTTTAAATTTTATTTATTCATGAAAGACAGAGAGAGAGAGAGAGAGAGAGAGAGAGAGGCAGAGACACAGGCAGAGGGAGAAGCAGGCTCCATGCAGGGAGCCCAACACGGGACTTGATCCCAGGTCTCGAGGATCATACCCTGGGCCGAAGGCAGCGGTAAACCGCTGAGCCACCAGGGCTGCCCAAATAATTGAAATCTTTAAAAAAATAAAATAAAATCTACTTATAACAAAAAATACCAAACCCAGATGACTTTATATGAGAGAGGGGGAAAACAGAACCAGATCCTGTAGGACCCTGTAAGACCCAATAAGGAGTTGGGACTTTATCTTAATTATAATTAGTAGCCACTGACGGATTTTAAACCGGAAGATGATGTAATGAGCTTTGCATTTTGGAATGATGACTGCCTGAAATGCCACAGATGGATTGGAGTGGGATCCAGGTTGGAGACTGCTATAATAATCCATTAAGCAGATGCAGGGAGCTTGGATTAGGGCAATGGCTGCAGCGTTGGAGTCACTAACAGAATTGGGAGATGTCTAGGTCAGCCCTGAGGGGTGGGGGTGGGGTCACGTAAATTGGAGGATGGTGAGGGAGAGGGAATAATCACAACTGACACCCAGATTTGTGTTTAGGTAACGGAGTGTATGGTTGTGCTCTTCGGTGGGATTGGGAAACAGAACCAGCTGTGGCTGGAGGAAGAGGCAGCATATTTGACATGCTCAGGTGCATAAGACATCCTGGTAGAAATATCTGATGGGTGGTCACATAGAAGGATCTGGATGGACCTAGGGGCACCGAGGTGGCTCAGTCAGTTGAGTGTCGAACTCTTGGTTTCCACTCAGGTCATGATCTCAGGGTCGTGAGATCAAGGTCCACATTAGGCTCCACACTCAGCCAAGAGTCTACTTTGAAGATTTCTCTCCCTCTGCCCCTCCCCCTACTCACGTGCTCACATGCCCTCCCTCCCTCTCTCTCTCTCTAATAAATCTTAAAAAAAAAAAAAAAAGAAAAAGAAACATTAACATTAAAAAAAAAAAAAAGAATCTGGACCCAGGAAAGGGGTCTAGGGTAGAGATATGGTGTAGGAATCTCCTAAAAATCTGGGTTCTCTGAGCTTCAAGGCCAACTAATCACAAACACATAAGTCTGAACCAGTTTCCTAACTGTAAAATACTAACACCAGCTCCGTCTCTTCCCCAAGGGATGTTAGGAGTAAAGACCATCGAAGTGAAAGGACTTTGAATCAAAGAACCTGTGCTTGGCGGGTTATCTATGGGTTATCTATCAGTGACAGGTTTGGTAGGAAGGACCGCAAGTGCCTGGTGCCGTCTTTCCAGACTCCAGCCCTACCTAGGTGTCAAGAGCTCCTTTTTCTCTAGGGATAAGAGAGAGGCCAAAGGACCACAGTGGAGATCCCCAAAGATGCTATGGGGAAATACTTTTGAACTCATTCAACCAGTAATTTGTTGAAACTCGAATATTCAATCACCTATCAGTCATGCACATGTGGGTAAATTTTCACCATCTTCAGTGTGAGGCTCAGGTTTTCTTCTTTCTTTTTCCATAGGTGAACGTTCACATGGTTCCAAAGTCAACCCTAACATTATAGGACATAAAGGGGTGTCTGGGTGGCTCAGTCAGTTGAGCGTTCAACTCTCCGGTTTCGGCTCAGGTCATGGCCTCAGGGTTGTGGGATCGGGCCTCATGTCGGCACAGAGTCTTCTTGTCCTTCTCAGCTCCCACCTGCCTTCTCTTTCTCTCAAAAATATAAATACATAAATTTTTTAAGGGATACATTGGAAAGCCTCCCCGCCATTCCCATAGCTGCACAGTATTCCATTGTATACTATGGTTTAATCAGTAAGAGCAGTTTCTCAGGGTGAGATTTGGGGGCCTGGAGCTCTCTAAAAAGAAAGGTTTGGTGAGCCACATTTGGAGGCAGCAAGGGACACTGGGAAACCAGCAAAAGAGCAAAGGACAGGGAGGGGGGGGTACTGATTTGGCAATTCCTCCTGAAGCTTTAGGCAGGAATTTATCCGCCTAGCTAGTTCAGGAAAACTCTGAATAAAGAGAAAACTCTGAATAGAGAGAAAAACCTGTCTCTGAGATCCATTTACTCTCTTCACAAATTTGAGCCCATATTAGGTATCAGGCCCTGTGCTCAGGCCATGGGGGACATGAGGGCAAGATCTTCATCTTAAAAAAAATAATATAAATAAATAAATAAATAAATAAATAAATAAATAAATAAATAAATAAATATTTAAAAATTAAAAAAAAAAAAGATCTTCATCTTGCTGTGGGAGGCAGTGAAGGTAAGTGTCCTTGGGGGAGCGAGACTCACAAAGGAGGAGGCCCCTTCTCAGCCTCAGATCTTGTCTCAGATGTCATCTCAGACCCCACACACGCAACTAGCAACTCTCTTCTGAGCCTCCTCCGGAGCTTACCCACAATCCCACTGTTGTACTTGCCACACTGTCCTCTCGCTTTTTACTGTTGAGCTCCTCTACTGGACTGTGAGTTCCCTGAGGTCAGGCACTGTCCTTTAGACATAGTGCATTCTGAATCCCTCAAATTCTGCACAGGGCCTGGCTTTCCATATAGACATCTGCCTGTTAAGTTAATCCTACCTCTTTGCAGAGATGGAGCTGAAGCTGAGCCTGGAAGAACAAGTTTGTGTGGCCAACGGGAAAGATAATTTAGGAGGACAGATAGATAGGGTTGGGGTGAAATGACTTATAGAGATGGAGAGGAGACAATAGGAGATTAAAGCTTATTAAGGTCAGACGGTGAATTCTTGGTGCCCCCAGTGGAGGGAAATACGGAGACTACTGGTCATCTAATACAAGGATGGTGTCAGCTCTAGAAGCAAAATGAGGAGATGCTGAGATTCATTTGGGGATTGATTTCCCCAGTGACTTCTCCTGGGTATCTGTGGAGGCAATTAAGAACTTTTTTTTTCCACTCTTTTTGAGCCTTACCCTCCCACAAATACCAGGATCCCAGCTAGTCAAGGGAGACCTTTCCAATTTTTCCCTTGGATCAAAATCATGACATCTTGATTTCAAGAACTATCAAGGAGAAACTGTAATTTCAAGCTGGCCTACCAGTTCCATTTTTAAACAAAATCGATAGACCAAGGACCATAATGTTTAACCTGAACTGAGCAGAAGTGTGGCTCCCATCCTGGCCTTTGGACTGAGAAGGACCCATAGAGAGTCAAAATGCCTCAGATGAAAAACAATACACCCAGTTTGAGATCTACAAGAAAGGTAGGGAGCCGTAACATGGAGGCTGGTTAGACCAGCAGTCAGACACAGTTTATAATCCCTTCTGAAAGCACAAAGCCTTTCTGAATGGAAACAATGCAGAGACCCAGCTCAGCTGCAGAAAGGAAGGAAGGAGAAGAATGCAGAAAATAAGGCACAGAGCAGCCCTACGACATACACACACTCAGCCTGTCTCTCCAGCATCTTACTGTTCCAGACCCTGCCAACCGAGCCAAATTACTGACCACAGACTCTAAATTTAAGTAACATTTTGTCATTTTTATGTGTTGCAGGAAAGAAGAAGAGGGCTCGCCAGCCAGCGGCTGGGCAATCACAGCCCAATCCCTTAACGCAATGAACTTACAGGCCTTCTTTTACACGAGTGCCCCCTTCACAAAGTGAAGCACCTGTGGTCGGCCGGAGAAGAGGGGCCCCGTGATACTCAGGAAATGAAAGAGGAGACTTCGTGATACTCAGCAGAAGAGGGGACGATTGGCCTGGCAGTCCTAGGTCAACAAACCTCACAAAGGCGAGATGAAGGGTGTCCTAGTATTTATTCATTAACATATGTTAGGGACTGGTCAATCTTCGGAGATCTTTTCTCCAAGGGTAGGGCTGTCTTATTAGGGAAGGGCTGGGACGCCCAGGTGGCTCAGCAGTTGAGCGACTGCCTTCCACCCAGGGTGTGATCCTGGAGTCCCAGGGTCGAGTCCCACGTCGGGCTCTCTGCATGGAGCCTGCTTCTCCCTCTGCCTCTGCCTCTGTCTCTCTCTTTGGGTCTCTCATGAATAAATAAATAAAATCTTTAAAAAAAAAAAAAAAAAGGAGGGGCTGATGCCGCCGCCATCAGGCTATTCTCTGGCAGGCCAGCTGGCGGTCGGTCTGTAAGTGTTTGCATTAAGAAGGGAACTGTGGGAACGGAAAGGAAAGCTGGAGGTGAAGAGACTTCCAAGGAGTGAGCCTGTAGAGCCAAGGATGTCCTGTTTCTTATTACACTGAGAAAATAAAACCTATTTGAAAGGAACTTCCTTATGTTCCCACTTCCAATTTTACCAGCTGGCCTGCAGTATACCGAGCCACGCTGCCTTCCCTCCTGAAAATCTGGAGTCGACCATACAGCTATCTAAAGCCATCCCCTCACTTGTGCCCCAGATGCCCTACACCCCCGCCTACTCCTGTAATTGTCTCCCCTGTCTCCTGCACTACCAAAATCTCTTGCCCAATTAAGTGATTTCATCATTAAATCATTAATTAAATGATTAAGTGAGCCACCTGGGTGGCTCAGTGGTTGAGCATCTGCCTTGGACTCAGGGTGTGACCCCGGGGTCCTGGGATCGAGTCCTGCATCAGGCCCCCTGCATGGATCCTGCTTCTCTCTCTGCCTGTGTCTCTGCCTCTCTTTCTCTCTCTGTGTCTCTCATGAATAAATAAAATCTTAAAAAAAAAAAAAGTAAAGGCATCACAAACCTAACACGCCCTAAACCAGACATCTCCTATCCCCTCTACCAAACTCCTCTCCGGCTTCCCCCAGCTTCTCTTGCTGCAGTAAAGGCGGGCTTTGTTCCTTCACTGCCCAGCCCCAAAGCCTGAAATCACGCTGGACAGCCCTCTTCCTCAGTCCCACATCCCATCCAGCAGCGAACAAACTCATTCTGACGTGTGTCTGCAAAACCACATCTAGAGGTCGGCGACTGCTCACCACTGCCATCGTCGCCCTGATCATCCGAGTTACCCTTCATCCCCACCTGGGTTAGAGCAGGGGGCCTCTTCGCACATCCGGCGGGAAAACCCCAGAGAGGGGCTGAGACCTGACCAGCTGAGCTGGCGATGTGGGCCGGAAACCGGCCGGGGGGCTTTCACTGGAGCGGTGGCCAATTCCGCTCTCCAGGGTAAGCCCGCAGGCTTCTCCGGGGGGGATCCAGTAGTAACTCATCGAGAAAGTTCCCAAGCCTAGAGCCCTTTGCAAGCTCTTCCTCCAGCCTGGACCACCCCTCCCTGCAAACGGTCCCATGGGGGGGGGGGGCGCCTGGGTGGCTCAGTCGGCCAAGCAACCGCCTTTGGCTCGGGTGACGATCCTGGGGCCCCGGCAAGGAGCCCCCATCCATCAGCCTCCCTGCTCGGGGGGGGGGGGGGGGGTGGAGGTGGGGGACCTTCTTGTCCCTCTGCCCTGCTCCCCCGCTTGTGCGCTCTCTCTCTCTACTAAGAAAATCAAATCTTAAAAAAAAGAAAAAGAAATAAAGTCGTATCTGGAAAACCCGCTCTTTGTCCTGGATTCAGATTTCTGTTAGAATGCCAACTTCTTTTGAGAGATTTTTCTCATCAGCCTACTTAAACTAGCACCTCCCGCTCTCTAGTCCCTTCTTCATTTTCTTCACAGCACCTGTCCCCACCTGAGCATCTCCATCTCCCGCCCCGCCAACCAGAGCGCAAGTTCTAGGAGGGCAGGGCTCCGTTGTGTTCACCACTGCGCACACCCAGCCTGGCAAATGCCTGTTGGACGAAATCGATAAATGACCTTCGGCTCAAGGCCACAGAGTCACTTCCAAGAACGCGCAAGCATATGGTCCACCTTAGGGGCCCCAGCATGACCCAGGATGGTTGGGCACGCACCCGCGGCAATACCTCTCCTAGCCGCGCCCCTCTTAGGAGACATACGGTAGCACTTCCGCCCTCGCTCAACTCTCGCTCAAATCTCGGAAAAGGAGGGGCGAGGGGGTTTGTGTCATCACCCTGCGCCCGCCTGCCCCGCGACGTGCCGGCGGCTGGCGCAGCCCTCCGCTCGCCCGGCCTCCCCCTCCCTGGTTCCGCGCTCTGGTTCCGCCATGGAATCCAACAAGGATGAAGCCGAGCGCTGTATTAGCATCGCCCTCAAGGCCATCCAGAGCAACCAGCCCGACCGGGCGCTCCGCTTCCTGGAGAAGGCGCAGCGGCTGTACCCGACGCCGCGAGTCCGCGGTGAGTGTGAAGAGCCGGAGAGGCAGAGGGGACATTAGAACTGATGGGGGGAATACGGGAACGGACCGAGGGGAGCAGTTGGAGGAGGGGGGAGGGGAGCTAGGCGCGGCTACGCCTGCGCCCTGAGACGCGCGGGGGCCGCTGGGAGGTGTAGTCTTTGATTCCCACGCCTCTCCCGGACGCTGGACACCTGATGACAGGGGCGGCCGCGACTTCAAGTTTCGGGGTGTTTGTGGAACTGTGTGAGATTCAGAGTTCCCGAGGGCGAGGGGCGCCGGCGGGCGAGGGGCGGCGAACTTAACCTGGAAGCCGAGTCGGACTACTTTTCCCAAGGGGCCATTCGGCGGCCCGGGGCCGGTCGGCGGCCGGGGAAATGTTACAGTTTAGCAAAATAAACAGAACTGCTCTGGCGGAGAGAATGGCTTCTGGGGCGGGAGGGGGGGCTCCTGGCCTCCGCACGGCCCGGGAGGGCGTCCTCCTGCCGTCCCTCCCTGGCATGTCTCGGGGCGCGGGCCGGGGAGCACCCCCCCCCCCGAAACTGGAGCCTGCCCTTCCCCCGCCGCCCCTCCAGGACCCTCCTGGACCCTCCGCACCTGCTGCGAGGTGCGGGGCCTCCACCTGGGAGGGACCCGGGAGGTTGTCGCGACCACTCAGCATCTCACGCCACCCAGGAACCCTCTTCTTCGTTAACCCGAGACTTCAGGGAAGCTCTTCGTAATACAAGCCCGGGAGGAGAAACGGGGGGCCCAGGCGCGCCCGGGTGGCTCCGTCGGTTAAGCGGCCGCCTGCAGCCCAGGTCACGGCCCCGGGGTCCTGGGATCGAGCCGCGCTCGGCGGGGAGCCTGCTTCTCCCTCCGCCTCGGCCCCTCCCCGCTCCTGCGCTCTCTTTCAGTCTCTCAAATAAATACAATCTTTTTTTAAAAAAGAGTCCATTATGGGCAGCCCGGGTGGCTCAGCGGTTTAGCACCGCCTTCAGCCCAGGGCCTGAACCTGGAGATCGGGGATCGAGTCCCACGTCAGGCTCCCCGCATGGAGCCTGCTTCTCCCTCTGCCTGTCTCTCTCTCTCTCTCTCTCTCTCTCTCTCTCTCTCTCTCTCTCTCTCTGTCTCTCTCATTAATAAATAAATAAAATCTTAAAAAAAACACAGGGTTCATACCAGCAAGATAGCGTGTAGTAAGACCTGAGGTCAGAAGACCTGGGTTCTTATTCTGACTGCTACCATGTGATCTTCCTGAGCTTGGGTTTCCTTTTTTTTTTTTTTAATATTTTTTTGAATTTTTATTTATTTGTGATAGGCACACAGTGAGAGAGAGAGAGAGGCAGAGACACAGGCAGAGGGAGAAGCAGGCTCCATGCACCGGGAGCCCCACGTGGGATTCGATCCCGGGTCTCCAGGATCGCGCCCTGGGCCAAAGGCAGGCGCCAAACCACTGCGCCACCCAGGGATCCCGAGCTTGGGTTTCCTTATCTGGAAAATTAGAGGGTTGGAGCAGCTAATGTAACAATCATACCATAGGGCCTCTCAGTTTAGAAAGCTCCTTGGAGGGGCACCTGGCTGGACCAGTCCCTACTGCATGCCACTCTTGACCTCCGGGTTGTAAATTCAAGCCCCACAGTTGGTGTAGAGATTACTTTTTAAAAAAATTTTAAATCTTAAAAAAAAAAAAAAAAAAAAAAAAGGAAAGGTCTTTCAAATGCGTCTACTCACTTGAGCCTGCCCTACCAGGGAGGCAGAGCAAAGATCGTTATCTTTGTTCTATAGATGAGGAAATATTTCAGAGGCAAGGGACTTGCCCAGGATTACACAGCTAGAAATTAGAAAGTTCTGTGGCTCTATAAACGTTTAGTAGAAGAATGAAATGAAGGAGCCGTCAGCCTCCTAACCTCCCTTGCCCATATGTGGGATTGAGAAAGGGGAACGTGGGGATCCCTGTGTGACTCAGCAGTTTAGCGCCTGCCCCAAGTGATCCTGGGGTCCTGGAATCGAGTTCCGCATCGGTCTCCCTGTATGGAGCCTGCTTCTCCCTCTGCCCGTGTCTCTGCCCCTCTCTCTCTCTCTGTTTCTCATAAATAAGTAAAATCTTAAAAAGAGAGAGAGAAGGGGGAACACTGGCAGAAGAGGCCACCTGGAACGCTCAAGTTTTCCTCCCTCCTGACTACAGGTTGATCTTTGGCCTATTTGCCTTCTCTTGGAAGGATTTCAGTCTGTATTTGCCAGGATTCTTGAGGTGACCCGCTCAAGGAGCTTCCCTATGAAATAAACCACACCCTGTGAGAGGAGAATGATGGGGTGGGGGCCCTACCAATCTCAGAATCCTGTCTGATTCTGATGCTTCTGGGGTTTCAGGAGCCGGCAGCCAAGAAAGGATGGCAACTGCATGGTCTGCGGAGGTCTTCCTGTCAGCAGCCTCCTGGGCCAGTTTGGGGGCTTGGACTAGTGTCCTTCCTGGGGCTTAAGAAATGGAATTTGCTCAGGCCAAGTAGCCACCTGTATAACTGTCGTATTCCCACTATTCTGGAGAGACTATATGCCTCATGCCTCTCTGTAACCTTCACCTTGTACCATCTGCAGCCCTGTACTGAGCTGACAAGGACCTGGGGTTAATGTAGGCCTGCGATAGAGAAATCTTGGTTTGGGGGGGAAAATATATATATACACACACACACACATACATATGTATGTATATATATGTTAGGTAGTTATTTACACTTGCCGTTTGAGGTTTGAGCTCATTCCAGGTGCTCATTCAATGCAACAGACGTTTTTGTTTGTTTTATTTGCAAAGTCCTCTGCTTGGTGCTAAGTGGTGTGCAGGATTGGTAAGACTTGATCCTTCACTTCAAGGAGCTTACAGTCTAGCGAAGGAGACAGAGTTATAGCAAAAAATAATACCACGGCCAAAGAAAAATTCAGCACGCTGTTAGATGCCGGGGGAATGAAGGATGGACGTGAGAGATCCAGCACCTGCCCTCCATGGGTTCATGGTCTGCCGCTGGAGCAGAGTGCTGGGGATGCAGCTCTGAACTCTGAACTACCAGCAGTCTAGTGAGTGCCCTAGCAGGGACTGAAAAACCGGGGTAGATCGCAGTGAGGGAGAGCTTCAGGGAGGGAGACGGAAGCAGCATTTGAACTGCACTTTGGAGGCAGGGAGCAGACTTGGAGAAGGACAGACTGGGGATGGGAGGTTTGGGGGAGAGGATGGGGTGTGGCAAGATTTGGCAGCTGTGGCGGTGGAATGTGAGTATAGAGAGGATTGAGGCTGGAAAGTAGGCTGGGGCCAGATCGTGGAAATCCCTTCCTGCCGGACCAGGATATTCACTTTATTCTGTGAATAAAGTGAAAATGGTGAAAAGACCATTGAAGATGTTGATAGCAGGAATAAGATAAGGGTGCTGTTCTCAAAAGAGCACAGCGTGAAGGGTTAATGAGAGGGAAGAGAGACTGGAGTCAGCGAGTAGGTCAGGAGATAAGGCATTCCAGGTGAGGGTCAGGTCATCGGAGAGGAGGCACCACACCTTGTGTAAGAGACGTGTGCTGAGGAGAAATGGGGACACAGCCCCCCAGCCCAATGTGACCAGGGAGAAAGCAGAGTTGAGGATGGTGACCGGGAAGAGATGGGGAGAGCGTGAGGTGCCGTGGGTGTCCGAAGGAGCTGTCAGCCCGGAGCTCAGGAGAGAACCAGGTTCCAGCTGAAAGTCTGGGATCGTGGGTTTGAGGGCGCTGGCTGGGGTCACCGTGGGAAGGTGCAGAACCGCGGAGGAGGTTGCTGCAGGCACTGCCCCGGGCGGCATCTGTCCTTAGCCAACAGGCAGAGCCCCGGGCAGCAAGCAACCCGTGAGACGGAAGCAACAGCAAGAAGCCGCGATCCCAGGAGAGGGCAGCAGCCAGGTGGCCATGGAGAGGGTGTCAGGGAGGTGGTGAGCAGCACGGTCAGGCCTCATGGGAGACGGGCAAGTCAAAAAATGAGAGGGCAGGATGGAGAGCACAGGCAGATGGGTCTAGGTGAAGTGGAGGGACAGACAGGAAAGGTCAGGGTGAGAGGGACTTCACAGTGAAAAGGCCATGAGGGGATTTCAGACTTTCCCGCAGGAGGTGGGACCGAGGGCCGGACCCTTACACTGTCGGGTAGGAGCAGGGCCTAAGCGGGGAAGTCCTAGGGCAGGGCTAGTGGGGCCAGTCCGTCCCTGTCTGGGAGTTTCTGCCCAGCACCTGGCAGCCCACTGCGCTTTGCTTTTGCCTGAGGCTCAGCAACAGTGGTGGAAAACACCAGGGTTTTCAGGGGGCCGATGAGAACATCCTCAGTTTCCCCAGCCCACAGAGAGAGGGTCAGCCTGGGTGTTCTTGCAGCTCAGGCTGTCTCAGGGTCCTGGTGACGTCAGGAAGGCCCGAGCTGGACAGGCCAGTGTGTCGGGGAGGGACGTTTGGTTGCCAGGGGATCCTGCTTTCAGGGTGTTGGAGTGAGAGGTGGCAGGCTGTCCGTGCGGGTCGTCCAGTCCGTCAGCCTTCCTGAGCACACTGTGCACTCAGCCGTCCCATTCACCGAATCTTATTTACGCCTCAAAGCCACCCCGTGAGGGCATGGGTCATGCCTTCACTGACGAGTTCCATACGTGGCTAATTGGCAAAGGAGCCTGACTGTCCATCTCTGCTCCGAGGCTCTTGCCCTCCGCGGGCCTTCCTTTCCCGACTCCCTTAGAGCACCACAGGTACATAGAGAGGGCCTGGAAACGAACAGGAACAGGTAACGCTTAACGTTTGCTGAGTGTTGGGCTAAGTCCTTTATATGCATTTGCTTACTTACTCCTTCAGCGCTCTGGAGGGAGATACAGTTGTACGTGAAGACGCTAAATCAGCTTGTCCAAGACGACCTTGCTAGCAAGCGGCCGGGCCAGCTCTGACCCCGGGCACTCTCACCCTCCAGTCTGGGTTTGAGGAGGGGCCACCGCTGGTGGCTCTGGCCTTAGAGATGGTCTCGTCTCTGCTTCAGCTGCCACCTCCCCCACTGCAGCTCTCATTTCTTCCACCAAGTTCCTGTCTTTTTAGATGTCTGCCAGCGTTACTGCAAGGGGGCAGGGGCAGGATTTGAACCCAGCCTTGTCTGTCTCGCTCCAGAGTCCAGTTAAGCTGTTCTGTGTCATACTCTTTTGTGACATTTGCCTGCCAGCCACTTGCCATAAGGGACGTAACAGTGAGTCAGGATGAGACAGTCACGTCCCACAGGTCTGGCAGAGGGGTGTCCAGGCCATGAGACAGACCTACTTGACAGCAACCAGAAATCTTGATTTGCCAACTCAAGCAGAAACCTTCTGCATGACCCAGACCACATTCATTCCCCTTTGGGTTCCCGTTCTGCAGTGTAAGGAAATTAGAGTGGCTGACTCCATGTAACTACCCTGAAGCTTCCAGAATGTTCCATGAGAAGTACTAGAGCGAGTCCCTCTAATCTCCTGGCTGATGCTCCAGTGTATCTGTAGCAGTTGAATGGATGGTCCTTAGGGTATAAGGGTCCAGCTCAGCCTGGACCACTGAGGCTTCCAGAGAAACTGAAATAAACTAGTCCTCTAAAAGCCCACCAAAGGGCGTCTGGAGGGCTCAGTCAATGAAGTGTCTGCCTTCGGCTCAGGTCATGATCCTGGGGTCCTGGGATGGAGCCCCAAGTCAGGCTCCCTGTTCAGTGGGAAGCCTGCTTCTCCCTCTCCCTCTGCTACTGCCCCTACTTGTGCTCTTGCTCTCTTTCTCTGTCAAATAAATAAATAAATAAATACAATCTTTATTTATTTATTTTTAAGATTTTATTTATTTGTTAATGAGAGGCAGAGAGAGAGAGAGAGAGGCAGAGACACAGGCAGAGGGAGAAGCAGGCTCCATGCAGGGAGCCTGATGAGGGACTCGATCCCAGGACTCCAGGATCAGGCCCTGGGCTGAAGGCGGAGCTAAACCACTGAGCCCCCCCGAGCTGCCCCAAATAAAATCTTTAAAATAAGAAAATCAATCAATCAAATAAAAGGCTCCCAAACCCAGCAAACCAGCTCTTCCCTCTGTCCCATCTTTATCAACATCTCTTCATCTTTTGTTTTCTTCTTTGACCATTCCCTCAGTGCCTGGCATGAGCCTGGCATCTGGGACAGCCTGAAATCTCATGGTGACATTTGGGTCCAGAGCCTGCTGAGGGCTGACCCTTAGCCTTCGCAAGCCCTGGAGCCCCCTAGCCCCACCTGCTCGGGTCACCTCCCCATCAGCCAGTTCATCAGCGTGTGTCCTAATATCAGTAGCTACTCATTTTGCACTTTCACTCTGTGTCTGTGCCAGGTACTCACCTGTGGGTCTCGTTTCATCCTCATACACCCCATCACCCATTACTGAGGTTCAGACAGATTTTATATTTTTTATCGGCCAGGGCTGAACTGCTAGGAAGTGAGTGAGCTGAGATTTGAACCCAGGTCTTTCTAAATTGAACTCCTCTTCTCTATTTGGAATGACGCCGCTGGAAGGGGTCCCCCATGCCAGATGCCAGACTTAGGCAGTCCGGGATAGCATAATGGACATCCAGGCATTACGTCCTGCCTGCCCAGCTTGTGCAGCCCTGCGCCAGCAGATCAAACATCCAGCCCTTTTTTTACCGTGGGGATGGTGGTAGTAAAACCTCCCTCTCAGGCCACTGTCTGGATTAAATGAACTAGTACACACGGAGCACTGTGTCCAGGCCTGCCTAACTATGGTGAGCAGAGCACCCATTATGATCACTCCTCCCAGCCTGTACTCTTCGGGTTTGCTACAGAGGCCTCTGCCTCCCTCACGCAAGGCAAGCTTGATTGTCCGCTCCTTTCCCAGTGAGATCCCGTGAACTTGCTGCACCTAGGACAGCAGTGGCTCAGGGCACAGTGCCACTTGAGTCTCCGTGTTCTGCTCCCAGCAAGCCCTGCTCCTGGCCTGCTGTGTGAGCCCCAGGTATGTTGCTTTAGAGGGTGTCCACCACCCACCCAGGGCCTTGAGCCCAGCAGGCTCCTGGCGTGTTGGAAAGAAACCAGGGACCAGCCAGGGGCACTGCTGTCCTCCCTCAGTACAGTGTCCAGGGTTCTTGCTGTAGTCCAGGTGCCTGGCTTCCCAGGGCACCGTACCCCAGGCACACCTAGGGTTTCCAGAACTGGTTTTGTGCCTGGAATAAATGGACACAGGGAACCTTTGCCAGAGATTTGCGCTCTTCCTGATTGGCAGGAACCACAGGCTTAGGTTTGAGTAACTGGGACGCTATCTGAGGGTAACAGCCAATGTCCTGTGTAGACTCTGAACATTAAAGTAGGGTGTTTGACGTGGGCAGCCACTTGAAAAATGTAAAGAAGAGCAAGTAATGGAAAAGATCTTTATCCTGAGTCTCCTACCATCTCCCGCTCCCTGGGGCAGACGCATTGCCTCCATTCCCCTTCACAGCTAAGTGAAAACTGCCAGGAGGCCTTTCCTGCCAATCCCAGCTGAAACACATGGTCCTGCTAAGTGGGGTCCCCACTGAGATGGGCAGAGTGCTTTGGCCATCTCAACACTTAACAAAGGCTGTTAAACACACTACTCTGGGATTTTTATTTTATTTTATTATAAGATTTATTTATTTACTCAGAGAGACACAGAGAGAGAGGCAGAGACACAGGCAGAGGGAGAAGCAGGCTCCATGCAGGGAGCCTGATGTGGGACTCGATCCTGGAGCCTGGGATCACACCCTGAGCCGAAGGTAGACGCTCAACCACTGAGCCACCCAGGTGTTCCCAACTCTGGGATTTTTAAAACCTGAAGGATTGATAGTATGTTTTTATGCAGAGTTTTAAAGTAACCCATATCCAGGGGCGCATGACTGGCTAAGTTGGTAGAGTGTGCAACTCTTGATCTAGGGGTTGTAAGTTCGAGCCCTACATTAGATGTACAGATTATTTTGAAATAAAACCTTAGGGGTGCCTGGGTGGCTCAGTTGATTAAATGTCTACCTTCGGCTTAGGTCATGACCCCAGGGTCCTGTGTGGGGATCCGGGCATCTGGCATGGGGAGCCCCTACCAGCACAGTCGTCCCAAATAGAGGAGTTCAATTTAGAAAGACCTGGGTTCAGATCTCAGCTCACTCACTTCCTAGCAGTACAGCCCTGGCTGATAAAAAAAAAAAATCTGTCTGAACCTCAGTAATGGGTGATGGGGTGTATGAGGACGAAATGAAACCCAGGGTGAGCACCTGGCCCAGAAACTGAATGTGGATCGAGCCCTGCATTGGTGGGGAGTCTGCTTTTCATTCTCCTTCTGAGTTCTCTCAAATAAATAAAATCCTAAAAAGAAAAAAAAGATTTAAACTAACCCATACCCTGACAACTCCTAAGACATGTGGAGCAGGCAACTATCCCACTGGCACCCCACTTCCCCACTCTGGCCCAGGTCCAAGTCAGGGAGGGAGCTAGTGGCTTTGCTGGGAGAAGAGGCAGGTGGGATGCGGGGGTGGGGTGGGGGAGTCCTGGCCTCTCCCAGGACCAGGCGGCCCCCTCGGCTATGGCCCGTGGCCTTGTTGGAGCAGGAGCCCTGAGTGCTTTGCTTGCCTTGCACAGCCCTGATCGAGTCCCTCAACCAGAAGCCACAGTCTGCCAGTGACCATCCCTCACCCACAGACACAACCCACAGGAAAGCTGGTGGGACCGACACCCCCTCGGCCAACGGAGAAGCTGGAGGAGGAGAGAGCACCAAAGGCTACACCGCAGAGCAAGTAGCAGCAGTGAAAAGGTAGAGGGGCTGGAGCCTGGTGCTGTTGGGAAGTTTTCAGATCCAGAGAAGGCTTCCTGCAGCCTGTCCCCCACTCACTCTGCCTGTAGTCTGGATGGGCCCTGGGAGAGTCCTGAGGATGGAGGAGGTCCAGCCGGGCAGGCTCACCAGGCCCGGGAATGCAGTGTGGGAATCGGGCCTGTGTGGGCCCCTCCCGCCAAGACAACCCACAGCAGAGGCTGGAAATGCTGACTCCGCCGCTGGCTTCCTCTGCTGCTGGCCCGGCGAGGCCCAGCCTCTTTACACAGCCCTGTTTATCAGAGATAGCGCTTGGGCTCCCCTTCCAGCCTCTCCCCCGCCCCTAACAAAGACCCTTTCAGACCAGAGCTGTGGAGCACAGAATGGAGCCAAGAGACAATTAGCCCTCCAGGGCGTGGGCCAGCTCTGCACGGACATTGACCGTCCTTCTGAGGTGGCCTCTGGCGAGGATGCTGTTGGCAGGGGGAAGTGGTTCCTGGCCTGAAACACAGCAGCCGCCCCCTCTGAAATCCGAAACGTATTCCAGGTGTTTCCACTGGGCCCTACCCAGCTCCCCATCCCAGATGGAGCTTTCCAAGGCTCCCCCGTCCCTGAGGCCTGACAGCTCACCTAGAGGAGCCGTCAACCGTGCCCTGCTGGCCGCCTGAGCCTGCTCAGAGCTGTGTGCCCACACTGCACGGCCCTCGCCCCCTCTCACCTCACGGTCCTGGTCCGTCTACCCCCTCCCCCAGGGTCAAGCAGTGTAAAGATTACTATGAGATCCTGGGGGTGAGCAGAGGGGCCTCCGACGAGGACCTGAAGAAGGCCTACCGCAAGCTGGCCCTCAAGTTCCACCCGGACAAGAACCATGCGCCCGGGGCCACTGAGGCTTTCAAAGGTGAGCCAGCCTTCGTTTCCTGCCAGAGAATTTTTTTTTTTTTTATCTCTTGCCCTTGAGAAGGAATAAGGGTCCCAGACAACTTTTCCAGGAAGTGGCCTTGGACCCAAGTCCCCTGGGCTCAGGAGCAGCCGCCTAGAAAGAAAGTCCTAGCAGTCACCTCCAGCCTACAGAGTCTGTCAGAGCTCACATAGGACCACCCCTGCCTCCCCTTCCTCCACATCCCCCAGGAATTACGGGAGGGGAGCTGAGCAAGAGAGGACCACTCGCTTCTCCAAGGTCACGTAATTGTAGACCGGAAACAGGCCTCCTGACTCGCATGCATGCCCCCATCTTGGGATCTGGGTAGCAGTTTCCCTGTGCTGAGGGGCCAGGTAGCCTCAGGTCAGTGGCCTCATGGTCACCAGCAGCCACAGCCAGTCCTGTACCACACACACACACTCACACACAACACACACTCACATGAGGTGGTGACCACAGCCAAGAAAGGAGCCTGTGACAGAGCAGATGGCAGCGCTGACCCCTACGACCTGGGGTGCTGTATCCCCAGGCCCCCCCAAGTTACTCCATAGCAGGCTGCTTAGGTTTGGTCCTGCAGACGTCATCCCACTGCTGCCTGTCAGCCAGCCCCAGACAGAGAAGGTGAATAGGACTAGGTAGGCAAGGTGGCCATGGCTGATGTTGCTCCAGCCCCGACTTCTGCCTGCAGCCTGCACAACAGGCACAGAGAGGCCAGATCTAGCCCTGGGGCCTTGTCAGAATGGCCAGAGGAGGGGGGATCTCCTTACTCTCAAGGGTTGCAGGTTGCAGATTCAGCTTTGACCCACTTCTCTGAGAGAGTGAGCTGCTTGAGGAGGGCCTGGAGCTGGGTCCTTGAAGCACAGGTCTCCTACCTGGGGAGCTCTAATGGGGAGACCCTGGAGCCAAGCCAAGGAACAGCAGCTGAGACCTGGACCAGGGAGGAGAGGGCTCGTCAGGCCCTACTACATTCTGTGGGGCAGAATGTGGAGAAGTTTTGACTAGAACTTGGCGATTTGGCCCTTCTAGGCAATTGCTCGAGGAGTAACTAAGATAAAGCCCATAAAGGACCTGGGGTATAGAAAAGGGTGGGTCATCGTCATGAGATGGAGAGCAGGAGCCTGAGTGTTAATCCTCCACCCGGCCCAGACTGCCTCGATCCCCTCAGGTATTCCTGCCTGCCCCCCTCTCTACATGGGCCCAACAGCCAAACCTCCCCCTGGTCCCAAGGACTCCCACTTCCTAAAGCACCACTTGAGTACCTGAAGGAAGGGAGCTCTTGGCTGCCGAAGCCTCCACCTGCATGCCCTGTGTCTTCAAGCTTGGCTGACTTACACCTCTTTTCTAGCCATTGGCACAGCATATGCAGTACTTAGTAACCCAGAGAAAAGGAAGCAATATGACCAGTTTGGTGATGACAAGAGCCAGGCAGCCCGACATGGCCATGGACATGGGGACTTCCACCGTGGCTTTGAGGCTGACATCTCCCCGGAGGACCTCTTCAACATGTTCTTTGGCGGTGGCTTCCCGTCTAGTAAGTACCCTGCCGTCCCCACAGCCAGGCCCCCCGGGGGGTGATGGTGGAAGACTGGATGCCGGCCATTCCCTTCCCTGGCAGCCCCGCCCCCTGACTCAGTCCCTCTGACCTCCAGGTAACGTCCACGTCTACAGCAACGGCCGCATGCGCTATACCTACCAGCAAAGGCAGGACCGCAGGGAGAACCAGGGTGATGTGAGTGAGGAAGGCACTGGGGAAAGCAGGGGAGGGCGCCAGGCCCCACCCAGGGTGCAGGGCCTGAAAGGAGAATGACATCCCCAGCTGGCCATTCTTGGGGTGGGAGGCAGTGTCCCCACAGTTCTCAGCCAAGGAGCCATCATTGGGCAACCCCTTGCCATTCAGCTGAGCGACACCAGAGGGAGCCACACTCCACAGTGCCGCCCAGAAGGAGTGGGGAATTGATGGCCTCTGTTAGGGAACGTCCTGCAGAAGCTTCTCCACCTACAGACAGGTTTGTGTGAGAATGGCCTTTGTGGTCCACTGGTCCATAAGGCCACACTGACATTTTCCAAGCAATGGGAAGTGAAAGAATTGTAAAGGATGACAAAGGTTGACTCTTCTTGTTTCTTTCCAGTACTCTTTGAAAATATATACAAAACCTATAACCAGACAGTACTTCAAAAGCATTTTGAATGCCACAAGTTAAAGAACAGCTAACTGACCAACATTAAAATTCTGTGGACGATTTCAGAGCATTTAAAATTGTGGCAGGCAGAGGGATACTCCTCTGCTCTGTCAGCGTGGCCTCAGGTTTTTATTTATTCGTTTGTTTAAAACCGTGTGTGTATGTGTATTGAACATACAGAAGAGTTTTTTAAATCACAAATTATCACCCAATGCACAAATTTGTTTTTATTTACGATTTTTTAACTGACTATTTTTAAATTGGTATATAGTGAAAACAGTCTTCCAGCCCTGCCTGCCAGTCTCCTGGAGGCAGCCACTTTTGCTCATGTTTTTGGTATTCTCTGACAGTAAACACCTGCCTACATGGCATCCTCTTCCTGTATTTAATACCAGTTGCCATTTTGTTTTCATCTGGAGGAACTGGCAGGTGGAGGAGTTTCTGTATTTTGAGGGGCCCATGGGAGGGAGGAGGAGAGAGTAGCATCATGGCCTATTTGTGTGGCAGCTGCCTCCTGCTGCCCCGGGCTCCTTCGTGCCAGGGAAGCTGGGTGATTGTGGCTGACGCTGGCCTTGGGTGACCAGTGGCTCTTCCCTCCAGGGCGGGCTGGGGGTGTTTGTTCAGCTGATGCCCATCCTCATCCTGATCCTCGTGTCGGCTCTCAGCCAGCTCATGGTCTCCAGCCCCCCGTACAGCCTGAGCCCAAGGCCGTGAGTACTTGCAGCTAGGGACGGGGCTAGGGTGGTGGGTGGACAGGGACTTGGGATTCTCAGCCCCCATCAGAGGCCTTCCTTCCTATCCTATGGGTCCTTAATCACAATTCAGATATCTGACTTGGAATCAAGAACATACACTTTCCCTGTTCAGCATAGGTTCTTGATCTTTTAGGATCAGTCCACTAAAATGCGATGGAAACTGCAGATCTTTTCCCTTGAACATTGCACATGCACACAATTTTGCACATAATTTCACAGGCTTCATGGCCACCCCCCCACCCCCTTGAGGGGTGACCTTATCTGCTGACCTTGAGGTAAGAACCTCTGCTCTTAAGTTCTGGTTGGGGGCCTAGAGGCCATGGAGAGAATAGAGGCTCTAGACTCAGACAAAGCAGAGGTAGCTTTGCATCCCAGCTCAACTATTAACTAAGCAGCTGTGTGATCCTGGACAAGTTACACAACTTCTCTGAGCTTGAGTTCCCCATCTATGCAATGGGAATAACGGCATCTATCTGCTTGTGAAAATTCATTGAATAATATACATAAAATGCCAGGCTCAGGGCACCTGGCTGGCTCATTCAGTGGAGCATGCAACTCTTGATCTCGGGGTCTTGAGTTCAAGCCCCACTTTGGGCATAGAGATTACTTTAAAATAAATAAAATTTTTTGTTAAACAACACCGGGTTTGTTAGAAATACTCAACAGTATTTGTTGAATGGATGTATGGTCTCAGCTGCCAGTAGTGTGCAACTAGGGCAAATTATTTCGCCTTTCAAGGTATCAGCTCCCCTCACGTATTTCCAGCACCTGGCATACCCTAGCGGGCGCTCAGCTCCTATTGGGGGGAGCTCTCTGCTCCCCAGACCACCCGGCCCTTCCCGGGAGCCTGGCAGCCTTCCTCTCGGCCAGCAGGGAGCAGAGTCAGGCTTCCAGAGCCACACTGGCCGCTGAGCTCTCTGGCCTGTTGCCAGCCCTTTGCTGTGCAGCTGGAGGCAGCAGCAGAGGGCAGGTAGCGGCTGCTCCTCCCCCCACCCCCCAGCACTGCCTTCCGTCTGCTGCGTGTCCAGGCTCTTCCACAGCCTGCAGAGCCTGTAGTTGGAGCTGGAAGGTGGGACCAAGAGCTGGAAGGCCACAACTCCTTGGAATCCTTCTGTTGTGTTGTTCCTAAGCCTCTTAACTCCAGACTGGGGGTTCCTGGGTAGGCAGGCAGGCCCCGGGCAGCAATCGACTTAGGGGAGGAATGCGGACATGGAGGCAGAGAGAGCCCAGCTCACACCCCTGATCAGAGGCAGAGCCCAGCCTCCCCTCCTGCGCCGACCAGGGCCTCTCACAAAGGGGCTTCTCCCCACAGGCAGCATGGTAAGCAGATGGCCTGGGGAAGGGGTGGCCGTAGTCTGCACCACCTGGCGTGGGGGGGGGCACCTGCAGTTCCTGCAGACCCTCATTTTGGGTGTTGTGCAAGTTCCTGCTCTAGTTGCGAAGGAAGCAAGTCCTCCTGTGGCCTGTGCTATACCTCCCGTTGGGGGGACCTGTCATTCTTAGAGCCGCCCTGCACCTGGGGACCTGTGCCCACTTTGTGCCTGATGTGTTTCCGGCCAGGTCAGTGGGCCACGTCCACAGGCGGATCACTGACCACCTGAATGTCGTCTACTACGTGGCAGACAGCTTCTCTAAGGAGTACACAGGCTCCAGCCTCAAAACAGTTGAACGGAACGTGGAAGACGATTATATCGCCAACCTCCGAAACAACTGCTGGAAGGAGAAGCAGCAAAGTGAGTGTGTGGGTGTCGCGGGACAGAGCCTGAGAGCAGGAGGAGAGAGCCCTGCTCACGGGGATTTGTGGGGCCCAGCGCCTGGCGCTGCTGTGTACCAGCCACCTCCCAGTCAGAAGAGGGACCCCACCCTGCTTCCCTGGGGCTGGGAGCCAGGGGCCACCTGGAGGTTTCCTCCAGGTTCCCGTGAATCACTGCTATCAGCCTGAGTCTGGCTGCCAGAGGTGAGTATGTCGAGACAGATTGGAGCACGTGTCCTGGCCACCTAGGGATCAGGCGTCCAGCTCTATCTGTGGGACCCTAGGGCGGTTGAGCCAGGATGGCAGGGTCTTGCCCTCTCACAAGTTGGGACCATAAACTTTGCTGTCCAGGGTCTTTCCTGAAGGGAGGCCAGCTCTGCCCCAGCTCCAGGGCCTGTGACAGGCTTTCTCCCACGCCCACGGGCTGGCAGGTGCTCCAGTGGCCTGTGGGAGATACCAGGCGCACCCTAACTCTGCCCCATTGCTTTGCAGAGGAAGGCTTGCTGTACCGGGCCCGCTACTTCGGTGACACAGATATGTACCACAAAGCACAGCGGATGGGCACCCCGAGCTGTAGCCGACTGTCAGAGGTGCAGGCCTCCCTGCATGGATAGTCCTGGGCCGGCCACGCCACCGAGGTCCAAGTATGAGCCAGGGCCTCCTCTGCCCTGCAACTCCTGGCAGCTCCGGCCCTGGTCATAAGGCAGAGAAGGGTGGGAGGGAGAGAGGGAAACAGCCTGTTGATGACGGCACAGACTGCTTGTCCCCAGCCTGACCTCCAGCCTGCAGAGCTGGGGCAGCTCTAGGGTGCGCTCAGAAACCAAGGTCTGTTTCGGGCCTCCAGTGCTACTGTCTACGCCACCTCCAAGCCCCTGGCCCTGGGAATGTGGGGTGCCCAAGAACCAGGCAGAAGGGGCAACTCAAGGCCACTGCTGAGGGCCATGCGTGCTTCCCTGGTCTCATCCAGCCACCAAGTCACCACGGCCCTTCCCCAGGTACAACAGACTGGTGTCTGTGCTCTGCTGTTGAGGCCACCAAGGATTACTGGTCCCAAGATAGCCCCCCCACACACACTCCCCACCGGACATCAGGAAGTGAGAATAGGGGGGCCAAGGTCCCGTCCTCTTCTCGGCCCTTCTAGGCAGGAGGAAATGGAACAAGGTTGGAAGGGCAGCCCCACAGTGGGTCGGGGAGGGAGCCAGCGGCCTGGGAGCAGGAGAGGCGGTGTCCCCTGACCACTTGCCCTCTGCTGGAATCAGGGACTCTGTCAAGTGCCAGTGCACCTGGCAGCCTGGAAGCCCGGGCATCGCACCTGTGGTCCAAGGAAGAGAACGGATGTCATGAGTTTAGGGTTGAACACAGAGCTTTTAGTATGGGGAGGGGGTGGTGGTGTGCAGGTCGCTGGTAGCAGGCTCCCGCCGCCTCTACCCCTGCATGTGGGTCGCAGCTCCGCTCTCAGCACGTGCCGGCCGGGAGAGACTGGGCCGCCCCGGGCGCGTAGGCAGAGCCGGTCAAGTTCTCCTGTCGGTACCTGCCCATCCATCCTGTGCCTGTGGCCCCCTCGGCCAGGGTCCGCCCGCCAGCGCCCCCAGGGCGACGCAGTGCAGGAGGGAGACAGGCTGGGGCTGGGGCGGGCAGGACGCAGCCGGGAGGCCGGGTTGCGTAGGCTGAGCTAGAGGCCCGGGGCCGCGACTGCCCAGCTAACTGTTCACTCTCCTCCCCAGACCATGAAATCCCTGGAGAATTTTTGGTGACATGCACTGAGCCAAGGTGATGGACTGTATATTTAAGGAAAGACATAAAAAGAAAAAAAAAATTAAAATGGAATTGGAGGCCGAACGCTGCACCGCTGCCCTCTCTCTCACCCGGTAAATGCCGAGAGCTCTTAGGACAGGAAAACCTGCCGGGGCTGCTTCCCTTCCTCAGGGCTGGCCGGGCTGGCCGAGGCAGCCTCCACTCGGCTCTCTCCTAGGATACGGAAACCATGGCAACGGAAGTAGAATGTGAAACTTGGAGCTACGTCTGTGGAAAGGGCTGGGGGAGGGGGCGCCCAACTGCCTTCCTCCCCGCCCGCCGGAGCCACCACCAGTCACCTCTCCACGGAAGCCCGTCAGAGGCGTTGGCCGAGGATGGGAGGAGGAGGAACGAGAACTCTCCATAGAATGTAATTTATAGAGCATGGATACGTGTATATATATATATCTATTTATATGTAAATAGCATATATAAAGATATATATATATAGTCTACTTTTTAAACTCTGCAGGGATTTGGTTAAGTTGTTTAGATGATTTCTTCCCTGTTCTAGAAAACGAGGCCTGTCTGAGGAAGGTAACTTGGTCCCTCAAAGGCTAGACGTTGGCCATAGCAGACAGCCCGAAGGGAAGTCGGGTCGTAGCTTTCAACGTTCCCCTAACCCCAGCCTGCTTTTGATGGCGGCGGTAATCATGATAGCCTAAGTCTGTAGGGAACTCAGAGGTGCCAGGTTTCTGACGAAGCTGGAGGGGAGCCGACTTTCAGGGGAGAAAGTGCCCCTAGGGCCAGGCCCCCCGTCAGTATCCAGTCGTGGTAGAGGCCCCGGGTTGCCCACGGCGTGAGACCACCCACCGCAGCCCTGGTCAGCTCAGGTGGGCTCTGGGTCCCGGAGCCCAGGAGCCTTCTGCGCACCCCGCCACAGAGGACAAGGTTAGGGAGGGGGCCTGAGTGCTGCCCAGCCACCTGCCCCCCCTCAGTCCCAAAGTGGGTTTTGCCTTATAGATGCCACAGGGCACAGCTCCGCGTTGTTGCCACTGGTTTTTCCCAAGTCAGGCACCAAGGACTCCAGACGGTTCTTCCTCCAAGAGCCAGCCGGGTGGTGCCCAAGACCCTGGGGCAGCAGCCGCCTCCCAAAGAAAGTCGAGGCCCGTGGGCACCTCTGTCTCCGCCCTCCATGAACATGATGCCACCCGGCCTTCTGTTGCACTTTGGACAAAGGCTACACCTTGCGAAGGGTTTTCTTACACTCACCTGGAAGTGAGGATTTTTCTCACAACAGCAGTTGCTGCCAGGGGAAGGGAGGGAAGTTTTATTTATTCCCACAGTTTCTACTGGGCCTTTTGGAATTACCGTTTCTCCCAAATTTTCCTCTGGCAGCGGGTGTCACTGAGCCTGCCATCTTCCAAAGCCTTACTTCCCCAAGCTGCCAGCCAGGAGGTGATAACCATCCTCCCAGAGTATCTCTTGGCTCTTTTTTTTTTCTTTTTTTTATAATCTCCCCCCCGCACCCCCAAAGAATAAGATTCTTGCTGGGAAAGGAAGCTTGGTAAAGAAATGTCAGATGTGATCTTTGAACGCGATCCTACCCTGTGATGCAGCAGCCACCCCGGGCCAGAGAGATGAGAAGAGCTGGACGTGGGCGAGAGCGCCCCACCCGTGGTGGCTCTGGTGCTCTGCCCCCACCATCCCTACCATCTGGTCTTGGTAGATGTCCCTAGGTGGGCTGACCCATGTGCAATAAGAACATAGATCCTAAAGGATCCCCCGAGAAGCTGTATTTCTTGAATTAGAATTCTAAAATTGTACATCTATAAATATATGTTTATTATGTGATTGGCCTTGGTGGGTCTGCATTGAGCAAGGGGGCTGAGGTGGCGGGGTACAAACACCCGTTCCTACTGATGGCCACGTAGGTCCCCAGGGAGGTTCCAAGGCTGACTCCAGGCACAGGGTGAGGGGCTCAGGCTGGAATCCTGGGGTCCCTGGTAACCCCACCACCACCACCGTCCCTGCTTCCTCTCTCCATCCCTGCTGGGAGCTAGAGCCCACTCCGGATCCAGAGCAAGGGGAAAGTTCGAGTTCCTTTCCATCTCTGGCTGCACAGCCTTCCCAGGCACACTCCCCGCACCGCCCCATGGCCCGCCCCCCGCCCTCCGGAGGGTCGGAAAAGTTAGAAACTGTGGCAGCCTCGCAGAGCTTTCTGTGAATGGAGCCGCAGATCTGCCGGGCCTCCCGGAGACAGGGCCCTGCAGCCTGACTGGTGGCCCGAGGCCCCTCCCGCTGCCGCCGCAGCCAAAGGCAGGCGGGCCGCCCGGTGGTGCCACTGCAGCTGGGCGCTCATTGGCCGCCCCGCCGGGTCACCGCGGCCCGGCCTGCGAGCCACCACTTGTTAGCCGCAGTTGGCAGAGGTGTCGCCAGCCGCCCTCGGCCCTCCCGGCAGCCCGCCAAGCCACGGGCGGGACAGACTGTCCAACTGTTGGCTACAAAAAACAGCCTCTGACAAGTGTCCCCACCCACGGTCAGGTGGCCGGCCGGGCCGCCTCATCCATCCAGGTTCTGCGGATCACCGGCTTATCTCCTGGTGCCAGGCTGGCCCCGGTGCCCGGAAGGGGACTGCGCTGTGCGGCCCAGCTGTAACCGCGTCCTGGCCCCAAGGTCCCCGGGGCACAGCCGGCGGCGTCTCGGGCTGGCACCCGGGCTGCGGCACCAGGACTCCGGTGAAGAGACTGTGGACACAGCGTCGCTTCTGGAGCAACTGGGGACCCCTACCAGATGTCACACCTTGTGATTGGGCGAGCCAGCCCACTTCCCAAACAGGGAGCTGAAGCTTGGGGGGAGGGAGGGCGATGCCCAGGGGCCCCGGGAAACCTTGCCTGGCCTCAGGGGCCCATAGCGAAGCAATCACTACGCAAACATTTGCCGAACTTGGCTCCTCTGTGCTTGTTAACCCCTCGTGCCGAGGTGAGTGGTGGGACACGTGTCCAGGAGGGTGGAAGACAAAGCCACACCAGGGAAAAGGGGACGGAACCTGAGGGGCTTGGGCTCCGACGAGTTTCCCAGGGGGGCAGGTGCGCCCCCTCCCTCGACTACCCACGTGTCCACCCCGCTGCGACGTATCCACCCCGCTGCGACGGCAATCCCGACGACAGCTCACCTGTTGGCTATCGGTGGGCCCCAGCAAGCCGGCTGTCTGGGCAGGATCGTTTTCCCAGGGGGTGGCCCCGGGCAGATCACTTAACCTGCCTCTGCCTCAGTTTCCTAATCTTCAAAACCACCTACCTCCTTGGGTTACTGTGGGGAGGAAAAGGCTGAGCACATCTATGGTAAAAGGTGCCTGGGGCACCGGATGCTCTAAGTGTTGTTTCGTGTCCTCAGTTGCCAAACATCGTCCTTAGCAGCTCAAGTCCTATTCAAGGCATCGACCCCAGAAGGTGGCAGCCAGGCGGGTGGGAGAAGCCTGTGTGTGACAGGCCAGTGGGCAGGGGACAGTGATAGAGAGCAGCCCCGGAGTGTGGCAGGTGTGAGCAGCTCCAGGGGGAGAGCGTGGGGTCTCCCACCAGAAGCAACAGGAGCCAAGTCCTGGAGCCAAAGCACGGAAGCGACCACATCCAAAGAACAATCCATAGGCCAGGCCCCCGATCTATAACTGTCACCTTGCCTGTCACACCTAGTGGCTTTGGGCAGAGAAAAAATTTCCCTGGGAATGAAGGAACCGGAGACCTGGCACTCCCCGACCTCGGGTCATCCCCTGTCTGCTCTGCTGTGTATTCAACAAGCACTTCTAACCCTTCCGGGGTGCGGGGCCCTGCCCTGGGGAAAGTGGACAGGAATGAGCAAACCCTGGAAGGCTAGCCCCGGGGGGGGGGGGGCTGGCGCAGCTGGAGGCCCACTGGCACCCTCCCCCAGCCTCTCGTAGAGGCTGTTGTCCCAGGAACCAGGCCTAGGTGCCCTATCAGGGGTAGATGCCCATGCTGCTTGGGTAGGAAGTAAAGGCCCAGGGCCCAGACAACGAAGGGTGTGAGAAAGCACCCTGCTCTCTAGGACTCCATGACCAAGCAGACCCCCAGAGCCCAAGAGTTGGGGCTTTGCTTGAGTGGAGCATGGGGGACCTGACGGCCACTCGGCGTCCATCCTCAGCCCCTCTCCTCCCCTTCCGTAGGTTGGTCCGGGGAGGGCAGCGATGCCCATCCACCCCTGGCTGGCCTTGCCCTTGGGGGTTCAGTTCCCCAGGGGAGCTGGTGCTGGTAGGGGGGAGGTCAGACTCAGGGCCTTCGGGGACTCTGGTCAGCAACTCCACTTCCTTAACTGGGTTCTTGCTGTTTTTCGGATGGAGAGACAGATGAGAGCTGGAGAGACATGTCTAAGCGGCGCGGGAGGCTGCCGGCGGTCTCTAACAGATGGGGAAACGGAGGCCAGATGGAGGGAGTGCGGTCCTCTTCCGTCCCTGGGTCGTGTTCATGGCCCTCACGCTCTGACCCCGCTGCCTGCCGGAGCCTCCTCCAACCACCCTTCCCTGACATGCTGCCCCAGTTCCTTCTGCCAACAGCCTCCCCATCACCCCCCTCCTCTGGGAGGCCTGCCATGTTCCCACAGCCTTGGCCCAGCCCCGCCTCGCATGCCGTCATTCCAGAGGTGTTTGTGCAGTTCTTGGAACAAGGCTTCGCACGCTGGAGGGTAAGGGCCCGCCTGGGGCCCATCCGTCTTGTTCCATGCTGCAGCCCTGGGCATCGCGCGGCCTCCGCGAACACAGCTGAGGCAAGAGAGGGGCCCGTCAGCATCTGCACACCTTGCTGATGGCCACTCGGGGCAGCCAACCCTGCCCACGGTCACCCTGGAGGGAGCTTTGCAGCCATCAAGCCACACACAGAACCACGGACCCTTCTCCAAGACCTGAGAGGGCTCGAGTGAGGTGTGCCCACTTGCATAGAAGGACCTACATCCTGCTGGCTGGTGCTGGAAGATGACCAGTCTGTGGGATAAGCACTAAGTAGGGCCTCTTTTTTTTTTTTTTTAAGATGTATTTATCCATTTTAGAGAGAGCGAGCGGGGAGTCGAGGCGGGGGCGGAAGAGAACTTCAAGCAGACTCCGCGCTGAGCAGTGGTGCCCAATGCAGGGCTCGATCTCAGGACCTGAGCTGAAACCAAGAATCGGACGCTTAACCAACCGTGCCACCCACGCACTCCCTGAGTAGGGGCTTTAATCCACTTCCAGGGGGAAGCAGAGTCCTACTGAAAATGGCCCGTGTCTCAGTGAGGACAGGCATACCAGGGGCTGCCAGGAGAACCAAGGACAGTGCTGCTCCCTCCGGGGACCTCTGGGCCACACTGAAGCAGCCACCCCCCACCCATGGGTGCTCTCTCCAGCACTGAGGCCTGTGCCCATGGCACCACCTGTTCCTGGGCTCAGACCCATTTCCGTCCCTTGGCCCCAGGCCTCAGGGTCACCCCTGGCAGGTGCTGCCACCTGCCAACAGCCCCTGCCTACACCGAGACGCTGTTTTGGGGGTGCTCGGGCTGTGCGTCCTGGGCTTCAGGTGCCACGGAGGCAGCACTCGGGCTGCTTCTCTGCGGACGGCTGTGGGCCTCAGTCTCCCTCTTGGCCCTTCTTAGCCTCGAAGCAATTGGGCACAAAGAGATCAGGTTTCAAGCCTCAGCTGTAAAGGATATTTGTATCGTTTTTCATTCGTAGCACTTAAAATTTTTGCTTATAATTTTTGAAATTAATACATAAAAAACGCTTTTCACTTGTATCATTTAAAAGCATGTGATCTGGGATCCCTGGGTGGTGCAGCAGTTTGGCGCCTGCCTTTGGCCCAGGGCGCGATCCTGGAGACCCGGGATCGAATCCCACGTCGGGCTTCCGGTGCATGGAGCCTGCTTCTCCCTCTGCCTGTGTCTCTGCCTCTCTCTCTGTGACTATCATAACTAAATAAAAAAATTAAAAAAAAAAAAACATGTGATCTGAGTATTTTCAACCTCTCTTCCATGTCAGCCTCTGAACTGTGGAGTCAGGGCTGCTAGCCTCACCGGGGGTGGGGGGTGCTTTGCACAAACAGGCCAACCCAGGGGCTGGGGTCCCCCCGGACGCAGCTTCACGCCGGGACCCCAGGACTCGAGGCCCGCTCACCGCCAGCCCAGGGTGCCGGTGGCAGGACTGGACTGGGGCCACGAGATGGAGCAGCATGACCCACATCTGTTCATATTATTAGCACCCGAGCCGGCTGACCGAGGCTGACCGAGGCTGTAACAAAATTCGCGGAACCGGCCCAGTTGGCTGGAGGGACGCACGGGGTGGGGGGCAGAGGGGCCCCCGCTGTCGAGAGAGAACTGCACGTTCCTCCAGGGTGCTGCTGATGTCAGTGTGGGCACTCCCCGCCCCCCAGGGCCTCTGGGTGATTGTCCCGTACCTGTTTGTGCAGTCCCAGCTTGCAAGACCGGGCCTCTCCCTCCTGTGTCCTCCCTGCCCCTGTGGGGGGGCGGGGAGACGGTGAGTGGGGGGGTGGGGGGGTGGCTAGCTGGGAAGAATGCAGGCCCTAGGCCCCCGGGGTGAGGAAGATTTCCCTCTTCTGGCTCCGTTCCAGATTGCTACCTCCTGTTCTGCTGGTGGCACCTGCAGGTGCGGGCATCCCAGGGAGAAGCCAGGCCTGGGGGAAGGAGCAGGGCCCCTGGCCAGGCACCCAGCCTTGCCCCTCCAAGCAGTGGGATCTTGAGCCTCTCTTGTGAGATCCCTAAACCCTTTCCCTCACCTGTCAAATGGGAATCTCTGACTTGCCTGCAGGCTGGAGGGCGGCAGTTTATCTGCGGCATAGAATGTTTTGTTCCAGTAACTCCCCTAAGAAGGGACAAGGGGCCTCTGGCTCCACTGAACTTGGTGACAGGGCTGAGACAGACCTCAGTGTCAGCAGGAGCCAAGAGTCAGAGGATATGGAGATTTCTACACTTGATAGATGGTGCCAGAAGGGGCTGGGCTTGCAATCTAATTACTAGGCACCCGGGGGAGGGAAACGGGACATCCTTGCCCTTGAGCCACAAGTAAGAGGGTTAGACGTGGGAGGCACCTTGAGGAGGGGTTGGGTTCCCAAACTGTGTCCCCTCCAGCCCCTGGGCCCCTCGGGTGCGGGGCAGGGGCAGGGGAGCATGGCCTTCCAGCGCACCTGCGGTTCAATCACCCACAGTTCTCTCGCGCGCTGAGTGCAGTTCGAACTGATTGAAGAAGAGGTTCCACTACTAAATACTAAAAACCAAAGAATTGAGACGCCTGGGTGGCTCAGTGGTTGAGCGTCTGCCTTGGGCCCAGGGTGTGATCCCGGGCTCCTGGGGTCGAGTCCCGCATCAGGCTCCCCATGGGAAGCCTGCTTTTCCTACTATCTCTGTATCTCTCTCTCTGTGTCGCTCATGAATAAATAAATAAAGTATTTATTAAAAAAAAAAAAAAAAACAGAGAACTAATCTAACCCCACAATTGCACCAAAGAGGAAACTGATGCCCAGAAAACAGAAGTGGTGCCCGAAATGCTGCCTGGGCCACTCCCCCCTGGCCTGGGGACAAAGAGCCTTCACCCTGAGGATGAAGAGGGCCACTGCCAAGTGTGTGTGTGTGGGGGGGTGCCCACACTGGGCCTCAGCCTCAGTTTCCCTGATGGGACCCCAGACAGAGGTGAGGCCTCAAAGGCCAGGAGCCATGTTCTCCCAAGGCAGGCAAGCCCGGATGCTGATGTGGGATGACAGGAGAGCAGAGTCATCCTCTGCCCACCTCCTGGAGCAACGGAGAGCCCCGTGAGCTGTCCTGCCCGGCAAGGCCTCTCCAGCTGACAGCCACCCCCACCGCACCCTCCAGTGTGCTGCCCAGCAGCCCAGCCATCATTGCAGATTCCTCACCGCGGGTATCCGAGGCAGGTGGGCAGGGAGCCCTCTGCCCCTTTTACAGATGGGGACACTGAGGCACCGGCAGTAAGTGAGCCTGGCCCCATGCCTCCCTGACGCAAACCCGGTGCTCTCATTATCATTGCCTGCTCCTCAGGTATCTCTCCCCCGCCCCTGTCCCTGCTGGGGGTTGTCCTCCCCCTGAGGAAGCAGCTCTGCTCACCTCTGCCCCCAGCCCCGAGCTGACTGGCTCCCGCTTCCCTTCACTGGCTTCAGCAAGGACGGCCACCCCAACCGAGATGCTTCTCTGGTCTCTCAGCCGGCCCAGAGCTCCTGGCCTAGCCCCTCTCCTGTGGGGGTCAACTGGACCACCCCGCAGCTGCAGAGAGCCCACAGGCCGGGAGCTTGGTCTTCCAGCCCTGACCAGGTAGGACTAGGCCAGCCCATCCCAATAGGCTCCTCACACCTGCCCCTTCCCTAAGACACGGCCTACAGGTCAGCGCAGGCGGCCAGGCACCTCAGGGTTCTCCCGGTTAGCACTCAAAGTCCCAGATGCCAAGAAATTCCTCAGACACGGTGCAAGCCAGGACAACTGGTCCCCCTACTTAGCACACACAAAGGCAGGGTCATCACCCCTTCCCCTGCCCCCCACCAACCAGGGTCTTTCTTCCCTCTGGAACCCTGGTCTCTGCTAAGGCTAATGGATAGGACCACAGTCCGTCCCTTCAACCTGTCTGACTCCCTCAGGGTGGGTTGGGGACTCCCAGCGGCCCACAGGGTGGTCAGAGGCCTGGGGTCTGCCCTAGGCCCTGTCTACAACCTATTGGAGGCCTAGTCCTGCCCCCATCCCTGTGAGAGGACTAGCAGAGAGAGCCCCCAGGAAGGCCCAGGGGGATCCTGGCCTCCATCCCAACCCAGCTTTATCCTGAAGCTGGGGAGCACCCCACTCCAGGTGACCCCAGGTAGGCAACCGTAGGGCAGGAGCCAGGCAGGTCTGCCTGGGGCTCACTGAGGCTGCCTCTACCTGTCTGCCTTCCAGGTGAGTCATTTCCTCCCTGGCGGGCTAGGAGGCTGGGAGCGGCAGGGAGGGGACAGCGTCTAAAAATAGCCTGGACCCGTGGAGATCCCTGAAGAGCTCCTCCTTGGGCAAGGGAAGAACCAGCTCCTCCTTGGAGAGGACACCAGTGTGGGGGTGGGGGGGGGAGCTGGGGCTACCCCCCCCCGTGCTCCCCTGGATCCAGGAGCGGGATGACCCGGAGACCCCGTCCCCCCAGCCCTGGCCTCCCCCGGCCCCCCTCCCGGGCTCAGCAGAGGGTGCTGGGGTGTGCAGGGGGCAGCCTGGAGGCTGAAGGGGGGATGGTTGGGGAGGGGGGATGCGTGGCGGAGTGGGGAGGCTCGGCCTAGGCCGCAGAGACCAGACGGCTGGGCTTCGCCTCCCACATCATCCGCAGGAGCCACCTTTGCTCCTGGGCCCGCCCCACACAGAGACACACACGGGGACACGCAGACACAACCCCCGCACTCGGCCGCCCGTGACTCACTTCCTCCCAAGAGGGCTCACCCCCCGGCTCGGGGGGACTCCGTTTCCCTCGTCAGCAGCACAGACTGAGGACCTACTGTGTGCTGGAGCCGCGCCCTGGGAGACAAGGACACCGGGCCCAAGACATGCCCTGGGGACACCTTAGGAGGCCCACGGAGGGAAGGGCAGGCCAGCACCCGGGGCAGAAACACCAGCGGCAGGGAGGAGCCCGTGTGTGGGGGAGGACCCCGTGTCCCAGGGAGGACCCCGTGTCCCGGGGAGGACCCCGTGGGCCGGGACCATCTGCTGCCGGCAGGGCAGCTTAGTAAGTCCTGGCACTGCCACCTTCTGGCCATGTGAGCTGAGCCGGCTGTGAGAGCTGCACGGTGGTGGTGGGGGGGGGTTCTGCACCATCACGGCAGCGGCCACTGGTCTCTCCTGTCCCCAAAGCAGCCTTATAAAGCAGCGTCACTGTCTCCATCTTACATGAGGAAAAACGGAAGCCCAAGAACACTAACTGATTCAGCACGATTCAGCTACCCGGTGGTAGAGACCGCTTGGGACCCAAATCTGAGGCAAACTCACGTGCACTGTGGGGTGGAAGTGGGGGCCTGGCAAGTCTGGAATCAGCTGAGGGTGTGCTGACCTCAAATCTTCTGGGAGGGCCCTTGGACACCAGCCCCCAGGTGACTAGCACGTGCCAAGCCTTTGACGGGGGCAGGCCGCCTTCCTTCTGTATCCCCCTCAACCTGAGGCCCCACTAGTCCTCAGAGTCCCTCCCAGAAATGCAGAGTGTGCTCTGTGCTTTCTTGGGGTCGCCAGGTCACCACCTCCACTCCATTCAACAGCCCAGTGACCGAAGTGGCACCACTCCCACTTGACAGAAAAGGCAGGCAGATCAAAGGAAACAGGAACAGCTCTGGCCACAGAGCTGGGGAAGCAGATCCTGGCCCCAGTGGCCCCAAGCGCAACCACCCCACCACCCCACCCCCAGCCCCCGCTCCTAAGGGAGGCTCTTTCCCCGCAGCCCAGCTATCTGGCGGGGTGGGTGGGAACCCTGTGCTCTCCCTGCTTGATCGCACTTTCCCTGAATTGTCTTGCTGGATTACCCGCAAAACCCAAACCTTGCATCAGCCAGATGGGCCCTGGCTCTAGTGAGAGCCTCTTTCTGCTTCTCTGGGCTTTCCCCACCGTTATCTGACTCATCGTCTGCTGGTCCCAGGAGACTGGAGAGAGGCGGCCACCTTATCCCTATAGCACAGATGGAGACACTAAGGCAGGAAGTGACCTCTGCCAAGGAGTTGGGGCCAGAGCCAGCAGCAGCTGAGGCTGGAAGGCCACAGGTGGGGTTTCACCGCCTGAGTAATGCTCCTGGGGGGTGGCGGGTGCCACACACTCAGTTAAAGAGTTGTTGTTGCCCTAGAGGAGGCACAAATAGGGGGCGCCTGGGTGGCTCAGTGGTTGAGCGTCTGCCTTTGGTCGTGATCCTGGGGGCCTGGGATTGAGTCCTGCATCAGGCTTCCTGGAGGGAGCCTGCTTCTCCCTTGGCCTATGTCTCTGCCCTTTTTTCTGTGTTTCTCATGAATAAATAAATTAAAAATCCTTTAAAAAAACAAAGTAGGCACAAATATCAGGAGATTTGCGTTGAAAGAATGGATGAAGTTTGCAGGTTGCTGGGTGGAGAGATGAGCAGTGATATTGCAGAAAGGATGAATACGATATAGAGGAGGGGGAAAAAAAACATTCCAGAAGCCCAGTCCTGCCCCAGTCAGACTCCCTAAGCCCGGCTGGGGCTTGTCCCCACAGTTGTCCCATCTATGAGCATCATCATGGCTCTGGTTTATTGGGTGAGTCCTAATGACCATTGGTGCTTAACACCTTAGAGCCACCATCTCATTGAATTCCTACTTCAACCCAGTGAGGTTGGTCTGTACTATCATTATTCCCATTGGGCGGATGACTTATCTGGGAGCTCAGAGAGGTTAAGCAAGTTCCCCAGGGACACACAGCTCAGCACCCCCCCCCCCCCCGTCCCAACAGGAATGGGACAACAAGCGCAGGGGCTGACTTAGAAGAGCTCTCCAACCCCAACGGGGAAGCTAGGCCCCTGTGTCTGGGGCTCCCACGTGGGGTCGCCCAGGTGTGCCTCGGGTTGGCGCCAGGTCCGAGCAAGCCTGGAGGGACAAGCTCGGAACAGCGCGGCCCTGTCCTGAGGACAATGAGCCCGGGCGCCTGGACGGCTGGGGGACTTGCGGCCGGCCTGCCCGGGCACAGCGAGCCTCCGGCGGTGCCGTCCGCGGAAGCCCAGCCCCGGGGGAGGGGGTGAACCTCTGCGGGCGGCCCCGCCGGCGCCCTTCTCCCCGGCCTGGCCTGGCCCGGCGCCTGCAGATGGGCCGCGCTGCACGTTACGGGCGATTGCCCCATCCGCGGTCCTGCACGACGTGCACGCGGCGCACACGGCGCACACGGCGCCCGGCCACGCCCCGGCCACACCCCGGTCACGCCCCCGGCCACGCCCCCGGCCACGCCCCGGCCACGCCCCCGCCCCGACCCCTCGGCGGCTGGACGCCCGGACCTGGCCCCGCCCGTGGCCCCGCCCCGCCCCAGACCTGGCCCCGCCCCCGGCCACGCCCCCGGCCCCGCGGCGGCTGGACGCCCGGACCTGGCCCCGCCCGTGGCCCCGCCCGCCCCAGACCTGGCCCCGCCCCCGGCCACGCCCCCGGCCCCGCGGCGGCTGGACGCCCGGACCTGGCCCCGCCCGTGGCCCCGCCCGTGGCCCCGCCCCGCCCCCGGCCCCGGCCCCGCCCCCGCCCCCGCGGCTGCTGGACGCCCGGACCTGGCCCCGCCCGTGGCCCCGCCCCGCCCCGGCCCTGGCCCCGCCCCCGGCCCCGCGGCGGCTGGACACCCGGCCCGACCGAGTCCCCAGCGGCCCGTTAACTTGGCGGCGGTGGCAGCCGCGTCCGGGCCACCTTTGATGCCTGCCTGCCCTTTGCTCCGTCTGCTCTAAGGGGACAAATGAGGGAAATTGAGTAACCCGGCTCAGCAAGGCAGGAAACTCCTGGCCGCTTTGTTACTCACGATTATACATCAACGTTGGGGGGAGGGGGGAGGGGGAGAGGGGAGGCGGGTGGGGGGGCCTCCTGGGAGAATTTCTGCAGTGGAGGAGCCTGCGGACTGAAGCAGCCCTGGGCGCTGTGAGCCGCTCCAGGTTGGTCTTGCCGGTCTCCACCTGCCAGGCCGGCCGGCCCCGTGGTTGACACCCCCGAGGTGCTCCTCAGATTCTTGTTAAAATGCATTTCCTCACCGCCCTCCTGCTCTGGGTGGCTGTCAGGTGAAAGGGGATGGGTTTAGGGCTGAGGCTGAAGCCTGGCATTTGGGGCCAAGGTTCTCCGTTTAGCATGAGTTTGCTGTTTCCCTTGGGCAAATCCCTTGACCTCTCTGGGCTGCATTCCTGGGGAGTCGGGGGAAGAGCAATAAGGTAACTTGCCTGGCCCTAAGGCTCAGGACAAGCGCTGAACTCCTAGCAAGCAGGAGAAAGAGCCTTCCATTTGCAGCAGAGATTTCCTCTCCTGCAGAGATTTTGCCTCCTCCTCCCTCTGGCTGCAGGCACGTATTGTGTGTCTACACTGAGTGGCAGGAGTAAATGGCTTTCTGTTGCCTATCATCAGATCAAGTCCAAATTTCTTAGCTTGTCACTTCAGACTTTCTGACATGGAGTCTAAAGTCCCAACTACACCCCCACCCTACACTATGCCCTGAAGAGGAACCTCAGACTTCCCTCCCACACACACCACTTATGTTCAGATTTCTGTGCCCTTGCTCATGCTGTTCCCTCCCCCGACAAGGCTCTTCCCTGAACTCCTCCATGATTGGCTCCTTCTCAAACAGATCTCCCTTAATGTTACCACCCTAGCAACTTCTTTCCCGAGTACCCAATCTAGAGCAGGGACCCCGTTATTCCCTCTCAGCGCTTCCTGTTCCTTCCCTCCTCAGCTCTTACTGTCCCTCAGGGTTGGAAGTTTGTCTCTTTGCTGGACTGAAAGGTCTGTGAGGCAGAGATCATGTCCATTTCTCCATCTCCATATTCCCGGCACTTACCCAGGCACATAGTAAGAGCTTAATAAATGTTTTATGGAAAGGAGGAAAGGATGGATGATGGATTAGCAAAAACACTGAGAATAATCCAAATGCCTACCAGTAGGAGGCCAGTGTTGTCAAACCATGTACAGCTGGATGCAATAATAGGCAACCACTAAGTGGGTACATACCTCCATGGAAAAGTGTTCCTGGTACTGTGGGAAGCAAAGAAAATCCCGTTTTTTTCTTTTTCTTTTTTGGGGAAGGGCAGGGAGGGGCAGAGGGAGAGAGAGAATCTTAAGCAGGTTCCATGCCCAGGGGGAGCCCGATGGGGGGCTCAGTCTCACGGCACTGAGATCATGACCTGAGCCAAAATCAAGAGTCGGACATGTGGGGGGCCTGGATGGTGCAGTTAGTTGGGTATCCCACCTTTAGTTTTAGCTCAGGTCGTGATCCCAAGCTCATGATCTCAGGGTTGTGAGATCAAGTCCCAGGAGATTGAGATTGAGCCTCGTGTCAGGCTCCACACTCAATGGGGAGTCTGCTTGAGATCTCTCTCCCTCTACTTCTGCCCCTCCTGCTTGTGTTCTCTCTAACATAAATAAATGTCAAAAAAAAAAAAAAAACAGTTGGACTTTTAACCCAGGCATTCCAGAAGAAAGTCCCTTTCTAATGAACAAAAGCAGGGGTAGTGGTGGATGAGGAGCATAGATATGTCTAAACATAAGAAAAGTCAAGATGGGATACACCAAGCTACTTCTGGGGAGTAGGATACAAACATTTTTGTGGTTTAATCTGTATCTAAAACCTTGCTTAGACATCATCTCCTCTGGAAGTCTTCTCTGCTCCTGCCCTGGGGTTAGAGGAGCTGCCTGGAGTGTGCAGCCGGGTGCTCCCGAGCCAGGCCCGGTGCTCCTTCCTCAGAGTCCAGCCCAGAGGCAATGAGTCTGTGGGCTGCTGGGCGGCCCCAGAAGCTCCTCTGGGCACATGAGTTTGTCCACTTTGTGCAGGTGAAAGCAGTGCTGGTGAGGACGGTGAGGACAGCAGGACTGAGGCTGGGTAGCCCACTTCCACCTGCCAAGTGACATCACCACAGGTTGCCTCAGGCCATCAGCAGAGCTGAAATGTGACAGGAAGCCCAGACTTCGTGCAAGTGGGACTCAGTGGGCTTCCTTCCAGATTCGGGACACTGAGTCCCAGCTGTGGGTGGCACACAGGGCAGCTTCTCACCGCCCCCAGGGTGGCTGGTGTTGAGCAGGGTCAGACACAACTTGGCGTGAACCAAACCTGCCCACTTGCCTGCTGTCTGGACCATAGTGCCTCACCCCCGGGGGACCTAAAGCAACACGATTCAGACCAAGTGGGCCAGGGGAGAGGAAGGAAGAGCGGCAAAGGGCTCGGGGTCAGATGTCTGAGCTTCTATTCCCACGGGTGCCTGTCATTCTGCTTGTCAGGAAGCAGAAAAGAGTACGGCCCTTTGCTTTCATTTCAAGTTTCACATCTCAGCCTGGCCTCCCTTCCCCTGTCTGTCCCAGAACCGGTTCCCCATCTGGAAAACCCTAGGGGTAGTCCAGGAATGTACCCTCCATCTGGAGTCACTCAGTTTCTGGTAGTTTCAGGTCCACACCCACCAGCCGTGTGTCCTTGGACAACTGGCCTTGCTCCTCTATGCCTCAGTTGCCCTAGTCAACTAGTTAATGCATGGCGAGTGTTGAGAAGTCAGCCCGGTACACGTGAGTGTATGTTATCCATGCGATTGAGCTACTACCCGTGTGGCTAGGATGGTGACAGTACCTGCTTCATTGAGCTGTTGTGAGGATTGGAGTAGATATTGCACGCCAAGTGCTTGGCTGTGTTGAGCATTTCCTTGTCTTACTAAAGACCATAAGATGCGAGTAGAGATCTTGGGCCCTGAGATGCCAGAGGATTAGTATGGTGGCTGCCTGTGGCCTCCTGGGAGGAGAATGCTTGGTGCTCCGTGGCCCATGCAGCCATGCTGGTTCAGTGGTGTTGCCGAGCTGGCTGTTGCTGAGCTGTCTGGTTAGTCAACTGCCTGTTCCTTCAAACTCACTTAAACCAGCTCCATCTGGCCTGGTTTTCCCAACATACCATCCTGGCAGCTGTCACAGGCCCAGAGCACTGGGCAAAGTGTCAGGGCTGCTGCAAAATACATTGGAACTTTATCTGACCCCTGGCTCCCGTCCCAACCAGAAATACATTGGCTGGAACTTGCAGCCAAGCTTGAGCAAGCCTGGAGGCTGGAAGAGGAAGGCAGCAGGGAAACAGGGTCCAGATACTCCACCCCCACCCTCTATCCTTGTTGGGCCCCTTTTTATTTACATTATTCTACTAATTAACATTGTTCCTTACTGTGAAACAGTTTTTAAAACCTAGGGCTTAAATCTGAACTCTGAGTTTACAGAGAAAGGAGATCTTTCTCCTCCCTCAGTGTTGATTTGTAGCAGTCTTTTTGGAGGCCAGGACAATCCTCTGTGCCACCATCTGGAACTCCCCAGAAAGGGCCCCACACAAGGGCAGCAGTGGCAACCGTGCCCCATTGGAACCTGGCCAGCTCTGGAGGGGGCGGAGCCCAGTTGCAGCATCTCCACCCCAGTCAAGGGTGAGCCTGCCTCAGTGCAAGCTCCCTAAGATCACTCCCGCAGGGAGGTCCCAGGCCAAACAGGTCCTCCTGTAGTAACTCCTGGAAAGGCCATTGTCTTCGAATATAAGGAATTCCACGAGTGTCTGGCCCCAAGTGCATTTGAGCATTCAATAGCTTGCCAGTGAAAGGAGAAAACATGAAAACAAAAAAAGTTAAGTGTGTTGCCCAGATAAAGTTTTAGACACTGGGTTACAAATTCGAGAGCTCCAAAATGTCTCCTTACAAGGGTAATATTGTCAAGACCCTAAGTCTCACAGATATGGAATTCATTAGATTCAGAATTTTTGGAAAAATCAGCCTAATCAAGTTGAGTGTGTGCTGAATATGAGATCACGTTATGGACTATTGCTGGTTTTCTCAATGAGAGAATCGAAATGTGATCATTTAGTCGAAACCACAATGAGATATCACCTCACACTCATCAGAATGGCTAAAATAAAAAACACAAGAAGAAAAAGGTGTTGGAAAGGAGGGGGAGGGAAGGAGCCCTCGTGCACTGTTGGTGGGAATGCAAACTGGTGCAGCCACCGTGGAGAACAGTATGGAGTTTCCTCAATAAATTAAAAATAGAGCTATCATATGATCCAGTCATTTCAGCATTGGGTTTTTATCCAAAGAATGCAAAAACACTAATTCAAAAAGATATATGCACCCCTATGTTTATGGGACAATTATTTACAATAGCCAAGATACAGAAGCAGCTCCAGTGTCCATCCTTCAATAAATGGATAAAGAAGATGTGGTATGAAGGTGCCTGTGTGGTTCAGTCAATTAAGCATCTGACTCTTAAAATAAATAAATAAATAAACAAACAAACAAATAAATAAATAAGCGTCTGACTCTTGATTTTGGCTCCGGTCATGATCTTGGGATCCTGGAGTCGAGCCCTGCATCAGGCTCTGTGCACAGCAGAGCATCTTCTTGAGGATTCTCTCTCTCCCTCTGCCCCATCCCCTCACTCACATGGGTGCTCTCTCTCTCTCTCAAATAAATTTTTTAAAAAAGATGTAATATGTTTATACAATGGAATATTACTCAGCCATAAAAAAGAATGAAATCTTGCCATTTGCAGCAACATAGATGGATCTAGAGGGTATTATGCTAAGTGAAATAAGGCAGTCAGAGAAAGGCAAATACCATATTATTTCACTCATATGTGGATTTTTTTTCATATGTGGGAATTTAAGAAATAAAACCATCACAAAAAGAGCCAAAAAAACCCAGACTTAGGTATAGAGAACAAACTGGTGGTTGCCAGAGGGGAGGTGGATGGGAGGGATGGGTGAAATAGGTGAAGGGGATTAACAGGACACTTGTTGTGATGAGCACTGAATAGTGTATAGAATTGTTGAATCACGATACTGTACACCTGAAACTAATATCGCATGTTATATCTTAATATGTTAATTATATTTGGAATTTTTATTTTATTTTATTTTATTTTTTGAGAGACAGAGCATGGTCTCTGAACAGAGGGGAGGGGCAGAGAGAGAGGGAGAGAGAGAATCTCAAGCAGCTCCACACCCAACGCAGAGCCCAACACAAGCCCGGATCTCACGACCCTGAGTTCATGACTCAAGCCGAAATCAAGAGTCAGATGCTTAAGCAACTGAGCCACCCAGGCAGCCCATGGAATTTTTTAAATGAAATAAAATTACTAAAAATATATGATCATTTAGGAAAAGATTTCCTATCCTGAGGAATTCATATTGAAGTATTTAGGGGTGAAACATTATGATGCCAGCAACTTCTTTTCAAATGGTACACCAAAAAAAAAAAAAAAAAAACCACCAAAACCCAAAAACAAAAACGGTACAGATAAAGCAAATATGTCAAAAAGTTAACAATAGTTGAATCCAGGTAGAGGGTCTCTGTGTGCTTATTGTGTCATTCTTGCAACTTTTCTATATGTCTGAAGACTTTCTCAGTAAAACATGAAGGGGAAACACATAAATAAAATAAGCTTATTCACATGCAAAATAAGTCAACTAGCTGAATTTCACCTCTTCTCTGAAGATAGAAATAGTCGAAACAAGATAGTGTCCAGGATTGTGGAGTTGAGCTAACCATAGAGAGCCAACTGTTTTTAAAGAGTTTACTAAGTACATGTTTGGAAACAGTACTGATCATTAAAAATCCTTTTAGCTCATGGCCAAGAGAGGATTCCTAGCTAGAGTCCTGAAAACTGGAAAGATTCCAGCCTTTTTAGCTGCTCGGCACCAGATTTAACTTAACACTAGTCAAGAAACACATTTTGAAGACTTACTATGAGCAAAGCCCTGACACTTCACAAAAGGTGTTTTTCCCTCTGCCTGTAATCTGATACTGAGTACAAAGTAGCCTTGGTTTAGTGTTTTTTGTTTTGTGTGTGTGTTTGTTAGAAGTTGAATTGTGTCACCTGAAACTCCGATGTTGAAGTCCTACTCCTCACTGTGACCTTATTTGGGACTAGGGTCATCTCAGATAGCATTCGTGAAGGTGAAGTCAATGGGGTAGATGCTAATCTAATCCGGTGACTTTATGGAAAGGGGAAATTTGGTCACACAGAGAGAGACACACACACACAGGAAGAACACGATGTGGAGATGGAGGCAGAGATTGGGCTGATGCTCCTGCAAGCCAAGAAGTAGCAAAGATCGCCAGCAAACCACCAGAAGCTGGGACAGACTCTCCCTCGCAGCCCTCAGCACAAGCCAGCCCTACCCATACCTTGATTTTGGACTTCTTGCCTCCAGAACAGGACAATAAATGTCTGTTGTTTAGGCCCCCCCGTCTGTGGTCATTTGTTCTGGTAACTCTAGCAAACCCGGTGGTAAAGTAAACATGCCATCGAATTTACAGCTCGGACTGTTTAAAAAGCATACAGTTCAGTGATATGAATTGCATTCACATTGACACACAGCCGTTTTTTTTATTTTCAGCTAAGACAAAACCCGAGACTACGGGAAGGCTGGAGGGCCTAGTTCCATATCTGCTTTTGCTTAGCTGAGTGACCTGTTTCACCATGTGTGTGAAGAAGATACAGGACAGACAACTTCCTGTTCTGATGCTATCATTGCCCACACGTGGAGAAATTATAACAGCAATAATAGCTCACAATTTATTGAGCAATTACTATTTTGCAGGACCATGCTAAGGGCTTTACAGGGATTACCTCCTTTAATAATCACAATAACTTTATCAGGGAGGTATCATTAGTCCCATTTTATAGGTGGGGAAACTGAGACTCAAAGAGATTAAGTGCTCAGTTTTGGCAGCCCGGGGATTGTAACATAAGTCTTCACCACTGTGCATACTTTTTATTTTCTCCAGGGGCCTAGGAGAAAATAAAAAGCAAAAAGATGATTGGTGAGATTAAAACCTAGTTTGTGTTTGTGCCAAATCAGCCGACTGCCCAAGAGCCCCTGGTACATATGTGGTCACACCACCAGCCCGGCTCTCCCGTATGTCCCCACGTTCAGGAGAGGACTCCAAAGAGCCCAAGAATTCTAGATTCAAACTTGACTTTCCAGGTCATTCTGACAATGTATTTAGGGAGGTTGGAAAATACAACATTGGACTTGACAGCTTATTAGCTTGAATTATAAATGTTGACTATTTAGACAATGTGGTATATGGATTTCCATGTGTGCTCTTGCCCTGTGCCCCACCTGCCATGGTTCCCCTACGCAGGCCCCCCACCCCGGGTGGTCAGAGCAGGGAAGTCCCTCTGAGTGATGGGGAGAAGCCACAAGCTCTGAGCAGGGACCAGGCCAGAAGCTGCCCTCTCGCAATTTCACCGAATTTCATCAGGGGTCAGGAAATAAGTTGCTACAGGGTAGGGAGAAGTCCAGATCTCTTCCGCGGCCCCACCTGATGCTCAGCCCACTGCAGAGCCCGCATCTCAAATCACATGTGTTTTCCTCCCTTCTGCATACACCTGTTTCCCAGAATAGAAAAGCCTAGAGTGGGCTGACCGAGCAGAAGGAAAGGCAGGGTTGAAGGGACAAGACTGAAAGCATCCTGGTGAAGGGGATGGGGTGGAGGGCAGCACAGGGCAAGGGGCGTGGGGTGGGGGTCCCTTGAGCCCTGGGGGGGAAGTAGGGAGTGGAGATGAACAAGCCAGGGGCCCCAGCACGTCAGGGTCAGCAGAGGCTCGGGTGAGGCCACCAGCTGAGGCAGAGATGGGCCAGCGTAGCCTCTGGGGCCAGTGGCAGCCCCCCAGAACCCAACTGGAAACACTGACTCTGGCTAGAAGACCGACCGAGGAGAGGCAGGGTGGTGCAGAACAGCTGAAAATGTCCAAGTTCGGCTGCTGCCCTGTTCAGATCCCTTTCTTCCACGATGCCCTGTGGCTGCGGCCGGGACTGATGGCAACCCCTCTCCGAGCCCATCGCAGCAGGCCTGCGGGCTTGGCCGGGCGGTCGTTATACCCGTTTCACCAGCAAGGGCATGAGAAGTGGACAGGTGGCGTGCCTGGCTCAAGGTCACGGCCAGGAAGGCGTGACCACGAGGCAAAGCCCGACAGCCGAGCGTGGGAAAGGAAAACCGATGGCCAGATTCCAGAAAGGATGCAACACTTGGCATCACCCCCGCCAGAGCTCCCAGGGAAGGTGCGCGTCCTGGATGCGGGCTCCCTCGCCTGCCCCCGAGCCTCCCTCCGGGAAGAGAGAGTCCCCCCGGCTCTCTCTAATGGTCCCCGTTCTGCAGATTGAGGCATCTGATGCCCAGGGAGGCTAAGCCAATCGCCCAAAGTCACACAACAGCAGGTGGAGAGACGGGGGGCCCAGGTCAGGGGACAGAGTGCGAGCTGGCCTGGTGCACGGGTTCACACCCCCACCAGGAGTCCACAGGAGAAAAGCCCACAGAGAACCCGAGTGTCGTGTGAGATGGAGGGCCCGGTTCCAAGCAGCAGGGAACAGCTGTGTTGGCAGGAGGGGGCGAGAATGTGTGTGTGAGCACAGCTTTGACAGCGGCAAACGGTGTGTGGGAGTGTGTTGACAGCAGGGCGTGGGATGGCACTGCCATCGCCATGTGTGTTTCTGCTAGCAGCAGAATGTTCTGGTCTGTGTTGATAAACAATTGTTTGGGCAGGCGTGAGGCTGGAGCAGGGACAGGAGAGGAGCGCTGGGGGCAGGGGGAGGTGGGAGGGAGGGGCGGGCCAAGGCCAGGGCTGCTGCCCCCCCCCCCCAGCCCACAGCTTCCAGAACGAGGGGTGGCCGCTGGCAGCTGCTGTTTTCCCAGCTGACCTCACTGGGTGCGAATGTCTGGGTGTGGATCCCTCTGCAAACCACCTGATGCCCATAAACGTGAAAAAACAGGAGCAGGGACACGCTGTGAGGAAGAGAGTGTCCTTCGGGAGCTGCTAGTGGCGCAGATGGAGGTATAATCAACAGCTGAAGCGGTGCAAACACATCGTGACCCCCTTGACCCGGGCGAATTCCTCAAAAGTCAGCTTCTTGGAAGAGGCGGCACCCCTGAGACCATCCCGGCTCATGACTGTAACTGGAGCCCCCGAGGCTCTCGCTGGCCTCCTGGCAGACACAGGTGCAAGCCCGCAAGGACATCTCAACCTAGAAATCACCCACAGGAGCCCCTTCCTGGGGCTTGGGCCGGACCCCATCACTCCCCCACAGGCACACCCCGCACAAGGCCCCTCCACTTGCCCCTCCCCACTAGCTGACCCCCAAGGCCTCGCACATATTTCTCACCTCCTCCTGGAAGCCTTCCAGGCCAGCTCCAAGCTTAGCACTGTCTCCTCCAGAGCTCCAACTGCTCTTGTTGTCAGGGCCCCTCACACAGGCCTCCCCGCAGCGAGGTAGCCCCAACTGTGCTCTGTGCTGGGCAGTGGATTGGGCACAGTGGGAATTAGGAAGACTCAGTAGTAGCTACCCTGGGGATCTCACGGCTCACTGGGGGTGCACAGAGGGCAAATACAGAGACAGGGGTGTGATAGAGGCTGCGTAAGGGCACCTAAGAAATGCCGTGGGAGGGGGACCCGGGTGGCTCAGTCAGTTTGGCATCTGCCTTCAGCTCAGGTCATGATCCCGGGGTCCTGGGATCGAGCCCCACATCAGGCTCCTGGCTCAGTGGGGAGCCTGCTTCTCCCTCTCCCCCTGCCTGCTGCTCTGCCTGCCTGTGGGCCCTCTCTGTCAAGTCAATAAATAAATAAAATTTTCAAAAAGAAACACCACGGGAGATCAACAAGGAGAGCCATCCCTCCGGATTTGGAGACGAGGGGAGAGTTAACGCACCGGAGCGAGGGAGCAGCCTGCCCAGGTAGGTTCAGCTCCTCTGAGTTCAGGCATCCTTCGAAGCCAGCGCATGGTAGCTGCTAAATCAATGCCTGTGGTTTCTGGATTCAGAGTGTCCCAGGCACCCTCTGAAATCCTAGTTTGGGACCTGGAGGCTCCCCTGCCCTCCTGCCCTCTGCCCTCTGTGGGGTTGGAGGAAGGAAGCTTTGGTGCTGGGGGGAGGTTGGCACAGCTGTTCCCTGTCCTGCCGGCTGCCCCCTTACTGTCAACAGCCTGCCACTGGCCAGGGGTGGTTGCCGAGTGCCCGACCTGCTGCTGCGTCTCGTCCCTTCTTGTCCACCAGGGTTCACAGCTCCGCTCACCCCAAAGGCCAAGGGCAAAACACCTTGGAGCAAGGCTCCTGGCCTCGGACAGACAGATCCCCTGGCGAGGGCCGGACTCTCCCCTTCTCTGGCTCAGGCTCATCTCTTGCGGCGGTTCAGCAAAACCATGGCCCTTGCTTCTCCTCGTGAGGCCCTGCCAGGAGACAGACCCGCTTTCCTTTCTACACTCAAATAGAATTCTTCCCAGCTGTCCCATTCTAACAGGACCACCCTCACCCCCCTACAGTGGCTGGCTGCCTCTGTGCATCCACATGAGCAACGTCAGAGGATCCTCACCCCAAAACACCTTCCCCTGGCCCATGCGGTGTCTGAAGTTGCACTGCTAGCCCTATCCTCGGGAGGCCTTATAAAAATATGATTCACGGTTGAGTCACTATGTGGGACACCTGGAACTAACACAACACTGTACGTTAACTATACTGGAATTGAAATAGAGTAAATGATTGCTGTGCCCTTACAACTGGTTAAAACAATACATTTTATGTTACGTGTATTTTGCCACGAAAACAAACATTTTGGGTGGATATGCTCCAAAATGTCAATGGCATTATTTTATAGAAGATAGAAATTTGGGTGGGGGGGGGTGGGGGGGGGGGGGGGGAGGGGGTGGGGGGGTGGGGGGGGGTGGGGTAAAGTGGGGTTGGTGTGTGGTTGGTGGGGGGGGGGGGGGGGGGGGGGGGTTTTTTTTTTTTTTAGGATAGGGAATTGGGTTGAGGAGGGGGGAGGTTTTGGGTGGGTGGGTATGGGGTGGGTGGGTGGGTGGGTGGTGGGTGGGTGGTTTTGTTTTTGTGTGTGTTATTGGTTTGATAGAAAGGGTAAGGTTGGGGGTAGAGTGAGAAAGTAAAATGTTAATGGACATAGAATTGATTGGAGAATAAGGTAATAAATTGAAATGGGGTTGATGGAAGTGTGGTGGGGTGGGAGTTGATGAGGAAGGGTTTTTAAGTGGATAGAAATGGTTGTTGTATGGGATGGATAGGGGTGTTATGTTTAACTTGGCTCTCAAAAAATATATGTAATTTGGCTCCTGGAGAAGCAACACCTGAAGTCAGCATACGTCTGACTTCCTAGATCAGGGAATTTTGAAAAGAATCCCTTGGGGAGGAATAAAGAAATGCAGGTTCCCTGGCCTAGGTGGAGGAGCAGCCCCAGTGATTCTGCAGGCAGCCAGATCTTCTAATCCCTGCCTTGGAGACCCACCCCCTCCTCCAGGCTGAGCTCCCCCACAGGGTAGGAGGAAATGGGGGCTCCTGCCACTCAGGGCTGCCGTTGGGAACCCCTCCCTCCCAGGGGCAGAGCCAAGACCTGGGTCTTCCCAGTTCTTTTCCATGGGGGCCTCCACCTGCCTTTCCTTGTTTAACAGATACTTTGGGGAAATGGCAGGGATGGCCACCTTGATGGCAGGGCGCACCCAATCTTTGAGGCTGGATGAGGCCTGGAGAGGTCATTCAGTCCATCCCCCTGTCTCCAGGCAGCACTTAGAATTATCCCAGCCGGGTAAGCCTTTATCTTGTTTTGAGGACTTAGGAAGCTGGGCATTCCACACCCTTCCTTGGTCAGCCATTCTCATATCTAAACATTCCTAGCCAGGAAGTCCTTCCTCATGTCTAATCCAAACTTTTTATGCTAAGAGTTTCCATCCTGTGGCTCTTGTGGTTGGAGACAGGGAAATGGCTCTTGCTTCCCTGCCTTCGTGCTAGGTCAGGAACCACCAGAGCCTTGAATCAATACCAAAGTCCTAAGTTGCTATGAACCCCAGGCAAGTCGCTACTACTCTTGGAACTTCAGTTTCCTCACCTGTAAAATGAGGCCGATGACATCCAAAGTGCAGGAACTGAGAGGGTCAAACGAGGTATGAGTATGTGCATGAGGCATAAAACTTACCAGCAACATGAGGCTGTAATTATCATTGATAAATAACAACCACCCATCCTTGCCGAACCATTGTACGAAAATGGTTTCCAATGGGGTGGTACAAAAGATAATTTTAGGTGCTACTAGAACACATATTTTAAAATTTAAATTTAGGGCAGCCTGGGTGGCTCAGCGGTTTAGCGCCGCCTTCAGCCTAGGGCATGACCCTGAAGCCTCGGGATCGAGTCCCATGTTAGGCTCCCTGCATGGAGCCTGCTTCTCCTTCTGCCTTGTCTCTGCCTCTCTCTCTCTCGCTGTGCCTCTCATGAATAAATAAATAAAATCTTAAAAATAAATAAAATTTAAATTTAATGTGTGTTAGAAAAAAAATAAAAGCACATCAAATCTTGGATTTTATGGGTAGTTTTTTAAAGACTTTATTTATTCATTCGTGAGGGACACAGACTCGGGCAGAGGGAGAAGCAAGCTCCCTACAGGTAGCCTGATGCGGGACTCAATCCCAGGACCCCGGGATCATGACCTGAGCTAAAGGCAGACTCTCAACCAATGAGCCACCCAGGTGCCCCCAGGATTTTGTAAGTATTATTGCTTAGAACAGGGGCATGTTAAGATAACAACAGCAACAAAACTTACCATCATTTTACGGAAAAAATATCAAGTAAATGATACTCTAGGTAGCATGAGGCTAGGGCCAAAATTGTGAAGGTGCCTCGAGAAATGCCATCGGAGTAGAGCTGGCCAAGGAGAATGAAGGAGGCTGGTTCTACAGAGTGGGCAAGAGAGGCTGAGTCAGGCGAAGGATGAGAAGTGAAGTCTCAGAGGACAGGAGGAGACAATGATTGAGTGCCCTGCCCCCAGATGCAATCTTCTCTGGGTTCTAGAACAGTCACCCCCCCCCCCCCCGAGCTGGGCTGTTCCCAGCTCTAGCAAGGATGGGGATTTCTTGTCCGTATCGTAGTCTCCAGGGCTCAGAGCCCCTCTTTGTCCAACTCTCCCCTGCCAGAGGGAGTTAGACAACCCTGACCCCCTCCTGAGTCCCTCCTGCACCATCGTCCAGCTGTGGTCTGTTAGCTTTGCTGTGGAATTCACAGCTTCCCAAACAGATCCCTCTCCTCCACTGTCAACATGAGATTAAGCAAAGAGGCCTGGCGGGGAAGGTCATCTGAGAGCCCCTGTGTGCCAAGCCCCTGGCTGGGCACCAGGACACAGAGTGAGTGAAAGAGGCCCCTGCTCTCTAGGACCTCACAGCAGAGCCAGGGAAACCCTCCTCCCAAGGCCGTCCCAGGTATCATAGGGCTGTGTCTACATTAGGGCAGCGGGGGATATGGTCCTCTCTGCCTGAGGGTCCTTGGCCTCCGGGGACCAGGCATCTTATTGGAAAAAAACATTACTTCCCCATTACCTCCCTCCGGGAAGGGGCTCCAGGCCCTCGCTTACCCTTTATGCCTAGTCCCAGTAGCGAGCATCGTAATACCTCCTCTTGAACTGGAGTTTCTCAACCCTGGCGTCTGTACACCCAGTTCTCTGGAGTCTGAGATATCTCTATGAGACTTTAAGATGCCTATGTTTTCATTTTGGAATCATCTAAAAAAAAAATCGGTATAAACAAATGCTACATCATCTGGATGCTTGGCTTACAGCCGAGTATGTGATCACAGAATTTTAGCATCTACATTTGTACCAGTGTTTACGGAAAGCAGTCAACTTGGGTTTTGTTTTTTTATTTTTAATTTAAGTAGATGCTGCATATGGAAAAATACACAAACCTTAAGTATATAGCTGGATGAATTTTCACAAAGAGAACACATCTGTGAACCCAACAGGAAACACAATATTATTACTGCTTCCCTGGAGACCCTCCTCAAGAACTCCTACACTCCTCAGTGGTAACCACTGTCCTTCATAGCAGAGATGAGTTCTGCACATTTCCAAACTTGATATACTGGGCCATATAGAATCACTCTTTGATCCCTGGCTTCTTTCCTCAACATAACGCCCATGAGATTTATCCATGTTGGCATGTAGCCGTAGATTGCCGTGGTTAGTGTCTCATCAGTGCTTCTCAAAGTAGGGTCCTCAGAGGTAGGCTTCCAGTAATCGACCAGCTAGAGAAAAGCAACTGCAGGTGCCTGATCGTTCAGAAGGGGGTCGAAAGCATCCCACTTGCAAGGCACACAGTCCTGCCGTGAGCATTCACTCTACAGCCAGGGTCCTGCCACAGCCCCACTCCAGACTCTCAGACTGGGGCTTCCCCCGGAGCACCACGCTGGGCCAGGCCTCTAGGTCTTTGCAAATGCTGCTCCGAACTCCTGGGATGCCCTCCCCTCGTTTGTCTGCCTAGCAAAGGCTTATGTGTTTGCCTCCTCCATGAGGTCTCCCCCGGCTCCCCTGGGCAGACTCAGGCACCGCTTTTCTTATGCTTTATCCATGTTACCCCTCGGCCTTTATCACCCCATGTGGTCACTTCAAGTCTGTCTCCCCATTGGACTATGGGCTTTGAGACCAGGAGTGAGTGTGGGGCGACACTGGACTCCCTCCCAGAGTGACCGAGGTGGGAGTCTTGCTGCACCCCCACCCATCAGAGGCAGGAGCTGGATTCTCTATCCTGGCTCACCTACCTCATTAAACATGGGGTTCGGTTGGCTCCAACATCCCTGCCTCATCAGCAAGGGTGGACAGCATCAGAACTATGGCATGGGAGTCCTTGGCCAAGCCAGCACACCAGGGAATTAAAGGCCTGGACAGTCCTGCTTGGGCCAATGCCAGGCCCTAGGGCCCAAGGATGAGATACTTTACTAGACAGGCATCAGTTTCCTCATCTGTGAAATGGGAACAATGAACCTGGTCACCTTCCTCTTCCCTGGGAAGAGTATGAAGTTAATGAATGCCCAAGGCCGGATGTGACTATACCTAAGACCTAGTGCAAGCTGCCTGAAGGCAAGGGAATGGCCTAGGTGACCCTAGGTTCTCTCCTCCTGCCTGGGACTGAAGGACGGTGTGAGAGCCACAGTTCAGCTGCAGCTGCTCATCTTGGTCCTCCACCCTTCCCTGGGGGGGGGGGTATCTTTCCTGGGAAGCCCTAACCTGCTTGCTGAGCACCTACCCCACTTATTCCCACCTAAATTTGCCCCATCCTGTGCCTTGCCCCTGCAGTGCTGTGTCCAGTCCACGGCAGGAAATTGGGGTTCTTTGTCCTTTCTCACAGAACCCTGTTTCCGGTGCCCCCGCTCTAGGCAGCCTTCTCCTGCTCACTCTGGGCACGATGGGCTTGTCCACACTCTTGCCACTTGAGAAGGGTCCGCGTCCCAGCCTCCCCAGCCCTCTGCATCCTGAGGCGGAGCTGGGACCACTGAACGCGGTTCTGGGAAAAGCGGGCTCCACCCAGCGGGGGAGGAGGGCCGCAGCGCCCCGTTGCCGCGGCAACCAAAAGCCCCCCCCCCCCCCCCGCTCTCGTCGCCATCCCCCTTCGCCGCCAGAAGGGACCACCCGCAGACAGGCTGAGGGGCGCCCCTGGGGGCTAGGTCGGCCGCAGGGAAGCCCGCCCGCGGGGACCCACCTCTCAGGGCCGCGGGGCCGCGGCGGAGCTGCGCCCGGGAGTCGGGGCGCGGGGGGGGGGCGGGGGCGAGCCGCTCGCAGGATGTTCTCGGGCGGGGCTGCGTAGACGCACAGCTGCTGGGTAGCTGGGCCGGGAAGGAAGCAGTTTTTCTTCCCAGCAATTCGGGTCGCCAGAGAGGCCGGGCGGGGCGGGGGGGGCGGGCTGGGGGGCTCCTTGGGACGGCAGCCGGGAGTTCCCCGAGGGCTGCCTGGCGGAGGCGGAGGCGGAGGCGCGGGCGCTGGGGGCGGGGAGGAGGCTGCGGTGCAGAAGTATTAGGGCAGGGATCCCTGGGTGGCGCAGCGGTTTGGCGCCTGCCTTTGGCCCAGGGCGCGATCCTGGAGACCCGGGATCAAATCCCACGTCGGGCTCCCTGCATGGAGCCTGCTTCTCCCTCTGCCTGTGCGCCTCTCTCTCTCTCTCTCCCTCTCTCTGACTATCATAAATAAATAAAAATTTAAAAAATGTAAAAAAAAAAAAAAGAAAAGAAGTATTAGGGCAGCGGGTGGGGAGGGTCCCCGGAGGTCAGCTGGGGCGCCGGGCCCCCGGGCTCGCGGTCGGGGAGGCCCCCGGGTCGCACCCCCGCCCTGCCCTCCGCAGCGCCACCGGGCACACGGCGGCCTTCCTCTCCGTGTTCCCGAGGAGGGAGGGTCCCATCACCCTCCCCCTGCGCGCAGCACCCCAGGAGCTCCCTCCCCTAAATGCCTGCAAGACGACCCTGATAGAGGTGGGGGGGGCTATCTTCCCCCGCACCTTACGGATGAGGAAACTGAGGCTCACGGAGGCCACCTGGGGGAAGCCTCGGGGAGCTCGTCCCGGCCGGGCGGGAGGCGCGCCCCCACCCCGCCCCGCACCCCGCCGCGGCCGCCGGAAGGAAGGGTCGCGCCAAGCTGGGAGACTTGCGTGGTTTCCTTTAGCAAAACTGCGTCAGACTCTGTCTGGGGGTAAACCGCCGCTAACTGGTGACAGTGCCCTGATTGCAACAGATCAGAGAGGGGAAACCGGGCCTTCGCGGCCTCCTCCGCCCTCTCGGGAAAGTTCCCTTTTCAGGGGACAACAGATTAAAGAAGAGAGAGCCCGCCTTCCCCAGAAGGAGGGAAGAGAGTGTTTGGAACTCCTCTTGCTCTTTCAAACCCCCCTAAAATCACCCCTGGAAGCCGCTGCTTAACAATAACAGACCCAGGGAACTAAGGCTGATTGGGGTTGAGGCCCGGCAGAGAGCACCCTGACCCGCCAGCACCTGTGCGCCAGGGAGGGGCCGCGCCTGCCGAATGGGCACCGCGGGTAGCACTAGCCTGGGCCTCATCTCCCTCATCTGCGAAATGGACTTGATTAGAGTGTGAGGATTAGGAAAAGTAATCAGCACACCCACTAGAACCTTTCTTGGTGCTGCTGAGCTCTGGATGGGTCAGGTGGCCCTCCGTACAGAGTATCCCTCACCCCTCAGAGGCATCCCAGCCCCAAAACACCAGGCTTTCCGAGGACCACACACTCAGGGAGAGGCTTTTGCCCAAATGCCCTTGCAGTTCACTCCCGGGGGCCAGAGTCAGAATCTGTAACAAACACTTAAGGAACACCTAAAAGTTGATATGTTTTGAGTGCCTAACATATGTCAGACTCTACATTTCTTTTAAAGATTTTACTTATTTGAGAGAGAGAGAGAGCATGAGTAGGGGGCAGAGGTAGAGGGAAAAGTCGACTGCCTGCTGAGCAGGGAGCCTGATGTGGTGGGGGTGGGGCTCGATCCCAGCACCACAAGATCATGATCTGAGCCTAAGGCAAATGCTTAACCGACTAAGCCACCCAGGTGCCCCTGTCAGGCTCTATATTAAGTGTTGAACCCTGATCAACCCTTTTAATCATTCCAGAACAACCTTTCTTTTTTTCTTTCATGAGAGACACACACAGAGAGAGAGAGAGAGGGGCAGAGACACAGGCAGAGGGAGAAGCAGGCTCCATGCACCAGGAGCCCGACGTGGGACTCGATCCCGGGTCTCCAGGACGGGGCCCTGGGCCAAAGGCAGAGCTAAACCGCTGAACCACCCAGGCTGCCAACAACCCTTTTTTTTCTCTTGAAAAATACTGTGGGCAGTTATTCCCATGTTGCAGATGTTCAAACTGAAGTTTATAGAGAAGTTAAGAAAGTTCACCGTGTGAATTTCAGACTCTTTCTGATGCAAATGACAGAAAACTTGACTCAAACTGGTTTATGCTAAAAATAGAATTTGCTGGCTCAGAAAACTGAAAAATCCAGGCATGACTTGATCTGGAGACTCCAAAATGTCATAAAGACTGAATCCCTCCACTCTGTCTTCACCGTTTTGGTGCCACATTTGGGCTCCATGAGTGGTCTTCAAAGAGCAGCTCCAGGTTCATATCATCCCGAGGCCTAGTTCTGTATAAAAGAGGGTCTCGGATGGGTACCTGGGGGGCTCAGTGTTTGGGCATCTACCTTCAGCTCCAGGTGTGATCCTGGGGTCCTGGGATCAAGTCCTATATTGGGCTCCCCGCAGAGACCCTGCTTCTCCCTCTGCCTGTGTCTCTGCCTCCCTCTCTCTCTCATGAATACATAAATAAAAATCTTAGAAAAAAAAAAAGAAAGAAAGAAAGAAAAAAGAGGGTCTTGGTAATTGCAACACAAGTCTCGGGATATACTCTATTACACAGGCTAGCGGAGGGTCATGTGACCACCTCACAAAAGGCATAACCAGGGAAGCTATGGCACTGATTGGCGGCCTGGTCACGTGCAGCCTCGCCTGTACCAAGGGGCTGAAAGGGCAGGAGGGAGGACTCTTTCTCCTAAGGAGGAACAGAAAAGATGGGGGAATGGGTGCTAGCAGCTAACTCGACCCGTGTCTTGCAGGTCATAGGTGGCGTGGTTGAGAAGAGTTGGGGCAGGGACTGAGCCTTGGCAGTTGGACTGCAGAACCCTAATTCCTCTACACCTCGCCTGCAGGTTCCAGCCCAGTAGAGAAAGCCCGGATGTGGAAGGTAAGGAAGGCCCTTGCCCTGGGGGGAGAGGGCCCAGGTCACATCCAGAACCTATCCCCACCTCCCACCCTGGCTGCTGCTGTTCCTGGAGGGTCCCAGGAGCCTCTCTGATAGCTGGGCCTGGGCTATTACCTGCCCCACTGGGGCAGACCTTAGTTGGAGTTATGCACTGTCCTGGGGTCTAATTGCTTCCCGTTTCTCCAAGCAGAGGGGAGATTCCTCAGGGTCTAGGACAATGTTCTCCCTTTTCCTGTATGTGGTCTCTCTAGGACCAAGCAGAATTCGTGCGGTATAGGTAGCAATGGTGATTTTGAGATGCCCTCAGAAGGTCCTTTTCTACCCCCATGTACCTCCTTTACTATAAAAAAAAATTTCATCTTTAGGGGCAACTGGGGGCTCAGTGGTTGAGCATCTGCCTTTGACTCAGCTTGTGATCCTGGGGTCCGGGGATCGAGTCCCGCATCAGGCTCCCCCCGGAGAGCCTGCTTCTCCCTCTCCCTACGGCTCTGCCTCTCTCTCTGGGTCTCTCATGAGTAAATAATAAAAATCTTAAGAAACAAAACAAATTCCATCATTAGGTAGGATTTCACTCCTTTAATTCCCCTAAAGATTCAAATTCCCCTGAGAAAGGCAGCATGGTAAGTCTCATCACTCATTCACACAATAGTGAGAAGTAGTTCACAGAAATTTTCCTGAGGGCAGGCTTCGTCATCACGGCCACCGTTGATTGAGTACCTAGTAGGTGCTTTCCACTGATTCAAGAGCTTCTCATGCGTTATCTCATTTAATTCTCACCCCTCTGTGAGGTGGCTACTCTGAGTGGCCCCATTTTCCAGGCGAGGAGACTGAGGCCCAGAGAGGTTAATGATCTTGCCCAAAGTCTGCAAGCAGAACAGGGATCTGAACCCATGAAGTCTGGTCCCCAAACCTACATGCTCCACGCACCCTACCAAGATAATCGTTAACACTTTTCAGCTTACAAATATATTTAATACATCTTTAGGACTTCCCAATAATTCAGCAAAGCTGTTAGTATAAGCAGCCTCATTTTTAGAGGAGAACACTGAGGGGTGCCTAAGTGGCTCAGCTGGCAAGCGTCCAGTTCCTGACGTTGGCTCAGGTCATGGTGTCAGAATCTGAAATCAAGCCCCACGTTAGGCTTGGCACTGGGCATGGAGCCTGCTTAAGGTGCTCCCTCTCCCTCTCCCCAACCCCCACCTCTGTCTCCAAAAAGAGAGAGAGAGAGAGAGAGAGAGAGAGAGGAGAACAGTGAGGAGGCTAAATTCAGTCAATAGATGAGCTTGCAGATCCAGGGTTTGACCCAATATTCCCATCTGAGATGACTGACCCCACACAGCACCCAGTGAGAAGAGCCTTGGGTCAGCGACCTGGTGACCTGGGAACAGAGGGAGAGTGTGGGGGGCCTGGAAGCTGGGAGCTGTCAAAACAAACCCACTCCTTCTCCCTCTCCTCTCTCCCTCCCTCCTCCTTTCCTTCTCTTTCTTCCCTCCTTCCTCCCACTCATTCATTCAGCCACCTGGACACCTACTAGGCAGGAGAGCTACGGGTAAGCAATGACCAGAACAAGTGTCCCTTGTGCTCTCACAGGGTTGATAGTCTAAAAAAACAAATAAACAGGGGCACCTGGCTGGCTCAGTGGTTGGAGCAGGTGGCTCTTGATCTCGGGATCGTGAGTTCCAGCCCCATGCTGGGTGTAGAGAGCACTGAAAATAAATAAATCAAAAATAAAACAAAAAAACAAGGGCACCTGAATGGCTCACTTGGTTGAGCATCTGCCTTCGACTCAGGTCATGATCTCAGAGTCCTGGGGTCAAGCCCCACATCGGGCTCCCAGCTCAGCGGGGAACGTACTTCTCCCTCTCCTGCTCCCTCTGCTTTGCGCTCTCTCTCTCTCTCTCTCTCTCTCTCTCTCTCTGTCAAGTAAATAAATAAAATCTTAAGGGATCCCTGGGTGGCGCAGCGGTTTAGCGCCTGCCTTTGGCCCAGGGCGCGATCCTGGAGACCCGGGATCGAATCCCACGTCGGGCTCCCGGTGCATGGAGCCTGCTTCTCCCTCTGCCTGTGTCTCTGCCTCTCTCTCTCTCTCTCTCTCTCTCTCTCTCTCTCTCTCTGTGTGTGTGTGTGTGTGTGTGACTATCATAAATAAATAAAAATTAAAAAAATAAAATCTTAAAAAAAAAAACCTTGCTATTTCTTGAGTGTTTATGGTAAGCAGGGCCCATGCTAGGTGCCGACATGCATCAGCCCCATGGGCCACTTTCTCAGGTAGGAGATGGACACTTAGGAAGAGTGACGTGCATTATCTCATTTAATGACTCCAGAGTAACTCCAGAGTCCCAGCATTTCACCACTAGACTGGGCTGCACCCATCTTGGGGTGTAGTGAAGATCTAGTGGATGGTTAGAGTGAGTGCACACACACACACACACACACACACACAGAGCAGTGGCTCTGACTCCAAACAGCCAGCACCAGAGGCAGCCATTCCTGTTGTCTCCAGCACACTCCTTCTCACCGGGAGCCAGGCCCCACCCCACACAGGAGCTGAGTGGGAAAAGGCCATCTCCCAAGGAAAGGATAGGCGGCTCCGAATGAAAACCCCCAGGAAAACTGAGTGAGACTGATCTAACCAGAGGTTCCGAAGGAGACCTCACCGGCTCTCCCTGGGCAGTCTGTAAGCATGACGTCTGTGTGCCTTGGTTTCCTCTCCTATAAGTTGATCCGCTCACAGGCTGTGTCTGAAGAACTACCTATAAGAATCTTCCTAGATCCAGCTGGATAGGGAAGTGCCCTGCTTCCTGACTTGGTCCTTCCAGGTTCTTCACAGGGATTGTATTTCCCATTTTACGGAGATGGAAACGAGGCTCAGAGAGGCTGACCCACAGCCACCTAATGAGTGTTAGAAATGTAATGAGAAACCATCCAGTTTTGAATCTGTTGCCCCACAAGTGTCTACTAAGCACTCAACTGCATGCCGGAGTCTGAGCTACGTCCAAGAGATATGGCAGTGAGGAAGGTAAGTTTGTCCTACCTCTAAGAGAGTCAATTTCGGTGGGGGTGACAGATGAGAGGAAATACTGGAAATGTTGGCAGGACAAAGTGACAAGAGCTGGAAGACTTTTGGGAGGGTAAAGGACAGAGGTCCCCTTGGGTCTGTCTCAGCTTCCACATTTGGGAGGACCCAAAGAGCAAAGATTTTGATGGCTGATCGTAGTCTTGGTTCAGTAGGGTGCTAACTGGGAGGAGGAGTTGGAGCTGCCCCACCCAAAAATACCCAGACACCTCTCAGGCCACGCACTGCCTGCCTGGAGTTTCCACCCCAACTGTTTCCTTGTCTGGGGTGGTTTCCAGCCCCACCTGCTTTCCTGGAGTCCAGTTCATCTATCACTCCTACCAGGCATGTACCTGGTGTCTAGTGTCATTCTGAGTAATTCCAGAAACCCAGGTGCCCTCACCTGCTCCTGATTCAGTTTGACTCACCCTCCTCATTTCTAGAAGGTGGCTCTTGGCTGTTCTGACCTCATGCTTGGGCACCGGATGCCTCTGGGAGGAGGATCCTCCTCCTCACTCCTGAAGGTTAAGCCAGTAGGTGTCATGCCCAGGAAGTGGAGGAGCCCTGAGGAGGAAACCCTCATCCACCCGGGATTAACGTCCTCCTTCTACAGCCCACTCCAGATGTCTCCTTTCCAGTGATCACCCATGTTCTCCCTGTCTGTCCCAGGAAAAGGCTATTATCTAGGAAGAACAGCTAATGTTAATTGATCGTTTACTATGAGCTACGTACTCTGTAGACATCTTTAGAGTCTCATGACATTCCATTGTTGGTTTTTATTTTCCAGATGAGAAAATTGAAACTCAGAGAGGGGACTTGTCTTGTCTGAGGTCACACAGCAAGGGATTGGCTGAAGTGGGATTGGAACCGAGGTATACTAGATGTCTGAGTTGTTTAACCAAGGCCACATACTCCTGACCCCCATGCCACCTGTTCACGGGTAGAGAGGGAAGATGGGGGTCATTCCACCTGCCAAGCTTGAGCCTGCTCAGATCCTGCCTCATGCACCCCCAGGATCCTTTTCTGGTGGTTCTGAGGGGATAGAAGCTCTGAGAGGGGCCAGCATTTGCTCAACCCGGGAATCTGACGGCCACCACTTCCTCGATGGGGCAAAGCCCAGACCTATAGAACACCCATAGCAGGTGCTCCCCTTATGAGTGGGCCAGGTCTATGACGCTTGGTGGCAGTCATGGCCACCAAGTCATCCCTCCTCATTTTATATGGGCCCAAGCCCGCCATGGCAGCTGTCCCCCTCTTTCCCACCCACCGCTTGTCCCCAGTTGGCTCTGCATCCCTCCCACTGGGCCTCCCTTACCTATCCTACCTTCACAAGGGGTAAGGCCCAGAGCTGTGCTAACTAACCACTAGCCCCCTGTGGTTGTTGAGCACTTGAAATGTGATTAGTGCTGCTGACGAACTGAATTTTAAATTTTATTTAATTCTAATCAAATTACATTTAAATTTTAAAATTGATAATGTAGCGGGGATGCCTGGCTGCCTCAGTTGGTAGAGCATGCGACTCTTGATCTCAGGTTTGTAAGTTTGAGCCCACAGTGGGAGTAGAGTTTACTTAAAAATAAAATGTTTTTAAAAATTGAAAATGTAGGGCAGCCCGGGCGGCTCAGAAGTTTAGCACCACCTTTGGGCCAGGTTGTGATTCTGGAGACCCGGGATGGAGTCCTTTGTCGGGCTCCCTGCATGGAGCCTGCTTCTCCCTCTGCCTGTCTCTGCCCCTCTCTCTCTCTCTCTCTCTCTCTCTCTCTCTCTGTCTCTGTGTCATGAATAAATAAATAAAATCTTTAGAAAAAATTGATAATGTAGTTATTGAAAAACATTTAAATATGCGTGGAACACCTTGGGCGTGAAATCTACTTTTACAATGGCAAATTTTATGGAATCTAAATATAGGTCATTTTCTGATGAAAATTTTGCAAGTACCATAAGTATAAACTAGGTTTTGAATGCTTAGTAATAGAAAAATGTAAAAATATCTCATTAATATTTTTTACATTGATTACATGTCAAAATGCTAGTTTTTTGTATATCGTATTAAATAAAATATATTATTAAAATTGATTTCAGGGCAGCCCCTGTGGCGCAGTGGTTTAGCGCCACCTGAAGCCCAGGGCATGATCCTGGAGTCCCTGGATCGAGTCCCCTCTCTGCATGGAGCCTGCTTCTCCCTCTGCCTGTGTCTCTGCCTCTCTCTCTCTGTCTCTCTGTCTCTCATGAATAAATAAATAAAATTAAAAAAATAAAATAAAATAAAATTGATTTCACCTGACTATTTTTGTAACGTAGCTACTAGACAGTTTTTCGGTTATGTATATGACTCATATTCTATTTCTATCAGATGGTGCTAGTCTGGAGGTTAAATGCGTGGGTTCAAATCCTGGCTCTGTGTGTCCTTGAGCAACATAACCAGACTCTCCGGGTCTCAGTTCCTCACCCACCTATAAGACAGGGATAATAGTAGCACCTCCCTCAGAGTTGTGCAGAGGAATAAAGGAGAAAATGTTTGTAAAGCACTTAGCGCAGTGCCTGGTGTATAGTAGTGCTCAGGAGTGGGGGGAAAGAGCAACATTATAGGCTTCCTTTTATCATAAAACTCCAAGTGCAGTTGAACTAAACTCACCAATATCTAGGGGGCCTGGCTCTGGGGCTTCCAAGGAGTGAGCAAGCCAAGGGCTCTCCTGAACCCATCGCCTAGGAGGGAGGCTGCTCCTGAAAGAAGCCGGCTAAGGGCAGGTGGTACATGGCGCTGAGGGAGAGGGCCTCCAGCTGCTTCTGCAGGAGTGGCCGGGGAAGGCTTCCCTGGGGAGTGGGGCCTGTTTGAGCTAAACCTGGCTGGCAAGGAGCCAATCCAGTGGAACTGAGGAGAGGGTGTCCTGTAGGGTGAACAGCTTACACGCAAGGGCGGCAGCACCAGCGCAGGCGGTGGCTGTCCACTTCTGGAACTGTGCCGTCTGCTTCACCAAATTTTCCATTTCTTGCCTCGGCTCCCTCCTGGCTCCAACACTGTCCCTGTGTTCATGGCAGTCGTAAGGCCCACATCACTCCCCTGCTCATCTCCCCTGTCTCCCTGTGAGAGCCTCCTCCCTCCTTTGCTGCTCCAGCCAGCAGCAAAGGAGGGAGGTGCTGGGAGGTTTCCCCTGATGGCTCTCCAGGCTCCCCACCACACCTCCGCTCTGTCTGTGGTTCTTCTAGACTGACCATCTCATTCTACACCATCCTGGGTCCCACCCTCTCTCTCTTCATCTTTCCAGGGTGGTCGTGCCTCCCCAACAAACTTGCCCCTTTCTTAGGGCGGGAACCAGAACCAGCTCTTACCCACCTCCTAGCACCGGCTGAGCCTCTCAGTGAGACCTATGGATTGCCAGATCCCCTCATGGGGGAAGCCGAGAGGCATGCCTGCCCAGGCACAGTGGAAAATCCCTGGCAGAGGGAAGGGCTATGGAAATTTCTTCTTAACGTTCTCTTTCCAGACTTGGCCTTGCCCCAGAGAGCAGTTAAGCATTTGCCCAGTGACCTGCAAGGTGGCTCTATTCTGCCTCTTGTCCCCACCCCCACCCCAGGCTTGAACCCGGGAAGCAGTGATGGGGCTGGAACAAGCAGCAAGTGGCAGCTGAGCTCAGCCTCTGAGAATGACACTTGATGTCTTCAGTCTCCCCCCCTGAGTTCTAAGATGAAGACACAAGGGTCAGTGGCAAAACGATTCGAGGCTGCAAATCTCTCTACTCCCAATTCAAGCTGCTTCTGTGCCTGTGGCCTTATCTGTAAATGGGCATAATAGTGATAGTACCTACTTGTTAGGATTGGTGGTATGCGAAGTGCATTAAAGATGTAGAACATGGGCAGCCCAGGTGGCTCAGTGGTTTAGCGCCACCTTCGGCCCAGGGCCTGATCCTGGAGACCCGGGATCGAGTCCCATGTAGGGCTCCCTGCATGGAGCCTGCTTCTCCCTCTGCCTGTGTCTCTGCCTGCCTCTCTCTGCGTGTCTCTCATGAATAAATAAATAAATAAATAAATAATAATAAATAAATCTTTAAAAAAAGATGTAGAACATGCTATAAATATGAACTCTGTAGCCTCTCTAACCCTGAGCCTGCTCTTCCTCATAGCTCCAGTGATGGAGGGTGTCAGTCCCATTTGGGCAGCGCTGACCTCCAGGTGCTAGAATAAGGCCCTGAGGTTCTCACCAGGGGCTTGCAGGTTCCAACGCTGCCTGGCCTCATGTTGTCTATAGACTGTGTCCACAGTCTATCTTGCCCACATTTGTCCCACTGCTTTTTAAATGTATGTAGATACAGGGAGCCTGGGTGGCTCAGTTGGCTGAGCACCTCCCTTTAGCTCAGGTCAGGATCCTGGGCTCCTTGCTCAGCGGGGAGCCTGCTTCTCCCTCTCCTTTTGCTCCCCCCACCCCACCCCCACCAGCTTGTGCTCTCTTGCTCTTACTGTCAAGTAAATTAAATACAAATCTGTTAAAAATAAAAGTAAATTAATGTATGTAGATGCAATTTTTGGTGAATAAAATACAAATTCACTTCACAGTGTAGTGAAATCACAGGGCATATATCCAGTCAATCAGTGATGGCAAAAGCCAACTAAAAATTTTGGAGTTTCATAATGGGTTGGGGGCCACTGGGACAGGTGCCCCAATCTCAACCCTCCTCCCCAGAGGAGCGTGTGTTTCTTTCCTGTCTCTTGAGATGTGCCAACCCAAGTGAGCTCCACTGCTCTGTCCCTGGCCCCCAGACTACCCCTGAAGGGGCTTGGACAGGAATCTGAGTGTGTGACTGAAAAGCAGAGGTGCGAGAGAATGAAGAAGGCCACCCTCATGTCCTCAGGGAGGAAGGCTCACCCCTCTTTCCTCCCACTTGCTAGAACATAAAGAATATTGCAGATCCCTAGTCCTCCTCCAGCCCTTCACCACTTACCACCTTGTAGGCATGGGTGCAGTGGAGTTGGCTCTTGGGGTCATTGGACTAGGGTGTGGAGAGGCATCAAAGTGCCGGGAAGTGCTGTGTACTGTCGGTGGGAATGTAAAATGGTACAGCCACTGCTGAAAACAATATGGCAATTCCTCAAAAATCAAAAATAGACTTACCATCTGATCTAGCAATCTCACCTGTAGGTATATACCCCAAAGAAATGAAAGCAGGGTCTCAAAGAAGTATTTGTACACCCATGTTCATAGCAGCATGATTCACAGTAGCTAAAAGATGGAAGCCACCCACGTGTCCATCGGTGGATGGAAGGATAAGCAAATGCAGTATGTACATACAGTGGAGTAGTATTCAGCCTAAAAAGGAGGAAAATTGTGGCTATAGAAAATTTGCTACAACCTGAATGAACCTTGAAGACACTGTGTTAAGTAAGACAGGGACAGTAAGACAGTAAGGGACTGTGTGATTCAACTTATATGACATATCTAGAAAAGTCAGATTCATAGAGATACAAGGTAGAATGGTGATTCTCAGGGGCTAGGAGAAGGGGGACATGTGGTACTGTTATTTAGTGGGTGTAAAATTTTGGTCATGCAAGATAAAAGACTTCTGAAGAACAGTTGCATGACAATATGAATATATTTTTAACACTACTGAACTGTACACTTAAAAATGGTTCAAAGGGGGGACACCTGGCTGGCTCCCTTGGTGGAGCATGCAACTCTTGATCTTGGGGTCGTGAGTCTGAGCCTCACATTGGAGGGAATAGATTGTACTTAAAATATTTTTAAAAAAAGTGTTCAAATTGGGGCAGCCCCAGTGGCTCAGTAGTTTAGCGCCGCCTTCAGCCCAGGGTGTGATCCTGGAGACACGGGGATCGAGTCCTACATAGGGCTCCCTGCATGGAGCTTGCTTTTCCCTCTGCCTGTGTCTCTGTCTCTGTCTCTCACTCTCTGTGTTTCTCATAAATAAATAGTCTTTAAAAAATTATTCAAATTGTAAATTTTATGTTATGTGTATTTTACCACAATTTTAAAAAAAAGAAGTGTTGGGAATTGGGTCCTAGTGGGCCTCACAGGAGACAGCAGATCTGAGATGTCATGGTTCTTTTCACCCTTTCTATGAGCCAGGCGCTGTTTTAGGCACACAAAACACGTAGGTTAACATTCTACTGGCAGAGACAGATGATAAATAAAATTTGAACCAAATACTCATGGCTTCTCTATGTTTTTCTTCTCCAGGTGAAAAATGTACCATATTTATGCATCAGGCTCCTGCTCAGTGGGGAGTCTGCTTCTCCCCTCCCCCTCCCTCTTCCAGGGAGAGGCTCCCCTATAAAGAACTCTCGCCACTCAATTAAAAAACAAGCAAAGAGGGACACCTGGGTGGCTCAGTGGTTTGGCACCTGCCTTTGGCCCAGGGTGTGATCCTGGGGTCCCGGAATCGAGTCCCACGTCGGGGTCCGTGCATGGAGTCTGCTTCTTCCTCTGCCTATGTCTCTGCCTCTCTCTCTCTGTGTCGCTCATGAATAAATAAATAAATAAATAAATAAAATCTTTAAAAAAAGAAAACAAAAAACAAGCAAAGAACCTGAATGACATTTCTCCAAAGAAGTTGTCCAAATGACCTCAAAGCTATTTATGGAAAGATATTTTACATTATTGGTCAATAGGGAAGTGTAAATCAGCACTATAGTGAGTTGCTATTTCATACCACCAGAACGGCTATAATCAAAGAGATGGAAAATAACAGGTAGTGGCAAGGATGTGGAGAAACGGGAGCCCTTAAACATTCCTGCCGGGATTTTAAAATGGTGCAGACCCTCTGGAAAATAGCCTGGCAACTCCTCCTAGTGTTAAATGCGGAGTTACCATATGACCCATTAATTCCACTTCTGGGTATACACTCAAAAGAAATGAAAACATGTCCACACAAAAACTTATATGTGAATGTTCATAACAGCATTATTCATAAAATCAAAGTGGAAACAACCCAAATGTCCATCAACAGATGAAAGGATAAACAAAATGTGGTCTCTCCAACACAATGGAATATTGTTCATTAGTAAAAAGAAATGTAGTACTGGGGCGCCTGGGTGGCTCAGTCAGTTAAGCATCTGCCTTCAGCTCAGTCCATGATCCCAGAGTCCTGGGATCAAGCTCCACATAGGGTGCCCTGCTCAGCAAGGAGTCTGCTTCTCCCTCTCCCTCTGCCCATCCCCCACCCCACCCCCTCCTCGTGTGTGCCCACTCTCTGCTTTCTCTCTCTCAAATAAATAATCTTAAAAAAAAAGAAATGTAGTACTGATACCTGCTACAATTTGGATGAGCCTGAGTGAAAGAGATCACAAAAGACCACACATTATCCGATTCCATTTATACGAAATGTCCAAAATAGACAAATCATCGAGATAAAAGTAGATTAGTGGTTGATTAGTAGAGGTGACTGCTCATAGACAGTTTCTTTTGAGGGTGATGAAGATATTGTAAAATTGGTTGTAGTGATAGTTGCATTATTCTGAATATACTAAAAACCATTGATTTGTATACTTTTAACGGGTGATATTTAGAATGTGTAAATTATATCGATAAAGTTGTTTTGGGGGGCACCTGGGTGGCTCAGTTGGTTGAGCACCTGCCTTCGGCTCAGATCATAATCTCTGGGTCCTGGGATTGAGCCCCGTGTAGGGCTCCCTGCTCAGTGAGGGGTCTGCTTCTCTTTCCCAGTTAAGCACCCAACTCTTAATTTCGACCCAGGTCACAAGCTGAGATGGAGCCCCACACCTGGTTCCTTGCTGGGCATGGAATTTGCTTAAGATACTCTCTCTCTCCCTCTTCCTCTGCCCCTCCCCCCTCTTAAAAAAAGAGTTCTTTATATATTCTAGATGCAAATCACTTATCATATATATGATTTGCAAAATATTTTCTCCCAGTGTAGTTTTTTTACTCTCTTGATTGTGTCCTTTGAAACACAAATGTTTTTAACATTTATAAAGTCCAACTTGCCAATCTTCTTTTCTACCACTTGTACTTTGGTGTCCTAAGAAATCATTGTCTAATCCAAGACCATAAAGACTAACTCCTACATTTTCTTCTAAAACCCTTAAGGTCTAGCTTTTCCATTTAGCTCTTCCATTGATGTCCATGATCCACTTTGAATTAATTTCTGTGTATATGTACTTTCTTCAAACGAAAATACAGGTATTAAGGTACAAATTACATTCAATAAAATTCACCAATTTTAAGTATACAGTTTATTTCTTTTTTTTAGATTTTTGTTTTATTTATTCATGAGAGACGCACAGAGAGAGAGGCAGAGACATAGGCAGAGGGAGAAGCAGGCTTCCTACAGAAAGTCTGATGCGGGCTCGATCCCAGGACCCTGGGATCATGACCTGAGCCAAAGCCAAATGCTCAACCACTGAGCCACCCAAGCGTCCATTAATGGTTCCACGTTGCTGGATAATTTTTCCTGGGAAGTTAGGGGGTAGGCAAAATTGGGTGTGTGCCTATTTACTCTCGCCTTTATGCCCCATAGTGTTCCCTGCAAATATGTGTGATTATGTGGGAATGTGTGTATGTGTGTGTGTGTGTGTGTGTGTGCATGTACACTCGTGGTGGGGGATATCTGCTTCTTACGGGTTCCCACTTATTTTGGCTTTCTCTTGCAGTCCCACAGAGCCACCTAGTTAGATATAGGTTGAATGAGTGAATGCAGTAATGAAATGGCACCTCATCAGAGTCTGCCTTCAGAGCCGTCAGTACCACATGGCCACAGATGTTTCCGTGCACAGCTCATGCATGAAGAGCAAGATGCATGGTTGTGTCGGAGTTTAATAGACTGCTTTCTAACTTGTGATTCTTTCATAAAGAGCCCCCCTTTCAGGATAAGGAGAGAGTCCTGTAACAATTGGGCCTGGTTTCTGTGCTTCATGTTTCCTCAGCCTGCTGCTGGGCTGACCCAGACACCCACCAGCTGGGAGCCAGGGAGGGTTCAGGGCAATGAGTGGAAGGCCCCGGAAATAGTAGGCTACACTTCCGACCTTAGCCCTGCAGCCTTGCTCACTGAGCCACTCTAGGCCTTTGTGTTTCCTTCTTTACGGTGAGGTAGAAGTAAAGGAATCTAATATGGGTGTGCAATATGTGCCAAGCTTAGAAGACACAGCTTAGAGGTGCAGCTGTCTAATAAGCACATTACTCCCAAATGATGGTTTTGTTTGTTTAAGATTTAAATTTTTTTGAGAGAGGGAAAGAGTGAGGTTGCATGAGGAGGGGCAGAGGGAGAGGAGAGAATCTTAAGCAGGCTCCATGCCCAGTGCAGAGCCCAACGCAAGGCCCAACGCAGGGCTCCCTCCCATGATCCTGAGATCATGACCTGAGCCGAAATCAAGAGTCAGACACTTAACCAACTAAGCCCCCCAGGCACCCCAAGATTTTATTTTTAAGTAATCTCTACCCCCAGTGTGGCCCTCGAACTCACTACCTTGAGATCAAGAGTCACACGCTGTACTCACTTAGCCAGCCAGATGCCCCCCCAAAGGATGTTTTTTACAAGAATGTATTAACGTTGTGTGTTGACATGACTCTTGTTAAGATGGTGACTTTTGAAAAGATGTTAGATGAAAGCAGGACCAGATGGGAAGGAGGTCAAAAGTGATCCCTACTACAGGGTGCTTACTATGCAGCCATCTCTGCCACAGCTTGGGCCTGCATCTCTTGCGCAACCACTGGCTTCCTCTGCCCACGGTGGGGCCCAGTTATGACTCTATATACAAGTTCCTTCACTATTATCCTTGTTTTACAGATGAGGTAACTCCAAGTGACTTCCTCTAGGTCACTGGCTAAAAAAAGGTCTGAGTCAGGATTCGAACCCAGATTTCACCACAGCATGGTGGCCTTGACCGCTAGGGACACTGCCTCCCTTCCAGGACCTTCGCCTTTACTGTTCCTTTAAACTGGGCAGCAGGCATGATTAAACAATGAGGCGTTTCTACCCTGCCCTCCTCTCTCCTTAGCCTGAGAGTCTGAGACTGGTTGGGGATGGGGGGGGGGGGTCTTGTGTGGTTTGAGCCCAAGAAGAGGAGCACAATCAAGCCGTCAGCCAGCCAGGGCCTGAGGGGAACCCAGGGGTATCCCACAGAACTGGGGGATATGAAACAAGTGCTTACAGTGAGATCAGAAAACTGCTGACTTTACAACACTATGATTGTGAAGGAGGAGGCAGGAGGAGGCAGAGGGGAATCCTAAAAGGGTTAGAGCTCGTTCTGGGTCTTTTTTTTTTTTTTTTAAGATTTTATTTATTTATTCATGAGAGACACACAGAGAGGGGCAAAGACATAGGCAGAGGGAGAAACAGGCTCCCTGTGGGGAGCCTGATGCGGAACTCGATCCCAGGACATTGGGATCACAACCTGAGCCAAAGGCAGCCACTCAACCACTGAGCCACCCAGGTGCCCCTCACTCTGGGTCTTAAAGGAAGGGAAGGGTTTGCAGACAGAACAGAGGGATGACATCCTTGGTAAAGGGCACTAGAATCACCAAAATCTGGGATGAGAGAAGGGCAGTCCATCTTGACCTGTACCTAAAGAGGGGGAGTTGTAGGGAGTATGGGGGGCCATCAGCCTGGATAGGGCAAGTAGGGCCCAGTAGCAAAGGTCTTGAAAGGCAGACAGTGGAATATGACAAGAGGGAGCTATTGTAGGTTCTAGAGTAGTATCCTCATGAGTTGGAAAATAGAAATAAAAGAAGTGGTCAGTACAAACTTTGTAAGCCAAAGGGAACAATTTCTGGAACCATTTTCCAAAGCTGGGTTTTATCTGTAAGTCTGTAAGTTTCATTAGCTTTCAGTCTAAGCAGCAAAGGAGGCTTTCCTATCTTCCTGTCTTTTCTTCAAGAGCCCAATACCTGAGACAGAGCTCCCTGCTGCATCTTAGGAGGCGGCTAGCTACCCCCGGCCCCAACACCCGGGGGCCCTTCTGCCCTCCTGGGGGACATTTTCAAGCTTTGTGATGAGGAAAGTCAGTCTGGTCAGGAGATGGCGACTCAGCGGTGCTCTCTTGGGAGTCCAAGCTTTCCTCTGGCCTCGTCTGACCATCTAAGAAAAGGAGCCAAGTGTGCTCACGGCCTGCGGTCTTGGAAAGGAGATCATGCTTACCCTGCCCTCCAGTTCTTGCCTCTAAATACCAACAAGACGATCTTGGAGCTTGACATGGTTGTTTCCCTCACTCTTCTTTTGGGGCAAAAGACATACAGCTGTGAGTGTTGGTGCCGACCTTAATTCCCGAGGAAGTGTGCCCAGAGGCTCCCCAGAGGCTGAGCGCCCTTCACCCCCAGCTCCCACCTTCCTGATGGGGCTGAGAGTGGACAAGATCAGCCACCAACAGAAGATGGTCGTTCAAGGCCTGGGGCCTGTGTTTACTAGCCTGTGAAACATTACTAAACCGCGTCCCACCCAGCCCTCACAGGGTGCCTATTAGGAGGACGTGCTAAGAAAATGAGGGTGAGGGCTCCCCTAAAACTGCTCTGGGCAACTTCTCATTTATTATCAGCATTTTCACATCTAGTTCTAACCCAAGTGCATTCATTTTGGGGAGCAGGTCACTCAGTTCCACCAAAGAGATGCAAGGCTTTGAAACTAGCCAAGTTTCGGACCCAGTGTCAGAACTGCTGGGGGAAATGCAGATTTCTGGGGCCCTGCCCCCAAGGGGGACACAGCCAGAATCTCTGCCCGAGCCCTGAGATCTGCATTTTAACCCGGGCCCCACACACTCAAGGGGAAGAACTACTGTTGTAACGTTGGGTAAACAGGGCCTGCCTGGGACCAGGAAGAGAAACAAGGGAGATAACAGCTCTCCAAAGGCCAGAGTGGGAGATCTGCCCTCCCCCCGACGGGCACAGGGAGGGAGAAGTGGAAGGGCCTTGGTCTTCATCTGGCCCAACCCCAGCTCCCCTGATAAGGAAATCGGGGCCCAGAGAGCACAATGAGTCCAAGTCACCCGAGGAATCTATGCAGGCGGGCCTGCGGTCCCCTTGCTCTGTGTGTGTATGTGTGTGTGTTGTTCATTCTGCACCTGCCAGGGCCACACCTCCTCCTCCCAGTAGCAGGTCATGCTCCTGGGAGCCCAAGATTCCTTGTCTAGTAAGAGGCTGGGACTAACTCCATTTCTTGGTACTCCTGCTTCTTAGTCTTTGCCATTCAGAGACCAATTTTGTCATTTTCATGACTGCATGACAGGTGGAACGGTGACTTTTTTCGCAGAAAGAAAAGTCTCTTCTAGTCCATCTAGTTCCTATGAATGCCTTGGGCTCAGGGAGCCCTGTACCAGACCTTCCAACCCAGGGCAACCAGGTGAGCTCTCCCTACTGGGACTCGGGCTCAGTGGGAGGTCTGACTCACTCTTCACCTTCCAGGGCTTTCCAGTGCTTTCCCCTGGTAACATCAGCCCGCACAGAGCCAAGGGCGCCAGGGTTCTTGGCACAGGCGGCACACAATCCACATACCTCCATTACCAGGCTGGCAGGCAGCCCCGGAAAAGGACAGAGAAACACACAGGTGGACCTGAGTCTGATAAAACTTGCCTCTTACCAGCACCCATCCCCCCTCCTTTTATTTCACAGCACTCGATGATAAGACTCAACCATTTTAACAAACATTTTTTTTTTATTAGAAAAGTAAAAAATATTGCATAGGTCTTAATACTTGAACATCAAGTGTATTCATGAACAGCGAGTATCTTCATGTAAACAGTTCTAGATGGAAGACCCAGATGGCACTCCTCGGGGGGGAGGGGTTCCAGCCCCCACCCCACTCAGCCCCATCCCCTCACAGCTCAACTCCTCAGTACACATTGGGGGATGGGCAAACGCAGCTCCCAGGTGTATTTTTTTCAAGTGTCAAAGATCCCCAAGTGATCCCAACACCCACCCCTTCCTCCTCTTACATTCATGCGTCTGTAAGATAGCTGCCTAGGACAGGTCAGTAGTGAAGCTCTGATCAAAAAACAAAACAAAACAAAAGATACAAAAACAAAGAACACATCTGGCGCCTTGAGACCATGAGATACACAAACTACCTTGACCTCCCCCCTCCCACCAGGGCCGCTACCAGGAGCACACACCCCCTTGCAAAGGCCAGTGCAGCCCAGCTGCTCACCTGGCTCTGTCACACCACTGTCCTCTTAACTGTCAGTAACAATAAAAATAATAAAGTACATGCTACATACAGATCCAGCCAGAAGCCCGGTTGGCCCCTAGGCCTTTGTTTCATGCTACAGTACTGAGGGGCACATACCCCCAGCTGGGAGCCACCTGCACATCTCTGGGAGCTTCCATGGAAACGCGATGTGCCCCACCACCTCCACCCTCCTCCCCTCAGGTGGCTGTCGTCAGTTTTCAAACGATAGGCCTCAGTCCCTCGGCTCCAGCGTGCCCATGTCCACCTCAAAAGTTCAGTCGTCCCTGCCATGGGGACAGGGTCGGCACCCCGCTGACCCGAGTTCAACACTCCTCGATGAGCAGCTGCTCCGAGCTGTACAGCTTCTTCTTGATGACTCGGAAGCCCGTGCTCAGCGTCAGGGACTGGCTGAAGCTGGGGACGAACGACGAGTTGGCGGAGCTGAACAGCCCCTGGATCTTGGGCCAGAGGCGGGAGTCCAGGCGCAGCACGAGGGTCAGCTGGAAGGTGGGCACCAGGCTGGGGTCGAGGGCCAGCTGGCCGACGTTGTGGCAGCTCTTGCCTTGCTCTACGCAGACGTCCAGCAGCGCCCCCCGCAGGCCGCACGGCTCGCTGTAGGCCAGGCGCAGCAGCTCCTTGCCCACCTGGCTCACCAGCTGGCCGGGCATCAGCAGGCGCGCAGGGCGCCGCGAGCCCAGCCGCGCCTGGGACAGGCTCTCCTGCAGCAGCTGCATCAGGTTGGCACACAAGTGCTCATCCTCGGGGTCGCTGAGCAGCTCGAAGTCGGGCAGGGACACCCCATCCAGGTACGCCGAGTCTGCAAGGGAGAGCGCACGCGAGAGGGCTGTGAGAGCAGCTCCAAAAGGGGGAGGTGCTGCTCCGTTAAGAGAGCAGCACCCCGGCCCCCTCCTGCCTCCGTCGCTGCCCCGCACCCGGCCCCCAAGCTCCAGTCCCCGTCCTCCAGCCCGCCGCCCGCCCGCCCGCCCGTCCGCAACCAGGGTTCCGACGGGGTAGGGGCCAAGGCGGCGTTGACCCCTTCCAGAGCGGGGCCTTCTCACCTCCCCGGCCCCCCTCGAGTCGAGCCCGGTCCCGGCCCACGGCTTACCTTCCTCCGGCCCGAAGCCACTGTTGCTGCTGTCCAGGGACTCGCAGTCCGAGCTCTCCAGGCTCGCGCAGCGGCCAAGCCCCTCTTCCCGGGCCGCCGACCCCCTGGCTGAGCGCGGCGGCTGATCGGGGGTGGGGGTTCGGGGCAAGGACGACGAGGAGGAGGACGACGACGAGAAGCGATCCCAAAGGCTAGGCATGATGGGGACGGCCGCCAGGACGTTTGCAGAGAGGCTCTGGATGCGGGACCGCAGAAAACGCTGTAAGACACGAGGGGCACGGACCCGGCGTCAGGCTGGGGGCTGGACCAGCCTCAGAGCCCCGGGACCCGCAGGGCCGAGGCCTTCCCACCGAGGGATCGGCACACACAAAGGGACACTTACCAGCTAGCTCCGTCGGCGAGAACTGCTAGGACAAGTGCGTCCTGCCGCCTGAATGGGTGCGCGAACTGGTCCCAACCCCCGAGCGCCGCCCAGACCTGTCCCTTCCACCCACCCGCACCTCCCCCTCGGCCAGCCGCGGTCCCTAGCACCCGGGCCGAGCGGCCTATAAGGACTAGTGCGGGGAGGCCACGCCCCCTCGGCGCCGCGGCCCAATCCCGGCCCGGGAGTGTGGCTCCCCTCAGCCAATGGGCTCGGGGCGCACGTTCGCAACGTTCTCTCCTGCCCGGTGACAGCGGTCTGGCCCCGCCCCCGCTGAGCCCCAGAACGCTCCCAGCCGAACCCCGAGCCGCAGCCACGCCCCCTTTCTGGAAGGGATCCGCGGCGGCTGCAGCTGCCAAGGTCCCCGAGGGCGCTCGCGGCAGGGGAGGATCAAGGAAAGACTTGTTTATTGTAGGGTCCTGTTGCTGGGGGAGGGGGTAGCCGTGACCGAGCTGGGGGAAAGCCAGGGGAGCCTGACGGGGGGCGGCGGGCCGGGAGAACGGCTGCCCCCGCGTCCGGGGGCCTGCAGCTGCGGGCTCTAGTAAGCGCTCGGGGGGATGCTCGGGCGCGGGGAGCAGACGTTAACCCGGCAGGCCCTCGCGCACGTACCCCACGCCAACCCGGCCTTGCAGAGGGCCGAAAGTGTGGGTGGGGTCCGGGTCCAGCCGGGGCAGCTCGGGACCCCGAGCTCGGTCTTCCTTGCAGCCCCGCCCGCCTGATAACTCTGCAGCTCCAGGGGGTGGATTAATGGGGGAGGTCCGTGCCCCGCCTGACCCCCGTCCCCAAATGCTTCCAAGGAGAGGGCTTGGGCATGGTGGCTGGGACAGGGATGTTGGGCTCGGGTTCCTAGCGCCGAGGCTTGGGGTTGAGAACGGGCACCCAAACCAGACGGACACACGGACCTTCAGCGGGTTCTACAAACCGACCGCCCTGCGGGGGAGGCACCCCCGCCGGCCGTGCGGGCGAGTCCCCGGGCGTCTGCCGGGTCCTAGCGCCCCTCCCTGCAGCGGGCTTTGTGTAAAAGACCAGGGGAGTTGCATCAGGACCAAGGACCTAGATCTCCGGAAAAGTCCGGGAGTGCAATGGCCATCCCGAGTTTCGTCATTCAGGCGGTGCCACAGGAAATCTGGCCTGCCGGCGGTGCTCCCAGACAAAATGATTGCTGAGGGTGGGAGGAGGTCCGGACGACTCGACCTTTACGTCTTTAAATGCTTATCACTACGGGACACTGGGATCCGGATAGAAGAGGGAACCAAATTTACATCAGACGCTCCCACACTAAGAGCCTAACCAGATCCGACCAGCGGGCCTCGCCTCGGGGGGGGGGGGGGGGGGCTTGCACGTGACAGATGACACTTGCTGGAGGTCAGGCCCCTGCCATCCCCACCCCCTCTTAATTAAAAAAAAAAAAAAAAGCTGACCCTTGGGCCTTTCGAACAAACCACGACCTGAGCTAGAAAGGACCAGAATTCAAGCCCAGCACCCCATCCCCATTTTCCAGATGGGAGAACCGCCTCTGGAGACACATTTATGGATAAAAAATTAGGGGAATCAGATTAGAAGATAGCGTTAAGACTGCTGCCCAGTGAGATAGCCTCTTAGCTGCTGGGGCGCTGAAGGCCTGGAACACTGGCCCTTTCTTCCTGTCCTCAGAGTCCAGTCACTTGCTGGGAGCCTTAAAGACCACAGGGTCAGAGCGGTTAGGAGAAGTGCTTGGAGGGCTGGTGGCAGATGAAATCATTCTTTGAAATCACCCTTTACTTAGGTGAGGTGATCCGAGAGATGTGTCTTTTTGTCAGGGGAACAGAAGATCAGAGAATGAATCTGTCACAGTACTGTTGGCTTTTCCCACCAAGCCAACTGGGCTGGGGACACCCGAGACAGGAGATAGATTTTGGGTGTTTTTCTTTTGCTTCTCTCTGGCAAAAATAAAAAAAGGAAATATTTCAGTGGCATACAAAGAAAAATAGAAGGTTTTTTTATTTTTTTTTAAAGATTTTATTTATTTATTCATAGACACACACACACAGAGAGAGAGGCAGAGACACAGGCAGAGGGAGAGGGAGAAGCAGGCTCCATGCAGGGAGCCTGACCCGGGACTCGATCCCGGGCCTCCAGGATCACACCCCAGGCTGCAGGCGGTGCCAAACCGCTGCACCACCGGGGCTGCCCTAGAAGGTTTTTTTAAAAAGTGGATATTCAGGGATCCCTGGGTGGCGCAGCGGTTTGGCGCCTGCCTTTGGCCCAGGGCGCGATCCTGGAGACCCAGGATCGAATCCCACGTCGGGCTCCCGGTGCATGGAGCCTGCTTCTCCCTCTGCCTGTGTCTCTGCCTCTCTCTCTCTCTGTGTGTGCCTATCATAAAAAAAAAAAAAAAAAAAAAATTAAAAAAAAAGTGGATATTCATAATCAAAAGAATCCAGAGCCAGTGTGGAGAACTAAGTTCACTAGGAAGCATTCATATTCAATAAACACCATCATGAAGTAGTGTGCTAAGCACCTTTCTTTTATTCGCTGTCTCATTCTGTTAATAAAACCATTTTTTCCCAAATGAGAAGGGCTGTGTTAATGGACACTGAGTAATTTTGTTTCTTTTCAAAAGAAGTCCATTAATGTTGTCTCATTGTGTTTTTAAAAAGCGATGGAAAAAAGACCAGCAGCTTTAACCCTGGAGGTTTTTCCCAGAGAGGAGGGCGTGGGCTACGGGATGAGGATAAAGTCACCTGCTAGGAGACCTGGCTGAGGTCTGTCTGGAAAGGCTCTAAACAGCCTTCCCCCTGACACTCTTCACTTCTGTGAAGGAGGGGGCAAAGCCCCATACCATTGTCTGCCAGGAGAACCTTTGGACCTAGACAAGGGATTTCTTAACTGTTAGCCACTCTGTGGAGTCAGGGTGAAGGGCATTGTTTCGTCGTGTGAGTTGAAGGATGGGATCCCTTCCACCTGGCTGGGCTGGAAAGACTTCATTACCACCTCACACACCCCTTCCCACATTGAAGCAGATGGGGAAGGTGGGAAACACCTAAAATTGGGGAAGCTCCTAAGGAAGAGGCAGCTCTGTCTCTAGCCTCTGAGCCAGGCCTCTTCAGAGACCTCAAAGATCCTATAAACCCTGCCTTTGGTGTGCTTCTCTTTCCCTACTACTCCCCTTGGGCCTAAGCTGGCTGCAGGTCAGACTTGCCTGAACATGTCCTGCCTACAGCCATGGAGACCCAGCTCTGGCATCTCTGCCTCTGAGAAGCCTTCCCTAGCACGCCCACCCAAACCTTCCCATCCCTTAGGTGCTCCTCCTCATGTCATGTCATCCTTATACCCTGTGCATATCTCTGTTACTGTTTCCACTTTACTCTTCCCATTGGACTATGAGCTTAACTTCCAGTGGACAGCACATAGTAAAGGCCCAGTGAATATTCCTCAGATGAACAGATGAATGAATAAAGCAAGAAGGTGAATTTTCCCAGAATTATAGACCTATATCTAGATTCCCAGGATCTAGGTGGGCCTCTTGGGTGGGCCTTTGGAAGACCTGGATGCTACCTTTCTATCCCCCTTCTGGCAAGGGCTGCCAAGAGCCTTAGGTGTATCTGAACCTTTCCCGCCCACCCCCCTCAACTCAGGGCTGGGAGTGGGTAATCTTTTTTTTTTTTCTTAAAGATTTGTATTTATTTATTCATGAGAGAGACACACACACAGAGAGAGAGGCAGAGACAGAAGCAGACCCCATGCAGGGAGCCTGATGCAGGACTCGATCCCAGGACCCAAAGATCACATCCTGGGCTGAAGGCAGACGCTCAATCCCTGAGCCACCCAGGCATCCCAGGAGTGGGGAATCTTTTAAAGTACTTAGTACTCCACCTTCACATGCCTCCGAATACTTTTAAGAACATTTTTTGATTTTTTTTAAGAACATTTTTTGAGATAAAATTCACATATAAAGTTAATGTTAAAGTGAACAATTCAGTAACATTCAGTACAGTCCCCATGTTGGTTGTGCCACCACCACCTCTGATTCCAACACATCTTTATTATCCCAAAGGAGACCCCAGACCCAAGCCCGCAGTCATTCTCCTAAAAATACTACTGGAGCAGGGCTACTCTTTTGCACAACTCCAGAGGGCACCATTCCCATTCAGACCCATGCATTTGCATATGTCATCTGGGGAATTGTGCTCTAGGAAGTACTGCTCACATAGACACAATGTGCAACATGGAATTGGCATCAAGACAACCCCGGTGGGGAGACTGGCTGAAATCTTGAGCAGGAGTGGCCTAGTGTCACGTCCTGAATGACTCAGGCCTCTGGAGCTAGTAACCAGGCCCCATGTCCCAATCTCTGTGGCCAGGGCCCTGACCACGCAGACACTGCCTCTTCCTGGGCTCTGCTCTGTTCCCGAGGGACCTGGACCCACCACAGCCTGCAACTGAAAGTCAATGAGCACTCGCTCCTGGCCTCCTGCCTCTCCCTGTCCAGCACATGGTTCCCAGAGCCTCAGTCTGGCAAATCACCCCAGTCAAGTTTGGGAAGTTAAACCAGATCTTGGGGTGGGAGCCCTAAAATTCAAGATGGGAACCCCTGAAGGCCAACCAGCTTGCCTGCAAGGTTGTGCTTGGGCGCTTTCACAGTTCTTTGGAAACATCTCATTGAGGGTAGTGGAGGTGGCAGGAGGAGCCAGTTGGTCAGGGCAGTGGGGAGAGGGTGGAGTGGTGTGGTAGGAGGTGGGGACAATGCAGCCAGCAAAAGTGTTCCCAGGACTTCTGTGGCTTTTTACTTGAAAAACAACAAACAACTTTGTCAAAATAGCAAGATCATAATGCACCTGGTTTACTAGGAGGGTTGTGTAAAGCTGTTGACAGCCCAGGGCTTCAGATAGGATTTTGATTGTGCTGTAGAAGGGAGACAGAAAAACTCAGTGGGGAATCTTTTTGCAAATGGAGCTACTTGTAAAATGAAGATACTAACAATACATTGTATTGTGTGGGCTTTGGAAGAAAATGTTTTAAAGCCGTATTTTCTACTTACACCCTGAGGAATGAAGATAGTGCCATTCTACAGATGAAGAAATTGAGGCCCAGAGTGAGAGTCCAGCCATTTTAATCAATGACTTTCAAGCCCAACTTACAATTAGAATCACCTGAGGAGGGATCCCTGGGTGGCGCAGCGGTTTGGCGCCTGCCTTTGGCCCAGGGCGCGATCCTGGAGACCCGGGATCGAATCCCACATCGGGCTCCCGGTGCATGGAGCCTGCTTCTCCCTCTGCCTGTGTCTCTGCCTCTCTCTCTGTGTGTGTGTGACTATCATAAATAAATAAAAATTAAAAAAAAAAAAAAGAATCACCTGAGGAGTTTGTAACCATAGATTCCCACCTCCTCAACCCCCATTTTGATTTGGTAGGTCTGCAAGGGGCCCTTTTGTACAACAGTTCTCTGGGGGATTTTTTGTTGTTGTTTAAGATTTGATATTTTAAGCAATCTCTACACTCAGTGTGGGGCTCAAACCCACAACTGCGAGATCAAGAGTCACTTGCTCTACTGACAGCCAGCCAGGCACCCTTCATGCTGTTTTAGTTGAGATGTCTGCTGACCTCTCAGAAAGAAAGGTAGGTCCTCGAAGGAACACTAGGTTGGCTGTCCAGCCTCTCAAAAGGCCTGCCTGTGGGGTGGGGGTGGGTACGGGGCAGGTGAGGTGGCATGCGCCTGTGCAGACTAAGCCCATACATGACCATGGTGAGCTCACAGCCAGCCACTTCTGGGAATCCTACATTTCACGAGTCATTTCCCCAGGGAGTAGGGCAAGAGCAGAGGGGACCTCACAAAGGGCTGGCTCAGTAAACCACCATGACAAAAGATGGGGGTTTTGAGAGGTAGAGGATCCAGACAGACATCCCTGTACTCTGGCGGGGGGTGAAAGGCACAGAGGCTTACCAGACTTGCACTGCTCCACCATCTTGTTTCCCCCACAGCCAGAGTGGTCAAGTGAATTGTCCTAAGGGGGCCCAGCCAGACTCCAGGACACTGGCTCTGTCCTCACTAACCCACCCCAATGCCTCCCAGGAAGGAATTCCAGCAGCTTCCCAGGATCCTTCTCCAACCCCAGCTTCTTAACCCTTATGAGGAAAGAGCAATGAGGAGGAGGGAAGGGAAGGCAACACCCATCTCCAGTTAGTACCTGAAGCCCAGGCTAAATGGCTCTTCTTCTTCTTCTTTTTTAATATTTTATTTATTCATGAGAGACACACAGAGAGAGGCAGAGACACAGAAGGAGAAGCAGGCTCCCTGCAGGGAGCCCAGTGTGGAACCCGGATCATGCCCTGAGCCAAAGGCAAACACTCAACTGCTGAGCCACCCAGGCGTCCCTAAATGGCTCTTGATTTCTTTTTTTTTTTTTTTTAATTTTTTTAATTTTTATTTATTTATGATAGAGAGAGACAGAGAGAGGCAGAGACATAGGCAGAGGGAGAAGCAGGCTCCATGCACCAGGAGCCTGATGTGGGATTCAATCCCGGGTCTCCAGGATCGCGCCCTGGGCCAAAGGCAGGCGCTAAACCACTGCGCCACCCAGGGATCCCGGCTCTTGATTTCTAAAGCAAGTCCGGCTCTTGTGAGGGGACAGGAGACACCTGACCTGAGTTCAGGTTATTTGACCTCTAAGGATGAATAGAGTTCTGGGCTGTGACCAGAAGCAGTTTCTGGGAAGCATGTTTTTGAATTCTGGTGTTTGGGTTTTTTTTTTTTCTTCAAAATAATGCAACCTTACGTTCTATCTGTAATTTCTATGACTTTACAATTTATCTGTGTTCATTTTAGTAGCAAACTTTATTTACTCAGAGGGGGAAGGGTTGAGGAAGAGAGAATCCCCAACAGGCTTCACAACCTGCACAGAGCCCCACGCAGGGTTCGATCTCACAACCCTGAGAGCCTGACCTGAGCTGAAATCAAGAGTCAGGCGCTTAACCAATTGAGCCCCCCAGAGGCTCCTATTTATTTAATTTTTAAGTAACCTCTACCTCCAATGTGGAACTCAAACTCCTGACTCCAAGATCAAGAGTCACATGTTCTACCAACTGAGCCAGCCAGGTGCTAGTAGCAAACTTTTAAGTCACTAGTTAAATGCCTTCATTTCTCCCTTCCCTTCCCCGAAACCAATCAACCCCTCAAGAAAACCTTTTAATAAAAATGAAAAAAGACACACACACACACACACACACACACACACACACACACACACACACAAAGACCCACTGTGACTATCCGGTGGCTTCATGTAGTGTTGGGATTTTCATACCCCAGTTTTGAAAACCCACAACTAGAGGATCTCAAAGGCCTCTTCAACTTCCACAAGGATTATAATTAAGGAAAAATCATGGGAGTTCCATGGGGCTGCTTTTCTAAAAATCCCAGGCCTGGCCTCTAGGGGGACGGACCATCTGGAAGAGGCCTGCCCAGGAACGTAGGAGCAGACTTTCCAGGTCCAGCTCTTTCAGTGTTCTTGCCTTTGGAGGGTTTCCAATTGCCATATATCAAAAGGGAGGCAGGGGTCACAGTGGCTTTGTTCATCCAGCTGGGGGTGGGGTGAGGGTGACAAGGATGATCAGGAACTGCCACAGTGGGGACGGCCTGAATCCAGGCTCACAGCAAAAATGAGCTCACTTTTTTTTACTTTTTCAGAGAGAAGAGACCAGGAGGGCTGTCTAGCCTCTGGGTACCCCAAGGGGCTGGAGTGAGTAGGATTGGATTAAGAGGGCTTAGCAGAGAGGGGGAGTCGGCCCTCTCACTGTCAAGAATTCTTGTGTCAGTGGAATAAACCTTAAAATTCTTGAATGTTAGGGCCAGCAGGCCCCCAAGGAGCACCTCCCCCCAGCCCTCCCACCTGCCCACTTTATGGACAAGGAACTGAGCTGGAGGGTGAGGAGCCTTATGTGGTGCCCACCATCTCCCACTGTCCTGGAAGTTAGGCCTCACTTAATCTTCAGGAACTTTCTTTTCTCAGGCTTACACCACTTCCTCACTCCTTTCTAAGCCTATAATCTCACTCAGAAGTGTTTTTTATCTCCCAGTGGCTTTAGTAGCTGGGAAAGGCTTGGGAAATTCAGGTCTATGCAGAAGGCAGCTGCCCAGGGTCTACTAGGCCTTTTTTCTGGAATTCCTTGGCTGACAGGTGATTGGGAACTGCCAGTTCTACCTGGCAATTTTGCCACCAGCCCACAAAAATCTGTGACCTTTCTGGAGCTTTTTTTTTTTTCTGGAGCTTTTTATGATTTTAAAAACACTTCCATGTTCTTTAGTATTTTCATACCATTGTCAATAAAAATAAAATGTGTATGGTGTAGGCAAGGCAGGGCAGTGTCATTTTACAGGTAAGAAACCTGAGGTTCACATAGGTGCCACGACTTGCCTAAGGTCATACAGTCATCAGGTTGGAGCCGTGACTCTAGATCTAGGCTCATTTTCGTGATTCCACGCCATCGGCAGGCTTAGCTGTGAGCCAAAGGGGACTGTACAGCTGGAAATGTGGGGCAGCCCATGTTGGGGAGCGGTGGTATAGAACTGATAGAGCGAACATCTGGGGCTGCTACACAGTTGTTAACAAAAACTTTCTCTCCTGGTCTGGTCCCTGTTTTATCTGATCTGGTTCTTTCTCCCTCGCAGAATTCAGCAAGGCCCAGCCGGGCTGACCCAGGAGCAAAGCAGACTGCCACCCAAGGGGTTTCCCTTTAGCTAGACACCCTCAGACCCACAAGTGACAGTAACTGTCACCACCTCCCCCACTTCAGGGATCCTTCCCGATAGCTCCAGTCTCATCTAGTAAGGCCAAGCCGGGAAGCGGGGCGCCAAAAGCAGGGCCTCTCCCTTCCCAGTGTCCCCTTTGTCAACCCACAAAAGACAGGTTTTGGCACAGGAATCCAGCAGCCAGTGCTGAATCTTCCTGTACTTAAAAACCAAAAAAATTCTAGATTTTTAGGCTCTGCTCTGGGAAGAGGTGCACACAAGAGCTGCATGCAGCGCTTCCCCCGAGATCTACGGTGGCAGCCTGCGGCGGGAGCGGGGGGGGGGACGGGGGGGGGCAGCCGGGATGGGGGGAAGGGAAGACCCCCTCAGGCTGTCCCCTCCTCCCACGCCCCCCACCCCCGCAGAGGTGCGCCCTCCGGGGAGCCCGGCCCGGAGGTGACAGATGCAGAGCAGCTGAATGGGGGCGTGTGCGGGGGGGGGGGGGCGGGGATCTGGTCTCCGCGGACCCCTACTGGGGTAAGCCGGGACGTGACTCGGAGAACGTGCCTGGGGGGGGGGCGAGGCCCACGAGAGAGGGGCGGGGAGAGGGCGGGGCTAGCCCTGGCCCCGCCCCGGGAACGAGGCTCCTCCCACCGCCCGGGAGCGAGCGGCCCCGCTGCAGATGCTGAGCTCAGCGTTCCGCTCGGGCCGCCGGGCTGCGGGTGGGGGCGGGGCGGAGGGGCCGGCGCCTTTCAGTTGAGGGCAAAAGAGGGGGAAGTAGAGGAGGAGCAGGGGAGGGAGGGAGAGGCTGCGGAGGCCCTCACAACCCTGGGGCTGTAACTCTCCTCCGACCGGGTTCGCTAACAAAGCGTTCTCTGTTGGGCTAGGGGAGGCCTCCTGGGTGCGCGCAAAACCTTAGTGGGGGCGGGCGAGGGGAGTGTCTGTGAGTCATCACCCCAAACCCTGACTTAGCCCCAAGAACCCGCGTCAGAGAGGCCAAGCCCTTGTGCCCTCTGACCCCGGGATTTGTTTGGCGGAGGGAGTGCGTGCGGGGGGAGCAGGGGGGAGCAGCGCCTGCCCCTGCAAGGTTGCAGGCCAGAACCACCCAGGCCACCTCCAGCTCCGGCCCCTGGAAGGGGTTTTCATTTAAGACAACCTTGAAAAGAGCAGGGAATGATCCGCCCGGAAGGGGAAGGAAGAAAACCCTTTGTACCCACCTGGCATAAATGGTTACCCAGGCCAAATGGGTGGGTGGCTATTTTTGAGCTGACCTACATACCTATTTGCCTCTTTATCTTTTTATTATCACACATGGTTATTATGGGAGCTTTTCTTTAGCACTCGGTGCAGCTGCTGCATTTGCTGAGGGCTGCACAATGAGGCGTGCTGCCTCACTCTCCCAGGAAGTTTTAAGAGTCTCTGATCCTGGAAAGAAGGACATCAATAGGCCTGGAGAAGCTTCACCAAGCTCTTTCCCCAGAGAACAGGAATCTAAGCCTGAAACACCAACTTCAGAGCTGGCCAGCCTTGCAGGCAAGAAAGGACCTTCAGATTTGACAGCGATGTCACTGGGTTTTCCTGAGGCTGGCCTAAAGCCCCCTCAGCCTCTGGGCCTCCCGTTCTGCCAAAGTTCATCTTGCGGTCCCAAGGCCCCACACTACGCCGGCTGAGGTTTTCCTTTACAGATAGAGAAAGTGAGGCAGAGAGAGATGAGTTGTGGACAGAACTGGTTTGAGATTTACTGCTGCAATCTGGAGGCAACTCTTGTTTTCTTAAGTAGAAACCGGGAACACCTGGAACTCTCCCTTGATTTTTTTACTAAGGCCTCCCTCTCGAACCCTTTAACACCTCCCCATTGCCTTTAGAGTGAGTCTGGTTCCTTACCTTGGCCCAGCAAGCCTCCAGGGCAGCCCCTTGCTATCTCAAGATTCATCTTTCTCCCACAGCCCAGGAGGGGAAAATCACAGATGGTTCTAATTACCTCTGAAACGCTCTTAAATTTTCCATAAAGTATAGTATGCATGGCTTTGTGTATACAACTTTGCACAGTAATATGTATGTGGATGTGCAAAATATATACAGCCATGGATAGTAGATCATAAAGGAGGACATCATAGTATAAGCATATAATTTACAATATTTTTAATCACACTAAAGAGAAACAGACACATAGACCTGGAAGTGAGACTGAGAGAGGTAATAGCAGATTTTTGTCTTCTATCTGGTGCCCCCCGAGTATGAAATCTTTGGCCTGGGAGGAGACTGGAAGACACTTGCGCTCCCTACACCACTTTTTGCTCAGGTTTTTCTTTCAATGCCAGTATGATTGACTTCCCCCAGATTCCCTGTGCCCTATGGGAAGTCCTTCCTCTGTGGTGTCAAGTGTCTTCCCTTCCAGCTTGCTCCTGGCTTCACACGGATTACTCTTCCCACATGCCTTTCTAGCTCTGATTGCAAGCTGATCTCAAGTTCAGGGCCATTGAGAAGACTTCTCTGAACACATGTGGGAAGCTCCATGGTCCCCTCTTGGGGCCAAGCCAAACCTGCCTGGCTTTGAAGCCAATTCACAGGGCTGGGGATGAGTGACTCTCTTCTGACATGACATCGTATGTTGAAATGATCCCATCCTGGGTCTGATGCCACATCATATTGTAAACTCCTTCATGGATTTTATTTTATTTTATGTTATTTTATTTTTTTAAGATTTTTATTTATTCATGACAGACACACGGAAATCAAGGCAGAGAAATAGAGACAGAGACACAGGCAGAGGGAGAAGCAGGCTCCATGCAGGGAGCCCCGATGTGGGACTTGATCCAAGGACTCCAGGATCACACCCTGGGCCGAAGGTGGTGCTAAACCGCTAGGCCACAGGGGCTACCCCCTTCATGGATTTTATTTTATTTATTTTTTTAAAATTTTTTTTTTTGTTTTATTTATTTATGATAGGCACACAGTGAGAGAGAGAGAGGCAGAGACATAGGCAGAGGGAGAAGCAGGCTCCATGCACCGGGAGCCCGACGTGGGATTCGATCCCGGGTCTCCAGGATCGCGCCCTGGGCCAAAGGCAGGCACCAAACCGCTGCGCCACCCAGGGATCCCCCCTTCATGGATTTTAAATCTTTAAACACCCACCAACATGGCCACCACACACACACACACACACACACACACACACACACACTCACACACCCCTCTGTATGTTAGATACATATGATATATGCTTAGCAAGTATTTGGCCCAGAATTGAATGGAACTAGAGCCCACATATGACTTAGGGTCAATGTGAAATCAGTGAAGAAGTCTCCCCAGCCTCCTCCCAGGCAGTGGGGAACTTGCTTCCTGTGAACTCTGATAGCATTTATTATTGTCACAGAAAGTTAAAACTGAAAAGGGGATTTCCCTTCTTGTCAGATGAGAAGACCAAAGGGGAAGTGTCCAAAGCAGCCCAGAGTGGGAGCCAGATCCCACGGTCTGCTGGCTTGCACCGGCCCCCTCTCCCTTCACCTCATCACCTCTTCAGAGAGGCCTTCCCTGATGACCCCATTCCGTCTTCTCCTTGGGTGTTTCCTTTCAAGGCACTCATTCCGAGTGGAATTCTACATGTATGTATCTGTGCGGGCGTCCTATGCCTGACTTTCCCACTAAACTGCAAGCTCCAGGGGCCTAGGGGCTGGGTCGGTTTCATCCTGGAGCTCTAGTGCCCTGCACAAGGCCAGGCCCACAGAGTTCCCGATAAATATATATGCTCATATTTGAGCATGTGGCATGAGAACCTCCTCATACTTCCCTAGGGCAGCACTGAGATTGGATCAAAAACTGGAGTTGGGCACCTGGGTGGCTCAGTCGGCGGAACGTCTGCCTTCAGCTCAGGTCATGATCCCCAGGTTCTGGGATCAAGCCCCACATGAGGCTCTCCACTCCACGGGAGCCTGCTTCTCCCTCTCCCTCTGGCCTGCAGCTTCCCTTGCTTGTGTTCCGTGTCTCTCTCTCTCTCTCTCTGTCAAATAAATAAACAAAAATCTTTAAAAAACAAAAACCTGGAGAGTTGACAGGCCTAGAGTGCCCCTTGCTAGAGCTCCGGGACAAACATCTGTCTCGAGGAGCTGCAGGTCTAGGAGGGGAGATGAGGCACCTAGCAAATAACCTCACTTGAGTTGGGAATGACTGTCAGACTGGGTGTTGGAGTCAAGCAGCGATGCATTGGGCAGACTGGAGGTTTAAGAGCTGGGGCAGGAGACCAGTTAGATAGTAATTACATGGGACACCTTGGTGGCTCAGCGGTTGAGTGTCTGTCTTTGGCTCAGGGCATGATCCTGGAGTCTCTGGATGGAGTCCCACGTCCGGCTCCCTGCATGGAGCCTGCTTCTCCCTCTGCCTGTGTCTCTGCCTCTCTCTTTATGTGTCTCATTAACAAATAAATAAAATCTTAAAAAAATAGATAGTAATTACAAAACCTGAAAACTACCTGAGTGTCCACGGCAGGGGAATGGTTAAATCAATTCTAGCACGGCCACACCACAGAACATTATGTAGGTGTGAAAAAGAGTGAGGTCGATTTTGGAAAGATGTCCAAGGTATATTGTTGGGTAAAAAGTACACGTTGTGGAACAGTTTGTATACTACCGTCTCATTCTGAAGCAAAATCAGGACACGCCCCAGCAGACACGCGTTCCGCTGTGTGGAGAAAACATCTAGAAGGATACTGGCAAACCATTCACAGATGTTATCTCAGAGGGATGGTGGGGAGGGCGAGGTTTTACTTTTTGACTTTACACCTTCCGCACTGTTGGATTTTGACCATGAGCTCATAGTACTTTCACAAGAGTTTCTTGTTTTTGTGTTTTGCTATTGCAGGTTTGGGGGTGGGTGCGGGTGAAGGTGGGGAGGGCTGGAGCCCTGCAGACCGGCGGTGAGAAGTCCTGCCCAGTGAGGGGGCTGCTGCTTACAGGACCTAGAAAGGTGGAGAAGGCTGTGTGGCTCCAAATGGGGAAAAGTGGGGGTAACGCGGACACCTCGGTGGCAAGCAGAGATGGAATGCGAGAAGCACAGTGCAGGGCCACGGGGGTCTCATTCGGGGGGGGGGGACAGACCCCCACAGTCTGGTGACCCTGGGCAGGGGACAAGGAGCCCGGAGCCTGGAAACCCTGACTTTTGGAAACAAGGGCAAGAAGAGGGAGAAGGTCGACCTTTAGGACCCTACGGATTCCTTGGCCGCTTCACCATCCTTAGGGTACAAACCGTTCTGGCTGCGGCCTGGAAACAAACAGAGCGAGGAGGGGCCCAGCCGAGGCCGGGAGGCCTGCCTGGGCCCCGGTGCCGCCCTCCTCCTCCCCCTCCTCCTCCCCCTCCCCCTCCCCTCCCCCTCCCCCTCCCCCTCCCCCTCCTCCTCCTCCTCCTCCTCTGGCTCGCTCCTGTGGGCTGACGCCCAGGCCCCGGGTGAAAGGCCAGGCCTTCTGGCCCCTTCCGGAGACGAAGCCCCTTCCCAGGAGCAGGAGCAGAGGAAGCCAGAACAATGCTGTTCGCAGAGATTGGGGCAGAGGGAGCTAAGTGGGGGCAGCGAAAGTTTCTTGGCTCAGATAAGCCAGTAAAAGCCTGGAGAAGGTCAAAGATGAGGAATGTTCTGTGATTTCTAAGACAGCAGCTCATTTATCTCATAAACACTTGCTCTCAGCCTGAGTGCAGGGGTAATACCGCCACCATCCAAGCTGGGTGACAGCCCTCCTCGGAGGGGCTGCCTTTGAAGGCTTGTTTCTAGGTCTCTGCCAAGGACCCTGGGACAGCAGGGAGGGACACGCCTGGCCTGGGCCGAGAGGCGCTGCCACAGGTGTCTAGCTCTGTCCGACAACTGACAACCTTCCGAAGGAGGCCTTCTTTGACACACCAGGAAACAACGGGCTGGGGGGATGGTGCCTGCCGTGCTCCTGACCACATGGTTAGCAAGTGTTAAAACTGGGATTTGACCCTGGGTGTGCCTGTGTCCCATTTATAATTTGGTTGCTTGGAGCTTAGAACACATTTTCCCATCAAAATAATGCTGTAAGTGGTGGTTTGGTTGCCATAATGGCCTAGCTCACCCAGGGTATAGCCGGAATTAATTCTATGTTTCAGTGTGGTTGTGGATGAATCAGGCTTCTGCGGACTAGCCTGGAAACCCACCGGAGAGGGAAAATGCATCTGAGGGTGTGCCCAGCTGGGAACGCTTGCCCTTACTACAGGGCCTGACTCAGGGCAGGCAGGGAGTCTGGTGGCTCAGAGAACACTTGGCCATTTCCAGAGCTCTTCCAGTTAATCCCTGGTGAGTTTGAGCTGCTCATGGGAGTGGGGCAAAGCCTTTGTCAGGTGTGGGGTTTTTAAGACAGGGAGTGCTACATAAGAATATGAACTGTATCTTTTTTTTAAAGATTTTATTTATTTATTCATGAGAGACACAGAGAAAGAGAGAGAGAGGCAGAGACACAGGCAGAGGGAGGAGCAGGCTCCCTGCAGGGAGCCCGACCTGGGACTTGATCCCAGGACCCTGGGATGAAGAGCTGAGCTGAAGGCAGACGCCCAACCACTGAACCTCCCAGACGTCCCTATGTGTACTGTTACCTTCAGTCTCTGCACCTCTGAGTCCTTTCTCTTTCTTCCTCACACTGACTATCCACTCTGTGGGTGATGGGGCATTAGGAGCAAGATCTAGGGTTCATTTTCCCCATTCGGTCTGGTGTCTGCCTGTGAGATGGGCAGGTGTGTACAGAGGGGTCAGGAGTGATGGAGGTTAAAACAGCTGCTGCTGAGAGAAGTGAGACCCCATGGGTGCTCTGAGAGGGACTTCAGGGGGATCATCCACTCATTCATTCATTCTTGTTCCCTCATTCATTTGACAGACATTTGCTGTGAGTGTGCTGGGACCTGGGCTCCTTCCCTTTGGGGCACTTCTGTGGCCCAAAGGATCCCGGGCAGGACTGCCTGTGGGTCTCAGACCCAGAATCCTAGCATTCGAAGAAATTCGTTTTTACAGATGGAGACTGCAGTCATTCCTTAATTCGGGAGGATCTGAGTGTCAGGCTAAATACTGAGAAGATTCCAAGCCTGAAAATGGAGGTCTAGGGAGAGAGGTGGGAAGCGACTTCCCCAGTATCTCAGACCAGCTCCCCACTTCCACCCCATCCCCTGCCTGGACCAGGGCTTGCCCCTTCTGGCTCTACCTGTGGCCTTCCCTCCTCAAGATGGTCTAGCCATCTCATAGGATTCCTCTGGTTTCTCCGGTTGTGGAGCCTGGGCCCTGGGGAAAGGCCATGGAGAATTAGTGGGATTCCTTCCTCACGGACAAGAGCACTGCCTGGTCCTCCCCTGGAGAGCTAGCTTGCCTGTTGGGGAGTTCAGAAGTCTTGGAAGACTCTCCTTACTTCTTTTCTCAACCACCTGCTCTTTAAATTCCAAGTCTTTGCAGGCACTGTTACCTCTGTGTGAACCCTCCTTTCCTGACCTCCTTCATCTGGCAAACTCTTACGTCCCTTTGGGTCTCAGCTGAAAGACTCCTTCCTCTAGGACTTTGCTGGGCCCCCAGCCTAGGTAGGCCTCCCAGCTCTGTGCTCACCCACAGGAGCCTGCACTTGCCCCAGGATAACCAGGGACCCTTGGGATCGTTCTGGCTAACTGGAATGCCTTTCTTTCCACTGGACTGTGGTCTCCAGGTGGTGCAGATGCCAAGGCTGCCTTTGTTTGTATATTTGCTATTTGTTTGTATGCTTGTTTTTAGCAACCGTATGCTGATTGCCTCAGTAAGTGTTCAGAGTGGAGTTGTTGAATGAATGTGACCCACAGCTAAAGGCAAGGCTGTCCTGCGAGTGACTTGCATTCAGGTCATTCGACAACTCTGTGTCCAGGACCAGCACACACACAGGATGTAAAGATGACTTGGGAAAAGAAGCTTACAATCTAGTAGAAGAATTTATCATCCAGAATCCCTTTTAAAAACTGCCAGAGAGCCTCCCATCCCTCCTCTGTTCCCTCTGCCTCTCTGCTGGCTTGTTGGTACTTGGCTACTTGGCCTGGGGCCCAGCGTGTGCCTCTGAGTTGCAGGAGGTGCACAGACACAGATGGATCTGGGGCCTGGGGCCTGGGGCCTGGCTTGGTGCTTCAAGGCTCATGGCAGCAGTTCCCGGGAGCTCATGCACGGCTTAGACAAGGCTTTGGGCAGAGCAGAGGCCAGGCTGTGGCTTCTCTGGATAGCTTTGCACCTCATGCGTTAGCTTCTAGCTGTTTTAGAGAATTTATTAAGGAAGCACCCGATTCTCCCATTCATGGAGGGGAGACACAAGGAAGGCAAAGTCTCACATTCAGTTCAAGGGTTTGAAGTGGTGTCTCCCAATCAGATATCCCTAATGTGTCTGCAGGCCTGGATCCCAAAACCTTGAATACTGACCACGGTTGTTCCTACCAGTTTCCTGGAGCCCCAGTTCTGGCGTCTGAATGAGGGACCTGAGAGGCTATTGAGTGAAGATGCTTAGGAAATGCAGACCAGGGACACCTGGGTGGCTCAGCCTTTGGGCTCAGGGCGTGATCCCAGAGTCCTGGGATCGAGTCCCACATCCTGCAACTCAGAGGCAGTCCCAGAGGGAGCCTGCTTCTCCCTCTGCCTGTGTCTCTGCCTCTCTCTGTGTCTCTCCTGAATAAATAAATAAAATCTTAAAAAAAAAAAAAAAAAAAGGAAATGCAGGCGGGATGGGAATGCCAGGGCTTGGGGGTGTGGTGCCTGGGGGAGAGGCTCACCTGGGAGGGAGGACAGCTCCCCGGGGCCCCACCTGGGGCGCTAACCCCGAGCGCAGCTGCAGGCAGCACTAGGACCCAGGGGTTGAGTGTGCAGCGCGCTGCAGCGGGTGAATTCACAGCCAGAACACAATGTTCTCAGCGAGCCCGCAGGAAACCCTGAAGAGGAGAGCTGCACATGGCCCTCTGCTGGGTGTGTTCTGGTCCCAGCCTTTGATTCTTTTTCCTAACCTCAGCCCCCACTTTCACATCCTGCAACCTGCAGAGCTGCCCGCCCCACCCAGCCGCTGGTCCCAGGCCCCAGGAGAGCAATCAATGCAGGAAGCCCAAGGCCTGGCTGGCCTTCACCAGTTTCAAATAAGACCGTTTGCTTCTAACCTTGGTTTCCTGAATCGACCCTTTGTGATGGAAACTTTTCACAGTGCGGAAGACAGACTCGGGGTGGGGGGGTGGGGGGGGGGCACAAAGCTGAGTTTTTAGCGGAGGCCAGGGTCTTGGCTCTGATGCCGGGAAACAGCTGATGCCTCTGAACCACCTCCTCCCTTCCTCCCCGAAGGCCAGACCCCACCTGGGACGGGGCCAGGGCCTCCAGGGCTGCTGCGGACATCAGGGGGATCTGGGAGCTGAACTGGGAGCTGCCCAGGGAAGCAGGGCCAAGTTCGGAGAACAGTCTGTGATGTGGTTCCTCGTTTTTATTTCCACGAATGCTATAATATGCTGTCCTGCCCAGCTAGTCCTATTGAATGAAAATTGTTTAAAAAAGCAAACCTCCGCAAAACCAACAGCCCTCTGTTACATGGTAGGACAAGGTGAACTTTTCACTTCCTTCCCTGCAGCCTATCAGTTCATCTGTGGTTTGGTGTCACCCACACTGCTGTGCTATATTCAATCTCCATTTTTGCCTCCTTGTATTGGAAGCCACAAGAGCAAGCCTCCTAAACCCATGTACCTCCTGTAGGTTGCATGAGACAGACTTTCAAAAAAGTCTTGGTGAGTTCCCACAACAGATTGCAAAATGGAGGCCTGCTGGGCCTCCTGGCAGGTATGGAGGCCAGATGCCAGCCTCTAGGCAGAGGTGGCCCCAGAGAAAGCATGTGAGAAGCACCACCCTGCATATTTTAGCTAACGAGGCTGTGGGGGCTGCAGGCAGGGAGCAGCTGGGTGACCAGCTATGTGTCTGCCTGCTTAACAAGGGGCCTGGCCATTAACAATAAACCCCAGTGCTTATACTGAGCTCTGTTGATAGGACTTCTTCCACTTTGGCATTTCAGTCTTTTTTCCAAATATTGGTTCACAGGAGAGTTTTAAGCTGTCCTCACTCTAGGCCTGTAAAGAGATTCCACTCCGGTGCCTCTCAGACTTGTCCACACTCCGAGATTGTCTTCTTAGAGAAGGGCCTTCCAAAAGCAGGCAATCCTACTCCTCCTGGGGAAGGCTGCTCAAGGCTCAGAGCCCCTAACGCCAAGGTCCCAATCTTAGTTTGTTATTTTTCTCCTCCTTTTTAAAGATTTTTATAATTTTTTAAGTGATCTCTACACCCAATGTGGGGCTCAAACTCACAAACCCCAAGAGCAGGAGTCGCATGCTCCACCTACTGAGCCAGCCATGTGCCCCTGTCTTAGTTTTTTCACTTTGTTGTGTGATCCTGTGTAAATTGCTTTCCCACTTGAGGCTTTGTTAGCCTCATTTATAAAAGGAGAGGATCTGGTTAGATGTCACTGTTACAAGTGGAATTATGTCCCTCCCCAGAATTCATAGGTTGAAGTTCTAACCCTGTTACCTTAGAACGTGACATTGTCTGGAGGTAGATCTTGACAGAGGTAATCAAGTTGAAATGAGTTCAGGAGGGTGAGCCCTAATCCAAAATGACTGGTGTTCTTAGAAAAAGGGGAAATTCGGGCACAGACATGCAAAGTGGGAAGAAGAGTAAAAACACAGGGTGAAGATGGTCATCTGCAGGCCAAGGAGAGAGGCCTGGAACAGATCACTTCCCTCACAGCCTCCAGAAGGAACAAACCATGCCGCCATGCCACCGTCTTGATCTTGGACTTTTGGCTTCCAGACTGGATACAATTGAGTTTCGGTTGTTTAAACCTTTCAGTCTATGGTGCTCTGTTGTGGCAGCTCCAGGAGGCTGTAGGGGCCCAAATGAATACAGTTGCTAAGCCTCTTCTGTCAGCTCTGGGGCTGTGGTGTTCTTTCCTGCCATGTTCTTTCAAACCATCCTGTAGTGGTTTCCTCACGTGGCCTTTCTCGTACCATCTCCCCATGAGTAAATGATGTCATGTGTGAGTGCTTAGGGCAGTGCCCCACATACGGTAATCCTCACTATGTGTTAACCATGATGACCGCTCTTAGGGTTCCCAGTGCCTGGACACCATTTGTACCGACCCTGAGATCCTCTGTGCCAAAATGAGACGTGTGGGTTCTAACCCCGGGGCCTCATGGTCACTCACACCTTCATGATGCAAGCCTTTCCCCCTCCCTCAGCAGCTTTTAAATCTAAGAGTATTAAACTGGTAACTTCCAGACCCTCTTTTAGTGGAAAGCTCATTTTGGCCACCAAGCCAGGAGAACTCAAAAGACTGCAAAAGCTCAGAATTGGCAACTGTTTCTCTGTCCTTTAGCTGGATGATCCCCAGGGTCACGAAGAGCTACAGAACTCTGAGGCTAAGATTGGTTTCCTCATTTGCCTAATGAGGCTACCCCTTGCCTGGGAGAGGCCTGGAGAGGGCTTGGCTGCAGGTGGGTCAGGGCTTGTGCTTTTAGACAGCAAGGTGCCACCTCCTCCCTGATCCTCCACACGCCTCTTGGTTCTTTTCCAGCTTTCGGAATGAACACTGTCTGTACGGATAGACGGCATGGGGATGATGTCCTGCTTTCTTCCTGGCTCCCAAGTCCGTAGGTCTCTGGAGGCCTTAGCGCCTGGTACTCCAGCTGCAAATGCAGGCTGGGTGGGAGAGCCTGATTTTCCTTTTCATTATCACGAGTGCTTTCAAAAAACATTCTAGGCTTGAACACTGGAGTGGGATCACAGAACGAGCCTTGAGGGGTGCTGGGTGGCTCAGTCGGTTGGGCAGTTGCCTTCAGGTCAGGTCATGATTCCAGGGTCCTGGGATTGAGCCCTGCATCGGGCTCCCTGCTCAGCAGGGAACCTGCTTCTCCCTCTCCTGATGTTCCCCCTGCTTGTGCTCTCTGGTGTGCTCGCTCTCTCGCTCTCTCTCTCTCAAATAAATAAATAATCTTAAAAAAAAAAAAGAAAAAAAAAAAAAAAAAGAATGAGACTTGAGTCTTCTCTGGGCAGGCACTGGCCCAGGATAGCAAAGTCTTAGGTTGTTTGAGAGCCACGTTGCCCCGACTTTATAGAATATTCCAGATTCAGTTATATTTTGGAGACTGCAGAAAGTTAAGTGCATAGAATCTGACTTCAACAGCCCCCAAACATAACCTTTGGGTTTGCTAAACAAATGAGATGCCTGTGCTTGTGCGGTTTATCTTCAAATATATGCCTAGAGATTTCTGAGAATAAGAAGGGGGTTGATGCAGGGAAGGAGGGTGTGTGAGCTTACTTCAGGCTAAAGGGTCAGGGAAAGAAGGAGGAGAAACCATGTGGGGGGAAAACATCTTTCTACAGTGTCCATATACTTTAAATTTGATCACTTCAGGCTGCTTCTTATTCTGGCTTTTGGCTCAGAGCCCAGAAGGGAGGCTCCTTGAATAATTCTCACTGAGCTTAGGACATCTGCCTTTCCCTAAAAGTAAATAAATACAAATCTGAAAATGCTTAGTTTCTAGTCTGAGCAAAAATACTGTTCCCCACCTAGTGGCCTGCACAGATCACATCTGATGCATTATCCCAGCTCATCTAACCCTTCCAGGCCCAAGGAGCCTGCTTTCTAAGTTATTTATTGTGAAAGCCAGGATTCTTGGCCTCTTTCTTAAGTGCACCCTGGCTGTGTCAAAGAAATGCTCTTTTGATGGAAAACGGAGCACGGTGAACCAGGCTCCAAACAATCTGGTCCCTGCTTCCTTCTCTTTTTTTTTTTTTTTTTAATTTTTTATTTATGATAGTCACACACACACACAGAGAGAGAGAGAGGCAGAGACACGGCCAGAGGGAGAAGCAGGCCCCATGCACCAGGAGCCTGATGTGGGATTCGATCCCAGGTCTCCAGGATCGGGCCCTGGGCCAAAGGCAGGCGCCAAACCGCTGCGCCACCCAGGGATCCCTCTGCTTCCTTCTCTTGAGAGATCTCACCACTCCCCTGTTTACAACCTTTGCTCCAGCCACACCAAATGACTAGGAGCTGCACAAGTGCGGTGGGTGATTTCATGCTTGCCCTGACTTTTGCACATGCTGTTCCCTGTACTTGGAATGCTTTTATTTGGCGTCTTCCCCACTTTGCTCAGCTAACTCCAATTCACCAGTCATCTCAGGCACAGGCTCACCTTCTCTAGGAACATTTCCTTGCCATTCCCTCTCCAAGCCCTCTTGGCTTCCACAGTCCCCCCAAATGGACCAGAGTCACAGAGTTATGGCATTGTGTGTATTCCGTACGTTTACTTGTCTGCTTTCCCCATTGGTCCAAGTGGTTCCCAATCTTGACTATAGAAGAGTCACCTGAAACCCTCGACCTGAGACCTATTGGACCCCAGGAATGAGGCCAGGGAGCCTGTATTTTTATTCTTGATTCTGGGGCACAGCCAAGTTTGGACCTGTTGCCCTGCCTTTGTATTTCTTGTTTTCTTATATGTATTACAGAAGACATAGCAGGCCCTCCATAAGTGTTTGGCCCTCTTGGTTTCTCTCTGGTAACCTCTTTTTGTTTTTACTTCCTTTCCTTGCTAGTCCTAGACTGACAATTTGCTTACCCTCTTGCCCTTACCATGCAAAACTATAACCACTAATTCTTCATTTTTTTCCATTTCAATTGGCAGGCTGCTACGGGGCTGCTGGTACACTTCCCCAAAGATTGGTACGACTGCAAGTTCAAGGACTCTAGCTGCCACCAGCCCCTGCATGTGTGTGCCAATCCTCTGATCCCGGTCAGCTCTCTCCCATTCTTTATGGGGACCATTCCCAACCCCACTGTTCCCGCTTCTTCCTGCCCCTTACCACAGGCAGTAGACCAACTTGCCTCCTCCTTCACAGAGAAAATAGAAGCCATCTGATGGGAACTCCCTCAACTTCCTGCCACCTCACCTACACATTTACCCACATCAGCACGATCCTTTCCTCCTTCCCTCCCTCCAAGAGTAATCACTCCAACTGGGCTCTGGAGCTCATCCCCTCCCACTTCCCCGGGGACCTTATACCCTCAATTATCTCCTCTTTCTCTTTGACCTCTCCCATTGTAAAAGAAAAAACAAATGTCTTGACTGTGAGTCTTCCTCTGTCACCCTCCCTGTCCTTCATTTTGCCTCCCCTTCCCTTGAACTTCTCCTTCTCTTTTTTTAGTGTTTATTTATTTGAGAGAGAAGGGGATGGTGCAGAGGGAGAGATTCTCTGGCAGACTCCCCACCGAGTGTGGAGCCCCACACAGGACTCAACATGTGGACCTACAAGGGACTCCTGAGATCTCATGACCCTGAGATCATGACCCAGACCATGACCTGAGCCAAAATCAAAAGTTGGAGACTTAGCTAACTAAGCCACTCAGGTGCTCCCTGTTGAACTTCTTAAAAGTTTTGCCTAGAGGGACAACTGGGTGGCTCAGTGGTTGAGTGTCTGCCTTCAGCTCAGGGTGTGATCCTGGGGTCCTGGGATCCAGTCCCATATCCGGCTCCTTGCAGGGAGCCTGCTTCTCCCTCTGCCTGTGTCTTTGCCTCTCTGTGTGTGTCTCTCATGAATAAATAAATAAAATCTTAAAAAAAACCTGTTGCCTAGATTTGGCTCCATGTTTTCCCCTTCTGATCACTCTCCCACCCACAGCCTCCGCTGTGCCACTGGTCTTGAGACAAAGTCACCAATGATCTCCTTGGTAAAATCCGTCCCTTATATCACTTAATTGCTTGGCTATACCAGATATACTGGTTGCAGTCTCCTTCTCAGAATGCCCTCTCCCCTCAGTTTCCATGATACCATATTCTGGCTTTCTGACACTCTCTCTCTGGTGACTTCCTGCCTGTTGCTTTCCTGGGTTTCTATTTCTTTGTCCCTTACATGTAAGGGTTCTTCAGGGGTCTCTCCTTGGTTCAATTCTCTTCTCACACCCTGGGCTCTCTCCCTGGGCCATTCCATCCACCACCCCACCTTTGGTTTCATAAATATCTCTAGGCTGGCAGATTCTCAACTCTAACTCCAGCCCAGCTCACTCTCCCACACTGTCAACCCATAGAGTCACCTGCCTAATGGACATCTTGAATCTGCTCTTCTTTCCATAGTCCTATCTCCATGAATGGGACCCCAGTCCCTCAGCCACTGACACAGGAAACCTGTGTGTCCTCCCTGAGTTCTCTAAGTTTGATCAGTCATCAAGTCCTGTATAGAATAATTCTTGAGTAATTCTCAAACCAAACCCATCCTTCCATCTCCCATCTTCAAGAGTTGTGGGCATCTCTCATCTAGATCTTCACAACAGTTTCCTAAAGGATCTAGATCTTACTGTCACTGATTAACCATCATTCCCTCCAACTAAAACTTCAGAAGTGAAACCAGGTCTTGTCACTCAAACCATTTAAGGATTCCCCAGTGTCCTCTGATTGAAGTTCAAATTCCTTTTTTTTTTTTTTAAGATTTTTTAAAAATTTATTTATGAGAGACACACAGAAAGAGAGAGAAAGGCAGAGACACAGGCAGAGGGAAAAGCAGGCTCCACACAGGGAGCCCAACGTGGGACTTGATCCCAGGACTTCAGGATCACTCCCTGGGCTGAAGATGGCGCTAAATCGCTGAGTCACCTGAAGTTCAAATTCCTTAACAAAATCCATCTAGTCCAATATGCTATGGGCTAACCTTGACAGACACCTGCGGCCCATAAAAGCATGACACCATTTCTGCTCCTTGGGTTTTTGCATATTTTATTCCCTCTATCTAAAACATCTTTCTTTTCCACCCCACTGATTTTTTCTTCAGGTCTCTTGCCTAAAAACATCATCCTGGGAAATCTCTGACCCCTTGCTCAGCTGGATTAGCTGTCTCGGATTTTACACCTCACGCTTTCTCCTAGCAGACAAGTTTTACACTTAAAACCACCCTTTTGTCTCTCAATATATTTATAACCTCAAGGTTGGTAACTGTCTTGTTTTACAGCATATCCTCAGCATCTAGTAGATGCTAGATCCATAGTAAGTGCTCAATAAGTGTGTGCTGAATAATAAAGGCATTTGGAAAGGAACATCCCCCTCTGCTACTGCTGGTAATAAATTGTATGTTGTTTCACAATTTGTTTTAAAGAGCTTGTATTATAAAAATGAAATAAGCTGATTCTGGAAAATAAGTCCTTTATGGAAACCTGACATACTGGAGAAAGTAAAGTATCTGGAGAGATGGAGACGAGCTCATGGTGGCACTACCCCCAGGCCCATGTGCAGGAGCCCGTGAGGACAGGGAGGCACCAGTCTCCTCTACCTCGACTCCTCACATGGATGGGATCTTGTGGGACACGGCTGCTTCGGCATACAAATTTCCATTTTTTCACAGCTTCTGCCTATCAGTGTAGCAATATAGAGAGCTGCAGGCTGAGATCTGGGTTAATCTTGGCTCTGCCCACTACCTTATCTCAGTAACCGTAGGCATTACTCCACTATGGATACTGCACTGTAAATAGCTACCAAAGCTTCTACATCACGGCAAACATACAGCAAATCCATGCATTCTTTCATTCAGTGAAGACCTATAATGCACCTACTGCATGCCAGGTAGTAGTCCAGGTACTGAGTATATAGCAGTGAATGAGCCAGGCAAGATCTCAACATCCTATCTGTAAACCAGGGGGATGAACTAGATGGTCTTCAAGGTCTCTTCCAGTTCTAAAATTCTGAGACTCCCTCTTTGACCAGATGCAAACAAACAAGGCAGGCTACTGGCAAAGTATCATGCTCCAGCCTCCTTCCCCCATTCTTTACCCATAGTGCCACCTCTATCCCAAAATCCGCTCTGGGAAACAGGAAAAGACCTGGTATCATTTGTTCTTTGCCTGCAACCCTAGATTTGATTTTCCCAAGTATGTCATTTAAGCCTTTTTTCTCTTTTGTGCAAAGAATCGTCATGGTTGGGACTTCTGGCAATTACAAGGAGACCAGGCAAGATATTTTAGGTGGAGTTAGGCACTTTGGCACAGGGACAGAGAGAGGCCGGATGGCCTCCTCATTCAAGTATGGTACCTCTTAGGTTTGCCTGCAAGGGTACCACATCCTTGGCAGGTTTCTCCTCTTCCTGTTGGATGATAGACATCTCCTGGTCCTATCTCCTTTCTTCTGACTTGGCCTTAAGGTTCAAAGTTTCTGCCACCCTAGTACCTGGTGTTGTGACTGGGAGAAGGGACTGAAGGACTCCCAGTCATGTGGGGGTAGGGAAGTCATAGCCTGTAAATAAATGGACAGAGCAAAGAGAAGTCCTTGGGTGAGGAACTTGATTTAGAGTTCCAGACCACGGTCGTTAGTAACAGGTATGGGATGGCACTAATAAATATCACATTTAAACCTATCAGTGAAAAGTCAGGCCTTTAATGCAGATCCTGGGGAATTAAATGTGAAGTTAAAAAGTAAAATTTTTGTTCAATGATGTAAGAGCAAAACCAGGTTTATTTAAGTTTACTATTTATTATCTCATTACCATGAGATAAGACATTTATATGGAATTATGTATCAGACTGACTTGAATCAGTTTTTTTTTTTGACTTGAATCAGTTTAACAGCAAATTCTGTCTTCAGATTTGCTAGTATCTGATGAACTAGAAGCCACAGAGACAAAGATTTGAAAGGCTAGCTCTCTTGCTTCATCACTATAATCTTAGTTAATAATCTTGGTACCTCACCCTCTTGGTGTCTGTTTCCTCAGCTGTAAAATAATACTTGCCCCATTTATCTCACAGGGTTGATGTGAGAATCAACACACAACATATGTGAAAATGCTTTGGGAACAGCAAAACATTTTATTGCAGAGACACCATTACCGTCAACTTTCTTAGGATGGCTGGCTGTGTTGTCCTGGTCATTAGCTACCATCTGCCCTTGGCCTTCCTTGTAGCTCATGGAGGTGTCTCTCAAGCATCTAACTACTTTTTCACCATAATGAATCTTAGTTACGTAGACACGAACATATAGCTATTCTACCAGCTCCTAAAGGAAGAGGCTGTTTCTTCATTTTGCTTGAGATCTCGTATCACCAAGCACTGGGAAGAAAAAGGGGAGTAGTGGCAAAGCTTATTTCTTTTTGGTAGTTATTAAAGTTTTAGGATTTTTCTTTGTTCAAGGCACTGGGTCAGGCTCAGTGCGATGCAGCAAGCTACACCTTAAATAATCTCAGCTTTGGAGTCTGACAGACTTTGAGTTCAAATCCAGGCTTGGCCATTTACATAGCTATGCAGACTTGGCAAGTAATGCTCACTCTGAGCTTTAAGTTCCTCTTCTGTATTGGGGGTATTATGTATCCTGCAGAGATACATAATTATAATTAATACCTGTGAGTGACTGGCACACAGTGGGCACTAAAGAGATGACAGATACACAGCAAGGACCATCTTCAAGCTCAAAGCATGGTAACAGGAGTTGTGGATGCTAAGACAGGATGACCAAGAGAAAAGTGCAGAAAGAGAGGGGCCATCTTCAAAATAATAGTGAGGGTCATGTTCTAGCAGCACTTGAGTAGCAGCTGAAGGATCACTGTGAAAGGTGCTTCAGAAAGCATTTCTGTTCAACCTTAGGATCTCTTCGGTTCCTAAGTCATAAAAAGAAACACCCATGGGATCCCTGGGTGGCACAGCGGTTTGGCACTTGCCTTTGGCCCAGGGCGCGATCCTGGAGACCCGGGATCAAATCCCACGTCAGGCTCCTGGTGCATGGAACCTGCTTCTCCCTCTGCCTATGTCTCTGCCTCTCTCTCTCTGTGACTATCATAAATAAATAAAAATTAAAAAAAAATAAAAAAAAAACCCCACCCAATTTAAAAAGAATTCTATAAGTCCGAATACCAAAGGGTAAAGATGAGGTAATGCACAGTCTGTGCTGTATAGTTATGCAAATAAAACAAATGAGAGCAAGGTAGTGATCGCTTCTAAACTGTCACTGGAAATATCACCTATAGGCTTATTTCAGTCTAGGTATTTTCTATTATCTTTTGGAAATCATCAAGATGGTGGGTGCTATAAGTTACATTAGGAAACTCAATGGCCAAATATGGAACTGTTTGTGTTGAGAATTATGAATATGGAAATAGATGGGTTTGCAGGCTGGTCATTTTGTGCTCTGACATGCTTGAGAGACATGAGCAGTGGGCTGAATTATCAACCAACTGAAATCTGTTCCAGGTGCCAAGATTTCCTTCTGCCTGGACTATGTGACCATGAGTAGGTCTTTAACATCTCTGTGCTCAGATTCAGTGAGTCATACTACTGACTCAATGGTCACCACCTCCTTATCAGATAGCATGTGTTAAACATTTTGAACTTCTGAGATTAGGGCCAATTGCTACTAGGATTATATTTACTCACAATTAAGCAACGCTAAGCAGGTCAGGTACAAGTTAGCAAGCAGGACAAAGGCAAATGCTATCAAGGCAAAATTAGCATACAATCTAAAATAAATGATTTTCCTAAGTGTACTATGAGGTCCCATGAGGGAGAAGAAAGAATGTCTCTTAGCTTTCCAGGTCTTTTCACATCATGGTGTGAAAGCCTACTAAATTCATATAGTTCTATAATGACAAATATCCCTGAGATAAAGGAAATCTATCATTTGCTAAGGAGAAATGTTTTTAGATTGCCTTCTTATAAAAAGTAATTTGACCTCTTCCCCCTATCCCAAATCCCTGAGACTTTGAAAGGATAAAGAAACCAATTTGGAGCTCTTTCAAAGGATTTATTTGCTACAGAATTGCTTGAGCCCACCAACAAGATGAACTCGGGATTTCTGTGTTTAAAAGGATTTTGCTCATGGATTTATTTTTACAAGTGCTTCAACATTCAAAAAGTAATTCTTTTTGCCAGTATTTGGCATGTCTAGAAGAGGTTAGAAAAAGTTAGAATCTATAGAATTAGATGTCTAAAAATAGAAAAAAACCCAAACATTTTAAAACTCCTCATTTGGACAGGTCCTGAGTTGAAATCACATTCATCTGCAAGAAGAACTGTTTTAGGTCAGAAACACTGTGTTTTGTAACTCCAGATCCTGATCTTGGATTTAACTGGTGAGGATTCCAGGCACTGCATGAATGACAGGAGAGATGTCATTCAATTGGGCAATTCTGGCATGTGTCCTACCTGGCTTGTAAAGTTTTATAAATATCTCTTAAACCCAAACCTCCGGTTCTCTGATGCCGATTGTCAATCTGATTCTCAATACTTTTTTAAACAAATAAACCAAAAATTTCCCTGCAAGATCATACATTTAAGTATTTGTTGCTTGTGGATAGATACAGAGAAACCAAGTATGGATGTGAATTAACAATTCAGCAAAGGAGCTGTGAATCTCTGGATGGCTGCGTATGTTCCAAGAAAAGTCCCTCGCTGTCCCTGCACTTGCAGAGGTGACCATCCTGGCAAGGTCAACCTGAAGAGGGTGTGAAGCCCAGCAGCTGCTCGATGGGTTTAAACCGCCACTCATCTGCCTCCAGCTCTTCTACCAAACCAGCTAATTTTTCCATCCGAGCAACTTGCTGATCTGTAAAGAGTCAGGAGGCAATATATAATACAACATATTTCCCATGAGACAGTCACCAACCACCAACGTGATCATTGGTTTAAAAATCATTTCTAGAAGGAGGTGCCTGGATGGTTTAGTTGGTTCAGTGTTTAACTCTTGGTTTTAGCTCAGGTCATGATCTCAGGGTCATGGGATCGAGCCCCACATTGGATTCTTTCCCTTTCCCTTTGCCCGTCGTCCCCCTGCTTTTTCTCTTTAAAATAAGTAAAATAAATAAAATCTTTTAAAAAAGATAAATATCTAGAAGATTTTCCCCCTCAATATTTAAGTGTTAGGGCCTTATTCTGTTAGAAGATTAAATCTAAAAAAAAAGAAAAAAAGAAAAAAAAGGAAGGTGTATGTATCCTCTCTGCCATAGTGATTTGTGTACTAAAATCCTAGCATTCCAAGCAACTGCAGCTTTCCCTCCTACTTATGCCTTCAAGGGAGAAACATAATTCCCTGATGCATAAATGAAGGCCACAGAAGAGGTGCTACCGGCTCTTAGAGTGCAGACAGACCATAAAGTATCACATAAATACTTGAAAAATGAAGATGAGGATGGTAAATAAACAGTGAAGGTCAATGACAAAAGGTTTCAGAAAAGGGAGGAAAAAGCAACACAAGGGGAGTAGAATGCATGAATTTCTCTAGAAAACTAACCCTTTACACTCTAGCTTTGAGCCTCAATGTAGACATTTTGTCTGGCTTAAGTAGAATGCTTTTGTCTGCAGGTAATTTAGAAAGTTCACTTAAAACAGCCTTGTTGAGTTTCAGGAGTTTTTGTCACAAAGCACACTGATCTTTCTGAATCCTCCTCTCCTATCCCCCTGTCCCCAACTTATTCTCACAGTTAGCATACAACACTCATGGGCTTACCATGTTTCACCTGTTTAAGTGTAGATGCCACTTGATAACTGAAAACGGATTCGCAGAGGAATCTCTCAGAGCCATCTACAAACAGAAGAGGAAAAGTTTTAATGTGCTCTAAAGGTTTTATGGCTTCTGATAAACCAAGTAAACGTGCCCATTCTTTTCAATGCTTTCACATTCAGGGTCCAGTTTTCAGTGTTTACAAAGAGGGCTTTCTGTTTCATTTAGAACTAACAGTGCTCTGCTATAAAAGCTACTTCTTCTATACCTAGAATATTACAACAGTTCGTCTACTTGTTTCACAGTTTAAAATATTTAAAAAAAACAAAAATAAGAAACCTCAGTGTGATGTCTTGGTCAACATTTCTCCCCTCCTAACCTGACAGTTTCTTAATGTTCTCCTATTCTGCATGTCAGGCAAAGACTGACATCTGACACATTTGGCCACGTGGCTCCTGTGCTATCAAAATACAAAGGCACATCAAAACTCTAAATCACTTTTAATTCTGAAAAGTAAAGCTGAGGGGGAAATAGCTGTTGTTGATTTTTAACATATCAAATTACATCACTATGACCATCACATAGGACTGCTGGGAAATTTTATTCTGTAAACGCAAATTGTAACCTTGATTTTCCAACTGAACCAAAACACTGCAATTTGCATGGTGATAAGAGTATGGTGCAATTTCAGAACCTAGCATTGTACTGGTGCCAAGAACTGGTAACAAGAAGGTAGCTAACTCAGTCACAACAGCACTTGGAATAGGATTGTGAAACATAACCTAGTTCACGTTATTGTCAGACAAGGGCAAAATATACCCCCAAAGACACAGAGCTCATATAGGAAAATGTGAGTTTTAAAAAGGTAGCAGAAACTATTTGGGGAAGGTGTCTTATTGCAAAAATCCTAAAACAAATGGAGGAAGAGTACACAGCTGTCTTTTTTTAGGTGGTAGTTCATGCCAGCACTACTAAGTGTCAAGCACTCACCCATCAATCATGGGTTGGCATGTCAGCCAGCTATTAAGTGACAAGGAGATAGGACTAACACATTCTGGCTTCATGTTGAGTTTCACACAAGGCTGACCTTACTTCAGAAGTCCTGTTGTAGAAATAAAAGAAACCTCATTTGAAAGAGTCAGGAGGCCAGAAGGGGGAGCTCTCATGCCCTAACTCTCCTGGTCAATGGCCGACCCTAACAAGAGGAGGCAAATTTTGCTTTCCCAGAAGAAGAAGCTTATTATTTTGCTACCCTAGCAGGACGAAAAAAGTTTTTCTTCTTGCCAGGCAATAGCTCGGCCAATGAGAAACTGTCACAACTCAGCCAATGAAAAACCACTACACTTCACCAATGTCTAGTTTGTGCCAATGGATTTTTTATTTATAACATAGTTTCTCCCAACTCCCCCCTTTCCTCTCCTTTGTTCTCTGGACTTGCCTATGGTTATACCATTGCCTGCCTGTCCTTGGTCACAATTCTCTGCTATTCCTGAATAAATCCATTTTTGCTGGTAAAATAATGTGAGTTATTTTTAAGATTAACATGGTAAGGGGAGCCTGGCTGGATCAGTTGGTTGAGCATGTGACTCTCTTGATCTTGGGGTCCTGAGTTCAAGTGCATGTTGGCCCTAAAGTTTACTTAAAACAAAAAACCAAAAAGATCGGAGGTAGGCCTGAACAGCTCAGTTGGTTAAGTGTCTGACTCTTGATCTCAGGGTTGTGAGTTCAAGCCCCATGTTGGGCTTCATATGGGGTGAGGAGCTTACTTAACAAAAAAACAAAACAGATTAGTGTGCCTGGCTGACTTAGTTGGTGGAACATGCAGCATGCAACTCCTGATCTCAGGGTTTTCGAGTTCAAGGCCCACCTTTGGTGTAGATAGAGATTACTTAAAAATAAAAAAATCTTTAAAAAAAGATTAACACAATAAACAGTAAAACCATAGATATTGTATCCAAATGGCTTGAATATACAACCAAAAGGTCTTCTGTCCAATATTATATTCAAAATTGATGTAAAAAGAAATTAAAATGTAATTATTTTTATACATGTATTTTTGTATGCATAATATGTATCATTTCGAAATACTATTTCACAAAGTACTATACCCCTTAGGAAGAGTGTTACTTCTTTAAATTCAACCTCTTTTTTTTTAAAGTTATTTAAGTGAGCGAGAGCAAGAGAGATAGAGAGAGAACACGAGTGGGAGGAGGAGCAGAGGTTGAGGGAGAAGCAGACTCCCCCTGCTGAGCAGGAAGCCCACATGGGGCTAGATCCTGGCACTCCAGGATCATGACAGAGCTGAAGGCAGACACTTAACCGACTGAACCACCCAGTGCCCCAAATTTAACCTCTTCTATATTATGTACTATATAGTATATGATCCTATCCCCTTCTCCCTCCCCCATTCTTCTGGGTGAATGGAAGTCATTTGTGAGCAAATCATTTAAACTGAGCAAAAAATTTTTATTTTCAATTAACCAAATATTATACTGACTGTTCAGTTTATTATGTAAATATTCCAGTGTTCACTATTCATACCTTGGCTTAAAGGGTCAAATTATAACTCAAGTTTATTTTAGAAAGAGCAAAGCATAGAGAACTAGAGTCCACTTCTCAGGTAGTTTGATCCTGAACTTTAGAATCTCATGCAAGGCAGTGGGGATTCTGGGCTATACGGATCAGGCCAAAATGTATTTGGAAACTCTTGGAAGTGCTACCTCCCACTTACATTTAATCACAGGTGCTATTAGGATAAAATGCTTAAGTTATAACATTTGCATTTTTCCCTTGGCATTGAACTTCAAAGCAAAGAGATGTAAGCTAATCTTTCAAAAAGGCACCTGCATATCACTTTACCATTCTGTATGCCTATGGAACACACTTTCGCTGATTTGCAGCTCTGTAATAGCCACAAAGTCCACTGCTTCTTAGTCACATCCTAATAGATGTGATATCTGTACCAATCTAAAGCCTGGAATTTCTCTAGAGAGGAGTCAGCCTGGGGCAATCATTCTTCTATTTAGAAATTGTAATCAAACCCTTTGTAACACACCAAGTAGCAATGCATCAGTTTTCCTCCTAAGGGACAAGCAAAGGTTATAAGTAGTGAAAAGTTCAGTAAATTGCCCAAATCTAACATCATGCCAAGTCCAATAAATAGGATGCTATCAGATTCATTTAAAAGAATATTACCTCACAGCAGGAAATTAGACAATGCCAGATAATTTATGCTTTAGCAGCCTACAATGTCACTAAAATTCAGCTACTTCTGGGCTGGAAGGTAGTCTCTAATTTGCTCCCTAATCTGAGTGAGGACAATCATAGCCAAGGGCAGGAAGAATGCTGAAAACTGCTGTACAGATCTTTGGTTTATGATGGGGTTATATCCTGATAAACCCATTCTAAGCTAAAAATACTAAGTTGAAAATGCATTTACTACACCTAAACTACTGAACATCATTAGGTAGCCTAACCTACCTTAAACATGCTTAGAACACTTACATTAGCCTACAGTTGCAAAAAATCATCTAACACAAAGCCTATTTTATAATAAAGTGTCAAATATCTCTTGTAAATTATTGAATACCATACTGAAAGTGAAAACCAGGAATGGTTGTATGGGTACAGAATGGTTGTGAGTATATCGGTTGTTTACCTTGGTGATCGTGTGGCTGAGAACTGTGGCTCCCTGCCCCTGCCCAGCATCCTAAGAGACTACCGAACCAAATATTGTTGGCTCAGGAAAAGATCAAATTTCAAAACTCAAAGTATGCTTTCTACTAAATGCATATAGCTTTTGCACCCCGGTAAAGTAAAAAAATCTTAAGTCGAACCATCAGTAAATTGGGGACCATGTATACATTGCTTATGTGAAGTGTCTAGACTGGATGCACAAGAATGTTTATTCAAAAGGTTAAGTACATTATCTGGGTTTCACAGAAGGATGCAAGATCAATTTGAACCTGTTAAGATTATAAATAGTATCCAACCTTGGCTCCTGATTGCTTTTCTTCCTTACTGTGAAAAGGCAACTTTTCCTACTCTGTTTTCATATTTGATCAAACTACTCTAAGAAAAATGGTCAGGTACCTGTGCATTAGATTAACTGTATAATAGCATCACCTATAAACATTGTAGAATATGCTTCTAAATCTAACATCCTTATTAAATTTCATTTAGCAATACTCTTTCAATTTAACATTTTTGATTTGAGTAGGATAGTTCATGGATTACCATTTCTAATTTTTCATAGTCTGTCCTTAAGTGTAAGTAGCTTTAAAATACAGCTAAAACTTTAAACCTAAGGGAATGAAAACTCTGCATTTTGAATTTTTTATTTTTTTTTTTGCATTTTGAATTTAAACCTAATATAAATTCGTCCTACAACAGAAAGCCAACACATTCTTCCATGGAGCATACTGGGATGGAGTAAAATGGATAGAACTAAAACTTGTTAGAACCTCAACATTCAGACTAATCTTAGGAGCCTTTCTTCTTTAACATTTCCAAGTAATCTGGAGTATACTGATACAGAATGCTTATAGCTTTGAGACTAAGGAGGAGGAGACTAATACCTCCTGTATTAAATTTCTCCTGTAGCTAGAATTTAAATGACTTCAATCTTAGAGTCCATTGTTAAACATCAATTCCTTTTCTGCTGCTGTAAGACTCATTAAGCAATTTAAGTGCCTCCAACTTTTGATTTTTTTGTGGGCAACTTCCTTAACACCAGGTCTCTGCTGCATATAAGACGTCAAAAATGTAGTGCCACATATGGTAAACAAGGCCCCAATTGTTCACTACATCCAGAGTCAGTGATACTAATTCAAGAATTCAGTTAACAAAACTAAAGAAAACGAGAAGGCAAAGACAGAAGTACATACATCTCAGATATATCACTAACTATATTACCTGACTAATTCACCAACTTGATTTGAACCAATTCTAGAGGCTTGTGGTCCTAGTTTTCTCATGTCTCTCAGTCACAAATGATTCTTCTGTTTGTCCTGGCTTTAACCCAAAACTCTTTTCACCTGATATAAATGAATAAAGTTTACTCCAAAAAGCTTACTTCTAACTATAGTTTGTACCTTGCTCAGAGATTTCTAGATTAATTTTTAAATATACTTACCAAAATTTGCAATTTAAAGTAAAAAAGATCAACACAAAACTAAGCACAAAGTGCTAGCAGGTAGATTTTGAATCCTTAATAGTTCTTTGCTGACTTTTTTCAAAGTGTGACAGTTTAATAGTTATGGACGAATCTTTCATGAGCATCCATTGAATGTCAGTCAAAAGAAAAGATTTCTGTGCTGCACCCTAGACCAATTTAGTATCTCTAAGGTGGGTAGAAATGTGCATTTTAAATAAGCTCTTCAGGTGATTTTTATGCTCCCTATTAAGAATTTACTGGTCTAGCTCCTCAAGTGACACGTATCCCATGAATTTCAGGTATCAATGCAGTGTCATGCTTACAGCCTGTGCTCTGATCCCGGCTAGCCAGTTTGCAAATGTGTGCTGAGTAGGATGTGGATGATTTGATACAAACCCAGCTCCCGTGCTAGAAAAACCATATGGTACTGTTCTACAGTGGGCCAAGGGAGCCATCTTCACATATAAGAGTAGTATATTAGTTTTTATTTCTTCTTAGAACCTATTTGATGAGGTTAATCTAGGAGTAGATTAATTACATTAGAAAGAAATATATCAAACCTACTCATCATAGGGAGGCAGACTGGTGCCAGGAATAAAGCAAACTGGAGAAGGAGGTCAAGAAAATTCTTGGTTCTAGTGCTGACTTTGTCTTTAATGTGGTCAAATCACATTAACTTTTTTGGGTCTAAATAAGTCTAGATGACTTCCTTGATTTCCAAAGCTTTTTTCAGCTCCAAAATTTTGATTCTGGAGAAAGATCTGTGTTTTGAGCATAATATTTTGAAATGGGGACAAGTGATGAAATGTGGAGCTGAAATCAGGGCAAACTTGTCTCTAATCTGCTTAATAGCTTCTTTACAATTAATATTCATTGCAGGTCAGAATCCAATTATTCAGCAAAAAGCAGCATGAGATCACCTTCTAACATCTCTCCAGCTCCTTTGGGGTAGGTGAAAAGGGCTTTCCGTGGTGGGGCAAGGTCTGAGACACTGAAACCAGATCCAGTGACAGAACTTCCACTGACCCCACCAGCTGAGGAGGATGATGAAGAGGCAGCCATTTCCTCTCTAGCAGAATTCTCACTTCACTACAGAGAAAGAAAAACAGCAATTGGCAAGTTTATGGAAGTGAGACTGACAACATTTCATTCTAGCTGCCATAAAAGCCAGCATACAGTTTAGTAAAGAATTAGCTCCCCCTTTTTCTACCCTCTCTGTTCCCACAATCTTTTACTGATTGTGCCTCATACCAAAATGTCTCTTAGGATTTTATGTGAAAGTATGTTTATTCTGTTTTTCTACTTAAAACACTTACTTCCTATCATTAGCAAACTGTTTATATGGCTTGGGATCGACTGTGGGTGATTTATGGGTTATGAAGGGGTGATATGGCAGTGCCGAGGTAGCCATTTGACTGAGGAAATAAATTTTATGAGGATAAAACAACATGCCTCATAGGACAGTTTGTCTTGGCTACATCCTGACAAAGCCACACCAAAAAATTCACTTATAAAATTTTCCAAATAAAATTCCAGAATAACACTGTGTTCTGTTCCCAAGGAAAGGGAATTGGTTAGGAAATACATATTTGTCCTTTCATTAAAAATGTTTTAAAAACTTTTTCATCCAAATGTAATACCCAAATTGATCACTTGGTGGCATCCCCAAACTGGAAGAAAATAGCTCATAAAATGATCTTCAAATTCATGGTTTATTATGAATACAGCAGCTGTGTTTAACCCTATGTCATATCAAAAAGCCCAAATGCAAATGGGAAAATCTGTACTGAATACATGATTCCTTACAGAAGTTCAAAACAAAAATACTACTTTTTGCCACTGAAGCTTATATTACATACTTAAATAAGATTCTAAGATGTTTATGTTTTCTAAAAAGAATAGTCTAGCACTGTGCTAATAGAACTTTATGCCATAATGGAAATGTTCTAACATTTCTGTGCAGTCCAACATGATAGCCATTAACCTCACGTGGCTATTAGTCCAGTATGACTGAAGAACTGTGTTTTAATTTAAAAAATTAAAAAAAAAAAATCCCTACACCAACGTGGGGCTTGAACTCACATCCCTGAGATCAAGAATTGCATGCTCCACCAACTGAACCCAGCCAGGTACCCCGGAAGAACTGTATTTTAGATTATGTATTTAATATTAATTGAAATTTAAATAGCCACATATGGCTAGTGGTTACTGTACTGGATAGTACAACTCAAGTATTTAGACAAAAAAATAACTATACTGAATTGTATGCTTTAAGATAGCTAATAGTTAATTTTATGTTATGCGAATTTTAGCTCAATTAAAAAAAATGACTTTTAAAAAATGGGGCGGCCTGGGTGGCTGAGCGGTTGAGTGTTTGCCTTCAGCTCAGGGCATGATCCTAGGTGCAGGAATCAAGTCCCGCATCAGGCTCCCTGTGAGGAGCCTCTTCTCCCTCCATCTATGTCTCTGCCTCTCTGTGTGTCTCTCATGAATAAATAAATAAATAAATAAATAACCTTAAGAAAAAAAGGATTTAAAAAATGAATTTCCCTCTTTAATGGCCACCGAGAATTTTAGCCGATTTTTCCCTTCTTTTGCTAGTTGCAAAATAAAGACATTTGTTACAAAAGTTGGAATTTTTTTTTGAAAAAAAAAAGAAAAAATAAGGGTATGCTATTCGGATATAAATCCTATATATACATAATCCAGTTTCTTAGGAAGAAAAATGATATACTTTGCCTTTCTGAAATGCTGGCTGTTCTCGTTTCCTTAATTTTGCGATGATGACTTAAGGCTGTCAGGGCAGCAGAGTTTAGTTTCTGATTTCGTTATATGTCCATAAGTAATATGATTATAAATGAAGAGGGATATGGGAAGAGTAAGGCAACTGCTAGAACCAGAATGTCAGCCTATTTAAAAATACAAATTGATTACGGATATTGTCAAACTTTAAGATCACCTTTTTTCTCTGAGCTCTATAACTTCCAAGTTGTATTCGTATTCATAGAGCCGACAACTTTTCAAGCTGGATTTATATCCAATACTCTGGGCAACACTAGCTTGATATATAGCTTGACAGGTTCTTAAATGCTCTTTTAAACAGAATTTAAGCAGTAATGGACCTGGTCTAAATTTCTAAGTGGATTCTTGTTGGGATTCAAACAAAGAACACAGATAATTTAGCCATCTTTTGGGCAGGTACTCAGTCTTATTTTCCACCAGTTCAGAGCAGAACCTACAGTGAAGTGTTTATCTCACCTAAGACTTAAAACTCTAATCTTCTTCCTACACCTTGAAAAATTCTCTATTCAGTTGCAAATGCAAGGGATACTTTATATTTTGAAATCAGTTGCTCAGCACAGCTCCCTAGGGACTGCCAGAGTGAGGACAGCTTCAAAGGCTAGACGCAGTGTGACTTCTAAACTGAGTATAATCAAAGGAATTCCCTTTCATCTCATTTTCCTTCAAACTCAGAACTACTATCATTCAATACACAAAATGGCCAGGGTTGGAAACTGGAGTGTGCAATTAGCACAAAGCTACTTTTACATAAATAAGCAGTTTACTGCTGAGGTAGATAGAATAACACCTAAGTAATTTCTAGCTTTAAAGATTCAGGTTGAATTTTACATGCTGTCAGCAGATGGTAACAGGAAGTAGAGTGAAGCGAACAATAAACAATAAACCCCTGCTTTGTCACACTGCTTTATGAAGGCAGGCATTCTGATCATCAGAACCAAATACAATGCTTGGCCTATACTAAGTAGCTGTTGATTTAAATAAATGCTTGCTAAATGAATTAAACATTTCACAGGAACCACAAAATTCCTTAAAGGTCATCTTGTTGGATTCCCTCGCTTTACAGAAGAACAAACAAAACTGAGCTATACAAACGTTAGCTTACATGCTGTGACATTCTTCAAGCAATGGCTTTGTGGGCATATCATGTGCCATGTGAGAGGTAAAACAGCATAGTGGTTAGAGTTCAGGCTCTGGGTTCAGGTGGTGGTTTTGCTATTTAGCTTGCTGTATGGCTCTGGACAAATCCCTTCACCTCTCTGCTCCTCAGTCACCTCATCTCTAAGATGGGGATAATAACAGTACTTCCTTCATAAAGGTGTCACAATGGTTAGTATAACCAAAGCATTTGGGATAGTCACAGGCATAATAAACATTCAGTATCAGCTATCCAAAATTAGTAATGGATATTTACTCCTGAATCCCCCCCCCCATGCAGATCCCAGTTTTTTATCCATAGTATGTCCAAACACACTCAAGAGAGGTGTTAATTCTCTGCGCTTGGCAGAGTCAGAAAGCTCGCAGAAGGGAAAGGATCTCTGCTCAGCAAGAGGGAAGGTGCCCTCCATCAACGTACTTGACACTCTCCTTTTTAAGGTTCAGGAGTTTAAGAAGAATTCTATGATCTAGGAAAACAGGGGTGGTGGTGGTGAAATGAGTTGTCTTTCTATCCTCGAGGCCTAGCACACAACCTGGGTCAGAACGTTTCCTGAATGAATACCGAACAAATGACAAGAACGCAGGGCTAGTGGCTCAGCAAAGGTTACAAGGGAGGGATGGAGAAGCGGGCTGTCACGAGGGTTGGTCCATTATTGAGGTTTTTTTTTTTTTCTTTTTTTTTTCCCCGTCCTCATTCTGCAGATCTAATACATTCTGTATTAACACAACTCTCTCCCACCCCAGGCTGCTGGGCCCCAGTCAGGTCCTCCGCAAAACTCTGCCTAATGAATAAATGTTCATGATGAAGTAGCCTGGGCTTTGGCTCTCGAAGGGAAGCTGAGTCCGTTGGCCTTAGAGATGCCCAGAGCAGAGCAAGGCCACCTGGGGGGGGGGGGTAGGGGGGCGCAGCATCTACTCCAGGTACGAGGGATGACTTCCGTTTTCATCAACTTTACTTCCTGTCGGATGTATACCTATTAAAAAGAATTCCTCCCTTTAGAAGAAGTCTCCTTACGAAAATGATGCTTTAGGAAAGTATTTCTGGCACGATGCCAGATTATTAGAAGCAATCGTCGAATTCCACCATCAACAAATCGTTCCACTTGAACCGCGAGCTCACCACCCAAACCGAGGCAGCAGCTAAACACCAGGTGCGGTGGCGGAAAAAAAAAAAAAAAAAAAAGGAGGGTGGGGCTGGAAACCGGGAGGGAAGAGCGCCCGCGGCTGCTGCCAAACCAACTCCAAGGCAAGCTTTTCCTGCCCTTTCCCCGCTCGGTCTCAAGGGGGCGATGCTACCCGCGCCGCCCCACCGCGCAGGCGCCAGCTCTCCGCGCGCATGCGCACCCCGTCCGGCGCGGCCTAAGGAAATTTCCTCTCTCACGCTCCCACCGAAGCAGGCTCCAGTCTCTCCTCCTATCTTCTCCATTTTACTAGTCCCTGCAGGTAGGATCCCACGGATCGACTCCCTTCCACCAAGCTCCCGGGAGGTCCCTAAGCCTCGGCCACTTACCTCAGCGGATTTGGCGCTTTCCCCTACAGCCCCGCCCCCAGGGCCAGCCAGAGCGGCAGCCTTTACAACGACGAGGACGGCGGCGTGCGCGCGCCCGCGCAGAGGAAGCCGGCGGCGTGCGCGCGCCCGCGCGCCGGGAGGGGTGGGGTGGGGGCGTGGCCGGGGCGTGGCCGGGGCTGGATCGCGCGCGCCCGCAGAGGACTTCCGGGTCTTGCGCGCCTACCTGGCTTTCCCGCGGGGTTCCTGCCGCCCCGGGGTTCCTCGCTGTTTTTGGCTTGTTTTTATGATTCTAGGCTTCACCTTCCCCCACGACATCGAAGGCCCTCTGCTCTCCGCGCTCTCCAGACTGCCCCGAAGCAGGGTTACGTGGGTCAGCCCCCGTCTTTCAGACAGTCTCGTAGGCCCGGTGCCCTACGGAAAGGCAGGTGAAGTTCGCTGTCCCTTACTCCAGAGCCGTGGTCTGAGGGTCCGACCTAATCATCAACGTCTCCTTTTGTGAAGCGCCTATTTTTTATTTTTTGATTTTGTGAGGCCCTGGGGAATAGGCCACCACGGGCGTAATGTCAGTGCTCTGTTGCTGATGGATCCCGGCGTCGTCCGAGGGTTTATCTTCCATGTTGTGACTTCTCACAACGCAAAATCCCCCCTTGGTTCTGTAAGCACGTCACCAGCCACAGTGACGTCACTTGCTGAGGGTTGGATTGGGCTTTAAGTACTTAGTGCATTGATCAGTTGCACTTACTTGTGCACATGATCAATGCACAAGTGCATTAAACAAGTGCATTAAGTGTTTTTTGGGCTTTAGTTGTTTATTTTTTTATTTACTTTTTTTTTTAAAGATTTTGTTTATTTATTCATGATAGACACAGAGAAAGAGAGAGGGAGATAGAAAGAGACACAGAGACACAGGCAGAAGCAGGCTCCATGCAGGGAGCCTGACGTGGGACTTGATCCCGGGACTCCAGGATCAGGCCCTGGGCTGAAGGCGGCGCTAAACCGCTGAGCCACCAGGGCTGCCCTGGGCTTTAGTTGTTTAAATTGAAACTTAAATTTTAATGCACTGTTTAAAGTTTAAATTTTAATGCATTACATTTTAATGCCTTTTGTGCCCAAAATGCACAAGTGCATTAAGTAATTGTTTTGGGGCTTTTTCTTTATTTGTGGGCTTCCAAGACCGTAACCTATGTGGTTAGAAACATTGGTTGAACTTAATTTTTTTTTAATTTATTTATGATAGTCACACACAGAGAGAGAGAGAGAGAGAGAGACAGAGAGAGGCAGAGAAGCAGGCTCCATGCACCGGGAGCCCAACGTGGGATTCGATCCCGGGTCTCCAGGATCGCGCCCTGGGCCAAAGGCAGGCGCCAAACCGCTGCGCCACCCAGGGATCCCACATTGGTTGAACTTAATCACAGCTAGCCAGTAAGGAACCTTTGTTTCCTTAATTTTTTTTTTTTAAAGATTTTATTTATTTATTCGTGAGAGACCACAGAGAGAGAGGAAGAGACACGGGCAGAGGGAGAAGCAGGCTGCCCATGAGGAGCCTGATGCGGGCCTCCATCCTGGGACCCCAGGATCACGACCTGAGTGGAAGGCGGATGCTCAACCACTGAGCCACCCAGGTGCCTTGTTCCCTTAATTCTTGGCTCATTAAGTGGTGACTAGAAGCTTGGCTTCTCAATGAGCTATGTACATCTTTGAAGAGTGGCCTATAGAAATGGATTCCTCCCCTCAGCAGTGTGTTGGTTTGAAGAACCATGTTGGTTAAGTCATGTTTTAACTGTTCTGATGGGCAACAGGACCTAATTCTGAGGTATATATTTCTTGCACCTCTAAAAGTATTTAGGGGTTATTTACCCCCCTGAAGGATAAGTGTGCTACACATTCCTAATCCTCTTAATTATCATGCTGGATAAAAAGAGTGAGACACTTAGCGAATGGTTAGATAAACATAGAAGGTTGTATCCTACTTCAAGTTAAAATAATAAAGACATCTGTTCTCTCAAACTCACAGGCTGTATAGAGAGCGAAGAGTATCTTTTAATCACCATTTCTTAGAATGCTGAAATAGTTTACAGATTACTGTCTAGGGGCACCCGGCTGGCTCAGTTGGTGGAGCAAGTGACTCGAGCTCAGGGTTGTGAATTCGAGCCCAATTTTGGGTGTGGAGATTACTTAAAAATAAAATATTTGGAAGCACAAACAGGGACGCCTGGGTGTCTCAGCGGTTGAGCACCTACCTTTGGCCCAGGGTGTGATCCTGGAGACCCGGGATTGAGTTCCGCATCAGGCTCCCCGCATGGAGCCTGCTTCTCCCTCTGCCTGTGTCTCAGCCTCTCTTTCTCTGTGTCTCTCATGAATAAATAAATAAAATCTTTTAAAAAAAAAGAAAGCAAAAAAAAATTACTGTCTAGAGTGAACCAGGCATGGAATGCTGTCGTGGAAAATATAAAAACTGACTTAAAATAGCTTGCAGATCAGGGAAATCTAATGGAAACAGTGCTGCTTTTGTTTAGGAAGTGCTGTGAACTGATGTCTGATTACATAATGATCCATAAAATAGAGATAGGGTTTTATTTCTGATTAAAACAGGGTAAGGTGATCATTTGTTTTTCAGGATTTCACAAGAATATTGTTCAAAGAAAGTATCATGGAAGTTCTGCGCCCACAACTTGTAAGAATTGGTGGACGGATTTACAGAAAAAATCCCATCCAAGAACAGACTTACCAACATGAAGAAGAAGATGAAGACTTCTATCAAGGTAATCCTAGTTGTTCTTTGGTCACATTAGTACAATGTTCTTTGCACTGTGGAAACAATGCTTTAAGTGTTTCTATGTGAACACTGAAATTTGAGCTATTTGGCTTCTACCTAGCTCCATTTGTGTTGACATAGTCTAAGGGGACCGATGACTTTAAGTTTGATGAAGCATTCTTATTTGCACTTCCTAAATCACGTTTCATCTTTGGGCAGAGACTTAAGTATAATAAGGAGTAATTTTAGTAAACTGTTAATGTTAACCATGAATATTCTGTGACAAAATTAAGCTCCTTTTTTTTTTCTTTTTAAAGATTTTATTTATTTACTCATGAGAGACAGAGAGAGAAAGAGAGGGAGAGACACAGGCAGAGGGAGAAGCAGGCTCCATGCAGAGAGCCCGATGTGGGACTCGATCCCGGGACTCCAGGCTCACGCCCTGGGCCGAAGGCAAGACGCTCGACCGCTGAGCCACCCAGGGATCCCAAAATTAAGTTCCTTTATCTGTAAAGTTGTGAAATAATATATATAAGTTGGTGAAATAAGTGAAATATGTATTTTGTCCAGTGCCCCAAAATGTTAACTGTTGTTATTTGTTTCTTCTTTGTACTCATACAGGCAGTTCCAAATATACAACTAACATAAATAGGGATAATTTTAAGAAGTAAACAGTGGAGATAGATTATGAATATTTTCAAGCCAATTAACTTGGGCATGAGTTTAATGCCTCAGTAGAGCTTTTCAGGTTCTCTGCTTCCTTTTCCTTTTGGTTTATAAGCTTTCCCATCAGGCCGTAAGCCTTGGGGATTTGTCTTCCCTCTGGTTTTCCCCATTGTTTCCCTTCAGCCTTGGGGACTTGACCTTCTTTACTTGACCCTCCTGTGTTTTTAACTGGCGGAATGGAGTAAGTTCTCCCGCTGCTACTCCTGTCTCATTCACTGAAGTAATGTTGTGTTTTAACACTAAAAACTGCTTACTTGCCCACTGTTAGAGGATACATTATGTTACGTGAATTCTCCATAAAAAGAAAAAAAAACTTTTATTGTCTTTGTTTTTTGGGGAGAAAACAGTTAAATGGTGGCATGTATATACTACTTTTCCAAGGTTCTAAGACTGGAAGATTTAAACTAGTCATATGTTTTTTGTTTTTCTTCTAAGAGCAGGTCAGGACTGTTGGAGCAGCATTCTGCAATATAAAGTCTTGGGCTATTCTTTGTGTATATGTGTTTTTTGAAACCTTGAGCATGGTTGGCCAGTGGTGAGAAGACTGCTGTCCACAGAGCAGCAGCTGTAAGCGAGGTGTTATGGTTTCTCTGCAGGCTTTGTGGAGTGTGCAGAGGAGCCCTGTGATGCCTATGAGGTGGTGCAGACACAGCAAGGTTTCCGGTGTACGGTGAAGGCCCCCAGCTTGCTCTACAAGTGAGTGCCCCCCCCCCCCCCCGCCAGCTTCACGGGAAACACTTCCAGGAAACTCTTCAGGAAGCTGACTCTTTCCCATACATATTGCAGTGCTTGACTACTAATGGCAAAACAGTTTCGTGTTTTATGTCTCAGAATTTCTAAGGACTGATTATGGATCAGTTTCATCATTCCAAATGTATCACCAAGCCATGTTGATTTTGCCTCTTAACTATCTTTTGAGTCTACCACTGATCGCATTCTTTATTGAAAGACCAGCACCCTGCTGCATCTTTTTTGGGTTATTTCAAACAGCCTATTTACTAGGCTGTCCGCATTGATTATTGTTCTCCCAGTCGGTTCTTCACATTGATCTTTCTATAAGGCAAATGTGATTATTACTTTTGCTTAAATCCGTCAACTTCCTTCCACTGAAGATGGAATTCTGTTCCACTATAGTGCTGGAATCTGAATGTGACTTAGCCAGCCCTGCATTTTTCAGTCTCAACTCCTTTCACTCTTCTGGTTTTGCACTTATGCCTAGCTAGTTTTCTTCAGTTCTTGAAATATTCCTTTGCTCCTTCCTATCATAGATCTTTGGCACATGCTATTCCTTTTGCCTTATAACTCTCTTTCTTACCTAGTTATATTCTTCCTTAGGGAACCTTGCTTTGACACCATCATCCCTACCAACGACACTGATTACCGTATATTTTCATAACACCCTCTGCCTTTCCTTTGTAGAATTTTTCAGCCATGCATTTATATTTATTTGCGTACTATTTGATGTCTTCTCTGCAGATAGGAGACTTCTGGAAGGCAGGAATGTGTCTATTCAATTAATCTCCAGTGTTTGTCAAAGACTGGTATGCTTTCTTCAAGGTTGCCATTATGAATTTGCTTGGAAACCTTGTGATCACTTCAGTTGGTGCTTGCTTGCTTTCATGATTGCCTGCACTCTGTCTCACCACTATCATGGTTAGCTTATGTGGCTAACTGGCTTCTTTTGGGCTGACACCTGTAGAGATAGGCTCGCCTAGGAAGTGTGTAAATTGTTTTTCTGTTGTAGCAGGTGAATTAAGTCTGTTCAAGTTCCTCTGTGAAAGGAGATCTACAAATATGGAATCATATGCCTGTAAGCTCCAAGAAGCAAATCATTTTATTTTCACCAATCTTGAAAATATTCTGAAACACCTATTAAGGATGAAATCCTTCTCTTGGAATGTGGCCAAATGAGAAACCAAATGCTAAATCTGACAGCTCATTCTTCTTTAAGGTTCCAGTGACATTTTCTTCCAAAAAACAGGATTTTAGAAAGTCATGGTTCAGTTTCCTGATGAAATCAATGTAACAATGTAATTTCCTTCGTGTGTATATTTGCTACCACTAAGGTGTATAAAAATTCCTTAGATGTTTGATTCCAATTTCATGATCTTCTGAATTCTACATATTCTAAGTATTCATTATATTTTAGATGACTTGCATGTTAGATTATGTATTGGTTCTGCTCAATTGTAATTAATAGACAGTATTTACTAGGAAGATCTTTTTTTTTTTTTTTTAAGATTTTATTTATTCATGAGAGACAGAGAGAGGCAGAGACATAGGCAGATGGAGGGGAAGCAGGCTCCATGCAAGGAATTTGATGTGGGACTTGATCCCAGAACTTTGGGATCATGCCCTGAGCTGAAGGCAGGCATTCAACCACTGAGCCACTCAGGTGTCCCAAGATTTCTTTCTTATTAATCATTTCCATAGGTTCATTTAGATCAAAGACTTGACCAAACTGATTTATAATCAAATCCTAATGGTGGTAACATGTATCCATTGGCTAGATGTAATAATACTTTATTTTAGTTCCCGATATCAGATGCACATTAGAATCACCTGGGGAGCTTTTAAAACTCCCTATACTTGGGTGCACCCCAGACCAATTAAATCAGAATCTCTGAGAGCTGGACTCAGGCATCATTAGTTTTTGAATCTCTCCAAGTGATCCCAGTGTGTAGCCAAGATTGAGAATCACTTGATCTGGTAGGAATTTCTTTGTATATTTAATAAACGAGTCACCTTTTCACTGTGTATCTCTTATTATTGAAATGAATGTTTTAGATTCCCCATGTAAACCTCTTCTGAATCTGGCTATGCTGTTAATTGGAAAGATGTCATTATGAGCTTAATGAGGATAGTATGGACTGTACTGAGCTATGTGCCAGTCACTGGGAAGCCCTTTTATACATGATCACGTTTAATCTTTATTTTTTTTATTTTTTTTCACGTTTAATCTTTATAAGAACTTTATTATACTTAGTTATAATAATTCACTACATTTTTGTAAGTGAAGAAATAGGCTTAGAGTGGTTAGTGACTTGCCCAGGACTTGTTTGAGTCTAAAACTTCTTTAACCTCAACCATTTCCTTTCTAAAATGGCTAGACTATTAACACCTTGAGCCAGCTATTTTTGTGTGTGTGTATATATTTTTAAAGATTGTATTTTTAACTAATCTCTACATCCAACATGGGGCTCGAGTTTACAACCCTCAGATCAAGAGTTGCACCTTCTACCGACTGAGCCAGCCAGGTGTCCCAAGCCAGCTGCTTTTTGTAATAGGTTCTCTTCTGGCCACATGCTAACAAACAGTAGTCTGGGTGAAAGTACCCCTATTGATAAGGCCTGGAAAGACAAAAGCCGACAAAGTGGGTGCCATTGAATCTCTAGTCCAACACAGAAAACCACAGGGAAATTATGGCATTTTAGTCTTCTTCTAAACATCTTGTTTTTTTGTTTGAACTAGCTTACTACGGTGGATCTTAATGGAAGTAACTGGGCTGGTTATTCCATGTAAAAACAAATGCACAGTTTTAGACCTAGTCATCCATGTTGTTGGATACTGTAATTGAAATCGTAGAAGCTGAAATGCCGTTGATGATGAAGTTTTTTTCTCATTATAGTCTTCTCTTTGAGTCTTTAATGCTTTAAAGACTGAAACTTTTCTCCTGGGATCCAGTGGTCTCATTTACTCTAACACCTCTAATTACTATGGGCCCCAGAAGATAACCTTGGATTGTCAGATTTATTCTAAGTGGCCCAGGAAGTAATGTAAGTGAGTAAATTGAAGTAGAGTAGATGAAACGGAGTAGGGAGTGATGGGGATTGTGATGAGCCCCTGTTCCAGTTTTAGGGATGAGAGTAAGCTCCAGCCTATTATTGCTGTGAGTTGACAGATCTAATTTTTATTTTATTTTATTTTATTTTATTTTATTTTATTTTATTTTATTTATTATTATTAATTTTTTATTTTATGATAGTCACACAGAGAGAGAGAGAGAGAGAGAGGCAGAGACATAGGCAGAGGGAGAAGCAGGCTCCATGCACTGGGAGCCCGACGTGGGATTCGATCCCGGGTCTCCAGGATCGTGCCCTGGGCCAAAGGCAGGCGCCAAACCGCTGCGCCACCCAGGGATCCCCAGATCTAATTTTTCTAAAAAACCCGGAAATCTATATTTTTAAGGTGAAATTTCCCAATTTTTAGACGAAATCTCCTGAACAAAACATGTATATGTGAATTCAGCCTGAGAGTTACCTGTTTACTCTTTTTGCTTTTGAAGCTATTCTGGATAATCTGTCCTAAATGGTGGGCCCTTCTCTTTGCTAAGTTCCTTACTCTTACTTTATTTATCAAGGATAATTATTTTATTTATTTATTTATTTATTTTATTTTATTTTTTATTTTTTTTTATTCATGATAGTCAGAGAGAGAGACAGAGAGAAAGAGGCAGAGACACAGGCAGAGGGAGAAGCAGGCTCCATGCACCAGGAGCCCGACGTGGGATTCGATCCCGGGTCTCCAGGATTGTGTCCTGGGCCAAAGGCAGGCGCCAAACTGCTGCGCCACCCAGGGATCCCTATTTTATTTTATTTTTTAAAGATTTTGTGTTTTATTCATGAGAGACACAGAGAGAGGCAGAGGGAGAAGCAGGCTCCATGCAGCCTTATTTATTTTTTAAAATGATTTTATTTGTTTTTTTGACAGAGAGAAAGAGCACGCACACAAGCAGGGGGAGCAGAAAGAGGAAGAAGCAGGTTCCCCACTGATCAAGGAGCCCAGTATGGGGCTTGGTCCCAGGACTCTGGGATCATGACCTGAGCCCAAGGCAGATTTTTTTTTTTTTTAAGATTTTTATTTATTTATTCATGACAGACACAGAGAGGGAGAGAGAGGCAGAGACATAGGCAGAGGGAGAAGCAGGCTCCATGCAGGAAGCCCGAAGCAGGACTTGATCCTGGGTCTCCAGGATTACACCCCCGGCTGACGGCAGCACTAAACCACTGGACCACCGGGGCTGCACCCAAAGCCGATTTTTAACCAGCTGAGCCACCCAGGGGCCCCCAAGGATAATTCTTTTAGGATGAACTCCCAATTTAGTTAGTTTGCTCTCTAAAGGCCAGTGTTTTCCCTAAACTGGTTGCTGAAAGTGCCTTTTGAGATGATACCAGCTTTCTTTTTAATGAATTTCAGACCCAGATTTTGAATCTAATATTGAAGAGGCAACAAGTTTTGGACATGGCATGGTTATTTTTGTTTATTCATTAAATTGACTGTAGGGCATCATTTTGCCAATGAGTGCAATGCAGCACATTCTGTAAAGCTATACGACTTGTAATTTCTTCTACAAATATTGAGCCTTTACTGAAGCACTTTTCTGTAAGGGAGTATCTCTGGTCACATATGATTTAAACATGATGGAATTCTCTGTTCTGATACATGTGACTTAATATCCTTCCATTAATTAATTTTTCTTTATATTATAGGCATATAGTTGGAAAGAGAGGGGACACTAGGAAGAAGCTAGAAGTGGAAACCAAAACTTCTATTAGCATTCCTAAGCCTGGACAAGAAGGAGAAATTGGTGAGACTCGGTATATATAAGTTATATTTGCAGTCACTTTTGTGTGAGTGTGGAATAGTGTGACCCGATTTAGTGATTTTTTTTTTTTTTTAGTGACCCTGGGTAGAATTGAATAGCGACTGTATTCTTTATGGGGTTCTGTAACAATTGGCCTTTTTACAATATATCAGTATTGATCTCCCAAATGAGGAAAGATGTAGTTATACAGCCCTATCTTGATTGAATATCTGGGTCTTCAGTTTATACTTTACCATGTACTGATGTTATAAAAAAGCTTCCAGATTTTCTTGTGTATTAGGAAGATCCTTTTATGCCTTATTAGCTTGAAATGGAGTTTGTGAATTGTTTCAAGTTAAAGAAAACCATTGAGGTTAGCAAATTTGCAATAAAGTTCAGCACTTCCCCAGAAGGGTTCTCTTGTTTTTACCTTGCTTTGTAGACTGGGAAGGATATTATAGAAGTAATGATTAGAATAACAACCTGAATCAAGTAACTGCTCAGGTGAGGAAAAATAGTTCAGTATAAATTAAGTCAGAAAGTGTCTGTACTAGGTATCATTGTGAACCAAGAGCATAGGCTTGTGTTGTAAAATGGCTTTGAGTGAAGGGCACTGTAGGGAAGAAAATTTTTGGAAACTCATTCTAAAATGATAAGACTTTTTCAAAGTCCAATAAGTGCAGCAGCCACCAATAATAAGTTTTTTATAATTACCCATAGGTTTTATTAAGTTTTAGGGAAAAAATTACTAGTACTTGTTTCATTTTGTGCTATGTAAGAATAATCATCATAGCAGTTGCCTCTAGGCAGCTAGAGGCAGTTGACTGTAGGGCAGTGCTGTCCAAAAGGACTTTCTGTGATGATGGAAATGTTCTATACCTCCACTCTCCAGTGCACTAGCCACTAGCATGTGGGATTGTGAGTACTTAAAATGTGGCTAGTATGACTGGGGAACTGAACTTTTAATTCCGTTTACTTCTAATTCATTTAATTTCTTTTTTAAAAAGATTTTATTTATTTGAGAGAGAGAAAGAGAGAGAGAGAGAGAGAGAAAGTAAGTAGTGGGAGGGGCAGAGGGAGAAGCAACCTCCCTGCCCGGCAGGGAACCTGATTCAGGGCTCCATCCCAGGACTCTGGGATCATAACCTGAGCCAAAGACAGGTGATTAACTTACCGAGCCACCCAGGCACCCCTCTAATTCATTTAACTTTTAATTTAACTCATTGCGTGTGGGTTCCTGTATTAGACAGTAAAGGTAGAGTTTTCCTTAGCCCTTTGGTAATATCAGCAGACCCTAACATGAGAACTTTAATGACATTTTTTAAGGACTTTGATTAAAATAAATATTACAGATAGAAGATTAAAGATTAAAGAAATATAAAGAAAGTTAAAGAAAATTACAGATTAAAATAAAATTAAAGATAGAAAAACCCATGTCTTTCCTTAAGTTTTAAAGTTCAAGCAGCAAATATTAATTTTATAATTGCAGTAAAGTTCATTTCTTTATCTACTTTTTTCCTGATTATAAATTAATACATGCTTTCAAAAAAACCAAAAGCTTACAGAAATTATATGTGAAACATTAAGGGAAGTCTTAGTATAATGAACCTCAGACATAATCACTATTAACAGTTGAATGTATTCCTCATTTTTTCTAACCATATAGTAACTATAATAATTTTTATTGCAGTAAAAATTATAACATGCTATAACTGTGGAGAGCTTAGCCATTTTAAGCTATCGGAGTCATTCCAAAACATACCCAGGAAAGGGTAGGCGGGTTTGTAAAGATTCCATTTTGACTTAGAAAGCACAAATATTTCAGTGTGAAACCAAGTTTGTCTAATTGTTAAAAGTAAAAATTTAGTGGAACTAATTTAATGGAAAAAAAGGCAGATAAATGGGTATATTGGTCTTGCAGGGAAGTAGAGTATATAGAAAAATCAATTATTGGTTAGAGTAAGTTGAGTTGTGATGTGAGACTAAGGTTGCACTGGTGTGGTATTTGCTGTCATTTATTCCTTTTGCCTCTCTCACGTTAGAGATACTAAAGAAGGAAATGATCTGTTAGGTTCTAATTTGTCCTCAACAAGGATTTGGTCATCTAATCTGTTTTGAAGTCTCAGGTAACGGGATATCAGAAGATGCTTTCAAAATGATACTGTCGGGATCCCTGGGTGGCGGAGCGGTTTGGCGCCTGCCTTTGGCTCAGGGCGCGATCCTGGAGACCCGGGATCGAATCCCACATCGGGCTCCCGGTGCATGGAGCCTGCTTCTCCCTCTGCCTGTGTCTCTGCCTCTCTCTCTCTCTCTCTGTGTGACTATCATAAATAAATAAATTTTAAAAAAATAAAACAAAATGATACTGTCATTGTAGTTAGAGAATTGGTTTCTAAAAGTTCAATTGAGGGGATGCCTGAGTGGCTCAGCAGTTTAGCACCACCTTCGGCCCAGGGCATGATCCTGGAGACCCGGGATCGAGTCCTACATTGGGCTCCCTGCATGGGGCCTGCTTCTCCCTCTGCCTGTCTCTCTCTCTCTCTCTCTCTCTCTGTGTCTCTCTGTGTGTCATGAGTAAATAATAAAAATAAATAAGTAAAAGTTCAATCAAGCCCTTTGTCGGGCTCTCTGCTGGGTGGGGAACCTGCTTCCAGAGGGAGCGAGAGGGAGAAACAGGCTCTCCACTGAGCAAGGACTCTAACACAGGGCTCAATCCCAAAACACTGGGATCATGACATGAGCTGAAGGCAGACAGATGCCCAACCAACTGAGCCACCCAGGCACGTGCCTGCTCCTAATAAATAAATAAAATCTTAAAAAGTTTAATGTCCATGCCTTTAACTCTATTTTTCCTATCCATCCCTTGATAGAGTCCCTAGATGCTTGCCACTTGAATTCTGGTCTTCTCAGATATTAGTGTTTGTAGAATATTTCTAACTTCATTGTATTTGCTTTTTAGTCATGAATTGAACAACTTTGACTCTTTTCTGGAAATCAGTCTGAGCCCTTTTAAGTGAGTGTCCTTATCAGTTTACTGTGTTACAGAGATGAAACCACCTTCTCAATGAAAAAGAGTAGATTCAGCATTTTGTACCAGACTTTGACAGAAATAAAACATAAACATGACTTTTAAGTTTCCTTCCCTTCTGTTCCTTTTCCTTCTGGTTTCTCACCACAATTTGGTCTCTAGTAGAGATAATTTTTACTTTCCTTTAATTTTGTTCCAGTTTGCCTTTGAACCCTCCTTTATCAATTTCTCTAGCACAATATTTGAGTACCTGTTATGGATACTTCCCTTCACTAGCAGTTGAGTCTTTTGGATTCTCCAAGTGTTCTATCTGATAATATAAATGATGCTCTTAGAAAACACCATATATCTTTAATTTATCTTTAATGTATCTTTAATATATCTTTAATTTTATTACATTTTTTGGTTATTACTCCTGTCAGTTTTTGACTTAGGCAAATGGTTCTCAGGCTAACAGAGACTAACAGTCAATTCATTCATAACCTGCTTCTTTTCCTAGAATTTTCTATCTTGTTTCCTTGTAGTAAAATGGGTATGATGCTTTCATTCTTATTGAGGAATAGAAAGGTTGTTCTTATAGAAAATTTCAAGTGCAAAAAAAAATTTCAAATGCTCTAATGAAGAGTATTAGGATAAATAAATGGAATTACTTCTTTCACTTTGTAGTTGCATGGAAGGACAAACTGTGGTCTTTAAAATGCATAGCCCATTTTGCTACTATTACAATTAATACTTCAGTATTTTATATCATATTCATAAGTCTCTTTCACGGTTTTTTTTTCTCTTTCACAGTTTTAATAGTTTATTGAAATGCCAATTTTGTTCATTGTTCATATCTTTTGCATCTTTCTTTAGTTGCTGTTTTGAACCAAGCCCTGTCAGTTCTACAACTTAGAGATTTAATCTCAGTTTACACAGAGATTATGTAATCACTAAATGATTTTGTTTCTCTGCAGACAGTGGTCTATGCTTTGTGCTCCCACCTTTCATTTAGACAGAAAGGCATAGCCCAGATCAGAGAAGGCCAAATTATACCAAAACATGGACAGTTGGTATCCATCCATATAATTATAGATAAATATTTTACTTTAATTTTCTGTTTTCATACATATACAGTAGGATTATATATGTTGTAGTAGACTCTCCTTTGGTCCTTCATTGTAGTGAATTTCTAGTAATTACAGCCACCGTAATTTTTTTTCCCAGCCACTGTAATTTTTAAATTGAGGTAAAATTGACATGACAGAAAATTCAGTTTTTTGCTCTGAAATTTTTTTTATTGTTATTTGAATTTTGATGTCATATAGTCATACTTTTTTTGTGTGTGGCTAAAACGTATACAACATAAAGTTTACCATTTTGACAGTCTTTTTAAAAAGATTTTATTTATTTATTCATGAGAGACACAGAGGGAGAAGGGAGAGAGGCAGAGACACAGGCAGAGGGAGAAGCAGACTCCATGCAGGGAGCCCGACGTGGGACTCGATCCCGGGACTCCAGGATCATGCCCTGGGCCAAAGGCAGGCGCTAAACCACTGAGCCACCCAGGGATCCCCCCAACAAATTTTTTTAAAGGGAAATCTACACCTCATGTGGGGCTCAAACTTTACCTCCAGATCAAGAATCACATGTTCTATCAACTGAGCCAGCCTTGGGACCTCCCATTTTGGCCATTTTTTAATTTTATTTTTATTTATTTATTTTTATTTTTATTTATTTATTTTTTCCATTCTGGCCATTTTAAAGTGTCGAATTCAGTGGTGTGTAGTCCATTTACAATGTTGTATAATAACCACCACCACTATCTAGTTTCTTTTTTGTTTTTTTGTTTTTTTGTTTTTTTAGATTTTATTCATTCATGAGAGAGAGAGAGAGAGAGAGAGAGAGAGAGAGAGAGGCAGGGACACAGGCAGAGGGAGAAGCAGGCTCCATGCAAGGAGTCTGATGTGGGACTTGATTCCAGTACTCCAGGATTACGCCCTGGGCCAAAGGCAGGCGCCAAACTGCTGAGCTACCCAGGGATCCCTCTTTTTTTTTTTTTTTTTAAGATTTTATTCATTTATTCATGAGAGACACAGAGAGACAGAGACAGAGAGGCAGCACTATCTAGTTTCAGAACATTTTTATCCTCCCCAAAGGAAATGTTATACCCATTAAGCAGTCACTCCCCAGTCCTCCCTACCTCCAGTCCTTGGCTACCACTGATCTACTTTCTTTCCCTCTGCATTTCTGCATTTGCCTGTTCTGGCTCCTTCCTGTTAATGGAAGCATACAGTGGCACTTTGTAAATGATGTCTTACACTTAGTATAATGTTTTCAAGATTCATTTATATTTTTGCATGTATCTGTACTGTATTCTTGTTTTGGGGGGTGCTGAATAATATTTCATTGTATCAAGATAGGACTTTTTTTTTTTTTAAAGATTTTATTTATTTATGAAAGACAGAGAGAGGCAGAGACACAGGCAGAGGGAGAAGCAGGCTCCATGCAGGGAGCCCGATGTGGGACTTGATCCCAGGACCCTGGGATCATTCCCTGAGCTGAAGGCAGATGCTCAACCACTGAGCCACTCAGGCATCCCTGGCTTTTTTTTTTTTTTTTTTCTGGATTTTTTTCTTGTATTTCATATTATTTTTAAAAATCTGTTCTTTTTTTTTTTTTTCGAGTAAACTCTGCCTATAATATGGGACTCAAACTTATGACCTCAAGATCAAGTCACATGCTCTACTGACTGAACCACCAGGTGCCCTGTAAATACCTGCTTTTACTTCTTTGGATTTCTTTTTTTTTTTAATTTTTTTTTTTTTTTAATTTATGATAGTCACACAGAGAGAGAGAGAGAGAGAGAGAGAGAGAGGCAGAGACACAGGCAGAGGGAGAAGCGGGCTCCATGCACCGGGAGCCCGACGTGGGATTTGATCCTGGCTCTCCAGGATCACGCCCTGGGCCAAAGGCAGGCGCCAAACCACTGCGCCACCCAGGGATCCCTGGATTTCTGTTTAGGAGTAGAATTGCTGGTCATATGGTAGTTCTCTTTTTTTAGGAACTGCTGTAGCTGTTCTGTAGCTGCTGTACCATTTTACATTCCTACCTGCAAGGTATGAAGGTTTGCTATGTAGCTTTTTAAACTCATTTTTCTACTTCATCAAGTGGTCTTAAGGATATTCTGGTTTTATTTTGTTCTTTAGAGAGAGGTGGGGGGAAGGGTCATGGGAGAGGTAGAAGGAGAATCTTAAGCAGGCTCCATGTCCAACACAAGCCCAACACACAGGGCTCAATCTCACAATCCTGAGATCATGACCTGAGCTGAAATCAAGCGTTGGACGCTTAACTGACTGAATCATCCTGGTGCCCCAAGGAATAGATATATATATTTTTTAGGATATTGTTTTTAAACCTCATCCTGCTTAATTGAGTTCATTAGCGATTTTTTTTTACCTTTGGTAAAAAACCTTGTTCAGAAATTATGTACACATTTGGGACTGTTTGACTCTGCAGAAATGACAGTATTGAAGGTCACTTACTCTACAAGTTTTGGATGGTTGTGTTAAACATTCTCTCCCCTTTTTTTGCTTGCAGTAATCACTGGCCAGCATCGAGGTGGTGTAATATCAGCTCGAACTCGGATTGATGTTCTTTTGCTGACTTTTAGAAGAAAGCAGCCCTTCACTCACTTCCTTGCCTTTTTCCTCAATGAAGTTGAGGTTCAGGAGCGATTCCTGAAGTTCCAGGAGGAAGTACTGGAGAAGTGCTCCATGGTAAGCAGCAAACAAAACAGAACAAAGAGTTAAAAAGAAAAAGTACAAGAAAGGAGATTTATAATTCAGACAGTAGAAAGATACACATTTCTTCTTCTGCCAAAAAGGCTAGCCATTTCTTATGTTTTCTTTTTGATTCTGAAGTGAATAAAAAGTATAGATATATCAGCACATAAGCCTCTGCATATTACTGACATATTCTTTAAAAATTTCAAGACATGGGGCAACCCTGGTGGCTCAGCAGTTTAGCGCCGCCTTCAGTCCAGGGCTTGATCCTGGACACCCCGGATCAAGTCCCACGTCAGGCTCCCCGCAGGGAGCCTGCTTCTCCCTCTGCCTGTGTCTCTGCCCCTCTCTCTCTCTCTCTCTCTGTGTGTGTGTGTGTCTCTCATGAATAAATAAATAAAATCTTAAAAAAATTTCAAGACATAAAAGTAGTATTCTAATATAGATACTATTCTGCACCTTGAGGGTGGCAATGTTAATGAGGTGCCATTATCTGTAGATCTTCTGCCCTAGGTGGTAATGGCTTATTTGGGGTTAGTAACTAGAGGAAATTTGCATATAGAATTGTCATTCTTATGTAACAGTGAAATGCTCCTGACCAAGATAACAGCAGATAATCTAGATTAGAAAACAGGTGGTTTTTTTTGTCTTTTTAAAGATTTATTTATTTGAGATAGTATGAGCAGGGGAGGGACAGAGGAAAAAGCTGACTCTCCACCGAGTGGGGAGCCTTGATGGGGAGCCTGATTTGGGGTTCCATCTTAGGACCCTTCAGTTCCATCATATACTGAACTGAAGTCAGATGCCTAACCCACTGAGCCACCCAGGCGCCCCCTAGAAACAAGTTTGAAAACTCCTTGTGGGGACGCCTGGGTGGCTCAGAGGTTGAGCGTCTGCCTTTGGCTCAGGTCATGATCCCAGGGTCCTGGGATTGAGTCCCACATTGGGCTCCCGGCATGGAGCCTGCTTCTCCCTCTGCCTGTGTCTCTGCCTCTCTCTCTCTCTCTCTCTCTCTCATGAATAAATAAATAAAAAAAAAATCTAAAAAAAGAAAACTCCTTGTGTATATAATTTTGGACGATTTAAAGAAACATTAATATTTTTTTTAATTTTTATTTATTTATGATAGAGAGAGAGAGAGAGAGAGAGAGGCAGAAACACAGGCAGAGGGAGAAGCAGGCTCCATGCACCGGGAGCCCGACGTGGGATTCGATCCCGGGTCTCCAGGATCGCGCCCTGGGCCAAAGGCAGGCACTAAACCGCTGCGCCACCCAGGGATCCCAAAGAAACATTGATTTAAAAACATTTATGAATATATGTTTTTTGTTTTTTCTTTTTTTAATACACCTTTTTTACAGAAGGTTTAGAAAATAAAAGATGAATAAAAGTCACACATAATCTCACCACTGAGAGATAATATTGTGGCACATGCACAAATGTTTAAAAAAATAGAATTTGGCTTCTGTATGCTTCTATATTCTGCTTTCCTTGACGTTTTGCATTATACCATGATCATGGTTTTGTCATTGAACAAAAATCTTTCCTTTTGCTTTGGAGACAGGAAGGAAGTCATAGCAGTGATAACTAAAATAACATAATCTTATTTTGATAACAGTTCAGATAACTTGGTTTTTAGCGACTACTTAGTATTCTATTACATGGATATATAATGATGCGGTTTGAAGTGGTAGGGTTCAGAACGAACAGCCAAGAAAGTATTCTTGAGACCTCTTGGTTGCAAAAGCGTGGTTTTATTAAAGCACAGGGACAAGACCTGTGGGCAGAAAAAGCTGTACCGGGGTTATGAGGAGTGGCTTGATTATATACTTTCAAGTTAGGAGGAGGTTAGGAAAAGCCTATGTCTCTAAGGAACTTCGGGAGCAGGGTTTCTAAGACCTCAAGGGCAAACTGTTAGGACAAGATCATTTATTACTGTGTAGTAAAAACCCTAGTCATGAGACCCTTCAGAAGTATATTGATAGGCCATATGCTTAGGGGAGGATTGCTAACATATACCTTGGGGGATAGAGATAAAGGAAGTGTCCAAAGGAATTTTTATGTGTTATAGTAGAGTTACAGGATCCTGGGAGGATAATGTTAAGCTAAGATTGCCTTTAGCCCTTAACAGAGTATCAAATAAGGCAGCTGAGTTCCTAAAGGAATGTCACTCTGCCTGTTTGAAGGATTTGTCAGTGGGCTGTAAGTAGTAAGGAAATGTAATTTTTCTTTTGCCTTTGCTTCCCAGATCACATAATAATAATTTATCTTTAAATTTTTTTTCATTGTTGTAAATAATGTCATTATGACTTTTCTTCTGTGTATATTTTTCTGCACTAGTCTAGTTTCTTAGTAAATTCCTGAAAATGGAAAAAGAGTATGTGCATGTGCGTTTGAGGGTTTTGATATATATTTCACATTACCTTCAGGAAATGCTAGAACACTTCAGTGTCAGACTAGTTTTCTTTAGTTTCCTTTTCCTACCCTTGCCAATATTGGTGTTACTATTATTTTAAGTTTTTTTTTTGTTTCGTTTTTTGTAATCCAGTTGACAAAAAATATTAGCTTGTTGCTTGGTTGTTCATTTATTTGATATTGGTGAGATAAGACTTTTTCATATATTTTTGTTTCTTCATGTCTTGTCCCATTTTTCTCTGAGCGTTCATTTTTTAAATTTATTTTTAAGAGCTTCATGTATATTAAGAGGATCAGTATTACTTCACAATTTACACTTAACATTTTAGTTTATTTGGAATGTATCTTGATATATAACAAGAGGTAAAGTAGCTTTTTTAAAACCTGTAGTTAACTAGTTATCAACAAGAATTTAAAAATCTTTTATTTTATCTTAAAAATTATGTAGTAAAATGGACTTCTTGGGGTGTGTTTAGATTTTTTTTGTGTGCTTTTTTTGCTATCTTTATATCCTCTTTGGTGAGATGTCCACATCTTTTGCCTATTGTAAAATTATTTGTTTTCTTACTGTTGAGTTGTGAAAAGTTCTTTTATATTTTTTCTTGTTACAAGTCCTTTCAAGGATATGGGATTTCCAGATATTTTTTTCCAAGCCATGGCTTTTCTTTTCATTCTCTTACTAGTGCCTTTTGCAGAGTAAAAGTTTTAAATTTTGGTGAAATCCAATTTATTAATTTTTCTTTTATGGATTGTGCTTTTAGTGCCATGTCTAGGAACTCTTTGTTTAACCCCAGGTCACCAAGGTTATCTGTAGCATTTTTGTAATTTTACTTTTTTTTTTTTTAAAGATTTTATTTATTTATTCATGAAAGACACACAGAAAGAGAGGCAGAGACACAGGCCAAGGGAGAAGCAGGCTCCATGCAGGAAGGCCAGTGTGGGACTCAATCCCGGTATTCCGGGATCACACCCTGATCCAAAGGCAGACGCTCAACAGCTGAGCCACCCAGGCGTCCCATGTAATTTTACTTTTTTATATTTAGATCTATGATCCAGTGAATTTTTATATTAGGTGTGACATTTAGGTCAAAGTTCATTTTTATGCATATAGATGTCTATCTATGCTGTGTTTTTTCAATAATTACATGATTGAGAGGAGTAAAAGCATACAGAATGAAATAGAACAGTGGTTGATATCTTTGGTTCTTGAAACAGATGAACCTGAGTGTGATTCTGGGTTCCTCGATCTGTGTAGACTTGGACAAGTGAACCTTTCTATCTTTTTTAAGTAGCTTTTTTTTTTTTTTAGATTTTTATTTATTCATTCATGAGAGACACGCAGAGAAAGAGGCAGAGACACAGGCAGAGGGAGAAGCAGGCTCCATACAGGGAGCCAGATGTGGGACTTAATCCCAGGTCTCCAGGATCACACTCTGGGTCAAAGGCAGGAGCTAAACTGCTGAGCCACCAGGGCTGCCCAAGTGAATCTCTCTAAATCCTTTTTTTTTTCCCTTTTAAATATGCTCCATGCCCAGCATGGAGCCCAACATGGGGCTCAAACTCAAAACCTGAGCCAAGATCAAGAGTTAGACACTTAATTGAGCCACCAAGGTATCCCCTCTCCAGACCTTTATAGCTTGCTTTGTAGGAAGGATTTAATGAGGTAATGTAGAGTACTAAACGTGGTGCTTGAAACATAATAAGCATATCATAAATGGTAGCTACTACTTCTGCTATTTTTTTAATTTTTTTTAAAATTTTTTTATTTATGATAGTCACACAGAGAGAGAGAGAGAGGCAGAGACACAGGCAGAGGGAGAAGCAGGCTCCATGCACTGGGAGCCTGACGTGGGATTCGATCCCGGGTCTCCAGGATCACGCCCTGGGCCAAAGGCAGGCGCCAAACCGCTGCGCCACCCAGGGATCCCTACTTCTGCTATTTTTATGACTACTTAGATTAAAATTATTAGTATTCCTTGGTGTATTAAGAAAAGATGAGGGTTGTCTTTAATAGTTGTGTGCTAGGTTAATGAAAATGTTCTGGGTGAAAGTTTTTACAAGATTCTTCTGTCTATTGTTCCTTTTTTTCCCCTCCTTTTTTCTTTTCCTTTCCTTTCCCTTATCCTGTTCTATTGCTCTAGCTGGGTCTTTTTTTTTTTTTTTTTTAAAGTGGGCTCCATGCTGGGTGTGGAGCCCACATGGGGCTTCAACTCACAACCCTGAGATCTGAGATCAAGACCTGAGCTGAGATCAAGAGTCAGATACTTAACAAGTTGAGCCACACAGGTGCCTCTCAAACTGGCTCTTAAGTGTTAGAATATAATGAAATATAGATACACAGATACAGAAGTATTAGAATCCAAGTACTTGTGTGGGACTGGGAGTCGGAATTGATAAAATTGATTATTTAAGAAGGAGACTACAGCATGGGATAAGATATAGAGAAGTTGAATCATTGTGCTGTACACTTGAGACTAATGTAACATTGTGTGTCAACTCTACTCAAATTAAAACAAAATTTTTTTTAAAAAGGAGGCTACCGGGACACCTGGGTAGCTCAGCATGTCATCTGGAGTCCTGGGATCCAGTCCCACATCGGGCTCCCTGCATGGAACTTGCTTCTCCCTCTGCCTCTCTCTTTGTCTTTCATGACATTTTAAATAAAATCATTAATAAAAAAAAAAAGGAGGCTACAAAGGTGAGTAGATTCAGACTGGGAAATATGAGTAGACAGTATCGTTATATAACCCATTTTTAAGTGATTAACTTGATATTTATGTGCTTGAACAAAGGCACATCTGTAAGCCAAATACTACATATATATATAAAATTAGTAAGTCATCAGAATATTTTTTTTCCTCTCAGCATTTTATAGCAAGATAATTTCATTTTCAGTAGAAGGTGGGATAGGAGAAAATCGGGAACCCTGAAGTTTCAATATGGGCTGGTAAATTTGGGCCTGGGGTGCTGGCAAATTTTGGAATTAATTTTACCTTGTAAATACTAACATTGAAGCTCAGTAGTTATATATTTTTTTTAAAATGTTAGAAATATTGGTATGTGACAAGCAGCCTGTAATAAGAAGCCTTTTTTTCTGTGTGTGTGTGTGTGTGTGTGTGTGTGTGTGTGTGTGTACACTTTCTCACTTTTCTTTTGGCTCTTGACTTGGGCTGACAGGGAACAAATACTGGAGAATGATTACTTTAACTCAACTGGAATGAGATTGGCCACTGTGAATGTCATGCTGGCCTTAATCAGTCCAGAGTGCTTCCTTCCTGCTTTCAGGGAGACTCCATAGTGACATTGCTTTCTTCCTCCATCTAAGTCAGGTTCTGATAACAGCAGGGGAGCCCAGGGTAGAAGAGTAAATAAGTAGTAAGAGATCATTATCTACCTATTATATGGAAGAAATTTTTTGTGAATTTCATTTTGGTGTTAGAACAATAGAAAGATGGCTGCAAAAGTCTTTAGGCATTTTCCAGTGGTACTCTGAATTTATTACCTCTATTTAGGGGAGTTCCCTTCTAGTAGCTTTTTTTTTTTTTTAAGATTTTATTTTTAAGTAATAATCTCTGCACCCAGTGTAGGGCTCGAATTTACAACTCCAAAATCAGGAGTTGCATGGTCTGCACACTGAGCCAGCCCAGCACTGCGTCCCCCCTCCCCCCACTGTCCTGTAGCTTTGAAGAGCATTGAGATAGGAGTTGTTTCATGAAAGACTATGGCATTCAGTCTTGATTTGGTTCCTCTGACGTTCATTTGTTATCTCTGATCATTTCTTCATCTCTAAAATAAAGGGCTCAACATTCTCCTGTTTGTAGGAAAGTGATGACACCTGTTGGTATAAAGTTGGCTCTTCAAGTTTTTGAGTTTATAGATGTATTTGTTATATACATTTATTAAAATAAAGTTTGTCATACACAGTGTTTTGTAACTACTTTTTGACTTAACAGCATGTTTCAAGTAAATACATGTAAACCTAATTACTATTTTAAAGATTTTATTTATTTTTTTGAGAGTGAGCAAGCACAAGCAGTGGGAGGAGTAGAGAGGAAGGGGGGTGGGGGGGAAAGAATCTCAAGTAGTGCACTGAACAGAGTCCAACTCAGGGCACGATCCCACAATCCCAGCTGAAACCAAGAATTGGTCACACAACCAACTGAGCCACCCAGGTGGCCTAATTACTATTTTATTTTATTTTATTTTTTTAAACTTTATTTATTCATGAGAGATACACACACACAGAGAGAGAGGCACAGACACAGGCAGAGGGAGAAGCAGGCTCCATTCCATGCAGGGAGCCTGATGTGGGACTCGATCTCCAGTCTCCAGGACCACACCAGGGACTGAAGGTGGCGCTAAGCCACTGAGCCACCCGGACTGCCCCTAATTACTATTTTAAATTGCTGTATTCTATGAACGTACCCTAACATTTTAAAAAAAGATTTACTTATTATTTATTTTTAGAGAGAGAGCACAGGTGGGAGGTGCAGAGGCAGAGGGTGAGGAAGAGAATCTCAAGCAGACTCTTCACTGAGCATGAGCCTGACTCAGAGCTCCATTGCATTAACATTGAGATCACCACCTGAGCCCAATCCAAGAGTTGGATGCTTAGCCAACTGTACCAATCAGGTGCCCCAGTACCCTAACTTATTTCATCAATCCTCTATTAATGGACCATTAAAGGAAATTATTTTTATTAATATTACTATAATGAACATTTTTGTATGTGCATCTTTATGTCTTAGCTGATGATTTCTTTGAGATATATATATATATTTTGAAATAAATTTATTTTTTGAAATATATTTTATTTTTTTCTTTTGTTTTTGTTTTTTGTTTTTTTTTTTAGATAAATTTATTTTTTATTGGTGTTCAATTTGCCAACATATAGAATATCACCCAGTGCTCATCCCATCAAGTGCCCCCCTCAGTGCCTGCCACTCAGTCACCCCCACCCCCCGCCCACCCTCCCTTTCAACCACCCCTAGTTCGTTTCCCAGAGTTTGGAGTCTCTCATGTTCTGTCTCCCTTTCTGATATTTCCCACTCATTTTTCTCCTTTCCCCTTTATTCCCTTTCACTATTTTTTATATTCCCCAAATGAGTGAGACCATATGTTTGTCCTTTGATTGACTTATTTCACTCAGCATAATACCCTCCAGTTCCATCCACTCTTTGAGATATATTTTGAGACAGATTCTTAGAAATAGAATATGTGGGTTAAAGGAGAGTAAACCTTAAATTTTAATAGATTTTTTTAAAGATTTAATTTTTTGAAAAGATTTTATTTATTTATTCATGAAAGACACAGAGGGTGGGGCAGAGACAAAGGCAGGTGGAGAAGCAGGCTCCCCGTCGGGAGCCCGATGTGGGACTAGATCTTAGGACTCTCCGATCCTGACCTGAGCCAAAGGCAGATGCTCAACCACTGAGCCACCCAGGTGCCCCTCCAAAGTTTGTTTTTAAGCCCCTTAGGAGCAGATGTAGAGTATGCTTTACTGTAGGGCTAATTTAGCTTCACTACTAAGGTGTATCCTTTCTGGTATCTCTGGTCATTGTTCTGTGTATTTAAGAATAGTCTCTCCATTCTGGCTGGTAAAAATTTGAGTATTTATCTGCTATTTGAGCTTTGGGTATTGTTTGGTTAACAGCTTCTGTTAGTTGTTCTTATCTGGTCTTGTGAGTTTCACGTGAGCTCTACAAGTGCAGATTGTTGTTCAGCCAAAGTCTGAAAGAGACTTTATGCAGATTTCTTGATTTGCATCTACCCCCACTTTTTTTTTTTTTTAACTTCCTCCTCTAGTGGTTGGCCCTGCAAATTTTATTTGCCTTGGCATTCATTCCTGAAATCCACTTTTTGTCATCTCAACTCACTGGGCTCTGGTTTCCCCACTCTGTACCACTGTGGAAGTTGTCTCCATTCAGAAAGCCAGGATGGGACTCAGTTTGCTCTTTTCTCCTAACTTAGGGATCACTTTTCAGGACTATTAATCTAATGCCTGTAAACATTTGATTTATATATTTTATCTAGTTTTCTAGTTATTGATAGCAGGAGGACGAGTTCTATAGGAATTAATTTTCCATGGGCAAAAGGAGATATTCTCATATATTTTTAAATGGAGATATTCATACAGCATAAAATTCCCATTTTTAAAGTGCACAGTTCAGTGATATTTAGTATCTTTATTACAGTGCAACCATTGCTACTAATTCTAGTATATTTCCATTGCCCCAAAAAAGTAAATCCCATATCCACTAAGCTGTCACTCCCCATTGCCACCTTCCTCCAGCCCCTGACAAGCACTCATTTACTTTCACCATGGGTTTGCCTATTTTGAATATTTCATGTAAATGGAATCATATGATGTGTAGCCTTTTGTGTTTCACTTACAGTGTTTTTAAGGCTTATCTATGGTTTATCATGTAACACTATTCTTTCTATGGCTGAATAATATTCCATTGTATGGATATACCACATTTTGTTTACATATTCCTCCATGATGAACATTTGGCTTGTTTCCATTTGTGGGCTATTATGAATAATGCTTCTGATGATTTTTAATCTTGTAAATAAGGCTAGGTTTACCACTAGTTTTATTCACTCATTCAACATTGAGTGATATATAAAATAGCAAGTAATTGTTGAGCTCTCGCCTTGTGCTAGACAGTGTCCTGAGTGCTTTCTGTGTTATTTTGTTTAATCTTCAGTCCATCCTTATGTGGTAGATTAATATTCCATTTTATTGATGAAGGAATGGAAATTCTGGGAGAGTAACTTACCCAGGGTACTACAGTTATGGGTCTACTGTGCTAAGTAGAATGGATGATACAGCATTGTGTGTGACCTAATAACTGCTCTAATTCATACAATCCAATAAAACAAATATATGAGGTTAGTTGTGGTAGTCACTATAGGAAATTATTTGAATGGAAAAGAATCCTGTTGAAATTGAATATATTTTGGGGTGCTCTTTGGTTTGCTTGGTGGAACATGTGACTCTTGATCTCAGGGTCCTGAGTTCAAGTCCCACATTGGGCATAGAGATTACTTAAAAGCATATATATATTTTTTTTAAAAGAAAGAAATTCAAGATGTTTTGATGATTGCTTATCTGTTAACCAGTTTTACTAGTCTTTTAGCAAGTAATTTAATTTAATTTAATTTAATTTAATTTAATTTAATTTAATTTAATTTAATTTAATTTGTAAGTAATCTCTATACCCGTCATGGGGCTCAAACCTACAACCCTGAGATCAGGAGTTGTACACTAATGACTAAGCCAGCCAGGTGCCCCCAGCAAGTGTTTCATTGAGACCAACCTTTACTAAAATTGGATAGTAATTTGCACAGTATTTGAAGATTTAAAAAAAGAACAAGAAAGCCTTCCCTGTTATACTTGTTTTTTTTTTTTTTTAAGATTTTATTTATTTATTCATGAGAGACAGAGAGAGAGAGAAGCAGAGACACAAGCAGAGGGAGAAACAGACTCCATTCAGAGAGCCTGATGTGGGACTCAATCCTGGATCCCAAGATCATGCTCTGAGCCAAAGGTAGACGCTCAACCGCTGAGCCACCCCAGGCATCCCGTGCTTGGATTTTTCAATTCTAAATCATATATTCCCTAATTGTTAAAAAAAGATATATGGATCAGATATCATCTAAGAAGGCCTTTTGTTTATTAAGGATGTCTATCTTTAGTTCTGAATCAGGACTACAAGAAGTGAGACTATCTTCTTAAAACAACTCATTAATATTATTAAATTATTAAATATTAATAGTATTTTGAAAGATTTTTATTCTCTTTTTTTAAGTAGGCTTCATGCTCACCATGGGGATCAAACTCATGACCCTGAGATCAAGAGTCACATGCTCCATCATCTGAGCCAGCCAACCGGCCCCCATAAATAATATTTTTAAAAGGTGAATTTATCCTCTTGGATAGTTATGTCAAACATATCAAGTCCTTTTGGGATCTCTGGTGTGAAAGGTACTATTGAAATATGAGTTTATTAGTTTACATTTGTACCCTACCCTATTATGAGTTTTCTGTTTCTGCATAGTAAATTACCTCAATCTTGGTAGTTTAAAACAATATCCATTTATCATCTCACAGTACTTAGTAGTTCTGTAGATCAGAGAATCTTGTGGGTTCAACTGGGTTCCCTGCTTAGCATCTCACAGGCTGAGATCAAGGTGTTGGCCATTTTGGAACACACCAGAGGCCCTGGGGAAGAGTCTGCTTCCAAGTTCAGTTCCTTGTGGCTGTAGTCCTGAGTCCCCATACCCTTGATACGTGCCCCTTCTAGCTTCTATTAAATTCCCCTATGCTTCAAATCTCTGACTTTTGCCATCAGCCAGAGAAAACTGCTTTTTTTTAAAGAGCTCATGTGTATAGATCAGGCTCGTTTGGGATAATCTCCCTATCTTAAGGTTAACTGGGCCATATAACATAGCAGTGACGTCTCATTACTTTCATAGGTTCTACCCCCAATCAAAGGAGAAGGGATTATATGAGAGTCCGGGTCATTGAAGGTTATTCTTAGAATTCTGCCTACCACAAATATTTAAAGACTTTATATATTTTAGACAGAGAGAGTAGGAGGGAGCAGAGGGAGAGAGGAGAGCAACAAGCAGACTCCACACTGAGTGTGGAGCCTAATGCAGGGCTTGATCCCATAAACCTGAGATTACAACCTGAACCAAAACCAAGAGTCCGGTGCTTAACTGACTGAGCCACCAAGGTGCCCTTAATTTTCATTTTTAAAAAATATTTATTTATTTATTTTGAGAAAGAGAGCGTGGAAGGGGAAGGGCAGAGGAAGAGGGGGAGTCCCAGGCAGGCTTTCTGCTGAGCCTAGAGCCCCACTCTGGGCTTGATCTTATGACCTCAAGATCATGACCTGCGCTGAAGTCAGGAGTTGGACACTTAGGGTCACCTAGGTGGCTCAGTTGGTTAAGCATCTGGCTCTTGGTTTTGGCTTTGGCTCAGGTCATGATTCCAGGGTCCTGGGATTGAGCCCTGCATCGAACTCCCTGCTCAGTGAGGAGTCTGCTTCTCACTCTCTCAGAGGGATCTCTCAGATGGATCTGCCCCTCCCTTAGCTTATGTGTGTGCTCGCTCTCTTTTTCGCACATACACACTCCTCTCTCAAATAAATAGATACGATCTTTAAAAAAAAAAAAAGAGTTGGATGCTTCACTGACTGAGCCACCCTGGTGCCCCTCCATTTTCATTTTTATTTTATTTTTATTTTTATTTTTTATTTATTTTTTATTTTATTTTTAAAGAATATTCATGAGAGACGCAGAGAGAGAGACAGAGAGGAGCAGGTGGGGAGCCTGATACGGGACTCCCAGGACCCCAGGATCACGACTTGAGCCAAAGGTAGATACTCAACCACTAAGTCACCCAGGTGCCCTTAATTTTCTTCTTTAAAAATTAATTAATTAATTAATTAATTAATTAATTTTTATTCATTCATTCATGAGAGACACACGGGGGAGTGGGGCGCAGAGACACAGGCAGAGGGATAAGCAGGCTCCATGCAGGGAGCCAGACATGGGATTCGATCCTGGGTTTCCAGGACCACACCCTGGGCTGAAGGCGGCACTAAACCACTGAGCCACCTGGGCTGCCCAGTTTTCATTTTTAAACGTTGTGAAGGTCACATTTTTGATATAACAGAGGACCTTTCTCCTCCCAGGTCACATTGTATCTTTCCCTCACCCTTCTTCCTTGAACTTTTATTCCTTTAAAAAAGTCTCTTTTCTGCCTTTATTTGGTGGCATGCTTGTCCTTGACCTCACCCTTGATTCACCAAGGAAACTGTGAATTTACCTTTTAGAAGAGCGTTTTCTGAAATCACCTTCCTTTGTGCTGATCAGTTTATAAGAAATGTTATTTCACTCCAGACATTATCACTATCATTCCTGTGCTGCAGCTCTCTAAGCCTCTCTGAGAGTATTTAATGTAGGATTTAGCTGCTCGCAGACATCTGCAAGGTATTTTTCATCTGTGTGATCTGTAGATAAACTGCACCTTACTTTTTCACTCTTTCGTCTCTTGCATTAATATTCAAAGATGTCTTCACTGTCTGTGAGTTCAAGAAGTATATTAAAACTCTGTATACCTCTCAGTCATTCTATAGCTGGTAATGCTGCTATAATTCTATTTTATCTCACAGCAGGGTCCAGTAGAAAGCACATCAGTAATGAAAAACAGTAATTCAAAAATGTGTTTGGTGGAGCATTCTGAGGGCTTATAGCAACAGGGGGTTTCTCAGGCTGCCTGGAGAACCTGGATAGGTTATAGCTCCAGAAACTACATAATTCTGCTCACATTGTAATGTGAAGGCTGACACTGGGCAGAAGGGACCAATGGATCTGGGTCCCCCCCACCCCCGATTTGGGATTATTTTTCCATTTAGTATTCATTGAAGAAGAAAATTTATATATAAAACCTTTGGTGTATAATTTAGGATTCTTCATATATAAGGGGAGTTGTGGGATTTTTAATTCTCTTATGAACTAATTTAGGATGGAGATGGAATAGTTGTCTTTGGTTGTAAGAAAAATTGTAAATTCCTGAGTCTTGCTGTTGGGTAGGAAAGTAAGAAATGTTTTATATGTGTGTGTGTGTGTGTGTGTGTATATATATATATATATATATATATCTAGTTTTTTTTATTGGAGTTCAATTTGCCAACATATAGTATAACACCCAGTGCTCATCCCGTCAAGTGCCCCCCTCAGTGCCCATCACCCAGTCACCCCATCGCCCCACCAACCTCCCCTTCCACTATCCCTTGTTTGTTTCCCAGAGTTAGGAGTCTCTCATGTTTTGTCACCCTCTAATTTTTCCCACTCATTTTCTTTCCAGAAAGTAAGAAATGTTTATAAGATTCATATATTGCACAATTTGAATGGAGATATTTGCTTTGAACAAATGTTTATCTTCTATTCATTCGGTATTTATTAGATGTCTGCCATTTGCCAGGTTATGTATTATGTACTAACGATGGACTCTACTCTTATGGATGTTGTACTCTAGGGAGGGAAATCATGTGGATATAGTTACAGCATTGTGCGATAGGTGCCATTAGGAGGGAATGCAGTGGGTACCTACAGAAGATGTTCTCCAGTGGTTGGAAAAGGGAGGTGACACTTGAGCAGAGTCTTGATGGAAGAACAAAAGCTTGTGCCAGGTTGGCAAGTAGGGGGTGGGCATTCTCTGCAGGGGAAATGGCACCTGCAAGGTATGGCAGTGTTCTAGTCTGTTTTCAGGGGAGAGTGGGGAGGTTTTTAAGAGTAGAGTCTAGAAGTGGGTAGGGTAGGGAAGAGTGGCAAGGTGAATGGTATCCAGGTGGTAAAAGGTCTTGTATGGGTAAAGGATTTTGGTTGTATCCTAGGATTGAGCCCAGCGTGGGGCTCCCTGCTAACTGGGGAGCCTGCTTCTCCCTCTCCCTCTGCCTTTCTCCCCCCACTTGTGCTTGCTCACTTGCTCTCTCTCTCTCTCTCTCTTTCTCTCTCACATACACACACACAAATAAATTAAAGCTTTGTATAAAAAATTATTAACTTAGAATTGTAGAAAAATAATTCTGAAGGCAGTGTGCAGAGTGGATTGAGGGTTAAGGAGTGGGGTACCAGAGGCAACTACCAGTTAGAACCTATTGAATAGAGTCTATTGAAAAAAAAAAAAAAAGACTAGGGGCACCTGGGTGGCTCAGTTGTTTAAGCATCTGCCTTTGGCTCAGGTCATGATCCCTGATAGAACCCCATGTCGGGCTCCCTGCTCTGCGGGGAACCTGCTTCTCACTCTTGCTCTGCCTGCTGCTGCGCCTGCTTGTGCTCTCCTTCTCTCTGTCAAATAAATAAAATCTTTTAAAAAAAGAAAAGACTAGATCTGGGGTTTATTTAGGAGGTTATGTACTCCAGAAATATTACAGAGGTCTCTAAGGTGGGGATAATGATAGTACCCATCTTTACTGCTGATATGAAGAATAAATGTGTTAATAGATTATGGTGTTTAAGCTATGTGCAGAGCATGGCACAAAGCTAGTGCTGTATAAGTGTTAGCTGTTTCTGTAATAATGCCATAGATTACAGTATGGGCGATGAGGGAAAGCATGGCATCCAAAAGAAGCTAAGGGTCTGATTTGAAGAAGTGGTGTACTGTTAACACATTACTAATATGTGAGTGATCAGTGTCTGGAAATGAATGTAGGTTGGTAGATAGATTGTGAATTAGTGCTTACAACTAACTTAAGGAGGATAGTCAAGCTTTTAGAAAAGTAAGGTTAGGGGCAACCCGGGTGGCTCAGCGGTTTAGCACCACCTTCAGCCCAGGGCATGATCCTGGAGACCTGGAATCAAGTCCCACGTCAGGCTCCCTGCATGGAGCTTGCTTCTCCCTCTGCCTGTGTCTCTGCCTGTGTCTCTGCCTCTCTTTCCCTCTGTGTCTCTCATGAATAAATAAAAAAAATCTTAAAAAAAACCCCAGAAAAGTAGGGTTAACCCCTCATTGTTTTCATTAAAGATAAGAAGGATGCATTCTTTAGTGAAGGGAGGATACCCTTTGCTCCTTTTTATGGGTAAGGATATTTAGACAGTGCATTCTTTTTTTCTGGCCAGTATAAAATCTAATGTTTGAATATTTGTCCTTTGTTTTTAAGAATCTCCACTTTCCTGTAATTACATCTGTATAGAATTTATAAGCCAAAAGAATCCAATCCAAACTCTGTTTTCTGAAGCATATTCAACTTAAGATATTTAATAACATATAGAGACTCTCTTGAACATTCATAAAGAATAATAGAAATGACTCAGCAGAGTCATTTAATTAGCTCTTGATGGTGCTTTATAAAGTGAGCAGAGATGGTATTTGTTTAGAGTGGTACATGGCCATGTAAGAAGCAGGAAGCAGGGGAAGCCTGTATTTATTCCATACTGTTTGCCAGAGGCTTCACACATGTCTCTCTTAATCCTCAGAACAACTCTGTGAGGGAAATGTCCTTTTTATAGATGATGAAATTGAAGTTTCAGGACAATTGAGTAACTCACTTCAGGTCACACTGCTGATAGGAGGCAGAATTAGAATTTGAATGTAGGCCTCTCTGGTTGCAAAGCTAAATGCTCTTTTCACCAGTCTGCCTTGTTTGAGTAACTTTCCTGTGTGAATGAGATTTATGTCACTTGCCCAGAAGTGATTTCATGGGGTTTAGCCATAAAAAAGGAAAGAAAATATGAGCATAGGGAAGGCTCCCATGTTTATTTCCTGTCCTTGCATGGAATATCAGGAAGTGAATTGGTGGATCCTTCACGAATACCTATTTTGTACTTAATTATAGGTTTTGTGGGAGCATGTAAAAAATTTACAGGACCGGGATGGGATCCCTGGGTGGCGCAGCGGTTTAGCGCCTGCCTTTGGCCCAGGGCGTGATCCTGGAGACCCGGGATCGAATCCCACGTCAGGCTCCCGGTGCATGGAGCCTGCTTCTCCCTCTGCCTATGTCTCTGCCTCTCTCTCTCTCTCTCTCTCTCTGACTATCATAAATAAATAAAAGTTTAAAAAATATATATATTTAAAAAAAATTTATAGGACCTTTGACGTAGAGGTAAACTAGGCCATCTCCTACAAAGGAGGAAAACGAGGTCCAGAGAAGCGAAATTGCTTGCCTAATTACAGCTGGTTTGTAACAGAGTCAAAATTAGAACCCTAGACTCTGTATTCCAGGTTTAAAGGCCTTTTATAGCTAAATCACGAACCTTTGCTATGCCTGGAGCTCCTAGAAGATGATAACTGTGAATATAATTTGAGGAATTTTTTTGCTTTGTTTTGTTTTGTCTCTGGTTCTCAGCATGTAATGTCAAATCCGAGTGCTTCTGGTGGTACAGGTTTGCATTAGATTCATAGGTGTTCTTAACTCTTATGTAATGGCATGGAGGCTTCCCCTTGCTAGCTGACAGCTCTGGCAGATGTGCCTGCCTTATATCCCATCTGTGTGGAGAGGATGATTGAGTTCTACCTGGGGCTTTAAGGAAGCAGAGAGAATGAGTGAATGCTCCATGGTGGGCTAATCCATACTTTCCTCCACTGGCCTTTTCCCCAAGCTTGACATTTTTAGATGTCGCTATTACTTGTTAATTGTTCATGCTGATAGCATTGCCAGCAGTTCTGCCCCAGTGGAGCCCATGTGCTGGATTAAAAGTGCAATCAATGAAGGGCCTGTGAGGATGTGGTAGTTGCTAGTGGTAGATCATGGAGCTGCAGTTTGAAGGACAGGGGTAGTAAGGTTTTGCACCTGAGACTGCACCTGGAACTCTGCACTGTGGCTGAGGCCTGCACACCAGCTTTGGGGAGGTAGCTGGAACATCATTTTCTCCTTGGATAAGCCCTTATTTAACAAATAAACACTTTAGGGGATCCCTGGGTCGCTCAGCGGTTTGGCGCCTGCCTTCGGTCCAGGGCGTGATCCTGGAGACCCGAGATTGAGTCCCACATCAGGCTCCCAGCATGGAGCCTGCTTCTCCCTCTGCCTCTTTCTCTCTCTGTCTTTCATGAATAAATAAATAAAATCTTTAAAAAAACAACAAATAAACACTTTAGATATGACTTAGCCCTAAAGAAACACTTTCTTTTTTTCATTTAGACAGAACTGCTCTAGAGAATTCTGTTACCTCACCCTTTGCTGCTTCTTGTTGGGTGGAAAGTCGTCACCATTAGAATTCTCAGGCACCAGCCTGATTGTCCAACCTAATGGAGTAAAATCGTTCTAGCTGCAAGTAATGGTGAACTTGGAGCATGGCCCAGTGTAATTAAAACCCCTGGAGTAAAGAATTTGCTGTTGGTCTTTTTTTCATTTCAGTCAAGAGGCTTGTGGGTAGGAATATGATATATTCTGAGCAAAGACAAATAGTGGCTCTAGAGATTTATGCCATCGCCTTGAAGATTGTTTGGTTCCACATAAAATTTAGTTCCACATTAAATTTAGATAATTCAGTAAGAGAAAAGATTTTTCTTCATAGATGGCATGCTAAAATTCAGGGTGTTTCTCCATTTACTAAAAGACTGTCCAGTGGGATTACATATAAATGATATAATTTCTAATACAGTTAAAGAATGAAGGCTTATGACTCAGAGTTCTCCAGAAGAATTCAGATTGTGTGGTCGTTAGGTATCCCATCTGTTCTTTTTCCTGCTCTTTTGTGTTCTCTATGTTTTGTTTCCCAGTATTTAGTATTTTCTTGGCAAGTGAACTCAGGTTGACCTAAGTGATAGGCTCTCAGAGAATAAGGTAAGGAAGGAAAAGTTCTAGAGCTTCCTTTTGCTAGGTAGTAAGTTTTTTTGTATTGTTTTAAACCATTAAATTTGTGGTAATTTGTTACAGTACCAATAGGATACTAATAATTTTAAGCTCACAGAAAAGTTGTAAGACTAAGGATAGCACCCTTTACTCATACTCAGAACACTCTGTTTTTATCATTCTCCCTCTCTTTTTTCTTTCATTCTGAACCATTTAGAGTGTGTTGTGCATATTATGGCCTTCTACCCTAACGATATAGGAGCAGTTCAGTTTCCCCATGTCCTTAATGTCTGTCTTCTTGATTATAGTCATTCTGATGGGGGTGAGGCAATATCTCATTTTGATTTTGATGTGCATTTCCTTGATGACTAATGACGTTCAGCATCTTTTCACGTTTCTTAGTCATTAGTATATCTTCTTTGGTGAAATGTCTATTCAGATTCTTTGTTCATTTTCACATGGAATTATATATCTTTTTATTATTGAATTTTAAGAATTTATTATATATTTATATTTATTAGATATATGAATTGTAAATATTTTCTCCCAGATATTTTTCTCTGTGGCTTGTCTTTTCATTTTCTTTTTTTTTTTTACGATTTTATTTATTTTTTCATGAGAGACAAGAGAGAGAGGCCAAGACGCAGGCAGAGGGAGAAGCAGGCTCCATGCAGGGAGCCCGATGTGGGACTCCATCCTGGGACTCCAGGATCATGCCCTGGGCTGAAGGCAGATGCTCAACCACTGAGCCACCCAGGTGCCCCATGTCTTTTCATTTTCTTAATAGAATATTTTTTTTCTTTTTTTAAAGATTTTATTTATTTATTCATGAGAGATACAGAGACACAGGCAGAGGGAGAAGCAGGCTCCTTGCAGGGAGCCCGACGTGGGACTCGATCTGGAGTCTCCAGGATCACACCCTGGGCCGAAGGCGGCGCTAAACCCCTAAGCCACCGGGGCTGCCCAATGGAATCTTTTGAAGTACAAGTTTTTAAATTTGATTAAGTTCAATTCATCCTATTTTTTTTTCTTTTATAGATCATGCTTTTATGGTGTCACATCAAGGAAAGGCAAATATTAATATCTCTTTTTAGAGAATTATGAGATTTGCTTTATTCTCCATTTAGTGATCAGATCCATTTATTGTGTGAGCTTTGTTGAATGTGTAAGGCCTTGCCTCTGGGTGATGATCACATTGTTCCTGCCTCTTCTAAATGGCTGTTACTAATGAGGCAATATAGTATTGATCAAAAGTGTAGACTTTGTGGCTTGACTGCTTGGGTTTGAATTTTAGCTTCATCTCTTACTAGCAGTATTACTTTGGGAAAGTTATTTTACTTCTCTGTGCCTCAATTTCCTCATCTGTGAAATGGGGATAATATATCTTTCCTCATAGGGTATTTGTCTATGTAAAGTGCATAGGAAATGCCTGGAACAGAATAAGGGCAAAAAAAAAAAATACTAGCTCTTATTATGAAGGAAGCAATTCTCAACTGTAGTTTGGAATGAAGTTATGGATGGATTTTGGAATTTTGGAATCATTTGAGGGGCATTTAAACACTTTGCATGCCTTTCTAAAATGACCGGTCCTGCCACAGGTTAGAGCAGCTGGGGTGATAAACATTGCACTTAGCCTTCCTTGACACATTTACAACTGATTGTTCCTTAAAATCACTTTAATTAAATGAGGCAATTTGAGTTGATGTGTAGAATCACAAAATTCTCCATCAGTTATAAAAATAACTCAAACTCCATTAACACTTAGAAAATGAATAATCTATTAACTCCTGTTGCCAACGCAAAAATTAGGCAGTCTTAGGCAAGCCAAGAACAGAATGTAAGCTATCTGTGTTTGATAAATTCATTTCTTTGCCTTTGGGGTAGTTTATTAATCCAGAGATCAGATTATGGAACCAGAACTTGGCAATGCAACGTAGGATTTGTGCTTTGCTTTTGCTGGAGGAGAAGATTCTTAACTTTTTTCTTGTCTTCATTTGCAGAATGAACATAATGAAACTTGAGACCTACTTAGCTTCAAAAGGGATTCGTGATCTGATATGGGCCTAGTATCAGTATACTTTTTTTTTTTTTAAAGATTTTGTTTATTTATTCATGAGAGACACAGAGAGGGAGCCAGAGACACAGGCAGAGGGAGAAGCAGACTCCTTGCAGGGAGCGCAATGGGGAACTCGATCCCTGCACCTGGGATCACGCCCTGAGCTGAAAGCAGACTTTCAACCGCTGAGCCACCCAGGCATCCCTAGTATCATAATTAAAGAATTTGTATAACTCAACAACAAATGGGCAAAGAATTCGCATAGATATTTCTCCGGAGGAGGTATCCGACAAGGACATGAAAAGATGTTCAACATCATAGGTCAACAGGGAAATGCAAATCAAAATACATTGAGGTAACATGTCCTACTCAGTAGAATGGCTATAATAAAATTTTGAAAGGAAAGTAGTAAGTGTTGGCAAAGGTGGAGAGAAATAGGAACCCTTATACAGCTGCTAAGAATGTAAAATGATTGAGATGTGGAAAACTGGTGATTCCTCAAAAAATTAAGCATTAAAATTACTATGTAACCCAGCAGTTCCAGTCTTAGGTATATACCCAAAAGAACTGAAAACATGGCAACACAGAAACTTGTACATGAATGTTTATAGCAGCATTATGCGTAGTAGCCATGAGATGGTAGCAAACCAAATGGCCATTAAAGGTGAATGAATAAACAAATTATGTTATATATACACAATGGAATATTATTCAGCCATAAAAAGGAATGAAGTACCAATACACGGTATAACTTGGATGGACTTTCAGTTAACATGCTAAGTGAAAAAAGTCGGGCACAACAGTCATATATTGATTCCTTTTATATGCTATATCCAGAATAGATAAATCCAAAGAGACAGAAAGCAAATTAGAGGTTACCAGGGGATGAGTGATGTGGAATGGAGAATGATTAATGATTATGGAGTGTTTTTATGGGGTGAAAAAGTTTTGAAACTAAAAAGGACTGATGGTTGCACAACATTGTGAATACAGTAAATATCACTAAATTGTACACTTTAAAATGGTTAATTGTATGTTAAGTGAGTTGCACTTCAATTGTTTTTGAAAAGGGAGATTTATGAGTCTATTTACTATTTTGGCTACCCAGACACAAATGTTTTGAAGTGCAAGGAATAAGGAATGATGAAAAAGGATAACTATATTTGATGTGGCAACTCCAGTGTCTGGATATCTCTCCATATTCATTTTTCATTCTTCTCTCTGCTTGGGAGAATTTATTCTTAAAACATAATATTTTACCTGAAAATACTGTACTGTCTGCTAAGATAGAAACGGTGTTTTTTTTTTGTTTGTTTTAGATTTTATTTATTTATTCATGAGAGACACAGAGAGAGGCAGAGACATAGAGGAAGAAGCAGACTTCTTGAAGGGAGCCCGATGTAGGACTCCATCCCCAGACCCGGGTTCAAGCCCTGAGCCCAAGGCAGATGTTCAACCACTGAGCCACTCAGTTATCCCAGAAACAGAGGTTTTTTTTTGTAGAGAGTATATTGTTCTTTGGGGAATCCCGTCAAAGAAAAAATCCCAGTTGCTCTGGGCCTTACAGAGCTGGTAAAGGAGCAAAAGATATTATTAGAGCCTACATTTAGAAGGCATTCTGTTTCCCCCAGCATGCCATTCTATCAGGCTACCAGTTCCTTTTCAAAAAAATTTATTTCATTGAGGTGAATTTCACATAACACAAAATCAGCCATTTTTTTTAAAGGTTTTATTTATTTATTCATGAGAGAGACAGAGAGAGAGAGAGAGAGAGAGAGAGAGGGAGGCAGAGACATAGGCAGAGGGAGAAGCAGGCTCTGTGCTGGGAACCTGACGTGGGACTCGATCCCAGGTCTCCAGGATCACGCCCTGGAAAGTGGCGCTAAACCACTGAGCCACCCAGACTGCCCCCCAAATCAGCCATTTTAAAGGGAATGATGCATTGGCATTTTGTGCACTTACAGAGTTATGTAACTATGAGCTCTGTATCACTTTGAAACATTTTCATCACCCCAAAAAGAAATCCTGTACCCATTAAGCATATGCTTGCCAGCATTTGTTATTTTCTACTTTTTTATTATAGCCAGCCAAATTGGTATGAAATGGTACCTTATTGTGGTTTTCATTTGCATTCTCCTTAATGCCTAATGAAGTCGAACATCTTCATGTGCTTATTGGCCATTTGTATTTCTTCTTTGGAATAATGTCTACTCAAGTTCATTTTTTCTTTCCTTTTTTCTTTCCTTTTTTCTTTCTTTCCTTTCTTTTTTCTCCTTTTTTTTCTTTTCTTTTCTTTCTTTTTCTTTTCTTTCTTTTTCTTTTCTTTTCTTTTCTTTTTTTTCCTTTCTTTCCTTTCCTTTCCTTTCCTTTCCTTTCCTTTCCTTTCCTTTCCTTTCCTTTTCTTTTCTTTTCTTTTCTTTTCTTTTCTTTTCTTTTCTTTCTTTCCTTTTCTGCAGAAGGAGAGGGAAAGAGAGAATCTTGGCCAGGGTGAAGCCCAAGGTGGGGCTCGATCTTACAACCCTGAGATCATGACCTGAGCCGAAATCAAGAGTTGGATGCTTAACTGACTGAGCCACCCAGGCACCCCTCAAATTCATTTTCTATTTTAAAAATTGAATTCTTTGTTTTTCACTTGTGGAATGCATTCTTTATATATTATGGATATACACCCTTAACAGAAACATGATTTGCAAATATTTCTGTGATTCTGTAGGTTGTCTTTTTACTTTCTGATAGGTTGTCTTTTTACTTTCTTGATAGTGTTGATACACAAAAGTTTTTAATTTAGGTGAAGTCTCATTTATCTATTTTTGTCTTCTGTTGCCCATTCTATTGATTAATATCTAAGAATCTATTGCCAAGTCCAGGGTCATAAAGATTTTCCCCTAAGAAAACTCTTCTAAGAGTTTTATGGTTTTAGCTCATATGTTTAGGTCATTGATCCATTTGATGTAATTTTATATATGGTATGAGGTATGGGTCCAACTTCATTTTTTTGCATGTGGTTATTCAGTTGTCCTAGAATTATTTGTCGAGGAGATTCTTCTTTCTCCATTAAATTGTCTTGGCATCTGGCTGAAAAATCAGTTGGTCATAGATGTGTGGGCTTATCTCTGGACTCTAAATTCTCTCCCTGCCATTTACTTTTGTGTGGGCTGAGTTTCTTGTTTTTCTCCATTTGATAACAGGATCATGGGGTTGATAGCACCATTTTCCAGAATCCCAAAAAACTTCACCTAACCATTGGGATGTTGGTGCTTTTGAGTGAACAAGAGATCCAGCAGACATGTGAGATGCTACAGCAGTGTAAACAGGAATTCATTGAGTAAGTAATCTACAGGAAAGGGGAAGGCTGGTCATCTTTTACTGGCCTCTCTTTGGTATCACAGACTTGGTTTTGCACTTAGGCAAACTTGTTTTTGTCATACGGTAACAAGGTTTGTTGACTCACCCAGTTGTACTTAACATTGGACCAGTGTCCGAAAGGCTTAAAATGGATTTAAAGCAAAAATTAAAAATTTTTATGGAAAGACTTTATACTAGTTTAGTAGGCAAATTTTGTTATTAACAGGACATCCCATTATTTTCTTTGAAAGGAAATTTTCTTCATTATGTATTGAACGGTATGGGATACTGTACTAGTGTTTTGTGCTGCTTAACACATTACAATCTTGGTGGCTTAGAACAATGAAGATTTATTATCTTATAGGTCTGTGGGGGTAGTCTGATATGGGTTTCACTAGGCTTAAAGTGTCAGCAGGGTTGTTTTCCTATCTGGGGGTTCAAAGGAAGAGTTTATTTCCTTGCTTTTATTTTTTATTTTTTTATTTTAAAAAAATTTTTTTTTTATTTCCTTGCTTTTAAAGCCCATCTTCTGTGGTATACGTATACAATGGAATATTACTCAGCCATTAGAAACGACAAAAAAAAAAAAAAAGAAAGAAACGACAAATACCCACCATTTGCTTCGACGTGGATGGAACTGGAGGGTATTATGCTGAGTGAAATAAGTCAATCAGAGAAGGACAAACATTATATGGTCTACTTCATTTGGGGAATATAAAAAACAGTGAAAGGGAATAAAGGGGAAAGGAGAAAAAATGAGTGGGAAATATCAGAAAGAGAGACAGAACATGAGAGACTCCTAACTCTGGGAAAAGAACGAGGGGTGGTTGAAAGGGAGGTGGGCGGGGGGTGGGGGTGACTGGGTGACGGGCACTGAGGGGGGCACTTGATGGCATGAGCACTGGGTATTATGCTATATGTTGGCAAATTGAACTCCAATAAAAAAATTAAAAAAAAAAAGCCCATCTTCTTGAGGCTACACCCACATTCTTTGGCTAGTCACCCCCTTCCTCTATCTTTGTCAGTAGCAGCTTTTTAGCACTCTGACCCATTTATCTCTGTGATAAAGTTATCACATACTGGCCATAGTAGGGACAGGTTCACTGCTTTTAAGGACTGTGATTTGATGGAGCCCACCCAGATAATTCAGGATAATCATCCCGTCTCAAACTCCTTAACCTTAATCACATCTGCAAAAGTCTGTCTGCCCTGTAAGATAGCCTATTTACAAATTCCAGAGAATAAGACGTGAATGTCTCTGGAGGGCCATTATTCTGTTACCACAATAACTCGAACATACAACACGATTTCTTACAAAGGTCTTCATTGTATTTCAAGAAATGCACCTTAATTTTCTTTTTTAAATAAGGTAGTTTTGTAAGATACCTATAACTGTTCAAGTAGTCTCTTTGGGTTCCAGGAAAACATTGCTATTCTGGGGGCAGAGTTGTTATTCTTTTTACTATAAATTTATTTTTTTATTTGTTATTTTTTTATTTATGATAGTTACACACCGAGAGACAGAGAGGCAGAGACACAGGCAGAGGGAGAAGCAGGCTCCATGCACCGGGAGCCCAACGTGGGATTTGATCCTGGGTCTCCAGGATTGTGCCCTGGGCCAAAGGCAGGTGCTAAACCACTGCGCCACCCAGGGATCCCTACTATAAAATTTTAATTTACGTGTACATGTGACCTAACAGCTTTATTTAAAGAATCATCTTCCCTACTCTTTACTCCTTTTTCTTAAGATTGATGAAGAATAAGAGAAACTTGAAAACTGACTCATTTGAAGAGGATTTTTAAAATTCAGTTATAATATTCAGGTCCCGTACTATTTTAATATGGCCTTGTAGAAATGGGTTCCCTAGTTCATTCGATAAGACGAGGTAAAAAGGATTTAAAAATTTTTATGTATATTATATATGAAACTGTGTAATATAATGACATGTGGGCCATTTCTCCTTTTCCATTGTTTTGAAGATAAGATATTTTTTGGGACCCCTGGGTGGCTCAGTGGTTGAGCGTCTGCCTTTGGCTCAGGGAGTGATCCTGTGATCTTGGGATCGAGTCCCACATTGGGCTCCCTGCATGGAGCCTGCTTCTCCCTCTGCCTCTGTCTCTGCTTCTTTCTTTGTGTCTCTCATGAATAAATAAGTAAAATCTTTAAAAAAAAAAATAAAAGATATTTTTCTTGAGCAAAATCATGAGCTGATGGAGTTTGGAGTCTGCAAAGAATACTTCTTTGTCTTGATCTTTGCTCACTGATGGATATAAATGTTTTCTCTCTGTCTTAATCTAAAATTCAAAATAATTGTTTGAAAATTAAATATTTACAATTTCCTTATGTAAGATAAAACTTTATACCTTACCTCACAAAGCAGAACAATGTTACCTGGTTTAAGAGTAAGTCCTGATACTTTATTTCCAGATAGTTTTTTATTAAATGAAACTGAAAGCAGCTGCATTTTCTTGACTGCCATTGGGATAATCTTGCTAAGAAGTTGTTTCAGGGTAGATAAAATATTTGTTTAGGGAAGTTTTTTTTTTTTTTAACCTATGAAAATCAGGTCACAGGGTTTTAATCACTGAAGCTTTATCCTGAGCTATGTGAGGATTTAACTGAGTTCCTCTCTTTTATGTCTCTTGGTGCCTTTTGTGGCTAAATGCCAAATCTGAGTCCTTTTAAGCATGTCAGGGTTCGTGTGCATAGGAAATGAAGAGCAGCCTTAATAGTTCCTAAGAATTTTTGACATGACAGGATGAAAACAGTAATTGTAGTTTTTCAAATTCAGCAAAGCTTTTGAAATAGGACAAAGTTACACTGCCAAAAATCTGCAGTGCAGGCAAAAATTTTTTGAAGATCCTTTTTTCAAAAGCTGGAAAGATTCAAAACCAGCAAGTAGAGTAAGCCTCCCCAGGCCTCTTCTTCCACCTTCTCCTCTGCCACATTTACTCTCTTAAAAAGTATATAGTGCAAAATTAATTTATTTCTGAGGAGAAGGAGAATCAGAATTGGCTGTTTAGATGGATTAGAAGTGCCTTGTTTCCCTAAAAGGAAAAAAATATCTCCTACAAAAAGAACCACATATATACATACACATGAATACACACATGCACACCACACTTATAGCCCTGGTAAGTAAAATGTATTATTTAACTTTTTTTTCCTACATTACTGTTCTACTTTTTATTTATTTATTTATTTATTTATTTATTTATTTATTTATTTATTTATTATTTATTTATTTATTTATTCTGTTCTACTTTAATCTCAGCCTTTGTGCTTGGTATACTTAGAAAGACTCAGTAAACGGCATTGTTGATCTCAACCTTTTGTGTTGTAAAGATCCCAAATTAAAATAAAAGAAAGGAAAACATTGAAATTGAATAGACTAATATATACTTCACTGGCTTTTTATTTTTTATTTTAAAAATTATTTATTTATTTATTACTCATGCGAGACACAGAGAGAGAGAGGCAGAGACATAGGCAGAGGGAGAAGCAGGCTCTACGCAGGGAGCCCAACGCGGGACTCGATCCCAGGTCTCCAGGATCATGCCCTGGGCCGAAGGCAGCGCTAAACCGCCAGGCCACCAGGGCTGCCCTTCACTGGCTTTTTAAATTGAAATATTAAATAAATGGGGCTAAGTTCAGATTTAATGAAACCTGTAGTGCTATATACAGATTTTAAAGAAATGGGTAGTTGAATATTTGTTTTTTTGGGGTGTTTTTTGTTTTTAAGGGATGTTATCTGATCAGAAACAGAACTTTGGGGCAGCCCAGGTGGCTCAGCGGTTTAGCGCCGCCTTTGGCCCAGGGCCTGATCCTGGAGACCCTGGATCGAGTCCCACATCAGGCTCCCTGCACGGAATCTGCTTCTCCCTCTGCCTGTGTCTCTGCCTCTCTCTCTGTGTTTCTCATGAATAAATAAATAAAATATTAAAAAAAAGAAAGAAACAGAACTTTGATTTCAGTTCTTAAGCTAACGGCTCATGTAGCTCTATCGATTTTGAATGAATTATTCAGTGTCCAGTAAACGCCGAAGCTTTAAATGTATCCCTTGTGACTTTTCTTTGTGAGATGTAGAACACAAACAGTGCAGTGGCTCTAAGTAGATAGTCTGACAAATATGCAGTACTTCTTAGTTCCAGTATCACTCTTCTTGTACCTAAATGTTCCCCATAAGCCTGAGGTAGCACCAAATAGTAAGGTAAAGCAGGACAAGAGCGAGGAGGGAAGAGGAAAAAATACCCACGGACCAGTGTTTGGTTCCTAATCATTGCCTCAGATGTCATTCAGTTGAAGAGTATGCTCACTGGTGTCCCAGGTGGAACAGTTTTGTCTGATGACAAAGAGCACCAGGCAAACCACTGAATTTCTCTCCCTCTTGGTAAATCCTAGGGAAGGTTGAAAGAGTTTCTGTTCCTGCTCCAAAGGCAGGCTTTAGATCCTGTTTCATGGTTCCATTTTTTGTTGTTCTTGATACCCCATCTCATTCTAAAGATTTGAGGTAGTTTGTAATGAGGACATAGATACGAAAGAGAATGTTAAAGTCAGGGAGCTCAGAAACCGTAAAGATGGGATGGGGAGAAAATGTTTACCTGAAAACCAAGGAAATGTTCTAATTGTACTTGAACATTAGAATTTAGTAGTTTTCTGGCAGCCCCATTGACTTAGTGGTTTGGTGCCACCCTTGGCCCGGGGTGTGATCCTGGAGACCGGGGATTGAGTCCCACGTTGCGCTCCCTGCATGGAGCCTGCTTTTCCCTCTGTCTGTGTCTCTGCCTCTCTCTCTCTCTCTGTCTCTCATGAGTAAATAAGTTTAAAAAAAATCTTAAAAAAAAAGAATTTAGTAGTTTTCAAGTACTGGTATACTTGAACTGTATTCCACAAACACATCGATTATTACAGTTCTTTCTGATAAAAAGGACCATAGCAATTTTTTTTAGGAAAGAATCCTTTGCTTGTTCTTTTTTTTTTTTTTAAGGATTTAATTTATTTATTCATGAAAGACACAGGAGAGAGAGAGAGAGAGACAGAGACAGAGACACAGACAGAGGGAGAAGCAGGCTCCATGCAGCGAGCCTGATGTGGGACTTGATCCCGGGTCTCCAGGATCACACCCTGGGTTGCAGGCGGCGCTAAACCGCTATGCCACCGGGGCTGCCCCCTTTGCTTGTTTTTAATGCAAGAAAAACTTGTCATGTAAATATTAACTCAAAATGATGATGAGCAGTGTCTTCAGGAATTTTGCAGAAGATACAGTGGTTCATATGGTTCTCTCTTGTATTGATCCCTAGAATTTGAGGTTATAACATTAGACATAATCCAGTAAAAACATATTAGGGGGAAACTAAACCAATGGTATGGTGCTTTTGGGTGATCTAACTATGCAGAGTTAGGACCCCCCCACCACGTCCTCCCTCTTGGCCCCCCCTATGTATAGTTAGTACTAAACTGTTTTTCTCATGTAAGTTTGGTTGACTGCACTTTGATAGGATTGAATGGCAGTCTTTCATATTGAATTCTTTGGCTGTTACTTGAAAAGGAGATGTGTTGTTGGTTAAAGCTACAGGCCTTGGGTAAAAGTGCAGAACTTGGCTTATGTTTTGGAATATCCCACTTATTAGAGGTGGTAATAGGGATTCTTATGATGAAGGCAATTTTTCTTGAATATCTGTCCAAAATATTTAGTTTCTTACTGAAAGAGATTCTATCTTGTGCAATAATATGGTTTTGAAGTTTTAGGGAAATATATATTTTTTTAAAGATTTTATTTATTTGAGAGAGAGAAAGCTTGAGCAAGGTTGGGGAAGGCAGAGTGAGAGGTAAAAGCAGACTCCCCACTAAGCAGAGAGTCCAACGCAGGGCTCCATCCTAGGACCCTGGATCATGACCTGAGCTGAAGGCAGATGTTTAACTGACTGACCCCCCCCCAAGTGCCCCTAAGAGAATCTTTGCCATGAAGATTCCTAGGCTACAAAGGGTCTTTGTATGGCTTTGGTTCAATATAAAAATAACATTTTTGTTACCGGAGATCTATGGAGTACCTATTTTATATAAGACTGTGCCAGGTGCTGGGGATATAGGAATAGACAAGATGGATGGACTCCCTGGCCTCATGAGGCTTGCAGAAGACTATGTGTGGTGAGCTGATTTTTAGCTAGGTTTCATCTTGGCACTGCAGGGCCATTTCTGGCTGAAGCTTGAGTCTGTTTAAGGCATCTGGGAAGAAGCAGGATGGTAAGGTTTTACTTAACAGAAAAGTAATACATGCACATGTGAAACTAATATAATGTATCTCAATTATACATCAGTTAAAATGAGGTAATAATGTATTAGTTTTGGAGAAGTCAAAATTGCAGATAAACAAGTATATCGCTTTTAATCCTACCACTAAAGATGACTATTAACGATCTCACACTTGTTTATATGCATGTGTGTAGTTTTTTCTTTAAGGTGTAATTTACTTACAGTAAAATGCACAGATCTTAAGTGTAGTTGATGAGTTTTAACAAACACCTACACTCACGTAACTTCAGCCAAATCAAAATGTAGTACATTGTCATCACTCTGCAGTTCCCTCGTGACCTTTTCCAAAAAATTCACTTCTCCCAGAAATAATTGTTGTTCTGATTTCTATTTCTATAGATTAATTTTGCTTGTTCATGAATGTCATATAAATAAAATCATTCAGTATATACATTTTTGTGTTTGGCTTCTTTTGTATCTGTGCAGTATAAAAAGTTGTGTTTGGCTTCTTTTGCTTCTATATTTTTATATTAGCTTTTTAATAGGTAATACACTTATATGGTTCAAAAATTTTTTTATTTTTATTTTTATTATTTTTATTATTTTTAAAGATTTTATTTACTCATGAGAGACACAGAGAGAGAGGCAGAGACACAGGCAGAGGGAGAAGCAGGCTCCATGCAGGGAGCCCGACATGGGACTCAAACCCAGGTCTCCAGAATCAGGCCCTGGGCTGAAGGCAGCACTAAACCCCTGAGCCACCTGGGCTGCCCGGTTCAAAATTTTAAAGATAAATCGTTAGCAACAATTTGGCAATATTTATAAAAATTCTTCAAGAATAGGGACGCCTGGGTGGCTCAGTGGTTGAGTGTCTGCCTTTGGCTTAGGTCATGATCCCAGGATCCTGGGATCAGGTCCTGCATCGGGCTCCCAGAGGAGAGCCTGCTTCTCCCTCTGCATATGTCTCTGCCTCTCTCTCTCTGTGTCTCTCATGAATAAGTAAATAAAATATTTTTTTAAAAAGTCTTCAAGAACAGACAACCTTTTTTGTCTCAGTAGTTCAATTTCTAGGAGCCAAACCTAAGGAAATATGAATTTAGCTACATACTCAACCATAGCTGATAAAGGAAAGCTCTTTACAGAAGAATTCCAACTGGTAAATGTAGAAGTTATGATGAAATTAGAACATCACCATTTTGCAACCCCTGACAAAATAATGGATAAAGACAATGATTAGCAATGGCTGTTAAGATTTTTTTTTTAAGATTTTGTTTATTTATTCATGAGAGACACAGAGAGGCAGAGATATAGGCAGAGGGAGAAGCAGGCTCCATGCAGAGAGCCTGATGCGGGACTGTGACTCCAGGACCACACCCTGAGCCAAAGGCAGATGCTTAACCACCCAGGCATCCCAGCTGTTAAGACTTAATGGCAAAAGTCTATATATATATATATATATATATATGTAGATATATATATATATATATATATTTTTTAAAGATTTTATTTATTCACGAGAGACACAGAGAGAGAGATAGAGGCAGAGACACAGGCAAAGAGAAGCAGGCCCCATGCAGGGAGCCTGACACGTGACTTGATCCCGGGTTTCCGGGATCACACCCTGGGCTGAAGGTGGCGCTAAACCGCTGAGCCACCAGGGCTGCCCGCAAAAGGCTATATTTTTATAAATATTGCCAAATTGCTGCTAAAGATGTGCTACTACTTTATGCCTCCACGATTGTTAGATGAGTAAAATGGTGTTTGCAGCTTGTGGAAATAATGAAATAAAACCCAAGAGATGAGCAACACAGTAAATGTCTTTGTTAGTCAGAACTGTCATTTCTTGACGTTTTCCTCTAAGTACTGATAAACTGGTATTGAGTAACTATAGGGCGAGTTTGGGAATTCTTGTGTTTCTAGTTGGTGTGCACAGAATGTGTTAATTTTGAAATTAGAAGGATGATTAGATAATATTGTTAGCAAAAGAAAAAAACCCCAGCAATTCCATTTTTGTAATATTTGACTTTGTATAATAACTATGTTTAAAATATAATGGCCCTCTCAGCTTAAACAGTTACAAAAATCTAATGTTTTTTCCGTTGCAGTGACATTTCTGGGGGCAAACCCCTAGAAGTAGAGATGGCAGGGATAGAATACATGAATGATGATCCTGGCATGGTGGATGTTCTTTATGCCAAAGTCCATATGAAAGATGGCTCCAACAGGTATGTTTCTGGAATGCTTTTTTGCTTTTATCAAGAGGTTCCTAAAAAAAAAATTCCTAGAAGTTCAGCGAGTTTTGATTCCTTTTCTTTGCGATCTTATGATTGTAAAAAAAAAAAAATTCTTTCTTTTTTTAAAATAGTAAGCTGATATCATTTATTTATTTATTTATTTATTTATTTATTTATTTATTTATTTATTTATGATAGTCACAGAGAGAGAGGCAGAGACACAGGCAGAGGGAGAAGCAGGCTCCATGCACCGGAAGCCCGATGTGGGATTCGATCCCGGGTCTCCAGGATCGCACCCTGGGCCAAAGGCAGGCGCCAAACTGCTGCGCCACCCAGGGATCCCGTAAGCTGATATCTTAAAAGAGGAATTAGTTGTTGGAAAAAGTATCAGATTTTAATTGATAGTTATTGAGTTACTTTGGTGGTAGATATTGATTATAACAATCTAGTTTTTATGAGCTCAGTGCTTTCTTCATGTTTTTCAGGGTAATAGGAAGCAGGAAGGATGGCCTTTTAGGATAGTAGTTGGAAAAGTGACATAATACCTGTCTAGTGATTACCAGGACAAAGTGGGAATGAGGGATGCCTGGGTGGCTCTGTGGTTGAGCGTCTGCCTTCCAGCTCCGGCCATGATCCTGGAGTCCCCAGATGGAGTCCCACGTCAGGCTCCCTGCATGGAGCCTGCCTCTCTGCCTATGTCTCTGCCTCTCTCTCTTTCTCTCTGGGTCTCTCATGAATAAATAAATAAAATCTTAAAAACAACAACAAAAAAACAAAGTGGGAATGATAACTACACAAACTCTGTAAGGCTTTTAGGTAAGTTAATCTACATGAATACTTAGAACAGTGCTTAGTGCATATAAACATCATCAAAACACACATCAAATGTTTACTGTTTTTTACCTGTGTTATTACCACACTTAGATCACTTATAAGGATTCTCAGTTTGCAACCCAGGCTATTTCTGAGGCTAGTCTAGGCATCCAGAGCCATTTCCAAGGTTAATAACACCATTTATTAGTCTAGTCAAGGTCTTCAGTGAGCAGAGGAGCCAAACTTGAATTGGAAGTTTGTTTTTGTGGTCTTTTTATTAAGACAGCATAGAACAGAGCTCATGCTGAACCAGGAACCTTGTAGAGAAAATCAAAGTCTCTAGGCAGGCCCCCAAGTTGATTTGCTTTTGTAGAGGATCCCTTGTAAGGTTTCTCAGCTCAAATTGATTATCTCAATTATCTCCTATTTCAATTCAGTTGGAAGTGAATTTTTGGAGGAAGGTAGGAAGAGATGGTATAGAATCAAATGTTGTATGTATTTTGGACCAGATTTGTCTCTTCATAGATACCTGGCATGTGCTAAAATAGCATACTAATGACCTTGCCTTAAAATACAGGGGCACATTGTTCCTATGGGATATCCTAAAACATTTCTGCCAGGTTGGAATTTGATATCTAGTATGGATTACTTACTTTGTGTTGTAAGTTATAACTATTCCAAATGTCTTCACCATGTTATAGGGCTGCTATATAAGGGGCAGATTACTTTTCAGTTTTGTGAACAAAAACAGTGAATGATAAGGTAATCTCAAACTTTTTGACCACATAATCACTTTCATTTCTTAATTATTGAGGATACCAAAGAGCCTTTCTTTATATGGGTAATAGTTATCAATATTTACCTTATTAGAAGTTAAAATTGCGAAATTTAACATTTGATAGTTCATTAAAAATAGTAAGATATTTTTTGTTTATATAAATAACATATTTTTCATTAAAAAAATCTATTTTCCAAACCAAAAATATTTAGTGAGAAGATAGGCATTGTTTAACATTTTTGTAAATTTCTGTAATAGAAGACAGTTGGGTTCTCATATCTGCTTCTCTATTGAGTGTATTGCAGTATGTTGTTTTGATTGAAGTATACAAGAAAATCTGGACTCACACAGAAATGTATTTGGAAAAACGAAGAGTACTTTAATGGTATTTTCAGACAATGTTGGCTATTTGGTACTACACTAAAACTTGACAAGTTACAAGTTACATTGAAAAGGTCATTTGCAATGTGAAATCAGAAACCAGATCAGTTAACATTTCATACACTTGCCTTAAAATCTGTTGGTCTCTTTTGCATTTTGAGTGGATCTTTAACCTATGCACAGTTTTATATTGGTCATTTAGAAAATATTGGTTTACTGAGTTATGGAGGTCTTCCAAATGTTGTCACATTTCATTATGCAATATATATTTTTTCATTATGCAATATTAAAAATGTATTACTCGCACTCTAATTTCATCATAATCTTTAAGTATTAGGAAGCTGCTGTCAACCTCATGGTGGCAGATACAGATTTTCTAAAAATTCTAATTTTCACTTGAAAGCTTGAATTTTATTATTGGCCCAAAATACTGTTTTTCTTGAAGTTCTTTTTTGAGAAAATGTCTGTCAAATAACCAAGTCTGAATAACCATAATTTGTCTGTCAGTCGTTCTTTCAAATACAAATGGTGTTCATGGACAAAGAGGCTAGTTCAGCTCCAGCTCTAACAATCTCACAAGTGCTTTTCCTCCAGACAACCATCTACTTTGGTATACAGCCGAACTGCTTTATACATACTATCATTTTTATCACACAAGGATATTAAAAAGGCATGTACTTAAGGCCTGGGATTTAATAAAATTGATTATTTTTACTGTTTCATCAAGGATAAATAAAATTGGGACACCTGGGTAGCTCAGTGGTTGAATGTCTGCCTTCGGCCCAGGTTGTGACCCTGGGGTCCTGGGATCGAGGCCCACATTGAATTCCCCTCGGGGACCTGCTTCTCCCTCTGCCTATGTCTCTGCCTCTCTCTGTCTCTCATGAATAAATAAATAAAATCCTAAAAAAAAAAAAAAAGGATAAATGAAACTAGGTTTGTTTTTTTTTTAAACTGTGAATGTGTAGGGAAGAATATACTACTGCTAGTACAATTTGATGCTCCTGTCTTCATTCATGCTAAGATGCCAATAGTTTTACCCAGCATTGCTTTTGCACTGTCCATGTGAATGTCATTACAGTGAAAAAGGCAAATAATGTCATACAATTATTATAAATATAGTTTTGACTTCATAGACTCCCCTCAGAAAGTCTCAGGTACCTTCAAAAATCCACAAGCCTTTGATCTAGGTAACGTTTTATTTCTAACATTGAAGATTGCATAGTTTCTAGGGAAATTATAACTAACTTGTTTCACAGTTACTCTTACCTGGCACTGTGCTTAGATTGTATTATCCCCATTTTATCTTTGCAAGATCTGTGTAAGATAGATGCTATTAGTATGCCTATTTTATAGATAGGGAGGTTCAGAGAGTTTAAGTAGTTCAGCTAAGGAATGCGGAGACAGCAAAACCACGCTCTGCATCTCTGTGTAAGAATAAAGGTTTTCAGTGTGTGTATGCTAGGTTAAGTAGGATAGACTATGTTTCATTTCTTATTTCTTGAGTAAAATGGAAAGTTGTGATGTACTTTTTTTTTGAAAGTGGTAAAATTCACATAACATAAAAAATCACTATTTCAACCATTTTAAAGTATACAATTTTGTGGCATTAAGGACATTAACAACGTGTGCAACTATCACCACTGTGTAGCTCCAGAACATTTTAATCACCCCAAAAGGAAATCCTGTATGCATTAACCAGTCACTCCCCATTCTTCTACACCCCTCTTTTCTGCCCTCCCCAGTTCCTGGCAGACATTAGTCTACTGACTGCCTCCATGGATTTGCCTATTGCGGGTATTTCTTATAAATGGAATCACATAATATGTGGCCTTTTATGTCTGGCTTCTTTCACTCAGCATAATGTTTTTCGAGGTGTATCCATGTTGTAGCATGGATCAGTACCTTGTTCCTTTTTAAGGCTGAGTGACATTTCATTCATTGTATGAAGAGACCACATTTTTGTTTATCCATTCATGGACATTTGGGTTGTTTCCACCTTAACTATTGTGAATAGAGCTGACTTCAATTCTTATGGGCTGACTCACTTTTAAAATGTATCAAAGTTTTTATTTTCTTGATTAACCTTGTAGTTTTATAGGGCTTCATAGCCACTCTGCCTGACCTATGTTTGTTTGTTTCCTTATTATCTATTACGGGATTTATTTAATTTCTGTTCATACTAGTTTAAACCTTACTGTTATAAATCTGAAATCTTGATGGCCTATAGATATATATACAGCTAAAACATGAAGCTATATGGAAAATTTAGATAGGATTACAGCATTTCATTAAATAAAATAGTGAATTCTTCCTAATCTCTGGCTTCAAGTCTGCTTTAACATACATATATCACAGACTCCACAGTTTTTATTTACTCTATTCTTGGTGGCCTCCAGAGGGAAAAAGAGAGGTCAGTGGGAAGAGATAATAAAATCATTACTTTGAGTTTGTCCATTGGGTATCTTTACCTTTTGTTTTAATGGTTAGATCCTTGGTTCTGTAGAAGGTCTTTAAGGGTCAAGATTAATAGGTTTTTGAGATTGGAAGAAAATAAGAGCTATAGAAGCTAGATGGCTTTTGAAGACAGTGCTCAGATAATTGGTACCCACATTAATGGAACAGGGAGTACTTCAAAGGTGAATATACCCTTATTTCCCCCATAGATCCAGACCTTACAAATTTTGCACACTGACTGTTGTCAAGGCTTTGTAAATTGAAAGGTCTTATGAGATATCTACTGAATCCACTTGTGCGATCAACCAAGAACATTTATGAGTAATTCCCATCTCTCTTACTGCTCTATTTATTTTTCTGTTGCCTAGCCCTCTTTCACAAGGAGAGACATGTGTATGTTGTTTCAAAAACGATTTGTAAATTTCCCTCCTCAAATTTGTGGGAATTACTAAGAAATTTAAGCACCTCTTATTTAATTCAATTTTAAAACTATTTGAATGCCTCCTTTGTGCAAGGTATTTTGGAAGGCTGTGCAAATTGATACAGAAAGGAACATTAAATCTGTTTGTTTATATGAAGAGATACTGCTCAGTGCAGGAGGCATGGGAGAGAGGCTATGTTGTATTAAAATACATTCAGCTTTCTTTATGTGATTTCATATAGTTTAAGTCAGAGATTTCTTCCCTTAAAATGATTGAATGTGGGGATCCCTGGGTGGCGCAGCGGTTTGGCGCCTGCCTTTGGCCCAGGGCGTGATCCTGGAGACCCTGGATCAAATCCCACGTCGGGCTCCCGGTGCATGGAGCCTGCTTCTCCCTCTGCCTGTGTCTCTGCCTCTCTCTCTCTCTGTGTGACTATCATAAATAAATAAAAATTAAAAAAAAATCTTTAAAAAAAAATGATTGAATGTGAAGTGCCTGACCTTTAAAAGGATGGAGCCACTTAGGTCAAATTTTTCCTCTGGAAACTTTGAGCTAGGACAGCTTTGGTTCACTTACTGATACATCCTTGGGTTTGGTAAAGCATGACTGGGTAAGGCATTTGTGGCAGTCTTCTCATTACTCAGTGGTCAGCTGTTGCTTAAGACTTAAGCATTCAGCACAGTGGCTCTTTGTCTGGCATTGTCACACAAGCTTCATCCTTGCCCCTCTAAAAATGGCTTCCTCACATTTGGTAGAGAACACTAAGTCAGCTCATCAGCTTCCTTCCTTTTCCCATCACAGCCATCCCCCTGTGCTCCTTCATTTCACTCTCTTTCTGAAGAACGGCATACATCTCTGAGAAGGCTAATCTCTATTCTCCTGACCTCATCCCTTCTTATTTCTTCAGACCCCTGACACCATTAGTTCTTCCACCCTGCAGGGTATTTCCAGTCTTTTCCCTCAGGCATTTTTCAAAAACCCCACATGTGAGATGCAGTAGACTCTAGTGCTTCCATCTTAAGGAGGAGGGAGATGTACATGATTAAAGTACGCTGAGGTGAGGCCTATGATTGAGATTCTAGGGTGCGTAGACAGGCAGGAAATCTCTGCTCATGTGTGGGCAAGTTTTGTAAAGGAAGGCTTCACAGAAAGAATCCTTCACAGAGGAGGTTTCTTTGCTGAATAAGGCATTCGCAGGTCAAGAGAGTAAGGAGCATTTTAAGAAAAGGGAATAAGTAGGAAGTGCAGATCTAGAAGCACTATTATATGTCGTATAAAGGGAGTTGGATTTTCTTTTGGTTTATTTGTTTATTCAACAAAAATTTATTGAGTGCCTGTTATTTGCCAGGCCCTGTGCTAGGCTGTGAATATAGAATGGTGAATAAAGCCAGGCACAGTCATTATCCCTATGTACTTTACAGACTAATGGAGGAAACAGATGCTAACAAATAACATGTAAATGTGCAGTTGACCCTTGAACAACATGGGTTTGAACTGCATGAGTCCACTTATGTATATTTTTTCAATAAATACAGTACAGTACTGTAAATCTATTTTCTTTAGGATTTTTAAAGAAAATTTATTTATTTATTCATGAGAGACACAGAGAGAGGCAGAGACATAGGCAGAGGGATAAGCAGGCTCCCCACGGGGAACCTGTTATGGGACTCAATCCCGGCACTCTGGGATCATGCCCAGATGCCCAACTGCTGAGCCACCCAGGCATCCCTCCTTAGGATTTTCTAAATAACATTTTCTTTTCTCTAGCTTACTTTATTGTAAGAATACAGTATATAATATATATAACATACTGTAACACATAACAAAATATGTGTTAATCAACTCTTTATGTTAGCAGTAAGGCTTCCCATCATCTGTTGTCTGTCAGTAGTTAAGTTTTAGATGACTCAAAAGTTATCCATAGATTTTCAGTGCCCTTAACCCCCTCATTGTTCAAGGGTCAACTGTAATTGTAAGTGTGATAAAGATGAAGCAGTGGGAAAATGGTGGTTTGTTAGAGGAAACTGTAATAGCAATGTAGACTGAGAAGGGCAGGGTCAGAGAAGGCCTCTCTCAGGAATCGATGTTGAATGGAGATCTAAAGAAGTGAGAATTTGCAGGCAAAGGAGAAGTGGGAAGGTTCTTCCCATCTTTTGTTCTAGGCAAAAGAAAATACAGAGCAAAAGCCCCGAGGCAAGAAAAAGTCCAGCAAATTCCAAATATGGATGAAGTTTAATGAGGGACAGGTAGGGTAACATGAGATGGCCATGCGAAGAAATTAGAGAGGCTTGGATCGACTTTATCTAGTGACACTAGATAAAAGAAATAAGATTAAACACAAACAGAATAAATAAAAAGAGATCCAAAAAAAAAAAAAGAGATCCATATTAAGATAAATCTTAATGGAACTGCAGAGCACCAAAGACACAAGATCTTAAGTCACCCACAAAGGAGTAACATATGTTATAAGGAACTCTCAGTAGCAATAGTGGAAGTCAAAAGACAGCAGAATTATTTTCTAGAGAAAATAATGGTGAACCTGGAATTGTGTACTCAGAAAAAAAATATCTTTAAGAACAAAGGTGAAATGGAGGCACCTAGGTGGCACAGTCAGTTAAGCATCCGGCTATTGGTTTTGACTCAGGTTATGATCTCTGGGTCCTGAGATCAAGCCTCGCATCAGATTCTGTGCTTAGTGTGGAGTCTGCTGGAGACTCTCTCTTCTTTTCCCTTTGCCTCTCTCACTCATGCACTTTCTCTCAAATAAATAAATCTTAAAAAAAGAAAAGAATAGGGGTGCCTGAGTGGCTCAGTTGGTTATGTGTATGACTATTGGTTTTGGCTCAGGTCATGATCTCACAGTTGTGGGTTCGAGCCCTGCATTAGCTCAGTGAGGAGTCTGCTTGAGATTCTCATTCCCTCCCCCTCAGCTCCTCCGTCTACTCCTCTCTCTCTCAAATAAATAAAATCTTTTTAAAAAAAATGAACAAAGGTGAAATGAAGATTGTTGCAGGTGAACAAAAACTCAGAGAATTTATTATTGTGAGATGTCTGTAGTAAAGGAATGTATAAAGGACATATATTTTTGTTAAATAGATTAAAAGATTTATTTATGTTAAAATTTTTATTAATTTATGTTAATTTTATTTATTTATGAGAGAGAGACTGTGTGTGAACAAGCACAAGCAGGAGGAGAGCCAGAGGGAGAAGCAGACTCCCCATTGAGCACGGAGCCCAACATGAGGCTCATCCTAGGACCCCAGGACCATGACCTGAGCCAAAGGCAGATGCTTAACTGACTAAGCCACCCTGGCACCCTAAAGGATGTATTTCAAGAAAAGGAAAATGAATTTAGAATGTCTGAGATATAGGAAGGTTAGTATGAGATGCAGAAAAGAATGGCAAATACATAAAATGGCAGACACTGTTTACATAAAATATTTTATAGTGGGGAGAGCTTTTTAAAAAGATAGAGCTAAAAATAAATATTTAAAAAAGGGAACCAACATTGTTCAGTTAACATAAATGTCAGCTAAGAGCATTGTAAGTCAAGCCTGAGGAGAATTCTAGATTTTAAATATTTCCGTTTTTTTTTTTTTTGGGGGGGGGGGATGTGTTAAGATATTTTTTTACTGTTAAGTCAAATGCATACAGTAAAAATTTAAAACTAAGTCTAAAATAGGGTGTATAAATAGGAAACAAGCAGAGAGAAAAAGAACAAAGGAACAAATACAAATTTATAAAAAGGAGCAAGAAGCATAGTAAAAAGTGGGATGAATATTTAAACATAGGATGATAAGTCCAGAGATATATGTATTAATGATACATGTTAATAAACTCACTGGTTAAAAAAGATAAGATTAAACAAAATTCAGTTATATGCTGTTTACCAGAGATCCATCCATCCATGAGGTAGTAGAAAGCAAAAAGATACACTGGGCAAATACCAAAAGGAAGTTTGCATAACAGAATTAATATCAAACATGTTATTCTTAGCAGTAGAGAGAGGACTGTTACATAATGATAAACAATTTACCAAGATGATATAATTTTAAACTTGTATGAACCCACTAGAATCGCCCCAAAGTAGATTAAACCAAATTTATACAAACTTTTTACTGGAGAGAAATTGAGAAATCATGTTCATAGAAGGAGATTGTAACATATCTTCCAATTATTGGTAGGTCAAGCAGATGTAAAATCAGTAAAGATACAGAAGGTTTTGACAATGAACAAATTTAATGTAGTAGTCATTTCTGGAATTATAAAACCTAGCAATTAGAGAATTCATATTCTTTTCAGGCATATGGAACAGTTGGGAAAAAATGGATTACACAGTAGATCATAAAGTAAGACTTAATAAATTTCAGTGAGTTGGTATATTATAAATCACATTTTCTGACCAGAAATAAAGCAAGTTTATCTACAATTACCAAGTTGCTAGAAATAATAAGAGTTTAGCAAAGTGATTGACTATAAAATTAGTATAATAAAATCAATTGTCTTTCTGTGTACTGGCAACAAACAGATAATGTCATTTAAAAAAGATACCAGCCCTGTGACTTGCTTTGACTAATAGAATGGGATAGGAATGATTCATAAAACTGTCAGTGCTAGGCCTTAAGAGATCTTACAGCTTTTCCTCTCTCTTTCTTTCTTTCTTTCTTTCTTTCTTTCTTTCTTTCTTTCTTTCTTTCTTTCTTCTTCTTCTTCTTCTTCTTCTTCTTCTTCTTCTTCTTCTTCTTCTTCTTCATTTACTCATGAGAGAGACAGAGAGGCAGAGACATAGGCAGAGGGAGAAGCAGACTCCCTTCGGGGAGCCCAGTGTGGGACTCGATCCCTGGGCCCTGGGATCACGACCTGAGCCAAAGGGAGAGGCTCAACCACTGAGCCACCCACCTGTCCCCAGCTTTTGTTTTCAAAGTTAACCTTTCAGGACACAGTTGCTTTTTAGGGAAGTCCAAACTCTCCAGCTGGAAAAAAAGACCATGAGGAAAAGAATTAAGGTGTCCCAGTTGACAGTACCAAGGCTCCCATCATGTGAATGGGGCCGTCTTGGATCCTCCAGACCCAGTCTAGCTGCCCAAAGAGGAAGCAGACAAAAAAAAAGTAAAAAAGAATAATTATAAATTATAGTAGATTCTACAAAAGAAACAAACAAGAGGATAAGAAGAATAACATAGGGGACATGCTTCAGATGCAATGTCCAGGGGAGGCATCTCCAAGGAGTTGACATTTGAGTTCAGACTTAAAGAACACAAGGGAATGGTGGTAAGGGGGGTACTAGGCAGAGGGAAGAGAAAGTGCAAAGACCTCGAGAGAGAGCCTAGTGTGTTTCAGCGCTTGAAGAATACCAGGGGAGATACACAAGGGAGATGAGGCCAGAGAGGCAGACAGAAACTTGATTATACAAGGTCACTACAGTTGGTAAAGAATTTGTACTGTTTTCCTAGGTGCACTGAAGGATTTTAAGCAATATAGTGACATGATCTTTCATTTTAAAAAGGTATTGTGTGGTAAAATGGATTAGCGGGGAAAAGAATGCAAGTCAGGTCATATTGCAATCCAGGCTGCAGTTGAAAGTAAGTAACCAGGTTAGAGTGATGACCATGAAGAAAAAAAAAATAAAATGAAAAGATACCATCCATTTACAGTAGCACCAAAACCCATTAGGTACTTAGGAAATAACTATACCAAAGTATGTGTAAGACCTTTTTGCAGAAAATTATAAATTATAAATAAATTGTGATTGCTCATGTTCATTGATAGACTTAGTTTCATAAAGATACCAGTTCTCCTCAAATGATCCTATATAAATTTGATGTAATTATGAGACTACATATATAATTGAATCTTTTTTTTTTAATTTTTATTTATTTATGATAGTCACAGAGAGAGAGAGTGAGAGGCAGAGACACAGGCAGAGGGAGAAGCAGGCTCCACGCACTGGGAGCCCGACGTGGGATTCGATCCCGGGTCTCCAGGATCGCGCCCTGGGCCAAAGGCAGGCGCTAAACCGCTGCGCCACCCAGGGATCCCTACATATGTAATTGAAATGAAGAGCCAGGAACAGGAGGGGAAAGTATTTAAAAGTCATTATAGGAATCCAGGTGAGAAACAAGGCCTGAACAACAGTAACAACGAGAATTGATATGTAGATTCAAGAAGAGTAAAATCTGCTTGATTTGGCAGTTTTCTTTTTTTTTTTTTTTTTTAATTTTTATTTATGATAGTGACAGAGAGAGAGAGAGGCAGAGACATAGGCAGAGGGAGAAGCAGGCTCCATGCACCGGGAACCCGATATGGGATTCGATCCCAGGTCTCCAGGATCGCGCCCTGAGCCAAAGGCAGGCGCCAAACCGCTGCGCCACCCAGGGATCCCCATTTGGCAGTTTTCTGTAGGTGGAGTGTAGGAGTCAGATGAATATGATCCATTATGACTAAGCTGGTTTATCTCAGGAATACAAAGTGAATTAAGACCAGGAAATCTGATAACATCCAACTCTCAATAGGTCAAAATTAAAAATAGTATCTAAATACATGCCTAAAAGGCTTTTGGTAAAATTCAGCCTAATTTTGTTTTCATTAAAGACTTTCAGAAAATAGACAGATATTGCCTAATATGATATATATCTATTTTAAAGCAGAAACCAACAATCCTGGATCGTGAGTTCCAGCCCCATGTTGGCTGTAGAGATCACTGAAAATAAATAAATTAAAAATAAAACAAAAAACAAGGGCACCTCAATGGCTCAGTTGGTTGAGCATCTGCCTTCGACTCGGGTCATGATCCCAGAGTCCTGGGGTCAAGCCCCACATCGGGCTCCCAGCTCAGCGGGGAACGTACTTCTCCCTCTCCTCCCTCTGCTTTGCTCTCTCTCTCTCTCTCTCTCTCTCTCTCTCTCTCTCTCTGTCAAGTAAATAAATAAAATCTTAAAAAAAAAAAACCTTGCTATTTCTTGAGTGTTTATAGTTGTATTTCATGAGATCTACATACACTGACATAAAAGTAACTTCTGGGTTACGTGTCATGAGTGAACTGTATGTAGATCTCATGAAATACAACTGTATTTGTCCTTCTAAGCCATAGCCTGTATGCTATAGGACTTGCTGGCTTAAAAATCTCCCAGCAGAAATGCAAATAAAAACGGCAGAGATACCACCTCATACCCGTCAGAATGGCTAAAATCAACAGCACAAGAAACAACAGGTGTTAGCAAGTATGTGGAGGAAGGGGAATCTTCTTGCACTGTTGGTGGGAATGCAAAGTGGTACAGCTACTCTGGAAAACAGTATGGAGGTTCCTCAAAAAGTTAAAAATAAAACTGCCCTACAATCTAGCAAATTGTATTACTAGTGTTTTCCCAAAGAATACAAAAATAGTGATTCAAAGGGACACATGCTCCCTGATATTTATAGCAGTATTATCAACAATAGCCAAATTATGGAAACAGCCCAAATATCCACTGGTTGATGAATGAATACAGGTGTAGTGTGGGGGGGTAAAATAGGTGATGGGGATTAATGAATAATACACTTGTGATGAGTACCAGGTGTTATATGGAAGTGTTGAGTCACTATATTAACACTAAGAGTATACTGTAAAGTAACCAGAATTTAAATAAAAACTTAAAAAAAGAGAAACAATCTCCCATCCTTTCATATCTTTTGAATTAATTCATATTCCTCAGTCTAGCATTCAAGATCTTCTAGTATGAGATAATCTTCCAGTAAGAGCAGCTTAACATTTCAACTTATTTTTCCACTACCTTGCACTTGGCCCACATCCTGGCCAACTTCACCAGTTATTGAGGATTCTTTGTGTCTTTTTGTTAACATTGTTTCTGGTGGCTAAAATTTCTCTTCTGCTACTCATCTTTTTGTGTTCACGTGCTGGCTTTATTGCTATTCTTTCTTTCTCCATTTTTTTTTTTTTTTTTTTTTTTTTAGCTTTCTCCTTTTCTTAAGTAGACTATAGGATTCTTCATGGTGGGGAGTACTCTTATTCAGCATTGTATATCCAACGCCTTTTATAATTCAGGTTCATAGATGTTCAGTGAATGTTTATTATGTACTTATTCACTCATTCAGCAGATACACAAGATGAATTGGGTACAGTTAGCTTTCTGTTCTAAGCCCATCCTCCTAATGGCCTGTCCTGGTCCCAATCCAGCTATACTCTCTTCCATGTTTAAATTACCTGAAGCACCTCTTATTGTTTGTGTTATTTCCGAAGTCTTCCTTTATAGTTACCTGAAAGCTCCTTAATAACAAGAACTTTGTTTGCTTAGTTTTTTATTTTTGTAGTGGCTTGCATAATGCCTATATACAGTAAGCACTCAAGAAGTATTAATTGTATGGTACTGAATTAAACTGGAAAAAAATTCTCAAACAAAAGCCTGGAATTTGTACTTTCTAGGGAGTTGGTGATCTTTCTGCAGTACAAATCCATATCTGTAAAAATGGCTCTGGGATGCTTGAGCTTTGGAGCACTTAAGGCCTTAAGGCCTTTAAGAGCTTAGATTTAAGGCTTCTGTTTCCAAACTCTAAGCACTATCTAAATAATAAAAATGCTTAAGAATAATTCATATTTTTTCTCATAGTAACTCTATATTATTTTTAATTTACTTATGAGGAAGCAAAGGCATAGAGAAGCTCTGTGACTCAGATAGTCAAACAGGAAAGGATCAGTGAAGTAAGAATTGAAAGACTGTGCTGTTAGAAATATACAGACATACTGTTAAATGTAGTATCTGTGACATCAACCTGAAATTTAGAAACTGTACTCAAGTACCCTTAAGTTCTCTTAATAGAACCTCCAAAATATTTGTCATCTATGAATCATACATGCATGCAATAACTATTTATTGAGAACTGATTATGTGTCAGGCATTAATTTTGGTGCCAGGATAAAGCAGTGAATAAGATAAAGAGCCAAACTTTTTAGAGTACACAGTGAATTGGTAACAGCACAACTGACTTGGATTCTGGTCTCTCTGTCCTGACTTTGAGCAACTCATCCTTCTATGCTTCATTTCTTCTTGTGTAAAATGAGATTTAAAAAAAAAATTATTTATTTATTTGTGAGAGACACATAGAGAGAGGCAGAGACCGAGGCAGAGGGAGAAGCAGGCTCCATGCAGGGAGCCTGATATGTGACTCAGTCCAGGGACTCCAGGATCACGCGCTGAACCAAAGACAGACACTGAACCACTGAGCCACCCAAGCGTCCCAAAGTGAGATTTTAGACTACAACGTTTTAAAGGACTTTAGTTCCTTCAAAGTCCTAAGTCTGTGAATTGGACAGAAATTTTAATTTTCCAGAAAGAGCTGGAAATTGGTTTATTTTATTTAGTTTATTTAATTTCCTCGTCTAATATTTCTTGTTCCCTGCTTTTATTTAGTCAAAGTCCCTATTCACCCCTATTCACTTCTTTTTCTTTATTTATATTTTTTATATTCATTCATTCATTCGTTCATTCTTTTTCTTTAATAGAGGAGAAGAAAGTGAGGCATCATTGTGCTGTGATTTTTTTTTTTTTTTTTTTTTTTTAAGATTTGTATTTATTTGAGAGAGAGCACGAGCAGGGGGAGGAGCAGAGAGGGAAGGACCAGCAGACTCTGCCCTGGGCCTGACATGGGACTTGACCCCACAGCTTCAAAATCACAACCTGAGCTGAAATCAAGAGTTGGACACTCAGCTGACTGAGCCACCCAGGTGCCCCTGTGCTGTGATTTGTAATTGAGGTGGATTTTGCAGTGCTTGGCTATGTTCAGACTTAAGTTATGTTTGTAATGCTTAGAAGTGTTTCAAAACTTTATGGTTCTGTCATGGTGTTAATCAAAAACTTTAGATTCAATATAATGTAGGTCTTTGCTTGGAGGTCCACATGCACAATTAATTAAATCAGTTAACTATAAAATCAGGGTTATGTGTAGCATGAATATATTTTATTTTCCCTTTGAGAATATAGCGGCAAAGTTATTTCCATGAGTCAGCCCTCTTTTTCCATCTTTACCGATATTTTATTATTTAGCTTTTCTCATTGCTCCTCTAAAATTATATTTAAAAAAAAAATACTCCAAGACATGGAAATATTCAGGGTACATTAAGTGAAATAAGTAGGTTTACAAAAAGCTGTCTTGTCTTTTTAAAATTGATATATATCTGTAGAAAAAAACTTAAAAATCATATAAAAAAGCATAAGTGTTTCTGTGTGGTTGGAGAGGTTATGATCTCCTTTTCATACTTTTTTCTTTTTCCATTTTTTTTCTATAATGAACACATACAACTTTGTAATTAGAGAAAAAATTAAGACCACTTGGTCAGGAAGCCCATCTTTCTTAACTGGCTTCCATGCCTTTGGTTTTGCCTGTGGTCTTGCTTACAGGCCCTCCTTGGTTTCCTGTGGCCTACGTGGTAAGATTCCAACTCACCCTGACCCCAGGAGCCTTACAGCCTGGCTTTGTTCGGCCTGCCTTTCCATTCATCATTGTCCTTCCCTTTCTACAGATGTCTCATGAATCCTTGGACGTGTTCTCCTTCATATTCAATTTTTCAGATGTTGGGAACAAAAATTTCTCTAGAATCATCTTTTACTCTTCATGTCAGTATATCAGAAAAGCTTCCCCTTCTTACCACCTCCACCACTGCCCCCCCTCCAGCCATCTGGTTGCTGCAAAGACCTCCTTCCTGCTTCATCCTCTACCACTTTCTTCTGCACAGCAGCCAGAGGTTTCTAAAATGTCAGTCAGATCATTTCATTCTTCTGCTGAAAACACTCTGAAAGCTCCCATCTCACTCTGAGTTAAAACCAAAGTCCTTATAGACGTCTGTGAGCCCTGTGTAAGCCCCATGATCCTCTCCACCTCTCCAGCCTCAGCTCTTCTCCCCGCAGCTCTACTCCACACACTGGCTTTTTACTATTCCTCAGTCCTGCCACACACATGCTGCTTTATAGGCCTGTCCTTGCTGTTCCCTTTCTGGGCAGTGCTAATCCCTTGAGTCTGCTCACATGTCACTGTCTCAGGGAGGCCTTCTCCCTGTATAAAATGGTACATGTACTCCCAGTGGTATTCCCATCTTTCTTTAATACTCCATTTTCTTTATGGTGGTGCTTAGCACCACCTGCTGTAGTATGTGTATATGTGTCCATTATCCGACTGTCTCCTTCCACTAGCATGTAAGCTCCTCAAGGCAGGGGCTTGTTCACCTCTGTATCCCCTTCACCTGGAGCACATCAGCCCTTCCTGTCTCCTTTGAGATCTTGTCCTGTCAATTTCCTCTATCACCTAAAGTTTTATTTTTGTTCTCTGTTGGATAATTTCTTGTCTGTAAGCATTTTCAGTTCTTTCTCCTTATCAAGAGCAAACACAAACAACCTGCCCTCAACTCTGTGTCTTCTAATTTTTTTAAAAAGATTTTAAAAGATTTTATTTATTTATTCATGAGAGTCACAGAGGCAGTGCAGAGACACAGGCAGAGGGAGAAGCAGGCTCCATGCAGGGAGCCCGACATGGGACTCAATCCCAGGTCTCCAGAATCAGGCCCTGGGCTGAAGGCCGTGCTAAACAACTGAGCCACCCAGGCTGCCCCTGTGTCTTCTAATTATCAAGGCATTAGTTTCCTCGGTTCCTTTCAAGTTTCTGGAAAGAGTTGATGTGCACTTACCCCCTCTCTCCTCCTCTGGTTTCTACCTTGGTCCTCTCTACCAAGGCCTCCATCTTGGTGTGCTTCAGCAGAGGTCTCCTGTACACTCTGACTGAGAAGTAAATAGACTTTATTTTGTTCCTCTTCTTACTTTACTTTTCTGTGACTTTGTACTGTACTGATTTTTTTCCTCCTGTAATTCTCCTTTTAGCCTTTTAAAGTCCTCTTCTGAAGGTTTTTCTCATTTCTCCTTATTGATGATCTTTGCTGGTTCCTCCTCTGCCCCTTACATAAGTGTGACCCTTAAGGCTCTGTCCTTAGCTCTCCCTATGAATCCTCCTACCCACTGTGACTGCATCTATTCCATGCTTTTAACTATTGCTTTGCATTCATGACTAAATCTGTATCTTTCTAAAAAAGATTTTATTTATTTATTTCTTTCTAAAAAAGATTTTATTTATTTATTTATTTATTTATTTATTTATTTATTTATTTGAGAGAGGGAGCATGTGCAAGTGAGTATGAGGAGGAACAGAGTAGGGACAGAATCTCAAGCAGACTCCATGTCAAGTGTAGCCCAACATGGGGCTAGATCTCATGACCCTGAGATCATGACTTGACCTGAAATCAAAAGTCGGAGGCTTACTTGACTGAGCCACCCAGGTGGCCTTCAAATCTGTATTTTGTGTGCTTCAGGCTTATATTTCCATCCCTCTCCTGGACCTCTCCTATTTGATGTCCCATGTCACATGTTCCAAAGCATATACAGTATTAACCCTCTCTTTGGAATGACATAGCATAACAATAGCAATTGCTTCTCCAGAATGCCCCACCTTGGTCAGTGGCCCACCTGGTCATTTAAGGCAGACTCCTGCCAGTCACCTCAGCTGCTCTCTGTGCTTGAACACTGCCATGTCTGAGGGCATCAGCTTCTCTCTCATGCAGCTCTTGTGAAGCTGTTCTCTCATCTCGGTTCTTACTGCCCCTGCCACAGTTTGGATATGCATCCTTTCCCCTTTTCTAGTGCAATCCTTAAAGCATGTGCTCTGAAGCCAGACAGTATAGATTCTGATTTTGTATCTGGCACGTATTAGTTATGTGACTTTGATCAAGTTTTATAACTTCTCTGTGCCTTAGTTCCCTCATTGGTAAAATAGGGATTAATAATTCATTGTGAGGATGAAGTGTGTTAACAGATATTGAGTGTGTAGAATAGTGCCTGACATTGTTCTAGCTGACCTCTGTACCTCTACTCTGTTCTTGTAGAGGGTTTTCTACTCTTCCACAGAGTCAGCTTTCAGAAGCGGACCTCTAACCACATCATTCTCTTTTTAAAAGCCCCATGGCTTCTGATGGTCCGACCACCACTTATATCCAGCTCATCTCCACTGTCCTATCTGCCTCACCCATTGCTACAGCCATATTCAGTAATCAGTTTTCCTAATAAGATGTGATCGACCATCCCTTGGTATCTTTATACATGCTGTTTCTTCTGCTCAAAGTGTCCTTCTTTCCTGGTTTTATCTGTGAATCTTCAGTGATCCTTCAAGACTATGTTTATTTTATTTTTTACATTCACTTCTCACTTTATTTATTTTTTTTTAAATTTTTTTTATTTATTTATGATAGTCATACAGAGAGAGAGAGGCAGAGACACAGGCAGAGGGAGAAGCAGGCTCCACGCACCGGGAGCCCGACGTGGGATTCGATCCCGGGTCTCCAGGATCACGCCCTGGGCCAAAGGCAGGCGCCAAACCGCTGCACCACCCAGGGATCCCAATTCACTTCTCACTTTAAAAAAAAAAAAAAGACATATTTGAGAGAGAGAAAGAGAGTGCATGCAAGTGAGGGGGAATGGAGAGGGGAGAGAACCCCAAGCAGACTCCCCACAAACTGCAGGGCTCCATCTCACAACTCACGAGATCATGACCTAAGCTGAAATCCTGAGTCAGATGCCCAATCAACTGAAGCACCCTGGTGCTCCTCACTTTTCACTTTTAATCAGTCACATCCATCAGTTAACCAATCACAGCCAGTAGTTACTGAAAGGCAAGTATAATGGTGTTCTGGAAGATGTAAGACAAATGTCAGATGCTCTTGAGGAACATACAATCTAGTAGGGGAATAGGACAGACAAACTTGAAGCAGCAAGGGACTGGCCCTGAGAATACTAAGTAGAGCACACCTAAGGAGAAGGGCAGAGTCATTGCTCATAGATACAGTGAAGTTGGGGGTGTTAGGGTGGTTGGAAAGACTTCATGGAAGAGTGGGGTTTGAGGGATCGGCATAAGTGGAGGGAGAGGGTGGATACTGTGGCCCAGGGAAGAGAAGGCAACAGAGGTGGCGTTGTCAAGCTGCTTAGTGGAGGAAGCCGGATAACAAAATGTGCATGTTGAGTGCCAAGGTCACGAGGCAGTGAGGAGTTACCTGGATCTCCAGAGCCTGGAGCATCCTGAGGGACTACTGGTGTGTTGTCCTGTTCTACCCCGTGCTGGGCCACACTGGAGCCTGACACAAAGGGAGAATTCAGCAATATACTGAACTCATCTTCATTCAAAATTTTGATATTCCATTCATCGTGGATTTTTTTGCATTAATTTTGATTTTTTAAAATATTGCATTAAAACATGATTTATTTTGGTTACTGCAGTTTTTGGCACTGCCTTAAATTTTGTGCCTGAAGTAATTTCCTCATTTGCTTTACCCTACTCCCAGCCCTGTGTTCCGGTTCTGAAGTTTGGAAAAGGGGACACGGGTATTTACTTTAATATTATTATTGTTATTAATTATGGCTTACCTCATGTTATAAATATTCTTTGGTTAGTAGGCAGGTAGCCAGTATTTCATAAACAGCAATTAAGGTAATTTAGAATTTTAAGAAGATTAATTTTGGAACTTTGGGGCCTGAAAACCATGACAGGGAAAATAATCGTTTGTGCTTCTGGATCAATTTTTCAGGGATGGTAACTTCCTCTTGCTGCAATGCATGCAGTACAAGTGAAAAGAGTTGTTTTGCCCCCGTCTCAATGAGTGCAAGATCATTGGAGGGTCAGGATACTAGAGGCTGTTGGCCACTTAGAGACAGGCATCAAGCAGCCATGTTGCTGAAGCCAGAGTGTTCTGATTGAGGCAAGCTCCCACAGATGGGCTGTATAAGTGAGGCATGGCCCACATTTCACATAAAGCCAACCTGTCTAACCCTGCTCAAGAAGAAGCTGTGCTCTGGCCACAGTGCTTACTCTGTGGGCCATTATACTTGGGCCATGGCCCAAGAAGCAAAGGCAGATTCATGAACTCTGAGTTTCTTAGGACTACTTGTATCCAGAAAAAGAGGATACAGGTAGCCCTGATGTTTGACACAAAGCGTATTACCAGTACATCTAAAAATGTGATATCTTTTGTTTATTAATATACTAATGGAAGATTATTTTGGGCCAGGGAAGTCAATTAGCATCAGCACAAATCTCAGAGAAGGCTAAGGGGAAGGTTGAAAGAGGCAGACATTGAAGGAGGGATTAAAGAGTTTTCTAGACAAACAAAGGCTGAAGGAGTTCATCACCACTAGTGTGGCCTTACAAGAAATGTGAAAGGGAGTTCTTCGGGCTATTGAGCAAAACACCTGACAGTATGCAGAAATCTGTGCAAGAATTACTTCTGGTAGAGGTGTTAGAATGAATGGCCATCATCAAGATAGAACTCAGCCACTGCAGAACCCTTGCTACTTAGAGGTTATCTGGTATCCAGATGGGGAAGAGTCATGCAACCTGTGGATTTTCCTGTAGTGTCTTTATTGGTACTGCACTTCGGCCTCAGTGAAATAAACACAGGGATAGTGTCCAAGGCTACTGGAATCTTTGCAGTGCAGGCTCCTTCCCAGTGAACAAATGTCTGAGAATTATATCAGACCTCCTTTGATCCTGGCAGAAACACATCAACCACATGGTAGCTGTAGGTTCTCTGACTGGATGAAACAAAGCACTTCCTTTTAGGCAATTCTCTGTCGCACCTGGCTTCTTGAGCCCTATCCCGAGATGCTAAGCTTTGATTCCTTCAAGATCATGGTTAAGCTTCCTGTGAAAACCTGGCCCTCTTCACATACGGTTGATCCCCCCCACTTAACACTCACTGTGATGGATTTCAGTTATTGGTTTCCACGTCCATCTGCTCCCCAAGGCTGTGAACACTGTGGTGGTGGGGACTGCGGCCTTTCTCTCCCTCCTCTTATGCAGGGTCTTGCACAGTGATTGGCTCAGAACAGATATTCTATGAACATTGAACCAGTAAATCAGGGATTCATGAGGTTACTAAGATTTTTATACTTCTTCCTTCAATTTCTTTAGGCTTCAGGAATTAGTCGATCGAGTGCTGGAACGTTTTCAGGCTTCTGGACTAATAGTGAAAGAGTGGAATAGTGTGAAACTTCATGCTACAGTGATGAACACTCTATTCAGGAAGGACCCCAATGGTAAGTCCTGCATAGAACTGTAGCATAGTTTATGATCAGCAAGGCCTTGTGATACCCCTGGGGTTCGAACAAAATGGGCTATCAAACAATTTTTGGTAATCTTTCTTGGAATCTTTAACTTGTCTTGATTAGCACAGTGGAAGTGGGAAGGGACATATCTAGTGTGGGACCATGATATTCCAGATCTTTGATTTCTGTTGCATGAGGGTTGCCAGATTTGGCAAACAAATGCAAGATGCCCAGGTAAATTTTAGATGAATGATAAATAATTATTTTAATATAAGTGAGTCCTATGCAATACTTGTTGGCTTTTTGAAAAGAAGAGAGAAGGAAGGAAGATTAGCTAGTAAAAGTAAAGGTTAGACCAGTAGTTCTCTCCTACGGGCCAATTTGTCCCCGTCCCCCCCCCCCGGGGACATTTGGGATTGTCTGGAGGCATTTTTGGTTGTCATACTTAGGGGATTGAGGCTGCATTACTCCTGGCATCTAGTGGGTAGAGGCCAGGGGTGCTGCTTAACTCTCTACAATGTTTAGGACAGCCCACCTCAATACAATATCTAGAAATGTCAATAGCACCAACATTGAGGAACCTTGTGTAGAGTAATAATTTTTCCTCTCATGGAATCTGAGCCTTTATATAAAAATGCCTTGTTTTAACCCATGACTTGAGATAATCTGCATTTCAAAAAAGGATTCTTTTCTTCCCATTGCCTTCACCCACCCCACCTCCAGGTGAAAGTTTTTCTAGCACACTCAGCGTGTATCTGATCAGGACCCACAAATTCAAGTTATATGCAGCTTCTCCTTCTAAAACTTGTTGTTTCAAATATACCAGCACCAAAAGTTCATATTCAGGTTTCATTCCCTTTGTTTAGAACTCTGACATTGGGGCAGCCCTGGTGGCGCAGTGGTTTAGCGCCGCTTGCAGCCCAGGGCGTGATCTGGAGACCCTGGATCGAGTCCCGCGTCGGGCTCTCTGCATGGAGCCTGCTTGTGTCTCTGCCTCTCTCTCTCTCTCTCTCCCCTCCCTATGAATAAATAAATAAAATCTTAAAAAAAAAAAAAAAAGAACTCTGACATTGGTTTTAGAAAGTTTGGGTTAGAAGAAGACTCCATCAGGACTTGAACCCATGAACTATTAGTAGATTTACACTTTTGGACAGTTTGTGTGTCCATTTTTGTCAAAGTACAGTTGACCTTTGAACAACACAGTTTAAACTGTGTGGGTCCACTTAGACATGGAATTCTTTCGATAAATGCCAGTATAGTACTGTAAATGTATTTTCTGTTCCTTACAGTTTTCTTTTTTTCTTGATTACTTTATTGTAAGAATGCAGTATATAATATATAAAATATGCATTTTTTTAAAAGATTTTATTTATTTATTCATGAGAGACACACAGAGAGAGAGAGAGAGACAGACAGACAGAGACACAGGCAGAGGGAGAAGCAGGCTCCATCCTGGGAGCTGATGTGGGACTCAATCCCTGGACTCCAGGATCACGCCCTGGGCCGAAGGCAGATGCTAAACTGTTGAGCCACCCAGGGATCCCCAATATATAAAATATGTATTTATTGGTTATATTATCAGTAAGGCTTTTGGCCAACAATGGTAGTTTAGCTTTAGGGGAGTTAAAAGTTATACACCAATTTTCAACTACATGGGATTTGGTGTCCCTAATGCCCATTGTTTAAGGGTCAACTGTACATCTTTTTATTTCTCTCAGATATATACCAAGATCCCAGCTGGAAATCATTTAATATTAACTTTGTTTTGTTAGAGTCATTATAGGACTAAGAAATTTGTAGCTGTCCATATTTTAGTTCTAGTGTTAATGTTTTGTGATGTTAGGTTGTATTTTATTTAAGATTTTTTCCAAATAAATCACTATTTTACCTTTGAGAGCACTGAGATCAAAAATGGTTGAAATGACTCAGTCAAAGCCTATAGACTCTTATTTGGGTAGGTAATAGAACCCAAATTTCTATATTAGTTCTGATGGAATACATTTTTTTTTTTTAATTTGGAAGTAGTATTACAGAAGATTATTTGGAATTTCAGGGGAAAAAATCTCTGGGATATTTCATTTTTATATATGCATATACCTTGTCCAGTGGGAGTACTTACAGGAGTTTGTGGTATTTATTTTATTCTAGATGGTCAGTTTTAAGTTTGGAAACATCCTCTGAGGTGAGGTACATTTTAACATCACTATGAAGACAGAGTTCTAGAACTCTAGAGTATACTCTAAATTCTTTGGTTCAGAAGATATGTTGTATCCAGCGCCATCCAGTAGAACTCGTGATGATAGAAATATTCTGTACTTGTGATGTCCGGTATGGCAGCCACTATCCACATGTAGTTTAGTTATTGAGCACTTGGAGGTAGCTAGTGAGACTGATTAAATTAAATTGAATTAAATTAAATTTAAATAATCACATGTGGCTAGTGGCTACTGATTTGGACAGTACAGGTATAGACAGTATTTTATTACACATTTAATACTATCAGCAGTGCATTCTGAAAATGTCCTAGTCCTTAAATCTTACTTCAGAGCTCTAACCATATTCCATTATTAACTAACCTTTTGACATAAGAGAGTTGAAATATGCAGGAATTTGTATCTTCTAAATTGTGTGGATCCGGGTTTATATTCACTTAGTGCTAGAACTTCATGTAAGAAAATGTTCTGTGTTCACAGTCTAGTTATCCTTTCCTACTTAGAGATAGTTTGAATATAACACCTTTATTGAGATATAATCCACATACTTCATGATTCATTCATTTAAAATGTATAATTCAGGGGTGCCTGGGTGGCCTAGTCGGTTGTACCTCCAGCTCTTGATTTTGGCTTAGGTCATGATCTCATGTTTGTGAGATTGAACCCCATGTCTTACTATGTGCTTGGTGGGGAGTCTGCTTGAGATTTTCTCCCTCGGCCACTCTCCCTCCCCTCACATACTCATGTACTCTCATATAAATAAATCTTTGAAAAATACATAATTCAGTGATATTTAGTATAGTCAGAGTTATGCAACCATTACCATGATCAATTTTAGAACATTTTCATCACTCCAAAAAGAAACCCCATTGGCAGTATGACTCTTCATTCCCTAACATTTTAGCCCTAGGCTCCATCAAACTACTTTCTGTCCTATAAATTTGCCTTTCCTGGATATTTTGTATAAATAGAATCGTGCAATGTGTGATTTTCTCTGACTGGCTTCTTTCACTTAGCATAATGTTTATATGGTTCATCCATGTGATATATAGCATGTCTCCTGCCTTGTTCTCTTTTTATTGCCAAATTATCTTCCATTGTGTGGATGTACCATATCTTATTTATCCATTCCTCAGTTGATGGACATTCATGTTTTTTCTTTTTGACTATTATGATTAACGCTGCTGTGAACATTATATAAGTTTTTGTGTGGGCATATCTTTTCACTTCTCTTGGGTATAATACTTAAGAGTGAAATTTCTGGGTCCTATGGTAACCAGTGTTTAACCTTTTGAGGAACTGCCAGACTATTTTCCAAAGTGGCTGCACCACTTTACATTCCTACCAGCAGTGCATGAGGGTTCTATTTTTTCCACATCTTTGCCAACACTTGTTATTATTTATCTTTTGGATTATTTCCATCATGTTAGATGTGAGATGGTATCTCATTTTACTTATGATTTGCTTTTCCCTGAGGGCTAATTCTGCTTACAGATTTTGAGCCTGTCATTAAACATTTCAGTCTTCAGGGGCCCCTGAGTGGCTCAATCAGTTAAGCATCCAACTCTTGATTTTGGCTCAGGTCATGATCTCACAGTTGTGAGAACAAGCCTTGTGTGGGGCTCTGTGCTCAGTGTGGAGCCTTCTTTGGATTCTCTTCCTCTGCCTCACCCCTCAAAAAAACCATTTCAATCTGCAGATATCATTACTGCTTTTTTTTTTTTTTAAGTAGGCTCTATGCCTACTTAATGCTTGAATTCATGACCCTGAGATCAAGACCTGAGCTGAGATCAGGAGTTAACACTTAACAGACCAAGCCACCCAGGTGCACTTCAGTACTGCTTTTAATTGATATTTATTTAGTATGAATTTACTTTAGAGTTTCATATCTTCTCTTGGGGGCACCAGGGTAGTACAGTTAGTTGAGCATCCGACTCTTGGTTTCAGCTAAGATCGTGATCTCAGGATTGCGAGATCGAGTCCCACTTTGGGCTCTGTGCTCAGTACAGAGTCTGCTTGAGATTCTCTCTCCCTCTCCCTCTGCCCCTCCCCAGGGGCATATATGAGTGTGTTCTCTCTCTCTCTCCAATAAATAAATAAATCTTTACAGTTTCACATCTCTCCTTAACAGGGACCCATTTTTAATTTGTGAAATATACATAGATTGGGATCTTTGATTAAGAGAATATGTTCTTGTTAGAAGTTACCAGTGTATAATTCCAGTGGCTAGCTAACATATATTATGCTGATGGAGTTAGCAGCCTAGACATATTTCACCAATTTACTGATTCTGAGTTGGTAGTCTCTATAGCTATATACAATAAAAGAACATATTTCAAAAAAAAAAAAAGAGAGAACATATTCATAAGTGGAAATACAACTATTTTTGAGTGTCTGTTGGCGGGCAGGAAAGGGTTGATATTTTAGAAAATACTTGAGGGTTAAATCTTTTTTTTTTTTTTTTTAACGATTTTATTTATTTGAGAGAGAGAGCCAGAGAGAGCATGAGCAGAGGGGCAGAGGCAGAAGCACACTCCCCACTAATCAGAGAGCCTAATGAGCTCGATTCCAGAACCCTGGGATCATGACCTGAGCTGAAGGCAGACATTTAACCAGCTGAACCACCCAGGCAAGCCCCCATGAGGGTTAAATAATTCTTAAGGATGCTTTGAATTTTCTATACCTTGGATTCTTCTCTGTGTTGAATTTTTACTTGAAAAGGACATAGAAAAAGGTGTTTCACTGTTTCTTACTTGTTATCCCTTTCCTTTGAAATCCTTTTACCTACTATATATATTTTTTTAATTTTTATTTATTTATGATAGTCACAGAGAGAGAGAGAGAGGCGCAGAGACATAGGCAGAGGGAGAAGCAGGATCCATGCACCGGGAGCCCGACGTGGGACTCGATCCTGGGTCTCCAGGATCGCGCCCTGGGCCAAAGGCAGGCGCCAAACTGCTGCGCCACCCAGGGATCCCTACCTACTATATTTTAAGGATATCTTTTGGGATAAGCAAGCTAAATTAACACAAGGAGTTATTGCACAGCTTTGATGAGGCTAAGGTCATAGATTTGCTTCATTTCTGTGTAGAATAAAGATATCTTTGATTGCAACTGAAAGGGGCTCTCATTTTGGGGGAGTCCTTAAACCAACCCACATCATGTTGGTTGCAACCCAAATCAATGTTGCCAGCATTTTTGACTACTTAATATGTGAATTTTTATATATTTTTACATATTTAAAAATGCATACAGGTTATACAAAATCTTGGGTTTTTTTTTTAAACATTTATTTATTCATGAGAGACACGGGGGGTGGGGGCAGAGACACAGGCAGAGGGAGACACAGACCCCTTGCAGGGAGCCTGATGTGGGACCCGATCCCAGATCCCAAGATCATGCCCTGGGCCAAAGGCAGATGCTCAACCGCTGAGCCACCCAGGCGTCACAAAATCTTGGGTTTTTAAAGTGCAGGAAACCTTTGGAAATCACCTAGTCTTAACCTATAGCTGTGTAAACAAACTGAGGTCCCTAGAGGAGACAGTTTGCCTAAGAATATGGCTAATTTTATACATACATACCCCCCACGTCTTTTTTATTCATTCCTCTATTGATGGACACTTAAGATTGCTTCCATATTTTGCTTATTATAATAATGTTGCAATAAACATAGGGGTACATAGATCTTTTTGAATTAGTGTTTTCATTTTCTTTGGGTAAATACCCAAGAGTAGAATTACTGGATTGTATGGTATTTCTATTTTAATTTTTTTAAGGAACCTCTATACTGTTGCTTCAGTTTACATTCCCACCAACAGTGCATGAAGGTTCCCTTTTCTCTATGTCCTTGTCAACACTTGTTAATTCTTATCTTTTTGATGAGTAGGTAAAGAAGATATGGCGGTATGTATGTGTATACATGTGTATACATGCACAACAGAATACAACTCAGCCATAAAAAAGAATGAACTCTTGCCATTTGTGACAACATGATGGACCAAGAGAGTATTATGCAGGGCAGCCCCAGTGGTGCAGTGGTTTAGTGCCGCCTGCAGCCTAGGGCGTGATCCTGGAGACCCTGGATGGAGTTCCACATCAGGCTCTCTGCATGGTGCCTGCTTCTCCCTCTGCCTGTGTCTCTGTGCCTCTCTCTCTCTCTCTCTGTGTCTCTATAAATAAATAAATAAATAAATAAATAAATAAATAAATAAATAATCTTAAAAAAAACTTAAAAAAAGAGTATTATGCAAAGTGAAATAAAGCAGAAAGAAAAAGACAAATACCATATGATTTTACTTATGTGTAGAATCTAAAAAACAAACAAAGCAGATTTATAAATAGAATGAACTGGTTATTGCCAGAGGGGAGGTGAGGGTGGGATGGGCAAAATAGGTAAAAGGGGATTAAGAGGTACAAACTTCCAGTTATAAAATAAATAAGTTAACAGAGGTAAAAAGTATAGCATAGGGAATATAGCCAATAATATTGTAATAACATTGTATGACAGATGGTGTGTGGCAGATGGTGACTACACTTAACGGTAGTAAGCACTGAGTAATGTATAGAATTGTCCAATCAGGGCAGCCTGGTGGCTCAGCAATTTAGCACTGCCTTTAGCACAGGGCATGATCCTGGAGACCTGGGATTGAGTCCCACGTCGGGCTACCTGCATGGAGCCTGTTTCTCCCTCTGTCTGTGTCTCTGCCTCTCTCTCTGTGTCTCTCATGAATAAATGAATAAAATCTTAAAAAAAAGAAGAATTGTCAAATCATTGTGTTGTATACCTGAAACTAACATAACGTATGTCATCTATACGTCAATTTTAAAAAAAGAATATAGTTAGCTATTTAGGTAGCACCTTGAGTGCTTGGACAGTGTTGAATGAATAAATGTATACTGAATTGATGACAGAGCTGAGACTGGACACTGGATCTCTTGCCTCAGACTGATGTTTTTCCTCTTATGCCACATTCCAGGTAGTACATGAGTATTTTCCTAGTGTACCTATAGAAACTCAAAAGAAAACAAATATAAATAACCCAAGCTTCTCTTCTAACATTATCTTTGAAATATTTACAGCTGAAGGCAGGTACAATCTCTACACAGCGGATGGCAAATACATCTTCAAGGAAAGAGAATCATTTGATGGCCGAAACATTTTGAAGGTCAGTATGTAGCAGGGTGAATTGGAAATCCTTTGGCGTGTGTACTAAAAAAAGGGGAAAACATCATTCTCCTTTTAAAAGTAAAGTGTATTTTTCTCATGCTTCTCTTGAGGATCATTGAAAAGTCTGGTTGAAAAAAAAATTTTTTTAATGTCCTAAAGGAAGAGAAATCTTTTTGAATCTGTTGAGGCTATGATATCTCTTAGAGTACTGGAAATTAAACTGATGATTTCAGAAACAAGTACCCTACCTACTTGGACTCATAGGCAATACATTGATCTTAACCTGGTAAGTTTTACTCTGTATTTTACCTCTGAAGGTCTGACTTTGCTTGTTTTTAAAAAAGATTTTATTTATTTGAGAGAGCGAGCGAGAGAGTTCCTCACATTAGCAGGGGTAGGAGCAGAGGGAGAGGGAGAAGCAGAATATCTGCTGAGCAGGAAGCCTGGTGCAGGACTCGATCCCAGGACCCTGCGATCACGACATGAGCTGAAGGCAGACACTTAACTGACTGAGCCACCCAGGCATCCTGAGTTTGCTTTTTTTTTTAAGTGAAAAAGAATTGTTTGTTTTGTTCTAGTTGCCTTTCTCTTTATCCACAGTCACTCTCTAAAGTTTATTTGTAATCTGTTTTTACTCAGGAATAGCCCCTGTCCTGAAAAGTAGGTGGTTTCTTTCTGTTAAAGCTTTGCTTTCTGAGTGTTAATCTATGAAGTTTCCATAAAAAGCATTCTTCAGGATTGCATTTATCCTTCTCCTACAGACTACATTCTGTAATATCCATGGTTTATGCCATCTCTGTCAGGTTAACATGTCATCATTGTGCCTCTGGGCAAACGGAAACAGAAGTGGATAAAATGGAGAGGTTTTGGATTCTTCATTTTACTTGTTCTGTAATGATTTAGGTCATATATTTTCTTTTTTAAAGATTTTATTCATTCATGAGAGACACACAGAGAGGCAGAGACACAAGCAGAGGGAGAAGCAGGAGCCTGACATATGGGACTCGATCCTGGGTCTCCAGAATCAGGCCCTGGGCTGAAGGCAGCACTAAACCACTGAGCCACCCTGGGCTGCCCAGGTCATATATTTTCAAGGCCTTGTGTGTTTTTGAGGCTGGGAGGAAAGTATGTATATATAACTTCAGAATAAGCTTTAGCTTTAAAAATGCTTTTTCTTTTTCCTTTCCCACGTCATCCTCCATTCCCTTATCTGGTCATTTAGCACTTTTCTTGCCAACTGCCTAATGTGACCCCATTACCCCTAATTAATGACATCACTTCGGCAGCTGTGAACTGCTTACTGCAGAGCCTGACATGACTGTGACGGCATTCGTTTTTAGGCAGGCATTCAGGCTCCTACACTGCAGAGCTATGTCGATTTCTTCTTTTCCTTGATAGCTTTCCTCATTTTTGAGTAGTTTTCTTGTTTTCAAAGTAGCTGTGGTAGCTTTGGTTTGAGTGGCAAGCTGCTAATGAATTCAGCTGTCATTTCCTGATTTTCCCAGGCCCTAACTTGAGTGTGATACGCATCTTTCTCCTCCTCCATCTCATTGCCTGGGGCTTTTCCAATAAAAGCATTAATCACTTTGCTTTTTTGTTGTTATTGTTAGTTTGATTAAAGAAGAAAGGAGACTAAATGGGGAAAAGAAATCTGTAGGAATGACTCAAACCAACTTGATTCTTTTGGAATCAGAATTAAAGCTCAAAAGGTGTGCTGGTGAAAGTCAAGTGCGAGGTGCTGTGACATCTCTGAGAGGGAGGTGATGGAAGAGCTGCAGGAACAGTATGGGTGTCTCATCTGATACTTCATTTCTCTCATTCTGGAAAGCCAGCCTTCCAATTTAACGATGTTCTGCCTTGAAATCTTCCTAACCACCCCAGTAATGACATGGGTGCAGCTCCCTCTAGTGTTAACAAGGGCTTGCTATATTAGTAGTACCCTTACTGGGTCATGCCTCATCAGAGTTTTAGAGCTAGGCTCAGCTAGGGACTTAGAGACCATTTAATCCACTTCAGTCTCTAAGGGCACAAGATCCACTGTGGTTAAAGTGACTTGCCAGAGGTTACCGCTAGTTAGTAGCCGAGTCTGAATTATAACCAAAAGTTTCAAATCACAGGATAGCATTGTTTCTCTTGCCTCCCATAAAGATTCTCAGTGTGTAGGTAGAAATCATTAGGTATTTGAAGTTAGGCATATCTGTTTGAACTGTGATGATCTAATTCAAAGTCATTTCATAAATGTTGGAGCAGTGGTGTATGCCAGTTAGTCTAAAACTGGGTCTATTTAAGTACACTTTGAATTGAATGCAATACTAACACCAACAGAAATACTTATTGACTGTATGCCATCTGCTAGACCGTGTGTCCTGCAGATAAAACTAATTCATTATGAATTAGTCCCTACCTTCCAGGAGCTTCCTGTCTTTGAGGGGTAGAGATGGTTAATAGTCAGTACAGTACAAAATGGTGGGGCAAGTTATGAGTATGGAGGAGAAGTCCCTTTGAACACAGATAGTTAGAACGAAGTGTCCTTTGACAGTCACCAGTATTTTACTTTTTAATCATTAGCTGCAGAAAATATAATTTCACCTATATTCAATCTAAGGAATTAACTTTTCTTTGAGAGTAAAGGTAAAACGTGGTCTCCAGCAATGACCCATGCCCAAACACAGAAGAGGTAATAATTATGTTTTTGAAGTAGACATAGTAGCTCACCTTTTGGAATTACTATGAATGAACATGCCTTTCTCAATTAGAACATGAGAACCCATGGGCCTAGAAACCCTTGGGGAGAAAAAGATTCATAAAAACCAATGAATTATATATATAGTTCTGTACTAGATAAAATTATTATGTTTAGAAAGAAAGAACATCAATTTCACTAACAAGATAGGAACTGACTTGGAGAAAACCAAAAGGTTAACTGCATTGGTTGTTCAGGAGCCCGAGCATATGTGTGTAGCATATTAACAGCTGCATAGGTCAAGGATCAGGAACGCTGGTGATGAGAAGCAGCCTTGGAAAAAAATAAACTTCATCTACTATTCAAAGAGAAACAAATGAGAAAGCAAGTCATTGCTCATTGCTGTAAGAATTTAATAAGTAACAGCCAATTGCTATTCTACTCCATGAAGAGAATTGGTCCTTTTGGCTTGGTGTATTATTATGTGTTCTGGGTGCCTTAATAAGAAAGAAAAAAAGTCTTTAATGACTTTGGGAGGTAGAAGCCACATTTTTCTTTTGTATGGCTCTTTGGAGAGTTGTTGCAGCAGTAATAGACCAGTATTGAGTTATTCTTAGCTAAAATAAGAATTTTCTTACCTTAAAAAGGACTTTGGAAGGACTGACAACTAAAAAATCATTCTCTTGTGTTTTTTGAACCAGAAAAGGAATGAATATATTTAGTTATGGAAGACTGACAGCCCCGGAAGGAGAAAGTACAAGTGAAGAAGACCTAGGCCAAATTCATAGGATCATGTCCCCTCAAGAGTTTCTACTTCTGATCCAAGAGATAGGAACAAAGATGCTATTGATTTATCCATAAGGCAGTGATAAACTTGTAATTAGAGAAAAGCTGATCTAAAGACATATTGCCAGAAATAATTGCCTCCTTGAAGTAGAACAGTTGGTCACAGCCAGCTTTGGAGCGAGAAGTGGTCTTAATGGCAGTCTGTTTGGGAGGGCTTCTGAACTGGCCTTAAGCAGTAGAATCACTTTCCAAACTGTGCTTTCAGCAAATTGAACAGGGATACAGTATTAACGGTGTGAAAGCATAGCTTCTAGCTACAGAGTGAAGAGGAGGCATCAGAGCCCTAGCTTGTACTCACCAGAGGAGGTGATGTCATGCAAATAAAGGCACAGTTGGTATGTTTGGGAAGTAATAGGAAGAAAGTGCTATAGGTTCAGAATCAAAGGACACCATGAAAGTGCCATTTTTTCAGACATTTAAAAATCCTGGAAAATATAAATCAAGTAAAATGGAGATAAATTTTTGCTTTTTCATTTTAGATAAAGGAATCTTTAAATTTAGAGAAAGAGGGAATTTTTGCTATTAAACTGTATTAATTTTCTTTTAAGATTTATTCATTTTAGAGAGAGTGTGTGTGAGCTGGAGGAGGAGCAAAGGGAGAGGGAGAAGGAGAGCAGACTCACAGCTGAGCACAGAGCCCCAATCCAGGCTGATCTCACGACACTGGGGTCATGCCCTGAGCTGAATCCAAGAGCCTGATGCTTAACCAGCTGCACCACCCAAGTGCCCCTAAACCATATTAATTTTTATTACTCGGGATCCCTGGGTGGCACAGCGGTTTGACGCCTGCCTTTGGCCCAGGGCGCGATCCTGGAGACCTGGGATCGAATCCCACGTCGGGCTCCTGGTGCATGGAGCCTGCTTTTCCCTCTGCCTGTGTCTCTGCCTCTCTCTCTCTCTCTCTCTCTCTCTCTCTCTCTCTGTGACTATCATAAATAAATAAAGATTAAAAAAAATTTTTTAATACTCTCCTTGAAAATATGTTTTAGTCTATCTAGCCACATTGAGACTTTTCTTGAAAGATATAAAGATATAAATGACAGTAACTCAAATATTTCATTCATTTTTGAATGATTGAGAACTATATAGTAATTTATTTATTTTTAAAGATTTTATTTATTTATTCATGAGAGACACACACAGAGACAGAGACACAGGCAGAGGGAGAAGCAGGCTTCATGCAGGGAGCCCGCCGTGGGACTTGATCCCAGGACTCCAGGATCAGGCCCTGGGCTGAAGGTGGCGCTACACTGTTGAGCCACCTGGACTGCCCCCTATATAGTAATTAAAAAAAAAAAAAAAGATTTTAGGGGCACCTGGCTGGTTCAGTCAGTAGAGCATGGGACTCTTGATTTTGGGGTCATGAGTTTGAGCCCTCTGTTGTACATGGAGACTACTTTAAAAAAAAAAAACACACTAATGACTACAAAGACTATAGTGTTTAGAAACTAATTTTTTAAAAAATTTTATTTAGAGAGAGTTTAAGTGGGAGGAAAGGGCAGAGGGAGGGAGAGAATCTCTAACTGACTCCCCACTGAGTGCAGGGCTTGATCTCATCACCTTGAGATCATGACCTGAGCCAAAATCAAGAATTGGATGCTTAACTAGCATTCCAGAAACTAGATTATTTCTAAGGAAGAAAATATCGTGTCTTTCATTATCCATTATCCAATTCAATATTTAGCCATATTATATATTGTTATTAAAAATTACTTTTTAGGGGATCCCTGGGTGGCTCAGCGGTTTAGTGTCTGCCTTCAGCCCAGGGCATGATCCTGGAGTCCCACATCGGGCTCCCTACATGGAGCCTGCTGCGCTCTCCACCTGTCTCTGCCTCTCTCTCTGTGTCTCTCATGAATAAATAAATAAACTCTTTAAAAAAAAATTACTTTTTAGTCATATGGCTCTTTAGTATTCTTTTTTCTCCCTCAAAACTTAACTCTTTCAGAAAGGCTTTCCTTGAAAGTCTATCACTAAATGTTCCATTGCACTATATAGCAGGATAAACAACAGCAAATTGAATGTAGAATAAAGTTATTGTCTCTCATTACCACCATAGCTATGGTGTTGTTTCTACTACCTGATATTTCTGTGACTTGAAATTTTTTTTTCTGTGACATGAAATTTAATTTTCAGGTAAAATCACTAAACAGATTTCACTTCTTCTCTAAGCTATTTATGCGTATAACTATTGACACTTATTAAATTCAATTCCCTTAGACATACTAATATTTTGTAATAGTTTTTGCTGAAAGCATTGAAAGCAGTCACATTATTTTTGATAATCGTGAAGTAGGAAATGTGTTAGAGGAGCAAACATACAACTTTCTGAAGAATTTCACTTGTCAAGTTTAGATGTTTTGGAAAAGGTCAATTAGAGAATAAGAGAATCCATGGGAATTATATCTGTATACTCACATACACATATATTGCATTTAGGATTGGAAGATAAAATCTCTGGCAAAGGTGAAGAGATGGAAAATAGGGAAAAATATGACAAAGAGGATCTTTAAGTGGCGTAAAAATTATTAAGATTCTAAATGGAAAATAAAAAAGATTTTAAAAAGAGAATTACAGATGAAAAAAAAAAGAATCTGAAAGGAGAAAGTAGAGCAACCATGAGTTCTTGAACATGGATGAAGGAGGCTCTAGACTAGGAGTGCTCTAGGCACTTGGCAGTTGCAAAGAAAAATCCTCTCTGGGAGACAGTTTCATCACCCTCCACCTAATAATATTCCTCCAAGGAACTTTTCCAAATCCTGAAGTGGCCAGTACACAAAGATAACCAGGCCTGTGAGGAGACCACTCCCCATGAGCAGATATCCATAACTCAAAGACATGAGATACTGGGATCATGGGACTTAGGCAGAAAACAGCTATGCTTACTGTATTGAGAGAACAAAAAGCCAAACGTAAAATTGTTATCACATAATTGGGAACTGTTATAAAAGCAAAGTGACATAGCAGTTTTGAAAGCCAAATAGAAATGCTAGAACTGTAAAATGCAGTAACTGAAATTAGGAGCTCAGTGGATGCGTTTAGTGGCAAAGTAGACATAGCTGAAGAGATGTAGTGGGCTGGAAGTTAGGTCAGAAGAAATTATCCAGAACATTGCATGGGCAGAGAGAAAGGTAAAAATTTGAGCTGAGAGGATGAGAGACATGGAGACATAGGAGAGTGTGGAGATCCAACCTACACATTTAGTCAGAGTCCCAGAGGGAGAGGAGAGAGAGAACGGGGCAGAGCTGATGAAAGACCTCACCTCACTGATAAAGGAGCCACATAAGTCCCAAAAAACAGGAATTCTGTGAAGTGAGCTCACACTGTTTTTCTTTCCTGCAAGTTGTAACTGCATCACAGACAATTTAACAAAACTGCTTGGGCCCCAACAGTTTTTAAACTGAATGGCTGAAATTTGTTGACAATAACTACATTACAAAAACCAGAAAACAAAATCAGAAATTCAGCTAAAGAATTTGTTTCTTAAAGTAGGAGGTAAAAAAAAAAAAAAAGAAAAAAAAGTAGGAGGTAGAAACAGGAAGGATGAAAGTTATCCAGAAATTCTTTTTATTATTCTTACAACTTTACCGTAAGTCTGAAACTGTCAAAAAGAAGGAAAGACAGGCATGCACTTAGGAAGATAGGACACTGACCATTTGTTTTTTGTTTTTGTTTTTATTTTTTAAGTAACTACCTTCCAGAAGAGTTTGTTGAAGTCTTGGCTGTGTTTTGTTTCAGTGTTTAAGATGGATGCAGCTTTTGTTAATGATTGATCTTACTGCACACATCGGGCCGTTTGATTTCAAAAGGTATAAAAATGTCATGTAAGAAACAACTTTCTGAATAGAAGTGTTCCATTTCAGAGTAAGTTGCCAGGAAGGTAGCAGCATCTTTCAGTAGAATGTTTTTGTTTTTGTTTTTTAAATATTTTATTTATTTATTCATGAGAGACACACAGAGAGAGGCAGAGACACAGGCAGAGGGAGAAGCAGACTCCTCGAGGAGAGCCTGATGTGGGACTCCATCATGGGACCGCAGGACAATGCCCCGCGCTGAAGGCAGACGCTCAACCACTGAGCCACCCAGGCATCCCTCGTTTTTGTTTTGTTTTGTTTTGTTTAATAAAGAAATAAGAGTTCATTTCTCTAAAAAGCCATTCTTCTGCCGTCATCCTTTTCAAACTATTCCCTATCTAATTCCCTGAAACCTGGCTCTCACTCTGTTGTTGAACTGAAACAACACTTTGTTAAAGATCACCAGGGCCCCTGTTTTAGGGCCTTGGCCTACTTTTACCTTTTCCCAGTAACCACACTGACAATATGAAGCCCTTTTCTCCTTCAAATGTGGTCTTCTCTTGGTTCTAGTGCCAATGGACCTCCTGCATTTTTCCCTGCCACTGAATTTTTTTTTTCCTTTTTTAATTTACTGCCTTGTAGGGCTACTTTTTGGGTTTTATCCTTGTCTCTCTGCTTCTTTGACTGCACTCTTGTGTGCAAATTCTGCTCCTTCTTCAAACACAGTACCTCTTACTTAATAGTAAGGCCCATCCCAGTTACAACATTCTTCCCTCCTCTCCTTACTTTGATTTTGCAGAGAGAGCTGTCATATGCTCCCCAGTGTTTGGCAATGGTCTTGTACCTCTCAAGCACTTTGTTGTTCCAGATTGACTGATTTTTTACAGAAATCAGATTTGGGAAGAGAAGAAAAAGGTTTTCTCTTTGCCATAGGGGAGATTTTGTTTTTACACCCCATACTAGAGATTGTAACCTCTTAGAACAGGGGCCGTTAAACTATCATCTGAGGGCCAGATATGTCCTACCACATGTTTTGCATGTGGCCCTCCAACTGTGAATGTTTTTTAATGCGTGAAAAAAAATCAAGAGTAATATTTCAGGACATGTAAAAATCATGTAAAATTCAAGGCCAGCATCCATAAATAATGTTTTATTGGAACATGGCCACCCTCATTTGTTTATGCACTGACTGCTTTAGTGCTACAATGCCAGAGTTGAGGATCTGTGACAGACACCATATGAACACCTTGCCTTTATGGAAAAAGTTTGCTGACGCTTAAATGATTAGAGTTTAGTTTAATTTTCTTTTGCTTCACCCAACACAACTTTAAGACTAGATGTAATGCTCATATTTAATAGACCCTCAAGATATACTAATTATGTCATAAATAATTTAGTTAGTTAACAGTCAATCCTATTGAATTTCTACTTAATAGAAATTTCTATTTAAATTTAAATTTCTATTTAATCTTTTCTAGCAAATGTTTCTTTCTTTTTTATTTTTACTTTTAAAGATTTTATTTATTTGACAGAGAGAGAAAGCGCCCAAGAGCACGAGCTGGGGGAAGGGAGAGGAAGAAGCAGACTCCCCACTGAGCAGAGAGTCTCATACAGCTCATCCCAGAACCCTGGGATCATGACCCGAGCCAAAGAAAGATTTTTAATTGACTGAGCGACGCAGGTGCCCCTGCTTATTTTTTTTATTTCTTTTTTTTAAAACAAGTTTACTAAATTCAAGAAAAGGACAGCCTCAAATTAAATATACCTATAGCTCATAACTCAGAATCCTCCATTAATAAGTGAAGTTCATTTTTCAATTAAATTTGATTGTAACTTTAGTACTCTGCATAGCAAGATTCAGCTGATATGGATCATAATGAACTTGAATTTATACTTCTTTTTATTTCAGAATACATCCAAGACTAATTTTATTTTTCTCTGTGGTATACATTCATTAACTTGAAAGATGAACAATGATTTCCTTTGCCATTTCATTTATGCCTTATTACAGAATATATTAATAAAAATTATTGAATGAAAAATAAAGAACACTGCTCTTATAAATAAATTTTATAATTTGTTATAAATCATATAACATGTAATATATATCATATAATAAATTATAATTAATTATAAATTGTAAAATTGTGCAAATTTTATAATTAGCATGACTGTCAGAAAAATGTGGAGCTTAAGAACAAACCTGGGACAAGACATCTTGCCAAAATAAGGCCACTGTTATTTTGCTATTCATGATAAAATACGGCTCTGCCTCCATTCTTCATAGTTGAAAAACAAAACTCATGAAAATGGGAGATTGCAGGAAAGCATTAGGGGCTTTTTCAGGTTTTGCTAGTAATAGAAATATTGTGTATGAAAAGACATGAAATACTTTTGCCAGGTGATTGGGCAGTTTTTTCAAGCATCAGAGATAAAAGAAAAATGCAGTTTGAAATGCTTCAGTTTGGTTTTATGTGGTCTTATTTTAGGCTATCGGATTAGGATGGGAGCCAGGAGGAAGATTCATATCTAAGCAATATTTTACCAAAACTTTTCCTCTGCCTTTGTTTTATGTGTCACTTTGTCTGGAAAGTGAAGTCTTTAAACACTAATGAGGGCAACCAGAGACATGACTGTCAGTGAGGTGAAACCCTTGTTAAAATGAAACTGGAAAATGAGCACTTGGCTGATTGTTGACAGCCAACATCCATTCTAGAATGATACACCTCCTTTTAGCCTGTTCATACACAATGTTTTTTTCCCCCTCTCTTCACTCTATTTTGAATTTATGTTTATTGGTTATTTGTCTTCACAGTGGTACTGGAATACTCCTATGTGCTGTTTTGGCTCAGGCAGGGAATGCTGGATTTAGAAGGGTCTAACCTGCACAATGACAAGATAGAGGCCATGGTTTGGCATAGACAGTGACAATAGAAAATAAATATTTCATGGGGTACCTGAGTGGCTCAGTGGTTGGGTGTCTGCCTTTGGCTCAGGTTGTGATCTCGGGGTCCTGGGATCGAATCCCACATCAGGCTCCCCCATCAGGAGCTTGTTTCTACCTCTGCCTATGTCTCTGCCTCTCTTTGTGTCTCTCATGAATAAATAAATAAATAACCTTTTTTAAAAATCAAGAAAATAAATATTTCCTTGAATAGCTACTACATATAAAACACTAAGCTAGACTTTCCATGTATTTGGGGAAGGGAGAACAAATACACTGTTGTCGTTGGTTCCTCTAATTACATTCCTGTGAACTCTGAACAGGGTGCCTGTTACTATTGTGGGAAATATTCATCTCTTTTATGCAGTCATTTCTAGGGATCCAATCGTATCATTTGGTATATAGTTCACAAATGAAGTGAGTTGGGTTATGGTTCATTTGGGGTCCATTGTGTTTTGTGGTAAAATATATATAAGATTTCCCATTTTAATCAATTTTAAGTGTAGAATTCAGTGGCAGTAAGTGCAGTTCACATTGTTGTGCAACCATTGCCACCGTCCATCCCTAGAACGTTTTTGTCATCCCAAATTGAAACTCTGCACCCATTAAATAGTAATTACTCGTTCTTTCCTCCCCTCAGCCCCTGGCAAACCCTCCCCCCACCCTGCCCAAATTCTGCTTCTGGCTCTATGAATTTGACTGTTGTAGGTATCTCATATGAATGGAATCATACAATATTTTGTCCTTTTATTTTTGGCTTATTTCAGCTACATATTTTCAAGGTTCATCAATGTTGTAGCATGTATTAGGATTTTGTTTCTTTTTAAGACGAAATAGTAGCCCATAGTGTATATATACTCCACTGTGTGTTTTTAACTATAGTGTAGACAAACGAGTAGCTGAATAAAATCTGTACCCAGAGTTGGTAATGGCACTGTCTTCTTTGAAGCAGCCTGTTGTTTAGAGACCAGACCAAATGGAACTGTGTTCGATTGGCTAGACTTGGTGCCAACAATGTCTAAGTGTTATTAGAGGACATTGGTGCAAAAAGATCAAAGAAACAAGAGTGAAAAAAAAAAAAAAGAAACAAGAGTGAAGTCCACAATGCCAGGAAACTTATTAAGTTGGTGATGACTAATTAAGAAACAATGTCCTCTTTCCTATATCCCACTGATGAAACAGTTTTATAATTCCTGTTCAAATGGGAACATTATTGTTACAAATTAAAAGTGAAAACACAGAATGTAAGTCAACCAGACCACTGGTCAGAGTTCAGTCTCAATTGTAGGTTAAAACATGGATACCACTTTCTTAAATTGTAGGCCTCTTGTTCTTGTAACTCCTGAGGTGTGGGAGGGGTGGGGTTGTGATAAGCATATCCCTCTTCTAAAGTCTTTGCTTATTGACCTATAGCCCTTTGCAAACGGAAGGAGGCCATCTGAAATGAATATAGACAACCAGGTGTGTCTTAATATGTAATGCTGCAGTGGTGCAACTGGGGCTGCTGGTTCACTGGGGTTCTGACCCAGGACATAGTATCTCACATGTCTCCCTGTATAAGATGACTTCATTGAAAATCCAAGATAACATGTGGCAGCCTCTCTCCCATCTCCCAGGGAGCCATCACAACCCTAGCTATTACTTGGACAATTGTTATTTATGTGTATGTGTACTCTTGCTGTTGTCTGATGTTGCTGATGAGTATCTGATTTGCTCTTTAACTTCTGGATGCTGTCCTCCTGTTGGAAAAGTCGGAATGGATCTGGGCTGAGCCCCGTGACCTTGTGTTCTCCTCCCGTCTCACTTTGTTCTTTTTCTGAATGTGTTGCTTGGCACAGTAGTCAGCCCCTTTATGCCTAGGCTCCCTCAAGCCACTCGGCTGAGAGACTGCCAGGCCAAGCAGGACCCAGCTCTGCTCCTGTCCCCAGTGCTCCATTTCAGGGGTTTCTTTCTGCTGACTTGAACTTCCTGTCTGATATATAATACAAGATCAAACACTCATCTTCTGTTGCATGTGTTTGAGGGACAATTATGAATAATACCTGAGGGAAGGTGACCAAACTGAAGATTTAAAAGAGTGGTGACATACTTGAATGAACATGAAGAGACCTTCTGAAGGAAAGGATTTATCTGCAGAAACATTACCTACATTAGTTCTGAAAAGTCACCCACTGGGTGCATTGAAGAGTCTCTGCTAGCCAGGAGTCCCCAGGGGACAGTTTTGACCTGCTAAAGCAGTAATATTAATGCCCCAAGGCAAGGCTTTCTCTGGAATGAATTTTGTAGCAAATTGAACTCCCAGCTGCCCATCTCTGATGCTAATTCTACATGCGTGCTTTCGTGGAGCAGGGCAGAGCATCGGTTGTATGGGTTGTGTGCCTTGTATGGGTTGTGTGCCGAGGTTCAGTGGAGGCTCAGCAGCCCTGTAATCATGGCCTCTGGCCTCTTCCTTCCTCCTACCTCAACCCCACATTTTTTTCTTGCTGCTCTTTAAAATTAAACGGCTCTGCAGGGAGGGGAAGTCCCTTGGCATTTTGAGTATTGAGGTGCTCAGCAGAACTGCTTGGCATCCTGTTTGTATATAACTGTTTTAATTCACTCTCTAATAGGTCATTTGGCCTTACCAGCAAAGTCTTAAACTAAACTTGATAATCCTTATGTCAGCAGTGAGGCTCAGGCCAAACATCCAAAAGTGCAACCCTGAGTGATTATTTGAGGGAAGTTTTGAAGCCTTTATTCCCTGGCTCTGTTTGTCTGGCTTCTGCCTGGCGCCTCCTTAGGTCATGCTGTTATGCTCCTCTTGCTCACTGCAGCTGAGACAGGCAGGTGGTTTCGGAGAGCAGAATGAATGAAGGACTTTCATGTTCACGTCCCCGTTCCGTATAAGGAGCCTCATCGTGTTCATGTGCCATTTCAGCTGCTAGAAATGGGACTTCTGCTCTGGTGACATGCACGGTTTTGGTCCTCCTTTAATGGAGATGCACAAAGCAGGAGTGATATGCTGATGGGTTGAAGAACTGCAGCTGGTTCACTGATTTCCAGCCTTCTTGCAGCGTTCCTGATGCAGGCAACTGATGACATCAGGGACTACTCCTCCCGCAGTCTGGCCTTAACCTTGCTCCTTGGATGTATGGTGCCCCAGGCCTTTCTGGAAGTACATTATGTCCTCTTTTTATTGGCTATTATTAGCTATTATTATTGGCTCTCTCACCACTTGATCACTGCAATTTGAGGTTTCAGATTAAAAGTGGCATCTTGGGTAGAGTTAGGGCTGTATTTGGAGGTGATTCTAGGATAGTAAGTACCTACCAGCCACATTGTCTTTTATTCTGAAGTAGGCTTTATTTATTCTGATGGCAATGTCCCTATTCCAGTCTTTAAAAATACTACAGCTCTGCAACACCAGATGATGACTGCAGACTAAACTGTCAAAGTTCCTACTCAACCTTTTCCTTTTTTCTTTTTCTTTTTTTTATTTTCCTTTTTTTCTTTATAGGAAACTCTGCTTTTTGGTTCCTATAATGATGCATTAGTGGTTATAGCCCATAACTGACAATCATAATCAGAGCTCAAAATTCCATCTTACAATTTGTCTTGCTGTAGCACAGCATATGCTTGTAAAGTGTCCTCCCTGTTTAAAAATGGAGAAACAAGGGATCCCTGGGTGGCGCAGCGGTTTGGTGCCTGCCTTTGGCCCAGGGCGCGATCCTGGAGACCCGGGATCGAATCCCATATCGGGCTCCCGGTGCATGGAGCCTGCTTCTCATTCTGCCTGTGTCTCTGCCTCTCTCTCTCTCTCTCTCTCTCTCTCTCTATCATAAATAAATAAATTTAAAAAAAATAAAATGTTTAAAAAAAATGGAGAAACAGGGGAAAGAATGGCTTTGTGGTTGTTGACAGGAAAGCATTAAAGTCTAGTTTTCCCTAAGTACCATTTTGATCTCTCTCTCAATAGAAGTTTCTATCTCTGGTTTTCAGACAAAGTTGTGTGTTTGTATGTAGAGAAACATGCCTTAGTATGAATGAGTCCAAGGGTGTTTTTATGTGGTATTTAGAAAGAATCCTTATAAGTACAGTCTTTATGAATATCTTAAAAGTAGATGGGAGGGAGGCACCTGGGTGGCTCAGTGGTTGAGTGTCTGCTTTTGGCTCAGGTGGTGATCTCGGGGTCTTGGGATTGAGTTCTGCATCGAGCTCCTTGAAGGGAGCCTGCTTCTCCCTCTGCCTATGTTTGTGCTCCTCTCTCTGAGTCTCTCATGAATAAATAAATAAAATCTTAAAAAAAAAAAAAAGGATGGGAGGCCTTTTTTTGACCCCTGAACTTGTTGGATCTCCATTTTCCTTCCTTCCTTCCTTCCTTCCTTCCTTCCTTCCTTCCTTCCTTCCTTCCTCCCTTCCTCCCTCCCTCCCTCCCTCCCTCCCTTCCTTCCTTCCTTCCTTCCTTCCTTTCTTTTTCTTTTGATTTTATTTATTCATAAGAGAGAGAGAATGGGAGAGAGAAAGAGAGAGAGAGAGAGGCAGAGACACAGGCAGAGGGAGAAGCAGGTTCCATGCAAGGAGCCTGACATGGGACTCAATCCGGGGTCTCCAGGATCAGGCCCTGGGCTGAAGGTGGCACTAAACCGCTGAGCCATCCAGGCTGCCCTTCCTTCTTTCTTCATTCCTATCTCCCACGTTTACTCTCTTCAGAAGTAATGTCGCATGTAGCCAGAAGAAAAATGAAGGTACAGAAAGGCTTGAGAACTTGAATTGCGTGGTACCTTGGCAGAAATTCAGAATATTTTTTTTCTTTTAGGCTAGGGGAGTTTTAAGAAAACTTTGAAACAAAACTTATTTGTAGGAAAAAAAAAAACCCTTATCTGTGTCCTAACTGTAAGTGAGATTAGTACTGTGACATACGTAGAGCTGTGATATTGTTCAGACCTGTTATGTTTGTAGTCTGGTGTCCGTTACTTTCTATCTACTACCTAAAGTCTCCATCTTGTGTGTGGAGGCCAATTTCATGAAGAACGCTTCTGAAGTATACCATTATTTGTTTTGCTTTTCAGTTAGGTCCTCCCAAGGGCTGTGATGATAGCTTTTCACATTATTTGTTTCTCATTCTTGGCCACAGAACCACATGAACAGTTTCTTTGCAGACTGATGGCATACACATGGCTTAAGAATGAAACATCTCTTGGCATTCTTCGGCCCAGATTTGTTGTTCAAATTGTGATGCACGTAACACACTGCCTTGTGGATGTGACCTTCCACTGACCTGTGTTCTGAGCCTGACCCTGGGATCTCTTAAATTTATATCACAAAGTTAGCCTATCTGGTTCTTTTCTTTTAAATAATAAAGCTCAGCTCTGTTTTGCATCACAGCAATCTTTTGAAGGGTTACTGAGTTTTGTGAGATACTTTTAGATCCTTAGAGGAAAGGTGTTATTTAATCACAGCAAGGCTTCATGCTGGGAATGCCTTCCTACAGAGCTCTGAGTGTTTTGTCAGACTATCTTCCATTCATCCCCATCCCTGGTAGGGAGATTGGTGGGTAAGCATTGTTATTAAGTACAGAATAGTGTTATTACTGTTACTTTTATCTATAGTGGGGGGCAGTAATTATAAGAAATAGAACTTGGTAAAACAGATTATAGAAGAAAAACTAAGAAACCCTCAAAGTATCATGCACTTGATACTCCTGTTTACTTTGGGTTTCAAAAGTCTGAGTCCCATATATGAAAACAATAGAAAGCATCCCTTCTTCTGGAGAAATGGGACCCAGTACATCTTGCCAAATACTTGCATTAATTGAACACCAATATTTATTTTCAGTTGTACCACTTTATGTTCTGAGGGTTAGTTTAACTCACATATGCCAGGAATGATTATATATTTCATAGGAATTAGATATTTGGATCATTATTTTGGACTTTGAAATGAATTTCCTCCTAGTGAAGGTGTGTTAGACAGCAAATAGTTCACTGAGGCCTCCCAGTACGAGAATTAGATTTCTGTAAAGGAGAGGTCTTTGGAGAGAGGGGCCACTACTTTGTCTAAGATGGAAGAAAGAGAACAAGCCTCCTTTGGGAAGCCGCATGGGCAGAGATCCCCAACAGGTGTGCCATTATGCTATTGAGGATTGGCCATTCATTCCATTTTGTGGCTTGAGGTCACAGATGCGAGAAGGCTCCTCTCCACCCTCATCCCACTTCTGTCTGAGATTTTTAGTATCATCTTTGTTACATGTGGAGTTCTTTCTGGTCTTTGGTAGTTGTGTCATAGGGCCTGGGAGGAAGGTCTGAAATGAATGCAAGGAAAAATGACCACAATCAGCCCTTCTATCTCACTGTTTTCTTTCAGTGTATACCACAACATTACTAGAAATCAATAATTCCCATTGTGTTCTCCCTAGGAAACAAACATGTACAAGCTAAGAAATGATAGGCTTCACAGGTCATGTGAACAGGGGACAGCAGGATGGTTGGATTTTATCTTGCACGTCTCTGTCAGGGAAGCCTTGGTTTCGACCTGTTTAAAAAAAAAACATGAAATTCATCTGAGTTAATTTGAAGATCTGATTGAATTTATTTAATGATTCGTGAATCCAGCAGCATCCCATTTTAGCAGATAGAAAGGAACTCCAAGGAGCTGTATAAAATGAAAGGCTTTTATTGAAAGAAGGGGGGTGGAAAAAGGAAGTTTCCAGCAAGAAGTGGTTTGTTTCAGGCAAAGTCACCTTCCTTTAGGGGAGGGCAGGGGTCTGTCAGGCAGATGACCCCACCATTACCAACCAGGGAATTCCAGATTGACTAGTGAAAGGTCACATTCCTGGAAGAGGCTGAAACTGCAGTCAGGTTAGATATTAAATCTTGGTTTGCTGATGTGGGGCTTAGCACAGGTGACTCCATTTGGGGCCTGTTTTTATTTTTAACAGATCCAGACCTTTCATCTTGATGGTCCACATTTCTCTCTTTACTTGGTCAAAGGGAAAGTTTGTTCTATTTTCTAAAGATACTAGGAGTATTCAACAAAAGATAGCAGCTGTGTGCACAGCAACTTTCAAATGTCATATCTGTGCCTACTTAGATTTAAAATTTTTAGATTGTTCAAATTGGTACTTACTGCTTATAAGTAGTATCCCAAATATTTGAAGTCTTAAATCCTAATTTTATTTCCTTATCAAATATTTGTGGTTTTGTGAGCTGTTCATTGTTATGTTACTTTGTAGCAGGCTTTTAAAAAAAATGCTGGCTTCCAGCACAACAGGGCTGTGTGTGTGTGTATGTGTGTGTGAGAGAGACAGAGAAAGAAAAAGAAAGAACAAAAGTGAAAGAAAGAAAAAGAATGTTTCTGGAAGAAAAAGAATGGTTTAGGTTTCAGAATTCCCAAGGGAATTGTTCTAAAACAACAATAAAGAGAAAAAACTGAGCATGATTTAAATGCCTTGGTGTGATTCTTTCTTAATTTAAAATTTTCCTGTTAAGTCTTTTATTTCCCAAACAATAGACCACTTTGCTCTTCCTGAACTACTTTAAGCTAGAGCAACCGAGTTTCTTTTTCCTTTTTATAGTTTAAGATTTTTCCTCTTTCCCCTTTCAGGTACTTAATTAAATAGAACTCCCTCATGCTCATTTTCAACCAGGATTCAAGTAAAATTCTTCCAGCTGAACTGGAGCCTTCCAGTTCTTACACCAGGTCCTCAAGAAGAGGTGGCAGTGAAAGTAGGAGTAACCAGTGGAAGACTGTGTTTGTTTCAATCTCTAGTTGTTGTTGGGTAGAGCTCCCCCACTGTGGCTTAAGCAGAGGTGTTGGAAGGGGCACTGCCCAGGAAGGGGACGGGGGTGCCGGAGTTCACCAGCCCATCCAGTTAGGCTGCCCGGGTTTAAATCTCCACTTTCTTTTTTTCTTTTCCAGCTTTATTTCATACCCTTTATAGGCTATGTATTTGCTGTGTACCTATGGGCAAGTCACTTAAGCCTTTTAAATTTCAGGTTCACCTGTGAAATAGAAATTAATAATTAGTATCTGCTTCTTGAGGTTTTGAGGATACAGTCACATAGTCAGGTGTAGCCCACAGCCTAGTGCCTGGCACACATGCTTGCCCAGTAAGTTGGCCAGTAACAGTATTTATTTTATTAACATTGTTGTCAATACTTATATATGTATCATTCATTATGATCTTTCAATATATATTTAATACTATTGGCATTAGTAACTGTGTTAAAAATCTCCAGTTAACAATACATTTGAGTTTATAAAAACTTTAAGTTGACTGGCAAAAACCACAGCAAGCAAAGTCGAATGACAAACGGGGTGGGGTGGTAGTGGGGGCTATATTTGCAATTCATAACATAGACCAGGGTTCATTTCTCTAATACATAGAGAACTACTCAAAAAAAAATGAATAGTCATAAGGCTTTTTATGGGGGTATTCTATCACTTAACTGTGCTACAGATTTCATGCCATGAATGCATATATTCAGATCAAAACAGGAAAACCCGAGGTTGGAGAGGGGCTTGGGACACATATCGCCAAAGAAATGTCCATGAGTGTGTAAACAGACCTGGAACTTTTGTTTTTCCCCATAAAGTAGCTCCCTCTCAGAAATGTTGTTACTCAGCGGTACCTTCATATTTATCTTGTCACCCATGATTTTCTCTTTTCCTGGTTCCCTCGCACTCACAAAGTTATGGAGTGTTTTCTGGGTTTCATTCAGAGTATTTCACATCTGCTCCAATCATTCCAGGCCTACAAATGCTATTTTAGTTAAAAAGACACGCAATATCAGACTGAACTGCTGCCCTGGTTTCCCTTACTTTCTCTTTCGCTCCACCAAGCGCCACAGTATACCGTACCATACCCAGATCAGTTTCCCTAAAACAGGGTTTTCATGTTGGGCCACCCACCTGCTCAGAAACCTTCAGTGGTTGCCTACCATCTAGAATGGAGTCTGACTTCTGAACCCAACCCTCAGGGTCTCTTCATGTGATTCACTGTTATGTCTCTAGCCTTAGTCTTTCTCACTGTGACTCTTTAGGGACCTTCTAAACACCTACCCTGGTCTGCTTGGCCTGGTTCACCATGCCCATTTCTGCCTTCATGCTGTCCAGCTCAGCTCCCATTTCCTCCATCCAGATGGCTGTCCTGGGTGCCCAGTCCTCAGTGCCCATTGTTTTCTTTGTACCTCGCTGCATTTATTGGTTGTCTGGACCTTTTCATGTTTAATCTTTTCCACCTATGTTGTTTTAGGTAAGCTTTTTCACTGAAGTAGAACATAATCCAGAAATGCACAGATCACAAAGTAAATCAGTAACTTTTTACAAGGTGAACACACCCATGTCATCGATGTTCTTCTCTTCTGATTCGTACCCGGTCTCCCTAAGTAGATGATAAGCACTCGAGAGACAGAACCACATCGTATGCCTTTGCCTGAAAATGCATCACATCAGGTGCTCAGTGACATTCCAGATTAGAAATTGGAGCTAAGAAAGGGGTCTAGGCTTTGACAAATAAGAAACACTTAGACATTTAAAAGGAGTATGTGAAATTTCCATTACTAACCACAAATTCTTTCCTGACAACTAGCTACAGTTGAGATATGATTAGAGGTAATATAATTTTGGTGAGTCTTGTTCAAGGACTTCTAGGTGGTGACCTTTAAATCCAGCCTGAACAAGGCTATGTCATAGCTTTCTCTTTTCACATAGGATATACACACATGTACATTAGTTTTTGTTGTCATTCTCTCCAGCAAATATTTATTGATCACACACACAGTCTACTAGGTATGATTCTAGCATATGGTAGTATTCAGCTGTGAATGACATAAAAAATCCTTCCTCAATAGACCTTACATTTTAATGTCACTAGAAATAATTGATAGAAATGAAAGAAAGGCTTAAGACTAAAGATATATATAACAAGGCCTAACCCACACAAGAACTGTGAAAAATTGTTACAAAATCCTTATCAGCATACAGAGGGAGTAAGAGCGTGGAGATAGGAAGGAAGATCACCACTGCACTAGAGACTTCTGGGTAAGAAATCCATTTGTGACATTATCAAAGGTATGAAAGAAGACAGCAATGCAGAAAGATAAAATAAGCTCAGGGTTAATGAGAACAGAGAGATACCAAAAACATCATAGGAAATACTTAATTTTTTAGTTGCGCCTTACAGTTTACAAGGAAGGTACTTTGACTTGTTCGTCTTACCGGATCTTTGCCACTCTTGATCTTGTACAGTGGGCAGCGTGATCTACGCACAGTCACGCAGCTCTTGTGTGCTGGGCGTGAATGTAGACTGAGTTCAGTACTCTTTCCCAGGCTGCTCTTACCACCATATTTACTACTTACTTCAAAGCTGAAGCATGAGGATCTCCCTGGCAAATCATGCCATCCAGAGGTTATCCACAAAAGGCAAAGTGAAGTCAGAGGCTGATCACTGCCCACTCCTAGGTGTGGCTCCATCACTTGGAAACAGGGGCAAAGGGAATAGAAGGTAGAGGACCCAAAGGCCGCTAATCCTGAAAAAGTAACTTGTTGAAAGTATTATGAGTTCCCTTTTAGTTTAGTTTTAGTCTTTTATTGTCCCTTTGGTGCTCTTTTTTGTACCTGGAAGACTTCAGTTTGCAAAGCTATAAATCTGCCAGTCTTGTTGACGTGGCTTTCACTTCAAATTAAGGTTCAGCAAAGGGATTAGCAGATAACCATTTTGGGCTATATTTCTTTACACAAAGGCATGGATATGGTTTGAACAGGCTGCCAAAGCCAGGAGGAGAAGTTAATTGTGTAAATCAATGCAGGCAAGAGCTGATCACCTTTCTGAAAGACAAGACAATGCAGCCTACAACCTCTAAATAGATCTCTTTGGGGTCAAGTTGATGTCATGTTGAAGAATCAATATTTACTAGGCTTTATAAAGTTAGCCTTAATGAACCCCAGTCATTTTGCTAGGCCACTAATTGCAGGAAGAGGAAAGGCGACAGTGGCTGAAGTCCATGACTGTGGAGGTTGTATAAAAAATAAGTGAAGAGACCGTCACTGGCTTATGTGCCAAGGTCCCACCTTAACGTTCTACCCAAGCATTGTTGGGTATATGTGTTGAAAGGCTTTCTTGGGATTTTACTGACATTTTAAGAAGTGGCAACTCTTGCATCCTAACAGAAAAAGGTAAGTCCTTTACACTTTGACACTGTTTTCTAAGCAGTTAATTTTCTGGGATGAGTTCTGATGCCATTTTAGATTTTGCCGTATACATGTACTAATCACAAGGACAGGTCCCTCCCTCTGACTCACTTGAAAGCTTTTAAAGTAAAGAATTGAAGTAAAGAGCAAATGCTTTACTTTTGGACGCTGGCTTCAATCCAAGTCAAGTAAAAGGTTTTTGATAAATATTATCATTTGCACGTGTGATATCATCCAGTAGAGGGCTGTTTGGTATGTCTAAGAGTTCTGTATTCCTTGAGGGGTTGTCAGAATCACTGGTGGGTGAGGAGCCTTATCTTCTATTTATTTTAGTCTCCGTTTCTACTAAATGTTGATAACTAGGTGGAGCAGTGAACTGTATCACATCTTATCCTGGCTGTAACGAAATGAGAGGATAGACTCAGGAACTGAAAGTCATCAAGCATGGTGGGTGAGGTGCTGTGAATCAGAGTGCAGCCCCAGGATGTTTTATGCAAGTGCTTGGTCACATCGGCTTAGTAGATAAATTCTGGAAGAATTGACTTTTCAGCCCTTTTTCTGTAGTGCTTTTTATCAGAGGAGGCTTTAAAATTCACCAGAGAGAGAGCTGCTGTTCTCTTCTCACTCCCACTCCTGTCCCTTCTCTCCAAGATCATTTTTCAGAATAAATACTGAAAAGAAAAAGCACGAGAGGTTTGTTGGGATTGTTGTAGTGTTTTTACAAGAGAATCTGTTGTTATTTTCATCTATAATTTCCTTTGGATATTCATTCTGGGTTTGTATTCTTTCTTTTCAGCTGTTTGAGAACTTCTACTTTGGTACCCTGAAGCTCAATTCAATTCACATCTCCCAGAGGTTTACAGTAGACAGCTTTGGGAACTACGCCTCCTGTGGGCAAATTGACTTCTCCTGAGGTGGATCTTGGGAAGCACTATAAATTGAACATCCTCACAAGGTGCCGAGGGAAAGTACCTTTGTTTTAATTACTGAGAACGGATGGAGAAATTTGGATGGTGACGTTCCTGGGTGGTTCCCCACACACACCATGATCTCTAATGGTTGTCAACAGTCATCAAACTGTTTGCCAGCCAAGATGGTTGGAGGTACATGGTGGTTGTGTAACCCTTGCGTGTTCATTTTTCGTAGGATCTACCTTTCTTTCTGAAGTTCCTCTCTGGACATGTATGTCTCAAGCTCATGGGAGCGGAGATTCACATTCTCTCATACACCAGTGATTTTGCTCCAGCCATTAAACTCTTTCATATTAAAACTTTAAAAGAGAATTAAAGACTTGGTTTTGTTACTCTCCACCTAAATCAAATGTCTACAGTTTTTAGGTTTGATTTTTGCTTCCCTTTATACCTTTTTTTTTTTTTTAAGATTTTATTTATTTATTTACTTGACAGAGAGAGCAGGAGAGCCCAAGTGAGGGGAGAAGCAGGCAGAGGTAGAGGAAGAAGCAGACTCCGTGCTGAGCAGAGAGCCCAATGTGGGGCTCTATTCTAGAACCCTGGGATCATAACCGAAGCCAAAGGCAGACACTTAACTGAGCAACCCAGGTGCCCCAGATTTTATTTATTTTAGAGAGAGAAAGAGCAGGAGGAGGGGCAGAGGGAGAAAGAGATTCCCAAGCAGACTCCACGCTGAGCACAGAGCCTGATCTCATGACCCTGAGATCATGACCTGAGCTGAAATCAAAAGTCAGACCCTTAACCCACTGAACTACCCAGGCGCCCCTGTACCTTAACTTTTTCTTTTTTTTAAGATTTTTCTAATTTGAGAGTGAGAGAGTGTGCATGTGAGAGAGTACACAAGTAAGGGGGGCAGGCAGCAGGCAGAGGGAGAAGGGGAAGCAGATTCCCCACTAAATAGGGAGCCCGATTCAGGACTCAGTACCACGATTCTGGGATCATGACCTGAGCTGAAGGCAGATGCTCAACCAGTTGGGCCATCCAGATGCCCCCGTACCCTAACTTTGAATCACTACCCAGACTTTTTTATTGTGGTAAAAAACACATGACATAAGGTTTGCCATATTTTTTAAAAAAAGGATTTTATTTATTCATGAGAGAGAGAGAGAGAGAGGCAGAGGGAGAAGCAGGCTCCATGCAGGGAGCCCAACGAGGACTCGATCCCAGGACCCCAGGATCGGGCCCTGGGCTGAAGGTGGCGCTAAACCGCTGAGCCATCCGGGCTGCCCAAATATTTGTCTTTTTGTGACTGGCCTCTTTCACTTTGCATAACATTTTCAAGGCTCATCTATGATGTAGCACTTCTCAGAATTTCCTTCCTTTAAAAAAGGCCGAAGAGGGGCAGCCCTGTAGCTCAGCGGTTTAGTGCCGCCTTCAGCCTGGGGTGTGGTCCTGGAGACCTGGGATCGAGTCCCACGTCAGGCTCCCTGCATGGAGCCTGCTTCTCCCTCTGCCTCTCTCTCTCTCTCTCTCTCTCTCTGTGCCTCTCATAAATAAATAAAATCTTTAAAAAAAAAAAAGGCCGAAGAATATTCCATTGTATTTGTATACCACGTTTTGTTTATCCACTCTGTCACCAGTGCACAGTGGGTTTCTTGACCTCTTGGCTGTTGTGAATAGTGCTCTATGAACATGGGTGAACAGGTATCTCTTTGTGATCCTGCTTTCAGTTCCTTTACTACTCAGAATTTTATCTTTGGCAAAATAAAGTTTTTATCTTTTGCTTTGGTCTGTCCTCTTTCTTCTTTCCAGGCCACTAATGGAGCTACAGTATCATACACTTTTATATTTACTTCTCAGGGCAGCAGCAGTAGAGACAGTGAGGAGATCAGCAGGACAATGCAGAGTTCCCTGGGACAGGGTCAGTCAACTGCAGAAGTTCCTCCCTCCTTGCCACAGACCAGCAGACAGAGAGGGCTCCCAGCACAGCTTTGCCTAACCCATCAGTCCCATCACATGCTCTGCTGGGAACTACAGCAGAGCATGTGATGCTCGCACATGCATCTCCTCCTAATCACGTCCCTCTCCCTCCATGTCCCCTCTTTTCTCTCCATTCCTTACTCTTGTTTTGATTCTTTCTTTCTGTTTGAAAAGTCTGATTCTGAACCCTATGCGTTAATGCCACTACGTAGTAAGGGCTACGTATCACACTCAGATTTATCAGTGTGACTGCACAGATCACTTTTGAATAAATGAATTTCCACAGTAACTGTGTTTTTCTTTTAGTATTATCATACAACGTTAGCTTGACCCCCTAAGTCTGGGTGTGTTGGAATATAGTGTTGCCATCATTTATCCCCTGTAGATGTATCATTCATCCAGAACTTACATATTAGTGCCTACAGGGTTGGTTTTTTTCACCCCAGAAACTTCCTACTAGTAACATTCTTTTTTTTTTTTTTTTGATTTGAGATTTTACCTTGTTTACTGTCAGTGGTTAGATGGCACGTGGGAGTGAATGCTCCAAGGGATCATACTGGATAGTGGAGCTGATAGCAGAGCTCAGTAACCTCATCTCATCCCGGCACTTACTTTCTTACTGGCTGCTTTCCGACACCTGCTTCCTCGGCAGGCTTGACAGGAAGTAAAGATGTTTTATTTTGGATGTCAGAGATTTATGACCTGTATTTCTGGTAAAAATTTTTTAAGTTTTATCTTTGGAAAAGTGTAACTTTGTATATCAGATCCTTAATTCTTTTTTTATATAAATATTTAAAGATTTTATTTTTTAAAGTAATCTTTACACCCAACATGGGGCCTGAACTCACAACCCCGAGATCAAGAGGTGCATGCTCTGCCAACTGAGCCAGCCAGGTGCACCCAAATCCTAAATTCTTAATAGAATTGGAGATTCGATTATTTAAAATTTAGAAATACCTGTGCATTTAAGGACCTATTGTATTTTTTTTTCATTTTAAGTTTTTATTTAAAGTCACATATAAAAAAAATAAAAAATAAAAAAAAATAAAAATAAAGTCACATATAAGGTTACTTTACTCCTGCATCTTCTCAATGGTTTCTTCCTTATATTTGCCCTTTTCCTTTCCTACTTGGCGAGATTTGGCTTTACGCTCAAGGATCTTTTTGCAGTCTTTGTCCAATTTTAGTCTAGTGATAACCACCTTGCTAGGGTGAATGCCCACGTGGACAGTTGTGCCATTTGCCTTCTCTCGTTGTACTCGTTCAATGTAGATGACCTACTTCTTCCTGTAAACCTGGACTACTTTGCCGATTTGCTGACCTTTGTAGTGTCCCCGCACAACTTGCACTTCGTCATCCTTCCGGATGGGCATGGACCGCACGTTGTACTTCTGCCTCAACTCTTTGGAAAGCGGGGAAGACATGATCTTCCTGCGAATGTGGGAAGGCGCATTGAAATGCCGCTTACGATTCTTGCTCCGGTCAGAAGTCACAAACGGATTGAACTTCATGTTGGCTGCGAGCGCCTCAGCGATGGCCGCAGAAGGGAAGAGACTATTGTATTTTTTTTTAAGATTTTATTTATTTATTTGAGAGAGAAAGCACTAGCAGGGGGAGGGGCACAGGGGGAGGGACGCAGGGAGAGAGAGAGGTGACTCTCCACTAAGCAGGGAGCCTGGTGTGGGGGCTCCATCCCAGGATCCTGGGATCATGACCTGAGCCAAAGGGAGATGTTTAACTGACTGAGCCACCCAGGCGCCTCCTATTGTATTAAGTAATTTTTCACGAGTAAGTTACCTTTCTCACTCTCCTCTCACAACTCTGCAGTGGCTTTTTCCAGAGGCTACATGACATAGTGACATCTTCACTCCAGTGGTTAATGGAACATATACTTGTGTATTTTTGTGTTTCCTAGAATCTTGTAAGTTGTAGAAATTTGTGAGAATTTTCCAAGATTCAAGATCACCTCTCACCAAACTGTATGGGGTACATGTTGGAAGATTTGCTATTGTGTTTATAATCAAATCTCCTTTAATATTATCACTTAGCAATTCATTCTGTGCTGGAATAGAGTTGAATGGCGGCTCACATCACTCCATCCAGTGTTTGACTGGCTTCACATCAGCTCCTCAGGGAGGAGGAAGGAAAATGATCTCTCACTGCAGTTACCACACAAGATCTGTGTTGTTATATAAGAACTTTATCATGGGAAAATAATCTTGATTTTCTTGGAGGAGATACAATGAATTAGCTCTGGACAAACTCCATATCCATGGTAGAAACATGATAAACAACATTTTTTTATGGTGGTTATTTTTAAGTGAGCTCCAGAATTTACATTGATGAGAATCCAGCTTCATAGAGACCCAAAGCTTGGTTCAGATTCACTTTTGTGCCGTGCTCTGTTCCTGAAGCTGAAGGGAACCCAATAGCACCAGGGGTGTATTGAATGGAGGAACACCTCTCAGATTCTCCCTTGATGCCTGCAGGGAACACAGATACCCCAGGATGCTGCAGCCCAGCAAAAGTCCTGCCCTTGGGGCTGTTTCTATTAATAACTTTTTTGTTGTTAATAAAATGTACTTTTAAACAAAAGATCAAATACATTCACTTTGTGGCAAGTCATCCAGCTACTCTTTATGCTTTATGCTCTTTTCTGTGGGTATTTTATTTTTTTTTTAATTTTTTTTTTTTTTAATTTATGATAGGCACACAGTGAGAGAGAGAGAGAGGCAGAGACACAGGCAGAGGGAGAAGCAGGCTCCATGCACCGAGAGCCCGACGTGGGATTCGATCCCGGGTCTCCAGGATCGCGTCCTGGGCCAAAGGCAGGCGCTAAACCGCTGCGCCACCCAGGGATCCCCTCTGTGGGTATTTTATACTTCAGTTTAAATGTTGATTTAAAAACAAATTTCAGGGGCACCTGGGTGGCTCAGCGGTTGGGCGTCTGCCTTCAGTTCAGGGCATGATCTCGGAGTCCTGGGATCGAGTCCCACATCGGGCTCCCTGGGGGGAGCCTGCTTCTCCCTCTGCCTGCCTCTCTCTCTGTGTGTCTCTCATGAATAAATAAATAAAATCTAAAAATAAAATAAAAAATAAAAGCGAATTTCATCATCCAGAGGTTACTACGCCCTATGCATTTAAGCACAAATCATATATTGTTAAATGTTTCACAAATTACAGCTATTATTTGCAGAATGCTCACATTTGTCTTTTATGTATTAACTCATTTTTTAAAAGATTTCATTTATTTTATTTTTTTTAATTTTTATTTATTTATGATAATCACACACACAGAGAGAGAGAAAGAGGCAGAGACACAGGCAGAGGGAGAAGCAGGCTCCATGCACCCAGAGCCCGACGTGGGATTCGATCCCGGGTCTCCAGGATTGCGCCCTGGGCCAAAGGCAGGCGCTAAACCGCTGCACCACCCAGGGATCCCTAAAGATTTCATTTATTTGAGAAAGAGTGCAAGTGGGGGGATGGGGCAGAGGAAGAGAGAATCTCAAGCAGACCACCCCCCACCCTAGCTGAATGGGGAGCTGGACACAGGGCTCAATCCCAGGACCCTGAGATCATGACCTGAGCCAAAGGCAGAGGCTTACCAGCTGAACTACCTAGGTGTCCTGAGTATTTACTCATTAATTTTTACAACAGCCCACTTAAGTTGGTATTATCGTTACCCTCATTTTATAAACTGAGGCTTAACAAGGTTAGGAGATTTGCCTGAGGTCATAACAGTCTCTACCACCAGTTCTTAAAATGTGGTCTGTGGACCCCTGGGAATCCCTGAGAGCCTTTTAGAGCTGTGTGTGAGGTCCAGATTGTTTTCTTAAAAATACAAAGGTATTATTTGCTTTTTTCATTCTCATTCTCTCGTGCGTGTACTTTAGAGTTTTCCAGAGGCTATGCGACATGGTGACATCATCACTTTGATGGTTAATGGAATATGTGCTTGTATATTTTTGTGTTTTCTAGAATTTTGTAAGTTGGCAGCTTTCCATGATAAGTAATATGTTTTTAGACTCCATTTGCTCTCAGTATTTCTACTATGCTCTTACTAGCTATTTTTATCAGCTGTTTATGGGCTGCATTATACCTCTAGGAATTCATATGTTGAAGCCCTAACCCCCCAGTACCTCAAAATGTGGTTGTGTTTGGAGACAGGGCCTTTAAACAGGTGATTAAGTAAAAAATAGAGGCCAAGGCCTTTGGGGTAGGTCCCATTCCAATCTGACTGATGTCTTTATGAGAAGAGGAAATACGGACACATCAGACCCCTGGCCTCCAAGATCGGCCTTCTCTGAGTCTGTCTTCAAAAAAGGTTGGTGATGACATCACCAAGGCAACCGGTGACTGGAGGGGTCTGAGGATTACAGTGAAACTGACCATCCAGGACAGAGAGACCCAGATTGAGATAGTGCCTTCTGCCTCTGCCCTGATCCGTGGGCTGCAGTGTGCCTGGCTGCTACCTTCATGACATCAACGGTGGTGTGGTGAAATGTCCAGTTAGTAAAGAACTAGAAAGGAAGATACTTCATGAAGGATTGCTTGACAACCAAAGGAAAAGTCCATCAGAAATGTGTGTGCATAGAGGAATGACCGTGTATGACACAGCAAGAAGGCAGCCATCTGCAAGCGAGGAAGAAGGGCCTCAGAAGAAGCAAAACATAGCAACACCTTAATCTTGGATTTCTAGTCTCCAGGACTCTGAGAAAATAAATTCCTGTTGTTGAAGCCACCCAGTTTGTGGTATTTTGTTTTGGCAATCCTAACAAACTAACATACTTGATATAATGCAGAAGCTAATCTACCTGTCGTCTTTTGAACCAGACATTAAATGTAAATCAGTGCCCTCTTCTTGCTAAGTTTTTTGGGGAAATATGGTTGTATTTCATAAAATATATTATTTTGTTAATATGTAATGTGTTATTATCTTAAACATTTCTTCCCAATTCCTTAGGAGTTGTTTTTTGTAAGATTTTTTAATTTATTTATTCATGAGAGACACAGAGACATAGGCAGAGGGAGAAGCAGGCTCCCTGCAAGGAGCCCAGTGTGCGACTCAGTCCCAGGACCCTGGGATCAAGCCCTGAGTCGAAGGGAGATGCTCAACCACTGAGCCACCCAGGCGTCCCCCTTAGGAGTTTTCTTTAAATATTTAATTTTTTTAAGAGCAATTTTAAGTTCACAGCAAAATTGAGAGGCAGGCTTAGTTTTATTTTCAAGTACAATAGGTGATATCTATCCATAGGTATCCTCAGTAATTTCTTAGTGTAAAGGACCCCCCAAGACCAGAAAGTTTGACAACTGCTATACTATACTATACCAAATGGGATCATATTGCACATGATCTTCTGTAACAAATAGGCCCAAAAGCTACTGGGTGTATTTGTTAAGTGGTACATACATTTTATGCATTTTTCTGTTTGTATTTAGTATTTACCAATACAAAATGGAGGAACCTTTAGGCCAACCTAGTAATTCAAAGTTTAGGAAACCCTTTTCTTCTTTATAAATTGTAATTGTCCATTTTCTACAACTTGTTTAGCTGTCATCTGGAGAATTGGATTCTCTCCCCTAAATTAGCTTTGCTATTGGTTTAATGAACAGTCATGGATTCTTGTTGATTTGCTTTCAGCGCAAATCAGCTGACCCAGCTTGAAGGTATTTCAGAGGACCAATCCCACTGGAGGAGCTACCCAGGAGTGTGGGAAACATTTTGACCTTCAAAAGTCTGGAAACATCTATTGTCTTATTGATGGGCATCCTGTCACTGCCTGTCCAAACTCTTGATGGGCAACTTTGGTAATTCTAACAGATCAAGGACCTCACACGATAGTATTGGAATGGGGGAGCTGTCTAGAATCTACTTCCTCAGTGCCCTGGCGGTATGCATTGAGCTTTGCTAAAAGACTAGGATTGAGATGGTGGGAAAAGATTTTAGTACATCTTCATAACTGTGGAGCATTAGAGCCTTCTCAACCTGAGAAAAGAACTAATTTTTTTTAACGCCCACTGTGCTCAAACAGTGTGTAGTTACGCACGAGTTTCACAGAGGTCTGAGATGGGTGGTATTATCATTACGGATAGAAACTAGATGAGGGAACTTGCCCAGTAACACAGCTAGTAGGTGGGCTTCCACCCCCAGTCTACCAACAAACTGCTCTCCCACCACAGAGTGCTGCTATACAAGCCAGCAAGGCTGCTTTATTTACTGGGAGATGAGGACATCAGTGGCCAGGGCCTCCCTGCAGCACCACCTCTAAATCCAACCGCAAAGCAAAAAGAAAACACGGAAAAGAAGCTATTGTTTTCTGTTTTCCCAAGGGGACCCCAACCCAAGCCATTGATGCAGTCAAAATTCCCAGGCAGGCTAGATTCAGGGTGACTATGAACCTTCTAACCTATGTTTTTTCCTACCGATTAAGATCATGTTTTTCATTGCCTTTGATTTTTTTTTTCTTTGAGACCACAGCAGCCAAGTCTTTTTTATAAAAACAATCTAGGGCTTAGGTCCCAAAAGTTCATTATGTTTTGTCCCGTCAGATTCTCCATGTTTCCTCTTCAGTTTATTTGTCATGTAAACCTCACCCCATCTCTGCTCTGATCCTGGGACTGCCCAACCTCCAGCCTTCCCAACTGGTAGGTCAACACATTTCTACAGGCAGTGATGAGGGTCACAGTTTAAACAAAAACCTGAACACCTCAAACAAAACCAGCCTCCCCTCCCAACGCCCTTCCCCAGTGGCTTCTTAGAATCAACTTGAAGTCAAAACCAGGAACAAATGTGCCTTTTACATATTTGCAGCCTTGAGGCAGATGAAATGGTCAGACGGTTGCCTTTTAGGGTTGCCCTAGGAAGGGCTAACAAAAGGGTTGACAGCCCTTAAACAGCTGCCTGGGGAGGAGGACATCTGCCTCTTTTACCAGCCATTCAGTGCTCAGGCCTTGCCTGGAAAAAAGCATGTGGAGCTGGGGAGCAATAGTTCAGAGGCAGCCAGTTGTTCTATGGCTTTTGTCTTAAGGAAGCCACCCATTACTGTTAGAGCCATAACTGGCAGGAAGCCAGCTGTCAGGGCTGTGGCACAGACCCCTCTGGGTGGCAGGCAAGGGGAGACAGAAAGAGTGTCTGTGGCCAAATTCCCTTTTAGACACCTGAGCCTGACTGGCTTTGTAACTGGAGAGATTTGGTCCTCCCCCCTCGCATCTTCCCTGGGGAGACCCCGGGGCCCTCTTTTCTGGCTCTCCACCCTTGGAGAGACAGCGGGGACATTTCTCGGGATTTGGATTTCTTGGTTTGCAACTCCCCGAGTGCTAGGCTGGGCTGGGTTCTGCTGCGGTTGGCGGGCGTTTGGCGCTCTCATCTAGCGCTTCCCTTTGAAATCTACCCCCCCCCCTTTTTTTTTTTTGAACCAGGTATGATGATGTCAAACGTGATGCTGATGCTACAGTTACAGACACGGCCCCTGCTGGCGCAGCCTCTCTGATTCTCTCTCCGTCTCCGCGGCCAGCGCTGGGCTCTTGCAGACAAGTGCATCTCCTAAGCAGGTCACATTTCAGCCGCGACCCACACTCTCCGTCTGTCACCGGAGTCGGGCCGCAGGAGGAGGGCGGAGGAAGACGGCGGCGGCCGCTTGCCAGCCCCGGGGTGGGAAGAAGGACCCGAAAATACTGCAGAAGTCGAGACCGGCCCCCTCCGCAGGTCGGCCCCTGACCACGATGCGCGCCCCGGGCTGCGGGCGGCTGGTGCTGCCGCTGCTGCTGCTCGCTGCGGCCGCCCTGGCTGAAGGCGACGCCAAAGGGCTCAAGGAGGGCGAGACCCCCGGCAATTTCATGGAGGACGAGCAATGGCTGTCGTCCATCTCGCAGTACAGCGGCAAGATCAAGCACTGGAACCGCTTTCGAGACGTGAGTCTGCAGGGCCGCGAGCGAGCGCCGAGCGCCGGCGGCGGGTGCGGGGAGGGAGGCTCGGAGCGGAGCCGGGTGCCCGCCCCGAGGGTCCACAGCGGCCGGCCCGGCGCAGCTCGGCGCCCCCTCGCCGACCCCCGGCCCGGGACCCCAAGCCCCCCAGCCAGCCGCCCCGGGCGAGCCCCGGCGGGGACTTGCTCCCCGCTGCAGGTCGGGCGCGGGGAGGGGCGCGGGGGGCAAGGGGGTGCAGGGCGCGAGGGGTGGGGGCCCGGCTGCGGCTGCACCCGACCGGCTCCCCTCCTTTTTTCGGTGGCAGAAAAGGAGCCACCCCCCCCCCCCAGGCCTGCCCCCAGCCGGGTGGATGCTGCAGCCTCCACATACGGGGCACTGCAGAAGGGGCAGGTCTGGGTGCGGCCGGCCGCTCGGTAGCATCGCCTTGCGCCAGTGCCCTCTGTCCCCACCTTGGCTTTGGGGGAGGGAGGACGGAAGGGGCAGAGCCCTCGGCTGGGGCTTTGAGTTGGGGCTGGGGTGGGGGGCGTCCTGGCTATCCTCAATAGGCGACACGGTGACAGGCGTGTCCATGATTGGGGCCGAGGCCACCTCCGGGAGGCCACCGGGGCCAGGTCTGGGGTCCGCATGCTGGGTGGCTGCGAGCCACGGGGGCTGGCTTTCCAGGGCCAACCTTCCTTGGGGGAGCCCGGCCCAGAGAGGGGAGCGCCTCCGATCCGGAGGAAAGACTCTGCAGCCCGGTGGGCTTGGAAAGCAGAGGGGAGAGCCCAGGAGCTGGGTCTGGGGTCCCTACGGGCCGCCTGCCCCGGCGCTGCCTTAACCTTGGGCCGAACTTAGCCCGGTGGGGGTTGGGGAGGCGGCTGCGGACGAGCGGGTTGCTGCAGCACTTTGTTTACGAGCACCTGTAGATCAGAGGGGAAACGCGAGGCTGTGTTCCCAGGAGGGGGAAGTAGGAGTTGGGTGGGGGTGGGGGGCGGTTAGCAGAGGGCGTGGCTGGAACCCGGCGAAGGGGGGCCGGGTGTGAGGTGGAGGATGGGCCGGATACCGACGCACCGGAGGAGAAGAGCGCTGGTCCTGGCCGCCTAGCGCTCTGGCACCTAGAAGCTTCTAACACGACCCCAGTGCTTGCCTCTGACTCGACACATTCCCTCATCAGACGCACCTGGTACAGCACTGGCCACACCATGACCTTCCTCATCTTCTCTTAAATTGTATGCATCCAGAAGTTCCTTAGAAATGTGTTTAAAACACACATGCTTCATATGATCTCCAGCCAAATGATGGGAAAAGGCAGAGAGAGGAATCTTTTTGTTAGTGTGAGACAAGTGACAGTTTCTCTTCAAAGTCTAACCAGTAGGTTGGAATTGGTCAGAAAGAATTGCATGCGGCCAGGTGCCTAGGCCCTATACTAGGCAGTTTGCCCCACCCTCGTCAGGTCCAGCGGAGGGAGGCAGGAGCCCCAGCAAGGCCTTTTCCGAGGCTCCTGCAGGCCCAGCACAGATTAGCTGCAGTCTCCCGCCGCTGCCTGGGAAGTAGCCCGGCCACAGCAGCGAGGGGGCGGCAGCAGGCCGGTCTGTCCTGAATCCATGTGTCACCAGTCCAGGCCTCCCTCTGACTAGCTGGCTGTTTGATCTTCCAAAGTAAGACTGGTGAAGGTCAGAGGGAAAAGAAATGCTTAGCAGAACGGTGAACGTTGGAAAACAAAGATGCCTCCCTATCTCCCTTCATCCACCTGCTTCCAATAGCCAACTCTGTAGGTGAGGATACATGACTGACTGCTTGACCCCCTGGCACAAGGCTGCCCACCTGTCTCCCTGCATTGGTGCCAATCATTTCCTCCTTCCTCCCATGCAATCCTCCCCTTCCTTCCATCAGAAGAAAGGCACCAGAGTTGAAGTTCTGCAGGACCTGACTCCATAGGATTCAGGGAAAGCTTTAGGACATGTATTAATTTGGGTGGCCTCGGGCTTTTATAGGGCAGATGCCCTCCAAAACCCCATTTAGGGTGGCCTTGGCTATAGAAAGACAAGATCAAGGTGAGAAGGAGGCCAAGAGGGTCTGGCTCTGGGGAATCCATTGGCAGCTTCTGCAGAAGGGCAGGACACTGCTAGCTCAGAGCCACTGCATTGCACAACTCTTAGAGGTGCCACAATGTGATGGCGCCCCCTGGAGTTGTGCAGTGCTGGCCCTGCCCACAGGGACTCTGCCAGGACCACAGACACTTCTCATCCCTCCTCTGTTAGCAGAGGCCCCACTTCCTACTCTAAAGCCTGAAGGCCCTCTAGTTGGGCACAGTAGCATAGGGCTTTATATACATTTCATCAGGCTAGCTTTCTTGAAAAGATGCTCCTTGGATCCTCAAAGGATCCAAAGGAGAGATGGAAGTTCTTTTGAACCTCTAAGGCATTGCCAGGTTGAACCAGAGCCTTGTTCATAACCACAAAATGGTGCAGGCCCCCGGTTTGCCTGAGCAGAAGGGAGGCAAGCGAGAGGAGTGTAGTGTTCTTGGGGCATAGGATGGAGGAGTGAGTACTGCAGGTGAGGGACATGTCTCATGAGATGGTGCTGACTGCCCCGAGGCGGGGAGGATTGAGGGAGTCAGGTGGAAGAGGTCAGGAAGACGAAGAAGAAGGAAGAAAGCATGGGCAAGTGCTCCAACATGGAATTGGTCTGAGCTGGTTGGGGAGGGGAGTTCAGTTTAGCATTCTTTCTCTGAGCGCTAGGATTACAGGGAGGCAGGATTTACCAGCAGAGTAATCCTCCCCTCCAGTGGGTGCAGGGCTCTCACATCGTGTGCTTGGGTAGATTTCCTCTACTGCCCAGTGTCTTGCTGCCAGGGAGGAGAGAATCTCATGCGGGGGGGGGGGGGTTGTGATCTAGCTGTGCCCTACCCTGGGCAGGCCTGGGCTTTTCAGAGGCCTGCTCCCTAAGTGTTCTTATCTCCGGGTTCACTCCCTGCAGAACTGGGCGGGGGTGCGGGGTGTGGGGGGGCGATCTTACTGCAGGTCTTCAGAACAGAGCATCCAGCGCTTCATAGAGAGTGATGGACCCAAGAGAGGAGAGAGGCCCATTACACAGCATTCTTCCGGGCAGGTTCCAAGAGCCCGACTAGCAGCACGGAATGTTTTGTCTTCTTGGCTCTTCCCTACTTCGTACTCCACTTCCATTAAACTTTAATGATATTTACGGGCGTCTAGCACAGTGCTTGGCCCCCAGGAGGCACACAGTTAACGTACGTTGAATCACCGATTGTAGTGAGTGCTTGCATCTGCCGGTCCCTGCAGTAAACACTTGATAAGCATTGCCTCTTGTGCTCCTCGACAACCTGGGAGCTATTTACCATTTCTTCACGATCCAGGCATTCTATGGTTGAAAAAATGAAGGTGCAGAGAAGTTAAGTAATGTACCCCAGGGTTGAATAGCTTACTTAGTAAGTGCCAGGCCTGGGATTTGAATCCAGGTCATCAGATTCAGCTCTGCTTCTCAGGGCCCTCTAGGCCTAACCTTTAGTGACAAATGGGAAGGAAGAGTCGGCCCCGAAGAACACTCTACCCTAGCTTGTGCCCTGTGAGCCTCAAGGTTGCCCTGGGCTGGTGGGCCAGAGCCTTCCATGTCTTCGGCAGCGTGCTCCCCACTGCTTTACCTAGCCACACCCCAAAGGCAGCTCTGTACCCAGGAGAGTGCAGTGCTCTGGGAGAGGTCCGGCCTGGGAGTTGGAAGGCCTGGGTGCAGGTTTGGGCTCTGCCACTGGCTGGCCACGTGATGCCAGGCACGTCACATTACCTCTCCGAGCATCGGTTCAGGCTAGGACACTAAAACAAATGGGTCAATGTGGAGACATTTTGTCACAGGGCTGGAGGGCATCCATTTCAGGCGGGACTCCCCAGCCCCAGGCTCCGCAGACAACTACCAGATGGACCATCATCTCTAGGGCTAGCCCGCACCGTGCCTCAGTTTCCAGGAGAAGGACATTGATGTCTGTTTGCTCATTCAGTGCAGATCTGAGCACCTCCTGTGCACGAGGGGCCTCACCTTGGTCACGGGCGCTGGCCCAGCGAAGTAGAGCCTGCGGGCTACTCATGATTCTCACATTTTTATGATTGCCAAGTAAGCCAGTAACAAGTTTTAGCCACCAAGGGGCTCCCTCATCACCACCCCTCCCGTCTCCCCATTCCACACACCTAAACCAATGCAAGTGTGGGAATGAGATGCACAGATGTTTGTGAATAAGTGTGGGTGTGTGAGAAGAACCCCAAACTGGGTCAGAATGGATTCCATAATTGGGGTTTGGGGATGGGAGGATGAGTCCTTCGCTGGCCTCCTCTTCTCCATTCTGATTTTGAATCCTCTCCCAACTGGAGGGGCTGGCGTCTCCTAGAATCGTGTCAGCATGGTGAGGGACACTTGAACACCCGGCAGGGCTCCAAGCCTTGGGAAGAGAGGGGAAGAAGAGCACTCTGCCTGGAGAGGCTGTCGTATGGTCCTCTCACCTTTGAGGCAGGCTGAAGAGGGGAGAAGATCACCACCACCCCCGCTCATTCTCCAGGAGGTCAGAGGCTGTCTGGAAGACTGGAAGAGCCCTAACCTACCCCATGCCCCAAGGGCCGTGGGTGAACACTCAGCCTGTCTTCCTCATGAGAGGACAGAACTAGCTGTGTGACCTTGTGAGAGCCACTTCACATTTCCGGCCCTTGATTTTCCTATTGGTTTAATCGGCTGGCTAAACAGAAGCATCTACAGAGCCCTTATCCTTCCATGGCTCCGGGAAGATGGCACTAGAGCCGGTCAACAGCCCCTTCACCCACAGACAGACCACCCACCCCACAAGCTGGGGTCCTTCCACAAGCTGGGCAGCACCGTCTTTGGGTTTCAGGAAGAGATTATCTTTTTGCTCCCAAGGAAGTATCTGTGACCAAATCAGGGTCGGGTATGCATTAGCCAGAGTCCGAGAAAGCTGAGAAATGGGGCCTAATGGCATCTTGGGGCAAACACCAGGAAATAGTCATCCTACCCTGTATAGGTTTCCCTGCAGGTGTAACATAGGTCTTCTTTGGGCTGTGTGAACAGGGAAACTAAGTGCCTAGGCCTGGGCGTGGATACACCCCCGGAGCTCACCTGGGTGGGCACACCTAGGCCCAGCTGCGGGAGGTAGGGTGATGTGGTTCTTGAAATGGGACAGCCTCTTAGCTCCTTCCTCAGGGTTCCTGCTGTATTTATTCGCCATAAAGTCATTTGGCACACGTTGGTGCTGCCTCGTGGCCTCACTTACGCTACGGGCTTGTATCTAAAGAGTGCTCCAACTGGTATTTTTAATGTGTGTTTATCGCATTCCTCCCATGGTTATGCCCCTGAGGGCAGGACCTTGGGGATAGACTACTGTGTACCTTACCACCCTGTCTGCAGAGCATTACTCAGGGTATGTGTGTGCACACAGTAGTCACTCAGTATAAATGCACACATTATGGAATGTTCCAGAAAGGATCTCAACTAACTCGTCCTGTGATCTGGGGAGATCTCTTTCTCTCTCTGGACCCTGAAAGGTTGAGACAGTCAAACTAGAACCCTGGCACCCTGACTCTCCAATGATTCATTTGTAGGATAAGGAAGTGAATGACATCTTGAAGGAAGACTGTCTCCTCCCTGTCCTTCAGCCCCTGGGCCTGTGGGCCTGGGCCTGACTGCAGCCAGCTTCCCCTCCCAGCCTCTCACCCATCCTCAGCATGCCTACAGAGCAATCCATCCACCTATCAGACCTGGGAATGGGTAAGCACAGGACTCCACAAGTGAGGACAGGTTCCCCGAGGCAGGGCATCCTGCCCCTGTGCTCTCTTTCCTGACATCAGAGAGGAGGTCAAGACTTCACTCAGTTGAAAGGACAAGCCAGGCCTGGCCAGTGTCTTACCTCTGCCTGGATGCAAACCTCTGGCCTTTCCCCTGTCTCTAGTTCCCTGGCACAGGTTGGAGTCTGAATTTATTAAGGCTCTGTGGCCCTATCCTCACAGTTCTCGGTTTGGAAGAGCAGAGAGAGCAGAACTGTGCAGCCCCAGCGGCACTAAGACCCAAGCTCCTCTGTTTTCTAGACGGAGATGCAGTCCTACCCGAGGACCCCTCTCCCTTCTCAGCCGGGTCGGTGTTCTTTCCCCATACTGTGCCTGTGGTTCCACAGAGATCCCTGGGATTTAAATCCTTCCTCCACTCCTGTCCTAGAAAGGAAAACACCGTCTCAAGGCAACTCAGAATTCCAGGCCCCGTCTCCCTTGGATCCCTCCCCTGTTCTTTGCCCTTTATGGACTCTTGGGGCTGCTGCCTAGAACCAGAAACCCAGGGACAGAAGAATGACCAAGATGCCCGGAGTAGTGGAGAGGTCGAGCCCGGGGAGTGAGGGCATTGCTGCTTGCATACCTGAGGCCAGGTGGGGCCCCTGGCTTGCTGGGAGTGATAAGCACATTTTTGCCCTCGAAGGAAATTCCTCCAAGGGGAGAGGAGGTGGAGACGGCGAGTCTCCCCCATGCCTGTCTCCCTCTGTTTGTGCAGGCCTGACGCACAGCCTCTGCTACTCCCTCTGAGAGAGGAACAAATATGTAACAAACGACTGCCCCTGCTTCCATGTCTTCCACATGCCAGCCACTGCCTCCTCGAGGTGCCTTCTGCATGGGCCTGTGACGGCCGGGTCTGTCCCCCACTCATTCCTTTCTGGGTTCCTCACTCCGGGCTCCACTGGCTGTTGCAGGGACGGACGGGACAGGCCCCGGCCCCAAGTGCCCCCACTCCTGGGCCTTCTCCAGGGGACCAGGCTCCATTGGAGGCTCCCTCCCCTGAGGAATGAGGCAAAAATACTGCCAGGCACAGGGCCTTTCAGAGGTTGAGGGAGGCCTCGCCCACTTCCATTTTTAGAGGTTCTCAATCTTTTTTTTTTTTTTTTTAAGATTTTTATTTATTTATTCATGAGAGAGAGAGAGAGAGAGAGAGAGAGAGAGAGGGGCAGAGACACAGGCGGAGGGAGAAGCAGGCTCCATGCAGGGAGCCCGACGTGGGACTCGATCCCGGGTCTCCCGGATCACACCCTGGGCTGAAGGCAGCACTAAACCGCTGAGCCACCACGGGCTGCCCAAGGTTCTCAATCTATTAAAAAAAAAAAAAATGAAGAAATGCCATAACAAGGTTACAAAAGTTGTGCCTTATTTAAAGTCTCATGATGGTCATCTTCTGGTCCTGGCAGTGTGCCTCTGCCTCATTTGGTGACATTGTCAAAAGCCTATATTTGAGGCCCCTGATGGCCGTGAGACCCCAAAGTGCCTCTGGCCCACCCGCTCCCCTAGGCTCCCACCGTGTGTGCTAGAGAACCCAGGCTTCAGGGGTCCTGTTTTGTGGCTTTTGAAAGTCTAGAGCCTCACAGTTTCTCAAGCCCTTTGAGACGTTGCACGGTCCCTTGGCAGCTCAGGGAGGAAGGCAAGGGAGTCATCCTGTTTCATGGACAAGGGAGGTGGGGTTCGGCGAGGGCCATATCGGAGACTACAGGCTTGCTGGCAGTCAGAGGCAAGGCCAAACGGGGGCCCAGTGCCCTGCTTCCATGTTGGGGGTCCGTCTCCCCATCACACACAGAGGCAGGCGGAGATCTGCCCAGGTGCTTTTTAGTCCAATAAATCTGGGCCTGGGGGGGTGGGGGTGGGGGGGGTGGAGCTGCTCTTCTTTTCCTGCGTTCACTGCAGATCCGTCCTCCTCAGCAGATGGAGAGGCCGGGAGAGATTGGGTTAATTCAAGCTGTGAAGTGAGCGGGTGATTTGGGTGCTAATTAAAATGACAGGAAGTAAACAGCGCTTGGAAACACCCAGCATGTGCCCCCTAAGCCCGGCTAGGCCTGCGCACTTACCGCCATCTCTCCCCCAGCTTGGCACAGTGGGCCCCGTCTCCATGGCAACCGAGCTGAGCCGTGGAGATCAAAGCAGGAGATGGGTTAGCTCCAAACCAGCCGAACCAGGGGCTTATGAAGGGGTTTCTGGGAAATGCCTGGAGAAGGCCATGTCCAGGTGTCTTCCCCCACCATTGCCAGCCCCTCTGCTGCCTATAGGGCTCCCTGCCTAGGGGTTGGAGCAGAGCTGGTGTGGTGGGAGGAACCACCCATGAGCTGGGATTGGACCTCTGGGTCCAGCTCCTGGCCTAGGACTTTCCTCATCTGCTAAAGTTATTGGATTTATGGAGCAGTACGGAGTCCTGGTTAGGGACACAGATTCTGGAATCAGGGTTCTGGGGATGTCAGTATTCTCCTGCTGTGCAATTGATATGTGATCTTGTATAAGTCACTTCTCCAAGCCTCAATTTTATCATCTGAGAAATGGAGATAATAATAGCAATTTTCTCTTAGGGTTGTTGTAAAGAGTACCTGAGGGGCACCTGGGGGGTTCAGTTGGTTAAACATCTGCCTTCGGCTCAGGTCATGATCTTGGGGTCGTGGGATCCAGCCCTGCATCAGGCTCCCTGCTTAGCGGGGAGCCCACTTCTCCCTCTCCCTCTGCCTCTCCCCTGCTGCTCATGCCCTCTCTCTCTCAAATGAATAAATAAAATCTTGAAAAAAAAAAAAAAAGAGTACCTGAGCCAATAAATATAAAGTGCTTAGCACAATGCCTGCCACATGGTAATTGCTGAAAAGATGTTAGCTGTTATTAGCAGTATTTTTACTATGTGCTAGGTGCTGGGCATAGATGGATGAACTTTATATGGTGTCTGCCGTCAAGGAACAGGCCATCTAAATAGGGCAGAAGCGACGGCATTGCTTGGTTGTAACTGGGACAGTAATAAACCACCCACTACAGTCGGCCTGAGGGGAAACCAGGTATGGGCCTGCGTTAGGGAAGATGATACCCAAGCCAGGTTTTGAAAATGAGTAGAAGTCCTGGATGCAGGACTTGAATAGAAGCTGGATGCAGGCACACATCCCACTGAGGAAGGAGGCCGTGCCAAGGTCTGAGCATGCTGAAGCCTCCGCTGGCAGGGGCTGGCATAACCAGGAACAGATCGGGAAAAGATAGACTTTCTTCTGGAGGTAACAGGGAACCAGTTAGGGTTGTTGTTGTTGTTGTTGTTGTTTTTTTAAGATTTTATTTATTTATTCATGAGAGATACAGAAAGAGAGAGGCAGAGGGAGAAGCAGGCTCCATGCAGGGAGCCTGATGTGAGACTCGATCCCGGGACCCCAGGATCACGCCCTGGGCTGAAGGCAGGTGCTCAACCACTGAGCCACCCAGGTGTCCCACCACTGAGGGTTTTTAAAATAGATATTTAGTGTAGTTTTTTCCCCTCATTAGAACGTAAGACATGTTCACTGGGGTGCCTGGTTGGCTCAGTCAGTAGAGCATGTGACTCTTGATCTTGAGGTTGTGAGTTCAAGCTTCCTGCTGGGCCTAGAGCTCACTTTAAAAATTAAAAAAAAAAAAAAGAAGTAGAACATGTTCACATTGTAGAAAATTTGGAAACTTGGAAAAAGGCAGAAAGCCGTCAAGATTCTCTGTATTCCTATCCCCCAGAGCAAATCACCATTAACATTTTGCTACAAATCCTTTTTACCTACTAACCTTTAAGATGTTTTTTCAAAATGAGAACGAGGTATATTCAGTGAAGGGTTTTCAGGAGGGACTGTGTCTGGAAGCATCCCTGGAGCTGTGGTGGAGTGGAGGACAAATGACAGGGAGACCCAGTCGACTGAGGCTGGGGTTGGCAAGGTGGGAGGGGGACGCGGTGCAGGGGGTGGTTGGAGAGAGCTGGGTGGGGTGGGGTGGACAGGATGTGGAGATGCTAAGGACAGCCTTCGCCTTGCTCCTGTAATCTTGGAGAGGGTGCTGTGATGAGCGTTCCGGGGCAGAAGGCCGGGAGCCCTAGTTCCAGTGAGTCAGCACACTGAGCATCTGCTTTGTGTGAGAGGGAGGGAGGAGCTGCTTTTTTTCCTCCCCGAGGCCCCACGTTAGAGGTGGCGATGCCAGAGGAGATGAGGAGAGTGTTGGACCTAATGCAGAGCTTGCAGGACTCTACCCCTGATGGCGGCTCAGGACCCATGGGAGCTGGACCAGCTCTACCGCCCATAAGGCTCCACGGGGCTCGGGTGGTCCTGGGGCAATGGACAGTTTAAAACGCTCTGCAGGTGATTCTAATGTGGGGTCATTGCTGACATCCACGTGGCACAGAGGAGGCCTGTCAAGGCCGAGGATGCAGTGAGCCAAGCTTAGGGCCCTCTCTGGGTGCAAAGCCCTCCCCCCTTCTCCAGCACCCCCTTCTCAGTGCCAGATGGTTCCTCCCCGAGTGAGAGAGGCCTCTCCTGCCCAGGTCATCCACAGAGTCCTGGCTCGGCTCTTCATCTGTCTTCTGACCCTTGGCCGGTTGCTCTGCCTCCCTGGGCCTCAGTTTCTTCCATTTCTATGGGGTTGATCCTGCGGGTCCTGCCTGCTTCACAGCAGGAAAGCTGTGCTGAGCACCGCTGGGCGCAGGGACGGTCACGGCTGCTGAAACCACTGGGGTAAACACAGGCGAGCTCTTCCATTGTACAGAAATGTGGATCTCAGCTTAGGACCCACCCTTCCCCTGGCCTGGCCCTTGCTCCAGAGCCCTGGACATGGGCTCTTCTGAGTCCTTGTTTCTCGGGGGAGGACGTGATTGATCGGCAGCAGAGCCAGGCCAGAACCAGGCCCCCTGTTTCCTGAGAAGACCTTCATGCCTTTATGGGACCATTTGTCACAACTGCTAATAAGCCCACTTGGGTGCCATAAATAGACACCATTGCATCGAAAGGCATCATTCACACTTGCCAACAGACACCTCCTTTTCAGCTTATAGATGGTGCTAGCCCACACCTGACATCAGAGGCCCCTAAATGTGTCCTTGGGCTCTGTCTGCCCCCACACTGCCCACAAGACCTTGTCCCCCTTCCCCGAGGGATGCCTCAGGGCTGTTCTCCTCACTCCCCACTGGTCTCTGCTCTCCCTAGGGTGGGGAACAGGGAACTCTGTCTTTTCCGCTTGCAGGGGCTCCTCCTGGGGCCTCTCCCTGCCCGTATCCTGCTCCTCCACCCGGAGTCCTTGGTCTCTTCTACTCTAACAGCTTTTATTAGTTGAGCACTTTCTAGATGGCAGGCACCCCGTGGACACAATCTTTAATCTCTGGCAAGTTCCAGGAGCTAGGTCCTGAGCTAAAGGTCAAAGTGCTCACCCAAGGTGTGCTGGTTAGAGGGTGGGGGCACTGCGTGACCCTGGGGCCCTCTCTTTCCCTCAGCCCCCTCCCTGGCTGGCTGTTCCCTCTCTCCTGGGAGCCAGGGCCTTTGGACATATTGCAGAGGGTTGGGGGCCGGCCTGGGCCGAGTGAAGTGAAGGAGAGGGAGAAAGAGAGGAAGCGGACAGAACCCCCCCCCCCCCCCCCGCCCCGCCCCAGAGCAAGCCAGGAAGAGCAGAGCCAGTGCCCTGAGCCCTCCTGGGGAGAGGGCTGCGCCCCCCTCCCTCCCCATCCCTGCCTCACCCTCCCTCTCTCTGGGAGGAGCCAAGAAGGCCAAGCCGAGGTGGTGGGGGGAGGGTTTGACGCCCAAGTGTGAAAAGTGGGGGCTGCTCACAGAAGTGGGCTTTGTTAACCTCATTTCTGGATAGAAACCATCTGGCCTTCGGTGAGCTGCCTCGAGGTGTCCTTGTTTCCTGTGCACACCCAGTGTGTACTGTTCCTCGCACGTGTGTGTGCATATGTGCACGTGCTCCCAGATGGGATCGGCACACCTGCACATAGGCACGCTTTAGGATATGTACCCATGGGTGTGCTTGTGTGCGCCCGGGGCCCTCGTGAGTGCACACGTGTGTGCAGAAGCACATGCCCAAGGACACGCTCGGCCACTGCATGCTCTACCTGGTCTGATGCCCACTGCCCTCTTGCCCAGGAGGCCGTGATGATAAAGGCCTTTATCCCTGCCTGTTCCTCTGATGCCTGTCAATTCCCAGGAGAGATGTCAGCGGGCCCGGAGCCCCTGGGCTTTCAAAGCACCGATGGGTGCCCTCTTTTGTGCTTGTTGCAGCCCCCGTGTGGGTGCTGTCTTCTCCAGACCCCTCCCACCCCCACCCACAGCGTGGCCTCTGCCTCCCATCCCTGCACAGCTTTGATGCTTGGGTGGGAGGGACTCAGGATGAAGGGTGCAGCTGCGTGTGACCCCCAGCTCCCGAGCCCCGTGCAGAGGAGGCTGGCAGCTGGCTGCTTGCACTGCTGGATTCTAGCCCTGAAGAGCCGTCTCCCTGCCTGCCTGATGGAGCTTCCAGCAGGAGCGTCCCGGGAGCTGGCCGCTGCTTGCAGCAGCTGCCTCTGCCCCATGAGGACCATGGGGAAACCAGAGGGAGCAGGGGATTTAGTGCCAGGGAGCTAGGTGGGTGTGAGCTGCTCTGCCTCTGGCCTCAGTGGGCTCGTGGGCCCAGGGGAGGCCCTCGTGGCTGGAGCAGGGCAGGGAGCTGTCTCTAGGTGCCTGAGGTCTTGGAGATGGTGTGCTGTGGCCAAAAGAGAGATCTGTGCTGGGGTGTCAGGAGACCCCAGTTCTGAGACACCGGGATCTGGGGTGGGTCACGTCCTGTCCGGGCTCTGGCCCCTCCTGCACACACAGGGGGCCGGACCAGATGGCCTCAGAGGGCTTTTTCAGGATCCTATAAATCCAAGGATTTGCAGCTGGACTGTAGTGAGGAAACCAGGGACATCAGAAGGGACCGTGGCCCCCCTTTCTCTCAGTGGTGATCTGAACCCTACAAGAGAGTCAGATCTTGAGTGAGAAACAGTTCCTATGCAGTGGAAGAGATGCCCTCCTTCTCGCCCCACTCGCATGGTGGCAGGCAGGTGGTAGGGGAGGGGACTGACACGGGAGGGTCCCTGGCAGAGGGAGGGAGGGAGTGGTATTTCAGGGACACCTGAGGCACAGGCCTGAGGATCACTGTTCCTGGGCGGTATGCATCCCTTCCACGGCTGTCCTAATGGTCGGGCCAGGGCAATGGAGAGATGGGGGCTCTCCAAAGCCATGGGCTTCACTCTAGTGCTCTGAAAGCCAGCCCTGGGGGGCCCACAATGCTCCCTGTAGTGAAGACATAGGAATACTGGCCTCCAATGGAAGACCATAGAGCTTAGAGGACCAGAGCCATCAGAGACCACTGCCCAGTGCCCATGGTCACATGATGAGACCTGTGGAGCACTGGGACCACGTGATCTGAGAGTGGGCAACACACTAAAGTCCCCATCTCTCCTTCTCTCCTCTCCTTCCATTCCCTGTGGCCCGCTGCTGCTGTTTCCTGATCCCCAGGAGGTGGAGGTAAGTACCACTGGGGGCCCCACTGTGCATGGTCCCTATGCAGCCCCACACCCCACCCTCCTCTCTTCTCCCTCTGCACCCTCTCCCCGGTCTCTTTCCCGCAGCTCCCAGCATGATGGGGGGGTCAGGAACGTACAGGAGATGCTGGAAGGGATTCTGGATAAGGGTTTAGGGAGATACAGTTCTGGGGGAGGCAGCTGGCAGGGCCCAGGTGGCCAGGGGTCGTCTGGGCAGTCACAGAGGTGATAGCAACTAGCATGTGGGGGCTGTGGTCCAGCCTTCTTCCCTCTTGGCTGTGGAGTTGAGCCTTGGCTCAAGGGTGGCCCTTCCCTTCTTCCCTACCTCTCTGTCCTTCCTTAGGATGACTACATCAAGAGCTGGGAGGACAATCAGCAAGGAGATGAAGGTAATGTCATGCCCCTCCCGGATAAGGGAATATGACTGACACCCGTGAGACTTGAGACCCAACCATGGCCTTGGAGGCTCTGTGGGAGCCAGGCTCCAATGGAAGTGGGGGTTTGGAGCTCTGGGCTACTGGAGAGAGGAGCTTCTCAGCCTAGAAGTGGGGCTGGGGGTTCCTGGGCTCTCTGGCACTGGTTTCCAGGTGACCTGTGTCCTGGTCCTGTGTCCCTGCAGCCCTGGACACCACCAAGGACCCCTGCCAGAAGGTTAAGTGCAGCCGTCACAAGGTGTGCATCGCCCAGGGCTACCAGAGGGCCATGTGCATCAGCCGCAAGAAGCTAGAGCACAGGTGAGGGGCTTGGGGTGTTGGGGGGCTTGGGGGCATGCTTAAATAGCAAGGACTTGCTTGAGTGTCTCCTATGTGGCAGCTATCTATTGCTGCAAAACGACTGACCCCAAAACTTTGTGCTTAAGACAAGTGTATTATCTCACACAGTTTCTGAGAGCCAGGAATCTAGAAGTGGTTCTGTTGGATGATTCTGTCTCAGGGTCTGTCATGAGGTTACAGTCAAGATGCTGGCCAGGGCTGCATCATCCGAAGGCTGGACTGGGGCTGGACGATCCACCTCTGAGCTCACTCATGGGGCTGTTGCTTCTACTCACATAGGCCTCTGTCCATAGGGATGCTTGAGTGTCCTCACAACACGGCATCTGGCTTCCCCTAAGCGAGGCATCCAGAGGAGAGAGAGAACAAGGAGGAAGCCTCAAGGTCACTTACAATCTAGTCTCAGAAGTCTACATTGTCATTTCTGCCACTTCTCTTTGTTAGAAGCAAGTCTCTAGGGGAAGAGAATTACACTTCATCTTTTGAATGGAGGAGTGTCAAAGAATCTGTAGACATTTTTAAGACTACCACGCTATATGAGATCATTCACCAAGCAGTGTGGGACTCAGGGAAAGGCATCTCTCCTCTCTGGGACTCGGAGTCCATATCCATAAGACAAATAGGTTGGCCCAGATAGTTTGAGATTCTTTCCAGCTCTGACATGCAATGACTTAATGAAATATTTAAGGTCATAGCTTCTGAGGCTTGTAGAGCAGGGAAAGGTGTTATGCTCCAGCCCAAGGACAAAACCTGCCAGGATCCAAGACCCCTGGAGAAGGTCCTGTTTCCCTCCTTTCTCTCTAGGAATCCATGTTTTTCCGTGAACTCTTACATTTTGTAAATGTTGGTGAATAACTCAAAGACAAAAACCTTTGGTTGCTTGGGGCGTCTGGGTGGCTCAGTGGTTGAGCATCTGCCTTTGGCTCAGGACATGATCCTAAGGTCCTGGGATCGAGTCCCACATCGGGCTCCCTGCAGGGAGCCTGCTTCTCCCTCTGCCTATGTCTCTGCCTCTCTCTGTTTGTTTCTTATGAATAAATAAATAAAATCTTTTAAAACAAAACAAAAAAACCTTTGGTGGCTAAGTAAAATGAATTTCTGGGCCAGATGTGGCCTGCAGGCCATCAGTTTGCAACCTCTGATTTGGTGTGACCCCTTATGCAAGTTGCAACTCCTTTTCGAATCTTGCACTCAGACCTGGAGTTGCTGAAGGCCCCCCTGGACTCAGTAACCACAGGGAAGGGGAAGCTGAGGGTCTGTACCCTGCCCAGTTGGCTCCATCCACCCTTCTGAGTCAGAGGAGGATCTGGCTGGGGCTGGTGGGGAGGGCGGGCAGGGGCAGGGAGGAGACTGCATGTGCTGTAGCTCACCAGGGCCAGCTTCTTGTTGGAACCTTCATTTTCTGTGTCCCTCATTCATTTTCACCTCTACCCCTGTGCTGTCCCTATCCCTATCCTCCCATAGGATCAAGCAGCCCACCCTGAAGCTCCCTGGAAACAAAGACACCATCTGCAAGCCCTGCCACATGGCCCCACTCGCCTCAGTCTGTGGCTCTGACGGCCACACTTACAGCTCAGTGGTGAGGAGCCCTGGGCCCAGGTGGGGAGGGTGGGATGGGGGGCTGGGTTTACATCTGAAGCCACAGAGAGCAGAGAGGACAACCAGAGCCTCCTGTGGGGCTCCCAGTGCTGACACAGGGCCAGAAATGCTTGGTCAGTGCTTGCAGTGTGGTCAACCAAAGAAGGGACACCTGAGCCCCGGGGTGGCAGGGTGGTGGTGGGGAGCTCCCTGAGAGTTGGAAGCAGACCCTGCCCCGCCGCCCCCGCCCTGGCCTGAGGCAGGTGCTGGTAGGCAGTGGGACTTGGAAGACGCAGCTGGTCAGGTAACTGTGAGTCAGAGTAAGTGAGGCAGGTCCTCAAGTACCCAGGGCTCTGGAAGGAAAGAGCCGTGTCACCCAGTTGTCAGGGAGCTGGGTGACTGATGGAGCTTTCCGCAGGCAGATTTCCACCCAGAGAGGAGGGTGTTTGCCAGCAAGCACCAGGCGTTCTGGGGCAGAAGAAGATAATCCCCCGGGAGACAACTATGTGGGAGGGAATGGTGGTTGGGGGGAGCGAATCCCTACCTTACAGGATTTTTCTGAAGGTTAAATGAGACATTCGCGAAAGCATTTTATAAACTCTAAAGTACCACAGAAAGGCAGGTGCTCATTTAGCAAATGACTGCTAGCAAATGCTTCTGCTGGCAACCAGGAGTGGGGAGTGGCTTGGTTTGGGGCGGGCGCTATGGGCTACAGTTGTTGGGTTCTGGGGCTTAGGAACCCAACCTTAGGGTTTTGGGGTGAGATGCAGGTTTATGAGCCCCATGCTGTGGGGGAGGGGAGAGAATCAGCCAGAGGCTGGCCCTGCAGAGGCAGGAGGGAGAGGAGGAGGCGAGGCTGTCCCACAGGCCCCCAGCAGGCAGGAAGCTGCCCTCCCAGGTCAGGGAGCCATCTGCGTCTGCGCCAAGGGGGGCGTCATCAGCCCCGTGCCCCTGGGCATCTTCCCAGCCCCGTGGCCGTGGGCATCCCTGAGTTCTCTGCTGACCCTCACGGAGCTGTCAGCGACCAGCGGAGATCATATAAGACCCTACGATGGCTTCTTGTTAGCCATCATCCCGCGGGGGTGAACCACACAGGACCGGGGCAAGCACTTGAAGGGCAGGGAGTGGGTGAGACCCTCTGCAGGGCTGGTGCTGGCGTCAGCAAACAGCTGGGGCTCTTAGTAAAGGCGGGAGAATTGGCAGATGTTAGCATTGAGGCGGCAGCTGTCGCCCAGAGCCCGTCGGAGGTAACCTCCATGGGAAGACCCCTGAGGAGGGGCCGGCAGTCAGTTACCCGGGGACTGAGGGACTGTGGTAAGAGGGAAGATGGGCCGGAGGGCAAGGAGGAAGGGGCCATGGGCAGCTCAATGGGGGGGAGGCGGTTGGAGGGGTGGAGGGTGTGGGGACATTGGTGTCCTGGGAAAGATAAGTGTGCAGAGACATTAAGCTAGTGTAGACTGGGGTTCCTGGGAGCCTTTGAATCCCTGGGAACCACTTTCCGGGCCTGCTGCCCCTGCAACACTGTGTACCTTTGCCCCCCACACTCCCATGAGGGACCAGGAGGGCTGGCCCTCCAGGCTATTTGCGGGTGCTGTCCCTCCCATCAGATTGGCGGCTTGGTAGGCTCCGAGTGCCCCCAGCTACAAGTAGCCATGGTGAGCACCCGCCCCAATCACGTAACCCGACCTTTCTTCTGTGCAGTGTAAGCTGGAGCAGCAGGCGTGCCTGAGCAGCAAGCAGCTGACCGTGAGATGTGAGGGCCCCTGCCCCTGCCCCACAGAGCAGGCCTCCCTCTCCACCACCGATGGCAAGCCAGGTACTGAGGGGGGCTGGGGAGGCCTCACTGCCAGCATCTCCTGGGCCTCCTCCTTCAGGGCTCTGGGATGCTAGGAGCAGGATGGGAGAAATGGGAAGAACAGGGACAGGCCTGAAGACCCATGGGGCTGGGGGGCTTGGGCCTCAAGTTTAGGGAGCGTGTGCTGTGTGGTTTCAGCGCTGGGGACTGAGCGGGGAGGAAGATGGGAGAAGACGGGAAGGGGGAAGGGGTCTTTGGTTTCTCACTCCCCTTCCCTCCTGAACGCCGCCCGGGTTCGGGCCTGGAGGGCAGCATCCCAAGCTGAGACCATGCTGTGCCTCACCCTGCCTTTCCCTGTATACCTTTCTCCCCATTCTGCTGACTCTAGAGACCTGCACAGGTCAAGACCTGGCTGACCTGGGGGACCGGCTGCGAGACTGGTTCCAGCTCCTTCACGAGAACGCCAAGCAGAATGGCTCGGCCGGCAGTGGGGCCAACCTGGCCAGCGGTACAGAAGCTGCTTGATCTGCCTGGGAGGAGGGAGGGCGGTGGGGAGATGGGTGTGTGTGGGGCCAGCCTGCCTGGGGCGCCCTCCTGCAGACCCTGAGCTTCCAGAAGGACCTAGCCCCGGAACAAGGGGAAGGTGGCTTCAACCAGACAGGAGGCAGTTGGTTAGCTAACAGGAAGAACTTCTCAAAGTGGGTGGAAGGAGCTTAAATCCTAAAATGGGTAGCCAAGAGAAGGCAAGAAATTCTCTTTCCTGAAGGGCCTTCCAGACAGGCTTTTGAATAGCTTGGGTGCAGCCCTATGTAGAGGCAGGGGGACTGACCTTCGGCCACGCTTGAGTTTCTCACTCCCCCGGTTACATTCTGAGCTGCTCTGACCCTGACCCCGGCCAGATGGAGAGGTGGAAGGATGCGTGGACAGATGGATGGGGTGGTTTACCTTGAGCGTGCCTGAACCTGGCCTTCTCCCCAGGGCTGGACAAGAGCCTGGGGGCCAGCTGCAAGGACTCCATTGGCTGGATGTTCTCCAAGCTGGACACCAGCGCCGACCTCTTCCTGGACCAGACAGAGCTGGCCGCCATCAACCTGGACAAGTATGAGGTCTGCATCCGCCCCTTCTTCAATTCCTGCGACACCTACAAGGACGGCCGTGTCTCCACCGCTGAGTGGTGCTTCTGCTTCTGGAGGGAGAGTGAGTGTGGCCCCTGGCTGGCCCCGCCCCCTACACCCCCACTGCCCAGCTCACCTGCTCCCTGCCCTCTCCAGCTCCACACCTCCTGGAGCCCAGGAAAACCAGCACTTTAGCTCCATTCCTTGCCAAGCTCCTCGTTGATCCAGATTTTGTGGGTCCTGAAGCATATGCACTTTGGGGAAAGTAAAACTGAAAAATTTCTAGAGCCCCTTGGGGTCTTGGAGAGGGCTGCTGGGTCCTAAAGCTGAAGCTATATTTGCTTTTCAGTGATGCCACATTATTTGCCCCAAAACTGTGATTGTCAGCCTTAGAAATAGGGCATCATTTGCTAGCTTTCTATATCCTGAAGCAGAGCTGGGCATGTGCTTCGAGATCATCCAGGCCAGGCAGCAGTCATCATCAGTGGGGAAACTGAGGTCCCTGGGGGTCAGCTGACTGTCCGGCCCGGGAGGTAGGGGAGGCCCTGGTGCTCTGCCTCCGCTGTTCTTCCTGTTTCCCGCCTCGCTGTCTCCTGTGGTGGAGGCAGTACGGCGTCCATGGCCTGAGGCCGAGCCTTCCACTAGGGCTCCACCGCAGTCTGGTTTGGGACCCTGGGCAAGGCACCGAATCTTTCTGAACTCAGTTTCTTCATCCAATTTGGGAGATAACGCCTGCCTGGGAGGCTGTTGTGAGGGTGACCAGAGAAAAATCTGGATGCAGAGCCCCATCTAGATCACAAATCCATCCTCTAGGGTGTGGTGTCTCCATCACTTTTAAGGCCCCCACCTGCCCCGCCTCCTGGTGCTTTCACCTTCCAGGCCTTTGAAGTTCATTCTGTTGATTCTGTACAGCAGCTTCCTTGGGCAGGAGGTTGGGGACTGATCTCATTTTACAGTCAGCCAAGGCCACTGGCTGGGAAGGGCTGGGGACTTCTCAAGGTGACAGGCAAGTTAGATTTGGCTGCAGTTACATTTGGGCTTCTTCTTCTTTTTTTTTTTTTCTTTTTTTTTAAAGTAGGCTCCATGCCCAGTGTGGAGCATGACACAGGGTTTGAACTCATGACCTTGAGATCAAGACCTGAGCTGAGATCAAGAGTTGGAAGTCTAACCCACCAAGCCACCTGGGTACCCCTATTTTTGAGCTTCTGTCTAACTTTCTTACTTCTGGTCTTACGTTTCTCCTTGGGCCTCTCCCCTGGGGAATCCGTGCACTCCACCTCCTCTTCTGGATCCTGTGTCCTCATCCCAAGACTTCCCAACATCCTCAGGGAGCCTTGGGCTTCTTGGGGCACCTCAGCCTATGGCACAGCCATGGAATGGCCTCCCCCAGTCAGAGTTTGTTTTGTTTTGTTTTAATCTTGCAGAGCTCCTATGTCAGTTTTTGGGAACTTGGAGGGCTCTGTGCATCTCACTACCACTGTGGGGCTTCCTCAAATCAAAGCCTGGGTATTTTCATCTTGCAGAGCCTCCTGCCTGGGCTTCTAAGCCTTGGGGGCCACTCTGTGAGTCCTGCCAGCACCATGGGATGGCCCCCATCAGAGGCTGCTTCTCTCCCCACAGAGCCTCCCTGCCTGGCTGAGCTGGAGCGCATCCAGATCCAGGAGGCTTCCAAGAAGAAGCCAGGTGAGGGGGCTGGATGGGACTCAGAGGAGGTGGGAGGTGGGGGCGGGGGTGCTCCAGGGTCCCCCTGAGGCCCAGAGACTCCAGGCTCCGGGCATTATGGAAGACGCTGAGTCCAGAGCAGGCCCTGCCTAGGAAGACAGGAAGCGAACTTCCTTCCTGTGCTTACCCTCGTGGTGGGACAGACAATCCCAACCAGCCCTTCAATAAGTGTGTGCTAAGCACTAATTCTGTGCTCATCCATTCTGGGCCTGGAGAATGGGATAGCAGAAGGTTCCTAGAACCTTCCATTCAATTCATTTCAGCAGGGGTATGTGAAACTCAGGTGAGCCCCCTCCACGGCAGATGTTCGTGTCTGCCTCAGAGACGCCAGCCCCAGAGAGGACAGTAGACCCGGCCCAGGTCAGAACTGATGGGCAAGACGGTTGGTCCCTGGTCTCAGAAAGCACGCAGGCTGCTTGGGAAAACACAACACACGGGTTGACATGCCAAAAAGACAGAGCTACCAACTGTGGCTTGCGTATGTACGGTGCTGAGGGAGAGCATATTGGGTAGAGGTTAGCCTGGGCGTCTCCAAAGGCCCCTAGGGGAGCTGGTGTTCAAAGGAAGACCTGAAAGAGGAGAACGAGCCAGCCAAGGGCAGGACAAAGCTCAAGGTTCTTGAGAAACAGAGAAAAAGGGCCCATGTGGCTGGATCATGGTGGCTGAGGGGACAGACGTCCAAGAGGCAGATGCCATAGGGCCTTGTAGCTCCTTGAGTGCAGCTGGTATTTAACTGGTACGTGGGATCAAATGCTGGAACCACCCTACAGAGCCTGTTGACTGAGAGCCCAGTGGCCTTTGGGGATGGGCATTAGTGCTACTTCCGCCAGGAAGCCACACTCGTCCCTCCCAGAAGCAGTCCTCTCTGGCCTGTGTTCCCTGAGCGTGCTCACTGGGCCTCAGGGCACCCATCCCATAGTGCCTGGAATTGTCATTTCTGTGTGTGTCTCACCCACCTCCCCGGGGCGGGGGGGGGGGGGCAGCGTCCCTGCTGGGTCGGTGCTCTCAGAAGCAGCCTGTTGGGTGGACAGAGAGGAGCCGTGGTTCCAGGGCCTGAGGGAAAGTGAATGGGGCTTGAGGCTGAGAGGACAGGCCTGGGCACTGTCGACAGAGGACAGCCAGGCCAGAGGAGCAGCTGCAGGAGCTGGGGTGTGGAGTGCTCTGACATCAGGGAGGCAGGCTTATCTTTGGCTCCAATCAGTCCAGCCAGGAGAAGGGCCAGCATCCAACCCTGGGCTCTTTGGGAGGCTGCTACCTGGGCTGGCTGGGCTCTGGTGGGGGCTGGGCGCTTGCTCATGCGTGCCCCAGGCTCCAGGGCCACCTCTCCGAAGAGCTCACGCCTCAAGGCATCTGCTCTGACCCTGCTGGGGCCTGTTGTGTTCAGGAATCTTCATCCCAAGCTGTGATGAGGACGGCTACTACCGGAAGCTGCAGTGTGACCAGAGCAGCGGTGACTGCTGGTGTGTGGACCAGCTGGGCCTGGAGCTGACAGGCACCCGCACACACGGCAGCCCCGACTGCGGTAAGGGTGGTAGCATGGGTCCCCCCCACCCCCCACCTGCAGCTGGGAGGGCTCATGGGGGGCAGAGCTGCTCTGTGCCACAGGACTCCAGGGAGGCAGCTAGCCAGGCCCTAACCTGCCCCTTGGCTTGTTCCCCTCACAGATGACATCGTGGGCTTCTCAGGGGACTTTGGGAGTGGTGTCGGCTGGGAGGACGAGGAGGAGAAGGAGACGGAGGAAGCAGGCGAGGAGGCTGAGGAGGAAGAAGGCGAGGCGGGCGAGTCCGACGATGGAGGCTACATCTGGTAGATGGCTCTCGGGGGGGCCACGGCAGGCCAGGGTGCCAGTGGCCGGGGGAGACAGGACCAGCAAAGACCTGGACAGAAGCAGGCAGCTTCCGCATGGATCCGGAATATACAGTTGGAAGGACCCTGGCTCCAGCGGGGAGGACTGGATGCGTGAGTGTGCATGGCACGTGTGCAACGTGTATGGCCAGGACGTGTGAATGTGTGTGAGTGTGGCATGCGCTGTCAAGTGTGTCCTTGGTCCACACTGCTCCAAAACCTCCTTGTTGTTTTCTTTCCATGTATTGTTGGTTTTAAAGCACACACATTCACAGCACACATACACACACCACAAGGTCAAAACTGATGAAATGAGCTGCCCCCTGCCATGTCCCCAAGCCTCATCCACCCCTCTCCCGACCCCCTTGGGTTGCCCTGAATGGGGTCTCTTGTCTCGATTGCCATCCTTGGCTCCCCCAGCCCTGCCTCCTCCTGCCCGTGCCTGCCCTCTCCCACCTTGCTCCGTAGATGTCCCCACTGCAGAGGGGAGGGAAGGCAGGGAGTTGTCTGCTGGCTGGGGTCCTCCTGGAGCTGGGGTCCTCCTGGAGCTGGGTCAGTTTGGCTGGGACACGCCCACCAGCCTCTGATGACATGGGGTTGATGACACCTGCTACAGTGAACCCGTTCCCTTTGCTGGATTCCCCAGCACTAGAGAAACTGCTCTCCTAACCCAGACCCGCGTGAGCAAGGGTGGCTGAAGCTGGGGCAGGGGATGGCCTTGCTGCCAAGCTGCTGGGGTGGAGCAGAGTCAGGAGGAAGGAAGGGTCTGCCTTTGCAGACCTGGCGGGAGCTCTGAGTGCCAGGCCCTTCAACAGCCTGGCCCCTTCCTGTGGGCCTCAGGGTGGCGGGGGGTGAGGGGGCCACTGGTCTGGGCCGTTCCCTTGGAGGCAGTGGGCCGTGGTTATGCAGGTGGGTTCTGCTGGGTCTTGCAGGGCTGCTGCACTGCCCTTGGTCCCCTGGGCCGCTCTGGGCACCTCAGGATGGGGCAGCAGGTGAAGAGGCTGGGTTTCAGCCAGGGGTACGTGCGTGTGTGTGTGTGTGTGTGTGTGTGTGCACCCACCATCTAGACCAATGGGAAGGTTGTCCCTGAGACGTGGGGAAGGAGAAGCTGGGAAAAGCTCCACTTCCATGAGCTTTCCCCATCTCTCCTCAAGAGGATGGCACCAGGCCCGCTTCCTTCCCCTCCCCTCCCAGCACCTGGGGTGCCCCTCTGACCCCTTGGAGGGTCCCCTGAGACTGCTCTGGTGGCTTCTCCAGGCTCCAAAGTGTTTGGAAGTGTGAAGTGTTCAGGAGTGGTGAAGTCACAGGGGCCGGGACCGGGGCATCCAGAATCTTAGGCCACACCTCCCTGTTCCTCTGCAAATCTCCTTGCCAGGCGGGAGCCAGGATGGATGAGACGGTGCCCCATGTTTTGTTTTTGTTTTGTTTTCTGTCCCCTTCTCTCCTCCTTCCCAAGCAAATTCCTTAACACCCTTGGTGAAGAATTTCTAACCTGGACCTGGGCCTCTGCTGCCCTTCTGTGCATGGTGAGCGCAGTGTGTGTGTGAGTGAGCATGAGTGGGTGTGAGCAGCTGTATGTGTGTGACCGGGTGTGAGAGCCTGGGGGGTCACCCCCCGGGGGGCCGGGATGTGGGGAGGGGTGCCCGTGTGCTGGGCGGGCCGCTGCGGTGGGGGCCCCGGGTCGAGGCTCCCTGGACAGGGCTCCAGCCCGGCCCTCCCCAGCTTCTATTGGACCTTCTGGAGGAACCCCAGCCAGTCTCCCCTTGTACTGTGCCCCGGAGTCAACATCTTCCCAGTCCTGTCCTAGGGAAAATAGCAAAACCACAGTTAGCCCCATGAGCTGCTTCGCATTCGGCAGCCCAGCAGCACAGGTCTAAGCGTCACGCTGTCCTAGACCCCCATGTCCGCTCCCCCCAGCCCTCCCTCCCTCCCCCCACCCCCTGGCCTGGGCTCAGTTCCAGGAACCACCCTCTGCTCTAAGCCGCTGCCCCCCCTCTCTGGGAGCTACTTGAACCTTCCTGCTCTGGCTAGGATTGGAGTTTGTCCGTCTCGTCCCTCTGCCCCAGTGAGGCTTCTGGAACTGTCACTGGGAGCATCTGTTGAGGAGGCTGGGGCATTGCAGGGTGGGAAGGGGGTGCAGAGGAAGGGGCACCCCTCTCTCACTGTCACCCTCCCCTCCTGGGGGCACATGCTCTCCCTGTGTCTCTGGGTCTTCTGGTTGTGCACGTTTCTTATGACCTTGTAAATATGTTGTAGAAAGAAAGCAAAAGGCGCTGAACTAGACCCCGGTGGGACTTGGGGGTCCAGCCTTGCCCTGTCTCTGAAGCCCCCGCACTGCTTTTCACCCCACTCTCTGACACTGAGGGTCCCCCCTCCCCAAGAGCTAGACATAGCACCTTGTTCCCAGTGGGCTGACAGCCTCCAAGTGACTTCTTGTCCGACAAGCTGCAGGTCTTTCGAGAGCAAGGTGGCAGGGTGGGCCTTCCCTGGCTCCTGGGATTCCCGCCCTGACCACCTGCCACCCAGCTGCTCCCATGTCCCCCTGCTCCGACATCCCCGCTCCCCTGGTTTAGGCGGGCAGTGGGAGGAGGGCTCTGTTGAAAAGAGCTCCCCCCAAAGGGAAGAGCAGTTTCTCGCCTGGCCCCGGAGCTGTCCTTGGCCGCCCCCGGCCCCCTCACCAGGGGCGCCGGGAGTGATGGGTACGTGTCTAAGATGGGGTGATTGGAGTCGGGGAGAACAAATGTGCCTTGAGAGACCACTCAGAGGGTTCAGGGTGATGGGGAAGGAGGCGCGGCGTCCGAGCTCAGGAAGGAGGAAGAGGAAGGCGAAGTGGACGGTACCACGCGACATCACGACGGCCCCCCGTTGTCCCACTGGTGCTGTGACCACTCGCGGTCGGTGGTCACACTTCCTGCCCCAAGCCAGCCCACCTGGTGTTAGCGGCCACCCCTGCGCCTTTCATGAGCTCTGTCTGCTTCCAACTTCACCTCTGAGTGGGTGGGGTCCCTTGGGACCCGCATGGGACTCCTCCATTTCACCAAAGCCTCACACCTCAGCCCTTGGGGAGGACGAATGGCTAATGGCACCATCGTGAGGCTGTGGGCTGGCGGGGGTCAAAGGGAAGAGACACTGGGGGTACAGAAGGAGACTCGAGACGTCCCGAGGAAGTGGCAAGCAGAGCAAACTGCTTTATAGCCTGAAGCCTACTTAAAATTGTGTGATGTGCAATAACTGAGCTTAGAGTTAAGAATTGTGTTCAAGTGCTTGGATTTCCGTCTGTATATTTAAGTGCTGAAATCGTATCTTTCAGTAATTTTAGATGTCTTAAAAAAATCGAAAAACAAAGTGTTAGACCGTGTATGTGCATTGATGGGCACTCAAAAGCGTCCCGTGAGTCACCCCACCCTCTCCCTTTCCCCTGTGCCCCCAGGCCCTTGCCCCCAGCCCCCCCTCCACTTGGGGACCCCGCCTCGTGTTGTCTTTATCTGCCTATTACTCAGCCTAAGGAAACAAGTACACGCCACACATGCATAAAGGAAATCAAATGTTATTTTTAAGAAAACAGAAAATAAAAACTTTATAAACACCACCCACTGGCAATGTTCTGATTACTCTTCCTCTGGGAGTCATTTTTCAAAAAATTCCCAGATGCAGTCCCAGTGGCAGATGCATGGTGGGGGGCATGTTCCCCTTATTCTCTTTCCTGTGTAAGACCCCAGAGAGGGTGGGACTGGGGCGGGGGGCTGATCTGAAGGGAGAACCAGGAACAATGTAGAAGGATTCTTGGTGTTATTGCAAATCTACGTGCAATCTATATTGTATATGTGCCAGTAAATATGTCTGTACTGCAGAGCAGAGGTCAAACCCTATGTCCTGCTTTTCCCATTTAACGTACTATAAACCTTTCCCCACATATTAGAATTATTTGAAGACATGACTTTAATAGTTGCATAGTATTCCATGATATGGATGTGCTTAGTGAATGTGATAATTTCTCAATTTTGGGACATTTAGGCTCTTCCCAATTTCCTGGCACTCTCAACACTAGCCTGAGAATTTGCTAATCGTGACCTTCAGCAAGTCATCTGGCAGGTGTAGGGATCCCACAGGGATCCCTTGGGATCACCTGCAGAAGTGCTTACTTTAAAAAAAAAAAAAAACAAAGCATTCTTTTCGGTTTTATTTGACACAGAAAGAGCACAAGCAGGGGAGGAGCAGAGGGAGAGGGAGAAACAGACTCCCCGCTGAGCAGGGAGCCTGATGTGGGGCTCCATCCCAGGACCCTGAGATCGTGATCTGAGCCAAAGGCAGACCTTAATTGACTGAACCAGAGCCACCCTGGTGCCCCCCAAGACGTGCTTTCTAAACCGTGAAAGCTCCCCCCCACCCCCCCAACCCTGAGCCTGCGATGTCCAGTTAACTCCCTCCCTGCCTTTGCCAGCTCACAGCCAGGGCAGGCTCTGCCCATCAGGCTAGAACAGATCCTAAGGAAAGGGAGCACCTTCCGGGGGGGCGGTTTCTGCCCTCGTTGCTTCTCACAGCTGCCTGCAAGGGTGGACTTGGAGGCCCAGAAGTCTTCCCGGAAGGAAGGATGTGCTTGCCAAGGGGCTGCTCCCGGGATACAGGCACAGGCAACGTGGGGAGAGACGGGGACAGAGCTTTCTGGGAATTGCTTCACTTGCTGGGCTTGTGGGAACCTGTAGCTTTAGAAATAGAGGACTCACGGGGTCAGGAGGGCTGGAGGTTGGAACCCATCAGCGGGAGTGTCATATCAGCCCATGGAGGGGGGTTCTGTTGTGGATGCCCATTTTGTAGATGAGAAAGCTAAGTCTCCGAGAGGTTCTGTGGCAACCGAGGATGTACGGCTGGTGAGGGGCCGAGCCTGGATTCGGCTGGCTGTCTACCATCTGACGTAGCAGGCCCCAGTGTCCAGTGACGGCTCTTCAGGTGGCTACTCAGGTGGCTCAGAGGAGAGTCACCTGCACGAGGTTAAGTTCAGGAAGACTTCCTGCAGGAATGGCCCTTCAGCTAGGCCCCCTACGTGGGTAGAGATGGTCTAGTGGCTTGTTCCTGGCTGCAGATCAGAATTGTTTGGGGAGGGCAGCCCTGGGCGGGGGGGCTCAGCGGTTTTGTTTTGTTTTTTATTTATTTTTTTTGGGGGGGGGCTCAGCGGTTTAGTGCCGCCTTCAGCCCAGGGCATGATCCTGGGGTCCCAGGATGGAGTCCCATGTCAGGCTCCCTGCATGGAGCCTGCTTCTCCCTCTGCCTCTCTCTCTCTCATTCTCTTTCTCTCTCTCGGTCTCTAAATAAATAAAATCTTAAAAAAATAATTAAAAAAAAAAAAGGAATTGTTTGGGGAAGTGTAGGCTCCTGGGCCCCACCTGCAAAGATTTTGGTTTCATCTTCTGCCTTGGGGCCTGGGCATCAGTAGATTTTTAAAGGGTCCCAGGTGACACGAATGTGTAGCCAGATGGCTAAGCAGACAGAAGTAGGTCCCTTGGGTGGAGACAGGATGTGCAAGAGACCCAGGGCAGAAATAAGCCAAGACTGCCCTCCCCTCCCCGCCAACAATCCCTGCTCTAGGTTGGGGACAGGGTGAGGCCTATGGGCCATTCAAGGGCAGAAGGGCTTGCATTTTATTGTTTTTATTTGACATCTTTTCAGTCTCCAAGCCATGCCTTCCTCCTGGATCCCTGAAGAGCCTTCAGCCTGTTGAGGGTGTAGGCGTCCATCCTGGGGGAACCCTCCAAATGAGTATCCTCAACCTGCAGGGAAATATTGGTGTTTGCGCTCGATGATCACATTTGTTCAGGCGATGGGACTGTAGAGGCCAGGCAGAGCCCTAGCTACTGACATCCATCGTCACCATGTCCCAGCAACCTGGGTTCCCAGGGCAAGTGGCTCAGACAGAACTGGGGGGGGGGGCGGCCCCAGTGTTGCTGGCGACTCAGGAAGCACCATTGCCTCCACCTTGTCCTCAGCACTGGCCCTCCCACCCTCTCCCTGCGCTGTGGGGACCACCTCGTTCTGAAAAAAAAAACAAAGGGTTTTTCCTTAAAATTTACCCTCCAGGGGACAGGGACCGAATATTTACTGCTCTCTGGTGAATAACTGGAGCCTGAGAACAAACCTAAAAGAGGAACACACAAACCCATACAGCTGCAAAGGAACAGACCAGCCTCCCCCCACTGCCTCCTGGGTCCGGCGCCTGTGGCTGGTCTCCCACCCTCAAGGGGGCCCCCTGAGACCACGAACAAATAAGCAAACAAACACAATTAAAATAATAACCAGGATGCCTGGGTGGCTCAGTGGTTGAGCATCTACCTTCGGTTCAGAGCATGATCCTGGGGTCCCGGGATCGAGTCCCATGTCAGGCTCCCTGCATGGAGCCTGCTTCTCCCTCTGCCTGTCTCTCTCTCTCTCTCTCTCTCTCTCTCTCTCTCTCTGTGTCTCTCATGAATAAATAAAATATCTTAAAAAAATAATAATAACTAAAAAACCCTCTAATTTTAAAAGACAATTTTTAAGAAATTTCTTTTTGAGCAAAACAGGTGAGGGAGATGAGGAAAACACAGATGTTTCTATGTTCCCATCAACAGGTTTTTTCTGTCCCGTCTGATGCTGCCCACGACCCTGTGAGGCAGGTAGTATTACGCACCCAGCCCCATTTTATTTTTTTTCTTTTAGTTTTTTTTTTTAAATTTAAATTCAACCAGCCCCATTTTATACAAGAGGCCACTATGCCTCCCAGGGCCGACCTCGGTGCCTGCGGTCCTTCACATGGAGCCACGATGTGACGTCATCGTCACCGTAGGCCTGGCGGACTCCAAGGTCAGCCCCCACATTCCACTGCCACCCCTCATGCTACCCCCACCCCCCACCCCACCCCAGGGAGGTAACCAGTACTGCAGGGAGCCCTGTGTCTTCCTGGACAAGTCCTGGGTGAATATGGGTGGCAGCGTGAGTGTCAGGGAAGAAGTCAGGACGCTTGGCTGTTGTCTGACTCTGCCTCCCAGCACCTTCCCTTGAGCCTTAGTATCCCCATCTGTAAAATGACTAGATCGCCCAGTTTCATGATTCTGTGGAAGAAATGCAAAGGTACGAATCCAGAAATCAGGTTCTGCAAGGTTCAGGGTTTTCTCTCTCTCTCTGGAACATTGCACAGTTGCCCTAATTAACCCCAAGGGTTTACATATTTGCAAAGCAAAATTAACTGTGCTTTTAAAAGAAAGCTGGGCAACCCAGGTGGCTCAGCGGTTTAGTGCTGCCTTCAGCCCAGGGCGTGATCCTGGGGCCCTGGGATCGAGTCCCACGTCGGGCTCCCTGCATGGAGCCTGCTTCTCCCTCTGCTTGTGTCTCTGCCTCTCTCTCTCTGTGTCTCTCATGAATAAATAAATAAAATCTAATAAATTAAATAAACAAAAAGAAAGCTGGAGATGGAATATAAGGAACAGCAGCCATCTTTTTGAAGGCTCCAATGACTTAAGTGTTTCTCTCAGTGATATTTGGAGATGCTTGATGCCCTGGCAGGGGGATGCTGCTGGGAATTTTTGGAGGCCGCGGCCAGATTCTGGGGGCATGGCACTTTCTCTAGTTGGGGACACAGGCTGGAAAAGGCCAGCAGTGTCCCCTTTAGCCTGAGCACACTGCCAGGTGACAGCCAAGGAGGCTGAGGCCAGGGCTCCATCACTGACATTGCCCCAGCAGGTGGCAGACGTCCACCTCAGGCCCCGGCCAGGCCGGAGTCTCCACACACATCTGAGCCTGCAACATCCCTCACCATCTTAAAGGTGAGGAAACCAGTCCCAAGACCATCTGGGACAAGTCCTCTCACTGCACCCCCCACCCCTTACAGGTGGTGAGGCTGACGCACAGGCAGCAAAGGGCACCTGGCTGAGTGAGTGGCCACGTTGGGGCCACCTGGCACCACCAGCCATGCTCCGGGCTGCCATCTGATCGACTCTGTGCTGCTTCTCTGGAAGGCTGGGCAGCCCCAGTGCCTCTCGCTCCGAGAGGGTTGGCCACCAGAGAAGACTGGACTGACCCCCCAGGTCCGGCTCCTGCTCCCTCCTCCCATCCTTTCCTGATTCCTGCCATGCAGTGACAGGTGGGCTGGTTTCCTTTCAGACTTCCCTGAACATTTGCTTCCCTGGCCCTGTGGGGAGGAGACCCCTCCCTGTGCCCAATCCTCCCAAACACGTTTGTAGTCACATTTGTAGACAGACACCAGCGGAAACTCCACCGCAAGCAGAGCCGGCCCTCCTCCACCTCCACCTCACCCCTGCTCTGCTAACCCGTGCCAGGCAGCCGGCCCCAGCTGGCCGCTCTGACATTTACCTGGCCCTGGGGGACCAGGCCAGGGCCTAGCCCCATGTAGCTGCTCAGTGAGGTCTATCTCCCCAGGGAGCCTCAGGAGCAGCAGGGGGTGGGGGGCACTTCTGCAGAGGCCAGGCTGCCGGGCCAGGGCTGAGGGCTCCCGTTCACTCGCAGACCAGCTGAGTGCCTGCCCCTCAGCTGGGCTCCTTCCTGGCCCTGCGCTGCCCCCTGATGCCCTGAGCGGTCAGGACTCCACCTGCCTGGGTCTTCTTTGGTTTTACTGCTTTTCTGTTCTCTCGGCCCACACACTGGGCTCCAGAGCCTTCCTTGTTCAGGGTTCAGGTGGCCACGTTGAATTTGAGTCTCTCCGACTCCAAGAATCATCAAGCCCAGGGACGCTGAGGCTCATCCGGTCAACTCCTTCCCCAGGGACACACCATCCTTGACCCCCAGAAATGGGAAGTTCCGCGGGGCTGAGCTTCTGGTGCCCCTGCTGTATGCAAGGCTCTCTGCCCGGCAGAGCATGGAGGGGCCGGGGGAGGGGGGGGGAGTGGAGAGAAGAAATAGAAGATTCGGCCTGTCTTAGGGACCCCACAGACCAACTGAGAAGACAGCCTCGTGCACAAGAACACGGTCAGAATGTGATTCCTGCGGTGCAGGAAGGTTCTCTCTCAGGGTCGCAAACTCAGGGCTAGAGGCTGACAGGGCCTGTGGGTCCTGTGACACTGCGGCAGGGGCGTGTCTCGTGCGAAGGGGCTGTTGCTGCTCAGATGTGTGTGTATAATGACTGGGACTTAGGAAAAGGTTCAGAAGAGGGCTGGAGAGGGAGTTGGGATCAACCTGGCGGGGGCTGGTCCTTTCGATATTGGTCCGACTTCCCCACGTCAAATGCCACCTTTCTTTGGCAACTGTACAGAGCAGAGTTAGCACAGCAGGCCGGAGACCACCGTCCTTTGAAAGGTCTGCTCCCGAGCCTGGCCCCGGGCTGGCACTCGGGGTTCGGGAGCTCTCCCATGGGTCCCTGAGAAGAAGGGCTCACTATGCCTAAATCGTTTGTGCAAACAATACGGCTTACGCAGAAGCCCTGCTCCTCTTTGGGGAGCCTGGCGTTTTGGTGCTTCTGGGCAGAGGGTAACAATGTGCCAGCCCCCAGCAAGTACCCTGGGCGCTAGGTCTCTCATGAGCTTCTCTAGCAGAAAACTTTGCACGCACGTTGTCACACACGTTGTTGGATGACTTAAGCGTGTCCTACGTGATTCTACAAGATGAAGACTCTGGGAGGCTTCTGCTTGGTTTCCTCCAGCCTTTACCCTGTGGAACTTTGCTCTGTATCCTCACACTGTAACAGGTCTGCTGGGAGTGCGGCTCCCTGTGGGCTCCTGTGCGTCCTAGCAAGCCACCCCACCTGGAAGAGGTCTTGGGGCCCCCGACGCAGGGACTTCCTTGGGTCAGTTGGTGTCAGAATCCTGACAGGATCGTCTCGGATCCTTCTCAGGATCCTGCAGAAGAGAGAGGTCCCTTGGGTGCTGGGTGAAGAGTATTTATAGACTGTGCGTCAGGAGCTCCTGACAGCGGGCTCCCGGGGCTAAGAGGTCTGGAGAGGAAATGTCAACGCAGATGGCTTCACTCCCCGAGGCCTTGCTTGGCACCAGGCCCCGCACCACATGGTGGGCTCACCCCCGGGGCCTCTTGTTCAGTCTGCACAGTCTGAAGAGCAAGGGGGGTCTCTGAGAGCCCCCGGTGACCAGAGGAAGGGCACCTCCTTGGTCCAAACCGCATGGATCCTTAGCTGTTCTTCAAACACAGGCTGGAGCAGAGGCTGCTGGATGACCCCATGCCCGTTGTCCCCTTCTATAGTGACGGAAACCCCCATTCTAGCCGGGCAGCCCGCTGTCACACAAACACCACACTTCCCAGCTCCCTTGCGGCTCCACATGGCCAGGTGAGGCCGCGGTGAACAGGAGGATGTGAGGAGCGACTGGCGCCACGGCCTGGTTGTGGCCTCCAGAAGAGGCCATGGCCTCCCCTCTCCTGCTGCCTCTCCCCGCCGGCTGGGGCGTGGACACGGTGGCTCCATCTAGTCCGTGCAGCTCCCAGGAGCTGGGCCCCCCCACCCTGGAGTCACATTCCAGCCTGGGACTGCCGGGGCCTGACTGTTGTGGAAAGAGACAAAACTGTATATTTTGTTTAAGCCGGTGTTATTTTTGGCCTCGGATACAAAAGCCAGATCCCTATCCTAATTTTGAGGGTTTCCAACTTTTTTTTTTTTTGCCACGACACATTTGATCTTGTGGTGCGCGTGTGTGTGTGCGTGTCTGTGTGTGTGTGTAAACTAGAGCGAGGCCTCATGCAGCAGTACGAACCCTTTCTGTGCACTCTGCATTCTCATATTTGAAGTCTATTTCATTGCTTTTAAGATCCCGTGTGTATGTGACTGCAAGTCTGAACAACACTGTCCTGACAATTGTCCAGGCTGACCTGCTCACCCCAGGCACCAGCTTCCCTGCTTCCCTGCCACCCTCCACCCCCACACAACACAGCCTGCCCCACACCACTCTTTTTCCTCCCTTCCAAACAGCCATTCACTCAACAAACATTTACAGAGTGTCCGCTGTGGACCAGAAAAATCTTCCAGCGTCGTCCTCGTACGAGTGGCAAGGAGGTGAGGGAGGGAGAGATGAATCTGACGACAGTGATCTGGGGGGGCTTCCTGGTGGAAGTGGCATTTCCACCAGGCCTCGAGGGACTGTCCCTAGCTCCACTGTAGCCTCAGTTTCGGCTTCTCCCAGCCTTGTTTGCAGTCCTGAGGCCCCAGCCACGCTGGTCTTCCTTCTACACCTGAAAAGAGCCTAAATCCTTCCCACTTTGGGACCCCCACATTCTGTTTGATGTCTGGAAGCCTCTTCTCCTGCCTCACTCTTGTTCACCCAGCTTTCTTCCTACCACTGAATCCCCAGCGGGGATCACAGGGTCCCTCGTGCCTGGCTCTAGTCAGGTGGCCGTCAGTAAAGTCTGTCGAATGAAGGGATTCCAGCTCCACCCTGTTCATCTGTCATGCGGACACCTGTGGCATCCGACCTTGTCATCTGGTGCCCTCCTGTGCTGCACTCCTGGTGCATCTGGGTCAGAGCTGCCATGGAGACAGGCGCTTCCTTCCTCTGATAAAACCCCCAGTGGCTCCCAATTAGGGGAAAGGTAAAGTTCTCTTTGGCTCTTTGGAAGCCTGGGGATCTGGCCTCCACTCTCCTCATTAGCGCCTTCTCCTCCTTCCTCCCCATCTCCTGTGCCTCAGAGCCCTAGCGTGAGTTCCACCCCAGCCTGAAAATGTTCCCTGTTCTTCTTTACCTGGTAAACCCCTACACATCCTTCAAAACCCAGATCACACATCATGTCCTCCCACTTCCTCAGGCAGAGAGGACTAAGCCCCCCCCAACCCCCCAGGTGCCTCGGTGGTCCTGTGCTGGTCTGTATCTTGTCCCACAACCACGGGGCTGCATCTCGCTGATGGTGCCCTGGGTTTTCGCCTTCTGATTTCCTTGAGGACACAGATCATTTCTTATCACAGCTGTATCCTGAGTCTTGGGCCTGGCACAGGGCAGGTAACTAGAATGTATATGTTAAGTAAGTGAATGGCTAGATGGATCATCTTGTCTCCACGCAACCCCGACATCACCCTTGCCCACAATATTTATCATCACTTCTGGTGCTGCTTATCACCATTAGAGACTCACTTCTCTTTGGTTGCTTGAACAACTTTACCCTTTCCTGTAGAAACTTCCTGCAAATTGATTCCAAGCCAACGTATCCCAACTGTTTCTCGTTGGAAACCAGAATGTCAACATTCTCTATGAATTGCTGAAAACTTTATATGTAGATAAAAGAAACAAGTTTTGGGTAAAATTTTGCTAATCTAATTTAGTGAATTTGGTGCATTCGTCTAAGGCATATTGAATTTTTGGCAAATTGGCCTATTTTCTGCCTCCTAAACTTCTCTCCCCAGCTCATACTTATGTTTGAAAAGGAGCCCTAAACCAAAGGATTGAACCTCTAAGGATGCACGTGTGTGTCTCTGGGGGCAGAAACACCAGAGAGGCTCCCGTTCCTTATCTATATTTCACTGGATTCACACGCCCTGTGCTTTTTTCCGTTTCACCCTAGCAGCACGGAGGGCTCACAGGCTCACCAACACATGCACGGGGGGCGACCTCTCTGAACTGCAGTGGGGCTGCTGCTCTGGACGGCATCCTCCTTTGCTCTTACTGGCTGCTCAGCCACCAGCTGGAGGGTTTGGGACACAGGATCGTATCACCCAAGACAGTTTGGTTGCAAGTGACAGAAACCCAGCTCAGACATAGAGAAGGAGTTCACTGGTCCTCGTGAAGAGGATGGATACTGGGACAGCTCCTGGAAATGGAGGAACAAGTGTAGGAACCAGGACTTCGGCATGGCAACTGGGAGGTTAATGCCCCCGGACCCTGGCCATCTGTCATCTCCACTTTACTCTGCTTCTTTTTGCCTGTTGGCCTTACTCTCTCTGGCCCCTGATGGGCTTTCTCCATGAGGCAGGAGGCACGCTGCTCCAGCAGAGACAGAGCTGCTTGCTCTCAGAGTCTTAGCAGTCCTGGCAAGGACTCCTACTGGACCCATCACTGCTGCCAGGTGGCTGGAGTGCTGTGACTGGCCAGGACCGGATCACATGACCGTCCATGTGGCTGCCATGTGGGAGTGTTACTGGAGGAGGTGACACAGGGAAGGTCCTGGAAAGATGCAAGCCCAACAGACTCTCCCTGCTCCCAGCAGATTTTTACACAAGAGGAGAAGGAGAGACCCGGGGATGTAGATGAATGCCCCACCCTCTACTTAGCATGCTTAGGAGGTCAGGATTTTTAAATATTTAGATCCTTCACTATTAATCCCAACCTACTGACCCCATCCAGCCACACACCCTCATTCTGCTACTTGCTGCTTAGCGAATAAATATTCTTAGAAGGGGTCAACGGATGTTTCTGCATTCACTTCTGCTGCCCTGTCACCTGGAACACGGCCCCTGCACCTGTTTCTCCTTGTTTTGATCATATTCATTCTCCAAGGCCCAGTTCAAGTGCTGCCACTTCCATGGAGCCTCCCCTGATCCCACAATTGGCCAGGATTTGTTTCTTTTTTGGTCTTGGTTTCCCCTCACCCCTATAAACTGTATCCTGGATTTTGTCATTATTTGTATTATTGATTTAGCAGAAAGAAGTTTCCAACAACTCGTCCATCACACAGATGGGACATCGTGAGCTCTCCATCCTGGAGCTTTAAGAGGACAGGACTATTTGGGGAGGACACTGGACAAAGGTGAGGACTTTAGGGGGGTGGTATGTTAGTCTCTGAGGGCTGCTATAACAAATGACCACACACTGGGTAGTTTAAAACAACAGAGATTATTCTCCCACAGTTCTGGAGACCAAAAAGTTCAAAATGAAAGTGTTAGTGGGGTTAGTTACTTCTGGAGGCTCAGAGAATCCAGCTCATGCCTCTGTCCTAGCTTCTGGTGGTGGTGGCAAGCCCTGGCATTCCTTGGCTTGCAGATGCATCCCTACAAGCTCTGCCTCTCCCTTCACATGGAATTCTCCTCTGTGTCTCTCTGTGACCTTTCTTCTTCTTATAAGGACACCTGTCATTAGATTGAGGGCCCACTCTAAATCCAGGATGATTTTATCTCAAGATCCCTAACTCATGACATCTGCAAAGGGCCTATTTCCGGATAAGGTCACTTGCTGAGGTCCTGGGTGGATGTGAATGTTTAGGAGACACTACTCAACACACTCCAGGGATCCTGCATAGGACAAACTGGACAAACCAAAGCAGCTGCAGCAGAGGCTGAGCAGGTAACTGGAGAGCATGGACCTCAGCCTCAACAACTGGCAGGTCCTGTTTTCAAAAGAAGCCAGAGATCCGGGTTTTTTTTTGTTGTTGTTGTTGTTTTGTTTTTAAAAATATTTTATGTGTTCATTCATGAGAGACACACAGAGAGAGGCAGAGACATAGGCAGAGGGATAAACAGGCTCCACACAGGGAGCCTGATGCGGGACTTGATCCCAGGGCCCTGAACCAAAGGCAGGCACCAAACCACTGAGCCACCCAGATGCCCCGAGATCTGGGTTTTTATGTGAAACATCCAGATTTATAAATGCTGGCAACATATTCAAACATGTTTTTAGCATCGTGACCCATACATCTATGCATTTATAGACAGCACATGTAGGTTGGGTCTTTGCAGCTGGGGTTTGTGACCTCTGGTGGGAACTCAAACCTGGCTGCTGTGAGCGAGCTCAGGGAACAGGGTCGAGGACTCTTGCGGACGCCACCAGATGGCGCGCCAGTCATTGCGTTAGGCTGGCCTCTGCCAACCAGGCCTGGGAGCCGTCCAGGGGCTGAAATCCAGCAATGGCGGGGGGGGGGGGGGGGGGGGTGTGGAGGAGGGAGGGAGAGGTGAAGGTGGGGGAAGGGGGGAGGAGAGTGAGATTAAGATAACGGCCAGCCTTCACGTACTCTTCCATCATTATCTCAATCTTTGATGTCTGCTACCTCTTGCTTGTTAGTGACACTTGCTCTTGGGGCAGACAAAACAAAGGGAGCAAAGATGAACTCTAGAAGGAAGAGTGGAACAGCCAATAGTACGCGTTCAACAGCTGTTCTTTATCCTAAATAAACCAATTAACTTTAAAAAATTGACACACACACTGCAAAAAAAGATTTCCAAGCCATACAAAATATTCCTGCTCCCACTGCCAACCCCTGCTGTCTCGGTTAACACTTCCTTATTGCTTCAAGAGCTCTGAACTCAGGCGCGAGGATTACTTCTGTTGTTGCACATTTATAAATACACTTTTCTTGAAAGGAAAATGCTGCATTGTTTGCACAATGGAATTAAGTATCAGTCTAGACAGTTACTGACTTGTCTGTACACATGACCCTGATACTCCTTACGAAAATCACAGGGTGAATATATAATGCTTATGCGGAGCGGGCATTTCCAGGAATTTAATTATGCCTAATCAGAGTTTGGCTTTTAGATGCAATCTTAATGATAGATTTCCAATATTTAAGATAAATTTAGTTTTGCTTTTTGTTATGGAAATGTTCAAATATTCACGAAAGTGGAGGGAGTGGTGTGATGAACCTCCATGCTTCAACAATTAGCAACTCATGACCAACCCCCCCCATATTACTTTTTGTTTGTTTGCTGCAGTATTTCAAAGCCAATATCAGACATTGTGTCATTTCATCCAGAAACACCTTAGTAGTACACATTCTTTTATTTTGTTCTTCTGTTTCTATTGTTCTTTCTCTTTGCGAGAAAACTCATGGCCAGCTGGCTCAAGGCCAATCACCATCCAGCTCAGGCCAATGACAGCCCCTCTTGACTCCATCCCTAAGACTCAACTATCTTAATGTGGGACCCCACACATTTTTCATCATTCCCATTGGCTGATTAACTTTTCTGTTTTCCATTCATTTTTTAAAAAATCAGATAATATGGGTAAAACTCTATAGCATATTCACGTAATTGCCCAAAACTCAAAGACGGCTGCTGCCACAGTTCTTCTCTTGACTGACAGTGCCTTTGTGCCATCACAGCTCAAAGTATTTGTGGGTCAACTGAGACCTCAACTGGCTGACAAAAGGTAGTTCAGGAGTACCAATGTCAAATGTACGGAGGTCAAACGTCAAAGGGCTTCTATCTGCCTCAGTTTGTCCTTGTCTGCCCCAGAAATTGGTGATGGCTCAGTGTGGAAGATTATATCTTCCCAAGATGGTTGCAACAACATCTCCCAATCTGCCGGCTACTGAGTGACCTTGACACTGCCTCCACTGAGAGATAGTCGTTATTCTCTCTCTTTGAATCCCATGGGTCTCTAACTTGCTCATAATCAATAGAACGCAATAGAAATAATAGCAATGACTTCCAACACTGGCCCATAAAACACAAAATGGCTTGCACCTGGTTAGTCAGAACACTCGGGCGTGAAGCCCTGAGCTGCCAGGTAAGTAGACTCACCATCCTGAGGCCACCATGCTCTTAGGAAGCTCAAACTATCGCACTCAGAGAGATGGCGTATGCCCAAGACCACGTGGCGAGAGCTGCTTGGCCATCCCTGAGCTGTTCTAGTCTCATGCTGTTCCAATAGCGGCCTCTATCTGACAACAGCCTCATGAGAGCTTGAGCCAGCACCACTCAACTGAACCAACTGAGTCTTCCTTGATTTCCAGGCCCACAGAAATCATGACAGATAATACAGTGGTTGTGGCTTTAGGTCACCCGGTTCTGGGGTGGTTTGTTACTCAGCAATAGATAACCATGTCGTTGGTTTTGTGACAATGGTCATAGCACATTATTTCTGTTACTGTCATCGTGTTGTTGCCATTATTATTTATTATTGCCATTTCAGTTTGCCTCTGGACTGGAGAACCCAGCAGGAGCTAGTGGCCTGGTGTCTCTGTCTCCACCAGACTCTAGCTGTGAATGTGCTGGGAACCTCATAGTGCCTCTCAGGAACTACTCACTGTTAAAATATTTGCTTATCGTTGACAACTGGAACCCCTTGTCTGCTAGTGATACCTGCTTCCTTGGCAGCGCACCCCCGCTCCCCTCAGGTGGGTAGTGAGATCCTCCTAGCCTTGGGGGGAGGGAATAGCTTTCCTTGTGTTTTGATTTCAGTAACGCCTACACGTTCTGCAACGTGTGCCAGAAAGTTCACCATTACTGACTCTTTGGGATGTGTCCTGGCTCTCCTTATGAGAGGTGAACAGAGAGAGAGCTTCTGACCCCATCTCACCCTCCTGCTCTGTGAAGGAAGGAGTCAGCTCCGCTCCTGAGGGGGAGGCCAGCAGAGCAGGGTTGCAGGACGTTTCTCCGGACAGACCATCTGGTACCTGCATGCCGTTAGCCCCACATCAAGGCTGACCTGCACCCTGTCCTCTGGGATCAGAAGGGGACACACCACACACTTTATAAACCAACATCCTCCCATACCCGCCCCACTTCTCCAGAGAACCCACTACCCTGTATTAGGCCAAAAGCAGTCACTTAACTTTCTTCTATGGACACTAGCAACTAGTAACTGGCCACATTTCTGTTTTTGCTTTGGTTGCTAGAGAATGTATGGCCAAAGCTATGGTTCACCATATAGATCATGCTGGTAGAAAAACAAAGGAGAAAAAAAAATCAGTTACAAGTCTCTTACCCAGAGATAAGGAAACTGGATTTTGTGGTATAGCCTCCCAGACTGCACACAAACATAAAAGTGGGACTAAGACACAGTTTATATGCAACACAGGTATCTCACCCTGGCATTATTTACCTTCTGTACGACAGTGACTCTTTATTTCTTAGGGACCATAGTCATTTCAAGAAGCTCATGAGACTTCTAGTCCCTTTCCTAAAAAAAAAAAAAAAAAAATCATTGGGCCTATACATATGAACTTGGCATTAGGTTCTACAGATAAACAAACTATAAGTAAATAAGGTTCTATAGTTATAATTTTCATTTTTATGGCTGCATAACATTCAACTGTGTGGCTCTATTATAATTCATTTAACTAGTGCCCTATTGTTGGCCGTGTAGGGATCTTCTAATGTTCCACTGTTTCAAACTGAAAACCTCCGTAGCAAAATCATTAGGCGCGTCTTGTCCCGGGCTTAATTTATGCCTGTTGCATTTTATGCATCTTTGTGGCTGTTTTATACCTTCTCTGGGACAAGGCAGGACATGTTTAAATACACGCAGTGTCTGCAAAATGAGAAATGCGTGAGTTGGCAGAGCTCCCGGCGTGGCCTGGGGAGCAGCCCGGGATCGGGGCCCAGCCTCACGGGCTCCTGGCAAGGGCCCCGGCTGCCCCGCGCAGGGGGTCAGGACTCCTGATGCGGGCTGCTGGGGACCCGGGAGAGCTGGAGGAGCAGGGCTGTGTGTTCCCCGCTGCAGCCTGGGCGGGGCGGGGGGGGGGCTGGCAGGACAGGACGGGCAACAGCTGGGGCCGGCAGATGCTCACGTCCATACAGCGTCCATACAGCCGCCCTAAGGCGGCGGCGGCGGCGGCGGCGGCGGAGGAGGAGGAGGAGTAGGAGGAGGAGGAGGAGGGCCTGGCCTGGCTTCAACAGCCCGAGACGGGGCCCTCGTGGCTAGTGGAGGGCGGCTGCTGGGTCAGGGGGGGCTGCTGGCGCTGTGTGCCCGGGGGCGGGGGTGGGGGGTGGGTGTCGGGGGTGGGGGTGCTGCGGAGGGGGGTGGCCTGCAGGTGCCTGGGTGCAGGGGGGCTGGGCCCCGTGGCTGTCTGCACTCTGCGCTGCTGGAAGCTGGGGCCTCTGGTCTCCAGGGCACGTCCTTCCTCCCTCCCTCCCTTCTTGCCTTCCTTCCTTCCTTCCTTCCTTCCTTCCTTCCTTCTTTCCTTCCTCCCTCCCTCCTCCTTCTTGCCTGCTTTCCTTCCTTCCTTCCTTCCTTCCTTCCTTCCTTCCTTCCTTCCTTCCTTCCTTCCTTCCTCCCTCCCTCCCTTCTTGCCTTCCTTCCTTCCTTCCTTCCTTCCTTCCTTCCTTCCTTCCTTCCTTCCTTCCTCCCTCCCTCCCTTCTTGCCTGCTTTCCTTCCTTCCTTCCTTCCTTCCTTCCTTCCTTCCTTCCTTCCTCCTTCCCTCCCTTCTTTCCTCCCTTCTTTCTTTCTTTCCTTCCTTCCTTTTTACATTTTTAAAATCATTTTCCTTTTGAAAGGTTTTTCTCAATATTAACTTTGGTAATTATGAAAGTCGTATGCTCATTTATGTGGTGCATCCATGGGAAGATGGAAAAAGAACAGAAGGATTTCCTCCCCCTTCCCGCTCCCACGTCAGCCCGGGGCCCTCCCATACCTCCCCAGGACCTCACATCCACACAGCTAGGGCCTTGCTATTATTTATTTAAAACAAAACAAAACAAACAAAAAAATGAAACAAAACCCTCAAGACAAAGCCATACCAGACCTCACCATTGCGACAGTGCTCAGCTTGGAATGTTTGGAGCTACGTTAAGGCTTTTTTGTTCTATGGTCATGGAGGCAGCAGTCTTGGCGTACCATGAAGGGACGAGGGATGACCCATGTCCTGAGTGTGTTGGGACAGTTTTGCACATTGAATTGTCCTGCCTGCAGCGCCCAGTGCCCCAACTCTGCAACTTGCCTTCTAAAATTAGCAGTGGGCACACAGGCCTCCAGGTAGAGCAATCCACTGTTGGTGACACCTGCATTACCGGCCACAGCTGGACTCTACCAACGGCTCTGGGGACACCTGGGCAGGGAGGGGAGCTCAGGGTTTCAAACAATAAAACGTACTCCTTCTTATGTATCCTTTTGGTGGGTGCTTTTGTTCCCATAGGAAATCTGTTACTGTTGGCACCGCGGTGCTAAAATATGTATGTTTTTCCTATTTTAGGAGAAAGAAATTCCAGATTATATCCCAAAAAGGTGACACAGCACACTGATTGCGAAGTCCTGCTACCGTGTCCCAGACAGCCTCAGTTCCACAGCTGTTGTGGCTTTGCTTTATTTTTTATTTTTTTAAAGATTTTCATTTATTTGAGAGAGAGAAAGGGCACGAGAGAGAAAGAGAGAGCAAGAGCAAGCATGAGTGGGGGTGGGGGGGAGTACAGAGGCAGAGAGAGAAGCAGACTCTCCACTGAGTAGGAAGCCTGATGCAGGACTCGATCCCAGGACCCTGGGATCGTGACTTGAGCCAAAGGCAGATGCTCAACTACTGAGCCACCCAGGCGCCCCTATTGTGGTTTTGTTTTAAATTCTCCTCTATTCAAGGGTAAAAAAAATAGTATCTCATTGTTTTAATTTGCATTATTCTGAATTCTGATGAAGCCAAACATCTTTTCAAATATGTATTGACCAGTGGCTTCTTCTCTCTTCTCAATTCCTGCTTCACAGAGGTCTCCGGGAGGCCCTCCCGGAGTGGGGACAGCCCGTAGCAGGAAGTGCCTCCCCATCACACCCTGTCAAAGGTACCTAGCAACCCGACTTCACCTGTTGATGCTGACCTTGCTCAGTGGTCTCTGAAGAAGGCATTTTCGTGTGACACCAGGCCCTGCCTCCACCCGGCACATCCTTCGGGACCTGCCTTCAAGAATCAGCTTCTCCATTCTCCACTTCAGACTGATAGGGACAAAGGCCCAGCTCTCCTGAGCACTCAACCTACGCTTCTGGGTCGCCAGATGGCAGCCCCTGGTCCTCACAGGAACCCCTAGTCTCCATGTGGGATACTAGGAGTGCCCCCCAACACTCGGCTGGGGCCGGGACCAGGGTAAGCCCCCTTCCTGCTATGGGGTGGGAATAGCAGCCCATCACCTGTGCACTTTCCCCACAGGAGACCCTCTCTTCATGCTCTGTGTGTGATGGAGCAAGCGTGGGGGCTGCTGGGGTAGCGTCACTTTGGGCAGCCTGCTGGCCTTTGGGAGGAGGTGCCTGGCTCCACCTGGGCTCTCTTAAAACCCGGGTCCCAGTTTAGATGTCCTGTGCTTTGCTTCTCTGCTGCCTTTTGGAAACACAGGACAAGTCCCCACCTCTCTGCTATGCCGTTGAATGAGCAGGCGAACCCTGATGAGGAGTCTAGGCCCCACTCATAAGGCCCGAGCACCTGCCACATGCCAGCCTGTGCTGTGTCCTACGTGGCTGGAGCAGAGCCAGACAGGGCCTAGACTCTGCAGGGCTCGCAGGCTGGGGGCTCGGGACCAAGAATCCGAAACAAAGCAGATAACCTATAGTCGCTAGGCGTGAAGAACACCCAGTGGACAGGAGTAGGGAGGGGGCTGCTCTACACGGGCAGGTCAGTGAGGCCTTCCGGAGAAGGCGACTTTCAAATGACACCCAAAAGGTGAGGGGGCAGGAAGAGTTCTAGAAGGAGGAGACAACAGCTCATCATCCTGCCTGGGGTGTGGGGGTGAGGGGCATCCTAAGAGTCCTTCTCACCCTGCTGCTCGCCAGCCTCAGCTCAAGTAGGATTTTCCTGGGATGGGGACCCTGTCCTCCGTGAGGTCCCCCAGACACATCTTGCCTCTGTGTTTTTCTCTGTTGCTCCAGCTGCCTCTGGGCAGGAAAGGGTGGGTGTCAAGCCTGCTCCTCCCTGTTCTTCTGCCCTCCAGCCCCGCCCTGGCCTCCCCACCATCACCCTACCCTGTAATTTCCCTGTCTGCCATAGAAGCTTATTTGGGACTTACCGGGACTGGTGTCACTCAGGGGGAGAACTTGGTCCTCAGCCCCGCCCCCACCCGAGACAGGGCCTCAGCCTTACCCATCACCCCTACTTCCCTGCAGAGGCCTGTGCCCTGTGGGGTTGGTGACAAAGCACTGGCCTGAGGCAGGGGACTCAGCCTTCTCCAGACCCTTCTGAAGCTCCCTGGGGACCCCAACATATCAGTTGGCTTCTCTGGGCCTTTCCAAACTACTAGCACAGAGTTCCGTTGAGGGAAACTCAGAAACGCCTAAGAATCACAGATGACAAGGAGCCCAATATTGTCCCTCTGCGACGGAGGGGGGAACGGAGGCTGCTGGTTCAGAGGCTCTATGGCGTGGGAACAAGAAGTCAGGCCTAGGACAGAACCTGGCTCCTAGTGCCGTCTTTGGCTCCCACTAGCCATGAGCTGGCCATGCAAGGCTCTTGAGGCTCAGCGTCCCTACCTATAAAACAAAGCCAAAGCTCTCGTTCCCTTATGGGTGCCAAGAGGTTACAATGAGGTGAACAGAGATAAAGGGCCTCATATAGGGCAGCTCCTGGGGAAGCGGCTTTGCTATTTGTAGGATGAGACCCAGCCTCAGCCCTCCCTGCCCAAGCCCCTCACTTTACGAACCCCATGCAACTTCGGACAGAACTCAAAGGAGATGTTGGACATGTGCCTTCCTTGGTGGCCGGGAGGATTCTGGGAGGGACACTGTGACAGGAGGCAGATATTCTGCAACGGGGCCTATGTGATGGTGGCCTGCTCGGCCAAAGTCCTTGAACTCAGTTTCCTTAACTGTAAATGAGAATCCTGATACCTCAGAGATGCACGTAGTAGCAATTCACCAAGTTAGAAATCATTATTATTATTATTAAAGATTTATTTACTTATTTGAGAGAAAGAGAGCGAGAGCATGAGAGGGTGGAGGGGGAGAGTGGCAGAGGGAGAGAGAAACCCAAGTGGACTCAGCCCTGAGCTCAGAGCCCGATGCGGGGCTCGATCTCCCCACCCTGAAATCATGACCTGAGCCAAAACCAAGTCAGACGCCTAACTGGCTGCACCTCCCAGGTGCCCCAGAAATTATTATTAATTATTACTATTAGTTCCTTTTTATCGACGAGGGACATGTGAAGCAGGCACACACGTCCCCACTTTGCAAATGAGGAACACAGGTGATAGGGGAACCTGATGATGCCCATTCTCCAGGCACGAATGAGCGGAGGTGGGTCAGGGGAGGTGGGTCAGGGGAGGCCTGAGAACCAGGAACAGGACCAGCCTTCAATTCTGAAAATCAGACTGGGTCATCGGGGGACAAGATGCTGGAGGAGACAGCAACAAGCCCAGACCATTTCCTGATGGGGCGCTGAAAGCCAACACCAACCTTTTTTGCTCCACAAATAAATCTCGCATTTAAGTAAATGGGGAATGACATGACATTTTTTCCCTTCTGCAGAAGAAAAGAGCATTTATCCTGTCTCCAGAAGCTCATTCTTTATTTCCAGCTCCTCTCTGACATCACCCAGGGGCAGCATGGGAGGGATTTTCTCTTCTCATCCCCTGAGAGGGAGTCAGGCCAGGCACCTTTGGGCGGCGCTTGGTCCCTAAGCCACAGACAGACTCTGTTCCCACAATTCCCCCAGAGGTGGCTGTTGGGAACTCAGAATGGATTTTGCCTCTGAAGCAACATTGTCCATGACTCTTTGGTTTCCCAGCCTCGACCAGCAGCCCTACTTTTTTTTTTTTTTTTTTTACTGTATGTTAACCGGAATTTATTTATTTATTTATTTTTAAAATTTCATTTATTGGGGTTCAATTTGCCAACATTTGGCATAACACCCAGTGCTCATCCCATCAAGTGCCCCCCTCAGTGCCCGTCCTATTTTGGAGGCAGGGAGGAAAAAGCAAGGGGTTTGGAGTCAGATTACCTGGTGAACCCAAACTCTACCGCATTCTTGCTGTGTGACCCCGGGAACCCACTCAACTTCTCAGAGCCTCAATTCCCAGACTGACAGTGTGGGGAGTCAATTCTCCAGAAGGCCTCTGCAATTTCTGGAAGTCTTGTGACAGCTTTTGTTCTGGACTATCTTTTCAAGGATGTTTATTAGCAAATAGCTCTGGAGGATAAACATCGTATCTCCCTCTAGGGCAGAGAGCAGATTTATTGGCTGTCCTGGATAATAAAAACAACGTCTCCCCCCCGCCCCAGGGAATTCTGGACAGTTTTGCTAGAAGCCTCCTTCTAAAATTGGGGGTTTCCTCATCTCAGGGGTCCTCAACTGTGACCCAAGTCCCCTGTGGGTGCAGCATCCACCTGGGCTCACCTCCCAGTTGACCCGTGACACAAGGAGGCGAAGGTAACCAACGGGAGCAGAACTCCTGTCACCTGTTTCGCCTGCAGTTGTAAGTCCTCCGTCTCTGTCCCAGAAGCCTTGTGTCTTCTGCAGCATTCATGGACTGGCAGGCGGACGGCTAGCTTGGGAGCAGAGTAAAAAATCACAGACCCCCCACAGCTCTTGGCAGTTGGTTGCCAGGCTCTAGCACCCACCCCGTTGCTGGCATTCCCACCCCGGATGCCAACTGTGCAGCATGGCCTTGGCCCTGGGATTCGAAATTCCATCCTATCTGGGCGCAGCTGGCAGCGGGGACGGGCTTGCAGGACCGGGGCCGGTGCCTGCCGGGTGGTGGTATGTCCTTCTGGACCACCCTTTCCATTGCCTCCCTTTTCAAAGGAAGCCTTGAGGATGGATTTGAAATGTTTTTTCTAGACCTGCCCCTGTACATAAATATGTTTAGACAGTGTATATTTTGTTTTTTCATAAACGATTGACTTTGTGTATATTGTTTTGCAATGGTCGTTTTTTACTTAAAAATACATCCCAGACACCTTTCTGCGTCCACCCGCTTACCTTTTATAAGAACGGCTGGACAATGTTCCTAAAATGACTGACCACCATTTATTTACCAGGAAGGCACAGCTTGCTAGGGTCAGGCTGGCAGAAGGACGTGACTTTGAACACAACAAGCAGAACAGTATTAATGAGCAGTTAATTAGCGAACCATGTACTGGGTGCTAACATGCCGGGTTCTATGCTAATCTCTTTATCCCATTTCTCCCAGCCTCCCATTAACACTGTGAGCCAGCTGTTAGCACAATCCCCCTTTTACAGATGAGGAAACAGGCCCAGAGAGGGTAAGGAACTTGGTCCAGGTCCCGCAGCTAGTAAATGATGCACCTGGGACTCAAACTCAGGCCTGCCGAACTCTGGCGTTCAGCTCCCAGAAGGTTCTTCACCCTTACAGAGTCATGGACCCCTTCAAGATTCTAACGAAAGCCCTGAGTCTACTTCTTCTTCTCCTTCTTCTTTTTTTAATGGGTTTATTTCTTTATGAGAGAGAGCAAGAGCATGAGCGAGCTGTGGGGGACGGACAGGGGGAGAGGGAGAAGCAGCTCCCCACTAGCAGGGAGCCCCCCTTGGCTTCACCCCAGCACCCTGGGATCCTAACCTGAGCCCAAGGCACACACTTAACCAACTGAGCCACCCTGGGTGCCCCAAAAGCCCTGAGAGGTGCCTGCAGTATAAACAGGCAACCCACCCATGGGCACGGGCGCGGGGCCTGTGAGGTCACACGGGGCCTGTGGTCAGAAGGGGCCGGTGCTTGGTTGAATGTTTCGCTGTTGCCATCATGAAACTATTAAAACTTCCCGAACAGCGAGTCCCACATTTTCATTCTGCACCAGGCCCCACGGATTATGTCCTGATTGTGCCTGCACTTTACACATACGCTACTATTTTGCAAACGACTAGATGTGCAAGAATCCCATGAGGCCAATCAAAGATTCCTGTGCTGCCTGGAAGGTTGTGGATGTGTCTGTGGGTGTATTTGCAGGTGTGTGTGGGGGTGGCAAGTTGTCAGGTATAACTGGGAGGAAGTGGGGCCAGCGAGCAGAGGAGAGGCAGCGGGATGGGGTGGGTGGGTTTCCACACGGCCTGTGATAGCAACTTCCTGTGATAGCAACTTTCTCCCCTCCAAGAGAGGAAGCCCAGCGCTGGAATAAACAACCTGGTACTAACCCGTGTCCTTAAAGACCTGCCTCCGGACCTGCACAAGGAGCCTTTGTTGGGCAGGGCGGCCCACGGTAAACACCGACGGCAACCAGGGAGGATGCTCAGGTTCACCGTCTGGGGCAGGACCTTCTCTGTTCATGTGTTTGTCTGTTTGTTCTAACTTTTTTTTTTTTAAAGAATTTATTTATTCATGAGAGAGACACAGAGAGGGGCAGAGAGAGGCAGAGACACGGGTAGAGGGAGAAGCAGGCCCCATGCAGGGAGCCCGACGTGGGATTCGATCCCGGGTCTCCAGGATCACGCCCTGGGCTGAAGGCGGCGCTAAACCGCTGAGCCACCCGGGCTGCCCGGTCTGTTTGTTCTAAGAAAAACTATTTATTACTTACACCACTGAAATAGTCCTGTAAAGAACAATATGCACCATGTTTATTTGAAAGGTGGGGCAGGATTTTTTCTTTTCTTTTTTTAAGAAAAATTTTATTTGGGCAGCCTGGGTGGCTTAGCGGTTTAGTGCTGCCTGCAGCCCAGGGTGTGATCCTGGAGACCCTGGATCAAGTCCCACGTCAGGTTCTCTGCATGGTGCCTGCTTCTCCCTCTGCCTGTGTCTCTGCCTCTCTCTCTCTCTCTCTGTGTGTCTCTATAAACAAATAAATAAATGAAAATCTTAAAAAAAAAAAATCTTAAAAAAAAGAAAAATTTTATTTATTTATTCAGGAGAGAGAGAGGCAGAGACATAGGCAGAGGGAGAAGCGGGGATGACAACCTGAGCCGAAGGCAGACACTCAACCACTGAGCCACCCAGGTGCCCCGGGACAGGATTTTCTAAGGCAGGCATGACATTGCACTCAGAACGCTGCTGCCCGTGACCGGTGAAAGGCTCCCGGAGCCCACTCTTGAGAGTGGAGACGCCTAGGCTAGGGGTGGGCATGCAGGTGGCCATACAAGTCCCTGAGGGCGGAGGGCAGAGAGAGCCTCAGCAATCCTGAGGGCCCCCTGGGGGGGGGCAGGAGAGGCCTCCATACAATCTTCTCTCGGATCTGTCTTAACTTGTGTGTCTTAACTTCTCTGTGACAGCTTTTCCAACCGTGGATGGGAGATAATAATATGACCAACCTCCGAGGTTGTTGTGAGCATTGAAAGTAGTTGAATATCCTTCCAGCCAAGTATGATTATTATTATCTAAAGCTACAGCAGAGGATAAGGCTAAAAGCCTAACAGCTGTGCTTCTATTTAATTTTTATTTTTTTAAAAGATTTTATTTATTTATTCATGAGACATGGGGGAGGGGAGGAGAGAGAGAGGCAGAGACACAGGCAGAGGGAGAAGCAGGCTCCATGCAGGGAGCCTGACGTGGGATCGATCCCGAGACTCCAGGATCACGCCCTGGGCTGAAGGCAGCGCTTAACCGCTGAGCCACCCAGGTGTCCCCAGCTGTGGTTTTAGTTTGGGATTTATTTTTGCTGTTTTTCAGTGGGTTAAAGCCTCAGGGTGGGGGCTGCTATCACTGCCGAAGGAAGGGAGGGGAGAGGTGGGACGATGTTTCTGCTGCTGCCCCGAAGGGGATGGAAGGGGAGGGGATGGAAAGTGCCCTGAAAGACAGTTGTAGGGCTGGGGTAAGGGTCATTCCTCAGGACAGAGTCTCAAGAGCCCAGGAGGTAGGTGACCCGCTGGGGTTCTCTGCAGGGAGTGGGTTTGGACAAGGAGGATTTTTTTTTTTTCTTTTCAATCAAAACAGCAAAGCATTGTTTCTATGTCTTTGAAGGAGACAGGTTCCTGGGTTTTTGGCCTTGCTCAGTCCCAGCCCCCACTCCCAGCCTCTCTCTGGGTCAGGTCACAGGAGGCTATTCAGGGAGGTGTTGGGGGCCAGACAAGAAGGCTGTGGGGCCTGGAATGAGGGTCCCACTCTGGGGCCCCTCAAAGGCTCAGAGACTCCACCTGCTCCAGAGCTTTGGCCTGGTGGCCTATGGGACCTGGCTGGGGTTGGGGGGGAGTCATTAAGTCTCTTCTGTGTACCCCTTCTGCCTCTCCTCTCCTGGGAGGCAGGGATTTGGAGTGCATCCCTGCCGCAAGTACCAGCTAGCCTTTTTCAGCCTTTCTACCTGCCGAGCTTTTTTCCAAGTTCTTTGCCTGCACAACCTCATGAACTGTTGCAGCGTCTACACAGCCCCAGGAGTCATCACAGATGCGGACACTGAAGCTAAGAAGGGCAGCCACAAGCCCAGGTGACCCTGGATTCACATGCAGCTCAGGGGAGGTTAAAACTATGTTCTTTTTTTTTTTAATATTTTTTTAAATTTTTATTTATTTATGATAGTCACAGAGAGAGAGAGAGAGAGAGGCAGAGACACAGGCAGAGGGAGAAGCAGGCTCCATGCACCGGGAACCCGATGTGGGATTCGATCCTGGGTCTCCAGGATCGCGCCCTGGGCCAAAGGCAGGCGCCAAACCGCTGCGCCACCCAGGGATCCCTAAACTATGTTCTTAACGGGGGGGGGGGGTGCCCCAGGTGATCCACACACCTGTGTGACAGAGGGAGCTCCCCACAGGTGTGCTGACCTCTCAGGGGAAAATAAATCTCGGTTAGGGGGAGCACCTGGCACTTGGTAAGTGCTGAATACCTGGTTACCCTGAGCCTTGGAATGCGCTTCCCAACCCCCTTCAGGGACAGCATCTCAGCCCTCCTGTGAGAGGTGACAAGGCCTGGCTGAGAGAGGCTGGATGATTCTTTCAAAGCCACTCACCACTCACTCGCTTGGTTCCTGCAACACCCACCCCCCCACCCCCCCACACACACCCCTGCCCTCCTCACCTCGGGGAGCCCTGGGACTGGTAGAGTGGGAGAAGGGGGGCTGTGAAGGGATGAGGAGAAACAGGCCCCAACAGGTCTGTGCTCTCATGATTCTCAGTTTGCAGAGGGCCAACTGGGATTAATTTCTGAAGGTCTGCCCTTCCCTCCCTCCTGGGACCAGCGTCTCTTGCCCCACACTCTGGTGCCTCGGAGGAGGCAGGGCACAGACATTGTTCAAATCCTGCCCTTCTACTTACTAGCCACAAGACCTCGAGCAAGTTACTTCACAGCTCCAGGCCTCGCTTCTTCATCTGTGAAATGGGAATAAGAAATATCCACCTTGCAGGGCTGATGTGAGGTGGTTTTATGTCAAGACCTAAACAGAACCTGGTAAGCAGTAAGCATTAAATCCATGATGGCTAGTTTCATTATTTGGGCCTCATCCCTATCCATTCTCCTGTTGACTCATTCTTTCCTCTTTTATAAATTCTTACCCTAAACAATAAACAAATAAAAAACATTAAAAAAAAAACCACAAAACATCCAGATGTGTTTCACCATCTCCCATTACCTTGAAGTGTTAACACCCTGCCACACCTCACCTGCTGGAGGGCTTTGGAGAAAATGCAGAGACCCTGAAATGGACATTCAGATACTCAACTGGCAGGAATATAATTTCAGAAAGTGACTTGGCAGTGTGCATTGAGGGATATTAAAATGTTGATATTTTCTGACCCTAAAATTCCAAGACCAGAAATCTATCCCAGAAAAATAATAAAAATATATGAGCACACACATACACAGATTTATTTTTTAAATACACTTTTTAAAAATTTAAATTTAATTAGCTAACATAGACTGTGTTATTAGTTTCAGAGGTAGAGTTCGTGATTCATCAGTTGCATGTAACACCCAATGTTGATTACATCCAGTGCCCCCCTTAATGCCTGTCACTCAGTTACCCCATCCCCCCACCCCCACTGATTTAGATGGAGTTTGTTGTTGTTGTTGTTTTTGCAGAAAGAGATTCATGTTACACTATGCAGAAGAGCAAACATTTGAAAGTTCATCTGATTGTCCAGCTTAATGAATAGTTAGGTAAATGTGACACCTCTGGTGGCTCAGTTGGTTAAGTGCTGGACTCTTGATTTCTGCTCAGGTCATGATCTCAGGCTTGTGAGGTCTAGCCCCACGTTGAGCCCCACATAGGGGTCCGTACTGGATGTGGAGCTTCTTAAGATCCTCTTTCTTTCCCTCTCTCTCTGCCTCTCCCCTTCTCCCCCTCTGTAAGAAAAAAAAAAAAAAGCCCAGAGACAAATCGTCTAGGCTAGTGTGACACCTGTATGACTATCAGGGATTCAGGCTGTTTCTAATTCAGCTATCCTCAGTGAGGAGCTTTCATCTCGTGCTCCAATATGGCTGCTTGAGTGCGGCCATCATGTCTGCATTTTAGCGATCACAAGGAAGAAGAAGCAAAAAAGTTGCTCTGCGAATTCACTTACACCTGACATTTCCACTTACTTTCCATTGGCTAGAGCTTAACCATATAGCTTTTCCTAGTTGTAAGAGATTTCAGGAATGACAAGAGAAATCTTTACTTCTGGGAGGCCATGTGTTCCTCAAAAAACTTAGGAATTATACCATGTAAAACAGGGAGAAAGGTTATTACTACAACATTTATATATTGTTTTTTAAAATATATTTCAGCTTTTTATTATGGAAAATTCTAATGTATATAGAAGTAGAGTGAATGACATAAAGAACTACTTTCTACCTATTACCCAGTCTCAAGAACTATCAACTCATGGCCAATCTCATTTGATTTGTCCCTCTTCTATTCCCCCATATATTTAGAGATTTTATTTGTTTATTCATAGACACACACACACAGAGAGAGAGGCAGAGACAGGCAGAGAGAGAAGCAGGCTCCATTCAGGGAGCGTGACGTGGGACTCGATCCCAGGTCTCCAGGATCACACCCCAAGCTGCAGGCGATGCCAAACTGCTGTGCCACCGGGGCTGCCCTCCCCCAAATATTTAGAAGAAAATCCCAGACTTTACATGACTTCATCGGCAAGTATTTGATCAGGTATCTCAGATCAGAACTCTTTTATTTATTTATTTATTTATTTATTTATTTATTTATTTATTTATTTATTTATTTATTTATGATAGTCACAGAGGGAGAGAGAGAGAGAGGCGCAGAGACATAGGCAGAGGGAGAAGCAGGCTCCATGCACCGGGAGCCTGATGTGGGATTCGATCCCGGGTCTCCAGGATCGCGCCCTGGGCCAAAGGCAGGCGCCAAACCGCTGCGCCACCCAGGGATCCCCCAGAACTCTTTTTTAAAAAATCATAGTGCCAATATTCCATCTAGAATTTTAATTAAATCCTGAATATCCTTTCAACTATGTCCTTAATATCATTGAGCATCAAACCAGTGGTCAAATTTCTCCATTCTCTCATAATTGTTGACTGTTTGATCAAATCAAGATCCAAATGAGGTCCATACAGTGTTTTTGGATAAGGTCCAATTTATCATTTGTTCCTTTTTATGGCTCATGATTTTATGGATCGTTTACCTACTTGTAGATCCTGAATTTTTTCTAAGAGTCTTTAGAGTTTTATGCTTTACATTGAAATCTATGATCCTTTTGATTTAATTTTTGTATAAGGTGCCAGGTTTATGTCAAGATTTGTATTTTTGCCTATATGGATGTTCAATAGCTCCAGCACAGCTTATTGAAAAGTTTCTTTCCTCTACTGAATTGCTTCTGTGCCTTTGTGAAAAAAATCAGTTGGACATATCTGTATAGGTCTGATAGACAGAGGGAGAAGCAGACTATCTGCAGAGAGCCTGATGTAGGACTTGATCCCAGGACTCCGGGATCATGCCTTAAGCCAAAGGCAGACACTCAATCACTGAGCCACCCAGGTGCCCCCTACCATATAGTCTTTATTGCTGATGCTCCAAAGGAAAAACAAATATTGGATAGAGTAATTCTTCCCACTAATTTTTCTTTTTCAAGAATGTTTTAGTTATTCTAGGACCTGTGTCTTTGCATATAAACTTTAGAATAAGTTTGTCTATGTCTATAAAGATCATAGTAGGGATTTTGATAGGGAATGTAGACCTATAGATCAGTTTGGGAAGAATTGACATTTTTCTATGTGAGTCTTCCAATTCATGAACATGGTATGCTTCTTCATTTATTTTATTTTTTAAAAAATTTTATTTATTTATTCATGAGAGACATAGAGAGAGAGAGAGAAAGAGAGAGAGAGAGGCAGAGACACAGGCAGAGGGAGAAGCAGGCTCCATGCAGGGAGCCTGATGTGGGACTTGATCCCAAGTCTCCAGGATCACAACCTGGGCCGAAGGTGGCGCTAAACCACTGAGCCACCGGGGCTGCCCTGCTTCCTCATTTAATGAGATCTTTTATTTCTTTCATCAGGATTTTAAAAAAGATTTTATTTATTTATTCATGAGAGACACAGAGAGAGGCAGAGACACAGGCAGAGGGAGAAGCAGGCTCCCTGTGGGGAGCTCTATGTGAGACTTGATCCCAGGACTCCAGGATCATGCCCTGGGCCAAAGGCAGGTGCTAAATCGCTGAGTCACCCAAGGATCCCCTCATCAGGATTTTGTAATTTTCAGTAAAGATCCTATATTTGTTTTGTTAAGTGAATACCTAAATGTTTTATTCTCTCAAAGCTACTGTAAATTGTATTGGGTTTTTAAATGTTCAGTTTCTATGTGTTTACTATTAGCAAATAGAAATGTTATTGATTTTTTTTAGGTTAATCTTATATCCCACAAACTCGCTGAATTCACACATGATGGAATATTATGCAGCAGTTAAGTTGATGTTTATATTACCTATCTCTCTGCTCCATTCAGGGTGAATTTCTCTGAGCTGAATAGCTATAGAGTGTATCCATTGAGTTCAATGACATATTTTTTTACTCTACTGATATTTTAAGAATTTGCTGAGACACAATTGACATATAACAATTGTATGAGTTTAAGGCATGCAATGCGTGGATTTGATACATTTATATATTGTATATAATTACCGTTGTGTCTTTTCATTTTTATTTTTTTTTAATTTTTAGTTTTTTAAGTAGGCTCCTTGCCCAGTGTGGAACCTAATGCAGGGCTTGAACTCACAACCCTGAGATCAAGGCCTGAGCTGAGATCAGGAGCCAGACACTTAATGAACTAAGCCACCTAAGCACCCCTACCATTGTAGTGTTAGCTAACACTTCTATTATGCCACCTAATTATCATTTCTTTCCTGTGGTGAGAACAATTATGATCTAGTCTCTTCACAACTTTGAAGTTTGCAATACAGTGTTATTGACTATCATCACTATGGTGTTCATTAGACCTCTAGGGCCTATCTATCTACTGGTTGCAAGTTTGTACTTGCAACAACTAACTAACAACTCCCCAGTTCTCATCCTCCAGCCCCTGGTAGCTACCATTCTACTCTCTGTTTTTAAAAGTTTGGCTTTAAAAAAAAAGTTGGGCTTTTTTAGATTCCACATATAAGTGATGTCACACAGATTTATCTCTCTGTGTCAGACTTATCTCACTTAGCATAATGCCTCAAGTTCCATCCATGTTGTCGCAATAGCAGGATTTCCTTCTTTCTCATAGCTGAATAATATTCCATTGTATATAATACAATATTGTATTATAATATATAATATTCCATCATATATCTTCCTTATCTATTCATCCTGTGGCAGACACTGGGATTGTTTCCATATCTTGGCTATTATGAATAATGAACATTCTAGTGCAGATATTTCTTCAAGATCCTATTTTTCAGTGCACCTAGGTGACTCAATCAGTTAAGCTTCTGACCCTTGTTTTTGGATGGGGTCATGATCTCAGGGTCGTAGGATGGAGTCTCACATGGGGTTCAGTGAGGAGTCTGCTTATCCATCTCCCTCTGCCCCTCCAGAGAGCTCTTGCTCTCTCTCCCTCTCTCTAAAATAAATAAATAAATCTTTTTTTAAAAAAGATTCTGCTTTCATTTCCTTTTGATACACATCCAGAAGCAGAATTACTGGGTCACATGGTAATTCTATTTTTAATTTTTTGAGGAACTTCTATCGTGTTTTCTACAATGGCTGCACCAACTTACATTCTTACCGGCAGTGCACAAGGGTTCCTTTTTCTGCACATTCTCACCTACACTTGTTATCTGTTGTCTTCTTTTTTAAAAAAAAATTTATTTAAATTCCAGTTAACATACATTATTATATGTATGTATATTAGTTTATAAACATACATATTATTATATGTATGTAATATTAGTTTCAGGTGTACATAAATACATATTATATATGTATATATACATATATTGTATATATGTAACATACATATATACATACATATCATTATATGTATGTAATGCTAGTTTCAGGTGTACAATTTAGTGGTTCAACATTTATATACAATACCTGGTGTTCGGGGATCCCTGGGTGGCTCAGTGGTTTGGTGCCTGCCTTTGGCCCAGGGCATGATCCCGGAGTCCTAGGATCGAGTCCCACATCAGGCTCCTTGCATGGAGCCTGCTTCTCCCTCTGCCTGTGTCCCTGCCTCTCTCTGTGTGTGAGTCTCATGAATAAATGAATAAAATCTTAAAAAAAAAAAAAACAATACCTGGTGTTCATCCCAAGGGCCCTCCTTGATCCCCATCACCTGGTTCACCAATCAGACACCCACTTCTCCTCTGGTAACCACCAGTTTGTTCTCTATAGTTAGGAGTCTACTTCTTGGTTTGCCTCTCTCTTTTTTTCCCTTATGATCATATCATGGAATACTACTCAGCTGTGAAAAAAGAATAAACTCTTGCCATCTGTAACAACATGGATGGAGGTAGAGTATAATACTAAAGGAAACCAATCAGGGAAAGACAAATATCCTATGATTCCACTCATATGTGGAATTTAAGAAACAAAACAATCTGTTGATAATAGTCATTCTGACAGGTGTGAGATAATATCTCATTGTGGTTTTGCTTTGCATTTCCCTGCTGATCTGTGATGTTGAGCACCTTTTCAGGTACCTGTTGGCTATCTGGATGTCTTCTTTGGAGAAATGTCTTTTTAGTTCCTCTGTCCATTTTTAAATCAGATTGTTTGGGTTTTTGCTATTGAGTTGTAGGAGTTCTTTACATATTTTGAATATTAACCCCTTACCTGATGTATGGTGTGCAAATATTGTCTCCCATTTCACAGGTTGCCTTTTCATTTTGTTAATTTTTTTTTTTTTTGCTGTGCAGATTTTTAGTTTGATGTAGTCCTAACTTGTTGATTTTTATAAATAAGTATTTTTACATTCATTGTTCTCGTTTCATTTCTTCCTACTTAGGCTTCATAATGGCTCATTCTTCTTTAAGAATTGGTTCCTACATTGATCTCTAAGGAGCTTAAAGATACTTCTAAAGTATTTTTTTTCAGATTCATCTGCACTGAGTTTACTTCTTATTGTTGAGTTTGTACATTTTCTTAGCATTACATTTCTTTTATTTTTTTAAAGATTTTTATTTATTTATTCATGAGAGACACACAGAGAGAGAGAGGCAGAGACACAGGCAGAGGGAGAAGCAGGCTCCATGCAGGGAGCCTGACGTGGGACTCGATCCGGGGTCTCCAGGATCAGGCCCTAGGCCGAAGGCGGCGCTAAACCACTGAGCCACCCGGGCTGCCCAGCATTACATTTCTTCATGTGATTTGGAAGGTTAATTTCAAGGCCAATTGTGAATGGGAGGTTGGTTTATGTTTTTGTTTTCTTTCTCTCTCCTGCTCTCAAAGCCTGGCTTTGCTCTCTGAGCCCACAGTCTGGAATAGATGGGCTCATGGGCATCTTGCGGGGACCACCCCACACTCCTACTGGGGGGACCAGATGCGGGTTCCTGAGCAGAGAGGGTCCGGCTGTGAGTCCTGGTGAGGAACTCATACCTGTGTCCTGCTGCATCCTGTCCCCAAAGTGTGGCTTTTCACAAGCTTCACTGGCTCTGCCTCCAACCCCAGGGCTTCTGCCCCTCACAGTTTGGGGTTTTCATTCCATTTCTGCACCACAAAAATGTTTATCATGTTTTTGATTGTCGTTTTATCTTTTTGGCGGGAGAAGGAGCTTTCTAATTTTTACAAATCTATTTTGCTTGTTATTACTATGGTTCTGGAACCATGAGGCCTTCAAAGCCTGAATGTAAAACTAACTTGACCAGAAGCCCTCATGCTGCCCCCACTGCCTGCCTTTTATATATGGTAAAACTGAGATTCAGAGAGGCAAGGGGGGAGGAGGCTCTAAGGGCCGAGTTATCAAACACACATGTGACTATAGACACCCAAACTCTAAAATCTTTGGATTGTTTCCTTCCCATCTGGGCTAAGGCAAATCCTGCATCAATTCAACAGGAGACCCCCTGGGAGAGGCTATGGGCAAACGTGGAGACTTAAATAAAGATGGGGTCTGTGTGCCGATGGGCTGGGAGGAGTAATGGGTAGGAACCCAGGGAAGAGTTCAGGAAGGAATGTGAGTTAATATTCACGCACACGCACCCTTTCCCATTTCCCACTGGCTTAATAATAGACACAAGGAGGTAGAGTAGGTCAGCTGTCACACCTTCCAGATTGAGGTGGGCTGCGATGCCCACACATGCTGTCGGGGTCACATCACCACCCCGGTTGGTAAAGATGGGGAAGGCAGTGGTGTCTTCCTTCTAGACCAGGCCTGTGGGTAGGACCGTAAGAGAGCCCCACAGCTGTTTGTTTGAAGGAGAACACTGCACCCCATTTGTGTGGAGGGAGTACGAAGGGAGAGGAATTTTAATTTCTTGGAGGTTTGCAACATCCCTGTTGAAGAGTTTAAATGGATTTCATGTTTATAGAGTCAGGACAAGTATAAGAGTGGTTTTATGAGGTCTGATCCCTGCCTCTGGGGACTGACAAGAAAAACATGATTCATTTTCATCATCAACGTGGCTCCAGATGTTTTATAGCCTTCCACCTCACAGGAAGTCATTATTGCCTTGGATGGAGAGTTAAATGAGACAGACCAGGATTCAAGCTATTTTACTTATTGGCCACATGCGATCTCGAGCAGGTGGTATGGGTTGAATTGTGTCCCCGAAAATTCCTATGTTGAACTAATTTCTAGTACTTCACAGAATGAGGTCTTATTTGGAAATGGGGTTGTTGCAGATGAAATGAATTAAGATGAGGTCGTGCTAGAATAGGGCTGGCCTATCATCCAATATGACTGGTGTTCTTAGAAATAGGAGACATTTAGGGCAGATATATACAGGAAGGATGCCTTGTGGGATGGAGGCAGAGATTAGGGTTATGCTTCTAGAAGATAAAGAACACCAAGGATGGCAGAAATGAGGAGAGAGGCATGGAACAGATTCTCCTTCATAGTCCACAGAAGGAATCAGCCCTATTGACACCTTGATCTCAAACTCAGGCCTCCAGAGCTCTGGGGCAATAAACTTCTATTGTTTGAGCCATCGGGTTGGCGAGGCTTTGTCGTGGCTGCCTAGCAAACTAATACAGAAAGTGCCCTCATGTCTTCATCTTAGTTTTCTTGTCTAAAATAGGGAACACCTCCCTATGGCAGAGGTAGACATGGTTACCAGGCATTGTATCTCTTCCCCCTGCATTTCTAAGCCCTCTGCAACTTGGTAGGTGCCATGGGACTAGCATTTGCCAATGGCTTGTGGGCTGTCACAACGAGTCACAACAAGTCACTTCTGGGACAAAGCATAGAAAAGGCAGCCCATGACCCTCCTTTTCCTCTGTCTCAGCACCACGGTGGCCTCCTGTTCAGTTGGCCAACCCACAAGATCATGACCGCCTGGCTTGCTTGGTCACTAAATGAAGGACAGTTGTCCTGCAGAGTCACATGGGCTCAGAGTAGGCTCTGAGTAAGTGGGAAATAAACTTTGTTATGTAGTCCCTGAGACTTTGGGGATGGCCACAGCACAACCTAGCCTATGCTGCCTACCTCTAGGATTGTTGTGGGGACTGAATAGGTCCATATGTGTAAAACAACTAAAGCAGTGCCGGGCATCTAGTAATGACTCAATAAAGGTTAGCCAGTGCAATAGCTGTGTGACTTTAGGCAGGTGCTTGACATCTCTGAGCCTGTTTCCTTATCTTCGAAACAGGACCTGATGCCAGCCATCCCCTATGGGGATTGGTGTAAGGATTAAATAAGATACTCCTTGTAAGAGCTGACCCCAGGGGAAGTGGAGTGTGCTCATTCTCCTCCCTCTGCTCTTGGGGGTACCAGGGTCCATCTGCGTGCCTGGCTGTGTCTCTTTGAGGCTCCTGGAGCAGGAATGGGCCAGCATCCACTGACCCTTCCCTCCCTGATGGGAGTATTACTGGGCTCCATTCTTCAGTGAAGTCATCATTCAAAGCATCTGCTCTTTGGTTTGCAAATCTTTCCACAGCGGGGCTGGAGGCCTGTGGCTCCCCTTCTTTGAGGCTCCAATGAGGATTCCTGCCCTCGAAGACCAAGGATCAGACTGTCAGCTGCATGCTCAGCTGCTGCTTTCCCGGAGCTGCCCGCCCAGGCTGAGGATGTGGGCTCAGGAACCTTGGCGCTTTCACTGATCCAGGCCAGTCAGCTTTCTTGTAAGGGATCTCTGCACATGGGCCGGGAGAAGGGATGTTTCTCTTGGGATGAAGCAAAAGCGCAGAGCAGAAAGACACCAAGGAACCTGTAACCCGAGAGCTGAGCTTGTGACCAAGGGGTGATGCCAGCACTCAGCCAGGATCCGGAGCAAAGCAGAGACAGGCAGGATGGCCTCTGGGAAGCTGCAGACCAGCCAAGTCAGAGAAGGAAGTCAAGATCCCTCTTTGATGTACAAAAGGAATGAGAGTGAGATAAAGCCATGACTGAGAACAGCTGGATTTTTGTTGGTCCTTAACGGATAACTGGATGTTTGTACTTATTTTTGTAATGTGCTCTTGTAGCACAGCTCCCCTTAATTGGCTCTGGAGGTGAAGGCGTTTCTCTCGGGATCCTCTGGACATTAATTTTAAGTTAATTAATTATTTTTTAAGTAAGCTTCATGCCCAATGTAGGGCTGGAAATCACAACCCCAAGATCAAGAGTTGTAGGCTTCTCTGTGACTGAGCCAGCCAGGGGTCCCACCGTAGCCACTTTTAAATAACAGATGCCCAGACCCCAACTGCAGACCAATTGAGTCAGTCTCTGAGGACAGGGGGAGGGCAGCGGTTCTCAAAGTGTGGCCCAGAGACTAGCAGCCCTCTGCAGGTCCTACTCGTGCACTAAAACTGCAGTGTATTAAGACAGGCGACTCTGTTGGCCTTCTGTGACCATCTCCAGTGACCTCAAGGAGATTCCAAACCAAGAAGAGCCAGAAAACTAGTTCAGCAGAGGCAGGCAGGCAACGCTTTTTAACAAACAGGTATGAGAGAAACATAATGTATTAAGATATATTATGGAAAATCTATGTGACTAACATGGAAATCAGTAAACCTCCATTTTTACACCTGAACAAATTATACCTTGTGATGCACAATTACATCTTGCAGAGTTGCTTGCAAGGACATATGACCTCAGTAAGACAGCAAATAAAGCACTTACTAACCTATTTTGAGGTTGGCTTTTTTTTTTTTCTTTTTCAGTCGACACACCCTGACCCACTGAGTCAGAAACTCTAGGGTTGGGCTCAGAAGTCTGTGTTTTAGCAAGTCCTTCAGGAGATTCTGATGCATAGGAAAGTTTGAGAATGAATGGGTGATTTTTTTTTTTAAGAGAGAGAGAGAAGCGGGGAGTGGCAGAGGAGAGAGAGAATCTCAAGCAGGCTCCATGCCCAGCACAGAGCCTGACACAGGGCTCCTACTCATGACCCTGAGATCATGACCTGAGCTGAAATCAAGAGTTGGACACTTAACCGACTGAGCCAGCCAGGTGCCCCGAGAATCTTCAGTGGGTGATTTTAATGTGTGTCCAGAGTTGAAGACCACTGGGACAGTTTAGGGAGCTCCATTTTTTTGTTGTAGTTAAGTAAGTAGTAAAAGGGCAAGTGTTGATTTGAGTGGCTTCTTGAAAAGTGGCTAATCTTTTCCCTGCTGAGCCCCAGAGTTCAGGATGAAGGCATTTGGTCTCCACTCCCTGGAGGAGGAAGGGAACGTGACCTGCTCATTCTTTGAACGTCTTCTACATCCATGAGGGAGAACAAGGCAAAACTTATCAACACAATTAATATTCCTGCCCAATCATCCTATTACTAACAGCAATAACAGAGGAGATCGGCCCCAAACCTGCTCAGGACATCCTTGACCAATGGTATTTTGAGACTTTACTGATATGCAGAAGAGTCAAGCACAGGCTCCCTTAGCTGCTTCTGCATGAGCTCCATTGGACCAACTTCACGGCCTGCAAACATAAGGCCTTTTTCTTGGGTTTTGGCCCATCCTTCACAATCCTAATCCTGGAGGAATTAATTTCTCATTTTGGAGTAATAGAATAGTTGTGGGAAGTGGGTGGAGTGGGAATTTCTAGGAATCACAGCTTTTTAAATGCACTTTCTCTCATTTTCAACCTAATACTTTTGTTCACCCTTCTTGATGCTGTATCCAGCGACAACCAGTGCTCTGCCTTGTGTTGGCTCCATGGAATTAACATCCGCATCCTTCTGGGTTAAACCAAGTGGAGGATGGAATCTGGCTGGAAACCCCATAATGCTTTTGCTTATCCCATCTGGAAGGAGGTGTGTGTGTGTGTGTGTGTGTGTGTGTGTAGGGGAACAGCTACGACATGTCCCATGATCCTATTCTCTCGTGTCTGGAGAGATCTGTGACCGTATGAGCCAGCTGCTGCCTCCTGAGGGGCCACAGAAGAGAATAGAAACCCAGGGCAGGTGGACGCTTGCCAGAGGCCACTGTCAGCTCCAATGGGCACATCTCTCTCTGACCCATCCCTCTTGATTTCTAAATACATCAGGCCACATGGACATGCCTCCCCCCAGATGCACCCTGGCCATCACTAGGTTATTAAGCACCCTCCTCATTCCTACCCATCTCTGCCTTTCAGGGCTCCTGCTGGCAACACTGTAGGGTTTCTCCTTGGCTTCTTCCAAGTCTGCTGGGCTAAGGGAGATGTCTTGGATTTATTAAAATCAGCCCCATATTGGAGCCAGATGCTTCACAGCAAATGATGCGGTCAGGATGAAGTGAAGAAACAAGCAGAACAAACAAGGAGGCTCCAGCAACAGATGCTAGTCTCTTCCTGGGCTTCACTGAGAAGTCTCCTTTCTTGCTCCTTCTCTCCTCCCAAATCAAACATTTGCTTATGCATTTTTGTAAGCTCCCGTGTCTCACTCAGGGGCCAGCAGACCAATGTTTATTGGGTTGTTTCTTCCAAGCCCCATCTGTGGCCAGGGGCGAGGAGGATGGAACACAGGAGTCCTGGCAAGTGTGAGCTGAAGGCCTTGCAGGAAGTCAGGGGAAGCAGGCAAACACTCAGGCGTTTGTCCTTCCTAATTGCAAGAGGTACAGTGATAATCCTAACGGTAATTAGTCATGGTAATCATAGTAGTGGTAATGATAAATCACTGCGAGGCTTTGTGTTAGGGGCTTCACACATACTGTCTCCCTTTCCCAACACCCTCTGAGCAGGTGCTTTGGCACAACTATCATTATTCCCATTTGTACTTAAATATAGAAACTCAGAGATGTTTCTGTGAACCAGGGATAGAATTGGGATTTGATGGGGTGCCTGGGTGGCTCAGTCGGTTAAGCATCTGACTCTTGGTTTGGTTTAGGTCATGGTCTAGGGGTCGTGGGATCAAGCCTTGTGTTGGCTCCATGCTCAGTGTGGAGTCTGCTTGAGATTCTCTCTCTCCCCCTCTCCCTCTGCCCTACCTCTGTTCTCTCTCTGTCTCTTCAAAATAAATAAATAAATCCTAAAAAAAAAAAAAAGAAAAAAAGAAAATAATTGGGATTTGAACTCGGGCAGCCTGACTCCAGAGGCTATACTCTTAAACACCAAGTGACAGATGCAAGGAATACATGTTTGTTAAAGAAATAATTGAAAACTCAGATAAGTAATTTACTGTCAACAGTTTGGCTTGTGTGTTTCCAATAATTTCTCTGTGCAAATGTATTCACAGTACAGAGAACATTTTCTATAAATCAAGTCATATGGTACTTGCTGTTTTATAGATCATTTCTGTCATGTAATTTTCCTAAACATCTTTGTCATTTAAAAAGTCTTCTGCATGGTTTTAATGGCTACATCATATGTGTAACCACAGTTTATGTGACCGATTTTCTTTTATTCAACTCTTAAGTGGTTTTCTACTTTTTCACTATTATAAGCAACATTTAAGTTTGACAACATTACATTTTAGCAGTTAGCCGCAGTTATTTCCTTAGGATAAATGCCTGCACTGGATTTGCTGGATGAAAGTATATGAAAAAAATGTTAAGGTGTTTGATACATATCACCAAACTTTCCTCCTTCAGCATCCCATAAGATAAATGGATGTTTCTCCACACCTTTGCCAGCACTGGGTTTTACTATTTTAAAAACATCGTTGCCAATTTAAGAGGTCATTATTGTTTTGGTTCACATTTCTTGGCTCTCTGCTGTGTTTGAGCTTTATTCCTATGTTTGTTATGGGCGCATGTCTTGGGAGCAAGACCTTTCCTCCGGGATCCCCACACATGATGTTTCCCTGCTTTAGCTCCATGCCACTGTCATCGAAAACCAAGCTCTAAAGAGAGTCTCTGATCTCACTGCTTCTTTCTTGTCCAGGTCAGGATCCCATAAGCACTGTTCACAGCGGCAGACAACATCTGTAGGGATCGCCCAAGATCCCAGACAACCAGACCAATGAATAAGTGCTACCAAGGAGAGGGATGAGGGTGCTGAAGTCCCAGAGTTCACAGATGTCCCCACAACAGTGTGGTATAGCTATTCTGAGATCAAGGCAGGAAGACCTGGGTCTGCAACCTTGATCTGTTCTCGCTTCGCTTCTGTAAGCCTTAGTTCATTCAGCAGTAAAACGGGTGATAACCAAGTGCCCGTGTCACAGATTGGGAGGACCATCCAATGAGATCATGCATGATAGGCACTGGGCACAGTACTAGCAGGCAGTACGCGCTCAGTAAATCTTCGTCATCATGATTCTCCTTCAGTCGTGAGTATCCGGAGGGCTTCAAGGGAGCCATTTGGAGTGAGAAACAATAATATGAATGTTCACTTGCTTGAAATGTTCATGGACACCCAACCAATCTTGTCATTTCTGGGAAGAAAATTCATCAGAAGTCCATTTTATTCTCTTTACTCCCACCTCTGGCCAGACTCTTAACATAATACCTAACATTTATGAGCACTTACTACAGGCCTGGCCCCTTACACATACTACTTGACTTCATCCTTACAGTTACCCCCCAAGGTAGACACCATCTGTATTCCCATTTTAAAGATGAGGAAGCCACAGCACAGACAGTAGGATGGCTTGCCCACAGTCACACAGCATGGATGGGGGCGGAGCCGGGATTTGAGAACAAGCAGGCTGGCTACAGATTACACACTCTCGTCCTCCAAGATACACAGATGCTGATATTTGCAAAGATGGTAGCGCTTCTGTCTATTTTGGGGGAAAATGCCCAATCTCACTTAAATTCCACTTCAGTGTATGCTCCAAGAGGTCACGTGTGGCACCACCAGGGCTCTGCAGGTAGCTTCCAGGACAGGCACTGAACCTCCTGCAACGTCTGAGAAAAGACACAAAGGGATGGGCTCTGACCCTCCGGATCCTGCCACTTTTAGGCTTGTCTGCTGGATCCTGCCCCAGGGAGTTCAATGACTAGAAGTTTTGGCATGAACCGTCTCCTGCTCATGTCCTCAGGACTCCACACTGCTCCCACCACCACATGACCATAGGGCTTTCTGGGCACACTGCTGAGAAGTCATTGAGCCTGCCACAGGACTGGGGGCTGGTCACTCTGCTTCCAGGTCTGAGATAAAGTGCGCTGCAGTGGCAGTCCTGGACCTCCTGAGATCTAGAAAGCTCCCTCGGAGACGCAGACACAGACTGCAGCGCTGTCAAGGCCCGAAAGGAACTGGCGAGTTACACTTGAGCCAGGGAGGCCCCAGCCACTTCGACCTGGACATTCCCATCCATCATAGACAGGATGGGATGGACACAGACACAGGGTATTGATGGTGGGCTTTGTTTTTCCCCAATTGGGATTTTTTTTTTTTTTTTTAGGTACACAGGTGGTTACAAGCCTCATTAGAATCATTAATGAATTTCTTGTGTTGGAAAGTATAAAAATATGTAATACTGAGTCTGCCCTGAAAAGTCTAACATAGAATGTCTGTTCTTGTGCAGATAGGGACTGTGCTTTCGATTCTCTACCTTGCAGCTCTGCGTGGGGCCCGGCACACGGTGGGCACACAGCCAGGGTTGGCTGGTCTCAACTGTTTGTTACTTTCTGGGCTTCAGTTCCTTTATCTGTGAAATGGGGACATAATTTCCACCCAGCTGAGAGCAGTTCTGAGGGTTCAATAAGAGATCACGGGCAAGTGCCCAGCACAGGTATGCAGGTCACAGTAGGTGTGCAGGAAATGTTTCTGAAACCAAACTGTTGCCAACAGGTAGAAATGACCCAAGGGGCCATCAGCGGATGAATGGGTACGCAAAATGGGGTCCATCCAGACAGTGGAATAATATTTAGCTTTAAAAGGGAATGAAGTTCTGATACATCCTACGTGGGTAAACCTCAGAAACATGATGCTCAGTGAAAGAAACCAGACACAGAAAGAAGGTCACATGTCGCATGGTTTCATTTGCATGAAATGTCCAGAATAGGCAAATTCATATCAGTGGTTGGCAGGGAATATGGGGCTTCCTTCTGGGGTGATGAAAATGTTCTAGAGCCAGAGAGTAGTGATGGCTGCACAGTATTCATGTATTAAATGTCACTAATGGTAGAGCATTCATTCATTCATTCATTCATCATCCATGCAACCACCACTTGTGCTGTGTCAGGCACAGCGGGAGCCCATGTAAAGGCTCAAGCCTGTCCCCCAGGCTTATTCAGTTGTGAAGAAGAAGAGGGGACATTGGCACCTGCAGGCAAGATGTCAGGAGCATTGCCCCATAACGGGGGTCCTTGGATTCCTGCTTCCGTGGGCAAGTCTTGACAGGTCTTCTCAATGGTTCTTCTGCTCCCCGGCCAAGCGGGACGTGTGTCGGGAAGCAGTGGGCTCCAAGCCAGCTGCGAAAGAGCCTCTAGTCGGGGCCAGGGCAGTGGGAGCAGCGCCCACCGGGCAATGTTTTGAATGAATTGACCTCCGCCCAAGTGTTCTCGGCCCCCCAGCGTCGGTCTCTCTGCTCATGCACACAGAAGGCAGAGGGCAGGTTGTCCCGGGAGGACGCCGCTTACAGAAATCCCCATCGAGCCAGGAGGGAGAAGACGTTAAAGCACAGAAGGGGAATTAATGGAAACTTACAGGAGGAAATGGGATTAGCCCCTGTTCACTTTACCCAAACTCGGGAGGTTCTCCATGGGGCATCTCGGGCCTGTCCCTGAAGCTCTGCTCTGCTTTTCAGGATTTGGGACAAAGGGTAGCCTGACTGCCTGTGGCAGGTGCTGAGAGGCCCATTCTCTTCGGCCCTGGGTTCCATTAGAAGTTCTACTTGGGTGTCCCTTCCAGCCTTCAAAATATTTGTCAGTTCACTGATTGAGAGGCATTCAAAAGAGGGTGAGCATGGGGTGACGGGCTCCAAGTAAAAGCAGTAGCTGTTTATTCAGGGTTCCTCATGAACCAGGCACACAGGCCCACATCCCTGTCTTTCATGTTGATATTGTCCTCATTTTACACATGAGCAACCTAAGGCCCAGCGAGGACAATTCACTGGTCCAAGGTCACACAGCTAGGACGCATGCTGCTATTCGAGCCTGGACGAGAGCAGACTTTAAAAGTGGGCACTTAAAGGAGGGGTCGGGTACGCCTGGGTGGCTCAGTGGTTGAGCATCCGCCTTTGACTCAGGTCATGATCCCAGGGTCCCGGGATCAAGTCCTGCATCAGGCTCCTTGCATGGAGTCTGCTTCTCCCTCTGCCTGTGTCTCTGCCTCTCTCTGTCTCTCATGAATAAATAAATAAAATCTAAAGAAGATTAAAAAAAAGAAGAGGGGCTGGGCTTGTGCCGTCTGACATCTTTGGTTCTGTGCTTATGCCTCCTTGGCATTTCCATGTCCTGTGGGTGCTCAACGGATTGCAGTGGGAGAGTTGAGGCAAAGGATGGAACAGAAGGGTCTGTGAGGATGCGAGACATGGATTCACATCCTGACACTTGCTGGTCATGTCAGCTGTCTGGGCCTCACTCTTTTCATCTGTGAAATGGGACACAGTGAACACAGCAGGCCACTCTGCTTCCCTCTCCCTTTAGTGGCTCCCTAGCTGCAGGATCAAGTCCCTCCCCTTCCTAGTGTGGCTTAGAGATGCCTGAGCATTCCGGCCCAGCTCTGCTCTCCAGCTTCCTGTCTCATCTAAAGCAAGCTGTTTCTCAGGCCACAAGCAGAGCCAATCCTCTTTGTCTTCCAGGCCCTTGGGCGTGCTGCCTCTGGGGAGGGGGTGCCCTCTGCTGAGCTTTCCTGGGTGAGACACAATGGGGTGGCATTTGAACCCAGGCCCTGGGGATTGCCACCGTGATCACTGCAAGAGCACGCTGGGGGACCTGTGTACTGCACAGGGGAGCATCACCTACTATGCACATTCAAGAGAAAGGAGTTGAAACCTTTCCAGGGAGGGCGGCTCTGGTAGGGACTGGACACCAGCTGCCCCCCCGCCCCCAGCCTCTAGTTGGCCAAAATGAGCATTCCTCAATGCTCATTCTGCCCCCCTGCTCAGATGGGCCTCGGCTGCTCTGGGGTGGGGGTGGGCAGGAGAAACCCAGATGGGTGCAGACAGGGTGGTTGGGTTCAGTGTTCTGACCAGGTAGACAGACGCAGAGCCCACGAGGTCCAGACTAACCAGCTTATTCCTCAGGTTTAAGGGCCAAGGAGCACGGGGTAGGCCTTGCTGCGAAAGTCAACCCGGACTCCCACATGCCACCAGGGCTTCAAGCTGGAGGCTGGAAACTCAAAGGCCTATGGGGCCTGGGGAGCAATCATAGTGAATGGAGTCCAGCAGTGGCCCCGCTGGCCCGTTGCTGTCTCACCCTGGACAGAGGCGGATTCAGAGGTGGCTCAGCTGGAGGCGCAAGTGCCCTGGTCGATGGTGCCTGAGTGCTGGAGAGGCCAGGAGACGGGGGCACCCGGCTCCTCTCCCCGGGCCGCCCCCCTGTCCCTGTGGGAACGGGAGCCCCACGTCACCCGGAGCAGGTGTTGCCAGACTCCTCCCGCCCTTACAGCCCACTCTGCGTACTTACAGTGCATTCTGGAAACTTCCAACCGCCGGCATCTCTGGGCCCGACGGCTCATTCCAGAATTCTGGAATGCTGTTTTGCCGGCAAGTTTGTGCTGGGGAATTAGTATTCAGCCAAAGTCTGACAAGGACTGGTGTAGGAACCCTCCAGGCTCACTCATTGGGGGGGGGGGAGAAGGAGTCTAAGGCTCCGGCTTTACTGTTTCCTGGAGGGGGCAGCTGGCCTAGCAGGGGACCTCCCCCCCCCCCCCCCCCCCCCGCTCTCCCCCACACCCCCTCCCCTGCTGGCTTCCCCACTCCCCCTCCCCGCTGGCTCCTCCCACCCCCTCCACCCCTGCTGGCTCCCCTCCACCCCTGCTGGCTCCCCCCACCCCTCCTCCCCTGCTGGCTCTCCCCCACCCCCTCCCTTGCTGGCTCCCCCCACCCCCTCCCCTGCTGGCGGGCTGCAGGGCCCAGATAAACCCCTTGCTCTCTAACCCTTATCTCAGCATCAACTTCAGGTGTTACTCAAACCAAGACACCTGATGTTCAAGAGGCAGCAGGAAGCTGGTTTTCACATAAAACCCCTTACTTTTTAAGTGTCGGCCTCTGATGCCAATTGTTTAAAAACAACACCAGACACTGTCTGGGCCGCACATCCAGGGTCGGTTCGGTCCGGGGCGGGTGGTGTGCCTGGGTCCTGAGTTCTCAGAGTTGGTGGCCGTGGCTCTCCTCGAGGGTGTTCTTTTTTTAGCAACTTGGCTGTCTTCCTCCCCGGCATCTCACGCGGATGACCCCTCCTTGTCATCACCCCCCACCCGCCTTCCTTCCTCTCTTTCTCACGGTCTGATTTTCCTGGGCCCGCCCCTCCCGCTGAGCCTTTACTACCCACTTGTTCTTCCAATAAACCGCCCAGCAGGTTTAGCAAGGGGTTTACTAGCTGCGGGAGGTGGATTACATCTCCAGGGAACCTGTTTACGGTCGGTAACCTTTGTCCTGCTGTTTAAGAAATGGCTCCTTTTAAGAGTTACCTCCAAGCTCAGATCAACGGTGTCCTGTGGTGTTTACGCCTGGTCTGGTTCCCCAGGGTGCCCACCCTCTGTGGGGGTCACCGCACCTTCTGGGTAATGCCGCAGAGGCCCTGCAGGTGTGGGCTGAGTTGAGGAAGCCAAGGACCCAGGGTTTCAGGCGACCCGGAGGTTTTAAGACAGCAGGGTGGATGCCTCAGGGTGTGAACTTTGACCCCTCCCCCCAGTGCCCCTGAGGCTGCTACATTCTCAACCGGCCAACTCGTTCCTGGCCAGCAGCTTGAGAATGGTCCGAAGGTGGGATGGGGCCCTGACTCTCAAGCCTGAACTTTTTTCCCCACCCTCCTTACCCACAACCTTCTTGTCTGCTTGTCATGGCTTTTCGTCCCATATGCTTATATCTGCAGGTTTCTGAGAGCTACAAGGTGTTCAGTAGAATGCTAGCGTCTTGAAAAGGTTGTTTGGCCAAAAACACTTCTCACGATGAAAGAAAGATGAAAGAAAAACAGTTGTGAGAGAATTCTGGTCAGCTGGGGCAAAGGAAAGCAGGACTTCTCAGAGCCTTTAAGATGCTAACATGCACTGTAACTTCCTAAGCACGGTTAGGCGACCGCAGCTCCTCCAGACGCTTGAGGAGACACACTGATGCAGACTCCAGTGCTGGGCCTGCCGTGAGCAAATGACACAGGTCCCAGGCCCCTGCTCGTGGCCCAACTGCTTCCCAGATGGATCCAGCTGACTGTCCCTCCCTCGGAGACCCCGTGGAGTATTTGGCTCCTTCCCAGGGTTGGGTAACTCGGAGAATAGTGGAAGAAGATTCAGGAGTCTCAACAGGCCTGAGAGCAGGGAGGAAGTTTGTCTCCAGGCTGCGCTGGTGACTGAGGGCGTGAGTGGGTGGGAAGGTCTCCAGGCTTCTCTGCTCTATGATTATGGCAATTTGTTTCTCCAGGAGGTCATTTGTGGTAGGAAACATAGCCCAGAAATTAAATTAAATATATGCAGTCCCCAGAAGAGTGGACGCAGCAATGGCACCTGGCTGGGGGTGGGGTGGCAGAGATATTCAGGTTGGGGTGTCATTGCAAACGGCTGTATTTCAAGGGTGGGGAGGAAGATGGTTTGAGTTCCCAAGGCCTGGCCTGGGTGAAATGGCAGAGGTACGGGTTTGAGTTTTGGGGAAGGGGTCCCATTCCTTCACATCATGCCTCCCTCTGTTGTCACCTCCCTCCAACTCCAGGTACCCAATTGCTCACGAGTGCTCAGTCGTTCTCTCCCTCTTCATGGCTGCTGCTGTCCTGTCTCCCCTGTGCCCCAAAACCCACAAAGCTTTACCAGCTCCGTCTTCTCAGGTTCCAATAAAAAAAAAAAAAAAAAAAGAGGAACCCTCTTCCTTGGGAGATGCCTATTGTCTCCAGGTGGCTGTTAGGAGACAAAAGGGCCAAAATCTAATTGGCACTACAGTGATGAGTCAGGTCGTAACGACTTGAAAGGACCCCATTCCATTTCTTAGCCGAAAGGGTCTTTGACGATCGCCTCATGTGGTTTTTGAGATTTTGTTGAAGGCAAAGGACTCTTAGGTGCCATTTCAACATGTGAAGCAGATCGATATGTAGCTGCTCCGGGCGAGAGGGCATTGCCTGCTTTTTCAGCTGACTTCTGGAACAGCAGTTGTAAGTCGCTGATTACATGCCTCGTTCTCAAGGAAACTAGGGCTCAGAGGAGGGAAGTGACTTGTCCAAGGTCACAGGGCCAGACAGTGGCAAAGCCGGGACTTGTCCCCCGGTCCCCTGACCTCTAGCCAATGCTCCTGTCCCTGCCCTGTAACACTGGGGTATTCATGTCTCAGACCTCATCCTTGCTGCCGGCTCCAAGCACAGTTGCCACCAGCTCTGCCATCTTGGTGACGTAAAAGGATCATCACACCCCCTGCACTCAGCCATGCTTCCCCGAGTCTTTCACTTCTCAGGGCCTTTCCTCTGCCCTGCCTCAGGCTAGAAGCACCCCTTTCCTACTGCTGCTAATTTTGTTTCTTGTTAATTTTTGATGGCTGCTGAGAACAAATGCGAAAGAAAGGCAGAGACACATTGGAGACTTTGCTCACTGCATGTTTTCATTTTTAATTAAATAAGTCAAGTATGCCATCGAGTGACGGTTCACATTCTGTTCCACAAAGCAGACCCTGACGGGCTCTCTGAAGGGCAGCCCCCTGCGTCTCCAGGAGACGGCCGACCGTAGCCGTGACAAGGACAGCCGGGGCACGTGATGGCAAGGGGCTGGAGCCACGTGGCCGAGCACAACGAGCTGCATGCTACACATCCACACGTGTGGACACGTATGTACACGGCCACACACGGCCATGAAGGGAGGGTCCCATATCACATGACCATGAACCGTGACACAGGGCCGAGGGCTTGGCAAAAAAATGGAGTTTGTGGGACCCAGGAGGGAGCAGGGGAGCCAGGCACAGGGGGCCTAGAACACACGGACCAGATGGAGACTTCTGGGGTGCCCGATTCACTCCCAATGGTAGAGGAAGCAGGGTATTTCCCCCAATAAAATGCCTGGTCTACATTATGAGCTGGCCCATGGGGGTGGCACCGCGTCCATACCCGTGGACACACACAACTGCTCCGGCCTCCAGGCACAGTCACGGAATGATGAAGCACACGAGACCAAAAGATCTCAAAGCTCTTAAGACATCTGAACTTGTCACTTCTGTTTCATCCTGTTGAGGTAAAGGGCAGCTGCCACTATTCCTGAAGTTGTGGGCAGCGGAGAGCTGATGCGGCTGCATTCAGGAGGTGCCCAAGGAGCCTTCCGCCTCTCATCCGGCTGGACCACGTCCTGGCATCTCCACTAGCAAACCCGCCACCTTGGGCCCCCCGGACTTCAGCCGATGCTCCTTCCGCTTTGCACAGATCAGCAAGGCCTACTCGGCTTCTGAGGATGCGTTTCCCCATGCCCACCCCCTCTTCTTCCTGCCTTGGGAATGCATCCCCTCAAGACCCATCTTTGCTTTCAGCCTCGGGGATGGGACCAGGGGACCAGGGGACCGCCTCAGGGATGCAGCCATCTGGTCTTCGGCTCCCGTCCTTCATAATCCTTCATAATCAAGGGGCAGGCCCTAGAGTCAATTAAAACAGGTCCATTCCCCCCTAATGTGGGAAAGGACCACCAGGGCTGGAAGAGACCCTTGGGGTCAGGACCAGACCATCTGATGCTTCCATCTCCGGGCCAAGCATGCATCTTCTGGGACAGGGATCCCCTGACTTCCTGCTGGAACTTACTCCATCATCAGACAGGGCAGAGGTGGTGGGGGAAAGATGCCCTTGTGATGGGTGGGGTAGGCCCTCTGCTCTCAGGGCTCCAGTCAGCTGCTGCCCCTTTACACCAGCCCTGGGCAGAAGCTTCCATCCAGGCTGAGGGTACTGACAGCGAGTAAACTCTTCATTGAACTTTTTTTTCCTATTCATTTACTTATTTATTTTCAAGTGTATGCATCACATAAAGGGACCAAAGGCAAGAATGTGTTCATGTCTCAACCTCAGGAAGAGCTTGGTGATAACCTGCAGTGAGGGGTGGGCAGTAGGTGGGAGGGTGCCACGGAGCTGTGAATCTGCTTCTTTCTTCCTCCCTCTGGGGACTCAAGGACCCTGCTCCCCACCGACTGGTCCCTGAAATCCCCATCCCCAACCTGGCGCCTTATTCCCTCCAAGGTGTACAAACAAGGCTGGAGGAGAAACCAGGAATAGGAGGCAGTGGTGACAGCCTGTGGGTGTTAAGACACTCCCCTGTCTCACTAAGGTCTGGAATGTTCTGTACTATTTATATAGGCCAGGCTAAAGAGGTCTTCGTCAAGAAAAAGAAAATGAGTAAACACTCACTGCTGAATGGACCTCTTGTTCCGGGAAGCTGGCAGCCCCAGAGGTAAGGCCTCAACTGCTCCCTGTCTGCAGGCAGGTGGACGCTATGCGGGGGGAAAGCTCCGGTAGAGCCGGCAAGAGCAGAGAAACCTGTGCTGGCCTTGCTGGAAAAGGAGGCACTTGCCTTAGCTGGACCCCCTTCCTCAGCCCAGCTGCCTGCTGAAAACCACAAATGCACCCCCACCAGGTCCCCAGAGTGGAAAGTCAGTAGTTGCCCCCACCCTGTCCTTCCCCAAACCACAAAGGTTCCCAGAGCGCTGCTGAGCCCCAAGGCAACACTCACGCGCGCGCGTGGTGTCCTGTCTCAGACACCAGGGCAAAGGGAATACAGCAGAAAGGGCCTTAGAAGTCGCATCTTCAAAGCAACAAGAGAAAACCAAGGTACCTCCTTAGCAATACCCTGGGGCCAGGGCAACCCCTTGCCCTTGGGTTTACTCTTCTCTTGCATTCTGAATCATCTTCGAGAGTCCTCGTGTGCATGGCGTGAGTCAACGCTTTCTATCACTGTTTTGTCTTGATTTGGGTACAGCTTTGAGTCCCTGCAAATAATAAGGCATTTTATGTCTCTCCTTTGTCACAAAATAAATAAATTAAGTCAATGTGCAGTGTACAAATTGTCAATGTCCTGAGAAGTCCCAAAGGTCCATTCTCGGCACTGTTCTCTGAGCTCGGGGGTGGATGCCTCGGCCCCAGAGGCAAAGGAAGGAAGGAAGCAGTTTACTGTCCACACCAGGAGGGCCCCAAGAAGAGCCCCAGATGGAGGTGCTTGCCTCCGTCCTGCCCCGGCCCCCACCAACCACAGGTGGGGAACAGTGTAGGGAGCAGGGTGAGGCTGGGGAGGAGCAGCCAGCAGAAACATCTGGGTCTCGCTCTGCCCCGGGGTCAAGTTTGCAGAGCTGGAGTCCCTTTGGACCCCAAATCAGAGCCAGCTCCCTGCACAACTTATTCTGGGGCTGGAAACCCAAGGCTGGAGACCCCCTTGAATGGCTGTAGACCATGGGGATGGAGACCCAGCAGCTCCAAATGCGGTGATTATAACAGACCCCACAAATGGCTAAGGTCCCACCCTCTCAAACAGCAGCTTCTGGCCAGGACACACTCCCCATGGCAGCACCAGCTGGACTCAGATCCTCTATTTCCCTTGTGCCCATGTTACTCAAACCGAAACTCAGCCCTCTGGGTTTGACAACAGGACAGATCTGACATAGAAGTTGTCCAGGAAATGAGAAACAGCCCTCGTGAACTTGGGCAGCTCTTCGAGTTCTGAAGTGGACTCACTTCTGCTCCCCAGTTTGGGGACATTTGCTGTTTGGCCATAGGCCCCTGACCCCCCAGGAGATGCATTTGGACCTGGAAGAGACGTTCAAATCAGGCCTCATCTCGGGGAGAGGGTGAGAGCTGATTTATGTTGCTTCTGGATAGACAGCAAAGAACCCTGGTGGTTTCTGAGATTCATTCCACATGGGGTTCAAACAGAAAAGCCCGTGGGGCACTGCAGGATGCCAGGTGGCGCCTAGGCTCTGTTCCTTCTGGGGAAAGCTCTTCCTCCTCCTCCTCCTCTCCCTTCAGCAGGAGCCAGAGTGCTCCCTGCTGGTCCTCCCAGCCCCCTCAAGCCCAGATCACTTCCAAGCATCACTCCTGCAGAAACAAGATCAGAAACATAGCCACAAAACAAGATACCAAACTATAAATAACTTTTTTTAAAAAAGTCCAAATAAAACACCCAGCCTATCCCAAGTTGAGCAACACTCTTCCCAGAGCCCTGAAAGCTGGAATTCCAGACACTAACCATGTAACCATGGTGACCAACCAGGGGCTGACCTCTGTCCCCCGTCTTCTCAGGGGAGGGGGTACCCTGATGTGACTTCTCCCCCAAGAGCACTCTGCATTCTCTTCTAGGCCCGGCCCCACACAAGGCCTGACTGGAAATGGCAGGACTCAGGAGCTGCTTTTTGGCTCCAGTCAGGCCCGAGGCAGCCTTCAAACATGGACAGGCTCTCAGGGAGCCAGCCCAGCTGGGACGGGGCATTTGGGCTGCAGTCACGTGAGACTTGGCCCACCATTTCAAAACATCCTGCCTGCCAGCAGGGAGGACGTGAATGGGCCGGAGGAGGTAGCCAGGAGAAACCAAGGCAGGCGGGGGCCACAGACTCGGCCGTTCTGTATCTACCGTTCAGTCCCAAATCTGGTCGGAATGGGGTCATGGCCTGGGACCATGTTTCCTTCCCCATCCCCAAATGATTCTAAAAATGTAATTAAAGCCTCCTCTTTGGGTGTGTGATTGTTAAACCCTGTGGGCCTAAAGCAACAAGGAAGACTGTGGATGTGTATACGTGGATTTGATTTCTACAGTTTGTGTGTGTGTGTGTGTGTGTGGTGTACGTAGAGGCACTGTCTTTACCCATGTAGGTGTGTTTCGTAGCTCTGTGCAGGGCTGATTTCATCAGTAACCAGCATGGCTATTTCATTTATGAAAATACTGAATCACTCTTGGTTGAAAAGCCTCAATTGCCATCCTCAGACGTTCTGGGCCATTCCGGTCCCTCCCCAGGGATCCGTGCAGATGGCACACTGGGTTGTGTAGAAATCCAGAAACTGAAAGATGAACATGAGTACAGCAGGAAGCCTGTGACCAGTCGGTGCCCACAGTCCCTTCTGGTTAAGCCCTCGGACTCTGGCCCACAGGGTCTGCAGGCATTTATGCCTGTTTTTTTTGTTTGTGTGTGTGTGTGTGTGTGTGTGTGAGAGAGAGAGAGAGAGAGACAGAGACAGAGACAGAGACAGAAAAAGGCTTGTCAACAGTTCTGGGCCCGTGTGGGCCTGCGAGGGCCTGCCCGGGAGGCTGCGGCCCCTTAGGCCTGGGTCTGGCGGTCCTTGCCGGACAGGCAGCGGCTCGCTCTCGGGGAGACCCCAGCCCCAAGGCTGCGGTGGGAGAGCTAGCTGGCGGAGGGGGGCGCCTACTGCTGCGGCGGGGGGACGGCCTGGCCCGCGGGGGAGGCCGCTGGCCGGGCGCCCCCTACCCTCTCTGCGGGAGCCACCGTCTCAGGGGCGGCCGGGGCGCGAGCAAGGCAGGTGGGCCTTTGACGAGGAGGGCGGCCTACGTGACCCAGAAGGTTCCCCGCTCCTCCAGCAGGCTGACGGAGCGGTTGGCCAGGGAGGCGGCGTCCCGCGCCAGCCGGTAGCCGAAGAGGCGCATGGCGGGCCCGCAGGCGGCCTGCACCACCTGCGCCAGCTTGAAGGGCATGCCGAAGCGCCACTTCTCGAACTGCTCCGAGGAGTTCTTCTGCGTGGAGTAGATGCCGCTGGCGTCCTGGGCCGCCTGCGTGTTCCTGCGGATCCAGTCCTCCACCTGCGCCGTGAGCGGGATGCCGGCGAAGCGGTACATCTCGCGCGCCTTCTGCAGCGGCCAGCGCGCCACGTCCTCGTAGCGCACCAGCATGTAGCGGCCGCGCAGCCAGGCGGGCTGCCGCAGGCCCAGCTCGGCCGACAGCCGGATGCTCTCGCAGTTGCCCCGCAGCCGCTGCACCTCCTCCTCGCCCAGGCGCGCCTGGCCCTCGGCCAGCCACTTCTTCCAGCCCTCGTACTTGCCGGCGAAGGCCACCATGCGGGAGGCCAGCACGGCGCGCGGGTCCCGCACCAGCTGGATGACGCGCAGGTCCAGCCGCGGGTCCTCGGCCAGCGGCTGCAGGAACTCCAGCTGCCGGATGCGCACGGCCTTGAGCGCCATGTGGTCCTTGCGGCGGCAGGCCTCGGCGGCCAGCGTCACGTTGAGCGGCCCGCAGCGGCGGTTCTTGCAGTGGTACTTCTCGAAGACCTTCTTGACGAAGGGCGTGCACACGGGCTCCTCGCACAGCGAGCGGCTGGAGCCGCGGCGGAACATGAACTGGGTCAGGTGGTCCTCGGGCAGCGGGCTGATGAAGTGCTCCAGCACGTACAGGTCGCACAGGAACAGCTGCTTGAGCACGTCGCGGTAGACCAGGGCCGCGCCCGCCGCGTTGGCGCCTCCGGGCTCGAAGGTCACGGTGCGCTCGATGTGCCACAGCGGCTCGAAGAGGTAGAAGATGTTGCCCTGCTGGTTGAAGAATTCGCCCACGAACGAGGAGCCGGTGCGCGTGGTGGCCATGAGGAGCACGTGGCGCCGCGGCCGGGCCTGGGTGGGCCCGGATGGCCCCCCTTCCCGGGCCGCGGCCTCCAGCCTGGCCTCGGCCTCCCCGGCGGGCTCTACACCCAGCTGCAGACTCAGGTTCCGCAGGCGGCCCTTCAGCTGGGTGAAGGCTGAATCCAGCTCGCTCAGGGACAGGAGGGACGCGTTGTCCACCAAGATCAGGGCCGGGTCGGTGCTGTTGGCGTCCACCAGGGGTTGTGGGATCTGCTTCAGCTTGTCTGACACCCTAGGGGCGAAAGAAGGGAAATCGGGGTCAGCGAGTGACCGGAGGCGCCATCCCTTGTGCAACCCGAAGCATCCTCCCGGGGCCATCACCCCAGGCCTCCCTTAGCTGGGTTTCCCCGGAAGCCGACTTTGGAGCAAGGATTTGAGTTTAGCCGGGACATGGTCACAGGGAGAACTGGTAGAGAGGTAGGAGGTGAGGTGGGGAGAAAAAGAGGTCTGTAAAAAGTGAGCAGGTGTCCCTGTGGGCAAACCAACCCCACAGGGGCACACCCGAGGATTGTCTCGCTCAAGGGTTGTGAAGCTCCAGCTGGTCTTAGCTGAGGGCTGCTCCCAGAGGTATCCCTAGCTTACCCGTGTGCGGGGAGACAGAAAGCTCTCTGGCAGAGAGCTGCAGGGGCTGGCAGTAGGACCCTGTGGGCCCCACCTGGAACAGTCCATGCTGAGGAACCCAGGTGGGGCAGTGGCACAGTGCCTGCTACACAGGCCATCCCTGGCGGCTGCTTTCTTGGAAGGTGTTGTGCTGGGAGAGCAGGTCTAAGAAATCTTCTTGTGTCTAGCAGGCTCTCCAGCAGAACCACTGCACACGGTGGAATGCCACCTCCAGGGGTGGCATTCCTAGTGTAGCCGAGGTGAGTGCACAGCCCCAGAATTTAGCAGTATACAACCTGGACGGCTGCACACGGCAGCCCTGCCCATCAGGGTATGTGTATCAGGACCCCGCCTTTCCATGGGTTCGCCCTCAACCATGGCCTCGGGCTGGTTATGGGCTGTTAATGTGAGGTGTCATCCTAGCCAGGAAGTAAATGAATAATAATAGCCATGGTCAGCAAGTATTAGATGCCAACTGCATGCCAGGCACTGAGGTAAATGTTTTACATGTCCTGATTTAATCTTTATAAGGAAGGCCCCATCGTTAGCCGTATTTTACAGAACTTAGGACACAGAAGAGTGAATTTGTTCAAGCTGTCACAGCTAGAAAGAGCCAGAATAAGGATTCCAACCCAGGCTGCCTGAGTCCAGAGCCCAAGTGTTACCCCTATGTAGTCCTGAGGACGTGTGCAGGACCACTGCCTGGGCACAGGAGGGGCCTGATTATTACTGGTTGAAAGACTGCCTTTGTAGGTCCACGAAGAGCCCTATAGCTACCTCTCTCCCCATCCGCCCCTCCCTGATAAGGAAGACTTGTGCTTGTATCCCTCACCTTGATATGATTTTATTTTCCTTTTCAATGAAGACAAAAACCACCACCACAAAAGCCAGGAAAAGGGCATATTTGCTCCTCATCCTCAGGCTGTGCAGAAAGTCCCGGCAGTCCTGGGGAAAAGCGAGTCCTTTCTCCATGGGGAAGGGTGGGGCAGTGGGCACTCAGCTCAGGAGCATCTCTCAGGGCCTGGCTGGTCGTCTTCAGGTGGGGGACACCCTTGTCCTGTGAAGAGACCGGTGGTCAGGACACCCCTGTCTGGAGATGAGGAATGAAGATGAGTTTTTCCACCCAACTTACAAGGGTTGTGGCCCTGATTAGGCAGCCAGAAACCCAGACCCACTCTCCCAGTGGATGAGAGGTGAGATCAGATCATTTCAAATGCCAATCAGCCCTATGATTCATTCATCCCACTTCCATCAATTTATCCTTTGACCTCACATGTAACTCAAGGGCAAGTACACTCAAGGGCAAGTACGCAGTAAGAATGCTCCTTGCACTATAAATGTCTGCATTCGCAAAAGACTACAAATATCTAAATAAAAAATGATGGAGATGGCCCTATGAGTGCTGATGCGAATAACCTAATACATATACTAGATCCTTCACTCGGTCCCTTCCAAAATCCCTTACATGGCCCTCACGTCTCAGCCTCCTGGAGCAGCCTCCCGGTGGCTAGGTTAGGGCTCCCCTGTGCCCACCACCACGCAAAGACTCCTATTAGCACCTGAGACTGTCATAATGTGAGCCCACTTGGAGCGTTTTGTTCAATGCTGATCATCCCTCTGTGGAGTGCAGGGAGTTTGTCCAGGACCCTCATTATCCTTTAGCACCGGGGCGGGCACACAGGAGACACCCGAGCACGGTCGCCACATAGCAGAACGGATAAAGGAATAAATGACCCTCAATGGAAGATGCATACAATTTGAAAAGCTGGGGCAAATACAGCACGGCCTGATGGTGCCCATTTCCTGCATTCCTCCTCACCATCACACACACCCCTGTCCTGCATCATGAGCCCCGGACTCCAGCACAACACCCACCCCCCCGCCCCCCATTGAAAAATCTATCCCTTCTCCATAAGGACCTTCATCCAAGGGTTACTATTTGCTCCAAGTGTGGAGAAGTCTCGTGACCCGGTGCAGAGCACCCAGGATCATCTCTCCTTCTGGAAAAGATGGATATTCCCACAGAAAGCAGCTGATGTCAACATGGGGGAGCAGGAGGGCAGGAAGGCAGGTCCCAGGACTGTACCTGCATCACACAATGGAAGTGGCCAGAGGGACAGTCAGAGCATGTCCTTTGGGGAAGGCAGGTGGGGCGGGGGCTCTGCAACGCAAGGAGGCAGACGTGTAGCCTGGCAGCTGAGTGGCGGCACCCAGCTTTGCGGGGCAGAGGGGTGGTGAGATGTCCTGAGTGTGGGTGACTGGAGAGGGGCTCAGGAGGGAAGAGGCCTGCAGGGCCAGCTCCAGGGCAACTGGAATATTCCTGCCCCTTCCTAATTCTCCTGGGTCTTTCCCCACACACTCACTAAACAACTCCTTTCTGAGCACCCACTCTGTGCCAGCCTCTGGTCTAGGCTCTGGGGATACAGCAGTAAACAGGCAGACCTGGTCCATGCCCTCAGGAAGCTTCCATTTGGGTTGGAAAGGCCAACTGGAATTATTTGGGTAGCCAAAATTTATTGAGTGCTTACAGCTCTGTGGCCGGTGCCAAGCTAAGCACTTGATGTGCATTTCCTCATCAGATCCTTACAGTCCTATTAGGTAGCAACTATCCCATTTTATAGATGAGGAAACTGAGGCCAAGGGGTTAAATCACCTGTCCCAGTTTCCTCCAGCAGCAGCCTTCATCACCTCCCCAAGATCCAGGTCACTTGAGCCTCTCTCTGCTCCCCAGTTACCCCTTCCATAGCGCATATGGTTGGGCTTTCCAGCTGATGGTCTGTCTGTCTTCCCTTCTCAGACTCCGAGTCCCCTGAAGTAGGGACTTGTGTCTGGAACGGCACCCACCATATACCAGCTGCCCGACAAAACATGAGTGAGCAAACCTGTCAAAGCTGGTGCCTGGCAGGCTGTCACATGAATTTGCAGAATGACGGGCAGATCTAGGTTCCCCGTTTAGTCCATGGTGGGGTGCGAGGCCACCCGTACCTCTGGAAGGGTGAGACTCGACACTGAGTCTGCAGAGCGCCAGGGACTGAAATCCTGACTTTCTTCCCTCTCATCTCTCGGCTGAGAGTTGCCTGTGTCTGATGATATGAGGGAAGCAGAAGGAGCCGGGTCCAGAAGTCCTGGGTTCTAGTCCTCTCTTCCTCTCTATCAGGCTGTCTAACCTTGTATGAGTGACTTAATTTTTCTGGGCCTCAGTTTCTCAACCTGTAGCATATAAAAAAACCTGTATATAAGGTTGCCGTGAGGAATAGTATTTGGGGCACTGTAAGTGTTCATGAAATATGAGAGGGGAGAAGGGGCAGGGGTGGGTGGAGGGAGTTGCCTTGCCCTCGCTGATCTGGCCCTTCTGGGTCTTTGGTAAGATTAGAAGTTCGGCTGTCTTGATGATGAAGCTCCGTGCCTTCTCCTCCCTTCCCTTGCAAGCACTGTTTCTATTTTTGAGCTGCCACCCCAGTCCCCTAACCCCCCTGAATAATATAGGATTCCTAAGAACCTTCCCAGCCCTAAAAGGAAGAAGCAATGGTGAAAACTCTCTGACACAAAACACAGGGCAGGCTGTTGGCTCCTTCGCCCGGTCCCAGCAGGCCACACCTAGCTTTAGCTCTGGAAGCCCAGACAGTGGTGGGCGGGGAGATAAGGGAGGTTTAGAGGTCCTAGGGGAAATGTGGGAGGTCCTTAGACCCAGGAGGTGCGAGGGGGCCCCAGGGGCCAGGAAGTTACAGGGTCATGAGGGAGGAAGATGGGGCCAGGATGTGGGGTCACCTGGCAAAGCTCCTGACAGAGGCCCTCTGTAAGAAATGGGTCTGTGAACATCTGTGAACACTAGTCAAACCTTTGTGCTTACCTCCTTCCCAAAACCCATAGTGCACCCTTGCTTAGCTCATGGGAAGCATGAAACATCTTTTCCTTCTCTTGGCAGACGCCGCCTCCCAAGGGAATACTCGATATCTTTTCTCCCCTGACACCCAGCAAGTGATTTGACAGCCAAAGGAAAAGGGGAGACGCCAGCTGAGATCCCATTTCCAGGGCGGCAGGGCCAATGGTGAAGAAGGCCAGAAGCACGGGCCAGCCCAGCTGTGCCTGGATGCAGCAGGGGGTGGGACAGCCCTTGGCCCAGTTAGACCCAGTGCTCGGCTCGGGAGTCCTCCCCGGGAGCCCTTCCCTGACCACCAACCTCATGCCGACCACCTCCCCTCCCCCAGCACTTCCCTTCCCTTCTTAGCATCCTGCTTTATTTCCTTCCTGGCCCGAGATGTACTGGTTTCTTGCCTAATGCAGGCCCTGGCGTGTAGGTCCATGAGAAAGGAGAGCTTCGTCCATCTGTTGCATCCTTGTATTCTGTGCCCAGAATCCCTGTGTCCTACTCTGGGTGTACCAGGCACAGAACAGGTGCCCAGAATACCTGTTGAACGAGTGGACGAATGCCATTTCCAAAGCATTTGGCCCAGCGGGAGTTGCTCGCTCATTCTAAGTCAGTGGGACACACGAAGAAGAAAAAGCAGTTGTCCCCTGGATAGGTGGATGATGTGTGTGCTGTGAGCATGCACTGTGGGTGTGCGCTCTGAGCATATGCCCTGAGTGTGTACTATAGGGATGTGCCAGGTGTGTACCACAGGCAAATACTGTGCGTGTGTACTATGGGTGCAGCTTCACACTTGGGGCTTCACATCTGTCAGTCTCTGGAATTATCACTGTCAATCCGGGATGTCATTTTGAGGATGAAGAAAATAAGCCTTGGGGCTTTCAGCTCAAGCCCGCACAGCTATGTGCTAGTGACAGGAGGCCAGAAAACCACCAAGGGTATCCCACATAAATCTTAGTGTGGGAGAACTGAAGAGAAAGTGGGCTGAGCTAAGGCCCCAACTCTAGGCACCAACCTTCCTCTGCTCCTCTCCCCTCGGGGGCCTTTCTGCTCAGGCCTCCCTCCTGCCCAGCGAGGGGGCCCTCACTAGACAACAGTTTTCTACTTGGATGCCTCCCAGTCTGCTCCTGCCTCCCCTAGAGGAAGGTGGGGTTCCGAGTCTGCTGGGAATGGAGCTCTGATAAGGGACGGGCCCTGCCAGACATTGCATAAGGCAGCAAAACTGCACGCCCCTCGCGTGCAGAGGCCAAGAGCACCGAGGGGGCTGGGCCTCAGCAGTCAGAGGCTCTGCTCCCCACTCTGTTCCATCGGAGGAAGAGCCACCCCGAGAAGAGGAGCTGAGAGGGGAAGAGGCCAGAAGGGGGGCTCTGGGGTGCAGTGAAGGCCCCTGTGGGAAACTCTAAACCAACAAACATCCCGTGGGCCACAGCCCGGGGGTAGAGGGCAGGTGCCCCACACACAGTGCCACCAAAGCCCGTGAGGGGAAACCTCAGAAGGGCTTCCTGGAGTTGTCTCTGAATCCCCAAGAGAGTAGTACAGAGGGCAGGGCAGAGAGGAAGGGCTCCAACGCTGGGCCTGCCCCTGACGTAGGCCATCTTTGCGTGGGGAATGCAGAAGCCCATCCAGTGGCCTGTCCAAGCTGGGTTCCATTTCACATAGGTAAGGAGGGCCTGGGAAGGACCAAGGCTCCAGTACCTCAAGCCAAGTGTCTGACAGGAGAGTAAATGCCTAAGGGCTGTTGGATGCACCAGGGAGTGAAGGAAGAAGAGAGTGAGGACGTAAATGGATGTCTGGCTGATGCTCCCCTGCGCGGCTTGGGGCTGTCATTCCTCCTCGAGCCTGCTCACAGGCCAGGACTCTAGCTTCCTCTCCCAAGAACAAACCCCTCTAGGACCTCCTTACGGGCCTGCGCCCAGCCCCAGCCAAGACAGAGACAGACGAGAAGCAGCCAGAGTTGAAGGTGCGTCTTACCTCGGCAACAATGGACATCCAAGAACTTGTGAGAAGCTGTGGGCCACAGCCACGAGGTGGGCCATGGACCGGGCTGAGGGCCAGCCTGGTGGGGATGGGGCTGCCACAGACTCTCGGGGCATCAGCTCCGCCTGGGACGGACCCCGGTTGCCCCTCAGCCCTGTTTTGCAGTGTGGGGATGTGGGACAACACACTCTCTGCTCCCATTTGAGAGCTGCTTCATCGGGCCTGCTCAGCCCCGTGAGCAAAACATCCCGTGTAAACCCTAAAGCCAACAGGCACATGAAATACAGGGCTCCAGAGAACAGCCCCAGGGCCTGCCTGTCAGCAAAGGCACTTCTAACACCTCTCACACTCAGCCTGCAACCCTGGGCTGGGTCGGAGCTGACCCCCACTCTGGGCTTTGTCCAGTCAGGGCCTGCAGTGGAAGCTGGGGTCCAGGTTGTCCAAAGAAATGCATCCTGTATACTACTCCCCCTAGATCATGAAAAAAAACAAAACATAGCTCTTATCCTAATCCTGCAGAATGTCGGGACTTGGAAATTTTCTTACCTGCCCTTCCTCATTTTTTATCTATAGAAATTCAGGCTCAGAGAGACTAAAGGATACAAGTGGATGGTGACAAAACTCAAACTACTACGCGGGTCTTCTGTCTCCCAGGTTAGTGATGGCCCTGCCCCAGTGTAGCACTCTCACTCTCACAGCGTGGGCCACTTAAGAAGCTTCATTACCGGGATGGCAAATACACGGCACCACACACCACCACTCACGTGTCTTGTGCCTGGAGCAGACGTCACTCATCAATATCCTCTCCATAGCTGCGACTGCATGTGGCCTCATAAACCTTATTGCAGCACCAATCCATTAGAATTGTCAGGTGAAATAAAACCAATTTGCCCTCCCAACTTTACAGGATCCTTACTGGCTACCAAACAAAATTCCTCACCACCTCTTAGTTTGGCATCCTACGATCTGATGTCACCCCGAAATGCCAGCTCAAACTCCAAGTCTCCTCTTACATAGACCCTCCATTCAAGCACATGTGCCTCATACATCCACCCTCCAAGCCCTTAGCTTAGCCCATAAAGCCCTTTACTGAACAAAATGTTGCCGATTATCATGAATGGTGAAGGTTACTAAGAATAGTTAAGACAAAAATTGGCAAAAAAGAAAAAAAAAAAAACCCTGCTTTTTGAAAAGAATTGCAATGGATGCAAAGTTCTTAGAGCTCCACCTTTCTCCCTCACGTGGCTTGTGCTTTCCTGAACTAGAGTGGAGGCGGAGTTACCGAGAACCTAGGAAATTGCACAGAACCGCTGCCAATCCATTCCATACCACAGCTGGCAAAGATCTTTACACGGCTAATTTTATATTATTACTCACATGCCTTTATATGTTTTTATGAATAAGAGCCAAAACTTAAAAAGTCTCAGGGCTTCCCCACAAAATGTTTTCTGGGTTCTGGCAAAATTTGGGCAAGCCCACTGGAGTGTGTCTTAAGTGTGAACATAAGCTGCTGTGGGTACTACGGCAGAGAAAGGTTGAGGCCAGTGGCCTAAAGAAAGCACATGAGGGCAAATGGAAACGACACATGGGGCCCATTTTTTCACATATCAGATTGAAAGACAACATCTTCTATAATCTACTGTACAGGTAAAGTTATGGAGAAACAATTGGCAAACTGGCAAACACTTGGCGCTCATCAAGCCCCCGCATGCCTCCACCTTCCCCAGCCTGTTGAGGTGTATGACCAGGTTTCGCTCAGTGGGATGTAGGTTGGAGCGATGTGAGCCACTTCTAGGCCTGGTCCTTCCAATGATCCTACACATTCCTCAGACCCACTCTTCTTTTGCTGTGGCAACACTGAAGGCCACATGTCGCAGCTGGCTTAGTCCAGATCCTGAGCTATTGATGGGAGAGCCCCCAAACCTGTGTCAGATGCGGTGCAATAAGCCTTTGTGGGGCAAAGCCACTAAGATCTGGGGGTGTGTTACTGCAGCATATAGCCTGTTCTGTCCTAACTAACACACGGAATCTTCTGGTAATGCTGATGAGAGCATCCTTTCTGAAGGACAATTCGGCAAAACCATCACCATCTGCACACTCTTTGACCCAGCGATTCCACCTCCAGAAATTAATCCTGGAGATACACTCCCACAGATACGAGGACACACACAATAGTAAACTGTTCATAATTGCAAAAGGCTGAACATAACCCTAATGTCTGTCAACAGGCACAAAAATAAAAACTCAGGACAAAAGAGCTAGTTTGAGGGGCACCTGGGTGGCTCAGTGGTTGAGTGTCTGCCTTTGGAAAAAAAAAAAAGCCCCCAAACCAGGTAGATAAATGATGGTACACTTACCAGTGCAATCCTCTGTGGTGATTAAAAAGAAAGAGGCAGCTCTGTGTGGGCTGATGTGAAATGCCATTCCACACATGAGTGATACAAAGTAGGGGCAAATGCAAGGTCTACAAACATCTGTATAAAATCGGGGGTGCACACACACAAACGCTCATTCACAGAATCTCTCTAGAGAGGAAAACAAGAAATTGGCAAGAGTGGTTGCGGGGAACTGGGAAATAGGGGTGGGAACGGGGACCCATTTTTCACATATACCTTCTTGTATCGTTTGAATTTACCATGCTTATTTATTACTCTGTCTATATAAAAGGAAGTGGTTATAGGGGCACCTGGGTGGCTCAGTGTGTTAAGCATATGACTCTTGGTTTCAGTTCAGATCAAGAGCTTAGGGGTGTGGGATCGAGCCCCACACTGAGCTCCATTCTGAATGTGGATGCTGCTTGGGATTCTCGCTCTGCTTCTCCACCCAGTTCATGTTCTCTCTCTATATATAAAGAAATCTTTAAAAAAAGGCAGTGGAGGGATCCCTGGGTGGCGCAGCGGTTTGGCGCCTGTCTATGGCCCAGGGCGCGATCCTGGAGACCGGGGATCGAGTCCCACGTCGGGCTCCCAGTGCATGGAGCCTGCTTCTCCCTCTGCCTGTGTCTCTGCCTCTCTCTCTCATTCTGTGTGACTATCATAATTAAAAAGAAAATTTAAAAAAAGGCAGTGGATATAAAATAAGAATTAAAAGAATATATGACATTGTGTTGTAACCCATTGCCCTATATACAGTTCGTGCTTAATGTTTTTACTTGAATGATCAAGTCTGCCTACGCTCTGTGATACACTTAACCCAGCACAAGCAAGAGGGAGCTTGACAAAGATGGTGACTGTACCAGGTTTCCAGTGTCTTGAACCAAAGAATGCGCTTAGGCTGAGGACAGCAAATAATCCTCAACCCGTGAGCCAAAGCCAATAGATGGGTATTAGAGTTCTGGGACAAGACTGAGGCCAAGCTTGTGTTCCAGGAGGAAGTGTGGTAGTTGATTAGTGATGTCTGCCGTGTGTGTAGGCTGGGAAAGTGTTGACACATGTGTCACATACTTGCCACTCTAACTTTAGGAGGAGCAGCCTAAGAAGGCTAGGAATCTTCTGGGTCATGGAATTCTTTTCTTCTCTCATTCCTCATGTGCCCTATTATTTCCATTTTGGTCATGTTCATTACTACAAAATTCTGTGCTTATTTGTGGGTTTGGGAGCTTTTGCTGGTTTGATTGGTCAGCAACCCTTCACTCATAAACCTGTATACATGCAGATGGGCACATCATAGGTGAACGTGTTCAGGAGAAGCCCATGGCAGCTATGGGAGGATTGGAGGCGCCCTTTAATATTACACAGCTTTCCCAGCCTGCTCTGCACCTTTGTGAAGATAACTCCACTACGGCATTTCTGGGATCACTGGGTAGGAAAAAACTCTCAGTGTATAAGTCCAGAATCCGCTTCCTGCTTCATTCTTTTTTTTTTTTTAAGATTTTATTTATTTATTTATTTGTTTATTTATTTATTTATTTATGAGAGAGAGAGAGAGAGAGAGAGAGACAGAGAACACAAGCAGGAGGAGGGGCAGAGGGGCAAGCAGACTCCCTCTTTTCAACTCTGACGGCAGGTGAATCACTGGTCGGGGGGGATGGGTGGGGGTTCAGAAATTACTGACATCTGAGTCCCACCCCAGCGATTACAACTGAATTGGTCTGGGTATGGCTTGGGCGTTGATTGTTTAAAGTTCCATGGGTGGTTCTACCCTAGAATGGGCAAGGGTTGAAAGCCAGGCTTTAGACCATCCAGCTTCCTTAAAGAGCAGCTGCCTATGGCACCAGCTCCACAGCAAGACCAGACTGGGAGAGGGGGATGGGGAGGGAGTGGCCAGGGGAGGGTTGCTGATCTTTTGTTCACCAGGGATGGATGCCAGGTGTACAGGTCGGTGTTCCTGTTTTTTTTTTTTTTTTTTAATTTTTTTTTTATTATTTATTTATGATAGTCACACAGAGAGAGAGAGAGAGAGAGAGAGGCAGAGACACAGGCAGAGGGAGAAGCAGGCTCCATGCACCGGGAGCCCGATGTGGGATTCGATCCCGGGTCTCCAGGATCGCGCCCTGGGCCAAAGGCAGGCGCCAAACCGTTGCGCCACCCAGGGATCCCCTGGTGTTCCTGTTTTACTCAAGACACAAGCACTTGGGGAGCTTCTAGGCCTGTGCTGGAGCAGTCCACTAAAAACCAGCTCCCCTATACCATGGGCTACAACTCTGCAATAAAAAGGCATGAACTACTACTACACACAACATGGATGAATTTCAGGGATACTGAGTAAAAAAAAAAAAAGAAGCCAATCTCTAAAGGTTACACACTGCACGATTCTGTTTATATAAGATTCTAGAAATGACAAAATTATAGAGAACAGATCAGCATTGTCAGGATCTAAGGAAGGCATGGTTCAGCTATAAAAGGGCCACGTGAGGGATGTCTGTGGTGCTCTGTCTTGACTGGGTCAGTGTCCTGGTTGTGATCTTGAAGGAGCCTGTGTAGGATGTTACCGTAAGGGGAACTGGGTAATGGGTTTATGGGATCTTTCTGTATTATTTCCAAAAATTACATGTGTGTCTATCTATAATTATCTCAAAACTAAAAAAATTCGGAAATTGGGGATTACAGATTGCACCTGTGATGAGCACCGGGTGATGTATGGAATTACAGAATCACTACATTGCACGACTATAACACTGTATGTTAATTAACTGGAATTAAAAGAAAAACGTTTAAAAAGTTAAAACGTTTAGCCGAAAAGAGAACGAAAGGAAACTGGCTCTCACCACAGAAGGGAGATTGGAAGAAGACCTTGGAAATACAGCTAGAGGCAGAGATGGTCTTCGTGGGGCAACTGAACTAGTTGAATCCAAACTGGAATCTTGAGCTTGGCTTTTTTGTGGAATCATGAACTGGCCAGGCCCCTGGGGTCTATCCACGTGCAAGGATAAGCCTGAGGACTTTTTGTAGGGGAAACTGAGGGAGGAAGTAGAACCGCCCCATCCTCACAGCAGGAGAAAGACAAAGAGAGGAGGGATGGGATTTGAGGGACCCCCATGGTCTGTGACCAGCTGCACCCCACTGCCGCCGCTGCCACCCCTATCAGCGGGAAGGCCTGGTGTGGGTTCCAAGTAGAAGAGATGCTGGGAGTGGGCCCAGGGTCCATGTGAGGCCACACAAGGCTCAGTGTGCCACTGGTGCTGCCACAGGGCCCGGAGACCCCGGCGAGAACTTTGTAGGTTAGCCAGGTATGGCCTTGGCAATGGTGTAACCCTGGGACGCATGGGTCCTGAGAACCTGGGTGATCTCTGAACTACTCCTGGGACTTATCAAGAGGCAGAGCAAGCTTCAGAGCAAGCTTCAGGTGCTTGGGGGCCATTCTGCAGCTCCCGGGCAAGAAGGAGCAGGAGGAGGGTTTGCACAAACGTGGGATTTGTATAAAGTTAAAAGTCTAGGGAAAGTCCCTTGCGAACCTCTGGATGATAGAAGCTCACGCAGGACAAGTCGATTCGCTTGCAGAGTAGTTGCTCCTGTGGCCCAGGCGCTGGCCATGGAGGGAGGGAGAGACACCGTTTCGGCCCTAGGGGAGCTGAGTGACGAGTCCCCACTGACCGTGAGCAAGGTACTTCGAAGCACTTCACACACATCAATGTATTTAGTCCTCGAAACAACCCTATGAGGAAGGTGGGACAGGACCCTTCCAGCTACTAATCACCACCCCCAACTAAGGCAAGGAAGCGCCACACAACCCACCTCCAGGCACAAGGTAAAGCTCGGTTTTGAACCCAGGCAGTCCGGCTCCACATTTCAGGAACGCAACTACTACGCTGTATCACTGAGCAACCAGGTTTAGTCAAAAGGTGGGAGCCGCACAGCAGCAGGCAGCTCAGAGCTCTGGCCGGGATCTCGTCTGCCAGGACCTGTCTGTCGCCCACTTGCTGTGTGGACAACTGTCTAGACCTCTGCTTATCTCACACTCCTCAAAGAGACACACATGACCTCAGATACGGGGTGCCTGGAGTCTTGTTAGAAACATCCTTTGAAGGCACAAGGCCACTGCTGGCCTCCCAGGAAACGGGAGCCTGCTGGCTGTCCCAGATAAGCAGCTGTTGCTGGCTGTGGAGGACATCGAGTAGAATGCTGCTCCCCGCCAACCCTGTGGTTCTGAACAGGGGGCTGGCTCGTGGCAGGAGGCCAGATCCCAGAGGCCGGTGGCCCCGAAAGACAGCGTGAGGACATGCCACAGAGAAGACAGGAGACGGTGCCCGTGGGCTCTGCTCTTCCAGAAACAACTTCAAACATGGCATCCTACCTGGGAACAACAGGGCCCACCCCAGCTTTCCTCCACATGCCCACCCCACCCCACCCCTACCTTCCCCAGATGGGTCCCACCATTAACAAAGGACACAGGAGGGCAGCCCGGGTGGCTCAGCGGTTTAGCGCCGCCTTCAGCCCAGGGCCTGATCCTGGAGCCCCGGGATCGAGTCCCACAACAGGCTCCCTGCATGGGGCCTGCTTCTCCCTCTGCCTGTGTCTCTGCCTCTCTCTCTCTCTCATGAATGAATAAATAAAATCTTCAAAAAAAAAAAAATAGGACACAGGAAACAACATGGCGGACTGGGCTTGTTCGGACCCATGTCTGTCTGGCTGCAAAGACAGGGCGGGGCGGCGAGGGGTTCCCAGCTGACTGCCTGCCTCTCTCGTCCTCATCTGTAGGACACAGTTGGGGACAGCCCTGGATTCGTTCCCTATAGCTGCTGTAACACGCCCCCATCAACTCAGTGGCTCAAAACAACACATAGTTATTACCTTAACAGTTCTGAATGTCGGAGGTCCGAGATCAGTTTGGACAAAAATCAAGATGTCAACAGGCTTGTGTTCCTTCTAGAGCCCTGACATTTCCAGCTTAGCTTCTAGAGGCTGCCTGCTTTCCATGGCTCGTGGCCCTCTCACCCATCTCCCAAGCTAGCAATGGCTAGTGGAGTCTCTTCAGGCATCACTCTGACTTCCTCTTCTGTCGTCAAATCTGCCTCTTATCAGGACCCGCATGCTGACATCGGGCCCGCTGGATAATCCGGGGTAATCTCCCTACCTCAAAATCCTTCACTTAGTCACACTGCAAAGACCCTTTATCTTGGGAAGTAACACATCCACAGGCATGGGGGGTTCATGTGTAGACATCGTCGGGGAGCCATCGTGCAGCCTCCCGCGAGCACGTCCCTCATGAAATGGGTACTACAAGTCCCACGCTTAGTGTGGCGTCTAACCGATAGGAGGCCCCTGATGCTTAACCCCAGCTGGGAACGAGAGTCACTTTTCCAGCTGCTTTTACAAAATATTAGGGCCTAAGGTTCACTCCCGAAGATCTGGGAGGGGCCTGCGCACTGGAATCGGTATAAGCGCCTTAATGACTCTGTTGGGCAGCCAGGGATGGGGTTGACTCTAATAAGCACTGAATTCATGTCAGCAGTTTTTCTTATTCCCCGCAGCTACTTAGCACTGGGCCTCCGTGCCCAGCAACCGTTCAATAGATGTTTGTTGAAGTACACTGAACTGAAGCACCCCTGGGGCCTCGAACCAGCCCTGGAATGGGATAGGAAGGGCCAGCGGGCTTCTCACTGTTGCATCAGGGCCTGAAGAATGAGGTTCTGTGGGCAGAGGCCGAGGACTTGAATCAACTTCACACCCAGAAATGGCTGCTGGGGTGGGGAGGGGAGGAGGGGTGCTGGAGTCCTTCCTCCTCCCCGAAGTCCAGTCAAGGGGGGCGCCCTGAGCAGAATCCAGTCATCAACGGGCCATTGTTAATGGAACAGAGGGGCTCTGTGCCCATTTAACACTTCCCTCCCTCGCGAGGCTGCTCCCAGCTGAGGGTTGGCTTCTAGAGGACTGCAGGGCTGGGGAGGGCCCCCCCCAGGCTCTGAAGGGGGAGGATTAGGAATGGGGGCTGAGGGTTCCCCGGGTGGAGGAGCAGAGGCAGCTTAACACTTGGGCAAGCCGGGTGCTGATGCACGGGCTCAGCTGCAATGCCAGGAAGTTTCCAGGGGAAGCCGGGATCCAGGGAGAGCCAATGAAACCCAGCAGACCCCAACCAGAGCGAGGGGGACAGCTTTCCCCATGGGATGGTCACGCTCGACTTCCCTTCTTTCCTTTAAAAAACCAGAATGGGTAAAACCTACGTGGTAAATGGCACCTTTCATTGGCTATAGAGGAACAGTGTTTTCCAAAGGCCTGGGAGGGTTTTATGTCCTGTGGATTGGGGATTTAAGAGGCAGGTAATTCAACCAGGGTCGGGCATAAACGTCCCTTTGCTTAGCAGACCTTTTCTGCGTTCGGCACTTGATATGAATAGTGTGAGCTGGATTTTGGGAGAGTTGCATCTAGGATCCTGAGAATATTGCCTGACTGGCACTCTCAAAAATGTCAGAGACCCGAATTCCGCAATCCTCATCTGTTGAATAAAGCAAATCCTCTGGCAGTCTCTGCTGGGAAGTACACTGCTTTTTTTTTTTTTTTTTTTTTTTTTAAGATCTTATTTCTTGGAGAGAGAGAAAGAGAAAGCACAAGCAGGGGGATGGGCAGAAGGAGGAGCAGACTCCCCACTGAGCGGGGACCCCCCCCCAATGTGGGGCTCCATCCCAGGCCCCTGGGATGATGACCGGAGCAGACTGAGCCACCCAAGTGCCCCAAGTACACTGCTTTAAAAAGCAATTGAGGAAGGTTGGATCTCAGATTAGGGTCTAGGGCAGCAGCAGCAGCAGCAGCAGCACCTGGGAGCTTGGTGGGAGGAGCGCATATCCTCGGCCGTCCCCAGGCCTCCTCAACCAGAATCTGCAAGCTGTTCCAATAAGCTCTCTAGGTAAGTCTGATGTAAAGTTTGAAAATCATTCTTCTAGAGCAATATTTTTCAAACTCCAGCTTGCAATCAATTTGGTAGGTGGACAGGCTTTTTAAGAAAGAATTAAATATAATTGTGTAAAACTGAAAATATCAGAGTGTATCATGTGTAATAAGGATTCAGACGGGGTTCATAAGACTTTTGTTTCACTTCTCTGTATCTTTGGCTAAGGTTTTGGTCCAAAGATTGAAAACTTCTGTTCCAGGGGGCACCTGGGTGGCTCAGTGGTTGAGTGCCTGCCTTTGGCTCAGGTGTGATCTCCAGGTCCTGGGATTGAATCCTGCATCAGGCTCCCAGCTCAGCAGGGAGTCCGCTTCTCCCTCTGCCCCTCACCCCACTCATGCTCTCTCTCTCTCTCTCTCTCTCTCTCTCTCTCAAATAAATAGATAAAACCTTAAAAGGAAAAGAAAAAAAGAAAACCACTGTTCTGGAGCTGGCATGTACCCATTTCAACCAGCTCCCCTTTTGTAATTGGTCTGAATCAGGAGGTTTTAAAGAGCAGAGACCCCCACACTCCCCTCCCCACATGCCCTCAGGGACAGGGAAACAGATGAGAGGGGCTGCTTTGGGGCACACAGCCTCCTTACAACACTGGCCTAAAAGTTAAACTATGCATTTCCCCATGTTTATAAAACTTTCTGCCTCTCTACTGCCCCCTCTTCTATGTATACATGCCTAGAGAGGTATGTGCACCAAATAGCCAACTGGTTACATCTGGGTGGTGGGGCTGAGGGGGGAGCTGCAGCTTTCTTATCTGCATTTGTCCATTTTACTTGAATTTTGCACAGTAAGGATCTACCACTATTATAAAAACTATAAAGTCATCACTTAAAAAAATACAGCTGAAGGTTCATTTCTGGGTGGAAATAGGGAAAAGAAAGGCATTCCCACGCGAGGGCACACACATTATCCCAGGGGCCAAGCTGCCTAAGAGGGCATCGTGCCTGGCCAAAGTCTACTCTAAGGCTGAGAACCACATGTCCCCAGAGCCCTCCCTGACCCAGCCCCCTCAGCAATAATCAGTCCCCCAGAGGAACAGCACTGCCCCCACATACCCCCACACATCTGTCACCCTCTCTTTCCCAGGAAGCCCTTTTGCTACTACTGGTCCTCAGGCCAGCCCTGTGCACAGCCTGGATCCTTACTACCACCTTTGCCTTCATTATCCGGATGAGAGAGGAAGGTTCAGAGAAGCTCAGCTACCTGGTCAAGGTCACCCAGCAGGAGATGCAAGGCCAAGATATGAAGGGCAGGGTCTGTGACATCAGATCTCCAGCACACTGCTCTCCTGGCACTATTTATTCCTCTGCTTGCTCCATTCTTATATGTTAGAGCTAACATTTGCTATACAGAACCACATAAATATGTCAGGAAAGAAGGTGGGAAGAAGGGAAGGATGCAGAGAGGAGGGGATAGGGGAGGAGCAGGGAAGGCCAAGGTCACACTAGGTCACACCAGGAATGGCAATGGAGAAGGATGGACCTGGCTGCATGAACCCCCACACCTAGGGGACCCTGAACATGCAGTCTGGCTAAGAGGCAGCAATCTGTCCCCACAGGCCCCAGCTGCAGGCCCCAGCCCAGCCAAACAAGAGAGGGAAGTGGAGGAGAGGCAGCTGGGAGCACAGGAGATTGCCACCCTTGGCAGCTAAGGGGCCAGGATGGGGCTGTGAGGACTGAGGGATGTGGGGGCCCTTGTGTCACCTAGGTGGAGTCCAAGCTGACTGTGAGGGGGGCTGCGAAGTGGCAGCCAGCACAGCCTTCGAGGGAGCACTCACTGGCTGAGCAATGACCCCGGGCAGGGGTCACACCAACTGTCCAGGGCAGTTACTCTCGAGCTTGAGCCTCAGTTTGGAAGAGATTTCACCATACAGCTGTTTGTACCTTTCCAATTGTGGACCATGGGCATATCTTACTTAGTTTATAAAATTTAATCAAACTAAAAAAAAAACAAAAAAAAATTTAAAGCAGATCCCAGTTTCTCCTCATAGAAGTAGAGGCAAAGTTCTTTTGAGGCGGAGACTCCCATTTTAACATGCCTTTGAATTTAAGCAGCGGCAAAGCCAGCAAGGAAAATCAGGAAGCAAGGAGAAACAAGATTGTCCCTCCCATCAAACTTAACAGCCTACTTTCCCTGCAAGAAAAGGGACAAGGGTCCAGAAGTTATTGCTCTGGCTGTTAGGGGGAGTAACTGGTTTGGGTCCCCTCCCTTCTGGGTGTGGGGGGGTGGCCACCCCTGAAACCTGAGGGGTCCTGGGGGCTAAGGTGGGGGCAGTGTCAGGAGGAGCCACCCTACAGACTGTGGAACCCCGGGGGATCCCCACATATCTGTGGAGGGGGCACCTGGAGTTGTGCTAACCTGGGACTTGGGCATGCAAAAGGCGATGAGGGACCCCTGGGAATCTGGCACCTGTCGGTTGAGTCACAGGCTGAGTGAGTGATCACCTCAGCCAGGTATCTGGTGGAGGCCCTTGGTTTCCAGGCCAGGACTCAAGTGGGCCGGCTCTTCTGGTGGAAGCCGGGGGAGGGCCCCATGGCTTCCAAAGACCTCCGGAAAATAGTAACTCACAGCCCAAGGGAAATCAGAGCTTTTCTCTCCCCCCAGGGGATCGTTCTCACTGCGACAAGGGGACCCAATAACTGCACAGTGAATCTGAAATTCGAGCCTGAGAACAGAGCTGGCCTGTACCCTCGGTGGTGTCAGAGGAGAGGCTAGCTCCTCCCTCCTCCCCCGACCTCCTCGCAGAAAGAAGACTTAGAGTCTCAGTTTCCTCCCTTTCCGGCCAAAGGAGTTCAGATGAGCCAGAAAACCCCCCTAAGCCTCAGTGTCCTCACCTGGAGGATGGGGCTAACCATGCCTCCCTCGTGAGGATGGGGGGGGTGAGGACACGGGGGAGCACAGGGCAGGCCCCGACCACTCCTCCTGCCTGGGGCAGCTGGGGTGGGAGGAGCTGGGAGTCGCAGCAGCAGCTGCAGCAGCCTGGCATCCTGTGCCCGCAGACTGCGCTGAGGAAGCTGGCACTCCGCCCCTCTCTTGACTCACACTCCTTTTCCAGGTCTGGCCCACTAAAACCAGAACGGGTGCCCCCTGACCCCTGTGCTCCCTCCAGAGACGTGAGTTTCACCCCAAAAGGCCACGTCAGCAGGGTTTGCATGACCAAGAAGCTGGGTGCTCTCTGCTACCTCCCTGGAGATCCACAGTCTCCAAGAAATTCCGGGGAGTGATTCACATTGAAAGACGAAAACTCTCCTGGCACTTCCTGTCTGCACACCATTTGGCAGGCATGGTTCACACACCCTACCTCCTATGACTCTCTGGTGGCTTCATTTTGCAGCTGGATCGTGGAGTGGCTAGGAGCATAGGCACAGCTATAGTTGGGCAGTTGAGGGTTTGAATTCTGGCTGTGTGACCTTGGGCAAGTCACCTAACCTCTCTGGGCCTCAGCGCTGGCATCTGTAAAATGGGGCTACCTCGTGCAACCAGAGTGATGCGAATAAAGCACTCAGCCTGAGGATGCTTAGTACATAAAGAGCGCTCAGATACTCAACTGCACCTAGCAGGAAGGCAGAGGCCTTTAGGATCTGACATAGTGCTGGGCACACAGCTCAACCAGGCTCTACTTTTTTTTTTTTTTAAGATTTTATTTATTTATTTGACAGAGAGAGAGAGCAAGAGAGAGAGTGAGCACACAGCAGGCAGAGGGAGGAGAAGCAGGCTCCCAGCTGAGCAGGGAGCCCAATGTGGGGCTTGATTCCAGGACCCTGGGATCGTGACCTGAGCTGAAGGCAGATGCTAAACGATTGAGCCTCCCAGGCACCCCCCTCAGGCTTTACTTTTTAAAAGTGATTCCAACACTGCAATTCCCAGGGTTCCAATCAGAGACCTGGCAAGGATATACTTCTGGAAGTTCGTCATGCCCATCACCACTTCCAGAAGCTTCTGTCACAGCTGAGCTTATGAGTCAGGGGTGCGGTGCGGACCCCAGGCAGGGAAGGAAACACTGGGAAGGTAGGAAACAGCAGCTGGGGAGAAGCCAGGACAGGAAGCCGGAAAGCTGACCTGGCTCTGCTACCCAGGGTGTGAGGGTCCCTTACAGGACTTCGGGCATGAGGTCACCAGAGAACCACAGAGGGCAGACTGGCAGGTAGGCAGCAGACAGTGAGACTCAGTGATGTCATGCTTCCCCAGAATGACTCAGTGGTGCCCCTGGGCTGTGAATGGTGAGCTGTGTGCTGCGGCCTCAAGGCCTCCCTGTCTCCTTGCCCTCCGAGCACGGTTTCTCTCCTTCCCCGGTCTCCTCCTGCCCTCCCCGCCCCAGGGAGGGCCCATGACTACAGCATCCGTGCACCTCTCCTGGCTGTGCCCCTGGTGCTGCCTCTGTCACGTCTCTGCAACCTCCACATTGACAGACCTAACCGCCAGAGAGACTTGGATCTCATTCCTGCCCCCGACTCCTCCTCGCTGAGCCATCTGGGGTGGGTTAACCTGCCTCTCTGAGTCTCAGTCTCCTCATCTGCAAAACAGACACATTGCTAACAACCTTGCTGGGCTATATGGGGCTTAATGAGCCGGTCTATGAAGTACTTGGCACACAGCAGGTTCTTAGCAAATGCAAAGTATGGCATTCAAGGGCCTCTATGATCTGACCCCCACTGACTTTTGAAGCTGCATTTACTTATTTATTTATTTTAAATTTTTATTTATTTATTCATGAGGGACACAGAGAGAGAGGCAGAGACACAGGCAGAGGGAGAAGCAGGCTCCATGCAGAGAGCCTGACGTGGGACTTGATCCCATAACTCTGGGGTTATGCCCTGAGTCAAAGGTAGATGCGTAACCACTGAGCCACCCAGGCATCCCCAAGCTGCATTTATTTTAAAAACGCGAATAATAGCTCTTTCTTCTTGATGCTTCCCGTATGCGAGGCACTGCTCTAAACACTTGTATAGGGACACATTTTATTCTCATATGAGATATGAGAATACACACGTGGGGGGGGTATCGTTAGCATCTCCATTTTACAGATAACAAAACTGAGGCACAGAGAGGTGAAGCAACTCGGCCGTGGTCACACAGCAGTGAGGAGCAGGCTCCCTTCCCTCGCAAGCAGCCCGGCTCTCCAGCCTGCACCTGCAGCTACAGCTCCATCCTGCCTCATCTCTCATCTTCACACATCCTGCAAATTACAGTTCAGTCCAACTGGACTCCTCGCCATACTCTGCATTCTATCTGAACCTTCCCACCCTGTGCCTTAGCGCAGGCTCCCTCCCTGCGCACAAATGCCCACCTCATCCATGAAGCCCTCTCCAAGTCCTCCCTCATGGCCACCTGTGTTGGACTTGAGGGTGGCTATCTGTGCCCAAGTCTCCTCTCCCCTTCTAGACTGGAGGTACCTTCTGCTACCCCCAGGCCACCCTGTGCAGTGTCAGGCATGAGCGGGCATGCAGTACCTGGACAGGCAGGCCATGCCCGGGCTGAAGTACCTAATGTGTGCACCCTGGGTGGTGTGGAGGAGAACCTGGCACTCGGGGCCCCCACCACTTCTGCAAGAACAGCCCGAGGCCTGCAGCTAGAACCAGCCCCAGGAGGCAGCCTGCCAGCTGGGCCTCCTTCTCTCTGCTCAGGGGAACAGACTCAGCCACAGGAGGCCTGCATTGCCTTGGGGGGGTGAACCCCGGAGGGACTGGAGGAGCTGGAGGGGCATCTTCCACAAGGGCACAGGACTGAGAACCATTGCTGATGGGGGGCCCAGAGTGCAACCTCCCACCAGCCCACCTAATGCAAAGGGGCCTCTCAGAGGGCCTCAGGCCCATTGTCAGGATCTTGGCCCTGCCCAGTCCATAGGGTAACAACTGTGGCAGCGCACGAGCCCACGGTCCCAGTCTCCTGCTTCCACCCGGTCCCACACAAGGCTCTGGTCCGCAACGACTCCCACCACCTCCGCCCAGACTCAGACCACTCCCCAGGAGGAGCATCCCATCACACCCGCCGCTGACCTAGGCTTCCGGGGTGACCCCCACGCTGAGGCCGAAAGGCAGCTGGCCACAAGAACAGCAGAAGGATAGGCCCAGAGAGCAGGATGCGTGAGTCTGGGGAATGGGGACAGTCTGGGCCGGGGAACAGCGGGGACAGGGGGCGCTGGGGAGGGCAGGCTGGGGAAGAATGACCATCTAGGAGAAGCCACTGGCATCCTGAGCACCTCGACACCTACCCTGGTGGGGGGGCTTCTGTCTTGCTGGAGCACCCCGATCGGCCAGTTCCTCTTCGCTGGCTCAACTCCCTTCTCCAGCCATCGATGCCGCTTCCTGAGGCCGGGCCACAGCCAAGCGGAAGCAGCAACCGGCAGACGGCCGGCCTTGCCAAAGGAGCTCTGGGGCCACGGGAAGGGCCCCGTCCAGGTCAGCCCCGGGGAAGCTGGGGACTGCTCCTCTCGCCGCGGCCACGCAGGGGCACGCCTCCGCTTTGCACCTCGCAGCGGCCTGGGCGGCGGGCAAGGCCTGGGCCTGCGGGGTCTGGAACAGGGCGGCAGTGAGGCGCCTCCGTCCGAGCCTCGGGGAGCAGCGGGCTGGGCCGGGGCTTCCTGCGTGCCCCGCGGCCGGGCACCTGCACCCCGACACGCGGAAGAGGAACCTTGCGAGTGAGAAAACAGCTCCTCTCCAGAGAAAAACAAGAGAGGGGGCCTGATCTTCACGGTCACGGGTGTTTCGGTTCTTCGCCCCCCACCCAGGCTGACTTCCCCTTCCTCGCAGGTACTAGGCTTCCGCCCGGCCCGGGCTGCGGTCACAGCCGAGCCGGGGCCGCGTGCCCTAGGCGGGACTCAGTTGTGAAATTTCTTGCTGAATATTGGTGCCATCTCGGCTGGCGCGGGGGGGGGGGGGGGTGTTTTCAAAATATTTCTTCTGATAGCACTGCTTTGGCTTGGGCCCCTTAGCACTCTGCAGAATCCTGCAGATGGGGAGGCAGCTGGAGGGAAAGGGAGGAGAGGGAGGCGGGGAGGAGAGTGGGGGAGGCCGGGCCACCCCTCAGGTGGCTGTGTGGGCTCGGGCGCGCGTGAACGGGTATGCACACGCACGGGGACGGAAGCACGTCCGCCTGCAGAGGGGCTGTCAAGCCGTGGAGCCTTCTTCTGAACCAGAACGTCCCTCAGAAGCTCCATGTGTGGGGCACCTGGGTGGCTCCGTGGTTGAGCATCTGCCTTTGGCTCAGGTCATGATTCCTGGGTCCTGAGATCGAGTCCCACATCAGGGAGCCTGCTTCTCCCTCTGCCTGTGTCTCCCATGAATAAATAAGATTTAAAAAAGAAGAAGAAGAAGAAGCCCAATGTGAACAACAGACAAGGTGGGGAGAGTTCTGGAACCCCACCCTCAGCAGGCCTCTGAGGGATCCCCACTGACCTCTGGGGCTCCAGGGAACTTAGTCTGAAAACCCCTGCTGCTAAAGGAATTCCCGGCCTTCCTTGGGGAGAGTTAGTACCAACATTGTCTTAAAATAAGGAGCTGAGGGAAGATGAAATTATTTTCCTAATAAATTATCTTTTGAGTCTAGTCCTACAAATGCCACACATTCTGAGAATCAGGGCCCAGAAAGTACAAGGTGTTTGATTCCCCTCACTGACAAGTTTGTGGGTACCTCTCTGAGAAGTCTTGTGAACTTGGGTCTGAATAACTGGGGCAGAGGGTGTGTGGTGAATAATACTTGTAAACACATGCCTAGTTCTATGTACAGGCACATTTCTAAACTCCCCACAGACACTATTTCACTGACAACCCTATTACCTATGACCTATTATATCATCCCCTCTTACCTAAGGCCCAGAGAGGTTAAGTAACTTGCCCAAGGTCACATTGCTACTAAGCAGTACCACGAGTACTCTAGCTTCAGGACATGGGCTCTTAACCATTACGTAATTTGCCTTCTGGAATGAGTGTGTCCCTGTGTTTGGGTATCTATGTGTGTATGCACGCATGCACTTGTGCCTACAAATGTTTTGGTATACGGTATGTCCAGCTGTGTACTGAAATATTTGTGTGTGGGGGACATATGTGTGTGTGTATTTTAGGCCATGATGATGTGATGGTAAGTATGTAGGGATGCAGTCTCTCACCCACCAAGGCTGCAAATTAGGGGGCTCACCCCAAGTTTTCTTTCACCAGTCTGGCCGCAGTGTGACAAAAGAACTCCTTGGCCAGAGGCAGGACCCAGAGCCTCCCAGCAGTGCCTGGTCTCCAGATCCCAGAGGTTTCGGTTTGTTGATCCAGCTCGGTGCAGTCACATACAATGGAACGGCCCTAGCCACTCCCTGGGTCCCAGCCAGGAACTGCCCCCATCCAGAGCCTTCCGTCTCCCTTCTCACTAGGCGCTGGGTTTTAGAGTTCTTCAACTAAAAGCACAAAGTCCCTAAGCTATCACGAATTTGCTTCCTCCCCCGTAGACCCAGTAACTCGCGACAGCACAAGAGCTCCTTGAAACCTCTGGCATGAACTCACACCACCAGCGCCTTGCACTGATATGACCTAATCTGTTACGACTCTGGCCAAACGCAAAGAACCCTGACATTCTGGTTAGTCCTGAAAGCCCTTCAAGGTAAATGCACAGGCCTTGAGGGTTTCTTCACATGTGAGCCCCATCTTGGGCCAGGGGTCGGGGCATGAGAGGGGAAATTTAGCTTTGGTCCATCCACTCTCAACTGATGTTTAAGACGCAAAACTTCATCAGGTGCCACGAGCCTGGACAACCTCCCCCCCCCCCCCCATTCTCCATCACCAAAGTTGAACTCACCAACCGGGAGACCACCCTCTGCCTTGCTGAGTGGGGCCAAGGCCGAGAGACTTGCTCAGATGGAGCAGGGCTGAGCTGGCCCCCACATGTTCCTTCTGGTCCCAGCAGCCAGGATGCTAACCTCCCGCAGCACAAGGACAGGCCAGCAGTCTGGTCCCCTGTGTTCCCAGACTTTTGAGGCTCCCAAAGCCAAGGAGGAGGGGCTGGACAGGGAGAGGGGAGGGAGTGGGGAGCTGGTGAAAGCAGCCAGTGAGCCAGGTATAACCAAGGGAGGCCAGCACAGACCTTCCCAGGCTGGCCTCCGGGATGGCTGTTTACTTGTGGTATTTAGGAGACGCTCAACTGGGAACTGGCTTATTTATTTTCCACACTTTCCTCCAAATCCTTTTCAGAGAGTCCTCTAGAACCCCAGCGATAAATTTCTCAGGGCCCAGAGAAACCCACAGTCCTTCAGCACACAGCCATCTTTGTGGAGCAGGGAGAGAGGGGGGTGGGGGACATGCAGAGGGGAGAAGCAAGAGGGGGAAGAATGGGGGGTGGAGTTACTGGTGGCTGGGGGCTCCCATGGTCTGCCTGCCCCCTCTCTCCATGGTGGTGGATAAGGGTGGGGGGAGCAACCAGCCAGATTTGGGGCAATGGAGCCAAAGACTGAGCCTGTCTACCTCCAAGCACAGAACGAACCATCCAGCTGGCCAGGGACCACCCCACACCCAGCCGTGGAAGCCACATGCTCAGGGCAGGACAAGCAGCATTCTATCATCTATTTAGTCATCAGAGAAGAAGAGATGACATTTATGTCTTATTTCTGTTTAAGGAATGAAATGGAGAGCTGTTTTCCTCCTGCATGACTTCATGACAGGCAGAGACCTCTGTGAGTGTTTCCTCATGGCTAAGACTCCCTTGGCTGCCCCGCTGTAGGACTTCCCAGCAGAGCCTCTCGCTGGCTCGCAGCCCCTCCCTAGGCTTCACCCATCACCTGACAACGTTCCCAAGTACTTCCATGTCTCAGACAGTGGGATGGAGCCAGGGTACAAAGATGAACGTCTAGACCCTGTCCCTCGGGTGGGCAGCTTCTCCCCACACCATCTCCCAACTTCCATCCTGGACAGCATGCCCACTCCACAAGGGAGGCGGAAGAGGCTTCCAACACCTGTGGCTCAGCTCACATGGAGCTCACCCACGTGGGCTTCCTGGGGAAGGTGGGCAGGGGCCAGCTGGGTAGTGCTCACCCTCCACTGCTTGCAGCATAGCCGTGCCCCAGCTTCGTGACCTTGGGCATTCACAGCACCTCTCTGAGCCTCATGTCCTCATCTGTAAAGTGGGGACAATAACCACTGTCCCTCTGTGCGGCATGTGTGGGAAAGCTCAGGCTCGGGACCAGCTGAGCCATACATTATCATGCCTCACCCATCTCTCCTGGGGACCAGAAGCCACCCCAGAGCACATGGCAGGTGTGGGAAGGGCAGCCACAACATGTTCCTTTACATTCACCAGGAAGGAGGCGGCAGGTGAGGGTTGATTTCCATGTATAACAGATTGCCACTCTGATGACAGCCGAAAAAAGAAAGGAATATAGTAATCCACTTGAGGATGTTTACCTGGCAATTTCTCCCAAACCCAAACTTACAACTTGTATGGTCTAAAGTAGCAGCTTTCTCCCCACTTCTGGGGTAAGCAGCAAATCATCTCTCAATAGAATTACTGCAAAATCTCTCTCAATCACTTCCAAATCTCTATCATTTCCTGACTCCCGTTCTACATGGAAGGTTCTAGCAGCTTGGAGCCACCCAGATTTTGATTTCCCATGGCCAGTGGTGTAACCCAATCTGGGCAGAGTGTGTGGGAAAAGGACTGCAGTCAGAGGCCCCAGGACCATGTTCACAAGTGTTCGTAAGAAGCCAGTGTTGCTTCTTTGTTGCCATGGAGAACCCGTAGGGACCTTAGAGATAGCCTGGCATGGTGGAGACAGCATGCTTCCAGAGTTAGACTGTCCAGGTTCAAATCCCAGCTTTGTTTCTTATCAGCCGTGTGGCTTTGAAAAGTTATTTAACTGTTCTTCCTAATCTGCAGAACAGCCATAAAATGCTAACTTCATAGGGATGTAGGGCTTAATGAGATAAAAGAAGATGCACAGAAGACACAAGGTGGGAAGGTGATATGGGGAAGGGACTGGCTGCAGCATTCCACCTGAAATTGGAGGTGGCCAAGTCCTGGTCACTCCCTCCCTCTCTCACCTGGGGCCACAGTTCTGGTGCCTCCCACATACTTTGGTGATTTCAGCACTGAGACCATTTAGAAGCTTGAAATGCAGACTCTACCAAGTCACAAAGGGGCAGGGAATGACACATATCCTTGTGATTCCATGGCCAGGTTGTCTCCTATCCTTGCACGCTCTCAATCCCAGGCCGACAGGGAATCACTCCCAAGACTGTTTGTAATCCTAGTTCCAGGGACATGAGATGTTTCAGCTTCTCTGGGAAACTCTTGCCATCTGGCACAGAGGAAACTGCCCGCTGCTCAGTACAGGGACTCTGACTACCCTTCCACCTGCTGCCTCTACAGGGTCAAGCCCTTGCTGGACGACACAGCCCCTAGGCCCTTCATGAGACCCATTTCCAGCCAGGCCCGCAAGAGCCAGGAAGAAACGCCCAACACCATCCCCTGCTTAGCCAGATGTAGAAACGGAAACTTCCCCGCTGTCCCTCTTAGGGGAACACAGGTCAATGATGAGATCCAAGTCTCCAGTGCCAGCCCACATGGCACAGTGGGACATGCTGCTTGGGCCACTTCTCCAGACAAATCAGGCAGGGCTCCCCGGAACCACTCAGGGCCCCCTCCTCTGCAGGAAGACCAATTCCAACCCAGCCGAGGCCACCAGGGTCGGCTCATAGTGAGTCCTTAGCAAATATGAATTATTGGCGTCATTCATCATCCAACAACTACTTAGAGTACCCACTATGTGCCCAGCACTGGGCTCGGATCAGGACAATCCTTGAGACATCCTGGGGCCCCAGCACACCAGGGCATCTGAAAACAAACACAGCTTCAGGTGCAGTGAGAATAAATAGGGCTTCCCCACTGCCCTGGTTTCTCCGGGACCTTGGGAGTCTTAAACATCCTGCACCCGGGGTTTACACACACACACGCGCACACACACACACACACACGCGCGCGCACACACACACACCCAGGGCTGGAATCTCCTCCGCTGCTGGTCCTCCTGGAAGTCCCTCGGAGGAAGCACATCCGCTGGGTGTGTGTGTGTGTGTGTGTGTGTGTAAATCTGTGTGCTTTCCTCGCAGGCCCAGTCACTGTCAGCACCCAGCAGAGCCCGGCACACCAGTCCGAGTTTGTGAATCACTCCCTCCTCCCTCCCGCCTGCCCCGCCCCGCCCCGCCCCGCCCCGCCCCCGGAAGGGCTGCGCACACCCAGACACATCACCAACACGCCGCGGGGCCACGCCTGACTCGCTCCTGATGGCCCCCGAGTCCGCGGCAGTGTCCGCTTCCCCCTCCCCTACTTGGAGCCTCGAGGTGCCGGCCCCGACCTTCAAAGACAAGACAGCCCTTCCCGGGCCCGTCGCTCTTCGGGGCTCCTCGCAGGAGGGCTGCGGGGGCCGCAGACAAAGACCGTGGGTGTCCCTGGGGGCGGCGGGCGAGCTTGCTCTAAAGGTCCCGGCCCCGGCGCCCCCGGAATCGCCGCTCCCCGCCCCGCGTGCGCCCGGTTGGCGCGGCGGCAGCCCCGGGCGACCACGAGCTGCGGGACCTGGCAGCCGCGGGGCGGGGCGGGCCGGCTCGGGGTCGCGGGTGCCCGCGCGGAGAGGGCCGGGGCCGGGGGCGCCCTCCCGCGCCGCCCCGCCCGCCCCGCCCCTGTTCCTCCGGAGTTCGGCGGCCGCCCGGGCCGCGGAGGGGGGGGGCGCGCGGCCTCGGCCGGGCCGGGAGGCGGCTCCGGGACGCGGGCGCCCTACTTACCGCGGCCGCCGAGCCTCCTCCGGCGGGGGCGGGTCCGCCTGTGCGCTGGGCTCCGGCGCCGCAGCATCCGCTCGCGACTTGGCCCCCTCGGCGCAGACCGCGCGGGGCGGCTCGGCGGCTCCGGGGCCCGCGGCCCGGGTCTGCGCCCCCCGGGAGGCGGCGGGGGGAGGGGAGGGGAGGGGAGCGGGGAGGAGGCGCGGCCGGGCGCACGCCGAGCGGGAAGCGGCGCCAGGAGGGCGCCGTCCTGCGCGGCGAGGAGCGAGCGGTGCTGCCCGGCGCCCTCCTCGCTCGGGCCCGAGCCGGCGGACGGCCCGCGGCGGCGGCTTCCTGCACCGCGTCCAAGGAGCCCCGGGTCCCCCCCTCCTCCCCCTCCCCCTCCTCCTCCTCTCCGTCCTCACCCCACCCAGCTGCCAGCCCAGCGCGCCCGGCAACTTGGGAGCCGTTGGCGAAGTTGGCGCAGCTCGGACTGCGCGCCGGCCGGGCCTCCGGGTGGAAGGAGGGGAGGGGAGGGGAGGGGAGGGGAGGGGAGGGGAGGGGAGGGGAGGGAGGAGCCGAGCGGGGCGGGAGGGGGCCACCCCGCCCCCGGGGAGCCGCGCGCTCCGGGACCCCCTCCGTGGGCCTTTGTTCCGGGCGCTGCGCGGCGGCCCGCCCTCCCCGGGGGCTCGCCGGGGGGCCGCTCGCATCCCCGCACCCCTCCCGGGGAGGCGGGGAGCAGCTCCCGGCCCGGGGTGGGTAGTAGGTGAGCGGAGAGGCGGCTCCTCGCCGCCGGAGCCTCCCTCTGCCCGGAGATCTCTCGGCTGCGCTGTCTCTCTGCCCGCGGCCAGACGGGGGGGGGGGGGGGGGGCGGGGGGTCCCAGGGACGGTCCCTCGCGCCTTCAAAGACCACAGCGCACCCTCTGGGCGGCCACGGGCCACCCAGCCGCCCTCCCGCCGTCTCGCGCCTCCACGCAGGAGTTCCTGTAGCGCGACCCCCCCCCAGCCGACCCCCGGGGAGCGAGGAGGGAGCGGGGTCCACGGGCTCCACCCGAGCTCGGGACCGCTTGGCTCCCACGCGTGGGGCAGTGCCCGGTTAGGCAGCGCCGGCCCCTGGGTTCGAGGCCAACCCCGCCAGGAGCCTGGGGAAGCGCTGGGAACGGGAGGACACAGTGCGACTCCCCGTCAGCTGCCCCATCCTGGCCTGTGCCCTGGCCTCCGCGGGCTTTGATTGGGGCTGCCCAGGCTTTTCTGCTTTTCTTCTGAGTCTTCTCAGCGCTCAGCGTCGGGAGCTAATCCAGGCCTCTTTGGGACAGTGGTCCTGGCATTTTAGGGAATGATATAGGGTTTAGAACAAGAAGTCCCTTCCTGTTCAGGAGAAATAGGAAAATCCAAAAAAGTAAAAAAAAAAAAAACCTCAACATCTGCACTTTGCCTCCCTTGTCATTTTTCGACATTAGTAGAAAAGAAACCCAAAGGGAACAGAACAGGGCCCAGGCGTTGGGGGTGGAGGGTGGGGACATCGGTAGGTGAGAGTCCTCACAGGTGGGGGAAGTCGGAAGTCCCTGTTCATTACCTGGGTCAGAACCAGCCCAAGCTGCCACCTGGACTGTGGGCTGGAGGGGACCCAACCAAAGTGCTCCAGACTGTGAAGCGAGGCTTTGGTGAGAGGCTTTGATGTTTCTTTTGGCAGAAAACCCCAACTGGGTGCCTCAGTTCTATTATTAACAGTTCTGTAACCTGCTCTAGGGGACTAGAAATTTGGTGAGAACTGACACCGTAAGTCACCTCCTAGGTAAGCATTCCGAGGCCCTCTGCACATCTCCTGCAGCCCTGGCTGCCCTGGCTGTGTCCACAGGGCACGGGCCTCTGCTCTAGAATCGGTCTCCATGCTCTCCAAACAGTTCCCGGAGCGAGTGGGTCTCTCCAGACTCCAATCATCTCTCCTCTGAAGGGGTGGCCTCATTGGAGCCCCACAGAACTGTCCACAAGTTACATTTAGCCGCACCTGCTGGCCTTATAAGGGAGATCTTCCGATCAGACGCATGGAGTCTGGGATTTTATTGCCAGAATTTTGTAAGCATCTCAGGGACACAAAGACTAAAACCTAGGACTGTGTCACCACCAGATTATAGAGCAGGGGCGGTGCTACTGAGGTAGGGGTGGGGAGGAGGAGCACAAGTGGCCACCACGAAATTCCTGTGTTCCCCCAATACTTAGTCAAGCACCTATTGGGTAGTGGGGGCCCACAGAGGTAGACAAGCCTTAGTCCCCCCTTCTGTCCACAAAAGCCAGATCTATGTCTCAGTAAATACTAGTGATAACAATGTGCTATGTGAGGGGAGGCTGGGGCCGGGGGCAAGGGAGTGGGTGTCTCCAGAACAAGATCACAGGCTTGCCCAGCTCCAGGGGCCCCAGGCAGATGGAATGTGATGTGCCTGTCGGCCCCTGGAGTCGTTCAGTGCTGCAGCCTTATTCTTGGAGCTGAAGACCCCAGGCCTGGGCTTCAGAGAAGAGCTGGAGTTTTGCAGGCAGAGGAGAAGGCAGAGATGGGGCAAGGCTTTCTAGGTGAAGTGACCAACAGTCGAAAGAAACGGGTTCCTTTGGGCTGGCATGGTGGCCAATACATGGGCCTTCAGTTGAGGGTATTGTGGCTGCAAAGAAGAGGGAGAGGGTAAAGTTTTGACAGGACATTGGAGATTTTCATCCTAAAATAGTTTCCAGGCTCCACTTCTTCCCACAGTTGGTCTGCCAAGAGATTTGGTCTCTCTTTTTTTTTTTGTCTTCTTTTGTATTGTTTTGTTTACCCTGTTTGAAAAATAATTGAAAAATGTTGCCCTGTTCAAAAAAAAAAAAAAAAAGAACTTTCCAGGCCAGGGGCAAAATGGCAGAACGAGGAAGAAGGTGGGGGGGCCTGAGTACCATTTTAAATCATCCAAGTTAAGATCACTAATAAAGGGGCATGCCAGCACCACGTCCCTCCTGATGTGATACACTGGAAAGGTTACAATGTTGAGTATGAAGCATTCCTGCCAAAAACAATGCACCACCTGAATCTAATCATGAGGAAACATTGAACAAACCCAAACTGAGGGACATTCACAAAACAGCTGGCCTGTAATATTTTAAAATGTCAAGACACAAAAGACAAAGGAAATGACTAAGAAACCACTGCAGATTAGAAGAGACGAGATGGCTGTGAGCACTGTGGTAGGCAGGCGTTTCAGATGGTCCCCGATGACCCCAACTCCTGGAGTTCACTCCCTCTGCAGTCCCCCCTCCTTAAGTGCGCCTGGACCTGGCGACTTGCTTCTCACAAATGCAACATGGCAAAGGTGAGGGAATGTCATTTCTGGATTACAAAAGACCATGATTTAGGTTACAAGAGACAGTGTCTTCTGTCTTGCTGCATTCTCTCTGGGTCTTACCAGCCTGCTGGAATTGAGAGCTGCCCTATGGAGAGCCCCATGTGGTAAGGCACTGACGCCTCAGGCCAACAGTGTGCTATGAGCTGAATCCTGCCAACACCTGCTGAATGAGCCCAGGAGTGGATCCTGTCCCTGTGGAACCCTGAGATCACAGTAACCCTGGCCGACAGACACCTTGACTGAAGGACTCTGAGCTAAGCCACATCAGATTCTTGACCCACAGAAACTGTGGGATAATAAAAGTGGCTGTTTTAAGCTGCCACGCTTTGGAGTGAAAAAAAAAATGCTATAAAAGACATTATTTAGATAATCGAGAAAATATGAGTAGGGGCCAAATGATTGCTAATATCGTGTCACTGTTCTATTTCCCGTATTTGATAACTGCACCATTCTGTAAGATGATGTTTGGTTCATTACAGTTACACACTGAAGTCTTTAGGGTCATAATTTTTGCCACTTCCTCTTAAATTGCTCAGAAATACTAATAAAAATAAACATTAGGGCGGCACCTGCGTGCCTTAGTCTGTTGAGCATCTGACTCTTGATTTTGGCTCAGGTTGTGGTCTCAGGATCCTGAGATCAAACCCTACAGCAGGCTCCATGCTCAGCAGAGTCTGCTTGTCCCTCGTCCTCTTCCTCTGCTCTTTCCTCTGCTCATCATCATCTCTCTCTCTCTCTCTCTTTCTCTCTGTCTCAAAGAAATAAAATCTTAAACATAAATAAATAAATAGGTAAATAAATAAATAACATTAGAGGTGTCTGGCTGGCTCAGTTGGTGGGGCATGTGACCCTCGATGTCAGAGTTATAAGTTCAAGTCCCACATTGGGTGCAGAGATTACTCAAACATAAAATCTTTTTTAAACAAGTAAACCTTATATGCATTATGCATAGAATACATATTACAGTGAAAGAATTTCATTTATCTATTAATTTATCTGTTGTAAACAAACCATCTCTAAACGTAATGACTTAAAACAACAGAAATGTATGATCTCTCACAAACTTGGGGATTGACTGGGTACTTCTGGAAGGCTCCCTCTGCTCCTTATGGCATCAGCTGAGGCTACTGGCTCTGCTGCCTTCAGCCGGCAGGTGGGCTGGGCTGGAAAATCAGAGAAGGCTTCACTCCCAAGTGTGGCACCCCCTAGTGCTCCGCCACACAGCGTCTCTCTCCCCGTGTGGCGAGCTCGGTGTCCTCACAGAGAGGTAGTTCCAGAGTAGACAGGCGTCTTGCAGAGCAGCTCCCTTCTGAGAGAGGAAGTATAAGCTGCGTGTCCTCTTAAGGCAGCCCAGTCACACTCTGGGCCAGGGAACTGTGGAGTCATTCTTGGGATCTGGGGCCCATCCTCCTCTCTGGGTCAGGGAGACCAAGTTGGCCGTGACTCAAGGATGAATGCTGACAGCAAAGGAAGAGGGGAGGAGGAAAAATCTAAAGGGTGCCCCACCTGGAGTTAAGGAGCCCAGAAGCTCAAGAGCCTCCAGGAAGCTCTCCCCTCTCCCCACCGCTCTACCCTAACTCAGCTTCCTCTACTCCCTGGTCATTTTCACCAAAGAGCTCACTAAAAGATGGTTAGGGGCAGAGATGGAAGGAGAAAAGTGTCAGTTGCTGAACACAAAGTGCCAGGAGCTTTCTCCACATGATTTCTTTTATCCTCACGGCAGCACCGCAAAGAAACTATGACTATGCCCTCTGAAAAGAAGAGGTAGCAAGCATCTCAGGCAGTGTGGTGACATGAGCCCCCTCACCTTGCAAAGGCATTGGATCAAAGAATGTCTTTTTTTGCTTCTTTATTCAACAGTTTTGGGCCTGGGTCTGCACTGGGCTTGGAAACACAAGGATGAATGATGTCTTAGTCAGCTATTGCTACAATGATGCTGCAAAACAAACATCCTCCAAATCTCGGTGGCCTACAGCAAGTATGGATTCTCTTCGTTCAGAAGTAGGTCAGCAGTTGAACATGGAATTTTGTTTCAGGCCACGGGTTGGCTGGGCTTGGGGCCAGCCTCTGTGTTGGTTTCAGGTCTACTGTGCATGTCCCCTCATTCTATTTGGTCCAGTGGCTACATGTGACACATTCTTCTCGGAATAGATCACAGGAGTACAAGACACAAGGTAAACCGCCCAAGTACATTTAAAGCCTCTGCTGACATCTCTGGCCAAAGGAAATGCCATGCCTAAATCTGAAGACATGAAGGCAGAGAGGGCTATTTTATCCACTCTGAAGCCATGGCGATAACAGTGAGTTCTGTGACAAGGAAAATAAGATTGAGAGCAGAAATCTAGTCTGCCACAGGTGACCAGGCACAGGCCTTGCCCCCAGGGAGCTCACAGTCTAGCGGGGAGTAATCATGGAGACACAATTATAATGCAGTGAGGTAGGTACGAGGAGGAGGTATAGGTGGGTGGCATGATGGTGTGTGCGCGCACACACACACGTGCTGCCACCAGCTAGATATTTATTTTATTTTATTTTTGTGTATATTTTTTATTGGAGTTCAATTTGCCAACATATAGCATAACACCCAGTGCTCATCCTGTCGAGCGCCCCCCTCAGTGCCCATCACCCAGTCACCCCAACCCCCCGCCCACCTCCCCTTCCACTACCCCTTGTTCGTTTCCCAGAGTTAGGTGTCTCTCATGTTTTGTCACCCTCACTGATATTTCCCACTCATTTTCTCTCCTTTCGCCTTTATTCCCTTTCACTATTCTTTATAGTCCCCAAATGAAAGAGACCATATAATGTTTGTCCTTCTCCGACTGACTTCACTCAGCATAATACCCTCCAGGTCCATCCACATCGAAGCAAATGGTGGGTATTTGTTGTTTCTGTTGGTTGAGGAATATTCCACTGTATACATAAACCACAGCTTCTTTATCCATCATCATTCGATGGACACCGAGGCTCCTTCCACAGTTTGGCTATTGTGGTCATCACTGCTATAAACATTGGGGTGCAGGTGCCCCGGCGTTTCATTGCATCTGTATCTTTGGGGTAAATCCCTAACAGTGCAATTGCTGGGTCGTAGGGCATCTCTATTTTTAACTCTTTGAGGAACCTCCACACAGTTTTCCAGAGTGGCTGTACCAGTTCACATCTCCCCCCACCCCCCACCCCAGCTAGACATTTAGGAAGATATTCTAGAGAAGATACCCAAGGTAAATGCTACAGGAGAAAATAAATAGGAGCTGTTGACTGAAATAGAGGGAAGTGGGCAGGTAGGGAGGGTGCAATGGGCAGTCATGACTGTGAACAAAGCCAAAGAGGCCAGAAATGGGATGGTGCGTTCAGGGACACTGAGAAACAGCTTGTCTCCAGAGCACCTGGGGAAAGCAGTGAGTGTCAGGAGTCGATGAGAGGAGGACAAAGGCGAGGCCCAGCCATAGAGGGCCTTCATCAGGTGCTGGGCACCTTCCCTTCACTGCCAAGAGTGCTGCCCACCCTTCTCCACTCTGCTCTCTGTCCTGGGTGACTGGCCTGTATGGACTGCAGCCAAAGAAAGCCTCTCTTCTTCTGGGATGATGGCAGAAAGCAGAAATCTCTCCCCAAATTCCTGCTATTAGGGATTGAAACCTGTTCTCCCCCAAATACATATGTTGAACTCCTAACCCCCAAAGTAACTATATTTGGAGACAGAAGCTTTAAGATGTAATTAAGGTGACATGAAGTCATAAGGGTAGGGCTCTAATCCGACAGGGCTGGTGTCTATAGAAGAGGAAGAGACCAGATTGCTCTCTCAGTCTCTCTCTCTGTGTCTCCACCAAAGAAAAGCCGTGTGAGGACACAGTGAGTAGGCAGCTGTCTGTTAGGAAGAAGGAGACCCTGACAGCATCTTGATCTTGGGTTTCTAGGCTCCAAAACTGTGAGAAAATAAACTTCTATTATTTGAGTCACCTCACCTATGGTGTTTTATTGTGACAGCTCTAACACACTAATATAGCAACCCCCCTTAAAAAAAAAAAAAACAAATGAAAAACTAGGTTAAAAAAATATCAGGAGATCCACAGACAGTATCTACGGAAAAAAAAACAAAAACAAACAAACAAAAAAACCTAGGTGACAAGTTAAAGCCACAAACCCAAAATACAGGCGGGCTGGGAATAAGCCACAGGCAGGCAGTGTTTGAGTCAGAGGAAGCAGGAGGAAGAAAACTGGGCTTCTCATGGTCCTGGGAATAGGTAAACTCCCAAATCACCAATGGTGCTCAAAAGTGTGGCAGGTCTGTTCAAAGTAGGGGAAACTGGAAAACAATTGTGCAGAATCCAATTAGCGTGGAAGTGCCAGGGGACCGCGGCACACTGAGGTCTAACAGTGTTGGAGCCAACCCGGCCTCGTAAACTCGCTTTTGCTTCCCCCTATAAACTCGCGAAGCTAATAGACTGAAGCTCTTTCTTTCTTTCTTTCTTTCTTTTTTTTTTTTTTTTTTTTTTTTTTTTTTTTGACTGAAGCTCTTTCATGACAAAGTCCCTTACTGGGACTTTGAGAGTAGAATCCAAACTGATGAGGACAGACCCACTAAGGGACAAAGAAAGAGAAGCTCCAGGGGAGAGTGGCATTGCCAGGGGCCCAGGGGAGGGTTGAGGAACCCCAGGAAGTACAAACTCACATGAGTGTGTGTGTGTGTGTGTGTGTGTGTGTGTGTGTGTGTGTGTGATCATTGAGGCAGATTTTAATTTCCAAAGATGGCTGCAAAAATGATCTCCTCATCCCAAGTGCTCTTCTTACAATGGGACCTTGATATTTATCTCATTAAACAGTGGGATCTAGGCACCTCGTTGAACTCTGTGACTGGATTGACCAGCACAGTACAGTGGAAATAAAGGCCATGGCACATCCAAGACCTTCAAATGGCATGTACGTCTACCTTTTTTACTTAAGAAGGTCACTCTTGGAAATCCCCTACCATCATGAGGAAACCCAACAAGGCGCATATAGATAGTCTACCAGACAGCCAGGATCCACCACCAGACATATGAGTGAGGAGCCTTCAGATGACCCCAGCCCCCAGCTATCAGGTCACCTCCACTCAGTCTTCCAGCTGAGCCACCAGGCATCAAGATGCAGAGACACGTCATCCTCACTGTACTTTTTCTGACGGTTTGACCCACAGAATCTGGGAACACAATAAAATGGTCTTGTTTAATACAGGAAATTTGGGGTGGTTTGGTGGGCGGCAGTAGGAATTACGACAATCACATTGTAGACTCAACGGAATAAGGAGCTCAAGAGCCATGAAGGTAGAAAAATATCCTTGCCCTATGTCTCCTAAAAGTGCTGGAAAAAATCAATCTAATTTAAAAAGAAGCATTGAGAAAGCACCAAGGTTGAATTCTGCGTAAAGTTATAAGAATAAGGAGAATAAGTAGCAAAATAATATTCCCACAAATAATAGAAGCACGCCAGAAAAACATGTCCACAAAAGAGATGGAAATGGTAACTGAATATTTCAAAACCAAGTTAGAGAAATGTTTTTAAAATGGTAGAAGTTGGGCAGCCCGGGTGGCTCAGTGGTTTAGCGCCGCCTTTAGCCCAGGGCGTGATCCTGAGGACCTGAGATCAAGTCCCATGTCAGGCTCCCTGCATGGAGCCTGTTTCTCTCTCTGCTTGTGTCTCTGCCTCTCTCTCTCTGTGTCTCTCATGAGTGAATAAATAAAATCTTTTTTAAAAAAATGATAGAAGTTGTGAAATGATGTAAATTGAAATTAGAGAAACCCAGAAGTGATGAGGAAAAAAGAAAAAAATAGGGAAAATTGATGATAAGTCAGAAAATAGCTAAATATAAAATAAGAAACCAGGGCACCTGGGTGGCTCAGTCCGTTAAGCGTCTGCCTTCAGCTCAGGTCCTGATCCCAGGGTCCTGGGATTGAGCCCCACATGGGGCTCCCCGCTCAGCGAGGAGTCTCCCTCTCCCTCTCCTCCCTGCTCATGCTCTCTTCCACTCTCTCTCTCTTACTCTCTCTCTCTCTCTCTCTCAAATAAATAAATATTTTAAAAAGTAAAATAAGAAACCCTTTCAGAAATGAAGATGAAAAAAGGAAAAACAGAAGAGAGAAGAAATACAAAAGATAATATTCTAAGAGAAAAATGAGATAGAAAGGAAGGCATTTTATATTTTATTTTTTGAAGATTTTATTTTTAAGTAATCTCTACATCCCACATGAAGCTTAAACTCACAACCCCGAGATCAAGAGTCACATACCCTACTGACTGAGCCAGCCAGACACCCCAAGAGGAAACCATTTTAACATCTAGAAATAAAACCAAGGGATAAAAGAGATTTAGGGGTAAGTGATCCGCGTACAGAGCAAAGGAAGATCCACTATCCATGTTAATAGAAATCCACAAAGAGCCTTAAAGAAAACCAAAACAATGGAATAGAACAAATATGAAAAGCTGTAATTCAAAAAACTGCTCCTCAGAGAGAGCATGGCCTGAAATTTCATATTGAGGAGGCATGCAGTATACCTGGCTTGGCAACCCAGAGACTGAAGTCTGGAAAGACTGCTGGGCTTTTAAAGAAAGATAAAAGGGGGCAGCCCAGGTGGCTCAGCAGTTTAGTGCTGCATTCAGCCTAGGGCCTGGTCCTGGAGACCCAGGATCAAGTCCCATGTGGGGCTCCCTGCATGGAGCCTGCTCCTCCCTCTACCTGTGTCTCTGCCTCTGTGTGTGTGTGTGTGTCTCCCATGAATAAATAAATAAAATATTAAAAAAAAAAAAAAGAAAGATAAAGGAGTGCCTAGTTGGCTCACTCTGGGGAGTATACAACTCTTGATCTCGGGGTTGTGGGTTCGAGCCCTATGTGAAGTATAGAGTACTTAAAACTAAAATCTTTTTTTTTAAAGATTTTATTTATTTATTCATGAGGCACACACAGGGAGAGATGCAAAGACACAGGCAGAGGGAGAAGCAGGCTCCCTGCAGGGAGCCCAACGTGGGACTCCATCCTCAGACCCCGGGATCACACCCCAAGCCAAAGGCAGACGCTCAACTACTGAGCCACCCAGGTGTCCCAAACTAAAATCTTTAAAAAAGAATAGGGGTGCCTGGGTGGCTCAGTCAGTTTAGCATCTGCCTTGGGCTCAGGTCATGATCTTGGGGTCCTGGGATCAAGCCCTACACGGGGCTCCCTGCTCCAGAAGAAGCCTGCTTCTCCTACTCCCTCTCTCTCTCCCTCTCCCTCTGCCCCTCTCCCTGCTCATGCTTTGTCTTTCTCTCAAATAAAAAATATTTTTAAAAAGAATAAAAAGAAAGAAAGAAAAAATACAGGACATCCAAGCAAACAGAACATACCACTCTCTGATGGAAGAAGGAAAAGCAAATTGCCATCTGGCTGTCAACAGCGATGCTTTATGTCAGAAGACAATGTCATGTTTAATATAAGATAATATAGTATTTCAGGACATGTGAACCACAGATTTAACACGGAGTGACACTGACCATCAAGGATAAGAACCAAACTGTTACAGACATGGAAAAGCCTGAGGAATATTCTTCCCTTGAACCCCTTCTGGATAATCCATTAGAGAACAGATGCCGGAAAATCAAAAAGATTGGTGAATCATTGGCATTAAGTCTTGTGAAATGTCCCAGCTGTGTGAACCAGACTAATCTTTGGGCAAATCCTTCATGATGACCTTGCTGCGACCTGAAAGTTTCTTGAGCTCAGCCCCCCCTCCCACATTCTTTCCTTTTGTTTAACCACACCTTTAAGGGGGTGGGGGGTTGGAGCGGAAGGCTTTGTCCTTGATCTGCCCTGGAGATGTGACTATGACCCACATCTCTTCTTAAACATTCTTCTTTTAGGTGGTCTTAAGGGAGGTGGGGTTGTGGGAGATCTACTCCTCCTGCAGCTGCTCCCTTAATAAACTATTTCTCGACAAGCTGGACTTGTTGGCCTTTTTCTTGGGTCTTAAGGCTCCTTTGGCCTTTGGAGGTCGTTCTTCTTTTCCTTAACACTAGCTAATAATCAAAGAAGGAATCATAGAATCGAAGTATCACCATTTTGCATCCCTAATGAATTAAGGAACCTGGGCATTGATCATCTATGGCTGTTAATACCACAAAAAGAAAGATCACCAGACATTGTGCATCTCCTAATAAAAGGACAAAATATAGCCTATTAAATAGTTTTGCCAAAAAGAAGCAGAAGAGGAAGAGAAAAAAATAAACCTGAATCTAACAACTATTTTTTTTCTTGTTTAAAGATTTTATTTATTTATTCATGAGAGACACAGAGAGAGAGAGAGGCAGAGACACAGGCAGAGGGAGAAGCAGGCCCCATGCAGGGAGCCCGACATGGGACTTGATCCCAGGACCCGGGGATCAGGACCTGAGCCAAAGGTAGACGCTCAACCACTGAGGCACCCAGAGGCCCCTGAATTTAATAGCTCACTTAAGGAAATACAAGGAACAGAGGATTGTTAAAATGATACCTACCATCAAGGTTAACAGAATCCAGATTGTGGAAATTTCTACAGATGGAAGATTTACAGAAACTAAATAAAGATTGCAAGAAAAGAAAGAGATGGAGGGGAACCTTATAAATTAAAAGAAATTGAATTAAGAACAAGAAATCAGGGTGCCTGGGTGGTTCTGTCAGTTAAGTGTCTGCCTTAAGCTCAGGTCATGATCCCAGAGTACTGGCATCACTCCCCGCATTGGGCTCCCGCTCAGTGGGGAATCTGCTTTTCCCTCTGCCCCTCATCCTTGCTCATGATTTTTTTCTCTCTCTCACTCTCTCTGTCTCAAATAAATACATAAAATCTTTTAAAAAATCCCATAAGAAATCAGAGAGGCACATAAGTCAAACACATGTATGGACTATTTGGATCCTGATTCAAATAAACTACTTTGTTTTCAAAGATTTTTATTTTTATTTATATATTCATGAGAGACATAGAAGGAGAGGCAGAGACGTAGGCAGAGGGAGAAGCAGGTTCCCTGCGGGGAACCTGATGTAGGACTCGAACCCAGGACCCCAGGATCATGACCTGAGTTGAAGGCAGATACTCAACCACTGAGCCACCCAGGCGCCCCCTATTTTTTCAATTTATAAAATATCTGGTAAAATATGAACCCTGATAACATATTTGATGATTTAAGGAACTATAGTTAAGTTTTATAGATGTGATAATGAGGTTGTGGTACTATTTTTGTGAGAGTCCTTATCTTATAGAGGTACACAATGAAATAGTTACAGATGAACTGGTATGCATGATGTGTGGGATTTCCTTCCAGATAATCTGAAGAGGAGGAAGGAGTGCTGGGGAGACTATAGATGCGACATGATTGGCCATGTAGTGATTATTGTTCAAGCTGGATGCTGAGTACATCAGGCTCATTACACTATTCTACTTTGTATGTATTTGAAATTTTCTTCAATAGAAACTTCTTTGAAAGGCTCTCTATTTCTGCTGATACTTGATGTCATCCAGAAGAAGGAAACAGGACAGTCAGAGACTATCCCAGGAAGACAATGCAGGAAGAAGGAAGAGAAAGCTGCTTGGAGCAGAGGGGGTAGCCAGAGAGGAGCCTGGAAAGTCGGTCTTGGGTCTCCTTACGTTAAGGAGCTTAAACAGTTTTGAGGAGTAATAGGGGAAAATGGCGAGATTTAAAGCAAAAGAGTGACACAACCAGATTTTTACTTTAGGGAGGTCATTGAACACATGGAACAGAGGAGGGCTGGGCCAGGGAAGGCTGGAGTTAGCTAGCACTCAGTTTGGGTCCAGGTGAGGAGCTGCTGGTGGCTTGGACAAGATGATGGCTATGGGGATGGAGAGAGGTGGGCCTTGTCAAGATGACTTTAGGAGGTGGCATGGGTGAGGCCTTGTGATTGACTAAATATGGGAAAGGGGGCAAGGCGAGAGCCCCGCTCAGTAGTGAGACAGAAGGCCTACTGGGGGCAGACCCTGATCTAAGCCCTCCACATGAATGAGCTAATTTCACCTTCTCACAAACTCTTAGAAGAAAATAATGGTTGTCTCACCTGGATTCTTATAAAGCAAAGTCTAGGAAGCCAAATGCTGGTGCCTACTGCTTTGTTAGGAGGAGAGGCCACACGGAGCGGGAGAGAGGAGCACAGAGTGGAGCAGGGAAGGAGGCAGAGTTGATATAAAGGTATGTGATCCAGGGGCACCTGAGTGGCTCAGTGGTTGAGTGTCTGTGTTTGGCTCAGGTCGTGATCCCAGGATCCTGGGATGGAGTTCTGCAGGGAGCCTGCTTCTCCCTCTACCAATGTCTCTGCCCCCCTCTCTCCTGTGTCTCATGAATAAATAAATAAAACCTTAAAAAAAAAAAAGTGTGCAATCCAACTCTCTACCTCCAAAGCAGATGAATGAATGTCTTATCCCCTGGGAATATTCTTCAAGAAGGCATCTAAAATGTACCTCAGGACAGTTGGACCAGGGTAAAAAGGAGAAAGAATTTATCTACTAGCTCCTGTCTTCCATTGGAGTGTCCACCACAAAGAACTCTTCCCCCACTCCACAAACACTTCTTGGTTCCACAGCAGTAGACACCAAGCAGAGCCCTGCGGCATCTCATGTTTTGATGGCCTTGGAGAAGCCCCAGGACAGGAAGCGAGAGCATGCAGTGTGGACACAAGACCAGGGGCTATCAGACTGTGCCCAAGTGAGGCCGTTCACAGTCCATTCAGAGCTAGTTGCCACTGCAGTGGTTAGAATGAATGATAGCAGAGGCCAAGGGCATCTGAAGTCACCCCTAAGAGGTGTCCAGTGCACCATCATCACTGATATCATCATCACCACCATTATCCCCATTTTACAGGTGAGAAAACTGATGCTGAGATCACCCAGCTAGTCAATAGCAGAGCCAAGATTCAAACGTAAGCGATCTGGCTCTAAAGATTGCATTCTTGGGGATCCCTGGGTGGCTCAGCGGTTTAGCGCCTGCCTTTGGCCCAGGGCGCGGTCCTGGAGTCCCGGGATTGAGTCCCACGTTGGGCTCCCGGCATGGAGCCTGCTTCTCCCTCCTCCTGTGTCTCTGCCTCTCTCTCTCTCTCTATCATAAATAAATAAATCTTTAAAAAAAATAAAGATTGCATTCTTAGCCATTCTGACATCAACCCTTAGTATGCATAGATTCCAAAGCCTTTCAGGATGTCAGGGAAGTAGAGCCATCAAGACAGGCATGATTATTGGGAAGGAGTCAAAAGTAGGGGAAAAGGAGTGAAGAAATAAAAATCATACTGGAAGAGAGCTTTGCAATTTATAATCATTCACTCAACAAACATTTGCCAGGCCCCATTACATGTCTAGCCCTATGCTTGGTGCTGGGGAGACAGAGGTAGATTCGACACATGGTCCCCGAACTGGAGAGCTTGGATGCTGGTGGCAGGACAGACATGCATTAAGTGTTCCAGAGCGAGGCAGTCAGCATGAGAGGCAGGATACCTCATCTGTAAGATGGGGCAGCAGCAGGCTCTGCAGCGCGGGTACTTAGCATAGCGGCTGGGCGTAGTGCTCATTGTATGGCTACTGTCATTATGTGAAAGATACAGTGGAGGGGACATCCCTTTATCCTCAGGCCCCACGCTCTGGATCAGCAGCTCTGTTTCCCCACTTTGAACACAGGGTCCCAGCCACCCACACCTCCCTAGCAGATGAGCCAATGCCTGTCAGTGTCTCCTGTCTTCGGATCTTTTATTTTTTTTTAAGATTTATTTATTTATTTTAGAGACAGAAAGAAACACATGTGTGTGCAGGGGGACAGGGGAGGCAGAGGGAGAAAATCCCAAGCAGACTCCCCACCCAGCCAGGGAGCCAGACACAGGGCTCAATCTCACCATCCTGATCATGACCTGAGCCGAAATCAAGAGTCAGACACTTAACCGACTGAGCCACCCAGATGCCTCTGAATCACTTTTTTAAAAAGTAATCTCTACACCCAACATGGGGCTCAAACTCACAACCCCGACATCAAGAGTCTCATGTTATACCCACTGAGCCAGCCTGGCACCCCATGGGATCTTGACCAGAAACTGGGTCAATAGGTCAGCCCCGAAGCCCTGAAGGCCTCAGCCCACTTGGCATCTCTCTCTCTAGGGTCAGTTTGGGAAGCGGAGGTTTGTGGGCTGATGGGATACTGTCCAGAGATTTCTTCAGAAAGAAGCCAATGGGCCCAGTTTCTATGGTAACAAGAATGCCTTCCAGGGGCTGCTGAAAAGCACAAAGGCCCATCTGACTCTTACTATAGGCTAGCAACAGGGCCCAAGCTGGCCAGGAGTCTGCTTCTGTGGCTGTGTGTGTGTGGGGGGGGGGATTTATACCAGGGTAGTCAGATTAGTAACCCTCACTGTGCTAGAGACTTTGAATAGGCTCTACTGCCATGCTTAGAAATATCCCAGGTAGGGGCACCTGGGTGGCTCAGTGATTGAGTGTCTGCCTTTGGCTCAGGTCATGATCCCAGGGTCCTGGGATCAAGTCCCATATCAGGGTCCCCGCAGGGAGACTGCTTCTCCCTCTGCCTATGTCTTGGCCTCTCTCTTTCTCTCAATGTCTCTCTTGAATAAATAAATAAATAAATAAATAAATAAATAAATAAATAAATAAATAAATAAATAATCTTAAAAAAAAAAAAAGAAAAGAAATATCCCAGTTACCCATCAAACACTCAAATCCCTCTGCTTGAAACTTTCCAGGCAGAAGGTGGGAGGAAGGAACATGGGTGGTGGCAACGACCTTTGCAGCTTCTCTTGCTGGGAAACCCACCAGGAAAGCCTGGGACTGGGGAACCTGGTTCTGATCCTGAGCTCCGCCTTCAGTTGGCTCCATCCATCATGGAAACTCCCTGAGCCGCCTTGCTTTCTTTGGCAGGGTGATGGGATAGAAAAAGCACCCACTTTGGAACCAGGCCGATTTGTGTCTGAATCTAGGCTTTGGCCCTGAAGTTATTCAACAAAATTTGTTGAGTGCCCACAGAGGGCTGTCCCTGGTCTGGGTCCTGGGGTGCAGCTGTGATCAAAGCCGGCCAGCTAGCTCCCTGACCTCAAAGGCTTTAGTTTAATGAGAGCCACAGGCCACAATCAAATAATATAATGGAATGAAGAGGAGTGTGGTGTGCCATACTAGCAAGTAGAGGGTAGGGCAATGAACAAATATGACCCAGGGCAAGGGACAGAGAAGGATTCATGGTTGGGGGCATGGGGTGGGGGGGTAGAGGGAGACTATTTTAGATAATGTGTTCAGAAGGGTCTCTGGCCTGGGCAAAGCTCCTGGCCCAAATCTGAGCCTTGTTTTCCTTATCTGTGACCCACAATGAAGCATGCCCATCTCCCAAGGATGTTGTGAGGATCAAATAACACCACAAAACCTTCACCAAGCAGAGTAAATGACGCCAGAAAAAAGAACATATTTCTCAGCCAAAGACTCACCATGAGTAAGTGAAAAACAATCTAGCAAAGAAGTCCATCTAGTTTCTCATTTTATTTTATTACGAGGTCTTCTTTTTTTCTCTTGTTAAGGTTTTGGTGCATATTGAGACACTAATACTCATTAAATAAATGAAAATCTGCCAAAACCAAAACAACTCTGTGTCGGGTACTCTGTAAGTCCCTAGTAATATACTAAATTCCCTTCATTTTGAGGAGTTGGGGCTTATCTTGTGGATGTTCGAGGAGTGGCATGGTGGGAGTTGGGTTTTAGTGAAAGAACATGACAGGCACACAAAGCGACCCTGAGTCTTCCTTGAGGCAGGAGAGCATGTCACTGATGCCAAGCCAGGTTGGCCAGAAAAGTTGGCATGCCCACAAGTGAACACACACTAGGTGTGGAAAAACTAGGGTATGGGACGCCTGGGTGGCTCAGCGGTTGAGCATCTGCCTTTGGCTCAGGTCGTGATCCTGGGATCTGGGATGGAGTCCCACATTGGGCTCCCTGCAGGGAGCCTGCTTCTCCCTTTGCCTATGTCTCTGCCTCTCTCTTTCATGAATAATAATAATTAAAAATCTTTAAAAGAAAAAGGAAAACAGGGGTGCACTTTAATGAAGGGTACCCCTGAGCCTGAGCAACCTCCCCTGATGCTCCCCTAGCCTCCCTGTTGTAAAGCCAGCCTCATGCTCAGCACCAACCTATCTCCTTTCAGAAGAGACAGCACAAGCATATTCTTAAAATAACTGAGACCAATTTGGTGATAGAGACAAGGCAGGTGCAGAAAATCCAGAAGCCTCCACACCCTCTCCTACCCCATTTTTTATTCCGTAGCACTGAGCCCTGACTTTAATTTGCAAAAGAGACCTCTGGCTGCAGAGTATAGCCAAAGTGCACGTCAAAGGGGCCGTCTCGAGGTCTGAGTGTCTGTTGGGGAACTGCAGCAGAGAAGTGGTCAGGCTTCCAAATTACAGGGCTGCCAGGCTAAGTGGTGACTGGGACGGATAAAAATAATCCATGGCCAAGGTTGGGAGAACTGGGGCAGCTTCAGACATGGCCTTGGCAAGACACTGGTGGCAGGGTCACACTCCCTTCTGCATGTAGCTCTGCAGTCAAACCGGCTGCCACGAATGGGGCTGTGCGTAGTCTCCGCAGGAGGGCCAGCCCCTCTCAGGGTGGCCTCTGCACCCAGGCCCTGCCTCACCTGTTGGCCAGCCAAGAGCCACTTTTCCAGAGAGATCTAGGCAAGAAAGAAGATTTAAAATTCGAATGCTAGTTATTTCACTTTTGTCCCATCTTTGGGCCTGATTGAAAAACCAAAACAGACAAAAACTTGGAATAATATTTTGAAGCCTATTTCTGGAGCTTATAGTGTGTTCTGTTTAATCTTTCTTAAGAACCCTGGGGTTTAAAATGTTCTAGAAAGGCAGAACAGTGCACCTAGTCAACTACCATTTGTGTGAAAAATGGGCTGGGGAGGAATATACATTTGGATTACCCCTGGGAAGAATTCTCTAAAAAATGATAACATTAGTTGCCTCCAGGAAGGGGAACCAGGTGGCTGGGGCACAGGTGGATGGACAACTTTTATGTTTTTCTTTTGCTTACTGTAGAGAAAGGCTCAGAAGAGAGGGGGTGAGGAATAAGAGGGCAGGGTAAAGGGGTAGGCCTTACATCCAACAATTCCACTGCTGGGAATGTGTCCCAAGAGATTAGAGGTGAAGTGCACAAAGGTGTTTGTAAAAGGATGTTTTTTTAAAAGATTTAATTTATTTTGAGTGGGGGGCAGAGGGAGAGGGAGAAGCCGACTCCCCGCTGAACAGGGAGCCTGATGTGGGGCTCGATCCTGGGACCCAGAGATCATGACCTGAGCCAAAGGCAGACACTAAACTGACTGAACCACCCAGATGCCCTCGCAGAAGGATTTTATCCAGTATTGTCTGTATGCAGAACTGGGATTAGGAAAATACATTATATATATATATCCACGGAAAACTTTGCAGCTCTTAAAAAGGACAATGTGGACTTATAGACACTGACATAGGAAGGCATTCCCATCATTGTCAAGGGGGGAAGGCATGAAAAAAAAAAAAGTGTGGATTGTATGACCCGATTCCCATGGTAGGAAGAAGAGCTCTCTGCCATCTGACTGGGCTCCAGTGGGTGGGGTGGGGAGCTGGAAAGGAGGAAGTGAAGGAAACCATTCAGAGGGAGGACACAGGGCCTCCTCGGTGGGAGAATCAGCACAGAAACAGGAAGGAGCCTGGTGGTTCTGGGTGTGGTTCCCAGGTGGAGGGCCTTGGAGCCGGCATGGCTGGCAGGGGGCAACAATTCCGCTTGCTAGCGCTGCCATAACAAGTGGTCACCAACTTAGTGGCTTAAAACAAGGCGAAGCCAACACTGCACAGTCCTATGGGCAGAAGTCCTGCCTGGGGCTCCCTGGCTCCAATCAGGGTGGCTGCAGGCCTGCATCCTCTCCTGGGGGCCCCAGGAGAAACCATTTCCGGCCTCCAGATGCCACCCACTTTCCTTGGCTTGTGGCCTCTGCCTCCATCTTCAAAGCCAGCAGCTTCACATCTCTCTGACCCCACTTCCACGGTCACCGCTTCCTCTGACCAAAGCCAGGGAAGGTTCTCTGCTGTTCACAGCTCACATGGTGAGACAATCCAGGGTTGTCCCCCCACCTCAAGACCTATAACCTTCACCACCTCTGCCAAGCCCTTCTGCCTGTGAGGTAACGTCCACAGGGCCTGGGGGCTGCGACATGGACATCCCCGAGGGGGCACCACTCAACCAGCTACACCGCCTCCCTCAGTTCTCCTCCGTCCCACCAGCCTGGCCTCTGGTTTTATGAAGGAGAAAGAGCAGCAGATCGTTCAAAGACTGATGGAGCCCAGTGCTGGGGGCCCCTGCATGCTCATCCTCTGCACCAGGGGGCTGGAAATTGGTCCAACCTCTCAGGGGAGCAATTTGACAGCAGGTACTAAAATGTTATATCCATGAACCCCTTCCATGGAAATAACAATCCTACTTCTAGGAATGAATCACACAGAAATACAGCAAGCCTGGAAACATCAGTGAGAGGTTGATGCAAGCATGTAGTTATAGATTTAGGTATGTTTGTGGCAACCTTGTCATACCGAAAATAACATGTATATGTGTAATGGGATTCTAGGCCATGATTTAAAAGGATAAAGTAAATCTACAAATACTGACCTGAAAAAATGTCCATGATGAATTACTGAGTGAAAAAAAAATGCAGATCAATACTAACAGCATCATCCCACTTTTGAAAAGAAAGGAAGAAAATGTCTTCTGCTGTGTGCTTTCTATAGACTCACATGTAAAGCTGTGTCAACATAAACTGGGGCAGGATTTGAAGAGACTGGGCCCTAACTGGTTACTAACTGGTAACTAGTTAGAAAAGGATAGAGACAGGGGACAGGAGGGTGGGCAAAATGGAAATTGTTACTTCCTACTGCATAATGTGTAGAGTGGTGGGATTTGGGGTGACTTTTGAACCGTTTTTTCCCCGGTTTTGAGCATTAAGGAAAAACTCAGGGACACTTAGCTCAGGCCCCCATGAGCAGCTCTGAGAGGGTGTGTGTCCAGGAGGGGCAGGGGATGGGCCAGGGAGGCCCTCCTGTGGGAGCTCAGATCTTTGTCATTCTGCAGGACTGACAAAGGACTCTGGGTCCTCTATACTCTGGAGAGAGGACAGGGGAAGCCTGTTCCATGTAGGCCCTGGACTGCTCCACGGCCCCATGCAGAGTGGCCCAGGCGGTCCTAGGAGTCAAGACTCCTGGACAGGAACAGAGGATCTGTGCCCCACTCATTCTGACAGTCACTGGACTCTTTCTGCCTCAGTTTCCCTATCTTAAATGGGAATCATACGGATTACAAAGGCAATGCTGTAGAAGAGTGTATACAAGAACAACCTCACTGCATAAAAATTTACATCAACTTTAAAAACGAGATGCAGGGACGCCTGGGTGGCTCAGCGGTTGAGCATCTGCCTTTGGCTCAGGCATGATCCCAGAGTCCTGGGATCGATCCAGTGAGCCCACATTGGGCTCCTTGCGGGGAGCCTGCTTCTCCTGCCTGTGTCTCTGCCTCTCTCTCTGTGTCTCTCATAAATAAATAAATAAAATCTAAAAAAAATAAAATTAAAAAGGGATGCACACAAAGAAAAAAACAAACTGGGATATCTTCCAGAATATTCTCAGTGGTCCTCTCTCAGGAGCAGGACTAGGGGTGATATTTCTTTCCTTCTTTCCTTGTTTCCAACAATGAACATTGAATCCATGGTATTGTCACCTGCTTGACCCAAACTAAGTCATAAAGTTAATGCTTTGGGAAAAAATGTGTAAGGAGTTCAGCAAATGGGAGGCGGGGAGGGAGAGAGCAGGGGAGGGAGGAGAGTGAGCAGCCCAGCTTGCCACAGTCACGTGTCTCCCTCGCCAAGGATGGAGAGCATCTGGGCAATCTCCTCCCTCCCCAGGTGGGCGTGCCAGTAACACGCATCCCCGTGCCCCACACTCAGCAGCAAGGCCTGGCATCGAGGAGCCTGGGGCTGGGTCCTCAGGATTTTGCCTCTGAGCCTGCCCAGCTCTCCAAGATCGCTCAGGTGGTGGCCGCATGAGCACCTACTCAAGCCTGTGTCCGCAGCCACTGGCCCACTGGCAACCGGCTACGGAGCCCGAGTTGTCCTCCTGGCACACCTGCCCCACGTGGGAACAGCAGGCCCCTGAGAAGTGTGTGCTGAAGCAATGCATGGTCCCTCCCCCTCGTGCCTTCCTGAGGGGGCGATGCCACCTGCCCAGGGTCATTCAAAATCCTTCAGCCTGTGAAGGAACGGCACCCTGTCCTGAGCTGGGCCACGGGGGCTGGACTCTATGCCCCATTCAGTCCTGACACTCGAGGGGTGCACACTATTATCATCTGTTTTACAGGTGAGGCAGTTTGTCCAGAGTCATGCAGCAAGGCAGAGGCTGAGTCAGACACTCTCCCAGGTCCTCTGGCTCGGTGGTTCTTTGAACACCCCAGAAAAGGTCAGTGGTTTGCCCAAGGGCACATAGCTGGGGGCAGACCCAGTCCAGAACCAAGCCATCTCCTTCCTGACCAGAAAGTGGGCCCAGGCCCAGCAAGATGAACGGGAGTCCAGAAATCTCCACAAAATCAATTCAGAATGATGCAACAGGGTGACTTGGCTTGACTAAGAACGCGAGAAAAGGTTTAAGGGCTTGAACTGGCATCAACTCTGATCAGTCAGCAGTGCAAGGTGGCTTCTAGATGGGCTCTCGGGTTGTACTGATAGGAGCATGGCGTGCAAGGCAAAGGAGGTGGCACATGCTCTCTGGCCTTCATCTCCCGTAACACCAGGCAGGCTGGGTACAGTTCTGGACTCTACCCCTTGAGAAAGACTGTTCATAGGACCGTGCCCAGGGGGACAAAGCAACATGATAGATCAGATAAAGAGCAGTAAGTGGGACCAGGGCGTATTCAAAGGGATGTAGGGGATCCACAGGGAACTCGGTCTCTGGCTTACATAGGGATTGTTGTGGGAAAGAGTGCAGGCTGCCCAGAGGCCCGGGTGGCACCAACGGGCAGGTGGATTTCAGCTCAAAACAAGGAAGTTCTTGTCACATCAGAACAGCCCGGTGACAGGTGGGCTGCGTGAAAGGGGCTGAGTCCCTGTCACTGCAACTGATGAAGCATGGGACAGACGTCCAGCTCCTGACTCAGGTGAGGTCAACCTTCACTGACTTCCCCAACCCTGAGCAAACACCTGCTCCTCCCTGCCTTCCCAGGCCCGCTGAACCTGGCTCTGCCCTACCTGCCCCTTCCTGGCCTGTCTCCCTGTAGCTCCCTTGGCTCCACACCCTGGACTCTTTTCTCGAGGTGAAGTCCCCATGACGTAAGCTCAACCATTTTAAAATGCACCTGTCAGTGGCATTCACACCTTCAGTGTTGTACAGCTGTCACCTCTGGGTGGTTAGGGAACCCCCACACCCCTGAAGCAGACGTCTCCTGCCCTCCGCCCCCACTTTGGCAATCTGTTTTCTGCCTTCACGGATTTGCCCAGCCTGGATATTTCATAAAAATGGAATCATATAGCATGTGTCATATAGTATGTGACCTTTTGTGACTGACCTCTCACAGCATAATTTTTTTGAGGTTCATCCATGCTGTAGCAAGTACGACTGCTTCATTCCTCCTCACAGCTGATAAATATTCCAACAAAACCCACCTCCTTCAGCTCCCAGAGGGCACCATGCTTTTTCTCACCTCTACGTGTTTGCAGACTGTTCGCTCTGCCGGAAACTCTCCTTTTCCCGTGGTCACCTGGTGAACTCCTATCTGTACCTTCTTACCTTCCTTTCTTTCTTTCTTAAAAGATGTTATTTTATTTATTTATTTTTAAGGATTTTATTTATTTATTTTGGGAGGCACAGAGAAAGAGGCAGAGGGAGAAGCAGGCTCCTTGCGGGGACCCCGATGTGGGACTCGATCCCAGGGCCCCGGGATCACACCCTGAGCTGAAGGCAGCCTCTCAACCACTGATCCACTGAGGTGCCCCTAAAGATTTTATTTTTAAGTAACCTCTATGCACAATGTAGGGCTCCAACTCGCAACCCGGAGATCAAGCATCCCATGCTCCACCTGCTGAGCCAGCCAGGTGCCCCTTTAGGTTTCTTTCTTGACTCCCAGGATAAACAAGGCCCCTCTCTCATGGGGTCCTAAGAGCACCTGTTCTCCTTAACGACCCTGAAGAAACTGCTGGCTCTTCTTTTATTTAATTTGGTGGATTTTGCTGCTGGTGTATCTCCCCTGCTAGACTGGAAGCCCTATGCGGGCCTGGGGCTTTCTTGCTCATCATTGTGTCCTCCGTGACTGGTACAACCTCTGGCACTCTCCAGGTGCTCAGACATCTTTTCTTCATTAAACACGTGAGCAGATGCTTCTGTCGAGCACCTGCTAGCAACTAAAAGTTTTATATACATCGGGGGTTCCCAGAGTCAAGGCAGTAGTGGCCAAGGTTGGCATCCAATAACTTTCCAGGTTGCTGCTGCCCAATCCTGTGCCCTCCTCAGCCCCTCTGGGTTTAGGGGTCTAGGGTGTGCCTCTCCCCAGGTTGCTTATATGGAAGCCAGAGGAAATAGCTTAGCCTGCTAATTGGGGCGTTTCATGCATCACTGTGAGCAGCTCTATAAGGTCCTTTCTGAACCAGCCTGGCTCTTCCTGGTCCCCTGTGCCGGGGACCCCAGCTGGGTGTGGGGTTTTAGCGCAGGAGCCAGGGTTCCCAAGGGTTAGCCGGGGAACCGTTGTGTTCTTCTGTCCTCTTGTGGTCAGTCCTGAGATAGCAAGTGCCAGCTTCCTCACCTTCCAGATGCTGTGCGGCAACCGGTGGCCAGAGGGCAGGGTTCTCAACACTAACCCCCAACACGTCCCACACTTAACCCCAGCTTTTTAAAAAGGGAGATTATTTTTTAACAGCTTTATTGAGCTATAATTCATATGCTATAAACACTTCAGCCATTCGGAGCATGCCATCCAACATATTTTGGCATACTTCTACAGGTGAGCCACCGAAATCTAATTTTGGAGCATTTTCGGGGCTTCAAAAGAAACCCCCCATCCTGTAACTGTCACTTCTTCCATTCCCACCACCCCAGCCCCAGCCCAAGACAACCACTAATCTGCTATCTCTATAGATTTGTACCTTCTGGACATTTCCTATAAATGGTATCCAGCATATGGTGTTTTGTGACTGGCTTCTGTCACTTAGCACAATGTTTTCAAAGTTCCTCCACGGTGCAGCACGGATCAGAACTTCACTCCTCTTTATTGTAAAATCATCTCCTACCCATGGATATACCACATTTTATCTACGCATTCATAAGCTGATGAACATTCGGACTGTTTCTATTCTTGCCTATTATCAATAATGCTGTTGTGAACCTTTCTGCACAGATTCTTATGTTGGGCACATGTCTTTGTTTCTCTCGAGTATATATACCTAGGAGTGGGATTGTTTCTCTCTAGGTTTAACAATTTCAGAAACTGCCAGACTTTTCCCCACAGCAGCCGCACCATTTTACATTCCTACCCACAGTGTATGGTGAGGGTTCCAAGTTCTCCACGTCCCTGCCAATGCTTGTTACTCATTTTTTTTAAGTTTTTTTTTAAGATTTTATTTATGATAGTCACACACAGAGAGAGAGAGGCAGAGACACAGGCAGAGGGAGAAGCAGGCTCCATGCACCGGGAGCCCGACGCGGGACTCGATCCCGGGTCTCCAGGATCGCGCCCTGGGCCAAAGGCAGGCGCCAAACCGCCGCGCCACCCAGGGATCCCCTACTCATTTTTAAAAAAAAGATTTTATGTATTTATTCATGAGAGACACACACAGAGAGAGAGAGGCAAAGACACAGGCAGAGGGAGAAGCAGGCTCCCTGCTGGGAGCCTGATGCAATACTCGATCCCAGGATCTTGGGATCACGACCTGACCAAAGGCACATAGATGCTCAACCACTGAGCCACCCAGGTGCCCCAAGGAGTGGTTTTAATAGCCTTTCCATAATTGTGGGCTTTCTTCTTTGATAGTACACCAGAACTTAAGAAGTGGTAAGTTTCTTAAAGATTAGTTGCTATGTGGAATCTGAAACTACATCCATGAATATTTCATACACTTTTATTTTATTAAAGACTTATTTTTTTTTGAGAGTATGCAAGGGGGGAAGGGCAAAGGGAGAGAGAAAATCCCCAAGACGACTCCTCTCTGAGTACGAAGCCTGACCTAGGGCTCGATCCTGTGGCCCTGGGACGATCATGACCTGAGCTGAAATCAAGAGCTGCCAGCTTAACGGATTGAGCCACCCAGGTGCCCCAGTATTGTCTTATTTTAAAATCCATGGTCTATCTTGAACTGGAAATGGATCTTTAACCCAGGTATCATGCATTGATCACTTGGAAGTGTTTGGTTTGCCGAATGGCGCAGATCTTCCAAAAGATAACACATCATTAAACAATGCAAAAAAAAAATCACATTTGTTGACATCGTCACTCATCTCATCAGAAAAGTTTTAAAATATTAGCAAACTGTCAAGCCCACAGTGGTGGATACAAGTTTTCCAAATTTCTGACTTCTGCTTTACAGCTCAGATTCATCATTGACAACGAATGTGATCAATCATTTTCCTCTGAAGTGACATCTTGTTTTATTTTTCATCCTTTCCCCTATGATCCTGTTTTGTTTCTTAAATTCCACATATGAGTGAGATCATATGATAATTGTCTTTCTCTGATTGACTTATTTCCTTAGCATAATACCCTCTAGTTTCATCCGTGTTGTTGCAAATGGAAAGATTTCAGTTTTTGATGGCTGAGTAGTAGTCGGTCCAGTGTATATATATATATATAGAATATATATATACCACATGTGGAATATATATACACCACATCTTCTTTATCCATTCATCCTTCAAGGGACATCTGGGCTCTTTCCATAGTTTGGCAATTGTGGACACACTACTGCTACGAACATTGGGGTGCACGTGTCCCTTTGAATCACTATGTTTGTATCCTTTGGATAAATATACAGTTGTGCAATTGCTGATCATAGGGTAGCTCTATTTTAAGTTTCTGGGGAACCTCCATACTGTTTTCCAGAGTGGCTGCACCAGCTTGCATTCCCAACCGTGCAAGAGGGTGCCCCTTTCTCTGTTGGTCACTCTTTCAAGTAAAAATGATATTCTGTGGACCAAGAGGCTAGTTTGCTTCCAACTCAGACAAGCTCACAAGTGCGTTTCTCTACAGCTGTCCACGTAGTTATCAATCCAAGTGTTCTAGACACATGGCCAATCTCATCACACAGAATATTAAAAGTCAGGCACTCACGGGTGGAGATTGAAAGAAATTAACCATTTTTAGGGGTGCCTGGGTAGCTTAGTGGTTGAGCATCTGCCTTTGGCTCAGGGTGTGATCCTGGGTCCCGAGATTGAGTCTTGCATCAGGCTCCTGGCAGGGAGCCTGCTTCTCCCTCTGCCTGTGTCTCTGCCTCTCTCTGTGTGTCTCTCATGAATGAATGAATAAATAAAATCTTTAAAAAAGAAAAGAAATTAACCATTTTTACTGTTTCACCAAGGACACTCTTGAATGATGCTGGCATTTTTTTGTCACTGAGAGTGTATGTCTATGCAGTATACAGTGGCAACCTCCAAGTTTGGGGCCACTGCTTTGCTTCCTGCTGAGCTTTCAGCAGTTTGACCTGCCATGGCTTCTGCATCATCAAATGTCCTCGTGGTGAGAAAGGCACTCCCTTAGTACTGCCCCATAGGGTCTCAGGGATTTCATTATAAAATCTTCCATGCAGATAATCGAACTTATGTATACATATAATTTTTTTAAAAAAAGGACAGTATAGGGATCCCTGGGTGGCGCAGCGGTTTGGCGCCTGCCTTTGGCCCAGGGCGCGATCCTGGAGACCCGGGATCGAATCCCACATCGGGCTCCCGGTGCATGGAGCCTGCTTCTCCCTCTGCCTGTGTCTCTGCCTCTCTCTCTCTCTCTCTCTCTCTCTCTCTCTCTCGGTGACTATCATAAATAAATAAATAAATAAAGGACAGTATAATGCCCCAACTAACAAGTAACAGAAAAAGAAAGTCATAGTAAATGTATGTGCATCTCACCAGCAGACACGAGGTGATGCAAGGTGGCCGCCACACACTCATGCCACATCAAGCGCATCACACATGCCCCACCACAGATGCAGGTGGCTTCAAGGATCCTGTTTTGGGGACCTGAATCCCATTCGGTTAGAGCTGTGATTTTTCTGAAATGGCTAAAACTCCCAGGGGGGTTGCCTATGAAAAAAATATAGTCTCCCATTAATTTGCATCCTCAGGGTATGATTCAAAAGGTGCAAAAGACCACCTTGTATTTAAGTGTGAAATGGAGTTTTAAGTGTGAAATGGAGTTTGGACTTTTCTACTGACGTGAATATCTGAAGAGACTTTTGAAAATCAGGAGAGGACGCTGGAAACAACGTTTCTGTCTCAAGGGGGCAGCCCTGAGCAGTGCAGGGTCGGCCTTCCTGCCTAGCCCCAAATGCCTGCAGTGGGTGGGGGGATGGGGTGACTGACTGGGTGACGGCACTGAGGAGGGCACTTGACGGATGAGCATTGAGTGTTATACTGTATGTTGGCAAATCGAACTCCAATAAAAAAATATACAAAAAATAAATTTAAAACAAAACAAAACCCCCACAAATGCCTGCAGTCCCTCTCCCTCATTGCGAGGAGCCAAGAGACCTGCACGGACCCCACACTTGTCACAGGGGCTGCTTCCCTGCAGGAGCCCCTGCCTCAGATCCAACCCCAGGGCCCCCAGGACCTGCTGCTCACCCAGAGTGTCTCAGTCCTTGGAGGCTGCTGACAAAGCCCAGAGTGGGGGGCTGATGAACAGCAGAAATGTATTTCTCCCAGTACCAGAGGCTGGAAGTTCCAGATCCAGAAGCCAGCATGGTCACGTTCCAGAGAGGCCCCTCTTCCAAGATGCAGACTGTCGATGTCTCATCATAGCCTCACATGGAGAAGAAAAGCACCAGGAGGCTCTCTGAGGTCCCTTTTATAAGAGCACTGGCTCCATTCGCAAGGCCTCCACCCTGATGACAGACCTACTGCCCCAAGGTCCCACCTCCTAATGGCATCACATTAGGGGTTAGAATTTCAACATGCGAATTTGGGGTAGACAGGAACGTTGTCTATCACAGAGGGTGACTGGGGCCAGGCTGGGGCCAGGGGAGGGTCCCCCAGGGAGCAGCCTGTGACTTCAGGCTGGCTGCCTTTGGTAACCTCTGCGGCGTCACCATGGGTTGGCGCCATGGTGAGGGTGCTGGCCTGGAACTGGGTGCTTGCAGGCACATCTGCTGCACAGCATCTGTGTGACTTGATCTTCAAGAAGCTGTGGAATGTCAGGGCCTCTGACAGCCTGGACAGCCAGAGAGGTAGCAGGGAATGGAGTCCTTCCAAACTCCAGAACTATTCCTGTCCTCAGGGTGGCGTCCTCCAGGTCCAGCCTTATCTCTCCAGGGCCCTGCAGGTAGCATATTCTCTGTCTCCTCAGGGCCTTTGTACATGCTATTTCCTCTGCCCCCAAACCCTTTCCTACCTGCTGCACTAGCCTGATAACTCACCTTCCAAGTCTCACCTTAGATACCACCTCCTCTAGGAAGCCCTTCCTGAGTCAAGTGCCCTGGCAGCCCTGTAATCACCCATCAGAGCATTTATCTCTCACTCTCCCTATTCCTGGGTCTGTCTCCCCACTAGAGCTGTGAACCCACAGAGGGCAGGTCAGCTCTAGTTCTCTCCTGCATCCCCACAGGCCTGACACAGGGCTGGTGGTCATGGTTAATAATATCTGGGAACTGATGGATGACGCCAATGAATGGTGTAAACTGGAAGGTGTGGAGTGACCCCATTGCATCTGGAGGGACCAAGGGGAGAGATGCTGTGGGCAGCAGCATGCGCAGCTCAGAGAACGAGATCCTACAAATTTGGGGGACTGTGGGAGACTCAGGGGAGGGAAATGGCCCAGTGGTCTCATGCCTGGCTCCTGGCCAGTGTAAAGCAAAAGGAGCAGCAGGAAGAGCTCCCCTGAAGGAAGTAGGGTCTCTGGGGGTGGGAGATGGGGAGTTCAAGGGCCAGGGCCAGAGGAAGAGCCACATTGAGAGGGATGGTTGCAGGGGCAAGGATGTTGCTGGGGGTGGGGGCTGTAGGGGGAGAGGCAGGATTCAGGATGGGGCAGGGAACCAAGGACTCTGGGACCCAGGCCTAGACCACAGGCTTGAGGAATACCCAAAGCTGCCTTCTTCACATGAGCCCAGGGGCAGGCCTTGTTAGTATTTCTAACTCTAATATAAAATCCAGGGGCCTCAACTCCTTCATTTTAGGGATGAGTGTGAAACGGGGACCCAGGGATGGGGTGACTGGGCCAGGGAAGCCGCAGGCCCGTGGCAGGGCCTCTGAGCAGCGGGGAGAGGTGGGGACAGGGTGGAATTCAGGCCTCTGCCTCCTTCCTCTCTGGGGTGGAAGCTGCGAGGTGCCCAGTGGTCCTCAGCACTTCTGCAGGCCTCAGCCTCAGCCCCATTTGACAACCCAGGTGGGGTGGGGAGGCTTTCCCTGAGGTGTGGTGGGCAGTGCAGAGGAGCTCTGGAGAGAGTTCCTGAGGAGGGGGAGCCGCCCGGGAGGGAAGGAAGGAGGGAGGGAGGGAAGGAGGGAGGGAGGGAAGGAGAGAGGGAGGGAAGGAGGGAGGGAGGGAAGGAAGGAGGGAGGAAGGGAGGGAAGGGAGGGAAGGAGGGGGGAGGAAAGGAAGGAGGGAAGGAAGGAAGAAAGGAGGGAGGGAAGGAGGGAAGGAAGGAAGGAGGGAGGGAAGGAGGGAAGGAAGGGAGGAAGGAGGGAGGGAAGGAGGGAAGGAAGGGAGGAAGGAGGGAGGGAAGGAAGGAGGGAGGGAAGGAGGGAAGGAAGGAAGGAAGGAAGGAAGGAAGGAAGGAAGGAGAGGAAGGGAGGGAAAGGAGGAAAGGAGGAGGGAGGGAGGAAAGGAGGAGGGAGGGAGGAAGGGAGGGAAGCAGGGAGGGGGGCAGAGGCGCGCAGCTGGCGTCCGTGAGATGAGCCAGGGCTGCGGGAAGGGGCGAAGCGACCGGGCCGCGTGGGCGCGCGCTGTGGACGCGCGCAGGTGTCTGCCCCGCCGCGGGCCTCCGGGGGCCCCCCACCCCCCAACCCGGGGCCCCCCACCCCCACCCCCAGGGGCGCGGCCTGAACCTGAACGTGAAGGCCCTCCGCGCGCTTTCGGATCCTCTTTCGCTTCTCCTTCTTTGGAGAACCGACTGCGGGGTCCGCGGGGACCACCTGAAGCTGCGTTTCGAAAGAGGATGAGGATTTGGGCGTCGGGGTCTTGCGCAAGGGGCGGGGCGGGGCGTGGGGAGGGGAGGGGAGGGGAGGGGAGGGGGTGTGCTCGGAGCGAGCCGGGCCCAGGCCGGAGCTGCCGCAGAGCCTCCGCCCCCGCCCCCGCCGCCGGCCCCGAGCCCCGGAAAAGTCGGGGCAACGCTCCCTGCTGGGGGGCGGGGGGCGCCTGGCGGGGCGGGGGGCGCTCAGCCGCGCGGGGAAGCCCAGGATTTCCCGGCTCTGTTTTATTTTACAATGAAACTATTTTGGGGGGCGCCTGGGGGCTCAGCGGCTGAGCACCTGCCTTCCGCCCAGGGCGTGACCCGGGTCCTGGGATCGAGGCCCGCGTCGGGCTCCCTGCGGGGAGCCTGCTTCTCCCGCGGCGGCGTCCCTGCCCCTCTCTGTGGGTCTTCATGAATAATAAATAAAATCTTTATTTTTAAAAATTCAACCGATTAAACTTGTAAAAGTGAAATTCCAACTCTGACTTTCTTTCTTTCCTCCTTCTTGCCCAAGGTCACCAGAGAGTTCATGGGTGGGAGAGCAGGGACCCAATCCAAGCTGGCCCTCTGGCCAGTGCTGGGGTAGTAAGACAGTGGACTGCCTGGACCTCTCCCCTGCCGCCTTCTTTCTTCTTCCTCTGGACAAATTTTTCTTTCTTTCCTTTTCTTTCTTTCTTTTTTTCTCTCCTTTCTCTTTTTCTGCTGGTGTCTCTTTTAACAGATATTTCCTGAGGACCTGTCATGTGCTACGGGATGTTCTGGGCCCAAGGATGTGTCACTGAACAGACATGGTTCCTGCTTCTGCGAAATCACTGTGTAGTGAAGGCAAGTTGACAAATAAGTGGGAAAACAAGTGCATAACTATTAATTGTAGTAAGGATTCTGAAGGTTTGGTGTGCATCATATTTTTTTGCATGCAAATCCATACAATTGTCTATATTGCACATGCGTAGCCTTTTTATTTTTCATTTCTTTAAAGATTTTATTTATTTTTAGAGAGAGAGAGAGAGAGAGAGAGAGAGAGAGCATGCATAATTCAGGGGAGGGGCAAAGGGCGAGGGAGAAAGAATCTCCAGCTGAGCACAGATCCCAAAGTGGGGCTAGATCCTACCAGCCCGAGATCATGACCTGAGCTGAAATCAAGAGTCCTCCACTTAACTGACGGAACCACCCAGGTGCCCCATATGTAGGCTTTTTAAAAAACACAAGGATCATATTACAATACATGCTGTTCAGTATTTGTCTTTCTTACTTAAAAATGCATGGTGGGAAATGTTCCCAATTGGCAGGCACATGCAGGCTACCTTGTTATTTTTGGTGGCAGCATACTATTCTGACGTAGAATTGTGGGGCTGCTATATTAAGGACTTGCCACAGATTCTTGGAGTTCCTGGGGTCCTAGGATTGGCCTCGGGGATGGCTGGAGAGGGCACTGAGTGGGGTTTGTGGTCTGCCTCTCTTTAGCCAGCGCAGCCCTCCTTTGATATGTATCCTCCACCCTGGTTTCATATAAGTCACCTGAAAGCTTTTTAAAGCATTGAATCAGGGGGATCCCTGGGTGGCTCAGCGGTTTAGCACCTGCCTTCCGCCCAGGGCATGATCCTGGAGACCCAGGATGGAATCCCACATCCGGCTCCCTGTAGGGAGCCTGCTTCTACCTCTGCCTGTGTCTCCGCCTCTCTCTCTGTGTGTCCCTTCCTCTCTCTCTCTGTGTCCCTCATGAATAAATAAATAAAAATAATAATTAAAAAAATAAAAAAATAAAGCATTGAATCAGGATCTCTAGGGTGGGCTTGGGGAATGCATGTATTTTTTTTTTTTTTAATGAGTTCCTCAGATCTGTCTAAAGTACCACCAGGACTGAGAAGCGCTGTGCTATCGTGGGGTGGGTTTGGGGGTGGTCCACATGAAGATTTTGAAAGCCAGTGACCTCAAAGAGGACATGGAGTCCTCACAGCGGGTTAGGAGCAAAGCAGCGCTGGGGTTGGAAGTCTTGCTGCCCACTCCAGGGCTCTTCCCTCTCAGATCACCTTTTCTGCAAATTTCCAGTGTATTTGCAAATTTCCCTGTCTTTGGATTCAGAGATCACAGGTAAAGACAATATGTTTTCTTCCTTCTTTTTAATTAAGATTTACATTGCTGGGATCCCTGGGTGGCGCAGCGGTTTGGCGCCTGCCTTTGGCCCAGGGCGCGATTCTGGAGACCCCGGATCGAATCCCACGTCGGGCTCCCGGTGCATGGAGCCTGCTTCTCCCTCTGCCTGTCTCTGCCTCTTTCTCTCTCTCTGTGTGTGACTATCATAAAATAAATAAAAATTAAAAAAAAAAGATTTACATTGCTATTCCAAATATTAAGGCAATAAAGTTCTAATAAAAATAAAAAGATGTACATGGGTAGGCAATTCACAAAAGTAATCCAAAAGACCCGTTAACACGTGAAAAGGAACCCCAAGATAAAGACGCACAATTTATTTATTTATTTTTTTAAGACGCACAATTTAAACCAAAGATGATACGTCCTCCCACCCATACCATTGGCAAAGATGAAATGCTTAATGCTACAAAAACGTGGGGAAGTGGGCACTCCCCTGAAAATCATACCCATCCAATCATCTAGAGGGGATTTGGTAATACAGATTAAAAACATTAAAAAAAATACATTCTGTTTGCTCTAGCAATTCTACTTCTAGGAAAAATGCATGTGCTAAGATACATGTAAAATATGTTATTTGTTACTCTTAAAATAATTGGAAAGAGCAAAAAGATCCAAAAATAAATTATTCTGCATCCCACTGTGGAACAATAAACAGCCATCAAAAAGGATGCATCTGAGGGTGCTTGGCTGGCTCAGTTGGTGGAGCATGTGACTCTTGATCTTGAGGATGTGAGCTCAAGGCCCACTTTGCTCATAGAGTCTACTTTTTAAAAAAAAAGGTTGAAAAAAAGGATGAGTCTGACCTATGGATGTTGACATGGAGAAATGGATATATTGATAATCAAGCTTCAAAATGGTGTTTGGATATGGTCTAATTTTTGCATAAAATTAAATATATGTGTATATTTGCATATGTACACATATTCATGTATATGTGTGTATATAGGTGTGTATGTATGATTGTGTACATATGTGTGTATGAATATATGTGTGTATGTGTAGACGTGTGTATGTATATGTATGATTCCGTGTGTGTATGTGACTAAGAGGATACTAACACTGGTTATTTCTGAGCAGTAGAATTACAGAGTTCTTTTGCTTTGTACTTTCATACATATCTATATTGTTAAAAAAATTTTACCCACAGAATGTATAATTTTATAATAAAAAATGTTTAAAATATTTTCTTTTAAAAACACAAGGAATACATAGTTATTAGAGAAAATTCAGAAAAATAGAATAAATAACCCAAGTTCCCTTTGGTTTTATCCCACAAAACCTATGGCAGGACCACTTTAGCTCATTTGCTTCTGTTTTTTTTCCCCATGTCTTTTTAGATAGCTGTTGTCATTTGGCATTAAAAATTTCACATCCCATTTTTTTTTCCGCCTTGCATTTTAATGTAAGCACATGCCCCACCATGAAAAACCCTTCTCAAACGGCACCGTTGGTGGCTGTGTAATATTCTATGACTGTCTCGCCGATGTTCCTTATCATTTTCTTCCTGTCGGACATTTGGGTCATCTCAGACTTTCTGCTGTTATGACTAATGCTGTAATGGGCATCTTTGTCATAATGTTTTTCTAAAGCTTCTAGGCTTAGGGTCAGTTCCCAGCAGTTGAATTAGTGGGCTGAAGGGAAGGAACACTTTTTAAGTCCTTGGTACTCATTGCCAAATTGCTCTTTGAGAGGGTGGACCTGTATCCCCTACACCAGCCATGCACGGGGCCCACTCTTGAGAGGCAATTTTCTATATTATTTTCAAATAAGACTGTTTCCTTTTCTGAATCTTTGCCCCACAAACAGTCATTTTTCCCCTACCCCTGTCCTCCCTCCCTATGGTTTAGTGGACAAAGCAGGGTACCATGGGTTTAAATCACGACTGACTCTGTGACTAGCTATGTGACTTGGGGAAGTCACTTGCCCTCCCTGGGCCTCCATATTCTTCCTCTAGTTCCTGTCTTCCTTCCCATGTGGCTGGAAAGATAAAGCACCTGACCTTGGAGAGTGTTACTCTCTTTCTTCTCTGGGACAGCACCAAACCTTGTCCTCCAGGGATCTGGCAAGAAAGGCTCTCCTGGTTTGTGAAGGATATGTCCTGCTGCCTTTCCCAGAACCAAAGCAATTGCTCTCCTTCAGGCCTTCCTCTCCTGGGAGAGAGCAGGGACGTGTTGGCTCCCAGGCAGCTTTGTCTTTCTCTTTCTTGTAAACCAGTATAGAGAAACTGCAAGTGACCTTCTTCCTCCTTGGCCTACCTGGAGACTGAAAGGTTCCTACTGAAGATTCAGGGTAAAAAGCACCAGAATCCCTGAATGTATTTACTTGTTGAGACATGTTTGCATTCATTAGACCATTCATTTAGTCACACATCCCACTAGGGTTAATGGAGGCCTCCTCCTGGGTGCCTGCCTTGCTGCACTCTGAGAAATACCGAGGCCTCTGCCCTGTAAAGTGACATGTTGAGGGAAGCAGGGTGGGACTATCACAGGCTTCCGATGGCCCGTTCCATCAAGTTTGGACTGCTTCAGCCTGCAGAGCTCTGAATGATCAAGTCCACCTCTATCAGATAGCTGGTGTTCCTGGAACCTCTGCTTGGAAGGCTTCCATGTTCTGCCCTCTTGGCCAGACTGTTGCTTATCCATGGGTCCCAGCTTAGCTCTACCTTCTCCCAGAAGCCTTCTAGGACTGTCCAGCTTCAGACTGAGCAGCCCCCATGTGTTTCCAAGGCAGCCCCTCCTTTTAAATCTGATCACACATTCTATGACCTTCTCTTGTTAGTCATCCCATCTGACTATAACCTCTTGAGGGCAGAGATTATATCTCTCTTACTGAACCTTGTATCTATTTTATCCAAAACAATGTTCTGCATACAGTAGGCACTCAAAAAATATTTGGGGGAGATAAGTGTATAGAGAACCACGGCAATGTGAAGTGAAACTCTCTAAAAGGTATGGCTCTCCAGCATGCTGTGGAAGCCCAATGGTGCTGAAAGAAGTGGGATGTGAATTGGCTTCACAGAGTGAGAGGAATCAGATGAGCAGATGGGGAGGAAAGGCATTCCAGGTTTAAAAAAAAAAATTGGCACAAGCAGAGACAAGATGGCGGCATAGCATAGTAGGTGTGAGGTTATCTGGTTGGCTGGGTGGAGGACTTTGACAGGGAGTGCGTAAGAAAGGTGGGCATTGCAGACTGTGGGCACAGAGGCAGAAAGTGAGGGGGGCACTCTGGAGAGCAGTGAGAGATGCGGGGAGACGAATTGAGTGTTGACTGCCAGGGAGCTGGTTTGGCTCTGGTCCTATGAGCAGTAGAGAGACAGCAAGAATTACTGAGCAAAAAGTAGCAGCAGAGTGCAGTGGTATGTGGTATGATGGGCCCAGCTCTGTACAATGAGCCTGAAGACCTGGGTTCAACTCCATTTCCACCTCGCTTTCTGGCCCGGCAAATCTTTTTCATTGCCCCAAGACTCATTTATTCAACAAAAAATGTTGAGCTCCTTCATACCAGACACTGTTCTGGGCTCTTGGAATTCAGTGACAGTGAGGGTGGACCCAGTCTCTGTTCTCACAGATCCTTCCATTTTTCACAACTGGAAAGCCTGCAGGGAAAACTATGCCATGAGTCTGGATGATGACTAATAAAATTTTCCCTAATGTCTGCTAAAAAAAAGGGGGGGGGGGCACCTGGGTGGCTCAGTTGGTTAAGCACCTGCCTTTGGCTCATGTCATGATTTCAGGGTTCTGGTGTCATTGGGCTCCCTGCTTGGTGGGGAGTCTTCTTCTCTTTCTACTCTGCCCCTCCCCTCTGCTGGTGCTCTCTCATGCTCTTTCTCTCAAATAAATAAATAAAATCTTAAAAAAAAAAAAGAAAAAGAAGACTGTATGGTCTTGGTAGTATCAGATGGGATAGCTTATGTGAAGCCATTTGTGATGGCTGTAGGAAATGATAATGAAGATGACGGTGGCCTCTGAGATTTAGGGAGTCCCCGAAAATGGAGTGGGGGATGGACGGGGCAGAGAGAATGTAGAAGAAGGTCATCTCTTGGTCCCTTTGGGACTTGAGCGAGAATCTCTTGAAGGCAGGGCTCCGCTATGCCTTCCTCTCAGCAAAGGAGGTGGAAGATATGATTTTCTGTGTCAACACCAGCCCACTGATGTCTCCCAGCCCAGGAAGAAGGCCTAGCTTGTTTCTCAGTGAGTCCTTTTGTCTCTAAACCCAGATCAAGTGTTTTAGAGATATGGAGAGAACAATGAGGATTGTTCCCAAAGGAAGCACAGCTTTGGGCAGAGATTGGCTTCCTTCTGGCCACATTAGGACCCACCCTAGGTCCCTTCCAGAACTTCACTGGGCAAGGCCTGGCTTCCTAGGGAGTCAACCACCCCCAAGGCCTTTCAGGGATAGTAACACATCTGCTGCCCAAACTGGATACAAATTATCCCACTTCACCTCTGTCTTTATACAGCCCCGTCCCCAAAGGCCTTTGTTCCATCCTATTAAAAACCTGGAGGTGAGAGTGCTTACCTGGGGACCAGGGAAGGGTGAGATGTCAAGTTGCCTGGAGCTGATGGTGGGCACAGAGTTATAGGAGATGTGTATTTGTCTTCCTTACATTTTTCTTGTATTTTCCAAAATTTGTTTCCAATTGGAGTATGCTTTTGAGAATTATTTAAAAACTACATTTTTCTTTGACAAGATGTATAAATAAATGAGTGAAAAATTAAAATATAAAGGGGATGGATTGTTTCCACATCATGGAGGCTGAGATTTGGGGCTCAGTGCCTGGCACATAGTAGAGGCTCAAAGTGTTGGTTGAATGAGTGGCAGGTTGGGCCCCTCCTTTCTCACCACCACCCATTGGTCCCTGGAGCATTTACTGAGGAGTACCATGCTCTAGGAGCTTGGGATCCAGGCATGCCTGGGTTCCCAGGCTGGAGGGGGAGGCAGCTGGTACAGGCATTGGAGCCCAACCCAGGTTGTCCCATGCATCATGGGGGATGTGGTCTCCTGCGGAACTGAGGAAGGTCTTAAAAAATTGGGTAATGGGTACGCCTGGGTGGCTCAGAGGTTGAGCGTCTGCCTTTGGCTCAGGGCATGATCCCAGGGTTCCAGGACTGAGTCCCACATCGGGCTTCCTTCAGGGAGCCTGCTTCTTCCTCTGCCTATGTCTCTACCTCTCTGTGTGTCTCCCATGAATAAGTAAATAAAATCTTAAAAAAATAAAAACTGGGTAATGCTGGAGCTGGATCATGAAGGATGGGTAAGGAGCTTGTTGGACTGGGGAGAGAGTGCAAGCATTCCAGGCCATGGACCCATATCCTTTTGCTCCTTCATTTATTTACTTGCTCATTCTTCACATAATGCTTGTCTGTGGTCCCAAACTGTCACTGCCTCTGTATCTGGAGAATGTTTCCAGAGCACCTACTATGTGCCAGGTCCTGACCCAGTGGCTGGAGATATGGCAAGATTGTCTCTGCCTCCATCATACTTATATTCAAACAGGCTGGCAGAAAGTAAACCTATGCTACAACTCCAAAGATAAGGCCGAGAGGAAAGTGCTGACAGGTGACAGGTGAGGGTGGAAGCCATTCTGGTTGAGGTCATAGGGGAGCAGACTCCAGAATGAGTATCTGGGGGAGGAATGCTCTAGGCTGAGAGAAGAACAAAGGGCAACTCCCTCCCAGGTGGGAATGAGCTGGGTGTGTTGGAGGAGTAACAGCAGCAAAAAGCCACTGGAGAATTTTGATCAGGGAGACAGTAAGGGCTGATGGATGTCTTAAAATATTGTTTTGATGAGCACTGGGTGTTATGCTATATGTTGGCAAATTGAACTCCAATAAAAAAATAAAAACAAAAAAAGCAAAAGCCAAAACTCTCCAAATGATGCCAGTTAGTATGTTCAGCTTATGCAAATTAATCATGTTTATACCTATAATACATGCATTTTCCATTATGTGTATTATGCTTCAATAAAAAGGTTTTTTTTTAACTCAAAAAAAAAAGATTGTTTTAACAAGGCAATGATCACACTTTTCCCCAAGAGGCACTCTTTATTTATTTATTTGTTTATTTTAAAATTTTTTTCCAACAGGCACTCTTTAAAACATATTTGAAAGATGTGCCTGGCTGGCTCAGTCAGAAAAACATTCAACTCCTAATCTCAGGGTTGTGAATTCAAGCCCCACGTTGGGCATAGAGTTTTAAAAAAAACACTGAGGGATCCCTGGGTGGCGCAGCGGCTTGGTGCCTGCCTTTGGCCCAGGGCGCGATCCTGGAGACCTGGGATTGAATCCCATGTCAGGCTCCCTGCATGGGGCCTGCTTCTCCCTCTGCCTGTGTCTCTGCCTCTCTCTCTCTCTGTGTAACTATCATGAATAAATAAATAAAATCTTTAAAAAAAAAACACTGAAATTTTTTATACCATAAATTTTAAAAATTTAAACTTGCAAATGATGCATTTTGTCACTTGCTATATGTTATAGATTTCTTTTTGGTAGATATTTTTAAAATATTGTTTCACCCAACTTTGGGGCTCCAGATATAACTCCTTTGACTTAAGAAGAACGTCTACCCTCAACATGCCGTCACTGCAGTCAGCCAAGACAGACTTGCTTTCCATCAGAAAGCCTCTGACTTTATTTATTATTTTTATTATTTTTCACTTAAATTTGTTCTTTAACTCACTTGCCATCTAAGCAACACAGTACAAATAACTAAAGAGCCACAATGCAAATTTCTCATAGATGTACAACAGATAATGTAATCCTACCAGTGATCTGGATCTAAATGTCTAATAGTCCTGGAGGAAAAATATAATGAGCACTCCTTTAACAAGCTTTTTTGTTTAAATTATCTTTGGAAGGGCAGCCCCGGTGGTGCAGCCCGCCTGCAGCCTGGGGTGTGATCCTGGGGACCCGGGATCGAGTCCTGCATCGGGCTCCCTGCATGGAGCCTGCTTCTTCCTCTGCCTGTGTCTCTGCCTCTCTCTCTGTGTCTATGAATAAATAAATAAAATCTTTTAAAAAATTATCTTTGGAAGTGTAAAAACTGCTGTTATAACTAACTCCTAAACATTTATGACTTACCTGTGACATTCAGGGGAGCATTTGAATTGCATCATATGATTTATCCTTACTAAAAACTTTCCACACCTAAAGATAACTTATGAATCAAAATTATTTTCCTTCTAAGCAAGTAACAGGTTGGCCCCAACTAATGGTCACTGAAATTTTTTTAAAAATTTTTTTTAATTTATTTATTTATGATAGTCACAGAGAGAGAGAGAGAGAGGCAGAGACACAGGCAGAGGGAGAAGCAGGCTCCATGCAGGGAGCCCGACATGGGACTCGATCCCGGGTCTCCAGGATCGCACCCTGAGCCAAAGGCAGGTGCCAAACCGCTGCGCCACCCAGGGATCCCTGGTCACTGAAATTTTTAAAGCTCAAATACTGACTTCACTTTTTGTTTATTTAATTTTTCTTTAAAGATTTTATTTATTTACTCATGAGACACACAGAGAGAGGCAGAGACATAGGCAGAGGGAGAAGCAGGGTGCCTGTAGGGAACCTGAGAGGAGACTCAATCCCAGGACCTCAGGATCACCCCCTGAGCCAAAGGTAGATGCTCAACCACTGACCCATCCGGTGCCCCTAACTTCACTTTTTAAAATTCTAATAAGCATGTGTGCCCATGACGGCCTCTTTGCTTCTGAGCTCTGAAGTTGAGAAATTGCAGAGGGCTTGTGGGGCCCTTATTTCTGCCCTGGTTGGTGTGCTGAAGGACCCAGGCTCTGCCTCCAGGTGCCTTCTCAAACTGCCCTTTGTTGCATGGGGCAGTGCTCCACAAAGGATGTGGTTGGGTGGAGGGTAAGGAGTGGGAGAAGGATACCCAGGAACGGGGACTTGAGAAAGCAAGATAGGTGGGCCTCAGCTGAGTGGATATTCCTGCATATACTGGGGTCATGGGTACAGATGCTTTAAGAGACTTTTGTGACCTCTACACAGAGGCACCCACATTCCTGGCATGGAGGGTGGAGAGCAGGGGGACAGGGGAGGGAGCTGGGAGCCTGCCAAGGCTACTGAGACCATTCTGTGAGGGCGAGGTGGGACCAGGGTAGTACCAGTGGAAGTGGTGAGAGGTGGTTGAGTTCAGGAAATATTAGGCTTCCTCCAGATAGTAGAGCCTGGAACACTTCTTTGGAAATGTGACTGATCCCGGGCCTGGTAGAAGGAGCAGAGACCTAGGAACTTAAGGCCCAATCCCACCACTAAGCCACTGTGTGACCTTGACACTTGACAAGTCACTGACCCTCACTGGGGATTATTTGTCAAGTTAGCCCAGCCTTGCCTAATTGTCAGGAAGCTGTAAACCTGGAATTGAGGCGGGGATGGGCTTCAGGAGGGCAGGCACACTGGGTTCCTGAGACATCACCATCCAGACTCAGCCTCAGGCTAACCCTGCTTCATACCTTCAAGGCTTAGGGTCTCAAAGACCCAAGGTACTGAGCACCAGTGACTCAGGACCTCAGCTAGGCTGTCACTCCTGATACTCTCTGAGCATCCCACAGCCCAAGCTTACTACTCAAGCTTACCACTCAAAGGCATTTCCTTAATCAGAAATATTGCTCAATTATGATCTGAATGGTCCAATTCATAGATCAGAGGTGAGGCAGAAAGGAAAAGAACAGTCAACAGGCCCCAGGAGCCCTGGCTCAGCTCTGCTCAACCTGTTCTTCCTCACAGAAGCACCTCTGGCCTCAGTTTCCCCTCTTGAGGCCCGGCTGTGGGCCAGGCTGACCTCTGAAGGCATGTTGCTGAGATTCTAATGGGAAGAGTTTAGACCCACGAGGTAACCAAAGCCCTACAATGTGCAGAGCCTGGCTGCCCACAGGGACTGCAGATCAGATCACCCCCCCCCCGCCCACACACACACACACACACACACACACACACACACACACACACACTAAGACAGATACCAGTCCAGGGTAAGGAACAATTTTCAAAACCCAGAGGTAGCCAGAGTATTGGCAAGCTTCCAGGTAGGCGTGTGTGTTGTGGCCTCGAGGGAAATTCAAGTAGGAGGGGATCTGAGTGGCATAGTCCATAAGGGGCTGAGAATTGGGATTCTAGGTCTGAATCCCTTATCTTCTGGGGTGTGACCTTGGGCAAGGCTCTCAAGCTCTCCAAGCCGCTGGTTCCCCATTGGTACAAGAAGGGCAATAATCTAGATTGGTCTAGAGATCTCAAAGTGCCCTTTCAGCTTTGATAGTTTCTGTTCTACTTTCCTGGGTCACGTGATTGTGTGCACTCCCTGCTGGGACAGAGTTTTTTCCAGGACAGAGACTTCAGTTTTTCTTTCCCATCAGGTGTGGGATCCCTTGCCCAGCGGGACCTTAACCCCTATATTGACTGACCCTCGAATGCACCATAAAGCCTGGGACTCTAGATCTCTGGGGAGACCAGATATTCCCAAGTACTCTCAAAGTGTCCTGGTCAGGATGATACATCAGAAACATCCCCGTGGGTGGTAGGACCCACCCACAGCTCACCTTTGAAGGCCCAAAGAAGGCTAGACTCCAGTGTCATCCTGAATGGGGAAGGGAAATTGAGAGTAATGCCAGATTCCATGGTGACTCATGGGGCACCCATCCCCCAACACACCTGTGGGCCCTGACCTGCCCGTGCAAAGCCTTTTCCAGAAATACCAGCTGTGACCGGCCTAGGCACATGGCAGCTTCCCACCTTGATAGTATCTATAAACTTCCTTATCCAAACTTGATAAGCACTCCTCTTTCCTTGGGCATGGTTCCTTAGGCTCTAGAGATTAAATGAAATCCCAAATTAATTTTTTTTAAAGATTTTATTTATCTATTCATGAGACACAGAGAGAGAGAGAGAGAGAGAGAGAGAGAGAGAGGCAGAGACAGAAGCAGGCTCCATGCCGGGAACCTGACATGGGACTCAATCCCCGGTCTCCAGGATCAGGCCCTGGGCTGAAGGGCCTCAAATTAATTTTTTAGCAGACTCAGGGTACCTGGGTGGCTCAGTGGTTACGCATCTGCCTTCGGCTCAAATCATAGTCCCGGAGTCCCAGGACCGAGTCCCACATCGGGCTCCCTGCAGGGAGCCTGTCTTGCCCTCTGCCTGTGTCTCTGCCTGTTTCTGTGTCTCTCATGAATAAATAAATAAAATCTTTAAAAAAAATTTTTTAGCAGATTAGATCCAAGGCAAAGGCCAAAGCCCTGGAAAAAGAACTGTCCCGGGAGTCAGGAAACTAGGGTTCTGCCTCTAGTTGAACAAGTGACTTCACTTGTTCCTCTGGACCTCAGTTTCTCCTTCTGTACAAGAAGACCATTGCCCTAGGGGGATCTCTGAGGAATTGTAAATTCTATCTTAACTGGTTTTTGTGCCTTGGGGCAAGTTCTCCTCAGCCTGCAGTGTGCTTGATACAAGCAACCTCTCCCACCTGCCTGTCCCCCTCCCAGCCCCCTGCTCCCCGACCCTTCCCTCAGTCCAAGGCTCTACCTAGCCTTTTGCTGATGGCCAGAAGCCAGAAACCCAAGGGAATCATAGTTTTGATTGTCTCTCATTTTCTGGAAGTGGTGACACTAGGCCAATATCTGTGGCTCAGCATATGACCCCAGGCCTGCTCAGTAGCCCACATGCAGACAGTTTTATGAAAGTTGAGCCCTATGACCAGCTTCCTACCCAAGCATGTGACCCAGACAGCTGCAGGCTGGGCTGACAGTGAAGTTCCTCAAGGCTGTAACCCCACGTGGGGGCCTGGAGGCCCAGGGTGAAGGTGACAAGGGCCCAGGAGGGACTGTTTGCTCCAGGAGGGTAGGAACTAACCCTTCCTGTCCCCTTAAGTGAGGCCTCACTTAAAGTGAGTGAAGGTCCCTTCCTTTTCTATAGTTCTCAGGAGATGAGGTTTTTATAAAGCTGTAGAGGAAAAAGATTTTTACTACTGTTGCAGGATTTCTTCTCCTTAAGTGACAGTGGCTCTTGGTCACGCCACTTGGAAGAATGAAGAGGTGGACCAGACGAAGGGTGATGGGCAGCAGAGCAACGTTTATTGAGCAATAGTACAAAGCTCTTGAGGAGGGAGGGGACCCGAGAGGGTTGCCACGGGAGTTTCTAAGTCTAGGGTTTTTTTGGGCTTTTGCTGGTGGGCTGTTTTCATCTGATTAACCCTCCAGGTGCATGTCACCCAATCGGGTTTTTGTCATCTGCCTAAGGCGTGGGAAAGAGTGGAGGGCTCCTTCTAGGGTCGTCTAAAATCCTTTAAAGGGTGGTTTCCGGGACACCTGGGTGGCTCAACAGTTTAGCGCTGCCTTCAGCCCAGGGTGTGATCCTGGAGACCCGGAATCGAGTCCCACATCGGGCTCCCTGCATGGAGCCTGCTTCTCCCTCTGCCCGTGTCTCTGCCTCTCTCTCTCTCTTTCTGTATCTCTCATGAATAAATAAATAATATATATATATATATATTTTTTTTTTTTTTAAAAAGGGTGGTTTCCCCTTGGGGTGGGGGGCTTGAACTTGCCTGCCTTTCTTCTGACTATCCTTCATCACTTTTTTGTGCCTTTCCACATTTTCTCGACTACCAACCGTGAAGGTATACTGCTTTGGTAATCAGGGAAGAAAGCCCATTATTATTTTTTAGTACTATTCCTGAAGCCATCAGCACCCGCCGCTGTGCTCATTTCAGGATTTTTTCTAGGGAGCCCAGTGCTGGGTGGTGGAAAGGACTTGGGCTGGAGGGTTGGACAGACCTGGGCCGGAAGCCTGGCACCATCATTTCCTTACTGCATGTCCTTGGACAAGTCATGTAAATTTTCTGCACCCCAGGTTCCTTCTAAAACAGGAATTGGGGCACCTGGGTGGCTCAGTCAGGTAAGTGACTCTTGATTTTATTTCAGGTCTTTCAGGTCATGCTCTCAGGGTTCTGAGATGGAGCCCTAGGTCAGGCTCTATACTCACTGGGGAGTCTGCTGGAGATTCTCCGTCTTCCTCTCCTCCTTCCCCACATCTCCCCTCAAATAAATACATAAATCTTAAACAAATAAAATGAGAATAATAATAGCAGTCAATCCAGGGCACCTGGGTGGCTCAGTGGTTGAGTGTCTGCCTTCACCCCAGGGCGTGATCCTCGAGTCTTGGGATCAAGTCCCACATCTGGCTCCTCGCAGGGACCCTGCTTCTCCCTCTGCCTGTGTTTCTGCCTCTGTGTGTGTGTGTCTCTTATGAATAAATAAATAAAATCTTTACAAAAAAAATAATAGCAATCAATCCTAATGTACATTTAGCAGGTGCCAGTCACTATTCTAATCACATTACATGTATTTACTCATTTGATCCTCACAGCTCTATAAGGAAGTCACTAGCATCAGCTCCATTTTACAAATGAGGAAATGGAGCAGGGAGCTTCACTATCTTGCCCAGGTCATGCGCTAGTTCATGGTGGAGCTGGGTTGAGCCCAGGCTGTCCAGCCTCAGGGCCTTGGAGGATGCCGATCTCTCAGCCTCATGGGCTTGCAGACCAGGGAGTTAGGTGGAGTGTGCAGAGGGCTCAGAGCCCCACACATGGTAAGGTCACAGGCCCTCCTCTCACTCTTCCCAGGGTCAGAGAGAATCCATGTGAATGTTTAGTCTCACGGGGATTTCCTACTACCGGGGGAGCACTGGTCTGAGCCACCTCATCACTGCAGGGGTCAGGGCCTGAATGGGGCCTGGACAGCCTGCACCCCAGCCCCTCACTGTTCCAGTGGTGATGGCAACAGCACAGCCAGGGAGGTGCAGCTCCTTGCCCAAGGTCCTGCAGCTCAGTCATGATGAAGGGGAAGCAGGAACCAGGGCTCCTGACCTCTATCATGGTGCTTTCTCTGGGCCACAGCTTTCTAGGCCAGGAAAAGCCACTTGGGGAAGCAGGGAGTAGGCTCCCAGCATCTTGAGTCTGGCTTTAGTCAGATACCCTCTTACCACCTACTGGGCTGGCTGGGATAGGGGGTGGGGGGAGCTGCAGGAGCACCTGCCATCTGTAGACAGAGCAGAGGAAGCTCGAAAGCATGCTCATCACTCATCAGCAGCTGGAAGGGGAGGGCTGGTGACAGTGGACTAGGGCACCTCTCCTTCCCTGGGCATTGACATCCCCAGCCACTCCAGCCACTGCAGGCCTCTAGCCCTGCCACCAGCACAGGGGTGAGGTGACCATGGTGATGGGGCTGTGGAGTGGTTACATCTGGGGGGAGGGGATCGAAAATTGTGGGACAGATACTGGCCCATCTGTAGGGGGAAGGGAGTGGAGGACAACATGCAGGCTCTGGGGTAGGTTCCCCTCTCTCTTTCCACACTTGAGGAAGCCCCTTCCTCTGACTCTTAATAAATAATAAGGAAGTAAAACCCCACACCATCCCCCACATGTAACATCCTCCTGCTCCTAGTTCTGTTTGCACTGTGCTGATGCGGGGCCAGGCCGGTTTGGGGTGCTTCCGGTTTGGGGTGCTTCACGCGCCCCATCTCATCCCATTCTCACAGCAGCCCTGTCACACAACTGCACCCATTGTCCTCATTTTCTGGATAAGGACACTGTGGCTTGACAACTTGTCCAGGCTCCCACGGTTGGTACAGCAAATGATGGAGCTGGGACTTGGACCCTGGTGTCTCTTCCCCTGGACATTTTAGGGCCAAGATTGTTTAGGCATTTTTTTTTCCTTTTAAAGGAGAACATTTTCTAAAAAACAGCTTTAAGATATAATTCACATAGTAATGGTTATAACTCACTGCCTTGCAGTACATGCACAGAGCGACGCTCTTATCAGCACCATGAACTCTAGAACAATTTCAGGACAGCGTTACTCACCAAAGTGTTCCCACCTCTCCCTCTGTAGATTTGCTTATCCTGGACATTTTCCTATAAATGAGCCATATAATGTGTATGGTTTTTTTTTTTTACTGGTTTCTTTCCCTTGGCATAATGTTTTCTAAGTTCATTCATGTTGCAGTACATTGTAGTGGACATTTGGGTCATTCTCATTTGGGGACGACTATGAATAATGCTGCATGTACAAGTTTTTGTGTGGATGTAGGTTTTCAATTCCCACAGGTGTATACCTAGGATCACACAGCAACTCTATGTGTAAGCTTGCAAGGAACTGCCAACCTGTCTTCCACAGTGGCCATACCACTTTACGTTCCCACCAGCAGTGTAAGAGGGTTCTGGAATTCCCCAACACTGGTTACTGTCTTTTTGATGTTATGGACACCCTAGTGAGCGTGTAGGGGCATCTCATTGTGGTTTTGACAACCATTTCCTGATGACAAATGATGTGGAGCCTCTTTTCTGATAACTAATGATATTGGCCACTTTTTAGAATAGTTTTAATCTTCTTTATTTTTTTTTAACATTTATTTATTTACTTTTTAGAGTGAGAAAGTGAAAAAGTGGGAGGGGGAGAAGAGGGAGAGAATCTCAAGTAGACTCTTCCGCAATGAGCAGGGAGACTGATGCAAGGGCTCGATCTCAGGACCCGTGAGATCAAGACCAGTGGAAATCACTAGTTGGTCACTGAATCAACTGAGCCATTCAGGTGCTCCAATCTTCTTTATTTTTTAAAAATAGACCCAAGCACCTGGCTGGTAAAGTGTATGACTCTTGATCTCAGGGTTGTGAGTTCAAGCACCATGTTGGCTGTGGAGCCTATTTAAAAAAAGAAAAGAAGAAGAACCTTTCTTTAAAAAAAAAAAAAATAGGAAATGCCTTTATGTGGTTTCTCAATGAATTCCAAAGGAAGTTTAGTAAAAACTTTCCATTCCACCTGCCCTGAATTCCTGCAGAGATATTCTGTGCAAAAATGAAAAATATGTACAAATGTTCTTTCTTGTTTTTACACAAATGGAGTATATTAAACAACTGCTCTCTACTTTGATTTTCTGCCTTATATCATTGCATATTTCGACATTGCTTTAGTGCTGCCAGAACCACCAGAGATCCCAGCATGTCTGCAGGACCACGAGCCTCTAATTCTCTATGAGGGCAAATCAGGCATCCAGGAGGCCTTGTAGGATCTGATCTCTATAGCAGGGTTTTGTGTGTTTGTTTTAGTTTGTCTTAAAGTGATAGACTTCGTTTGTTAGAGCAGTCTTAGGTTTATAGAAACTTGAGCTGATAATAGAGTTCCCATATGGCGCTTCCCTTCCCTCCCACTTCCCCATTATTACTGTCTTGCATTAGTGTGCATTACTTTGTTACAATGAATGAACAGATATGGATACACTATTATTAACTAAAGTCCGGAGCTTACATCAGCTTCACTCTCTGTGGTGGGGTCTTAACCCACACAGGATGTCAGGCATCCCCCATCACGATATACAGAATCCTTTCACCGCCCTCAAAATCCTCTGCTCTGTCGGTTATTCCCCACCCTCCCAGCGACCACTAACCCTTCTACTGTTGCTCTAGTTTTATGAGGCAGAGCCTTTTTTTTTTTTAAGATTTTATTTACTTGAGAGGGGGTTTGGGTATGAGTAGCGGGGAGGGGCCCAGGAAGAGGAAGAAGCAGATTCCCTGCTGAGCAGAGAGCCTGACTTGGCTCAGGGCATGATCCCAGGTCCCCAGGATCATGACCTGAGCTGAAGGCAGACGTGCAATCCACTGAGCCACCCAGGTGCCCCTAGGTAACAGAGTTTTGAAGGGGAAGCCCACCCTGTTCAAGTCCTGCTCCCAGCACCAGGGAGGGGGCTAGAGCCCACTGAAAGGCTGGGGTAGGGGGTCCTTTGAGAAATGTCAATGACGGAACTGAAACAATTTAGTAATGAGACTGATGTCCTTTATTCAAGAGAAAACAGTGCACGGATTGGGCACATATAGGGCCTTGCAAGCAGGGGAACATTATTCCGGAGGGACCTGGGGGGCAAGAGCAGGTTTTCTAGCATTAAAAGCGATAAAGAGAGAAACAGGGCACGATTGGCTGGGAGGCTGGGACTTCTTTCGAAAGCTGGAAGATCCTGTTTCCTAGGATAAAGAATACTAGCTAAAGTGGAGTTGGAGGCCGGTGACTGGTGCATGATTCCCTGACAGGTGTTTCCCCTAAGTGCAGGCTGATTTAGGTTTAGATTTGTGACTCAGGCCTCCATTTTGTGTGTTGTAGTATAAATATGGACTAACTTTATCAGAACTGACCTTGGAGAGTCCCTGAAGGAGTCAGGCACTGCTCGGGTCCCCTTGGTGAAGGATTCGGGTCTCAAATTTAAAAGCGTCTTTACAAAGCATACCTTTGTGATCCTTGGTAGAAAGGAAGGGGGAAGAGATTGCTCAGAAATCGCCAGCCTCTGAGTCTCCACCCGGACTGCCAACTCTCGAGGACAGAAAAACCTCTGTGCTGTCATCTACCCAGTCCTGGCCATGAATATGGATTAGTTGAACTTGTGGTTGAAGAGGCAAATTTGACTTTGCAACAGGCTTATGCCTCCCAGAGTCACAACAATTCCTTCTGGGGGCACAGCTTTTTCCAACTGGCTGCACAGCATCACGATCTTGAGGTTATGGTGGTCCAAGGGGCTTGGTCCACCTGGCCAAGTGAGAAGTTTCATTGTTTCAGGGCCTGGAGTTGATGAGGCTCACGAGCAAACTCATGAGTCTGATACATAAACTAGACCAACAGTCTTTGCCTTGAGAAATAGCCCTGTTACCTGAATGGGATCATCTGCCCAGCCAGGCAGCGCATTCTCCTGTGCCATCAGGCCGGTCAGGCAAGTTACCGAGTCTGCTCAGGGCGTGTGGCACCTGAACATGGAAGGGTGGTTGTTTGATGGTGTCGGGCCCTGACACCTGACAGCCCTGCTGCTTCTCTGTAGTTGGTGTCTGTCTGCCCTGGACACGAAGGTGAGTGTCCGAGTTGAGGCACTCCGGGCAATTCCGGGCATGAGTGGAGACAGTGTGGTGTAGACTTCAGCCCCAAACTTTCCTGGGCGTGAATCCTGGTTCTGCTGGGATTAGGGATATCCTAGGCAAGTCAGCCTCCTGAGACTCAGTGTCTCTGTCTGTAAAATGGGCATAATTATTTCTTGATTTAAGGATTTGAGATCATGTATGTAGAGTGATCAGTAGAGAACCTGATGTAGAATAGGCGGTCAATTAATGCCAGCTGTTGTTGTTACTGCTGTTATTCTTTGATGCCAGTTTGCCTTTTTTTTTTAAGATTTTATTTATTTATTCATGAAAGACAGACACAAGCAGAGGGAGAAGCAGGCTCCACGCAGGGAGCCCGACGTGGGACTCGATCCCGGGACCCCAAGATCATGCCCCAGGCCGAAGGCAGGTGCCAAACCACTGAGCCACCTAGGGATCCCCAGTTTGCCTTTTTGATTCTTCTCTCCCTCCTCTGTTAAATTCCAAGTTCCTTAGGAAACTTTTTTTTTTTTAATATTTTATTTACTTATTCATGAAAGACACAGAAGGAGAGAGAAGCAGGCTCCATGCTGGGAGCCCGACGTGGGACTCCAGGATCAGGCCCTGGGCTGAAGGCAGGCGCTAAACTGCTGAGCCAACCAGGGATTCCAGGAAACTTCATTTTTTAAAAAAGATTTATCTATTTCAGAGAGAGAGAGAGAAAGAGAGCATGCATGCGTGTGCAGAGGCGCAGGGCAGAGAGTCTCAAGCAGACTGCTGGCTGAGCAAGGAACTGGACTTGGGGTTTGAGCTCCTGACCCAGAGATCATGACGTGACCGAAACCAAGAGTTGGATGCTCAACTGACTGTACCACCCAGGTGCCCCAGGAAGCTTTACATTTAAAGATAAACCATTGTAGTCAGTTTGATGATACCCCAGTTCTCACTCTCCCTTTCAGTTTCAGAAGCTATTCAGTCTAATCTGATCCTTGCTTTTGTTCTCTCTCCAAGCCTGGCCCAGAGCAAGGGCTGAGTGTGCTCTAGAAGCTGGAAAGGGAAAAAGATGCCTAAGGCTAGTGGAAGCAGGGATCTCCCCTGGAGATGGAATGCAGCTGGACCTTGAAATAAAAGGGAGGCTTTTATTTTATTGAATAAAAGTGAGTGCTTGGAATGAGAGATTTAGCTGGTAAATGGAGAGGGCTGGAATTTCAGAGAGCTGGTTCTAGTCCCAGTTCTGTTATTTACTGGCCTTGTGACTGGCTGTCACTTCCTCTCTTTGCGTTTACTGAAGTTCTCATCCCGATGTTCACAGATGGATGGCAGGAGTCTGAGAACCTCCTGAAAACAATGCAAAATGTTGTGTCTGAGCATTTTTTGGCAGAGTGTTCAGGGTTCTCAGCAGATTCTCCAAAGGCTCTGACCTCACAGACTTACAGATTTCTTACAGTGACTCAGCACTCCCCGTGGGCTCCGCTGTCCACTGCTGACTCACCAGCTGTTAGCAGCCCTCCTCTGAGCTCCCCAAGGGAGCATCTGATTGGCTGAGCCAGGCATAGGGCACCATGAGGACACCTGTGGGCAGAGTTCTGGGACCTGACCATGTCCTGGGGGCCTGCTAGCCTCCAGAATGGACTGTGCCTGGGACTGTGCTCATTGGTCCCCAGCCCAGAGGGTGGCAGGGCCTCGAGGTTCCAAATGCAACTCTGGCTTAAGGTAACATCAGGCCCCTTGCGAAGCCTTTCCATTCAGCCTGTTTCCTTCCATTCAGTGTCCTCGGGCCCCTAGCATAGTGCTTAGTAAACCTTGGGTGCTCCATAAAGATATTGCTTGAACGCCACCAAGACAGCTACTTGACAAACAAAGTACAGTGGGGGCAGTGACGAAGGGAATTTCGACTGGCTCCTAAGCCCTAGGAAAGGCTTCTCTCTGCTGCATATCATTTTAGCTGGGTTATGAAAGTTAAACTAGAGTTCACTAGAGCAAACGATTTGAGGTAGGGCAGGGCCACAGAGTTGTGAAACCGTAAGGGCTGATTTAGGCTGCCAGGAAAGAGTGGGGCAGAGAGGCTGGAACCCCAGGGTGGAGAGCACCCTGGGAATTTGAGGGAATGGGGAATACAGAGATGGGGGGGCAAGGCCTTGCCTTCTGAAATGTCAGAGTAGGAGGAGACATCTGACAGCCGAGAAGGTATCGTGGTGCAGTCTACAACCACATCTCTCTTTCGGGACCAAGGAAGTCAGCTCTCTGCTGCCTGGATGGCTGCCTGCTGAGGGCTCACAAGCCCTGCACACATCTTCATGTGCTCAGGCTGCCTTAACAAAATGCTGCAGACTTGGGGGTGCAGGGGTCTTAAACAACAGACATTTATTTGCTCGCAGTTCTGGAGGCTGGAAGTCTAAGATCCAGGTTTCCACTAATAAGATTTTTGCTGGGGGCTCTCGTCCTGCCTTCTCACTGTATCCTCACATGGTCTTTCTTCAGTGTGTGCAGGGGAGAGTGGGGGTGGGAGGGGAAGAGAGCAAGCTCTGGTGTTTCTTCTTATAAGGACAATAATCCTATAGGATCAGGGCCCCACTCTAACCACCTCGTTAACCTTAATTACTTCCTTAGAGGCTCCAATTCCAAATACAGCCACACTGGGGGTTAGGCTTCAATATTGCAATATGTGAATTTGGGGGAGGTGGGGAGTTGTGGATACAAACATCCGGTGCATCCGAGCCCCTCTTCAGGAATTGCCCTCAGCCAAACAGAACCCCTGGCTCAAGGTTACCCCTTTCCCAGGGGCAGTATTATGTTGAGGTATAAGGGCCATTCCCCTTGCTTTTAGTTGAGGATGATTCAACATGGGGTAGGCTGAGGACTCTAATGCAACTTCATGGCCCTTGGATTTCCCCATCTGCCCTGGCTTGCTGCCCTCACTGCCTCAGGAGTGCAGTCCTGAGAACATGCCCCAGTAAACTTCTGCACTCATATCTCAGCATCAGAGCATATTTCCCAGGGGATCCAACCTGAGACAGATGGCAAATAGGTCAATCCAAGAGCCAACTTTGATCAGCTGGTAAAAGCAGCTGGAGGATTGAGTTGAGAAGGTTTTGGAGGTCAAGTCCTAGCAGTGATTCTTCCATGGGTGAAGAAGTGGGCCTGGGGACTGTGGGCTGGATGTTCAGCATCCCTGCGGGGTGGTGCTGTGTCACTGATGTCAAGTGGGGGAGTTGGAGGAAGGAGAAGCAGACCAACAGTGTCAGAGGCCAAAGGAAATGAGAAGAGGGACCTTCCAGGTAGGAATTTATAATCTGCTTTCAGAAAGCCATTCAGTGGAGGGCTGGGCTGGGTTCAGGTTAGTCTGGAGGGAGAATTGGGGACATGGTGAGTGTAGGTGATTGTTTCAAAGAGTAATGAAGGGGAGGTGAGAAAAAGTCCACAGCTAAAGTGAAAATCATGAGTGAGGAAAGACTTCTTTTAGGATGGAAGAGCCTTGGGTGTGCTTGCAATCCAAGAGGGAAGAGTCAGTGGCAAGGCAAGAGACTGAAGATATAAAAAAGGAAAGCATACTGATGGAGCAAAGTGCTAGAGGGATGACATTAAAAATATTTAACAATTGCTAAGGTGCAAGTGGGGAATAAGAATGAGGTCACAGGAGCTGATTGGCAAAAGCAGAGGAGGGTATATATAGGGGTTAGCCTCCTACAGAGAAGAAAAGGATTGCTTCCTCAAAGAGGTAACAGAGGAAATGAGCATGAAGATAAAGTGAGGCAGGGGTTTCCTGAGTGTTGTGGGGAAGATCTAGAATGTAACAAAAACTTGAGACAATGCAAACTTAAACAAGATATGGGTGCATTTACATAAATAAAGTCTGGGGTGGACCACACTGAGCAAATATAATCATCAGGGATGGAGGCTCTCATCTTGTCCCTTTGTCATTCTCACCCTCCCCCCCCTTGTCATTCTTAACAAGGCTTTCACTTCATGATCATGAGAGAAGCTTGAGCTCCTGCTGTTGTGTCTGCAATCCAGGTAGCATGAAGAAGAAAGGAGTTTGTAGCCAGAGCTGGCATTTGGTGCAAATCAGTAGAGCTTTTTCAGTAGTGAAATTATTGAAATACTTCTCCACCAGCTGACAATAGCTGATGACTCCCTCATGTGTACCTCCCCATTCCCCCCAACTCATCTCCTGGGTCAGTTGGGAACTTTCACGGCATTCCCCCAGTACTATGGCTAGTGTCCTGGCATATCAGTTGTTAAATATTTGCACTGGATGTGTCTCTTCAAGGACAATACCCAGAATTCACAAAATGGTCACTTGTTCTTTTATCACATTGGCCAGACTAAGGTCCCATGGTTGTAAGGGAGGTTGGGAAATTGGTGTTTATTCTGGGTGGCCATGTACTAGCCAGAAATGGGGGGGGGGTGCTGATTACTAACTATAAAGTCAAGGAAAAAGAGGTGAAGGACACTAGAGACCATAGCAGAATCGACCACACAGGAGGGCTACAGAGGTGTGCTGTAGCACAGAGGGCTTTGTGAGCCTAACTGGGTTGGTTGATTCTCCAGCAGCTTTCTCTGGTGGGGATAGAGGAGAAGAAATCAGAGGCTGGGAATTGGTGGGTGGGTGACTGAAGTGTTATGGGGAGTGTGGTCCTCATGAAGGGCTGGTATTTGAGCTGCCTGAGGGGTCCAAAATAGGAGAAAAGCAAATGTAGGCAGGGAAGACTGAAGGCTGGAGGTCTTGAGGAGGAAGATGCTGGATGTCACTGTTTGAGACACAGAGGCTCAGAGGGCTTCCAGGGCAGGATGAGGTGCCAGGGTGGCTGTTTGGGGAGCCAAGTGAGTGAGCCGGGCCTTCACAGTGGATGCCTCTGCTAAATCAGCTATGTTGGCCACGGACCCTTTCAGGTGTAGAAACAGATGAAAGCTCTCTGGAGCCAAAAGTGAAATACCAATGGATCCGGCAGGTGGGTGTTTCAAAAGAACTCAGGCACTGAAAATGGGGCCTCATGAGGAACTAGGACTCAGAACTGGATAATCATCAGGATCCCTGCTGGGATTTCCAAGTATGGCTCACATTTCTGAAGAAAGAGATCTTTTCAGTTTCCTGAAAACTTGAGCTCACAGTAGGGAGGAAATGAATGGGATTTTCTTTTCTTTATAAAATGTTCCCATAATCTTTTAATTTTTTAAATTTATTTTGGTTTTGGCCAAACTTTTTATTTAGTTTTCTGCAGTTGCTTAACACACACTTAAATGGTCTTATTGGGGGAGCAGGAAGGGAAGGCTCTTGCAGATTCCCAAAATATGGCCAGCATTATCCATTTGCTTTTTTTGGATTTACTGGGTGAAAAGCACTTTCCTTATATAAGCATCTGATCTCAGGTTTTTCATTACTGAGAACATAGAGATTTCAGTTTGAAGACACTCTGAAATCCTAAGCGTAGCATACCCCGACCACCCTCAAGTAGCTAGCTTGCTTGTATAGGCAGAGGGCTCACCTCTCTTATTTTATTTTATTTTATTTTATTATTTCATTTCATTTTATTTTACTTTATTTTATTTTAATTTTTTTGACCCACCTCTCCATTTTAGATGGCTAGATGTTTGTGGAAGGTCTTAGAATTGCTTTGCCTCATTTACCAGGAAAAATCAGATATAGAAAGTGGCCTTTAATGACACTTCTTTTAACTTGAAGAGTTACAACACGAGTACACAAGTCAAGTCTTAACACATTTAACATTTGCTTCTCGAAAGCGATGTCATAAGGTCAAATAATATTAAACAGATTTGACTTTCTTTCCCTCACAAGAACATAAAAATTATGGAAGGGGAACTTAACAGGAAATTTTAAAACGGTAATGTAATTTTTCCTTTTAGTAGTCATGACAGGAAAGGTTCCACTTTTTTGTTTGTTTCTTTGAACGGGGATTTTGGTCCAAAGTTTTGTTTGTTTTTAATATCTGCTTCTGCCTCCCCCTCTAGCAGATCAGCTTCCTCTGCAGCCACCACCTCTTGGTGCTCTGTGGCTTGAACTGCTCTAGGAATCATGGGCAGGAGGGGGAAGCCCTCTTTCTTGTCTGCCAACCTGATCATGACCACTTGAATAGAGAGATCCCTTTGGCTGCTTGAGTAGCTGTCTTGACTTCCATCGTATCTGTCACGTGAGCTGCTGTAATCATCGCGACTGCTTCCACCATTAGATGGTGGGGGCCCTCATATAGGTGGAGCACTATGTGAGTTACCATTACTGTCAAATGAATCTCTCTAGGAACCTCCACTTGGGTGATCTGAATAGTCACAATCATGACCATAGCCATCTCTATCCTATAGCCTCTTGATGGGTAGTCATTATGTGAACTGGAATGACCATGTCATGGTAAGTATACTCTCTTGGTGATGGTGCATAATCTCTTTTTTGATAAGAATTTGGGTAATCTCTGCTTGAATAGCTATCTTTAGTAGAATATCCATCATCTCTTGGGGACAAATAAACATCTCTATGAGAGGGCAGGGGTTCCCTTCGAGGTGGGCCTCCACAACTATCTTTTCCACATGACACAGGAACTCTTCCTCCCATTCCACTGCTGCTGTGAACTGGTCCTGAAGGGGCAGATCTTTTAGGAGGAGGACCGCCACTCTGTGGTGGTTGGTGGTCCTCTTTTTACTGGAAGTGGTCCCCCGGAAGAACTCATGTTAAAATTCATGGAATAGCCCCCATCATCCATGTGTCCTCCACATGAGGGAAGTCCCCTGGTTCCTCCACTTCCTCCTCTTCTGCCTGTGAGACCTCTTGGAGGGCCTCTACTTCTTGAGGGTTGAAGTAGTCCATGTCTACCATTTCCAAATGATGGTTTAGTTGTTTGTTCTACCTTGATGGGTTTTCCATCTAAGGACTTTCCATTCATGTCTCTGGCTGCATCCTTAGCATCTGTTGGGCTCTCAAAGGTGACAAAAGCAAATCCTCTTATTTGTTGGTTTCACGATCTTTCATCAATAGAACTTCCACTATTTGTCCATATTTGCCAAATACTGCTTCAAAGGCTTTTTCATTTGTTTCTGTATTGAGGCCACCAATGAAAAGCTTTCCTGGGTGATTTGCTTCAACCATTTTTTCCCCCTGGTGGGAGTTAGAGGGGTGAAGACCATTCCAAGTTCCTACAAGCTCGCCAGTAGGGGCTTCGTAGCAGCTCAGCCCAAGGGAGGGTTGCCGGTTCTGAGAATGGAAGAGTGAAACTGCTAGCACTATTGCACAATGAGCTAATCTTTTTCGTTAAAAAACATAAAGTAACACGTGTGGACATTGTAATGAGTAAAATAGGGCAAAGATGAGATAATCCAAGTCAGCAGGCTCTCTCCCCACCTCCAGTTCTCTGTTCCTCTCCTCACCAAAAATCCCACTTCTAGGGGGGAGACAGGGCAGGAGGGCTTTGCTGCCCCTGTGCGTGCCTGGACTGGGGGATCCTGAAGCTCCCTCTCCAGCTCCACATTATCCTCTGGCAAGTCAGTTGCAGCAGGACTTGAAGTGAACAATGGGGCTTGGGCCTTGCTCTGCCTGTATTTTCCTGGAACCCACTTCCCTCTGAGGCTTGCTGTATACCAGCCCTTGCTCCTTCTAGCTCATGTTTCAAAGACACTTTTTGAGTATTAGTGTTTTGTCAGGACAGTTTCCTTAGTTAGCTATCATTGTTCAGCATTTGAGATCTTTCTAGTATCCACTCTTATACCGAGTGCTTCTGTGACCACTTTGGATAAAATATTTCTTAGCTCTGGATTATTTTCCTGGGGGGTATATTCCCTGGAATGGTATTATAGGGTCAAAGGGTCCAAACAATCTCACAGCTCTTTGTTGCCTATGTACAGATGGCTAAGAAGGTATTTTAAGAGATTTAAGCATCTACTGACTTGGTAAAAAGTTACAATAATCCACTTACTGTTTTTATATTCTTCATTAAAATTCTGTCCTACAGGGAGCGAGATGGATGCAGGATCATATTTTTGTGTTCTAGGTATGTAAATGAAGGCAGCAAAAAGCACATCTCAAAAACATTGTCTTATCCCTCTAGTTATGAGACAGGAGGGTATTACAAAAGAGTTGTGGTTGGTTCACTCTGTCATTCAGCAGCTCTGAGAGCTCAGGAGCTCCACCAAAGGGAGAGCATATGATCAAAAGGGTCTCTAAACTTCCTTTTGGCAGAGAGTCTTGTCATGTCTGTATGGCACACAGAGATGCTTTGCTGGAGCTGAGGGACAGAGCTGTGTTCTAGAGTTCCACCTCCTTTGCATTTATCTGGCTGTTGGCGTGATCGGCCTTGTGCTTGTGCCCGTATCTAGGAAGCCTGAAAATGGGGCAGCCGTGCAGCCATCTGGCCACTGAGGCCAACCAGTGAGGTACCCAGTTTAGATCAAATCTTGTCCCAACTTTACTCAGGGCTCTCACATCGCCCACTGGGGTGCACACTTCCCTGTCAGCAACCAGTGGGAAATAAGAACCACAGTGTGGGGGTGGTGGGGAGGAGGTGAACCAAAGGCTTTGAGACCTTTTGGTGGCCGGTTCTGGTTCCTAAAGGAGTACAGATTGTTGGAGGCAGATGGATCACTGGGTTTGCCCCTCTCTGGTCAGGTATGACTGGATAAATGTCTTTCCCTCTCTTTCCCAACTTCCCCTTTGGTATAAAGATGTAATGGAGCTAGCTGATCTTTAGACCTGCCCTAATAGGCTTAGATTTCCCTCCTTTCCTTCCTTGGGCTGGCAGATACTTGTCCCTTAGGAGGAGACAGGGGCAGGGTCAGACCTCTGCTCAGGACCGGACTGGATCTGACACAGGTAGAGGGCAGGTGATTTTGTATGGGCCACCTGCGGCTTTCTTATTCTGGAATGAGAAGAAGATTAAGGGCTGCCCAGTGTGGGGCCACTTCCTTCTCCAACAAGGCCTCTGGCTGATGCACAGTCAGGTTCTCAAATTCCAGCTTCACTTCTCCAATGGCTGAGGCCCTTCTTATTCTTCCCCATCTTCCCCTCCACTTTGTCCAATTCCGGGACAAACCAGGGTAGGACCTTGGCAGGGACAGTACTCAATATTGAAAGCGCGTCTGTAGGCTATGAGAAGTGATTGTGGATATGAATAGTTAACAGGGAAAATCCGGGCCCAGAGTGAGGCCACACTCGGGCCCCAGCTAGGTAAATAGATAAACATCCTTTGGGAGACAATGTGGGTTCGGTGGATGAGTTTGAATAATAACCTTGAGGACTTAAAGTCGTTAACCTTTCTGAGTTTGGATTCCCACCTGAAAAATGGAATGGAATTAATAACAGAATATTGTTTCTCTATAATTTCTATAAGAAAAAATGGTACATCACGGAAAAAAATGTGAGGCATGAAAGATATTTATACATAATAAAATCTCTAATGTGGACTTCTTCAATTACTAGTTTTGTCTTTGCAGGACCTGTCCCTTTCCTTCCACCACACGTTTCCCCGCCCCCCTCCCATTCCCCCTCCTGTCCCCATCCCCCCTCCCGTCCCCTTCCATCCCCCTCCCGTCCCCCATCCCGTCCCCCCTCCCGTCCCCCTCCCGTCCCCCCTCCCGTCCCCCTCCCATCCCCCTCCCTCCCCGCCACCTCCCGTTGCGCAGGCGCCGTGCGCGCCGCTGAGTCAGGGCGGCGGGGAGGGCTGGGGCCGGCCTGGTCGGGGCGGAGCTTGCGCCTGCGCAGTGCGCGGCTTCGGGGCGGGGCAGGTTTATAGCCGCCGAGGATCAGCTGACGCTCTGCATTGCAGGCTGCGGAGTCGGCGTCGCCATGTACACTCTCTGCCTCCTGGCCGGCCTCCTGGGCGCGGGTAAGCCCTGAGACCCCCCGCCCCGTCGGGGAAGGGATCCTCGCAGAACGTGGCCCACCCGTCCCGGAGCGGACCGCCCGGGGCCTCGCTCCTCCGTTCTCGGTTGTGGACGAGGGGCGCTCATTGCGCAGGCGCGGCCGGCGCTGCTACCTGCGGGCGCAGGGGCTGTGGGAGGGGGCGGGGGGCAGGGGGCGGGGCCGGGGGGGGGTCCGGGCGGGGGGGCGGGGCCGGGGAGTCGCAGCATCTCCCGCCGGGGTCAGGTTGGGGGCGCCCCCAGGTGACCCCTCCTGCACCTGTGCTGTGCTTGGGGCCGGGCGCACGTGACCGAGACGGACTGCAGTCCCGTCCAGCGGGACCCATTCTGACCTCACTTGCCCCAGTTTTTAATAATGTTGAAATTGCAGGAAGCACATTAAGTATGTTGTCTCTGTTGATGTTTATCTGTACCTGTATATTTACCCTTGGTTCTGCATCTCAAAGATGATACGGCGTTTTGTGCAGATGATTTTGCAATGAAGTTCAAGTTTCCTCTCCTTTAAAAGATCTTTGCAAAGCCGCTGGCCTGTTTAGCAGCGGCCTTTATCTAGAGGAAGATGTATAAATACGTGAGAAGCTGTGATTGCCCTGAAATGTTATTAAAATCGTTGCAGGCTATGAAGGAAACACTTGGGAACCAGCTGCATTGCTTTCCTGGAATTAGGATCCCTCCTGCCCTCCCCATGTCACTGTGACCTTTCTCAGTTTCTGTGCCCCAAACTCGTGCCTTCGCATCATAACCTCCTTTAAATCATCATAGTAAAGGAAAGTGAGTGAAGTTGATTACTTAGCAAACTATTCTAGTTTTATAGTCGTGAAGCCAGGTTTTAATTTGTATACGGAGAAGAGCCCAAGTCTTTTTTCCCCCCTTTTTTTCCAGGTAATATAGTTTACAGAAAGGAAAATAAACCTGATCTTTAAGGCCAACCTCCATTTCTGTTTCTCTAGTTAACTGTAATTAGGGGCTGGCTTCCATTCTGTCATGCAGCTATTCAGATTTTGATAAACAGTAATAAAATAGATGATGGAGTCGACGAAAAACCAAAAAAATAAATAAAAATAAGCTTGTATAGTTGAAATAAGTTGAAGATGTTTTTTCTTGTGTTAGCTTTGAGTGCCTCCCAAGAATGTGTCTTGACCTTAAACGATGCTCTTACACTTCTTTTACTTGTATGCTGTGAAAGGTGATCTGCTTGTAAAGATTTTCAGTTTTATAGTCACTGAAGAAAATGTATTTCTCACTGGGGTTGATCCTTCTTGATATTCTGTGGTCTGTAGAATAAACTAATACTAGTCTCTAAATTTTCTGCACGGATTGAGAGAATGACTTTTGTTGCATATCAAACAGTTGTTCCTGTTGGCAGTGAGTCACTCCTCACAAGACCCTGAGGAATTCTGAATCACTCAAATCACCACAAGGGACTTGTTTCTTTTGAAGTGTAAAATCGTCCTCTGGTATATTTGGGAGTATGGTTAACCAGAATATTTGGTTAATCAAGAGACCCTCTCCCTTTCCCTGAACACTTGAGTAAATGGGAGTATGTTACAATTATAGGCCTTGTTCTAACCTTGCTGTCTGGCCTTTAGGATTACCCCAACGTTAAGAATTTCTAGTGATGACTGAGTTTGTTAGTGAAGGTGTGTGGTGACTGAAGCCATCCTCTGCTCTCTGAGAGGTTCTTAGAACTTGCCATTCCAGCATGGGGCTACTGTAGTACAGAGTGTCATCCTGAACCTGGATGAGCTTTGTTGTGAGTTAATAATGATGTCCTGGTGATTATAGAGACGCTTGGTTTTGAGGTTTTTTTTTTTTTTTTTTTGATTCATCCCATGGTCCTTTGCTCTTCCCCACCTGATAAAGGAAAGTAATGGTATATTGAGAAAGTTGGAGAGCATCTAATCTGATTTCTTTGTAGGTAATGAAGACACTGATGTGCCCCCAAATCACAGGCTGTTTACTGGGGAAGTCAGGATCAGAACCCAGGGCTCCTGGCAGTGCTTGCACTTTCCTTAGCCTTCCCTCAACACTTAGCTTTTGTCACCTGAAGGGGTTGTAATTTACATACTGAAAGCATGCACATTTTAAATGTACAATGTGATGAATTATCACAATGAACATAACCACTGTAAGCAGCCCCCAAGGTCAAGGAATAGAGAGCATTAGCAGCATCCAGAAGCCCCTGTGCCTCACCCATTCGCTACCCTGTTACACTTGCAAAGGAAACAATTAGCTTCTAGCACCATAGATGTAAAAATAACTTTTTGAACTTTCTGCAAATGGAATCATATGCGAAGGGCATATTGTTGGGTGACTCCTCATGGAAGAAGCAGGGCTAGTATTAATGAGGTGGTATGTGTAAAGCATGTGGCGTGGTGCCTGGAATGTGGTATGTGCTTAGTGAAGCTTAGCTGCCCTGTTACTGTCCCTTGTGTAGTGGCTAACCAGGTAAATGCTATGTGCCCAGTGCTGAGGCAGGTAGGCTCTCTGGGGATGCTAGGATGTATTATGTGTACGTATATATTCATTTGATAGCTTATGTTTATGATGATTCAAGACATAAATTTATGGTGCAGTCTGCTGAATATCAGCAGAACTTCAGTTCTCACCTGACAGGAATTTAGAATAAATCCCAATTCTCAATTTTCAATCATTAATTTTATTCTGAAAACAATAATGCAGCTAATGAGGGGTTTATTTGTATTAGCCAGTCAAGGATTTGGTAAGTGCTTTAATTGCATTTGACAAGTTGTATTTAATACATTCTACAAGTGGTTCTTTAAGTGGAAGTATATTGGATTGACTGGTCTGGGTTTTTCTAGATCAGAGGAAGGAGAAGTAGTTCCTCCATTTTCTTGGTTTGTGAAACTGGAATGGCCAGGCTGGGACTTGACTAGATGGGGAAGAGGGAGGCTGGACATGGTGCTGCTGGCTGCAGAAAGCACATAATGAGGCATGGGAACCTCTCTAAGCCAAGACCTTGCCACTTGGGCAAGTGTGTGCCACAGCTTTTGGAGACAGTCTTCTAGCATGGTCATTCTAGATTACTGGATGTCAGGCTCAGAGCCTTGCTCTCTGGCTCCTGTTTGATTCTGCCACCAGGAAGGAAGGAAGGACAGGATTTTCTTTCTTTCTTTCTTTTTTTTTTTTTTTTTCAGGATTTTCTTTAAACCAACTGAAGGGAACACTAATTCTATTACCTTCCCTTTTTCCTCCCCCCCAAATAATTTTAAAACAATAGTGAAAAATACAGCGATTGGGATGAACAGTTTGGTTCTTGCAAGGTACTAGGTGCTTTACTTTTTTTTTTCCCCCCATGAAGACCAAAATTATGTCCTTGGGTAATAATTTGTGTACTGAAAAATAATCTATGTAAACTCCATGTTTTCTTAGGGAATTTATAATTATAATGGGATTGAGAGGAAACTGGAAGAGAATTTTATGTTGCTGATACTATGTTGATGATTTTGGACAAGTTACACTGTACTTCCTCATCTGCAAAATAGAGTTACTGATCATTTCTATCTAATAAGGTTGCTATGAGGCTTTATTATTTTGCTCTGTAGAATGGCATAGGTAGTAGGTACAGTAAGGTTGGCTGTTAAACCATGAATAAAATCTGTATCATGTTTGTCAATGTCCTTGTTGTACCTGCACAAGCAATTCTCCTCTGCCCTTGATTTTGTGATATTCACTAGCCTCATTCATTTCAGAGGTCTTATATTTAATAAAACCATTAAATTGAATTAGAAATGTGTGTGCTGTATGTAATTATTGGGCAGGAAATCAAATGAGGGTAGGTAGTCTGCAGTTAAGAGGGGGTGGGAGTCTACTGTAGTTGCCAGATTTGGTTTAGTATGAGATCAGCCTTTATCAGCAGCTCAGCAGATCAGGGCCTCTGTCCTGGTAATCTGAGTATTCCTTTTCTAGGCTCTTGTTACTACCATGGTACCTGTTTAAGTCCCCTCATCTGGTTTCCCCATCCAGAAAAGGGGGGCGAACTGTTGAGATAATAGCTGCACACACTGAACAAGTCCAACCATGTAAAAATTGGGACAAAGAGTGTGTTTCCTTCCCACCACTGTCCCCCAGACCTTTCCCAGAGATAGCCTGGTAAGCTCCTTTGGGAGCCTTTCTGAGCAACGTATAGTTGACAGTGTGTGAGAGTCCCCCTTCTCTCTCTCTCTTTTTTTTTTAAGCCACAAATGGTAGCCTGTTACACCAGCTTGGTCTTTTTTCACATGTAGAACATTGTAGGCCTCCAGAAAAGTGGGAGAATAATTATAATGAGCACCCATGTATGCAGCATTTGGTTAAGAAACAGGGACTAACAAGTTCCTCCTCCTTTTTTAAATAACCACCTTCCTGGGCTTGTTATTTATCATTTCCCTGCAGGTCTTCATCCTCTCAAGTGTATGACCTTCAACAGTATGTATAGTATTGGGTATTTTAAACATTTTACGAATATTGTATGTATTCTTGGGTTTTTTTTCTTTCGGCTAGTGAAGTTCATTCATGTCAATAACCTGTAGCTCTTTCATTTTCACTGTGGTACTTCATTTATGTCATACTTTGTTGCTAGACATTTAGATTATTTCTAGATTTGCTTTTATCTTAAACTGCTTCTATAAACTTGTGCACATGAGCAGACATTTCTCTAGGTCTGGGGTCTAGGTTTGATGTTGTCAGACTTTAAACTTTGCCAATTTCGTCAAAGAATGAATAGGGTTGCGTTCTTTTTAAATTTATACCTCAGAGGCCATTTCATGCTAGTACAGATAGACCTATCTTTTAAATTTTGGAATACTTTTAGATTTAAACAAAAATTAAAAAGATAGTGTGGTGAGTTCCTGTATACCCTTCACCCAGCTTCCTCCAATGTTAACATCTTATATATTCACTTGTATACTTGCCAAAAGAAAGAAGTGAACATCAGGACAGTGTTAACTATGTTGCAGACTTGATGTGGCCTTTACCAGTGTTCCCACTAATCTCATGTTTCTGTTCCAGGATCCAATCCAGAGTACCATGCTGCACTTAGTTGTGTCTTAATCTCCTCCTACCTCCCAGCTGTTTAAAAAACAGTTACAGAGGATTTCATTGTATGGATGTGTCAATTTAACTTCGTTGATGAACAGCTTTTTTTCAGAAAAAAATGAGAATCCTAATGACACTTTTAAAATTTAAAATTGAATCCTAGCCGTATTTAGACAGATAACTGCTTTTGACAAGAAATTACTTTAAGGGATATTTCATAAATTAGATTGAGGGAGATACTAGAGAAAGTTCTTTTGGCCAGTCTTTGTGATGTCACTTGTCACAGTAAAAAAAAAAAAAAAAAAAATCCTGTACCAGTGGTGATGAGATGCTGTTCTGCAATTGTAGGCATTGATACCAGAGGGTCACATGGCTTCGTATCTCACGAGGATTAAAACTTAAGGTTTGGGGGCAGCCCGGGTGGCTTAGCGCCACCTTCAGCCCAGGGCATGATCCTGGGGACCCCAGATCCAGTCCCACGTTGGGCTCTTTGCATGGAGCCTGCTTTTCTCTCTGCCTGTGTCTCTGTCTCTCTTCCTCTCTGAGTGTCCCACGAATGAATGAATGAATGAATGAATGAATAAATAAATAAATAAATAAATAAAATCTTAAAAAAGCTTAAGGTTTGTCTTATGGGATTGCATGTTATCTAGGTTTTGGGTGCCTTTCAGAGCTCTTCTCCCTCTTCCTTTTCCCTCCCACGCTCAATCTCTGGTGCCTTATTGTAGCTCAGAACCTTTGCATTTTGTATTCCACCTGCTTGGACCCTCTTTCTCTTGAGATGATGCATGTGGATTCCTCCCTCTACTCAGTTGTCTGCTCAGTTGTTGCCTTCTCAGTTCCCCACTGCTCTGTCCAAATGGCCATGCCATCCTGCTCTAGTTTTGTTTTTCCTTTGACCTTGCTGCATTTTTCTTCATTGCACTCACCACTACCTGGCATTCTGTGATATGTGTATTTGTTGTCTTGATCACTTGGTATATCTGCAGCTACGTGACTCTGCTCGGCCCGTAATAGGTGCTTAGATTTGCTAAATGGGAGTGTGAGGTACAGCCAAGTGGATTTCAGCCCAGGAAGTGCTGGTAGGTTAATTGCACGAAACTTTGATGTTAGTAGTGCCAAGTCTTTGTCACAAATAAAAACATCTTTTTAAAAATTTACTGAAAATAGTTTTAAGAGTTTGTGTCTTGGAGTTGACAAATTGGCAGTGAATTTGAGCTCAGATGAAATCTTGACCAGTTTATGTCCAGATTAGAGGGGCCCACAAACCTATTGGAAGGGGTGTTGTGTAGGCAGTAGAGATATAGGAGCCTAACAGAACTTAGATACTCTGGTGGCTGTGATTTGTGGTAAATCGGAAAAGGGAACTAGCTATAATTTGAGAAGTAGTTTTCTCTCTGTTGGGTTTCAAAAATTGGCTGTTTGTAACGGTAGCTCTAAAGCTTTTTGGTGTCTGCATCCCTGTATACTCGTGAGTTATTGAGGGACCCCAAAGAGCTTTTGTTTATGTGGGCCCTAGCTATCGATATTTATCATCTTATATAAAATAAGCTGACAATTAAAAAATAATCCTTTAGAAATGGTAAACATGTTAACGTATTACAATTTTAGTGAAAAAAAAAAACTTTTTTGAAACACAGACATGGTAAGTGAGAAGAATGGCTTGTTTTACCTTTTTGCAGTTTTTCTAATACCTGGCTAGATTCTCTGCTGCTGCTGCATTCAGTGTGCTGCCATTCACCTGCCATATGCCTCCAGAAAAACTCCACTGCACATTTGGGAGTAAATGAGAGTGACAGAGGCAGCTAACACCTTGGCATTACTACTGTTATGACACTTTTGAGCTCAGAGACGTCCTGAAGGATGATTTAATCCTCCCAATTGCCCTGTGAGGTGAGAGCAACTGAATCAGGATGCTAGGGCATCCTAATATCCTGCCCTAATCTATGCTGTGGTCTGAAGTGTAGATTTTGACATTTCAAATGAAGGATGGTATTCCTGTTCCTAAGGTGAGTCAAAAGTAACCTTTATAGTTGACATATTTATATGTATTTGAAACTTTTTAGTTAATGATTTTGTGGGACAGGCTCAGAGCACTGAAGTTCTGTATTAGTGGGGTTTGCATGAAATCTTTCTTAGCGTATTATTCTACAAGTGTGCCGAGATCACTCAGCTTGCTAGCAGGGATGGGGTACAGCCCATGCCAGTTTCTAGCTGACTGAATCAACTTCTGTGCAGCACCCGGGCCAGAACTAGGACCATGTAGATGTGATGCTGTCCTCTGCCTGGACCTATTCACCTGACTGGACTCTGAGCAGTCTGGCCAAGGGCTCATTTCTTCATGGTCCAATTGTGGCAGCGTCTTATCTAAGGTAATTGAAGTTCATCTCTGATCATTACCTGATAGGTTTGATACTTGGAATAAGAGCTTTGCTAGCATATATTGGATTGGAGTGCTGTCAAACGAACTAGGTAGGAATTTCTCTTCTCAAAATTAATTATGCCACATTGCATCACTCTTATGCAATCTAAGAGGTTTGCATTCTTGTCCCTCAGTGTCTCAGTTAATGATTGCACAAACTGATTTGCCTGATGACTCTCTTGCTTTCTCCGTGTAGATCAGTTTTTTGTCCTGGAATGGTCTTGCTTGTGAGAAAAATTAAGGAGCAAGAGGAGGGAAAAATTGAGGGAGAGGGGAAATAGGGAAGAACTTTTGTCTTAGATACACAACTAATGGCTTACTGGGGCTGGAGGTGATGGGCGTCAGCCAAATCAGCTCAGTACAGATTTCTTTTGTAATAAGAGCAATCTTTGGGCATTACTTCCTTTAGATCAAGGCAGGCTGCTTTTGAGCCCGTGCTATTCTGAATGATTAAATGGGCAACGTTTTTATTCTACTCTGCAGAATGTTTTCAGAAGCAGGATCCTATGAAGAAGAGACAGGTCCCTCTGCCATAGAAGCCAGCTCTCAGATGGAGCAGTTGGTGTTGAGTGCAGTGGTTTATCTCCTGCAGGATCTAAGTGCATGAATTCCAAGAAATGTCTGAATGCAGGGAGCCTGAAGTAGATGCTGCCCCTCCCTGGGTCTGCCTGTCTTGGTTGCCTAGCAGCCTGCCTGTTTCCATGGTGCTCCGTTACCAAGGCGGCAGATCCATTGCCCTGTGGAATGTCTGCTCTGATCACTGGTACTGCAAAGCTGCTCGTATTTTCTTTTATTCTTTTTTTGGCAACTAGACTCTGAACAGTATTTAGCATATGTTATCTAAGATATTTACTGGGGAAAAACAATGGATAAAAGAGTAAGACTGTTCTAACATATGGAATATAAGGTGCACCTTCTAGGAAAGGTGGTCCCCTTCATTCTGAGAGTGTTTTTGAAAACCTTTGGTGGCTACATTGTGTATGTAGGTTTTTAAATATCCTTATAAAGACTTGTTATTTTGGGACTCTTCTGGTAGATGATTAAGCTGGCATTTAGTTAGGTTTAGGTTTGATTTGAGATAAGAGACTTAGATAGTAGTGGCTTAAATACAATAGAACCATCCCTAACCTTCCACAGGAAGTTCAGGAGCTGACCTTCCAGGGCTAGTGTCTGGTGAGGGACTGGGTCCTTGAGGTCTAGCCCCTTTCTTCATGAGTGCTAAAGATCCAGCCATCACACTTGTGTTTAAAGATGTGAGACCTCTACTAGCATCCCATTACGCATGTGGCTTCATGGCCAGACCTTGCTGCAAGGGAGACTCGGAAATGTAGTTTTTTTAAATCTTGGCAGCCATGTGTGTAGCTAAAAATCCTTAGTTCTGTTCCTGTGAAAGGAGTGGAGAGTGGCTATAGGAACAACTTGTCTCGTGACCAAACCGGAGTTCCTCGCTTGGGTTTGCAAGAGAGCCAGTCACTGAGACATCAGGTTTGCAGCTAGGGAGGAGTTTGAGAGCTAGCCAAACCAGGAGACAAGAGAGCAAACCTTAAATACTCTTCCCTGAAGGGGGAGAGAACATGTTTTTTATAATCATAGGGGTTGAGGTTACATATATTGATGAAAAGGGCAGCGACACATGACTATTCATGAGGAAAGGTGGAGTATGTGCATTGAGTAAACATATATGTGACATATCCCATGTTCATTTTGGGGTGGGGACATAAAATTAAAATGAGGAAAAACTGGGATCCTGATGTCAGATCGGTCATCTTAGGAGCAGAAGAGGGTCTGGGGGTTATGTGTGATCTCCGAGAGCCCATATAAACTGGAAAGGGTCTCTGCTTCTATCTCAGGTAAGGAATGGAGGGCCTGGCTTATTCCTAGGCTGGAACCTTATCTGTGACCTTCAGCCCAGGCCTGTGCAGGGACATCTAGTTAGATGTTAGATCTGAAAAGAAACAACAGTTGATTAGGGAGAAACAGGCCTATTAAAAACAAGCTTTAGATTTCCTGATAGTTTCAACCTTATTAACCCTATGGGATACAGTTTGTTTCTGCCACATTGGGCAGTAATTATTCCTGAAACTGGTGGTAAGGTTTAAGTTTTTTCTGACTTTAAAAGTAACATGGAGAAAAATTATACCATGTTATAAAAATCAGAATGTGAATGCCTTCAGTTGGTGGTTCTTCCTCTCAAGTCCATCATTAACAATTAGGTGCACTACTAACTGAGCTTCGTAGGTACCAGACACTGTCCTTTCTGTCCTTTCTCTCCTTTCTCACTGATTTTCACAGAATTCCTGAGAAAGGGGCACTCTTTTTTTTTACCCTATATTTTTCCCACATGATTGTGGCCTAAGTAATTGACCAATTCTTGGCTTTAGTTCGTAGATAGCAGAGCAGGGGGTTTCAGTCAGCCTGGTCTACTCCCCAATATGCAGGGCACCAGTCATTTTGTCATACACCTCCTCATCCTTCCAAAAAAAAAAAAGTTTTTAGGGGGCTCTATAAAAGATGGGTTCCAGAAATAATTTGAAATATGACAACTATATCAGGATTAGAGGAAAATAAGCCCGTAGCTCCAGTGCCATGAATTATTGAGAGCATTTCATCTGTAATGTTTTTAGCACTTTGCTGGGCACCTCTCATTCTTGCTCCTGCAAACCTCTTATTCAGCACATAGCTTCAACTCCCGAGCTTCTAACAATAGAGCCTATGTTTCCATCTGTGTGACTAACCTACAGCTTCTGAGGATTTGAGATATAACTCTCTAGGTCTTTGAGCTGCCAGTTAAGTCCTTGATAAAATGCAGAGTAAACCAACAGAATAGCTTGGATTCTGCTATTAGTCGGAGCACCTGTTTTGGGCAAGGAACTGGATCAGAGAAAGGTCCTGCTGTTGTTTACTACAGGTGGTGGTGATGATGAATATCACTGGACTTCTGTAGCATACTAGTTCTGCCCTGTGTTTTACAAATATTGGTTAATTTGTATAAACTCCTAGGAGTACTAGTAATAAGCCCATTTTGCAGATTGGAAGCCTGAAGTCTTAAGGTCACCTGACTAGAATTGGTGGAGGCATGATCTGAGCCCTTGACTGTCTGATTTGAAAGCCAGCCTGGTAGGGGAGCTGAGATAGTGGATAATTGAGAATGCCAGAGAGATGCTCATAAAGGCGTGATGGCTGAGAGATGTAATGTTGTGGCAGTTGAAAGTGTGTAACTGTGTCATTGTGATTCTCAACAATCCCACCAGTAGCTACATCTTTATTTTACAGATGAAGAACAAGCTCAGGACAGCGATTGGGTGAAGGTCATTTATTTGAGTGGGACTTGGAGGCAGATCTGGTTTTCTTTTCAGTATCTCACATTTGAAAAACATTTCATTTAGGTGGTGGGTCAGTTACCTTAGATTTCTCCATTTCTAAGCACAAGGTTTAGTTTCTTTTTGGAAAAAATCATCACACCTAAAACAACATGGCTCTAGTGAGTTCTCCCTGCCTTCCAGGCTCACTGAGATTTTTTTTTGTGTGTGTGTCTATGTAGAGTCTAGCTGCCGTAAAGCCCATTTCTGGTGTAGCTCATGGCAGCCGATCTCAATACAGTAAAATTCCATCATAGCCTTTTTTTTTTTTTTTTTATAAATGACCTACATGTGAGTCATTTAGAATATGGCTATTTTCTTCTAGGCCTGGGGAGTCAAAAGGAAACACAGTGCACCCATCCCTTTGCTAGGGAAATACAATTGAAGTTCTGTGTCTCAAAAAACAACACAAAGCCCGTCTTTCTTTAAGGAAACTTGCCCATAGGGTTTTAGTGTCTCTGAAATGGTAATTTCTCTGATCTCTGTTGTCATTGAGAGCTCAAATGGGAGGCCTCAGAACTGAGGGGGGCTAGTGCCTGGCTTGCCATGAGGAGTGTTTGTGTCTTAACATATTTAATTAGAACTCTTGAGGAGGTCAGGCACACATTCTAAGAACTTTCTTAGAGTTCAACTTATTGTCTCAAAAGAAGGAAGTTGGTATTTGGGGGCAGAGTGTGGGAGAATGAGAATAGAGATGAAAGCTTTGCTGAGAACATGTTTTGAGAAATAACTCATCAGAAACTGGCTTAGGATATTTTTTATGTATTGGTTATGTATAAACACTGAAAATGTCATTTGGCTCATTCTTTTGGGAGTGAGGATGTGTAGCCCCTCAGAGGACTTCTAGTCCTGCTCATCACGCAGGATTTCTCTTCCCACAGAATTCCTTGGAGGTTCAACGTTTTGTTTCTGCGTGGTTCCTTCTGCTTTTGGAGCGGTCATCATCTAACGAGGCAGCCCATTCCCTCTTTATAACCCTGTGGATGGCCCCTACCTCGAGCCGTCGTCTGTTTCCCTTAACCTCTACTCACAGCTCTGATAGCTGGGTCTGAGGCCACACAGCGGATCTGCCCCCGCGTGATAGGTGGAAGGCCTCCTTCCTATGAAAATAGCATTGTTTCTAAGAGACGTTCTCTCTCCCAGTTAACACCTCCAGTCTTGTAGGGGCGTCAGGAATGGTGTCACGCGTCCTCACCCTCCCAACCTGCTGTGCTTGTCTCTGACTCTGGGAAGCAAAGCACACAGGTGTGTTCTTTGTGCTGCCGCTCAGCGGGCTTGTGTTCACATTTACGTTTAACCCTCTGAGTTTCATTTTCCCAGCTGTCTGTTCTTGTGGAATCTTTTTGTTAGCTTCTCTCTGAGTCTTGGTTGCTACTGCTCCTTGCTTGGAATTTTTGGTGTGAGCTTGCATTCCAGTTAGGTGCCCCGTCATCTGAATCCCCCACCTCCTTTTGTCAGTTCTTCTGCTCTATGACTCCTGGGTTTTTAAGACACTAGTGTGAGCTCTTGCCCACAGGGTGAGTTTTCACACAGGGATGAGTGTGTCAGATGAGGTCTTCTTGGTTGGGCCTGGGGTCTCTCTGTGCAGCCTGGCTTGGGAGAAGACAAAGATTCCTCTCCTCCTTTGGAATGTTCACGAATTCCGTTTTTCTCTCTCACCCAGTCTTTTTTGTATTTCTGTTTTTAGGGGCCAGTTCAAATTTCATTTTGAAGAAGTTTCCTCTATGCAGTTAGTAATTTTGTTGCTCCAGGGCTTGTCATTCCCTGTGTTTCTATTAACATACCACCATTTCTTCGGGGCCTGTCCCGTCCCACTGTGGAGTCAGAGACCCCAAGTGTGTCCACTTTGTTCTGCTGCTTGAGTGCACTGTTCTTGGCCCAGTCAGTGGAGTTTGGTAATCAGCCTTCATCTTCGTGGTTTTCCCACTTGGTTGGAGAAGAGCCATGCTTGCTTTTAGAGCCTTCAGTCCACAGCTGGGATCTGGACAGGTGTAGTGCATAAGAGCTCCCTGAAGTGGTGTGAGGATTTTGTGTCTAAATACATTTTCCGGGAAAAGGATTCATGTCTCAGCAGTGTTCTTACCCATTCTTTGGCTCCTTCACAGGGGATCAGGTCCTGAAATAAGCACCTGAACCCTCCCCAGGTGGCTCCCTGGTATCACCCATGCTTGCATTTCTGCCTCACATTACCAATCCTGAGGATACACAGTTGTTTCTTTGTAAATACACATTGGGTCATTTTAGGACATCAGATTTGTTGTACACCACAGACTATTTGTATAAAGTGCAATTTTAAAAATTTGGCTTTAGGTTGGAGGTACATGGGAATGTCTTACTGAGAATTTAATTTCTAGGAGCTGGGAGTTTAGTTTCATTTCTCATTGTCCATGTAATGTGTTTTAGGTTGACATTGAGGACATCATAGGTCTAACAGGTTGCCCACCATGCATTTTACTTCTGAAAGTTCTGAGGTGGGCTGTTGAGTAACAGTAACTGTTGAGGTTGGGAATGACTTGGCTGTTAGCCGGATGGATCACAAATAACCAGCTACCAGAAAAGACTTTTAGTCCAGAACAGTTTAGCTAAAACTGGTAACAAAGTCATTATTGCAAATGATTACTGTTTCAAGTTCCTTGAACTAGTGAACAAACTACAAAGTATTCTTGCCTCTCAGGCCTAGCCTGGTGCATCTTCCTCCCCAAGCCTGATAGATTTTGGCCCTTGTGGCCAACTCCTGGCTGGGATGGTTGGAGAAAACCCCCTGGGTTAAGTCCTATTTGACTGTATATTTTTGAGACTGGAGATGGTAGTTGGGCCTTATGTAGGGAGGGCTGCTCACTGGCCCTGCCTTTCTCTCTGAACCCTGTGTGGCTCTGGTCGGCTGTTGTCCCCCCTCTTTCTTCTTGGCTTCCCTGTGTCTCACTCTGCATTCTTGGCTCATTTTTCATTTTGTAGCTTCCTGTTATTTTTCCGATTCTTTTCTCCCAGTTGCAGGTAGAACCAGTTGGTGTATTTTGGGTGCTTCTCAGGATTCTCCAGGGCCGTGTACCTGGAAGGAGCATGGGAGGCGCTGGTGGAACCTGTGGGCTTTGTGTGCTGTCTCTGTGATGACCCCCACTTCCCAGAACCCTGACCTACAGCCCAGGGCTGGCCTCAGCGTAGTGTAGCTACGTTATAGGTACTAAACTCCTGTGAACCATCTGGGGATTAGTATGAAATCTGCTGCATGTTTCCCGTGGAAACCGGAATCTAAGCCAACAGCTGTTGGAAGGTGGCCAGTTCAGTTGTGTTTGTGAACTGGTTATGGATGCAATTTTTGCTGCAAAGGGGCATGAAAGGCTGTAACCTGGGTAGCAGATTAATAATCACTGCCAGTGTGTCAAAGGGTGCATATCATCTGGCTTAAGCTTTCTGCGGACCTGTGACTCAGTGTTTGTGTGAATAGTTCGTGGAATATAGCTTTGACCACATTTCATTGCCCTCTCCTGGAGTGAGAGCACCTACCAACCTCCGTGTTTTGTGTACTGTGTGTGCGTCACCTGTCTGTAGGATCTCTGTGCCTTCTCATTGGCTTGTATTGAGCTGCGTGACTCCCGAGGTTCTCCATCTGTTTCACGGGTAGCTGTGGGCTTTCTCCTCAGACTTGGGCCTTGTGTTACCTATTTACAGTAGAAGGTGGTTTCGCCCTACTGAGGTGTTTGCTGGAGTTAGCTGCCAGCACCGTCACCCGTCTTCACCCGTCTTTGTGTAACCCGATGGAATCCATTGTTCTCTAGCCGAATTGTTGGCCTAGAGGTGAGGTTCCAAAGTCAAGGTTACTATAGACCTATTGTAAGAAACATAAGTACTTTCAAGGCATTTTATAAAATATTTTTGTAGAGTTACTCACATACAACATAACACTGGGAGTTTCAGACAACCACCCTGCTTTGTTATTCTGTTTTTTATACAACTCCTACATAATTTCCTGTTCTTGGGTTTTTTTTTTTTTTCTATTTGATATATAATTTTATGCTTAACAGCTACATATTCTTTTTAGTAAGAGTATCATTAGTTTTTCCTCTCTATTTTTGACCATTCAAGTTATATCAACTTTTATTTTTAGTATTGTGAATTACATTTAATAAATATATTTATGCATATCATATTTTGCCTCTTGGATTGCTGTATTTCCTTAAAATCTATTTCTAGAAGTGGGTTACTTTTTTTTTTTTTTTTAAAGTAGGCTCCACACCCAGCCTGGATCCCAGTGTGGGGCTTGAACTCATGACCCTGAGTTTAAGACCTGACCTGAGATCAAGAGTTGGATGCTTAACCGACTGAGACTGAGCCTCCAAGGTGACCTTGAAAGTGGATAACTTTTTTGAAGAGGGATTTTTTCCATTTTTTGAAATATATTAATATATTAAAAAGTCCTGACCAGTCACAGCCTTACAAATGTATATTTTACTACAACCTTGTCACTTTTTCCCTCCTTGGCTAATTTAACTTTCAAAATATGGCACCTTCTTGCTGTAACCTGCATTTCTTTGGTCCTAGGTGACTTGTACCTTTCCTGTGCTTTCCCAGTTTAATTTCTGTGCTTGTGACTGTTGCCTGAGTCCTTTCTTCATTACCACAGCAGATGCCATGCTGTGCACCTGACTTTGAGTAGACACATGTTCACCGTATCACGTTTGTTGTGATACCAAAGTGGATTATGGAGGATTTTTTGTTAGTAAATTTGTTTATGAGCATGTGTTCACAAAGTTAGATTTGTAAAAGGGCTCTTCTACTAGAATGTTAAGAATCGTTTTTGTAATAATAATCGTTTTGTAATAAGGATATGAACCTTGTTTTCCCTATAGATTAATAAAAAAAACTTAATTTGTCATTTTACAGGAGTTTAAAATTTTGTATAATCTGTCAGTGTTTACTCCTTTGATTTCTTTATTACCTCATGGAAGATTCTTAAGGTTCTAAAGATTAAAAGGCCTGGTACAGTTTAGAAATAGTTTGAGAGGAAAAAAGCAAACCAGATACATTAGTCCCTCTCAGTCCTGTGACTCTGACTGAAGGTGGTCACCGAGCTTCTGGCCTGGAGCCAGTGGCGCTGTGGTTTGTGTGGCACGCCGCTGGGTGAGGGGCCGTGCCGCTGTCCAGCTCAGTGCCTGGGCTAGTCCTTCCCCCTGGGTAGGTAAGTGAGGTGGGCTACCTTCTCATGATGGTCTTTCTTTTAGCTCTTGCCAGCCCTGTCCTAGGCCTGAAAGAATGTACCAGAGGTTCGGCGGTGTGGTGCCAGAACGTGAAGACGGCGGCCGATTGCGGGGCCCTGCAGCACTGCCTGCAGACTGTGTGGAACAAGCCAACGGTGGTAAGTGCCGCTGGTGCCGTCCTCTGTCTCTTCATATTGGCTGTAGCTGTTGCCATTTACCAAGTGCTTTCCCTTGCTTTGTTTGCTCCTCACGGTGGCCCTGCGAGGGAGGCAGGACCTGTTGCGGGGTGGACCCATTGTAGTACAGTGGAAACAGTTGCAGAGGGGTGAGGGTTCTGTTCCCCCGAGGTCACTGAGTCTCTTGGAGGCAGAGGATGAGGCCTGCCCACGGCCGCCACTGTATGCACACCATGCCACCTCCCGGGCCTCTGGGTGTGCCACCTCTCCACGCTAGGTGAGGGACCAGGAGGTATGCAGTTTCTATTCCCAGGCCTGGATGCGTGGGCAGAGCTCCATCCTTGGTCACTCCAAAAAGTAGATGCTAGGGGTGCCTGTGTGGCACAGCCAATTAAGTACCCGACTGTTAGTCATGATCTTGGGGTCATGAGATTGAGCCCCGTGTTGGGCTCTGCACCCAGCGTGGAGTCTGCTTGAGTTTTTCCCTCTGCTGCTCCTCCCCGCATGTGTGTGTGCATGTTCTCTCTTTCAAATAAATGAATATATCTTAAAAAAAAAAAAAGTGCTAAACTTTTGAAGTCCTTCCCCACTTTTTGGCATTTTTCACCCTCTGCCTCTCAGGCAGATCACTAATTCAAACCCTAGAGTTTAGTAGCTATTTAAAATTTTATTTCTAGCTACAGCCAAACTGGAAAAGATGCTGATTTTTTTTTTTTAATATAGAACACTTCACAAATTTGCGTGTCATCCTTGCTTAAGGGCCACACTGATTTCTGTATCATTCCAATTTTAGTAGATGTGCTGCTGAAGTGAGCATGATGCTACTGATTTTTCATCTAAATGGTGTTAAATATAGCATATTAATGTGGAACTCTCAATACTCATGGAGAATTACTCCAAGATGACAAAGCTCAAGTGCATTCTTCCTGCGACCTGACCCCTCTCAGGAGATGGCTGAGCTTTGCTGGCCGTACCAGCTGATTGCAGAACATGCTCGTGGCTCGCTCTGCGAGGTGCCACCTCCTGTGGCACAGGCTCACTTTGCCTGGATTTCCAGATCTAAAACTTGTCACTAGTGGCCGCAGGTGCTTCTTCTCTTCATTAAGAGAAGAACAATTAAAAACCCTGTTCTTTTAGAAATAGTGTCTGAATTCGTCAGGCCTCTACCCTCTGTGGCCAAAATTACTTTCTGATTTGGTTTCCAATTTACTTCTCATCTTGTTTTTAACATGATTTCCGCTTTTCAAATTCAGCATGTGACAAGGGGGAGGGGACTTTTGCTCTTTCTGACAGGACAGTCTCATGGGTGCCTGAATCTGGTAGTAGCCTGATGAGGCCCAAAGGTTCAAATTGATTTTTTTTTTTTAAGTTTATTTTTACTTGTTAGTGGGCAAGAGAACCACAAGCAGGGGGAGGGAGAAGGGAGAAGCAGGCTGAGTGGGGAGCCAGACATGGGGCTTGATCCCAGGACCCTGAGATCGTCACCTGAGCTGAAAGTAGATGCTTAACTGGCTCAGCCACCCAGGTGCCTTAAATTGATTTCTTTCAATGCAGTTTAGTTCACAGGTCTTCCTTCATCTCACCCACAGGTGTTAGTTCCTTCCTTCTTCATGGGGTATAAATCAGTTGCCCTCAAGAAGGGAGCTTCTCACGAGCCTCAAGAAGCAGCTAGAGTCTCCATGTCTGGGGCCACATAGAGCTGTGGGTGTTCAGGCTTATCAGGGGACAGGCACGCTGTTTTTAAGCTCTGGGGTGGTGACATATGGCTTCCAGGTGAGCATACCTACACCTGCATGGTGGGAGGTGGACATAGTGCAGGAGGTAGTGCCAGTGTCTGCTTGGGCTTCTCTGTCCCACTCCCCTTTTACTCTGTGATAGTGATATTGGCCCCAGGTGACCGACTGACTTTCTCTGATTTTTTTCACCCTTTCAAGCTTCAGTTTCCTCCTGGAACTGCTGTGAGCATTAACACGACATTTGGCCTGTGCCATGTGTGCTGAGGTATAGAGGGTACAAGAAAAGGGTATCTACCCTGTAGAAGCACAGTGTTCTGGTCAGTCCCATCTGCTGATTCTTCCCCTGTGGCGTCCTTGTACTTCTCATCTAGGTTGAGGAACCAGGCTGTGCCAGTGTGGCAGACATCCCTGGGTAGATAGGACAGAGGCCAAGGGGCTTTTCAGCTGTAGACTTACGTCCTACAAATATGGATCTCTCTCCCTCATGTTCTTTCCTCTTAGAAATCCCTTCCCTGCGACATATGTAAAGATGTTATCACTGCAGCTGGCGACATGCTGAAAGACAATGCCACTGAGGTGAGCCGTCATGAGTATGTGTGACTACGTGTGAGCAGTGGCTGTGTGGCCATCTGTGTCTGTTCCTTCAGAGATTGCTCTGTGGCTTTGGGGGTCTAAGGAGGAATGGTCCAGGTAGGAAGTAGTTCAGATCTTCTGAGCCACATACTCCCCCCCCCCCCCATCCTTTAAAAATGTAAAAGCCATCCTGTACAGCTACAGGCTATACAGAAACAGGCTGTGGGAGGTAACTTGCTGTCCCTGACTTTGGCATGTAAATGCCCAGGGTTGATGAGGATTTTTGTATTGCTTTTTGCTACCTTTTAGGTCCGTTTTGGCTATTTCTGCTCAGAAGTCCCTGTGCCCTTGAGACTGTAGGTCAGAGTAGCTTCATTTTTGAGGAATGTTTGCTTTTTGCCTATTTATCTGATGGAGCCACGGCCACCCAGTGGCCCTCTCCCAGGCCTCTTCCCTGAGGCTGCTGTCTGTTGGGAGCTGTGGAGGTCCTTTGCTCTCGTCGTTTGCAGAGCAGAAGTCCATCCTGATCTCACCCTTGCCTGTATCCCCTTAGCAAGAGATCCTCGTGTACTTGGAGAAGACCTGTGACTGGCTGCCTAGTCCGAACCTGTCTGCCTCGTGCAAGGAGGTGGTTGACTCCTACCTTCCAGTCATCCTGGACATGATTAAAGGACAAATGGTATGTGGTGGAGAATAGACTCTTCCTTCAGGGAACTTCTGGGGCCCTGGGAGGTGCCAGACAATGATTAAAGCGAAAAGTCTTTTCATGGATTTGGATTTTCTTAGCAGCTTATTGCTACAGTTCTGACCTCTGAGATGGCTTTGGCCCAGCAGAACACTGTGCTTGTAACTTTCAAGATTGAGGGAGAGTCCAGGAGATGGGAACTTGGAGAATACTGAGGGAATTGTAAACTGCTGTAACGTTCATATATGTGCCCATTTGCTAACTCATGTCACATCTTTAGCTCTCCCTTTGAGCATACAATTCATTTCATTTCTGTGATTTTTATCCTGAGGAGTAATTGAGGGAATGTACTGGTGGGTTGAGCTATAGCAGAGTTCTGCCTGCATTTCAAATAAGCATCTACTGTGCATAAACCAAGAGCCACTGAACATGTTGGGTTTTCAGCAACAGACAAGGGGCTGGGTTTTGTGGTATTTGGAAAGACCTTAAAAAGGTTGTAAAAGACCTTCTTTTTAAGAAAGAGGAGGTGCTTAAAACACAGGGCCAGCAGGCAGGAGTGTCCCGAGACTGGACCAAGGTTTTGGTAAGGATGGCATGGGTCACACCATGCAAGGCTCTCTTTAAGGATTGCAAGTGCAATAGGAAGTTGTTGGAGGGCTCAAGGGGGAGGAGTGACATGATCATAGGTGCCTTCTCTAAAGGGTTCGGTCTAGCTCCCACCAGTTGGGAGTTGGAAGAGGGGAAGCTGGTGGGACAGTCTGTGTGAGATGTGTTGGAGCAGTAGAGATGGACAGATGCACGTTCTGGTTCAGAGGAGAAACGGGCTGGACCTGCTGATGGAGGGCAGGGAAGGAGGGAGGAGTGAGGAACGTCTTCCAGGTTTCTGGCTTGAGCTGCTAGGAGCAAGGTCGGGGAGCAGGTCCCCCCCATTTGCTAAAGTGGAGATGGAGGGGGGAGCAGGTCAGGTGGTTTTGTTTGAGATGCCTGTGAGTCGGGCCAGGAGGTAAGGACAGGGCCTCATACAGGGGCACCAGCTGATGGTTTTGTTTCCCTCTGGGGAGAGCATTTCCAGCTGGACTTCTTTCCCCACTAGAGCCATCCTGGGGAGGTGTGCTCCGCTCTCAATCTCTGCGAGTCTCTTCAGAAGCACCTGGCAGAACTGAATCACCAGAAACAGCTCGAGTCCAATAAGATCCCGGAGCTGGATGTGGCTGAGGTGGTGGCTCCCTTCATGGCCAACATCCCCCTCCTCCTGTACCCTCAGGATGGCCCCCACAGTGAGCCCCAGCCAAAGGTAAGGCCATAGGCCCAGCTACCACAGGCCCCGTTTTTAATTGGATTACAGATGAGACGTGAGAGGGGCAGAGTTTGTGTGTGTGTGTGTGTGTGTGTGTGTGTGTGTGTGTGTGTGTGTGTGTGTCTGTCTGTCTGTCTATGTGCGTGCTCGTTTCTCAGACTGGGGGCTTTTTCCTTCATCTGACACTGTAGGTACCTGAGCAGCCCTTCAAATGGTTGTGCCATGTTGGTTCTAAAGAACTTGGGATATTTAATATATGCAAACAGTTCTCTTTGTTCCAATTAAATTTTTTTGAAATCAACGCTTAATTGATTTTAAGTCTTTTGATAATTTTAGAGCCTATAAAAACACAGAGCTGGGGCACCTGGTTGGCTCAGTCGGTGGAGTGTGCAACTCTTCATCTTGGGGTTGTAGATCCAAGCCCTATGTTGGGTGGAGCCATTACTTAAGAAACCACCAACTTTAAAAACCCAAAACTGTTGAGTGAGACACTCTCTAGTGCTGTGGTCATGAGCACATGAGGAAATTTTCTTGGGAATTTGAAGCCTCTTTGTTATCATAGAAGTATGCTGTGTTTACAGCCCCCCCCCCCCCCATCATTCTGTCTCTGCAGGCTGGTGGGGATGTTTGCCAGGACTGTATCCAGATGGTCACTGACATCCAGACTGCTGTAAGGACCAACTCCACCTTTGTCGAGGCCTTGGTGGACCATGCCAAGGCACAGTGTGACCTCCTGGGGCCTGGCATGGCCGACATGGTGAGCCTTCTCTCTTCATGCACAGGAGGGTGTTCTGGGCCAGGGAGTTTGGCTCTGGAGATAGGCATGGAGGAACTGAGAAAACTTCAGTTCCTGGGGTACTGTTGTTATAAGTTCCAATCTCAGGGCTTTGAAGAAGAGATAGTTTATACAACTCCCATTTCCTTTTTCCCAGAAAGCATCTGGGAGAGTTGGTGGGTACTTAAATACTTTGTCGGTTAGCTGAATTCATGTATGTAACAAGATGCCTGGAGTAAAAAATAGTGGAAGGAGACCACTTTCGTGAAGATTTTTTTTCCCCTCCCAGTCACTGTATGTATAAGAAACCACACTAGCTTCCTTTATAACCTCGTGTTAAAAAACCTGGCTGTTACATATTCATAATTCTAAGTGTGCTTTCCCCACAGCCAGTGGGGTTGTTGTCCATGGGAAGCCCTGTAGGCTGGCATGCAGGACACCTTCCTTACCTTGGTGAATGTTAGTCCTGCAGGGTAAGAAACTCATTTTGTTAGGTGCTTAGAAAGTTTCACTTCTTGGATCCTGTTTGCATTAACCACATGCCTGTGAAATTGATAGGTAAAACCAAAATGCTAGTTTTGTACCTGGCAGCAGGGAAACCTTGGCAGGACTGGATGTAGGGAAGCTGGTGATGATAACTCCATGAGTCTGGGATCGTAGAGCATCCTTCTTGGGTAGGAATGGCTGGTTCCGGAAGCTCTGGGTTCTTCTCTGTTGACTTCCTCTGGGCAGGAGTCTTTTGGCTTCCTTGGAGTATCTTTGTACATGGCCATGTTACCTTGGCTTCCCCACTTCAGCCCTGCCTGCGGGCTATTATGCACTTTGACTTTCTCACTGTGGAGGCACCCAGTGTAACCAGAACTAGTCTGTGAGGGTCTACAGGAAATACCTAGACGCGGATGAAAATAGGTTGAGCTGAAAATCATCATAACTTGGTTCCTCCCGTGTTTAACTTTATAATCTTGTCCGGGAATCCATGAGTAGGTTTGAAAAGTCATTTCGGGTTTGTAGCAGCATGTCTGTAGCCACATTCAGAATTGCTCCTGAGTAGCTGCTCTGTGACCTTTGGGGCTATAAAAGGAGATGGGAAGACTTCATCTCTTCTAAGGGCCTTTGGGACACATTTTCAAAACATCCTAGCACACCTTTTCCTACAAGGCATAAGATAAATTGCCATCTTTATTTCAAGATGCTTGTAAGACTCTACTCTTGGAAACTTGATAGTCCCCTGTTGACATTGCTAGGAAGGCTGTGATTTTGGTGTGTCACTAACTGCCTGTTTCTCTCTCCCCAGTGCAAGAACTATATCAACCAGTATTCTGACATTGCTGTCCAGATGATGATGCATATGGTAGGTGGCAGGAGAAGAAGCTCCTTGTTAGCATTCTTTGTCGCACACTTTGTGATCCCAAGGATTTTGAAAATTACATGGTTTAGTTTTCCTTTTCTCCCTTCAGATAATAAATTGAGTCAAAATGAACCTTTCTGACCAGTAGATTCTCTGACCACAACTCAGTACCCCCTCTTTACTTTCCCCAGCCAGGGGAAAGGCTGAAGCAGCTCAACCCCCAGGTGGTTTTCCTGATAGCTCGTTGGCCTTTGCATATGTGAGCTGACCATCAGATTTTTAGTATCTGGCTTTCACCCTGGGATCCATGGGAATAGTCTGCTCTGTAGCTAGGCCAGGCCTGAGAATTGCTACAATGCAGCTTGAATTTAGAAGTGCAGGGAGTCCTGCTGGTCAGAGTCGGTCCTGCACTCTGCAGCAGTGTTAGCTGTAGCTGCTGCTTGAGCCTGTAACTCCTGCACTTGCTTCTGATGCATCCAGGTGGCAGGGGCGTCCCTCCGTTGTTAGAGGTAGAAGATACTGATTGTGGAAGTAAGCTAGCTAGCTCCATGCAGAAAACTGTGCTACAGAGCAGGGTGGTCTGAAGAGATTCTTACGTTGGGAATGGGCCCTGGCTTCCTGGATCTGAGCATTTGGGGTTGAGGAGGTGGGTTACACTTCTTGTCTCTCCATCCTGCTGACTTTCTGACTTGGTTGAGACTATGTTGAGTTTGTTCTCTAACCAGGGGTCAGCAGACTGGCCTACCACCTGTTTTTTTGTAAAGTTTTATTAGAAAGTGATGCTCATTCCATTTCTTGCTGCGACAACAGAGCTGCAGAGTTGAGACCTGATGGCCTACACAGAAGATTTCTCCTCTGGTGCTGCTGTTAATTGCTCAGGGGCTCCATTCAGGCATAAGAGAGTTAATTTGGGATTATTACACCATACTTTATTCTAAAAATACAAAGATACTCAGCTAAAGTAGGATATAAAAGTAAGCCTTTTTTTTTTAGTTTTTTTTTTAATTTATGATAGTCACAGAGAGAGAGAGAGAGAGGCAGAGACACAGGCAGAGGGAGAAGCAGGCTCCATACACCGGGAGCCCGACGTGGGATTCGATCCCGGGTCTCCAGGATCGCGCCCTGGGCCAAAGGCAGGCGCCAAACCGCTGCGCCACCCAGGGATCCCTTTTTTTTTTTTTTTTTTTTTTTAAAGTAAGCCTTTGATTTTGATTTGGTTAAGTGCTTCCTCATCACTAACTAAAAATTTTCTCATTATAAAGAGTATAATAAACACGTATTTTTTTGAAAATACAGATAATACTTCCCAAATCAAAAATCATTTGTGGTTTAAAAAAATATCAGTGAGGTAATATGGTTATATAGTACTTCAGACTTTGTAGTTTGCATTATTGTGCTTACAAAACATTCTTGTACAAAATGATTTTTAAGTGGCTGCATAATCCACCGTTTGGGTAGCACATAATTTACATAACCAATCCTCTTTAGGTTGCTTTGAGGTTTGCCTTTGGGATCAAAAGCATGATGAACCCTCCCCCCCCTTACTGTTAGATAGTTATGCAGATCCTTGTTTCTCCTTCAGTACAGATAACTCGAACTGTAATTGCTGAGTCAAAGGGTAAGGCTTTTGATCTCTTGTCAAATTGGCCTTCTAGGCTTGCATTTGGCTACCTGGGGTAGTTGCCCTGAGGCCTAGGCAGCAGCAGGTGTGGTTCAGGATCCCTGACCCCTCGGAGTGTGTTTTATTTTTATATTTTTAATATATATATTTATATTTTTATATATGTGTATGTGTGTCCGTGTATATATATATATATATATATATACACACATGCATATATATGTATACGTATATATATATTATTTGGGGGCAGCAAAGCAGAGTTTATTGAGTAATAGTAAAAAGTTTATTGAACAAAGCTCCTGAAGAGGGTGGGGACCTGAGAGATGTACATATATATACCTGCCCTGGATGTATTTTATATTATATAGCATACACCCCTGATTTGGGCAGTCCTGTGTCATGTTCCACTTGGCTGCATATCACCTTGCCTTCATGGTGGGCTTAGGCTTCTGAGGATGGAGAGCTCCTCATAACCTGGCATTTTCTGGGACCTGCTGCCCAGTGTTTTGAGTATGATTTGGTGTGTCAGGGGCATGGGGATAATGTACAGAAGCTGGACAGTGTGGTCTGTCCCTTGAGGGCTAGAATAGCTCTCAGGGCCCCCTGAAATGGTAGGAACAAGGTAGGATGCCTATTTGTGACTGCAAGTTTTCCCCTGAACTTCTGGTGATATCTTTACGCCTTCATTAACTGATTGTTGTTATTTTAATTTTTTCTTAACTGTTGTGTCCTTTCCTTTCTCTTATTTTCATCTCCGATTTCCTGTTTTTTTGTTCAACAGCAGGATCAGGTATGTGATGGGGAATTTGCTTGTAGTAGTGGTCTGCTGCTTGTTGTAGTTACTTTGCTCTTTTTTTTTTTTTTTTTAAATGGCATGATCTGTGTTAGTAACTGGCTGGTGGGGGAGCTTCTGCTTTTCTCCCCTCTGATTTATCACTTGAGGTACTGGGGGTCTCCTTTCTCCTTCAAGAGGACAGAAAGAGAAGTCAGCAGGGCTTTGGAGTCCAGTTACAAACCAACACTTAGCTGACCGTGTGCATGCCACTGGCATGATGATGGGAAGTGACGGGTACCCTGGAGTTTCCTCAGCTTCCTTAACTGTAGGCCTGACTTTTGGTGGGACGCCTTGTTTCTGTCATGACTTGAGGGAGCATTGCATGTCTTCAGTGCTGTTTTCCATGATCCCAGAAATGCTTCTGCTGCATGAGTACATCATTTGCAAATAGCGAGCAGACTGTTCCCGTCTGTTGGATCCAGAGAGTTGGAAACAATCTCTTGATTGTGGCTTCTGCCCCTCTGGGTGATGGGGTCCTGCAGATCCTGGAGCCACATCAGACGGCTCAAGAGCCAGGCCAATGGTGGCAATAACACAGGGACTAAGCCCCCAGACCACACTTACTGAGCCAGTGCCTCCTTCTGAGCACTGGTATCTCTTTTTGCAAATTAAGAGTTTTCAAAGGTACTTTGAAATCTAATGGGAGAGAACTTGGGGTGAAATATCTGAATTTTTACCTGGGATGTCCCAGGGAGGGAGTAGAACAAAGCTCATCTGAGACAAAGCAGCCACACATCTCCTGAGTCTTTGTCTTTTTTTTCTAAAAAGCTTTCTGTGTCTTTGGCCCCATTCTGTTTTTTTCCCCATTCTTAAAGTGCGTCAAAGACAGGATATTTAGGATACTTTCGGATTTCCCTATTTTACTTAATTCTAGAGACTTCTCAGTATTAAAACAATGTGAACAATAGCCATGGTCTAGCTGTCTTGCATCACAGGTCTTGTGTTAGTGGTCCTGTCCTTCTGCTTTATGGTTTGGTGGTGGGAGGCAATTGCTCTCAGGCCCAGAGCTAGGTGTTGGTTGCATTTGGTTCACAAAGCATACAAAGCATATATGCTTTTCTCATTCTTGGCCACCATCATATTGAAATGGTCAGGGTGTCCAAGTCACCTTGTTTCCTGTGGTTTGGTATCTGGGTGGGAATGGGATCAATCTGGAGCTTCTGTGACCTGAAAGAATTCATCGGTTTGGGTCATTGGGTATTTGTGTGTACTGGGTTTGTGCAATTGTAAAAATAGAATGTAGTTTTCAAAAAAGTCCATCATTTTTTCTTAAATGATCCTGCCAGGGGGAAGCATTTGGCTGTTTGTGAGCCTGGTGGTTCCCCTTCTAGAAAGATCATGCAGTTTGTTTCCTACTGCAAGTAAACCAGCTGGACCAAGAGACAGGTTCTAGAGCACACCAGGTGTCCTCTGAGAGGATATGATTGCCTGTGAAAGGGACTCAGGTGCCAGAAATCCTGCTTCCCTGGGGTGCTCCCTTGTTGGAGCAGGGTCAGCAGTTCTGCTCTCCCTTCAGAGCTTTGTGTGGCCTCCTACCTGTGTGAAACTAGTACATCTGCACCTGCAGGAGTCCCTTTAGATTTAACATGGCAGTCAGACTTGACGCTGTGACCAGGGTGTTCCCCCAGCACCCCGACCTTTGTGTGTGGAGAGCGGGACTGAGGGATGATGGGCACGGGCCTGCATCTGACTGCCTTTTCGGTGCCTTCCTCAGCAACCCAAGGAGATCTGTGGCCTGGTTGGGTTCTGTGAGCAAGCGAAGGAGATGCCCATGCAGACTCTGATCCCTGCCAAAGTGGTCTCTGAGAACGTCATCCCTGCTTTGGAACTGGTGGAGCCCATTAAGGTACCTGGTGTCATCGTGTCGTGCTGGCCAGAGCTGTGTGATGCCCAGGCCACTGCATGTTACATCATGCTGTATGAGGCACATGCCTTCTTGGTTCCTTGCCTCACTCCGAAAGGTGTTTGAGTTTGGGACCATTCATTAGTTTATGGTGTCCCCTAAACTAGTGTGGCATCTCTCACCCAGTCTCACCCAGTATACTGATTTCCTTGAACCCGAGTGCTCCACGGAATCGGCCTCCATCTGTGGCATGTCTGTAACCTCCTGATGTTTCTGCCCCTCTGCCCTGCCGGCTGTCATGCAAACCTCTTATTCCAGAACACCCTGGGGCTTGCACGGAAGCCTCTCTGCATGCTGCCTTGCATGCGTGGGTGTGTTTTGTTTTCCTAGCACCCTTCACTTGGTAAAGATCCACTGTATTCCAAAATCAGTTTACATTTAGCACTTTCACGGGTCTTCTAGCAGTGTGTTAGAGATTGAGTCCTGAAACCGTTCACTAGTCAACAAGACCGACCTCATGTTCGTGCGGCTCACAGTTCAGTTCTCAGGAGGGCCCAGGCCATGTCACATTTAATCACATGGCATACACATGCATTTCTTGTTTCAGAACTTGTGTGTCACTTGACCTTTAGCTTTCTCCTCCCTCTGCTGTCCTCCTTTAACATATGCAGCATGTGGACACAGGGTTAGGAAGTCAGATGGAGCTGGGGAAGCACTTGTGCCTGCCCTGTCTTGCTGACTGAATTAATAGCCAGGGAGAATGAAGAGGTCATTACAGCTTACATTCTAGCCGCATGTGACTACTTATATTTAAATAAAATTACCCAAAACTTTAAAAAATCCAGTTCCTTGGTTACCTTCACTGCATTTCAAGTGCTTAATAGACACATGGGGCCCATGCTGCTCTGCTGGACAGCAGAGGTGAAGAATATTTCTACTGTCACAGAAAGTTCTGGTTTAGCAGTGTTCCTTTATTAAAGGCAGGCTCTAGAAAAGCAAGCTCAGGTACTCATGAGACTTGAAACTCTAGAGCAGACCTGAAATGTGTTTAAAGCTTTGTCTTCTAAACAGTGGGCAAGTAGTGAGTCCACACTCTATCCTGTCCCCCCCGCCTTCTCCCTTCCCCAGATTACTCCAGAGCGCTGAAATGATTGTGACCAAATGTGTCACATGGACAGATCTTTAGGGTAGGGGGTGGTTTCCCTGCCTGTTTCCTGACCTGTGAATTCCTGTTTTTTTGTGTGTGTGGTGGGGGTTGAGGGTTGGGGGTATGTGGTAGGTGGTAGTATCAGAGAGGGCTGGGCAAAAGGATGGGTCTCCCACCATACAAAACCAGCAGGGATGGGAACTTGGATGCTGGGAGAAGCCACCTTTTGTGTGACCTTCTCCGGTCCCTGGCCACAGGGTATCCCTTCCTTTAGAGCAGCAGAACACAGGGGTGAGGTGAGGGACTCAGCATTGAAGTGCTCTCCTGCCCGTTCCACAGAAGGACAAGATCGAGGAGAAGACGGATGTTTACTGCGAGATGTGCGAGTACGTGGTGAAGGAGGTGGTCAAGCTCATTGACAACAACAGAACTGAGGTATGTGCATTTCCAGAATGCTGCCGTGCTCCCTTTCCCTGGTGGCAGAACTAGCAGAGGAGGTGGGCTTGGCCCTTGCTTCATGGGACACTGGCCCTGGGAACCTGCACACCTGCTGCCCACCGGCGGGTCCCTCTGGGCTGGGGTCAGGCTGCTTCCTAGGTCAGGCCTTTCTGGGGAGGAAGTAGCACCTTGGTGTTGGCTGGTTTCCTGGTCACGTTCGTATTTTGAGAATCATTCCCAGCATCGTCCAGCCTCCCATCTTCTCATATGATCGTTTGTGTTCCAGGAAGAAATACTTAACACTTTGGACAAAGTGTGCTTGAAGTTGCCCTCGTCCTTATCCAAGGAGTGCCAGGAGGTGGTGGACACTTATGGCTCCTCCATCCTGTCGATCCTCCTGCAGGAGGCGAGCCCTGAGTTGGTGTGCCGCATGCTCCATCTGTGCTCCTCTCAGGGGCTGCCTGTGCTGCCTGGTGAGCAGGGGGTGTGTGTGCTGGGCGGGTCCCCTCGGCTTGGAAGGGCCCTGCCAGTCCTGAGTCTGTGCTCCTGTGTGCAGTACGTGTGATTAAGCCAAAGGACGGTGGCTTTTGTGAGGTATGCAAGAAGCTGGTGAGCTATTTGGACCACAACCTGGAGAAAAACAGCACGAAGCAGGAGATCCTGGCTGCCCTCGAGAAAGGCTGCAGCTTCCTGCCTGACCCATACCAGAAGCAGGTATGCCCTAGGCTGCTTTGGGCCAGAATGTCAGAACCTGCCTGGGGAGCGCAAAGGCTAGGGTAGCTCATGGACTGCCTGCATGCCTGATGGAGGTTTCCAGGGAAAATTAGCCATTTCTTATGGGAGTCTGTTGGCTCAAGGGAAGCCTCTGGGGGAAAATAACAGGAGCAGGTGAGATGGGGCACCTGGGAAGGGGGGCCTGGGCTGGCAGTGGCCGGAATTCTTATGGAAGAGCATGCGTACCCCCCCCCCCCCCTTTATGCTCCCACTCTGCGTGGGCACACCTAGACCTGGACCTGTACCCTTGTTTACCTAACAGTGTGATCAGTTTGTGACTGAGTATGAGCCCGTGCTGATAGAAATCCTGGTGGAGGTGATGGACCCTTCCTTCGTGTGCTTGGTAAGCTCCTCTGGGTGGCACGTAGCCTGGGCAGTTCCGCACGGAGGGGTCCTCTGGGGTTCTGGCAGTCTCTGGGGGAAAGGCTGTGGGAGGCCAGGGCGTCTAGGCCCTCAGCACTTGGCTCAGCAGCACCGCCTTTTTGGAAGTGGCATGTCAGAGCTGTAGTTCTGGCTGCTTCTAGAAGCTGATAGTTTCTGGTTTTGGGGATTAGTAGGGTGCATCTAATTCTTTGCCCCTTCTTTTGCCCCCTTTTCACCATATAGAAAATTGGAGCCTGCCCCGCTGCCCGTAAGCCTCTTCTGGGAACCGAGAAGTGCGTGTGGGGCCCCAGCTACTGGTGCCAGAACATGGAGGCAGCAACCCAGTGCAATGTGAGTAGCTCGGCGACCGCTGCACAGGCCTGCCTTGCCAGTTGGGCAGCTCCCGGGACAATCCTGCGTGGGGAGGAGCCTCCGTAGTCAGTGCTCTGTACCCTGTCTCTGTGTCCGGGAAAACACGGAGGCCCCAGAGAAGCAATTAGGCTTATTCGCGGCTGCCCAGCAAAGGCAAGAGGACTAACTGCATTCTTGCCTGTGAAAAGTGAAGGGTGTGGGTATTTGTTAGTAGGTTTTGCTTCTGCCTTCTTGTTTTTTTTTTTTTTTTTTTTGCCTTTGTTTCCCTTGTCACAGGGTCAGGATCAGATCCACACGAGGCTGCCCTAGAGATGGCACAAGTCCTCCTCTCCCTTGGGTCAGTCTCGGCTGGAGCCTGGCCTGAATCTTCACCCAGGGCTGACCAGCTGTTCTTGAGTGGCCCTGAGGTGACGGCTGCCCAGCGGCTCCAGGGTGCCGTGGCGCTATCCTCACTGGGCAGCCACCAGTGGTGGCGACATACTGCTTGGGTGGGACGTGTGGGCTAGTCAGTTACTTAATGTTTTTATGCAACTTTTTCTTCCTCAAGCGGGTTCCTCGTGGCCAGCGGGGCATGACTGTGGGTCTGGTTGCATCAGTTTGGGCCCCTGTGGGGAAGGGTGGGTAGTGATGCTCACCCTGGCCTGGTCCGGCTCCTTGCTGTGCCAGGCCCGAGCCCACAGCACAGTCAGTGGAGGAGCAGGTGCCTGCCGCTGCCCTGGTAAATGGGCCTGTGGGGTCATTGTTTTCAAGGCCTGAGCTGCTGTGCGCTCTGTTGGGTGAGGGTGAGGGCTTCTGCCTTGGGGCTTCTGTGCAGTGCCAAGACTCAGCGTGTAACTAGATGGAGGGGGCCTGGGCCCTACCTGCATGGGTGCTCGCTTCTAAAGCACTCGGTGCTCTGCAGCTGCAACTCTGGACTCTTGCCATAGGAGTCCCTGACATTCGGGTGGCCACATGCTCCCCAGGTCTGGGTGGGGTGCTGTCCAGCCGACCTCGGACAGGATAATGGGTCCCATTTTTGGGTGATGTCTGCTGCACTGATGGCCCAGGAGTGGAGTTTGTCACACAAAGGCTAAAACCCAGCTTCCTCTCTCCCGTCAGGCTGTCGAGCATTGCAAACGTCACGTGTGGAACTAGGAGGGACGTTCCATCTTGGAGAAACTGCAGCATCTTTTCCTACTTGTGTGTCTGGGGCAGTGAACACACCGATCTCTTGACTCGGTTATAAAAATAGGACCCCCTTTTCCCCTTCCTCCCTCCCTCCCTCTCCTGTCTCTCGATTGTAGCATCGCTGTCTGTGTGGGAGGCACCTGGCCTGCAGCTGCCACCACTGCTTCACTGTCCCTTTCCTTTGCCTAGACAGGTGAGGACGACTGTGCACTTGGAGGGCTTTCAGCCTGCTCTTGTGCGGTGGCTACCTGGAGGCGGCGGCAGTGGAGGTGGTGGGGGCCTTGGGTGCTGGCGTGAGCCAGAGCTGCTTGACAGAAGGCTCTCCATCCTCCTTGGCTGGGGCCTTGTTCTGAGCCCTCCACCTACCCCTAAGCATGGACCTCCCCTCTTCCTGGGCTGCTATACAGAGAAGCAAAACAAAGGCAGTTTTATAAGAAAGAGGCTCAGAATAATTAGACTTCTTAAAAACCACATAGTTCTCACTGGAGGGGAAATTCAGGAAGCGGCTGCTCAGGAGGCCTGGGTGGGTCTTGGGTTTGCTGTCCCGGGGTCAACCTCTGATTCAGCTTTGCGGTATCTTTCCTGGTGATGCCTTGTTCCGAAGTTCTGTGGGTTTGGGTGGGAGGGGAAGAACCTTCCTGAATGTAATCTGCTAGCTCTGTGTGGAGGTCCTGTGGGCTTGGCTCGTGTGGGTGTCTGTGTGTGTGTCTGTGTGTGTGTGGGTATGGGTGTGGTGACTGCCTCTTGCTTGCTCTTGTGTCCGCCCGGCTGCTGAAGCCTTGCCTTGTGCATCTGTAGTGCTGCCCGGAGCCCGCCTTTGCTCTCCCCTGCGACCCCCATTTCGTTTGACCTTTAGGTAAATGTGGATGACAAGCTCCTAAGCCTCTGGCTGTCAGGTGCAGGGTGTGCTAGGCGTGCTCTCCAGGGGCCCTGCCTCTCTCACTTGGCCACCTCTTCTGTTCACTTCAAGTTGCCAGGAGACAGTGAGACATGCAGTTACTATTAAATTAGACTTAATGACTTTTTGGTTTGTTTTGCACTAAAGTTTCTGTGATTTAACAATAAATAAAATCTGTTAACCAGACCTGAGCCTGAGTGGTTCTGTAACACCTCAGCCAGTGAGTTTGGTTTCTGAATAGCTCCAGGGCCACAGACCTGTGGGTGTCCAGCAGTCCTCTGGCCCTCTTGGCCACAGAAAGAAGGCGCAGTGGGTCAAGGGAACACCTGAAGGTCAGGCACACATCTGCCCTGCCCTCTCCCCTTGCCCAGCCCCGAGGGTAGTTTACTAGAGGCACAGCGACTTGCTGTTCTTGTGAGTTGCTTTTCTTATTTAAAATGCAGACCATTCCAGAAATGTTCACCGAGTACCAGTTAAACAAAATCAAGGGGAAATGTTGAGGGAATAACTTAATTTAAAAAAAGAATACACACAAACACTCTACATTCAGAACCCAGGGGAACACCAGTCATTTCTCTTTATGAGCCGGGCACAGTTGGGAAGCCGGTGGAATGTAGAGAACGGTTCACTCACATTGAGCATGTCCATGTGGGGAGGCAGGGATCACTGTCCAGCTGGCGATGTGCTGGAAATGCACTGGGACTGGAACCGAAGTCAGGGAATCGAGGCCAGGTGGGATATGCCAGCTCTGGGCCTCCCTTCCCTGGTGCTGGGCGCGGGTGAAGGGGGACGGGTGCGATGTGGGGTGGGGAAGAGGGCCTGCTTGGCCTCTTGGGGCTCGGCCTTGGCTGAGTTCGTCCTGACTCTTGGGGCCCCCAGTGACCCTCCTTACCTTGTCCTTAGATGCTTATCATTTGTGTCTGGTTTTTCTTAAAAAAATAACAAATTTTATGAAGGTAGAGGTCAGGTGCTGAATGGGCATCTGGCGGAAGAGGACTCTGAGCAGCCGGTGCGGGCTGCCACCAGGCCCGCCTGAGGTCGTAGGCCCAGAGCCAGCCTGGGGAGGGGCCCGCACTGTGGTCCTGCTCTTCCCTGGGAGGGATGGGGGACAGGTGCTGCACATGCCGCCGAGGCCCCCCCCCCCCGTCTGGTCATAGCTCTGTGATCTCCAGGGGGCTCTCCAGGATCACATCACGAAGCTTGTGCAGGGGCGTGGATTTGGCCGACTCTGTGCGGGCGTTGCGCTCAAAGGCACTGGCTTCAGCGGTGGTCAGTGTCTCCAGCGAGCGACCCAGGCCCTTCTGGTCATCCTCGGGCAGGCTGTTAAGGTCAGTGGCCAGCAGCGTGCCAGTGCTGCCGTGCACCATGTGGATTCCGTCGGGCCCCTTGAGATCTGTCGGTGGTTTGTGGCGGAAGCGCAGGCTGCCCTGGCCGGGGCTGCGCTCCCCTGGCTCCTCGTCCAGCTCAGTCTGGATCAGCTGCAAGAGGCCACGATCCCCCAATGGCTCTGGGACCCACCTGTGGGCTCAAGGCCATGCCTGAGGGCTGAGCAGCTGGCTGGCCCAGAGCCGCACCTGCTGTGTCCCCCTTTTCCTCCCTACTGCACACAGGTAACTGCAGGGGTCTCTGGGCTCGTGCTGCAGTAGGCTGCCGTCCAGCTGACCGTGTTTTCTCACACTGGGTACAAAGGGGAACCATGGGCACTTAGGGTGCTACAGTTGTGTTCTTAGAAGGTGGGCCTCCCATGAGAATCCTCTATTTTGTGTATTTGATGATCTCTAAAGATCCCATGAGGCAGTTTTAGTATCTGGATGTGTTACTACCAATCTATCCTCAAGCAGGATCAAGTCTGACCAGGTAGGTCCACAGGTGAAGTTGGAGGGGATGGGATATAGTGGGACTCAGCATGTGGCACTTCTGTGTGGAACTGTTAGCTTTAGCCTGTTCCATTTGGGAATGGTTGGTCTTACTGGAAATCTGGGTTTTTAAACATTAAGTCTGAGTTTTTTAAAGTGTTGACATCACTGCAGGGAAACAAATCTACATGGACCCATTTGACCCTGACTGATCAGTTTCCTATAGGACATCCCTCCTTCAAGGCACCTTTTTGGGCTCCTCAAGTGTGAGACACACTCCTCAGCCCCCTGCAGAGCCCAGAAAGTAGACTGGGCCTGGGGCTGCGCCTGACTTCCTGGACCCCACCCATTGCTGTCTTTGGCCCTGGCTGCTAATCTCCAGAGACTCTGAGAAAGAGAAGGGTGGCTGGGGAGAGAGAGGGAGGGTTGGAGGGAGACAGGGAGGGAGGGAAGCAGGGAAGGAGTGAGCATCCCCAGTGCTGGGGCACAGCACACAGCTCCGGGCCCGCCCGGCTACCTCAGAGATGGAGGAGTGGCAGGAGGAGGCTTTTTGCACCATCCGCTGTGCAAAGAGCTTTTTGAGCCGCAGGTAATCCTCCAGGACCACCTTGAGCAGCGAGCCCTGGGAGAGGGAAAGGGTTAACCCCCACCAAGGCCCTCCCTTGCCTGCCACACCCCTCACTCCCGTAACTGTTGGAGGCAATGGAAGGTGCTAATAGTCTAGGGTGCACAGGCACCCGATCCAGGGGTAGAGAGAGGGCTGGGAGCAGAGCCTGGTGACCGTGACCGGCTAGGACCCACATGGGCTCTGGGCCACTGCAGGCTGAAGCAGTGCCCTATCAGCCCGGTGCCCAGGCCACTCTTTCTGCCCTGTCGCTCTTGCCCAGTGGAGAGCAGATCTAGCTGAGCCTAGAGGCGGAGAAAGCTGTTTTCCAGGACCCTCCCCCATCCCTGTATCATCTGGAGCCAGTCCAAGCTCAGAGGTCTGGGTGTAGGGCCCCGATGGGGTGTGGGTGCAGGAGCCGCAGGGAGGACTCACCTTGATGGGCCCCTCCCGAATGATCTGGCCCAGCTTGGCGATGTTGTCATACTCCTGGATGGCTGCCCGCAGGTACCGGTCGTCATCAGGCTTGACTGCTGCCGGTTCACGCCCAAAAGTTCCCTGGGGAGAGGGAACATTGGCTGGAGCAGAGGTAGACTGCGTGCACGCGCAGGTACGCACACGGGGCGGTGGGTACAACCCCCACCCTAACAGCGCAGCCCCTTGGCGAGCCGTGAAGACCTGCTTTACCTCCGTCCTGTCCCTCACGACTGCACCCCCCCAGTCACCCGCCCCCAGCTCTGGCCCCAGCTCACGTGGGTGCGGGTGGGGCTGTTCCACAGGTCTGCGATCTCACTCAGGTTCTCCGGCAGGTCATCCTCATGCTCAGCCTGGGCTGCCAGCTCCAGGTTCCGGCAGAAAGGATCCAGCCACACGGGGTTGGCTCTGCGCGGGGAGAGGGGGGCAGTGAGTGGAGCGAGGAGGGGCAGCCCGAGTGGAGAGATGCCCTTGTAGCTTCACCACCACTAACCCCCGTCCTTTTCCCTGGCCAGCACGGGCCTGGGGGTTCAGGGCCATGAGAAGTAGGCCCTTGCCTGTGCCCCTTGTGGGTGCACCCTCCCCGCACTAGGATCCTGAAAGAACCAGGCCAGCGTGTGGGTCCGGATTGGCTTTGCTGCAGAGGCCTCACTCCGCCTCTGGTGTCCGAAGTCTGTGTCCCCTGGAACTGGGGGCCCACTTAGGGTGTGGATCGCAGCTCAGCCAATAGTTTCCGAGTGTAGAGAAGGGTGCCTGGCCCACTAGAGGGCACCCACACCCCAGGTTTTAGCTAGTCTGGTCCCTCAGAGCTTGAGGGGTGGTAGAGAATCCACTCAGACTTTGGGCAGGCCTCCCCAAAGCGCACCCTGAGGGCTCAGGGACCCCACTCACCCGTCGAAGGAATACTTGTTGGTATTGGGCATGTCCATGATGTCAATGAAACCACGGTTCCCTGTAGGGAGAAGTGCTGGGGCATGGAGGGGAGAGATGCACCCTGCTGGGCTGGGGGAGCCCCAGCCAGCCTCATGAGGCCTAGGCAAGCCCTCTAGGCCCCTAGGGCCCCTTCTGCCCTCTCATCCACCCCCCCCAGCCCCATCACAGCCCTTGCTCACCTGCCGAGCCAGCCACAATGGCTTTGAGCTTCCTCTTGTGTCTGGAGAGAGGCAGAGAGAGGGGCTGGTGAAGAGGGCTGGAGTGGGCTGGTACCTCAGGGCGCTGCCTGCCCCTGTGACTGTCCCAGGAGCAGGGCTGGGCAGCCTGGCCCAGGGCGGGGAGGTAGGGGTCACTCACACAGTCCTGTAGTACCAGTTCATGAGGATGAAGAGCATGGCAGCCAGGAAGAGAAGGATGGCCAGGACGATGATCGCCATCTGGGGGAGCGGGCCGGGCATGAGTGGGCGGGAGTGCCCGGGGCGGGGGGCGGTGGGGCTGGGGGTCACCAGGACTACCTGCAGGGCAGACATGTCGTCGGGCAGCCTCACAGAGATGGCGGGCTGCACATCCAGGACGTTGTAGTTCCGGAAGAGATTCCGAAGCTGCTCCTTGTTCTCGTCGATCATCTGGATCACCCTGGGCGAGGGGCAGGGGCCTCAGCTCCCCAGTCAGCCGTTCCTCAGGAGCTGGTCCCACTCAGGAAGGGCTGCTGCCTCACCCCCACCAGGCTTTGCAAGATCCGATCCCGCCCAGCGAGGACAGCTTTCTATCTTACGGGGTTCACCACGCCTACACGGGATCCTGCTTGCTCCTCGCAATCCGTGGAATGCTCCCGTCTCACAGATGGGGAGAGTAAGGCGCAGGGGGGTGATGACACCCCCAAACGATTCCCCACTAGCCCTGCCCACTGCTGGGGGAGAGCCCCCACAGAGCCGGCCTGATGGTGTTAGCTGCCTCCTTTGCTGGGTCCCCTCCCCAACTCCAGGGCAGGAGGGGGTACTGATGGTCTGAGCACAGACCCCCACCCACCGGTCCACGTCCAGGATGCGGTTGGTATCGCGATTCACCACATGGATGAGCAGCTCTGTCTGTGCGAAGTTCACCCGACCCTTCTTGTCCACATGGAACTAGGCGAGAAGGGGCATTATGGGGTGTGGCAGGAGCAAGGGGTGGGATGGGAGCCCCCCGGCCCACCCTGCTGACAGACCTATCGCTGCTGAGTGCTGAGGACCAAGCATGATGCCAGTCACATCACCGCACCGGCCCCATTTACAGGGGAGGATGTGGAGGGCCCGAGTCATGGAAGGACTTTCCCAAGGTCATGATGCTAGGGGACGACCCCCTTTCATACCCCTGATCTCCCCACGGTGCCCTGCCCCTGTGGCCTGGTCCTCCTCCCCTCACAGCCCCTAGACCCAGGGCGGTTCTGTGGGGCACCTGCACATCATCAGTGTTGACGATGGCACCAGTGATGTTGGACAGCAGGTGGATGAACTCCTCCTCAAAGCCACGCACGCGGTCGGGGATCTCATTAATGACGATCTTGACACGCTGGTCATCCCTCAGGATGTAGATGCCAATGATGGCCGTGTCATTATGGCCTGCCAGGTCCCGGGCCACGATGTCCACCACAAAGTAGCCAGGGCTGTAGGCCATGAAGAGGTCGAAGGTGCGCAGGATGCCATCCACACTCCCTGCAGGAAGAGCCCGTGGGCAGGGTGCAGCTCAGGGGCCACCTGGTGCCCCTGAATTCCCTGGGAAGGGCTGAGGGCCAGGGGCATGTGGACACACTGAGGGGAGGCGGCATCAGGCCCAGGAGAGAGCAAAGACGACAGAGGAGTAGGGGACAAATGAGCATGAGTGTTCATCTGAAGGAGCAGTGGTGCTGGCCTCTGCCCGGCTGCTTAGTATCCTGAGAGAATGCAGCCAGTGCGGTCAGAACTTGTACTTCTGGAGATTTCTAAGTTTTTACTTAAACTTGCAAGTTGAAACACAGCTCTGGGCTGCACTGACTTAAGGATGGTAAGTTTGGGATTCTGCTGTCCCATGTTGGAGGACCACGGAACACAACATGTCTGAGCCCCTCAGTCTCTGTCTGTCTCACACACACACCTCAGAATTCCACGGCCTTACCAACGAGATGACCAGAGGTGGTGTCACAGTCTTCTCTTAGAAGACTCTAGACCTGGGTTTGAGATCTGCCAGTTTCTAGCTATGTGACCTTTAGCAAGCTACATAGCCTCTTTGTGCCTTAATTTACTCAACTAAGAGCAGTAGTAGATCAGGGGACATAGGGATGGGGTCTGGTTGTGACTGGAGGAGGTGGCATGGGAATTAGGCTTCAGAGGATGGTCAGGGGGAGCATATCTGAAGGCAGAGGGGAAGGTCAAGATGGTATTTCAGGAGGGGAAGATGAAGGGCCAAGGCCAGTGGAGGGTGGTATAGAAAAGGCTGGAGGAGTGGTGAGGCATTTGTCTTGGGTGGGCACAGGTAGTGGGGGGCTGTGGAAACGGGAAGAGGATCCAGGAGGAAGACTTGGTGAACCTTGAAAACCCATCCAAGGGAGGAGTCTAGACTGACTCCCGTAGGCAAGAAGAGTGGGGAAGGGGTTGGGTCTGGAAGTAAGGTATTGGGACACTCACCAGGGCACCTTCTAGAACCTGACCTAAGAGGCTCAGCTATCCACACAGGCAAACACACAAGTCAACATTGTACCTTCAGGTACACGTGCTCTTTGGGTTCTGGCTCCCCAGTGCTTAGCCCAGTGCTTGGCCCGGGGGATGGGGAGGTGCACAAATGGGAAGAAAGGTGGATGTATGGAAGGGAGGATGGGAAGGTGGATGGATGAGTGGGCAGATGGGCAGATGGGTGGACAGGTGGGCAGATGCACAGGGTGAGCAGACTGACACATGGGTAGATGAATGGATGGATGGATGGATGAATAATGGATGGATGAGAAGATGGAGAGAAAAGAGAAGAATGTTGGTGGGTAGACAGGTGGGTCAGAAACTAGGAAGGTAGATGGTGCAAAGGATCAACTAGGGGCTGGCTGTATGACGGTTAGGTGGGTGGGGGAACAGAAGGATTTATGGTGGCCGGCCGGCCAGGCCCTCACCCCCTGCCCACACAGACCCATCTCTTCCACGGTCCATGCAGTGACCGAGATCCTGGGTGGAGGCTCCTACCCATGGTGAAGACCTGGCCCACGTCCTCAGAGTCATTGGCGAGGGCCCGGAAATAGTGGATGGCCAGGATGCTGTAGAAGACCAGGCTGTTGTTGCCAATGTCCGCATCCAGGGCCAGCACCTGGATCAACTCTGAGCCCACCTTGGCATCGGTGGCCACTCCTGCAGAACGGGCAGGTGGGTGTGAGTGGCAGTCCAGGGGGCCGCCCGCACCCCGGACCCAGGCCCGGCCCCGGCACCTGCAGTGTACTCGGCCTTGGTGAAGCGTGGGGGCTGGTCGTTGATGTCTTCCAGCACGACGCGCACCTCCTGCAGGGTGAGGTCAGCGACCAGGTCGAGGGCCGGGGAGGGCCCACGCGGGGGCGTCCAGCTGCGATTGCTCGAGGCCTTGACGATGAAGGAGAAGACGGCCTCCCGCTCCCGGTCCAGGTCCCGCAGCACCAGCAGCCGCCCGTCGGGCTGCAGATGGAAGTTCTTCTCTTCGTTGCCGGCTGCGGGCGGGACCAGGGCACGGGGTGAGAGGGCAGGGCTGGGATGGGGTGCACCGGGGTCATCTCCAGCCCTGGGGGCAGTGGGGCACTGGCCCTGGCAGGCCCCACCTGCAATGAAGTAGTACACGATGGCGTTGGGGCCCTCGTCTGCGTCCACGGCGCCTGTCACGTTGCCCACGAGGGTGCCACGTGGTGAGTGCTCGGGCACGGTCAGCAACTGGTACTGGGGGCTGCCTTTCTGCAGGGGGGGAGGTCACAGGAGGCTAAGTGCCTTTTGTGGGTGCTGAGGGACCTTACTGCCCGGGCCCTGTGGGGTGAGCAGAACTGTAACACCCAGGGAGCATGGGCGGGCCCGGCCCCCGAATGGCTGTCTGAACAAGGGGGCACACTCCTGTGTCTGTGCACGTGCACACACCCCCACACTCACGCAGTCTCCAGGGAGCCTCACGTCCCATGTGCACACAAGGGAACACCCCCACCAAGTTGTAGAGTGAGTCCATGCGAGGGGCTCAGCCCCAGCTCAATGAAGCGGGGCTGAATTTCAGGTTTCCTGTGTGCGGCTGGGAGGGTTACAGCCCACGAGGCAGGCCTGTTCTGCTTTTCTGACTGCCCCGCAGAACCTGGAAATAGTCGCCGCTCAATAAGTATTGGTTCTAGGGGGTGTATGCACAGTTACCGTGCGTAAGCACAGTGTGCACTGAGCGTGTACAGGTGTGCCTGCAGGCAGGTGCGTCCCTGTATGGATGAGGCTGGTGGGAGGGTGCGGGGGGGGGGGGATGGATGAGCTCACTGGAGGCCTCACAAAGAGGGGTTCGTTGTCATCAATATCCTCCAGGGCCACTTGCAGAGGCTGCATGGTCTCGTACGGTACTGGCTGGCCCAGGTCGCTGGCCACCAGGATGAGCTGGGGGACAGAGGAACACAGTCAGAGGGCAGCAGGGGTCAGTCCTGGGGGCCCGGGTCACCACCTTGGGAGGCGTTCTAGGTGGGAGGTGGAGGCCCTGTGCCCAGAGGAAAGCCCCGCCCCCGGGGCCGCCCCCTTACGCTGTACAGGGCCTGTTTCTCCCGGTCCAGGCGCTGAGCCGTCTGGATGAGGCCGCTGATGGGGTCGATGGTGAAGTACTCCCAGTCCCGGTTGCCCGCCGTCTTCAGGAAGCTGTAGCGCACGGCCCCGTTGAGGCCCTCGTCCTTGTCTGTGGCATAGACCTCGTAGACATTGGAGCGCAGCGGGATCTCCTGCGGGGGGTGGGGGGGGCATCTGAGGGAACCCCAGCTCCCAGGCCCCGATGCAGCTCTTGCTCTTTCTCCTCACTGAGCGGAAAGTCCTTGCCACCACCTTCCAGCATCCTTAGGAAATGCCTGCTTGCTTAGCTGGACTTGCCTAGAGTCTTGAGCATCTACTAGAACATCCCTTCGGCCTACCCCCACTCCCTGCCCAGAAACGGCTCGGCCTGGTCTCTGCCCTCCGTGCTTCAAGCTCTCTCAGGGTTACTGCCCTTCCAGGGGCTTCCCCATCCCTCGGATCCCTCTGGAAGGCAGGAGGGGAATCCAAAAGCTGAGGCCACAGCTGGCTCTCTGTTCCTGGGTCTGTCTTGCTCTCGGCTACCCTAATCACAGGGGCCCTAGGTATCCCCAGACAACAGCATCTGCCCAACGGGGTACCTGAAAACGAGGGACAGGCGGGCAAGGATGACATGGTGGACAGAGGCAACACCCGGGTTCTAGTCTGTTACCGATTTACTGGGTGACTTAGACATGCCGCCTCACAGCTCTGGACCTCAGTTTCCTGATTCCCTCAGGGAATCAAAGGTTCCTCAGGGAATCAGGTTAAGTCAAAGATACCAAAAAATCTGATGGAGGGACACCTGGGTGGCTCAGGGATTGAGCATCTGCCTTGGGCTGAGTGTGATCCCGGGGTCCTGGGATCGAGTCCCACATCGGGCTCCCTGCATAGAGCCTGCTTCTCCCTCTGCCTACGTCTCTGCCTCTCTGTGTCTCTCATGAATAAATAAATAAAATTAAAAAAAATCTGATGGACATCCTACAGGAACCCATAATAAGGCTGCACAGGGCACAAGGAAAAGAGCAACTTTCTAGGCTTTTACTTGAAAAATTATCAGCTCAGCATGGTTTTACTGTTGATCTCACTGATCATGACAATCAGAAACTCCAAATGGCACTTACATCTAATTAATAGAAAGTGGGATGACAAAGAGCATTACTTAGCAAATGCTGGCTGTTTGGGAGACAGGAATCTTTCAAAATATGGTGTCTTGAAGGGAAACACATAGCAAATGGGACCTTTGTTGTGGAAAGAACTCAATTATTTTAAATTTATATCTTGCCTCATTCTACAAAGAAGACTGGAGACAACCTACAAGAATGTGTAAATTATCACAAGAGCGGAGAAGTTAAAAAAAATCGGGGTAAAGGAAAATAAGTGGTTGGCAGGAAAATGGAAACAGGGGTAGGGGGGTGAGGTCTGTGCACTCAGTCCCTGCAGGGTCACGGAGCTGGGGCTGGCTACTCTGAGCTCCCTGGTGGGCAGCGCAAAGAGGACCACCCATCACGGCCGTGGGCACCGGGAAAAGCAACTCACGAGCTAAGAGCACAGCGTTTCCTGGTGCTCAGCCCCACTCAGGTGCTCAGCCCCTTGTGGGGCTTCAAAGAAACAGAGACAGAGTGACAAGGACCCGATGCTGACATTCTGAGAGTTGGAGGCCCGCTGAAGTTTGGGGAACACGTGGGAGACACCCCAAGTGTACCCCCAAGGAGCTGGTCAGGCCTGGTGCTGAGAGGAAGGCAGGGCAGGCTGGGGTATAAGAGTACACCCGGCCTTTACAAGGCCATTGAGAGCAAGGGATGAAAGAAGGATCGGGGAGTTCTAGAACCTCAGCCACTTCCCCTTGTTTCTTATTTTGACGCCCCTCCCCAATTCCTAGGCCTCGTATCAGCAGGAACAACAGACAGACGGAAGGAACATGTGTGTGTATTTTGAGACACGAATACAGGGGAAGTGGGTGTCCGGGGAGGCTGCCTGTGGAAGCAGACGTCTAGGAACGAGAGATAGGGTATTTATTATTCTTAGTTCCATTTTGTGGCTGAAAAACCACTCAGAGAAGTCACTTTCTCAAGGTCATTGGCTGGTAGTGACAGTCAGGACCAGGACCTTGTGCCGACACAGCTCCTACTCCTACCCACTCTCTGGTACTGACCCCTGTGTGACACCGAGCAAGTCTGCCTCCCTCCCTGGCCTCAGTTTCCCCACTGTCACAGCGGGACCCTAGCACTGTTCCAGGCATGACTGCGGGGGGATGTGGCGGGCTGGGCACCGGGAGGGAGGCGGGAGGGCCGGGGGACAGCAGTACCTCTCTGATGTGGAGGACGGTGCCATTGGGCGGGCGCACGAAGACAGGGCGGTTGTCATTGACGTCGATGACCTCTACCAGGAGCATGGTGGTGCCCCAGAGCGGGGGCTGACCGCCATCCGTGGCCACCACTGTTAGGTTGAACCTCTCGTAGGACTGCAGTGGCCGCTTGGTGGTCACCAGACCTGAGTCCATGTCCACGTGGAAGGCCTCTGGCAGGGGGCAGACAGCACAGCCATCCTGGCTCTGGCTGAGACGTCCCTCCCACCCCTCCTCGTCCTCCCCCTCCTCCCAGCCTGGGGCTGCACCCATGACAGCCTGCTCCTCTCGCCCCCAAGGCATCATGGGTGGGGTGCAGACTACTCACCCACGCCGGGCCCCTCGAGTGAGTAGGCCAGCTCCCCATTGGAGCCCGCATCCTGGTCGGTGGCCATCATGGTGATGACTGACGTGCCTGCCGGCTCATTCTCATACACGCTTGTGCTGAACTGGGGCTTGGAGAACTGTGGCCGGCAGTCATTGACGTCCAGCACCTGGATAACCACCTGGGGCGGGGGGGGGGTAGGTTGAGGTCAAAGGTTGGAAGCATGCTGAGGGTGGTGGCTGCTTCAGGCCACCCAGCCACACAGGAGTAACCCAGGGTACACAGTGCCCACAACTGGAGTCCGCCCTCCATTTATCCGACCCCTAGAGTCTCAGTTTCCTTAGCTGTACGTTGGGGGGACAGTAGTGTCCCATGGCTCAGGGGCTGGAAAGGCTCCCCTGGGATGGTGTGGATGCGCAGCGCCTGGCCCAGGGAAACGCTCTGCAGCTGGCCCTGCAGTCACCTGGTAATGTGTGCCTGGGTCCTGAAGCAGGGACCGCTCCCCGCCACCTCTCGCTCTGTCCTTGGCTCCTTCCCACAGCGGCCCTCAACATCCGACTCTAATCTCCGGACCGTAATGCTGGACTGTGATTCTTTCATCCCCAAAGCTCCCTGTCGATTGGGATTTGTGTCTGGCTTGGGACCTGGCTCCCTCTGTGGACCCCACAGCCCAGGGCGGGGCCTATGGGCCCAACCAGGCCAGGAGGCTCTTTCTCCTCCCGCTCCTGAGGCCCTGCCTGACGGATGCCCTCGTCAGAGCCCTTCGCAGCGGCGACTCTGAGAACCCTGTCTGTGCTCAAAGCGCCTTCCGAGTGTCCATCCCCCTGACCCACCACTGTCTCAGGCAGGAGGCATCATCATTGCTGCCCCCCTGCCCCCCCCGCAGAGTGGACACCTGAGGCTCAGAGAGCGTCCAAGCCGAACGCAGTGTGCTCAGCTCGCGCACCCTTAGTCTTCGGACTCCAGATACTGTGCCTTTCCCGGCACAGCAATGCGACACAGTGTGACAGGGCCGGGATTCAGGAGTGCGAGTGCTCCTGGCCCCTTGCCGCTACCTGCTGACAAGACGGTCTCTGCCCACCCGGCTTCCCGACAGCCCCCACGCTTCAGGAGAGTTCCCCTTGGATGGTTAGGCTGCTGTGGGGAGGAGCGGCAGGAACAGGGGGAGGAAGACAGGGAGACAGAGCCTCAAGCCTGGGGGCTTGGACGGGAGTGGGGAGAGAGCTCAGAAGGTGGTACGCTGGCCTCAGGGTGACCGTGCTGATGCTGGGGCTGGAATGGGGAGGGGTCTGGGCACCGGATCCCCCACGAATGTTCCTCAAGGAACAAAGTTATAAAGATAACTGCGTTACGCTTATGTTTCGTTGGTGGGCTGTGCTGCTTTCACTGAGACACAATGGACAGTGGGACACGTGGAGCCCCTTGGGTTACACTCGGGTCTGTTTAACTGCCTCAGCAGGGGTTTGGCACAACAGATGTCTCTTAGAGAGTCCCCATCTCCCTAAGCCACTGCCACTTGGAGTCACCCAGCTAAGCTCCTGCTGTCTACTCCTGCCACCATGTCTCGCAGGGGACCGGGGGGGCTCTGCATTCTCTAAAATTAAAAGTGTTGCTTGCTGCCTCCGCAATTCCAGTCCTTAGGGGGTCCCTGGGCCGGGCTGGTGGCCCTTACCTGCACTGAATTTTCTCGACGGTTGCTGGCTATATCCCCAGGGTTGTCTTTGGCCAACGCAGTCAGAATATAGTGGTCTTTCTTCTCCCGGTCCAGAGAGGACAACACATAAATATCACCCTGGTAGGGGGAGGGTGGAACCAGTTCTTTCAAACCGATATTTATTGAGCATATACTATACGCCAGACAGCGTTCTAGGCTCTGGAGCTGCGGCACTGAGAGAAACAGCCCCTACCCCCATGGAGCTCGGAGACTAGCGGTTCTGCTTGCCTGCTTGCCCCCACTACTCCCATCCACCTGGAGGTGGGATGGGCCACCCAGGCCGGAGCTCACCGCCTGACTGTTCACACCGAGCAGGAAGGAGAGAGCCCTGCTGACAGGACAGAGTGCAGGGGGATGTGGGCAGTGAGAGGCAGAGGGACAGTCCAGTTCCGGCCTGGCCCCCGGGGAAGGCCCCGCCTGACCAACCACCCCCAGGCCACAGTGGTCTCACCCCGTGCTGACACATCAGCTCTGAACCAATTTACATTCACTGGAAATCATCACCCACCCTTTGTCTTGAGTTTCTACTCTCCCACAAGTCTGACACCCATGGCAGCATGGGGGATGCACCCGTGGGGGCGTCTTCCCTCCCCACCAGCTGAGTATAGGGCCATGTATGCAGTAGGAGCTCAAACACTGTGCCCACTTTCTGCAGAGCTTCCCACACCTTTCTTTTGACAGTTTTGAAAAGCAGTCACATGGACTCGAATCAAGTTTTCTAGTCCGGTGGGGACACATCTCAGAATTTTTGTGTCAAACAGAGGCTTGTTCCAAAAGACTTTGGCCACAGGGACAGAAAGGCCACAGTCTTACAGGATGTCTGGGACTCTTGCCAGGCTTGCTGACTTGGTTAAAAAAAAAAAACCCTCTGAGACCACAGAGGTCTCGGTGGCAGGTCCCAGAAAGTGGGATGACTATAATACTTGTGATGGCTTCTCAGCCTCTGACCCTGGGCCCTTCTCCCTGCCCGCTTGCCTGCTTACCGTGGTGGGGTTGATAGCAAATTTGCCCTCTCCATCCCCGAGGCTGTACTCGATGAGGGCAAAGTTGCCTGAGTCGGCATCTGTGGCAGTGACAGTCAGGATGACGGTGCCTACAGGCACATCCTCGAAGACGGCTTCCTGGGAGCCCAGCAGGCAGGGAGAGAGAGGAGGGGGGGCTCGGGTCCATCCTGGAGGCTCTGCTCCTCCCCTAACCACTCATCTGGTAGACAGCCCAGAGCACCAAGCTGCTCACGGGGAGGTCATGCCCCCGGGGCTCAGAAGCTGGCAGGGGAGGGCTGGAAGATGCCCAACGGCCCCAAGGTGTGGGCACGGCTGCCCACCTGGTAGGAAGGCTGGTCAAAGATGGGGTTGTTGTCGTTGACGTCCACGATCTCCAGGTAGACAGGGATCTCAGCTGCCCGGGGTGGAGACCCGTTGTCCGAGGCCCTCACGGTAAAGTTGAGCCAGTGCACTTCCTCATAGTCCACTGTCCGGTTGGCAATGACTTTCCCTAAGACACAGAGGCACCCACTGCCAGTCTGGCCACTCCTCACTCGTGGAAGCTCTCCAAAGCACAAAGAGATGAATCTGGAACTCTGAGGGGCAGGTGTGGTCCGCTGGAGAAGGACCGTGGCCCAGCAGCACTGTCTGGTGGCAGGCAGGCCAGAGGCCTCACAGCAACTGGTAGCCAGCTGTGCTCCTTACCGGCAGGGGTGAGAAAGCTTTTCACAAGTCAAAGGGATGAGAACCAACTAGCCCAGGACCTCCTCTGAGAGATTTTGCTCTTGGCCTTCTCACTGCCTAAGTGATACTCATAGTAGAAGCCTGTTCTGGCTGGTAGAGATGCTGGTGGAGTATCCCAGGTGTCCAGCAGACCTCAGAGGAGGCTTCCACCCCACCCGGGACTAGGTTCTCTCCTTTCCTGGAGTTTGGGCATCTGGGGGTGATGGGAATGCTGGCCATACTGGATCTGGCCAGCCCACTGAGGGGCTATGGTGGGACCCCAACTGGAGGGTGACAAGTGGGCCATGGAGAGGCTGAACAGGCACAGACACATGTCCCCCAGCCCTCTTCTGGAGTTTACCACCCACCTGCTGAGGCGTCTTCCAGCTGGACATAGCCTGGGGGAATGAGGTCCAGCAGCGTGTAGGTGATCAGCCCATTGAGGCCCTTGTCCGGGTCCACGGCTGCCACAGCAATGAGCGTGGTGCCAGGGGTGGCCCCCTCCAGGATCCGCTCTGTATAGTAGGTGATTCCAAAGGGCTTGAACTGGGGCGTATTGTCATTGACGTCTAGGATGTTGACCGTCAGCTTGGCTAGGGTGGAGGCAGTGGGTGAGGGTGACATGAGGGACACCGATATGGCAAGGCCTGGCCTCCCTAAGTGTAAGTCAAGCCTGGAGAGGGTGGTGGCCTTTCACTGTCCTCCTGGGACTCTCTGAAGCTCAACCCAACCTTCATGCGGTGGCATGTGACCCTTCCCTCTGGTCTAGTCGCTCACTCTTCCATAGGGGAAGGGGTTTGGGTCCTACCAACGGGCTGAGTGACCTTGGTGGAGCCCCTGGCCCTCACTATGTCTCAGTTTTCCAGCCTGTCCAATGAGTTGGGACTGTGGTGGTCTAAGGGTCTAAGACCCTTTCCACTATTCAGCCTTCTACTTCCTATCTGAGTTGTCCCCTCCATGTAACCCACCTGGGTCCTTGTCCTCTCAGTGGGGGACATGCAGGCAATGACCAGGTCTGCCCTTCCTTCCTGAAAACTTGGGCCTCTGGTCTGTAAAGATAAGTAGCCACTATCTGCCAGGCCTATCTCCCCATCCCAGCAGCAGTCTGTGCCTCAAGGCAGAGGTGACTTGAGGCCACCCCATCACTATGTCCCCCTCCTGTTCTTGCTCTGCCTACACAAAATCCACTCCTTCAGCAGCCCGTAACCTGTCATGCCCCAGGCTGCAGGCAGGGCAATGACCTGTGCCCCTCTCTGCTCTGCTGTCTGCACCTTCCAAAGTGGTGTCCTAGCCTCCACAGACACTCATGTTTCCTGGTGCTTTCCTTCCTCTGGGCTGACCCCATGGTTTGCTCCTGGATCTGAGATCCCTGTCACACATGCCAGCCACACCCTCCGCACTGGCTCTGACGAGGGGTGCCTGGCCTAAGTCTTGGCTGGCCTGTCAGTTTCTCAATCCCCATCCAGCCTCTATCAAGCCTTCTTCCCACTCTGAGCCTTTGGGTTCAAGATCACACACAGTTCTGGGCTTCTGGATCCCCCACTGTGCATGTCCCCAACCTGCTGCCTCTGCCTTGATGGGCTCTGAGTTACCCAGGGGAGATGCCTGGGGGGAACCTTACCATTTGGCACGCTGACAGAGCGCTCTGGGAGGTCGCTGGCATTGTCAATCACTGAGAGAGTGACCTCATAGGTGGCAACCAGCTCCCGGTTCAGTGGGGACTTCACCATTACGGACCCTGTAGACCAGACTAGGTTTAGTCTGAGGGGAACCCCATAACGTTTGGGCCTCCCAGGGGGCGCTCCTGGCTAACTTTCCCAAACCACACCAAGGGCAATGATCCCCAGTAGAACTGGGGCTTGCCGGTGACATCTTTGGCTGGGATGAGAGCACAGGCACCTGCAAGCTGAGGGCACCCCACTCTGCCCCTCACTCACTGCTCACTAGCCAGGTGAACTTGGGAGAGTTATTTAATATATCTGCACCTGTTTCCTCACTTATAAAATGAGGATAATTACAATACTTACTGCACGGGGCTATTTTGAGGATCATAACTGTAAAATGAGCTTACATTTGCAAAGGGTTTAGAATGGTGCTTGACACATAGTGCCACGTAATTGCTTGTTTCAAAAATGCTCATATTCTACAACAATGTGAGTATACTGACACTTCTAAAACTGTACACTTAAATATGGTTAACATGATAAATTTCATGTTATGTGCATTTTATCACAATTTAAACAATGCTTGTATTCTAGGGAGACCAAGTATAAAAGGTCAAGGCAGCTAGTAATCCCTGAGGGTGTTCCCTGGAGGGGACAGTGGTGGGGTGGACTAGGTAGTCAGGCCTATCTCTTTGTCTTGATTAAGTGAGGCTTAACAGGGCCTGATAGTGGGAAAGGAGTACTGACCTGTGTTAGTACTAGCAAGGAGCTGTTTCCTTTTCTTCTGGCCACCCCCCCCCCCAGCCCCTGCCTGCCCCTGAATCCCACAGGAACCCTCTGGAGGCTTGGGCTTGAACTGGAGAGACCCACTTGGACCAATCTCAGGGCTGGCTCTGTTGGAGGGCCTGGTGGCGTGATCCTAGGTGAAACTTTCTCTCTGTCTCCAGCTCCCTCTCAAGCAGTGTGATATTTGGGATTCCCTTCCCCCTTGGCAGATCCCCTGCTGGGCTTCTGTCTTCCTCGGGTCCCCAGCCATGGGGTGGTCACTTACCCTGGGCCGCTGCCTCCTCCTCCTCCTCCTCTTCCTACTCTCGCTCCCCGTCCCCGAGGTTGGGGAGCGAGGATGGGGAGAGGGTGGCTGCATTCAGTCTGCAAAGGCTGGGCCACGGCCTTGGCCTGGGCCCCACAGGACAGGAAGGGTGGTAGGGGTGTGGTATGGAGGAAGGCAATGGGGTGAAGCAGAGATGAGGTGGCAAGTGACAGAGAAACAGAGCTCAAACCTGCAGGCCTGCCAGCCATGAGGAAGAGAGAAGAGGGTTAACATCAGTTAGTTCAGGGTGTAGAGGGGATGGAGCAGAGCAGGGCATGGGGGACGGTAGGATTCAGAGCAGACAGGGGCAGGAGGTTTGAGAGGGAAAGGAGTGGAAGGGAAGGGGGTAGGAAGCCAGGGGAGCAAGTGGGAGCCCCGTTGGATAGAAGCACTCAAGGGGCTGAGGCTCTGGCAAGAGGAAAGGGGAGGAAAGGTAAGCAAGGGAGGGAGGGAAGGCATGAGGAAGAGGGGGCAGAGAAGACACTGGAAAGAAAAATAGAAGAGAGTCAGTCAGAAGGAGGGAGAACAGAGAAGAGGAAAGCGGTAGAGGCATCAGTAGAGCATAAAGTGGGGCAGGGCACAGGGCAGCTTTCCATGGTCCTGACCAGCCACTGCGGCGGGCAACCTTGCTCACCTGGGGCCTGGCTAACCTATTGAGATTGTTCTGGTGCTCATGGTTTTCCTGTCTTCTTTTTTCCTTTGGGCCTCAGATGCATACTGAGTGAATCATACTCTTTGGTTTACTGCACCCTGTGATCATTGGTACCACTATTTATTTATATTTATTTATTTATTTATTCATTCATTCATTGGTACCACTCTTGTTATATGTATGCATCTATTCTCTTTTATTCCCATACTCCTCTCCTCTCTTCTCCTCTTTGCCAATCACTATATTACATTTTTTAGTATTTTTTTTATTGGGGTTCGATTTGCCAACATATAGCATATCACCCAGTGCTTATCCCGTCAAGTGCCCTCCTCAGTGCCCGTCACCCAGTCACCCCCCCCACCTCCTCTTCCACCACCCCTTGTTCATTTCTCAGAGTTAGGAGTCTCTCATGTTCTGTCTCCCTCTCTGATATTTCCCACTCATTTTCTCTCCTTTCCCCTTTAATCCCTTTCACTATTTTTTATATTCCCCGAATGAATGAGACCATATAATGTTTGTCCTTCTCTGATGGTCAATCACTATAATGGACTGAAGCAGGACTTGAAAGTGTTCCTGAAAATCATGTATTATTTTTTGTGTGTATTTTACCTTTACACAAATGGGGTTGTGATATCTATATCTATATCTATATCTATATCTATATCTACTATACATATCTCCCATTCTACTTCTTACTCTTTCAGTAAGTCCTTATTTTTAAGGTCTACCCACATTTCTCTGTGAATCTAATCTATTGCTTCTGGCTGCTGTATAGTATTCATGGTATATACCCACCGTGTTTTGCTCTCCAATTTCCCAGGGATGGATGCCCAGGTGGCCTCCAACTCCCACCATGACAGGTAGCATGGCATACAGTCCCGTTACTGACCTGAGAATATCCTTGGGTCATATACCTAGGAGCAGATCTGTTGAATCATGGGGTATGAGTGTACTTTATGCAATATAGCAATATAGCTGTCGAGATGGGGGAAGCAGTCTAAACTTCTACAGTAGTGTATGAGTGTTCTGATGTCCTCACATTGTCACCAATACTCAATACTGTCCAGTATCTTAATTACATATAGAAAATTAATATCTCATTGCTGTTTTACTATATGTTTCTCTGAGTAACAATGATTTTTAGAATTTTGTCATAGCCACATTAGTTTTTCTGTCACTCTCCTGGGCCTTTTAATAAGTATACCTATAGGGGTCCCATGGCCCCTTCCTAACACCCTGGAGTAGCAAAAACATGAAACTCTCGGGAAAATGGTAAAGCCATCAAAATTAAGATAAAAAATGAAAGGCCACAGTTGTTTGTTTTGTGATAGTGTAAGAAAATCATTGAGGGTATATATAAGATTTACAAATGACTTAAATGACTAGTATATGTTTGAAGAAAGTGTTCAACTACCCGGTTATTAAAGAGATACATATTAAAACAAGGTCCCATTTTCCTTACACAATTACAAACGCGAAAGCTTTATAATATTTAGTACTGGCAAGAGTGTGGTGAGGGGGGCATTCTCATGGGAACACTGGTAGAGTGAGGGAACCTGAAAGGAGAGTTGGAGCTGGTCCAAGGAGAAGGAGGAGGAGTGAGGAGAGAGGGAAGGAGCCAGGGGAGAGAGGGAAGAGAGGGAACAGTGTGGTGTTGGGGGTGGGGAAGAGAGTAGGAGGAAGAACAGCTGAGGAAGGGAGGAACGGAAAGAAGAGGATCAAGAAGAAAGCAGAGGGCACAGAGGCTGGGTCAGGGAGTCAGGAATGGGGTGGCAGGGGAGCAGGCCCTTGTACCTGTGTTGATATTCACGGCAAAGGCATCCTCCTGGTCGGGCACCAGGCGGTCAGTGTCGTCCTTGGCCACGATGCCGATGATGTGGTACTCGAGCCTTGGGTTGAGGTCGCGGTCAATGGCAGTGATGTTGGCAATGACGGTGCCCGGCTCAGCCGACTCCAGCACGCTCACCGTCTGGATGGGTTTGAGGAACTCCGGGCGGGAGTCATTGACATCATCGATAAGGACGGTGATGATGGCCGTGCCGGAGAGAGGGACAGTGCCCCTGTCCGTGGCCACCACTGTCAGCCTGTAGGATTCCTGCTCCTCCCTGTCGATGGTGGCATTGGCGACACGGATGACCCCAGTGATTGGGTGGATGAGGAAGCGGTCCTGAGCCCCAGCTTCTATTCGGTAGATCAGCTCCCCATTGAGGCCACTGTCCCTGTCCGTGGCTGTGACCTGCAGGACTGAGAATCCTATGGGGGGGGATGGGAAGTGGCTGAGCCAAGTGGCCTCTTGCAAAAACCTTAAACCAGGATACATTTGTTGGAGGTTCCTAAGGGCTGGGTCTTGCCAGTGGGTATCCTTTACACAATTTGCATGTTTGCAACTTTGTGGGTAATTTTATTTCACATTCTGGAATTATTTTTATTTTTTAGAGATTTTATGTATTTATTCATGAGAGATACAGAAAGAGAGGCAGAGACACAGGCAGAGAGAGAAGCAGGCTCCTTGTGGGGAGCCCAATGTGGGACATGATCCCAGGACCCCGGGATCATGCCCTGAGCTAAAGGCAGACGCTCAACTGCTGAACCACCCAGGTGCCCCATTCTGGGACTATTTAAGAGATTGAAAAATCTTTAATAATTTAATGATTAGCAATATCTTTTGCAAACTGTTAGCGATTAGTAATATCTTTGGCAAATGGTCTGCTTTTGACATTTGTCCCCTTATCTGTCAATGTATGCAAATTATAGAATTATGATTCTGGAGACTGGAAACTTATCTTTTTCTCAGTTTGTTTGCCTTTTAATGTTGGTTGTTATTATGATAGTTTTCTTCTCATTTGCTTAGAACTTCTTGATCAGAAATCAGAAAAATGTTCACCAAAGTTTCTTCTTTTACTTATAAAGTTTTCAACTGTTTTGTATTTTCTCTAGGATCTCTTTGGGTTTCATTTTGGTGTCTGATATTCGGTGAGATTCTACACTAAATATTAATATTTTGCATAAGTAGTTTTCACAACTGACTTCATTGTTTCCTTTCCTTTTTTTTTTTAAGATTTTATTTTTAAGTGATCTCCACACCTAATGTGGGGCTTGAACTCACAACCCCGAGAACTAGGGTCGCCCACTCCACCAACGGAGCCAGCCAGGTACCCTTCATTGTTTTCTTCATCACATAGTATTACTTTCCTTAATTTATCCTTATGTGATTCTGGGTTACTTTGTCCCAGAGTCTCGTATTCATATCGTGTGGTTTTAAATACTGCAATTTTGTAATATGTTCTAATATCTGGAAAGGCAAATCTGCCTTATTTATACTTCTATCTCAAAATGTTCTAACTCTTCCAGATGACTTCATAATCAAATATACCCTCCAAATCATATCTGATTTTAATGGGAATCATATTAATCCTATTTTGACTTTAAAACAGTCTTTCCATCTAGGAACACGGATGGAACATATCTTAATAATCTCATTTTACAGACAAATAAGTGAGGGCGGTCTGGTTTTTCTGACTTCCTCTCCAGTGCTCTCTCCACCCACCCTACTGCCCTTCTTTCTTTCCACTGGGTAAATTCTGTCTCCAGCCTGTGAGGCTCCAATCCCTGTGGACCACCAAGTAGCTCCTACCTGGGGCTTGGGGCCTGTGCCCTGCTTACCTGGTGGGCAGTTCTCTAGCAGGTGGACAGTGAGGGTGGACGGGCTAAAGGTGGGCCAGTTGTCATTGTCATCCAGGATGGTGACCAGCAGGTCGGCTGTGCCATTGAGCAGCCCAATGTCCTCAGCCAGCAGCAGCAGCTCCAGGACCGGGGGTGAGAAGGCCTCCCGGTCAATGGTGACACCTGACTTCACTGTCACCACGCCTGGCACCCGGTACCACCAACCAGGGAGACACAAAGGAAAAGGGGTAGAGTGGGGAGATAGGGCAAGAGCCAGTCAGGAGGGGATAGAGAGACAGGGGCAGGGTAGGGGGAGGAGATGAAAGAGGAGCAGAGAAGACAACACAGTGACTTTCTTCCCCAGAGGCTCAACAAGCAATGTTTGTGGAGGGCCCTATGGCCAGTTCCCTGTGACTGTCCTCCCCCCAGGTACCCTCTGCAGTGTTCCAGAGTCTTGCCTACGATGAGGGGCCCACGAAGGAGCATTGACCTGCTCTGTTGAGACAGGTGCCAGCATATCCCTCCCTGTTGTCACCTGTCACCCAGTTGGTCTCCTGTCCAGGACCAGAATGATGGGACATGGTCTCTGGGGAACTTTAGATGTGGTCTGAAGATAGACCTTCGGCTGCTTCTGGTTGACTAGTGGCCTGAGCCTCTGCCCAGGGCATGGGCAGATGGAGGGAGGGGGTTTGCCTGAGAGCTTATACACCAGCGGGTCCCTTATGTTGGCTCCAAGCTTCCTGCTGGGTCCTCCTGCCTGGCCCTAGGGGGCCTAGTCCAGCTGCAAAATGGGGGTCGGGAGGAATGAGGTCCCCACGGAGAGCCTGGATCTAGTGCTGAGAAGCGAGGCCCTGGGTTGAGCAGTGGGTCATTCCCACCCCAGCAGGAAGACTGGAGCCAGGCTGGGAGTATGGGGTGGCACGGAGGCCTCACCAGTGCTGTTGTCAATGTCAAAGAGGCCACTCTGGGAGCCCAGCAGCTTGTAGGTCACCACGGCATAGACGTCCAGGTCTGCGTCCAGGGCCAGGATGGGCCCGTTGAGCACCGTGAGGGGGGTCCCTGGGCCGGGAGTGGAGAGGGGTCACTGCAGGGCTGACCTGGCCCCCGCCCTCCCCCTCCCCCACCCCTGCCCCAGTGAGCCATGGCTGACGATGGATGAGAGGGAGGGAGGTGAGGTGGACGGGGTGGGGAGGCCCTGGGCCGGGCTGCGGCAGCCTTGGCAGACTGACGCAGATGCCTGGGGAGCAGCCTCAAAGCCCTGCTGGGGAGAAAACACAACAGCCGTGAGCAAGCCCCTCTGGCCCGCCTGGAGCGCGCCTGCCTTCCCAGCAGCCTTTGAGGGTTACTCCATGGGAGGGTCGGGGGCTCCCTGAGTGTGTGGGCCCTGTCTAAGCTATGCACATCTGGCCCAATCTGTCTGCACGTGTGTGCTCAAGACGCTCTTTACAGGCGTCTGGCTGTATCTGGCTAGGAATACGTGACACCCATGTGTGTGCAGGACTCCCATGTCCTCAGTCATGAGTGCACACACACGCGAGCACCACCGGCAGGCCAGGGATCCCATGGTTGTGCACCTGTCTGACTCTGCAAGTGGGCACATTTGCACCCGGAGCACACTGTGTAGGCCCCTACCCATGTACCTATGTGTGTCTGTGTGCATGAGCCAACCCACACCTATGCCTTGACATGGGCACGTACTGGCATATCCATGTGTGAGTGTGCACACAGGCAGGATGGAGATACGGGGTGGGGGGGGGAGTCCAGCCAGAGAGACAAGGAGCATCTTAGCTCATCTCTTTCTGAGTTAGAATCCAAGCTTCTGGGGCTGGGAAGCTGGAGGAGGGGTGAGGGGGCCTCCCCAGGGGCATAGGAAAAAGGAGATTCTGTTCCTCTGTATAGGGGGAGGCTGGCCAGTGTACTTGCGCAGGGTAAGGGCTAGGCTGGCCTACCTGGGGCGCCGTGGCCCCCCTCCTCTGATTATACATGCTCCCTGAGCTTCCGGAAGCCCCTAGGATGCCTTGTATTCCTGGGGTGAGGGAGTGGGGCGGGGTGAGCTTACCCCCTTCCTGGGTAGTCTTCATGCTTTAATTGTCCCTCTTGGGGGGGTGGTAATGGGGCTGCTTTCAGATCACTTTGGGGACCAATGATCACAGCTTTCTTTTCCAAGCAGATCTACGGCCTCTTTGGTTGGTCCCCAAGAGGTGTGGCAACCTGGGGCCCACCAGCCCCTCAGAGCTGTGCCCCTTCCTCCCGTCCACACCCTCTGCACCTGCTGGGTCTGTGTTCAGCCATGTGGCAAGGCCGCTTCCCTCGCCAGGCTTCAGCCAGGCCCCTATCAAGCGCAAGGGAGGTCCTCAGGCATCTGGGGCCCGGGTGGTGCCTGGCAGCAGCAGGAGTTCCCAGGGGCATCTGGCACCTACCAGCAGGAGAGTTCTCCATCACCTCTGCCTGGTAGGTGCTCTCAGTAAAGAGGGGATGGTTGTCATTCTCGTCTGCCAGAAAGATCAGCAGCAAGTCAAAATCCTGAGGGAGGCACAAGGGAAGGATAGGTTGTAGGACAGGTTCTAGCAAAAATGCTCCAGTGGGAGGAGGGCTGAGAGGTGGGGGGTCAGGGCACAGAGGTAGACGATTAAAAATCCCCCACTTGGGGTCCAGACACCTGGGTTCAAGTCCCTGCTGTGCTGCTAGCAGCTCACTTGGCCTTGGGCAAATCATGTCTCCTATCTGGGCCTCAGTTTTCCAGTCTGGCATATGGGAATCCTAACTCCTTCACAGAGGTATGGTGAAGTGACCAGGATGGATGAGAACAGCAGTTAATCATGTTCCATCTCCTGGCAAGAAAGGACTTCCGGCAGGAAGAGGACTCTTGTTTTCAGACCCTGTAGGCCTGCCTGATGCTCCAGTCTGGGCTCAACCAAACTCTCCCCCGGTGCTGTAGCTCACACCTTTCAAAAACCACAGTAGAGTCCTTATCTTAGAACCTCTCCATATCCCTGGATGCCATCCCATTGCAGAGCTGAGCAAACCAAGGCCCAGAGGTGGGGCAGCTATTCAAAGCCACAGGGCAAGCTAGCAAGCAGAGTGGGGACTAGCCTCCCGGCTTCCCGATTCCCTCCCCCAGGGCTGCTGCTTCCAGGATGACCCAGCCCCCCTCCAGCACAGGCAGGTGAGGGGGAGCTGAGAGCTGGGGAGAAGAGGAGGAGGCAGGAAGTGAGAGATGGAAGAAAGGAGAGGAACACAGATGAGGGGCTTATACAGATGGGGGAGCCGAGGCCCAGAACGGGCAGTGAGTCATGCAGCTCGTCAGAAACAGAGCTGAGAGGAGCCAGACCCAAGGGCTCTTGGCCAGGGCTCTGCCCCAGACCTCATGCGCTGGGGATAGAGGGTTGACTCTTACTCCCAAAGGGACTGCTTTGCAATACCCACCTCCTCTTAGCAAAGACATCCAACTTTCTTGGCTTTTGAGGGAAAGCCACCTGGAAAACGCAACCCTTTCAGAACCCAGAGTATGTGTTTGTGAGTGTATGCAGGTCCGTATGCACACACAGCTGTCGTGTGTGCTCAAGTGTCAGTGGTTTGGGGAGAAAAGATGACAGCTTGTGTTCATTGAGTGTTTGCCATGTGCCAAGCACACTGTTGACGACTGTCTAGATATTGGCTCCTTCAAGTCCTTTCTACAACTTTGGGGTAGGGGTGGTCTTTATTTTGCAGAAGAGAAGAAAAATGGGGTAGGAGAGAAATGTGTCAAGCCGCACACTCAGTGACAGGGAGAACTGGGATTTGAACTGGGCACTTGCTCACTCTGAAGCCTGTGCATCTAATCCCCAGGCATGCTGCCTGCTACCTCTGGCCTGCTCCCCTGTGTCCTCCAGCCTCACCCTCCTGGCTATGCGTGGGTTCTCCGGGTTGTCCTTCACGGAAATGGTCAGCTTGTACTCTGGGATCCGCTCGCGGTCCAGTGGCCGGTTCACGGTGATGACCCCTGTCTGAGATATGGAAGGCTGGTGAGCTGAGCAGCAACCTGCCCCTCGTTTTGGGCTCTGGTCCACAGATGCCCAGCTGCTTGGCCTGCAGCCACAGGAGCAGGTGTGAATTCTCTCCCTAAACTTCCCAGGATCTGGTCGAGAAGGCCATAAAAGGCTGGCAGGGTCTTGTCAGGGCAAGTGATCCACCAATGTCCAGTCTTGCTGTGTGAAAGGGGTGGGCCCCCTGAAGACCCTGCGGGGGCTAGGAGCTGGTAACACCCCAACAGGAAAAATGAGGACTTGCTGGTGCATCTTGGAATGAGGCTCTGGCCCCATCTCTGCACACAGCAAGCCTTCGGGGTGACAGGGACCCCAGGGATGGCTCAGCTGGAAATCCAGGATTCCATGCTACCCAGAGACCCCCATGTCCCAGCAGAGGGCAGAGGCTCGAGGAGGAAGGTGAACCAGAAGATGCCCAGACAGCAGAGCAGAAAGCCTCTAGGGGAGGGTCCTCTTCTTCGGAAGGAGCCCTGGGGCCTCCGTACCGTGGCATTGATGGAGAAGGCCCGCTCTCGGTTGCCCGCAGTGATGTTGAAGGTGAGGAGCGCATTGCACCCGCTGTCGGCATCACTGGCCAGGATATGGGTGACGAAACTGGAGACGGGGCTGTTCTCACTGATGGTGATGTTCATGGGCAGGTTCAACAGCACGGGGTCATTGTCATTAATGTCCAGCACTCGAATCCCCACCAGCATCTGGGGCAGATGGGGGAAGAGGAGAAGTGATGGGCTCCAGATGAGGCAGGAGAGCAAGGGGATGGTGATTGCAAAGGAAAGGTGCAGGTGGCCATGGAGGAGGAAGACAGAGGAAGACCAGGATAATGAAAAAGGCATGAGGATGAGAATGAGGAGAAGCAGCAAGCAGAGAGGCAGAGCTGGGGCAGAGGGGAGGGTGCAAATGGCAGCGGGTGGGCACCGGGGCCTGGCCGTCTGGGTGGGGGGAGCTCTGCGAGGCCCTGGCTGCCAGGTCCCAGAGAGCCCCGAGAGGCACTGGCAGCTCTGTTAGGGCCCTAAGGGTCGGGACTGGCTCCAGGTCAGCCTGAGGCCTCTCTGGGCGCAAGGGTGGGCATATATATATATATATACATAGAAATCTCTATGGAGAGTTCAGGGAGCAGTGAAGGGAAGCCACTGGAATGGGGGCCCTGGACTCACCGTGGAGCTGAGTGGGGGCAACCCCCTGTCGCGGGCACAGACAGTCAGGTTGTAAAAGGCGATGGTCTCCCGGTCCAGCTCCACATCCTTCCGGACCCGCAGCACCCCCTCCACAGGGGAGATCACAAACTCCCCTGCGTGTTGCCCCAGGGAGGCTGAGTTAGCTGGGACTGGCCAGGAGCTCCGGAAAGCCCTAGCCTTCCCCCGCTTCCTACTACTCGCCCAGTGTTGGGGGGGATGGCTGGGTGCGGGGCCTCCTGGACCCCAGCTTCAGAGCCTCGGGGAGCCTGCCAAGGGCTGAGCAGTGCGGGAGTGAGGGGGACACAGCAGCGCTAGGGGTGCGGGTGCTCACGAGCCTGCTTCTACCCCAGTGTGCCTGAGACGCCGGGCCAGTTCCCTTCCCTGGGCCACGCTCAGGACACAGCACAGGGACTGACCCTAAGTAAGACGGTTACATCGGCAAAAATGGGGGCCCCTTTTGACCCAGGCACCCTCTCGCCACTAGGGATCAGAAACGGGTTAATGAAGGTCTCAGGTACCCCGTGACATGCCATTCCTTCCAGATACCATGTATTACCCCCAGGGAATGGCTTGCTCTTGGTGAGGGACCCCGAGTACGACAGAGTGGAAATGATGGAGGGCAGGGGAGCCCCAGCTGCCCCACTTACAGGCCTGGTTGGAGCCACAGCTGGTGTGTCAACAGGCTCCTGCCAGGCCTGGGGCCACGTCTCAGCCTCTTGTCAGACCTGACTTCTTTCCTTTGATGTACTAGAAAGCCCTCAGCTGGCCCTTTGGCTCTGGTCCTTGTTCCGGCCTGGCCGAGGGGCCCGGATGTCTGGAGTGTCCCCAGCAAGAGCCTCAGGTTCTCGGACTGACCTGGTAGGAACCTCAGAGACCATCCAGGCCCTCACGTCCTTCGGAAAATGAACGGAGAGTCCAGAGAAGGGTGACAACTTGCCTAAACTCATTCCAGAACCAGTATTCGAAAATCCAGGGCTCCAGGTCTCAGCCCACTGCACGCACAGGGCAGTGGTCTTCGCAGACACCACCATCAGAGCGCACGAGGGTGGGGGGGGGTTGGGAGGGAAGGGTGGGGACAGGGAGCGCGTGGGGGGGGAGGGCAGAGGGGAGCCCAGGGGGATAGGAGAAGAGCAGGGGAGGCAAGGGGACTGTCCCCAGGAACTAAGGACAGAGAGGAATGACTTGCTTCACTGTCCCTTTGATGCTTGGGGGCAAAGGCCCAGAGTGGGGCATCAACTTGCTGGTGGACACGCAGCATCCGGGCGTGGGGGCAAGGGTGGAGGCCCGAACCGCCAACAATCTTCTTTGCCTGCTCCTTCCCATCCGGCCTCACCATCCCTGCCCTCAGCTCCGGTAGCTCTGACTATACTAGCAGCCCTTCTGTGGCCCACCTGCAGCCTCATGGGCTGTACCTCCCTGGATGGGTGGAAGCTAAGGATTTCCTAAGCCTGACACTTCAAGGGCTCACAAGATCTGGGGATTCCCTTTCTAAGTGGTTTCCCAGCCCTGTCTGGGCCCCTGACCATGTGCCATCAGATGACATCCAGCCCTATCTCCAAAGCCAGCCACCGTCTTGAAGGAAGGAAAGGGGTTCGGAGAGCTCAGGGGGGCGGCCTAAGGCCTAAGGCTCTGGGGGCCTAGGCCTGGGCTAGACTCCCATGAAATCAGCTCAAGGACTGAAGATCGGGGAGGTGGGCAGTCCAAGGACCCCACTACAAATTATCCTCAGCAGCTTGCCCCCATTCCACTCCATCTGCACCCTGACTTCACTCCCATGTGCCCTTGGGCATGCTACTGAGCTTTGCCTCGATGTCCCCATATGGAGAATGGGCCAATCAAGAGGTGCCATTGCAGGGTTGCTCTGGGGCTGGACAAAGCCTGGTCCGCCTCATGTGTGCTGGATCTGTGCAGGTCTTGGTATCATTAGAGGGACCTGGAAAGAAAGCCCAGGCAGTGGGGGGCTTTCAAGGAGGATGAGGATGTGCAATAGGTCTGAGGAGTGGGCTTGACTGGGAGGAGCCGCTGGAGGTCCTGGGAAGGCCAAGGTAAGAGCCAGGGGCTCAAGGGGATATGGCCTTGTTTCCCAGCTATTTCTTGACCATGAATCCTCTCTGTCAAGCCTAGTGGGGCTTGCAAAAACCGTGTCGTGCCTGCTGTGTCCCCCTCCAACAGGAGCCCCTCCAGGCTCAGGCTGCAGTGCTGGGACCTGGGTGGCCCTGGCATGTGCCTTCACCACTGGTGGGGCACTACACTGGATCTCCACAGAAACAGCCCTGATTTGTAGCACGTCAAGTTTTCAAGGCACCACCATGGTGTCACTGAACCAGGAGGGAGGGGGAGCTGTGTGTGTGTGGGGGGGTGGAAGCTGCGCCTCGTGGGAGCCAGTCACACCCCCAGCCTTCACTTGTCCATCCTGCAATGGGGCTGTGCTCTGGGATCCTGAAGTTATCTTTGGGTTTGGAACATCTACTCTTCCTTCCTGGGGGAAGTGGATCCCAAGCTTCTGTTACTCCTCTGTGTGTGTGTGTGTGTGTGTGTGTGTGTGTGTGTGTATGTGGTGCTTCTCTGTCTCCTGCGACACACCCATAAGATCCTAAATTCCTATGGCTGACCATGATCATGTGTAAATTTAACCGGGAGGTTTTGCTCATGACTCCAAAGGCCCATGGCATGGAGGAGTCTGCAGTTTGCTAGGATACAGGTATGAGCCTGACCCCAAAGCTGGGTGCAGTGATGGCCTCTTACCAAGAAGGAACTCAGCTGCCTGCCCAGCGCTCACCTCTCCACAAAGCTTCGGCAGCCCGGCGAACAGGCGCAGGGACACCCGTGCAACCATAAAGCCTCTGTGTTTGTGAGAATAACACAGAAAGTCCCTTGCTCTGCTGGTGTCAGAAGTAGAAGGCACAATGCTTGGCCAGAGAAGGGACTTTTGGAGTGAATGGAATGGAGAGCAAGGCTCCCAGCCTCGCTCTAACAAAGTTTTAGGTTCTTGATTGCAAAGACACCCCAGGTGCTATGTTTGGTCCTTGGACCTCGCGTCCTATCCTTGGGCCAGTCCTTGCCTCTCATCTCGGGCCTTTCCCTGTCTCTATGGTGACAGCTCCCACATACCTGCCTCCAGCAGAGACCTCTCTCCTGAGGCCCTGGCTTAAGCATCTAACCCCCACCTGACATCTCTCTCTCTCTCTCTCTCTTTTAAGATTTTATTTATTTATTCATGAGAGAGAGAGAGGGAGAGACACAGTCAGAGGGAGAAGCAGTCTCCATGCAGGGAGCCCGATGTGGGACTCGATCCTGGGCCCCGGGATCACACCCTGAGCCGAAGGTAGATGCTCAACCGCTGAGCCACCCAGGCGTCCCCCCACCCGACATCTCAAACCTAACGTCACCTCTTCCTCCTCACCTGCTCCTGCTGCAGCCTACCACAAGCTGACTGTCATGCCCTCTCTCCGGTTGCTCAGACCGAAACCCCTCTGTCATCTTAGACTTTCTCCACATCGTGTAAGTCAGCACATCCTGTTGGTTCCATCTTTGAAATATACCAGAGCTGTCTACCTGTCACCACCTCTGATGCCACCAGCCTGGTCCCAGCCACACCATCTGCAGCCTGAGTGATTGCAGCAGACTCCCATAGTCTCCCTGATTCCACCCCTTAACCTCAATGGTCTTTTCTGGGCAGAGGAATTAGTGGTCCTGGTAAAATCTAAGTCAAATTGTGTACCTCCTCTGCTCCAAGCCCTCCCATGGTTCCCATATCACTCGGAGCTAAAGGCAGGTCCATCATGCTCCATGGGGCTCAAGACATCTGGCGCTACCACCTCTCTGACCTCATCCCTTCCTGCTCTTCCTCTCGCTCGACTTCACAGCAGCATCAGGGCCCTTATATTCCTCCGTGAACATGGCAGGGCATGCTCTGGCCTCAGGGCCTTTGCACTTGCTGTTCTCTCTGCCTGGAATGGTCTTCCCCAGATGTCCACATGACCCACTCCTCCTTCCTTCAGGTCTTTGCTCAAATGTCACCTCCTTGGACAGGTCCTCCCTGTGTACCCTAAAATCACAGCTTTTGCTTGGCCCTCCCTGTCTCCTGGCTTCATGTTTCTCCATAGCACTTAGCACCTCCCAGTATACTAAGTTAACTACTCAATCACTTATGTTCATCCCCTGAATCTTCTGACTGGAACACATGCTCTCTAAGGGCAGGGACTTGTGTCTGTTTTGTACTGTTCCACATCCTCAGCACCTGGAACATGACTGGCATATGGTAGGTGCTCAATAGATATTTATGGCATGATCCATTAAGAATCAGGATATTTCATAGAGATTTGGATTTCTAGCTTTTGTTTTGAAGATGGGAAGACCTAGCTCCTCTGGGCCAACATTTTGACATAGCCAGGCTGGCAGGAGCTGAGCTGGGGCCGTCACAGGCTCCATTGCTCCCTGCTGTCTTGCCTGATCCCCCTCCCCCCATGTGTGTCCCCCTGCCTGACACCGGCAGGCCTTTGAGTTTGGAATTCCTCCTCCAGGCCAACCCTCCACTTCAACGTAGCTGTGAAGGCTATTCATGGTAACAAGATATGCAGAAAAATCCAGGTGCTAAATGCATCCGGAGGGTTCTGAAGGTTTGGGGCAAGGATATTCATCCTCCCTCCACCCTGGAGTCTTTCCTCTGGGTGTGATGCAGGGGCATTTTCTATCTGATTCTCAAAGGGGCCTTTCTGATCCTCCAAGGCTCCTAGTCTCAGACCTCAGAATGTTTTCACATATCCCTGTGAAGAAGGGGAGGGGTGGGAGAAGAGTATACCCATCACCTTATGGGTGGGGAAACTGAGGCCCAGAGAGCTCAAGGCCACTGCTCCTAAGTGGGGTAGAGGAGAGGTCCCGGGTTGCGCTGCCCTCCGCGCCCAGCTCAGGCCCCACTCACCCAGAGGGTCTCCATCCACGATGCTATATTCCACTTGCCCGTTGGGGCCTGAGTCCTGGTCGTGGGCCAGGAAGGTCCATACTCGGGGCCCTGGCTGGCCCTCGGTGACGTCAAATGGCCCCTCGTAGTCTCGGGGGAAGGTGGGCACATTGTCATTGATGTCATTCACGTTCACAAGCACCTGAGATGGTGGACAAGCTTAGCGGGGGCTGTATCCCACTTGCCCTGCGCTGAGCCCAGTTCCCTCATCTATAAAGTGGGTCTGATAATCCTGTCTCATGGAGCAGATGCAAGAATTCCCAGGGATCATGGATAGGGAGGGCCTTTCAAGCTATGTCTGTGGATAGGTTATTGCCATTGTCAGAGCCTTTTTATGGGCATCATCATATTATTATTAATAATAATGCTACAAACTTCTATTATTGCTGCACAACGGTTATTTCTCATCTGCTCCTCCCACACCCTGACAAGCCTTTACTATCTCCCTTTCGTGGAGGAGGAAAGTGAAGCTCAGGCCGGTTAACAGACTTGCCTAGTCACACAGCTAGGAAGTGGAAGAGCAGGGATCTGAGCTTCTGTTGGTTTGACCAGAGTTTGTGCTCTTCCCATGAGGGGGAGAAAGGCAGGCATCACTATCTGTCTGATAGATGCAGCCACACAGAGGTTCAGCAACCTCCTCAAAGTCACACAGCAAGTGTTGCTGAGCTGCCAAGACCAGGTCAGGGCTCTTGGATTTAGGTGCTTGTCCTGGACAATCTTTCCCTATTACCCTTCCCTGTTAGAGCTTTCTGAACCCTGTCCTCCCCCATGTTGAGGCTATGTCCCATCTCCCACCCACCCACCGTGGTGGTAGAGGTGAGGCGGTGTGACACGATGGGGCACTGGTCTGTGGCAGTGACAATCAGAGTGTAGCGGCCATGGCTAATCTCGTAGTCCAGCTCCTTGGCAGCACTGATGATGCCCTGGGGGATAATAGAGGGGACAAGGGTGGATCAATGGGTGGTGGGTGTGGGGTGCCCCAGGAACCAGTTTCTTCAGGGGGTCCTCTCAGACCACCCCAGGAGATGTGCTCTGGCATCCCGATCATGATGGGGAGCCTCTGTTGCCATCCCATCCAAGCTTTGCATTCTTCTGCACAGGCTGCCCCCATACTTTCCCCTCATACTCGGTCTTTGTCCTGCTCCCACCTCCCATGATGCCATTGAGGTCCCTTCCAATCCCCTTAGCCAGCTGAGCCTCCTCCTAAACCCCACCATCAGCTGCTGACCGTGTGTCTGTCGATATGGAAGGTGTTGATGATGTTGCCTGCGACAATGGCGTAGTTAACTGTGCCATTGGGCCCCTCGTCCAGATCTAGTGCCTGGATGGTGATGAGGCTTGCGTTGATTGTGTCCGGGCCCTCGTCCAGTAAGATCTCGTAGTAGGGCTGCTGGAACACTGGTGCATTATCATTCTCGTCCACGATTGTCACGTACACGTGCGTGGTGGCCTGTGAAGAAGAGTGTGGTCAGGTTCCTTGGTCAGCTGTCTAGAGGGACTGAAGTGCAGACAGCTGGATGTTCTCCTAGGTTGGGATCACTCAGCGTGATCCAATATGGTGAGACAAAGAAGAAGAATGAGAATGTGGGCAGTCACAGGCTAGTAGAGGAGGAAATCACAGAGGCTCCTCCAAAAGCCAAGCTAGGTAATTGTTTAGGTCCGAGATGGCACTGCCATCCCCACCCCTTTACCTCTGCCCGTGGCAGACATCACTAATCAACCGTGGCACTGCGGAAGCTAGATGCAACCTCATGATCCTTGTCAGCACAGCAACCTAGCGATTAAAATTAGCACAGGAGATGAACCTCAGTCACTACCCTCGAGCCACAGCTTCAGTTGGGTTGGGGCCTTACTGACCCTGGGCCTCTTGCCAGATCACCAAAGGCAAGGATGTCATGTCCTCAGCCCAACACAGTAATAAGCTTCACCCACTATTCATGGAAATGGAAGAAATACCTATTTTTGGCATTTTTAAGAGGCAAGACACTGGGTTTGGGGCAATTAAATGGCAGGATTTGTTGAACCGTGAAAAATAAAAGCTCAGAGAACATGACTTCACCGCAGCAACATTTTCTGCCACATGTTCTCCTGCAACTGGCCATTTCTGGCTGATGCTTGGTTTAATCAGACCACGTGAAATATCCAGCCAGTTGGAACTCAGTGATTAGCACTCAAGAACCATAGAGACATGACTGAGGTGCACTTTACAAGCAGAGTGGATAAATGGGAGAAGGAAATGAGCTCTGTGCTGGTATTCTCTGTCCCTCGTGCTGCGCCCCTGCCATTCTCTGCTTCTCCACCTGGGAGGACATCCCCTGTGGACTGCCTCATCTGGGCTCCCTTCCCATCTGGCTTCCAGATGGGGTTTACCAACAGGAGGTCCTAGCAGAAGCCAGGAGGAAGGGAGAAAGAAAGGTGGGGGCATTTCTTTCACACTCCTTCCTTTCCTCACTACAGTTGTGCCAGGGGTTGTATTTCTCCTGCTGGATGGCCCTTCTTCCATGGCTCCAGCTCTCGCTGGGCTCATGCCACCTCACCTCCTCTTATTGTCCTTTTGGATGTGTGGGTGGTAATGGCTTCCTGCAGTTGCTGCTCTATGGGTGCTTCACCAATCCTCTGTAAACAGTCCCCTCATTAAACTCTCTTCAGCTGAGCCCTGAGTGTGCCATCTGTTTCCTGCCAGGACCTTGACTAAGACAAACCATAATTAGTGACTAATATTAGATAATAAGGTTATAATAACTGCAAAGATGTCTGGGTAGAGGGAATATGACTACTAGCCCATGGCCAAATGGCCAAAGCCACAGAACAGAAAACAAGTGATATAAAAAGCTGGATGCAAAAAAAAAAAAAAAAAAAAAAAAAAAAGCTGGATGTAGACAGCTCGTGTGTATCTTTTTCTTGGGGCTTTGGAACTCAGCTTGGGTGGTTCTGGAATCATCTCCAGAGGGATAGATGGGCAGAAGATGTAAAACCAAGAAGACTTTCACTGCCCCTGAGGAGGCAGTGAGTCCACTGAACTGTAGCTGTGGATCTTGGAGGGGTGGGCATTAGGTGGTTGCTAAAGTTGTTTCCTAAGCAGGTAGGGCTGACACCCTTGAAATGGAGCTCTGTGACCCTGGGCATATTACATTTCCTTTTTGGACTTTTTCTGTTAATAAAGAACCTGACTTGATAGTTACAGTTCCTTCTAGCTCAAGCTTCCTGGGGTTCTGGTCTGTGGTCATTAGTCACATGGACTAAATCCCACTATCAGGGAGGCATTCTTCTGGGTCTTAGAATCTCAATGAATCTTTATTAAAACAATAACCACACAGAGAGGGGAAATGCATTATTTTAACATTTCTCAAAATTTTCTACCAGGGTAGAGAAGGAACTCGCATAAACTAAGAAGAATACTCTGAAGTGTCTTAAGAAGGTAATATCTTCGAAATCTCTCATGTTATCTTTGAATCCTCATATGGATTTTATCTTTTCCATAATGTGTTTGTGTTCATTTTTATTAAAAATGGTGGTGGGGATTTATTCCCCCAACAAAGTGCATGTGCATGTGTGCACATGTGTGCACACACACATATGAAACACATACACACATATATAAAATACACACGTGTGCATTGCGCACCCCTCCCATATATATATATATATATATATATATATATATATATATATATCAAATGTTAACAGAACAGACATAAAGGGAGAAATGGACAGTAGTATAATAATAGTATAGGACTTTAATGCCCCACTTGCATCAATGGATAGGTTATCCAGACAGAAAAATCAATAAGGAAATATTGGCCTTCAATGACATATTAGACCAGATGGGCTTAATAGGTATATACAGAACATTTCATCCCCCTACTACAGAATACACATTCTTTTTAAATGCACATGGAACAATCTCCAGGATAGATCACATGTTAGGCCATAAAACAAGTCTTAATAAATTAAGAACATTGAAATCATATCAAGCATCTTTTCTGACCATGGTGGTATAAAACTAGAAATTAATTCTAAGAAGAAAACTTAAAAAAAAAACACAAATATATAAAGATTAAACAACATGTTACTAAACAACCGAAGGGTCAATGAAGAAATCAAAGACAAAATAAATACCTTGAGATGAATGAAAATGAAAACACAACTTTCTAAAATCTATGGGATAAAGCAAAAAAAAAAAAAAAAAAAAAAAAAAAAAAAACCAAACAATTCTAAGAGGAAAGATCATAGTGATACAGGTATACCTCAAGAAACAAGAAAAAATCCCAAATAAATGATTTAACGTTATACCTAAAGGGACTAGAAAAAGAAGAACAATCAAAGGCCAAAGTTAGTAAAAGGAAGAAATAAAGATCAGAGTGGCAATAAACAGATAAAGACTAAAAAATAGTATGGTCAATGAAATTAAAAACTAGAAACATGTAATATTCTGAGATGGAATTATGAAGAAACAGAAAATCTCAATAGACTGATTACAAGTAATAAATTTAATCAGTAATTTAAAAACTCTTCCCAAAACAAAAGTTCAGCACCAGGCAGCTTTGCAGGCAAATTCTGCCAAATATTTAAAGAAGTGTTGGTAGTTATCTTTCTCAAATTACTCTAAAAAGTTGAAGAGGAAAGAATGCTTCCAAACTCATTTTCTGAGGCTGATACCAAAACCAGACAAAGACACCACGAAAAAAGAAAATTACTAGCCAATATTCCTGATGACCATAGACACAAAAATCCTCAACAATTAGCAAACTGAATTCAACAATACACTAAAAAGATTACACACCATAATCAAATGGCACTTATTCCAGGGATGTGAGAATGGTTCAACAACCACAGAGCAATCGACTTGATACAGTATGTTAGCAAAATGAAGGATAGAAATCATATGATAATCTTGATAGGTGCAAAAAGAGCATCTGACAAAATTCAACATTCATTGAGGATAGAAACTCTAAACAAAATTATATAGAAGGAACATACTTCATCACAATAAAGGCTATATATGACAAACCCACAGCTAACATCATCAATGGTGAAAAGCTAAAAGCTTTTCCTCTAAGATCAGAAATAAGACAAGGATGTTCACTCCTACCACTTTTATTCAATATTGGAAGTCTTAGCCACAGCAATTAGACAAGAAAAAGAAATAAAAAGCATCCAAATTAGGAATAGAAGAAGTAAAACTGTTATTATTTGCAGATGACAAGCTACTATATATAGAAAACCCCAAAGACTCCACCAAAAAAACTATTAGAACTTGATAAATGAATTCAATAAAGTCACAGGATACAAAACTGACATACATGAATTGACTATTTCTATGCACTAATAACAAGCTAACAGAAAGAGAAATTAAGAAATTCCATTTATAATTACATCATAAAGAATAAAATACCTGAGAATAACTTAAACTAAGGAAGTTAAAGACCTGTACTCTGGAAACTGGAAGACTGTGAAAGGAATTGAAGATGACACACACAAAAATGGAAAGATATATGCGATGCTTATGGGTTGTAAGAATCAATATTGTCAAAATGTCCATAATACCCAAATGAATCTACAGGTTCAATGCAATGTCTATCAAAATACCAAAGTCATTTTTCCCAGAACTAGAACAAAGAATCCTAAAATGTATACGAAACCACAAAAGACCCCAAATAGCCAAAGCAATCTTGAGAAACAACGAAGCTGGCAAGATCATGACTCCTGGTTTCATGACTCCTGGTTTCAAACTATACTACAAAGCCACAGTAATCATAATAGTGTGGAACTGACACAAAAACAGACATACAGATCAATAGAATAAAACAGAGAAAAAAACCCCTAGGCATATATGGTCAATTAATCTATGACAAAGGAGGCAAGAATATATAATGGGAACAAATTTAAAATGTATTAAAGACTTAAACGTAAGACCTGAACCACAAAATTCCTAGAAGAAAACATAGGTAGTGAGCTCTTTGATATCAGTCTTAGCAATATTTTTGGCTCACTCTGTCCAGTCAAGGGCAACAAAGGAAGCTTTTGCATGCAAACCATCAACAAAACAAAAGGCAACTACTAAATGGGAGAAGATCATTGCAAATTATACATCCAATATGGGATTAATATCTAAAATATATATAAAAAACTTACACAACAAACAAATAACTCAATTAAAAAATGGACAGAGGGCTTGAATAGACATTTTTCCAAAGAAGACCTGCTGATGGCCAATAGCAGATGAAAATGCTATATGAAAATATGCTCAACATCACTTGTCACCAGGGAAATACAGATCAAAATCACAATGACATATCACCTCATAACTGTCAGATTGGCTATTATTAAAAAGACAAAAAAAAATCACAAGTGTTCTAGATCAATGGAAAAGAACAGAAATCCTGGAAATAAAACCACAATTATATGGTCAATTAATCTTCAACAAAGCAGGAAAGAATATTCAATGGGAGAAAGACAGTCTCTTCAAAAAATGATGTTGGGAAAACTGGACGGCTACATGCAAAAGAATAAAACTAGACCACTTTTGGGGCCCCTGGATGGCTGTTGGTTAGGTGTTTGCCTTTGGCTAAGGTCGTGATCCCGGGATCCTGGCATTGAGTCCCTCACAAGCTTCCTGTCCAGTGGAAGTCGGCTTCTCCCTCTCCCTCTGATCATGCTCTCTCTCTCTCTCTCTCTCTGTGTCCCAAATAAATAAAATCTTAAAAAAAAGAGAGAGAGACTGGACCACTTTTTTATACCACACACAAAAATTCAAAATGGATGAAATACCTAAATGTGAGACCTGAAAGAACCTAAAAGAGAACATAGGCAATCGTGTGTCTCATATCAGCCACAGCAACATTTTTCTAGATACGTCCCCTGAGGGAAGAAAATGAAAGCAAAAATAAGCTACTGAGCTACATCAAAACAAAAGTTTCTGCACAGTGAAGGAAACAATCAACAAAACTAAAAGGCAACCTATAAAATGGGAGAAGATATTTGCAAATGACATACCCATGAAGGGTTAGTGTCCAAAATATACAAAGAACCTAATTCAACACTCCCACAACAAATAATCCAATTAAGAAATGGGCAAGAGAAAGGAACAGACATTTCTCCAAAGAAGACTGCCAAATGGCCAACAGACACATGGAAAGATGCTCAATACCTCTCATCGACAGGGAAATGCAAATCAAAGGAACCATTGTGCATTGTTGGTGGGAATGCAAACTGTGGGAAATAGTATGGAGGTTCCTCAAAAAGTTAAAAATAGGACTATCCTATGACCCAGTAATTGCACTACTGGGTATTTACCCCCAAAATACAGAAACGCTAATTCCAAGGGATACATGCATTTTTGCAGTATTGACAATAGGTAAGTTATGGAAGCAACCCAGGTGTCCATGGACAGATGAACGGATGAAGAAGATGTGGTGTATCTATACAATGGAATGTTAGCCATAAAAGAATGAAATCTTGCCATTGGGAAAACACGGGTGGATCTAGAGAATATTGTGCTTAGTGAAATAAGTCAGATGAAGAAAGAAAAATACTGTATGACTTCATTTATATGTAGAATAAAAAACACAAATGAACAAACAAAATAAAAGGTGAAAAAAGTAAAGGGGACTAGGCAGGGGTACAAGCTTCCACTTACAAAATAAATAAGCCATGGGGATGAAAAGTATGGTGTAGGGAATACAGCCAATAATAGTGTAAAAACTCTGTATGGTGAGTAGACTTATCATGGGGATTACTTCATATCATATAAAATATCGATTCACTACTGTGATAGACACTTGAAACCAATAGAACATTGTTATGTCAATTATATGTCAATGAAGGGTGGATGCCTCCAGTGTTTGAGAAAAAAAATGGCCATATAGGAAGGCTGCTGTGTTCATCTCATGGTTCTGCATGGGCCTGGATGCAGCTATGAGCACTCCTCACCTGCCAGGAGCCCAGCGTGGAGTCCTCCTGAGGTACCAGCAGAGCCTGAGGGCACCACCTCACCCGGCAGGGGCTTCTTTCCAGCCTCGCTGATGGGAGCAGGAGTGCTGGCCTTTCCCACTTCCCCAGACTCCCAGAAGTAGGTCTAACCATCACGCAGGTTGCAGGGGTTACCCCACAGAGCCCCCTTCTTTCTGCGACCCGGCCTGAGGGTAGGAGGGAAGGGGGGGGTCTGACTTTCTGCAGTCTCTGGAGTAAGGAGGAAATCAGTGCCCCAAAGGCCCTCTCAGCTGGGTCCTTCCTGCCCTGGCACTGAAGAAACAGTGCTTGAGGTTTCTGGACCATGCCCACACCTTAGGCAATGCCTGTGTCTCACTCTGATGCAAGCCCAGGAGGCACACCAGTGGGCAGTGTGGCGGGAAAGAAGGAAGTGGAAGGAAGCCCCACTGGGCCCCCAATCAGGTGTTCTGGCCCATGGGGGGAGGGGATGGCCGGGTAGTTGCTTCCTTCCTGCCAATCCCGGATCTGCACTCTCTTTGTCCACCTTCTAGGCCTTGGGGCAGAAGGAGTCTGGTCTCAAGGGTGGCCTGGGTGAGGCCAGGCCAGGAAGCGATACAAGGAGAGAGGTCAGGTGCTCTAGGGTCTCACCCTTCAGTGACCCCACCTCGTGTCTGTCCAAGGCTGGCCAGGGCGGGAAGAGGGCCCAGTCTCCACCTGATTTTACCTGGCTTTCTACCTCCTGTGGGTGGAAGAGCTCACACTCTGCCAGCAGGAAAGGCCCTGAGCTGTTTCCCAAAGTGGAGTCACAAGGTCAGGATCGTGATGAAGTACTCACTTATGTCCTGGTGGTCCCCGGGGCTCCCATCTCAGGGGGAGTGGGCCCAGGCATTGTCACCTAGTACTAAAAACCTTTCCTCTGTATCACTTTTCTGCCCCAGGACCGAGCTTCCAGGAGAGCCTCTAACCAGGATGAGGTCAGCCATGGGGCACCCCAAATTCCTGGCTACCTTTCAGTTCCACTGATCCCTAACCCAGATGGACTCTAGTGGTCCTCTGTCCTTCAGGCTTGGGTCACATGAGCTCAAGATCCCTAATGGGCCAGCAAAGTCCTGGGAAGCTTCTGCAAGGCTGGGGTAGACGGTACAATGGCTGTGCCCACCCCCTTTCCCCTGACCCCTGGTCTTAGGCACAGCCACCCCCACTCTTCCATTTAGGAAGCCACTTGCTTACTTCTCGGTTTGTTCATTCAGATAAGAGTGCTTTAGACACCTTCTTGGTGCCCACTTATGTGCCAGGGACTCGGGAACCTCAGGCAGAGCAGCTCACAGTCTAGCTCAGGAGGGCAGATCTGTCCAGGTGCAGATCAGCTGGCTGGCAACTGGGGTGTGAAGAGTGAGGTCTGGAGGGGTGCTTGTCGGGGAAGCTCAGGACCCCTGAGGAAGGGAAAGGATTTGAATTGAGCCCTGAGGGAGAGGGGGAGCCCAGTGCAGGAGCAGAGGACTGAGGGGGGCGTTGCATGACGGTCCTGTGGCTATCCAGGGCACAGGGAGCTAGAGAGGGTGCAAAGTGAGAAGCGATGCTGGGGCCTAGAGGGAGAGGAGCCCTGATGATTTCCCACGGGACACGCTGCCAGATGCACACGCGCATGCATCTGTAGGGGTGCCAGGGCTGCTGTGTACCCCTGCACCTGTGCCACGTCTGTGTGTGTGTGTGTGTGTGTGTGTTTGTGTGTGCATGCACCAGGGTTTTGCAGGCTCTGGGATCTACAGTCAAGTCGGCTCCCACTTGCTTAGACCTTTGCAAAAGTTAGATTTCCTTCACTCATTCGCTCATTCATTCATTCCCCCCCCCCCCCCCCCCCCCGCTCGCCAGGCCCCGGGCTGGCTGGAGGGTGCTGGGGACAAGTGCTTGCCCCCAGACAACTCAGAGGCTGCTGGGTGAGGTCAGACACAACCCGCGATGGGGACGCAGCCTGCTGAGTTGGGGTGACACCGTCCAGGCTGCGCAGCAGCACGGTCCTGGGGGCGGGCGTGGGAGAGAGCAGCTGCGCGGAGCCCACAGGCCAGGGGCTGCCTCCCCTAGAGGGCGGGGAGCCCGTGAGTCACCGGGGAAACCCCTCCCGCGGGGCCGCCGGCGAGGCAGTTCCCCCCACGGCCCCCCGGGGGCGCTGCGGGGCGGGGGGCGGGAGCCGCGGCTCTCGGAGCCCACGGAGCGCTCGGCACTCGCTCCGCGGAGGTTTCCGCGCCGGCCGTGCGCGCGGCTCTCGGCTCTCGGCTCTCGGCTCTCGGCTCTCGGAGCGCCAGCAGCTCCCCTGCGCCCCGGGCTCCCGGCGCCGCCGCCCCTCGGCGACATGGGCGTCCCCCTGGGCCCGGAGGCCGGCGGCCGGCGCTGGGGGCCTGTGCTCCTCGCCGTCTTCCTGGCCGCCTCCCGAGGTAAGGTCTGCAGGAGCTGCGCGGGCGGGCGCGGGGAGGCGCCCCGGGACGACCCCGCGGGGGAGGGGGTCGCCGCGGAGCCCCCCCCGCCCCCGCCCCGTCCCGTCTCCTCCTTGCGGGGCCGAGCTCTCTCTGGGCGGCGGCACATCTGCGCGTTCTGACAGCTGCCCCAGCTGCTGCCTGCGGGCCCCTGGCTGCCGGGAGCCCCGTGCAGGAGTAGCTGCTGCGCACGGGAGACAGACACACAGACACGGCGGGGACAGCCCCAGCATTTTCTAGGGGACGCCTCGGGCTTTTGACACCTGTGGCATCTCCTTGCCCCTTCTGCCTCAGGGCTCCAGGGACTCACTGGTCTCTGCGCCCTGCTCCCTGGGGACCCTCCTGCTTGAACCCTGGGATGGGGGCACTGGCCCACTCCCAGATGCGGGCGCCCAGCTGTCCTTATACTGAGGGTCTGCGAGCTGCGAGCGGAGTGGTCAGCTGACTCCTGGCAGCCTAGCAAGGCTGCAGCTCAGGGACGGGTGTGGGCCCCCCAGGAGAATGTGGACCACTTTCCAGACTCAGCCAGGAGCTGCCCCTCTGGGTCCCCGGGGTAACTTATGGCATCTTTCTGGTTTGGGTTTCCTCAGCTCATGCTCAGAAGCCCTACACCAGGGAGGCGCCACTTTCTTCTTCCAAAGTCCAGACTGTCACAGCTCCAAGTGGAATCCTGGCCAGGACTCAGGGGCTCCCGGGGTGGAGGTGCGGGGGCAGAGGTTGGGGTACCCCCAGCCTGGTTCTTGCGTGCCCAGCACTGGAGTGGCTGGATCTCAAGGGAAGAGGGGGCCAGCAGGCAGCCTGTGAACTACACTTTGTGGGAAGGGCCCAGGGAAAGCTTGAGTCATGCCGGGAGTCAGAGAGGCAGGAGGAAGGTGGGGCGCTTGGCACAAGTGGGCGGGTCAGAAGAAGAAAGGAGGGGGGCACAGGGTCAGAGCAAGAGCAGGGAGTGGAGAGAGCCTGCAGTGTGCCTTGCAGACAAAGTGGGTGCCTGTAGGCAGCTGTTATCTCAGCTCCGAGCTGGCCTCTGCTAAGGAGGAGGGAGCCCACACCCCTCACACAGAGCTGCCTAGCCCTGGCCTGGAGTCCCCTGGGATAGGGGAGGCAGTCTTGGCACCAAGGCCACACTTCATGGCAGGATGTGGCTTCCAGAAAAAGCAGGGGATGGCAGCAGGCAGGAGGCCAGCAGTGCACCCGCCAGGGAGCACCTGCCCTGCCCCTTTCTCCCCAAGTGACCCCGAGAGGTCCTTCTGTTTTCCTGCCTCTTCCCCTGCCGTCCCCTGGCTGAGCTGCTCTCTCTTGGGCAACCCCAACTGGGGAGACTGAACTCTAGAGAGCTAAGGTACCCAACGTCGCAGAGTAGCCGGTCACGGCGAGGCTCAGAGCCCTCACTCCTTATGGTCTACCTGGCCAGGAGCCTTCTCCCCTCAAGGCCTTGGCTACTCAGACAGCTTGGCACTCCAAAGGGCCAGCTCTTCCTGGGCCCAGCTCAGGGATATGATTAGGCCTCTAAGCGGCTTTCCCCAGAAGGGGATCAGAAGCATTCTCTTAGCTTGCAGCCACTCTGGGACTCAGTATTCTTAACTATAGCATGGGCGTGCTAATGAATATTCACTCTGCCCAGGACAGTGTGTAACAAGTGGCTAACGGACGGGGGGCCTGGTCGCAGGCACCATCAGGAGGGACTGTGGGTCAGAAAGACCTACTCGCTGGCCTCCTGAGGTGCTGGGCTGCCTTGGGCAGGACTGCTCAAGGTCAAAGCCTTCATGTCTGGGAAGGTGAGGTGGAGGTGGGTATGTAGGCCTGTCTTCTAAGCTCTGCTGAAGGTGCCCCTTTCCTGGGCCTGACTCAGGGGGAGACGGGTAGAGGGAAGCACCTCCAGAGCCAGGGCCCATAGACCCCAAGGGTGGCACACTCTTCCTTCCCAATAGGCACTCCTAGGACTTGAGGGAGTTCCTGGCCTCAACATGTCCTTATAGGCTGACCCAGGAGGCCCAGATTCTGGGACTAGCATATGGAGGTGCAGTGAGGTTAAGGAGGGGAGACCCTATCTTCCCCTTCATGGTAAACAAGACTGCGGGGCTTTGTTGAGTAACCCAGTGGTGCAAGCCTATGATGCAGCAAAGGTCAGCTCTTAGGAAATCTACTATCTTCTGTCCAGAGCCTCTGAGGTGGCCCCAGAGGCCAGCCCATGGGCATGAGGGGGCATCTACCCAATGCCAGGGATCCCCAGCTGGGCTGGTTGTTCCTGTCCCCCTGCCCCCCCCCACCACCCAAGCAGGCCAAAGATCACCTGCTGGGGCCTGATCTCCCTGGGAGAGGGTGGCTCAGGTGGGAGGGACAGTGCTGGGAAGCTGCAAGAGGCCATCTCCCTATATGCATACACATATGGACCTTGGGCCCCAGCAGATCAAGGGAAAGAAGGAAGGGCTCCTCGGTGCCCATCAGGCCTATAGGCAGTGACCCCTTTGACCAGCACTGACAAAGCCCCGCATACTGAGCTTGAGGTCCCCAGTTTTAGGCTGACTACTCACCCAGGGGCAATCTGGCTTTCCCTGGGCAGGGTGAACCTGGGATTGGCAGTGCACTTTCTGCTGGACCCTTGGGTCCCCTTAGCAGCAGCACCGGCAGGCCCCAGGCCTTGCTGATGGCACCCTGTATGGGAATGGCGGAGCAAGGGACCTGAGGTTGAGTGCCTTGTATGCTTCCCATACAGTCCAGTCACTCAACCATCTGGTCTGGGGAGTCAGTTCCATCTAGGTTCCAATTCTAAGATGGCCATTTACGGGCTGTGACTTTGAGCAAGTTACTCACATCTCTGTGCAAGTGCCTTCATCTCTAAAATGGGATGATGACGGCCCCTCCCTCAGGGGCCTGCTGTGAAGAGTCAGTGTGCAACCTCAGCACTGTGCCTGGTGTCTGAGCTCGCTCTTGGCTTTCTGAGGCCACGTACCATTGGCCCTCCATCTAAATTCCTTGCTGCCTGCAGAGCCCGGTGGAGAGCTCAGGGCATGGACTTGAATATTCCCAGAAGTTGCACAGGTCCAGCTACCAGTCGGCACCTACAGGCACTTGGGAGTGTGAAATGTCCATGGAGGCACCTGCAGATTCTCTTCAAGCTCCCCAGAGATGGGGGCATTTTGCACTTTCAAGGCCACCAGCTCAGCTTGGGGTTTGGTGGTCAAACTGGGGTCTTTCCTGCAATTTATCTTTATGTTTAGCCTATTTTTTCTGGTTGCTCACTCCCAGCAAGTGGATGAGGTCCCTAGTTTGGGGCTGCCGCGCCTATCCATCATTCAGTAATGACCTTTCTGTGCTTCTGCCCAAGCAGACCTCATCCTTTAAATGTTCCACATAGGATACTATTTCCTGTGGGGTCCCGGGGTCAAGTCCTGCCTCTGTTGTTCGCTCCCTGTGGGACCGCGAATGCACCCTCTGAGCCACAGGGAGGCTGGGTGACATGGTTTCAGTGAGGCTGCCCCCCTTCTGAAGGGGAGTCCCAGGAGAGTACTTCTTGAGCTTCAGCCTCCTACTCATTACTTTTGGGATTTCTTTTTTTTTTTAATTTAGATTTATTTATTTAAAGAGACACAGAGAGAGGCAGAGACATAGGCAAAGGGAGGAGAAGCAGTCTCCATACAGGAGCCCAATGTGGGACTCGATCCTGGAACTCCGGGATCACGCCCTGAGCCGAAGGCAGATGCTCAACCGCTGAGCCACCCAGGTATCCCACCTTTGGGATTTCTGAAGCATCTACCTATCCTATGTACTTAGTTTTTCCCTCCAATCAACTCATTCTTTTACTTAAGTAAATAGATTTTTTAAAAGGAAACTTTCTATCACTGCCACCAGTGGAAAGCCAGTATTATTGCCATAAATAGAACAAAATCATACAAGAACACAATAAGAAAACCAAATAAGGATATTAAATTCTAGCTAGAAACTATAGCCTGGGGAAGGCTCTGAGCCTGAAACCTGCCGGCCCTTGTTAAAAACAAAACAAAACAAACCGGGGGGAGGATAACCTTCTATGTGATTCGATGCCATTTAATGACATAAAACTAAAAGTAAAACCATCTATGCTGCAGTCACCATCAGCTCCTCCCCCCATCACTGCAGAAGCAAATTCACCACTGTGCGGAGCGGTAGCTGGTGGCAGGGGATGGGTCAGCTCTCCCAGAGGAAAAGAAAGAGAGCAGTAGTCCCCAGCCTAAGAGGTCAGGGCAGGGTCAGAGGGCCTCTCTGGGCTTCTTCCAGCCCCCGATCCTCCCAGCCTGTTGCCTTCCTCAAATAAATACACTGTCCAAGTAAATACAGTAGCTCCAGCTGGGGCCTCTCTTCCGTTGGGGCCAACTAGCTATCCCAGTAACCACGGGGGACGGAGGGGGAGAGGGAGAGAGAGAGCTTATAGCAAGCTGGGCCTTCACTGGCCCGGCCATCAGTCCATCCGCAGGAAGGCCATGCGCCCTCCAGTCGGTCCCAGGCTACTTCTCGCGTGAGTGTCAGCCACCACGGGCAGCCTGCGTTGAAGACTGGAACGTGGACCTTAGGAAGTCCTCCCAGGACTGACCCTGGAGGGAAGCTGGCTAGAGCTAGTGTTCCCGGCTGCAAGCAGTCATCCTCGGGGAGGGCCTGGGGAGGCTGGGAAGGAGTCATCCAGAGGAGCGTCCATTGGCAGGGCGTCTGGCCAGCTGCCCGGGCCCTCTCCAGGGAGGCGCGCCGGCCCACGGCCTCCAGCCCCGGATGCACGGATGCCTTCCCAAGGTGCTGGAAGTGCTGCTTCCTCCAATAGAGCCTGGCTTCCCCTTCCCAGACTCCCTGGTCTGATGTGAATGGACACTTCCTGCGGGGGCAGGTACCAATAAACACATCTGAGATGCCCTTTGTCCTTGCTGGCCCCAGACCCCAGGGGCTGACCTGCCGGCCCAGCCCCTCGCACCGGGGGCACTTCCTGGTTGGTCCTTGCCTCTGTTTCCCTCTGTGCTCTGCAGCTTGATAAAGACATGACCGAGCCCTTCCCTGTACCCTCCGCGGACTGTCCTGGGGGCCACGGCCCGGCAGGGAGCTGGACACCAGTTCCATGTCTGTTGGGTGTGCCTCCCGAGGACGAGGACCTGGCCTTTTGCATCTAGCCAAACAACAGCAACAGCAGAAGATCAGAGGCTGTTTACTTCCAACCCCTAGCAGCAGCTGGACAGAGTTCAGCTGTTTGGGTGGGGCCTCAGGCCTGACTAATCAAGCTGGGGACCCACCTCCAAAGGCTGGGGCGTTGCCTTGGCAACTGTGGGCTTAAACTCATGCCCTGGCAGGGAAAATACACAGGCCTCTCCACACCCACACACACCCATCCCGTGCACACCCACAGGGTTTCATGAGCTGCCTGTCGGATGGAAAGAGGTGAAGTCATGAAAACTAGTATCCCGAGATGGAGCCCATCAAGAGCTCGTCTCCCCTGTGCCGGAACAGAAGCTTCTACAAGGGGCTGAGCCCCACCTTTTCCTGAGGATTCCACAGCTAGAAGGTGGCAGGAGCAGGACTAGAGTATGAGCAGCCATCCCTTAGGGAACTCTGCACCCCCATGGCTCTCTGCCCTGGGCCTGGCTCATGGTGGGACCTCAGTTAAATATCTGTGACATGAAGGAATGGTGTTTTCAGTTGAGGTCTGAGGCTGGGTGAGGATGACTGCCTAGAAGGTGCTGTCAGGAGGGGGTCAGTTCACTGTCCAAGCTGCTGGAGGATGAGGGTGTCGGCCCCACCTGCTGCAGGAGTTAGTGGGGACACTCTTCCTTCCTGTAGGGCTGGTGTGTCCAAGGTGTGGGTTTCAGCTTAGCCAAGTAGGGTTGGGTGGTCTTGGGTAAGTCACCTGACTTCTCTGAGTCTGTTTCCTCATCTTTAAAATGAGGATGATGATCCCTACATCAGGGGTGTTAGCTGTGAGGACTATAAAGTGCTAAGCAAGTCCTGACACATAAGAAGTGGTTCATTTTTGCCCTTTCCTCTATCTTAAGGAAATAAAGCCACAGGCTTTCAGAGCTAGAAAGGCCTAGGAACATGGGGAGTCTCTTGAGATGAAGGGAGGGAGGCACAGAGAAGGATGGGACCTGCCCAAGGTCACACAGCAAGGACATGGCTAAGTGGGGACTGGGGCCTAGGGATCTGTCAGACCAAGTGTTTTAATCCTGAGACCTGGAATTTCCCAGGTTCAAAGCAATCTTCCTCCGGGTGCTTCTGCCTCCTTAGCCCAAGAGCAGCACAATGACTGGATGGGTCCCGGCTGGGCACAGGCTCAGGGCCAGGCCAGGGTCATTTTCCTGTCTCACATGCTCTCGGCCGCCCTGGAGCCGAGGGCTTTCCTCCCCACCCACTCTCCCCAGTCTCTGACAATGACCCAGGTGTCCGAAAGGATCTGCTCTTGACAATAAGCAACATCCTCCCACCAAATAATTATAAATCCAGCTGTGCTATATGTATATCCCCGATAACACATGTGCAGTCGTGGGTGGCACAGGGTGTGTGCATTATTCTCCCCAACTCTGCGCCTTTGTACATACTCCCGAAGACAGGCTGTCCTGGGCTTTGACCTGGCTTGAGTCTTAGACACAACAAAGGGGATGTTCCCACCCCCACCCCCTGCCCCTGAACCCCCGTGCCGGGACAAGATCCTGAGAACACTTGGTCCACTGCTATCTGGCCCTTTTGCTAAATTGAATGCTGTCCCCCATCCCCCAAACCTGAATCCCACTGCAAGCTTCTCTTTTCTGTAAAAAGGGAAGAAGTCCTCTAGGGTGTGTAGGGTATTGGGGATTGTGCAATGCACCCCTCCTCATGCCCCCCTCCCCTTACTCTCAACCCCGATTCTATGTCCCACTGTGGGTTTTCAAGGACATTGCATCTAGGGTTGAAAACCTCTCCCTGGGGCTTCCAGGCAATTCTGGGCTCACTGACACCAAGGCTTGGACCTTAAGGGCTGGGGCCCCGCAAGCTCTGCCGGCAGCCCCGGTGCTGGGGCCCCACTGGAGGCTCTGCTGCTTGCTCCCACCCTGCTCTGCTCCCCCCACCCACCCAAGCTATGCCCCAGCTTGCCCACATCTCAGCTTCACCCCACTTACACCTCTGTCCACTGGGCAGCCCCCACCCCAACCTGGCTCAGCTCCATGTTCCACTTCCTGCTTCTGCCTCCACCACTACTCCGCCTGCCCCCCTTGCAGCTACCTCAGACATTGGCCCAGCCCCCAAGGGGTGTGTGGGATCTCTGCAAATGCTGCTGGAGCTGGATGTGGTTCCCAGCCTTGGGTTCTCTGGGTGGATGTGGGGTTGGGAACAGGGAAGATAAGGCGCCAGTTGGGAGAGATGCTGGTGGGAGCCGCTGCCTGCTGGGGCCTGCTGAGGGAAGGGGGGAGCACAGGGCAGACAAGCCCTTGGTCTGCCCTTTGGGTGGGTTTTCTTCCTGGGAGTGGCTGGGAGGGGCCTTTCCCTAGCTACACCCCACCTCCATTTACTGGCATATGTAGAAGTTCTGTGGCCATAGCCGCCCTACTGGCCCATGAGGGAGAGTCCAAGTCACTGTGATCTTCAGTGAATTATTCTACATCTCCAGGCCTCGTGTGTTTTCCTCAGTAAAAAGGAAAAAAAAAAAAAACACCTACCTTATGGGGTTGTTAGACATGCCCATAAAGGACTTAGCATAGCACGGGACGCGTGCTCTTCCTCCTTCTAGTTCTAATTAGATCTAGCTTTACCACTCCTAACTCTGGGAAATGAACTAGGGGTGGTGGAAGGGGAGGAGGGCGGGGGGTGGGGGTGAATGGGTGATGGGCACTGAGGGGACACTTGACGGGATGAGCACTGGGTGTTATTCTGTATGTTGGTAAACTGAACACCAATAAAAATTAATTTATTAAAAAAAAAAAAAGATCTAGCTTTACCTGAAGCTGCCCATGCTCCCCCAGGTTCTGAGTCCATACCCTCTGTGGCACTTTAGGAAAATCACTTTCCCCTTCTGGGCCTCCACTCTTCTGCCTGAAAAGGAGACCAGCATCTTGCCAGGAAGTTCTGAAATCTCCTCTCACCTTGGCAAAGGTCTTCCATAGATCTGGGGCTTCCAGACACGGCTCCCTCTTACATGGGGGTGGAGCGAATGGAAGAATCTGGGGTTCGTGTGTGTCTTCCTTCCTTTCTAGGGGTCTTGCAGACATTTTCTTTGGGGCCATGCTTTGCTAAGCCCCCACACTCTGCTTTGCATACGCAGGCGCTCCAAGACTGGATTACAAGCTGTTGTGGGTCATTCGTACCTTTAGTGGGAAAGAATTTGAAGCCACCTTCTCCATTCTATTCTGCAGAACTATTTTCACTACTGGGAAATGTTTCTTGACTTGCCGGAACAAGCGACAGAGCTGTCTAGCTTCTGTGTAGCAAGCACCAACCACTAGCAAAGCACTTTCAGAGCCCTTCAAGTAAATTATTTGTAATCCTGGCCTCAGCTCTGGCAGGTAGATGTTTCACTTCTGTTCGACAGTGAGGACTCTGAGGCTCAGAGTCTGACTCCCAGGTATTGGACTCCAGAGCAGGCTGGTCCGGTTCCAAAGCTACACCAGGCTGCCTTCCTCCGGACTGGGCAAAGCTTTCCCCTCTGCTGGTGGGTCCCAGGCTCTAAAGGCAGGAAGGGGGTGTCTGCAGGAGGAAGTGGCCTTATCTTGATTCAGGCAGAGGCAACAGACGACACATGTCGGTTGGGATTCTATTCACATTTCCAAACTCCCCTTCCCTGTCTGACTTACGACAGCCCTTGAAATGCCAATGAGAACTCAAATACCACTAATGTATACTAATCATAGTTTTCCTCCCTATGTCTGTAGAGGGCATTAGAACTCACATCTTCTGTTCTCAGCTTTCCCTCGTTCTGTCCTCTTGCAACCATGCGTAGTGTGAATATTTTCCTCATTGTACATGTGAGGAAGGGGGTGCTCTCGGGGCTAGATGGGAGCCCGGGACTCCGGCCCCAGCATTCTGCTTTTAAGGGCCAGTGCTTTGAGGGGTCAACATGGTTAAATACTAGGGCGTTGGGGCAGGGTAAAGAGGACCAAGGGATGGCTTTGTTTGCCAACTGAAAACAAAAAGAACTAGGAGATATTTCTAAGAAGACTGGGTGGCAGCAGGTACATGGATGAGGTGAGCTTTGATGATTTTCCTGGTCCTTCCCTGAGACATCTTGGGTTTACCTGCTTCCTCAACCCAGGGCACCCCCTTTACTTGCTGAAGTCTTACCTGTCCATCAACCCCAAAGACACTTGCTGCTTCAAGAAGTCTCCTGACCATCCCCAGGATGGCTATGTCTTCCCTCCTCCAAGTGCCCTGAAGGCTGGCACCAGTCTGCCCACTAGCCTGTGGGGTGACTTGGTCAGGAACGCATGCTTTGTCTACCCGGCTAGGCCATAAGCTCAGCATCCAGGTGAGATGTAGCACCTGGCACAGGCCTTACACACAGGGGTGCTCCGTGATGAGGAGGTGGGAAGGCATGGCCAACCCTACGAGTGGGAGGGGTCAAAAGTGCTAATGGCCCCAGAATGGTGGTCAAGGGCAAAGGGCTGCCTTCTCAAATAGCCTTTGTGCTGCTCGTTCTGCTTCCCATTGGACAGCACAGGGCATGGAGGTTGGAAGTGCCAGGGGCCAGTTGTGGGTAGAGCCACAGGGCCTGCAGGGGTGGTGTGGGGAGACAGACCCACTGGCCGGGCCTCATCTGCCTGCCTGCCCACAGTCTTCCCTATGCCTCATCCAGCTTCCCTGGGGTCAGGGGCGTCCCTCGCCTGGAGAAGCTCCTCCTCCCACACAGCCTGGGATGGAGGCAGGTTCAGGAACTGATGATGAAGCTGAGGCCTTGGGGAGGTCAGCTGAATAGCCTGGGGCCTGTGGCTGGGGAACCCACATCTTTGGAGCCCCAGGCCAATGTTCTTCCTCACTTTGGAGGAACTGGGAGTGGGTCTGGCTCAGGCAGGTGACAGTCTCATTTCTCTGAATAGGTCTGGTAGCAGCTTTCAAGGTCGCCACACCGTATTCCCTGTATGTGTGTTCTGAGGGACAAAACGTCACCCTCACCTGCAAGATCATGGGGCCCATGGCCAAAGGGCACGATGTGACCTACTACAAGACGTGGTACCGCAGCTCGCGGGGTGAAGTGCAGGTCTGCTCGGAGCGCCGGCCTATCCGCAACCTCACATTCCAGGACCTTCACCTGCACCACAGTGGCCACCAGGCCAACACCAGCCAGGATCTGGCCCAGCGCTACGGGCTGGAGTCGGTCTCCGACCACCATGGCAACTTCTCCATCACCATGCGCAACCTGACCTCCATGGACAGCGGCCTCTACTGCTGCCTGGTGGTAGAGATTAGACACCATCACTCTGAGCAGAGGGTCTACGGTGCCATGGAGCTGCAGGTGCACACAGGTGAGGGCCCCCTGTACGGGATGGCCTGGAGGTGCGGTGACTCGGGGCGGTGTGGGTGCCTGTCTGCAAGGGTAAGCGGCGAGGACACTGTGGCTCTGGGGGTGCGGTGCTGTGTGTCTGATGCCGTGACCATGTGTGATGCTAGATGGGTGAGGCTGACACTCCAGGGATGTGTTTGAGATGGGGTGGCCACTGTGTGGGGAGCTGTGTATGGGTCTGTGTGGTTAGTGGGGTGTGATGGAGAGGGGGGTATATGTGGTTCGGTCTCGTGAGAGAGAGGGAGTGCACAAACCTAGGCTGGGATGTACTGCTCCTGACTGTATGGTGGCCGTGTTGTGAGACCTGGGGTGTGAGCCCGTGAGCAGTTGTTGGGGAACGTGTGTGTGTGTGTGTGTGTGTGTGTGTCCAGATGAGAGCGTGAGGGGCAATACGCTGGGTAGACATGTGAGCCAGCAGGTACCTACATGCCTGGGGGGCATGTGTGAGAGTGGGCAGGGCATACCTGGCCACGGGGTGAGAATACATGTCCGTGTGGACCCGTGTGCTGGCTGGGATAAGCCTCCCTGGCCTCATGCTCACCTAACGATCCTTCTCTTTGCTCTACAGACAAAGAAGCCTCATTCCAGTGCATCTCGTACCCACCTTCACCCAGGGAGAGTGAAAGTAAGGGACCACCCTTTTGGCCCTTCTGGGTTCTCTGTTCTCCTCTGCCTTCGTCTTGGACCAAGGCCCCACTCTGAACTCAGACCTCCTCGCCCCAAACCCGCGGAACCCCCATCCTTCCTCCTCTGCTATTGCCTCTCCCTTCTGCTTTCCCCGTCATTGGAGCCATGGGGCTGCAGTCCCAGAAGTCCACTCCCCTTCCAAGGCTTAAAGCCCGAAGAAGCCGGCTCCTGGGGCTCCTGCTCTGACTCCTTGGGGGTGGCCTTTGGCTAAGTGCCCCCCTCCCGACAGGTGCTGGGTGCCACAGGCTGTTATCAGTGGGTGCTGCTCTTGCTCACCAGTGCTCCCCGACATGGGAAGATTGGAGGGCTGTGGGGGGGTCCTCTTGGCTTAGGTCCACTTGCTTAAAACTTCCTTGTTCTGTACGTAGGGAGAGAGGACGGAGAGACTCAGGCAGGGGGACAGCACTACCGTTCTTAGAGCTTTTCCTATATGCCAGGCACCGAGCTAAGTCCTTGCAAGTACTGGTATCTCTTGGATTCTGACAAGAACCCTCTGAAGTAGGCACCACTGTTTTCACTTTCTATATATGGAAGCAGAAGCCCAGAGAGGTGACATAACTTGCTCAAATCCACACAACTGGGGTGTGCTCACTTTACCTTCTTCCCAGCTTGAGGGATGCACAGGGCAGTGGGTGGGTGGCGGTCCGCCCCTGGTGTTTGCCCAGAGAGGCATCCAGTGGAGGAAGGGGGCACTGCTCTGAGGGACAGCTGGGCGCTCAGAGGCCAGGAGACAACGCCCAGCAGCTTAGAGGCAGCAGGAAAAGGGGAGACGTCTCAGGGGTGCTCCATTCTTCTGAGAGGACAAGGTCTTGGCTTCCAGAGCCTTCTATCCATCAATATTGACTGGGCATCTAGTGTAACCAGCCCCTGCCCAGGCCCTGGAGACCCAAAAGTGCAGACCTTCCCCCTGCCCTCCAGGAGGACATGCATATAGAGTGGAGGCAGGAATGAGAACAGTTCAAACTACAGCCCCAGCCAAAGCCCAGCTCAGAGGCCATGGTGACTTTCTACTCCAACTATATTTTGAACCAACGCACAGCTTTAGCCAGGAATAAAATTAGAACACACATTTCAGTCTGAGCCAGACCCTCATAGAACTAAGGAACCCTGGTTCAAGCCCCTGTCCCTGCACACCGCGGACCTTATGTGTTGCCTGGGTACCAAGCTGCTACTGTCCTCACTTCCTCCAGCAGCAGCTCCCCGGCGAGGGCGGACTGTGTGCTCCGAGCGCGAGCACAGGGGAAGGCAGGGAGCCTCACCTGGAGGGGCCCGCCAGTGCTCACTTCCCCATTGCTCCTTCCACTCTGAGCAACCCTGCAGTCCCCCTTCTTCTTCCAGGAGCTCCCAGAGCTCACCTGTGCCACTGCCCACCTCTCACCAATGGGGAAACCAAAGTACAGGGATTACTTCCAGTCTCTCAGCCAGAGTGCCTGATTCTCAGTCACAAACCCTTCCCTGGGAGTCAGGCTGCCCGCCCCTCTGTCAACACCAATTTTCTGACAATTAGTTGTATGAATTAAAAGTCCTGGGGACAGAAACAGGAGATGCCAGTAGGAACCCTGAAGGAACCAGGTGCAAAATGGAGAGGGAGCAGAGATTTGGTTCATTTTGCTCGATCTAGACTCCTAGAGAAGTAGCTGCTGGAATTAAGGAAATGGAAGTCACCCGGAAAGTCCTGGGAGTCTGGCCAGTAAGAACCTGAGGGTGACTTTGAACTTGACTGTCACGAGTGGGTCAGGCTTCCTCTGCTGGGCACTTCTGCTCTCAGCTTTTGACATTCGCCTTACGCTCCAATTTACAGGGATGTGCAGCCTCCCTCTCTGGTCCCTGCTTCTCTGAACTACTGGCCACAGTGAACTGGCTCCCCAAGGGCAGAGGGATGTGTTTACTTCTATCCTAGCTGTTGAGGGCAGGGAGATGGCTTTGGGGACCTCTGGAGTCCCCTTCCAGACTCTTGATTCTGGAGGTCTGGAAACTTATCGCTGTGGTGGAGTCTTGTCACTAAGGTGGGCACGGTGTCAGCTGAAAAGAAACCCAGCTATGCTTTTGGGTGCGGTGTGGGGGGGTTGAGACAGCACTTCCATTTTCAGGCTGTCATGTGTCCACGGAGAAAGAGGAGCAAGCATGTCTCATTCCCACTAACAGGGAGGCAACCAGTGTTATTATCCAAGAGGCTGGATCAGGGACCTGGGAGTAGACAGTAGGGAGGGGTGGAGACTATGGCGAGCAGCTAGCTGCCAGCCTATAAGTGCAATTCCAATTGCTGCATGCTTGGAGAGGCCCCGGGGATGCCAGAGCCAGTTCATTTCCAAGCAAAGTCAGAAGTCCAGATTTTACATAAACTCTCAATTTTAAAGTGTTGGCAAACAAAACAAAACAAAACAAAACCAGTTACATACTGTGTAGGCCATGATAGGATGGCAAGTAGATGACAACAGACAGTAGACACATACCTGTTTTCTAATGGTTTAGAAACATTTGCCTGGTGACCCATGTGGCTAGCGGGCCTCAGGGCTGGCCGCTGGCTACTGCCATCAGTGCTGCTTACCTTTGGAAAAACCTTAGTCCCTGCTTGCTTGAAGACAGGTGCCCCACGGCCCACCTTGGTACCTGACCAGCTAATGATGCTTCCAGACAAGCAGCTTAGATGTCTCTACCTGCAGCCCTGTCTTCTAACATTCCCTTTGGGAAGTAAGAGGGTGGCTGGCCTAGGAAGTTATCTGAAAGCCCAAGTCAGTCGGGGGAGGCAGCAGCAACAGAGAGAGGCTGAGGAAGTTGGTCCCCAAGGAGCCCCAAATTGCTGAGGGTCTATTTTTTTTTTTTTTTTTTTTTTTTTTTTTTTACTGAACACCAATTGGAAGGGGGCTGGGCAGCTTACCTCCTGCAAAGCCACCTCCCTATACCCTACACAGAAAGATGTTTGGTTTGCTTTCACCAAGCCCCCTTCTGGGGGACAAGGTAGCCTGACCAAATGCTCTTCTCCCTTCTTGTACCTGCCTCCCTCCCTCCCTCCCTCCCTCCCTCCCTCCCTCCCTCCCTCCCTCCCTCCAGCGTACTGGCAGGCTCTAGACAAGGATCCTCTGCTGAGAAAGTTGGGGGGGGGCCCTCTCATCCCAGCCTGCTGTGTGAAGCCTGGCACCATTCTCAGAGCTGGCCTGGCAGCTGTCTCTGCCAGTGTGTGATTACCTTGCCAATGAGTTTGGCTCTGGATGCAATCCACCCCCTCTTCCCCAGGTACTGGCCATGCTTGCGGGAAGGGGTAGGGAGCTGCGGTGAGGCTGGGCTCTGCAAAGCTACTAGGGCACATGGGCCCACAAAGCTGTCCCCAAACTGCCTCCTTGTCCCGGCCTCAACACCAGCCCAGGTTGTAAGGAAACCAAGTCCTGATCCCCTAGAGGGGTCGCAGAGGGGGCTCTCTGCCTGGAGACAGAAGTCAGGCCCAGACGGGGACAGGGAGTCACAGTGAGTGAGCACCTAACCTCACTGAACGTGGCTTTAGTAGCAATCCGGAGACCTGCTTTGATGACTAGAATAGAGCACTTTGCAACCCCCTTCTCAGTGCCCACAAGAAGGTCCTATGATGGGCAGTTAGAAATGCTCAAATATCTGAATTATAGAACATGTCTACTTTCACACTTCCACGTCAAAATGCAGCCTTGCTAAGATCTGCAGGGAGCCTGCTTTTACGTGGCTTCGAACTTGCTTTATAATTAGCACAGCAACTGTTCCTGTACTGGTGGGTATGTCTAAAGTGCCTGTAAACAGTTTGTTCACTTCCGTGTTATGAACAACCCCCCCCCAAAGCTTATTTACACCATCAGGTTGTTTAGCAACACAATGAGATAAAAACAGCCTTTATTCCCAGATAAATAGTGCAAAGGCAACACTGAGACTACAGCCCATCCACCTCCCCCAAGCTCCCCGGGGCCATGCTGATGCCGTGACAAGGTATCCCAGCCCATATTTCAAGAAGAGTGCAAATTGGGAAGGAAACGTGTTTACGATACTTGTGGTTCTGAGGGCATGTCTGTTCCCAGCTAAATTCCTGGCGTCAGCAGATGGGCTGGAACAAATCAACCCTCTCATGCTGTTGGTGAGATGGTGAAGTGGTACAACCTTTGTGGAGGGGAATTAGACAATAGCCTCAAAGAAAATATACATACTCTTTGGCTCAGCACTTTTACTGCTGGGAGGTTATGTACAGAGGTACCTGCCCAAGCGAGCGAAGATGCACACACAAGGAGTTCGCTGCTCTGTTATTTGAAATATGTTGAAATATGGAAGCAATCCGCATGCCCACCGATAGGGGACTGTCTCAATAAATTCTGGGGTGAGCCCCACGAGAAAGCCCTAGGCAGAAGGAGGTAGATCTCTGTGCCATGCAGAGATGTCCAAGCCACGCTAAGTGGGAAAAGCGATCGTCACGAAAAGCAGCCGTATGCTGTATACGCAGAGAACAAATCTGGGCCAGATGCGAGAAAAGTGGGGACGGTGAGTGTCTCTTTGCAGGAGGAGGAGGAGAAAGTTAAACATTTTAAGCCATTGGATAAGGATTCACATTTTTTCTAGTTCTCACTCACGTTTCCCCCTCCCCGTGACTTGTATATGTGAGATCACTTCCAGAAGCTGTGTCTGGAGCTAAGGGGTCTCTCGGGATGAGTTGGGCTTTTTCTCATTTTGAATTTTTTTTTTTATTGTGACACAACATATATAACATGAGATCTGCCATTTCCACCCCTTTTAAGTGTGTGGCATTGATTCTGCTCACCAAGTGGTGCAACCATCACTACTATGTATTTCCAAAGGTTTTTTGCCACTGGGGTTCCTTTTGATCTTGAACTTCATGGCACAGGGTCTGTGAAGGACCTGCTTTCCCTTTTCAGGCAACAACCTGTAGCCCAGGGCAGGTGAGCTGTCCCTGGAGGGCTGGGATGAAAACCCTTCTCTCTCTTTCTTGGTGCTGCCTCCGCTATAAACTCCTGGCCTCATTTCTGTGTGCCCTGGGCCCACTTGGGGAGGAGGCATGGGGCTTTCTTTGAAAGAGGACCCCTGGGCCTTCTGTGCCTCTGCGGGTCACTGAGGGTCTGGCTGTGGGGCCTGGGTAAAGCTGGGTCGCCCTGCTGCCTCGAACTTGCCTCTCTGGGCTCCAGCTTCCCCTCAGGAGAGACAGAGGGAATGGAGTCTCACCTTGGCTGTCTCTCTGTCTTTATAGGCATCACAGCTGCTGCTCTGGCTACAGGAGCCTGCATCGTAGGCATCCTCTGCCTTCCCCTCATCCTGCTCCTCGTCTACAAGCAAAGGCAGGTGGCCACCAACCGCCGTGAGTATCCCTGCCTGCCTGGGGTGGGTGAGGGTGTGCGTGATCTGCTCCAGCCCTCAGCTCAGCCCCTGGGATTAGCAAAGGCAAGAGGCAGGCACATTTCCTCTCTGTTCCAGAGATGGGAGCTGCTACAGTCCCTGTAAGGAACTGGGCTCAATGGTGGAGAGAGGAGGGGACCCAGGTGTGCCACTGGTGGGGGGGGCTGAGTGCCCACCAGCCCCAAGTGGTCCTGGCTTAGCACTCAATAAATATCAGTTGAATGAATAAATAATCACTTGGAGTAGTTCAAATTGGTTTATAGAAGTGCTGCCACTAGGAGATCCTTTGCGGATCTGCTTAAATGTACGGGTAGGCCTGTTGTGTAACTAGCATAGTACCATTAGGACAAATATGAACTTTGGATTATCAGGACTGGAAGGGATCTTGGAGATAACTTAGTTCAGTTCTTTCAGCTTCTAGCTGAGAGACCTGAGCTTCTTAGCAGGGTTAAATAATTAACTAAATGTGATAGAAGTTAGTAAGCGGCAGAGCTGGGGCTCAAAGCCAGAGCTTTCAACTCGTGCCTTTCCCAGGGAATATAATCCCACCATATCATCAAAATACCCATCAGTGTTGAGTGTCCTCGCCACTAACCCCTATCTGGGAAGGCTGCTGTGCTGGGTACCACGCCAAGTATGTTATATACCTTCTCCCGCTGAATCCTTGAAACAATGCGAAACCTTGGTCTTATAACTGTTCCTACTTTACAACTGAGCAAACTGAGGCAGGGAGAGGTTCAGGAACTCACCAGAGGAACCTCAGACTGACTAAGGGGTGGAGTCAGGCTTCAAGTTGTGGTCACAAACACAGTTCACCCTCTCTGCGGTGATAATACCCCTTGCCCTTCCTCTGACCCCACCCATGAGCCTGGGCTAGTCCCAGGGACCTCTAAGTGCAAGAGGGTGGGGAGTCCTTGACTCTGGCCCTTGCGTCACCTCCCCTGCCTCTTCCTCCCTGGCCAGCTGAGAGAGGGCTGCTCTGTCGCCAGGTGGCTTCTGGCTCACACCTGATGTCCTTTGGCTGGACCGTAACACCTGGACACCCCTCATTCCTGGCGGCCCAAACTGGAGCCCCCACAGTGGCTCACTTGGGGCTGTGATCCCCTTTCCTTTACTCTCAGGACATCCATGCTCCTTTCATGAAACCCGGTATAGCCTACCTCCAGAGATACCTGAGGCTGGCGGGGGAGTGGGGGGCAGGTCAAGGGCTCAGAGCAGAAAGAGGAACCCAGGGGCTCAGGCAGGGAGAGTAATCACCATGGAGCTGCCATGAGCTCATGCTCATCTGTGTAGTATTTTCATGGAGGTGAGGAAGGGACGAGGAGGGAGACATGCTCAGCTCCCAGTAAAGAGGTGCTTTCTGTGCCCCTCACTTCAGACCACTATACTGCCTCCATGGGAGAACAGGGATGGGAAAACAAATTCAGGGCAGAGGATCGGCGTGGGGTGGCCATTGCTCTTGCTTTTCTTGCCCCAAAGCCTGTTGCATTGGGTCCCCAGAGGTCAGTCTAAGGCTATGCCTGTGCCCCAGGCTAGAGGAAGGTCAGTGAGGGGACAGGCCCAAACACCGTGGGGGCTTCCTGAGGACATGGGGAGCCTGGGGTCAGCCCCTAGGATTTCCCACTCCAGGCGCTGGGACTGAGGTGGATCAGTCCTAGAGCGCTTCCAACTGAGGAAGACCCGGGAAAGGACAGATGAACTGGAGGCTGAAGAACTGGGCTGAGAAGGGGGCAGGTGGTCCAGTGGGCCCGCTAGGGCTGCGCCATGACCAGGGCAGCACACGTCCTCTGAAACTCTAAACGGACCCTGATTATGTGATGTGCAGCTGCTTGCAGCTCCTTATCCCCAAATTCAATATATTCAGTAACAAAAAGATGCCAATAATTTATCTTCTAATACAAGTATTTTTGAGGCCAGTCTGCCCACCCACTCCAAAAAAAAAAAAAAAATTGAGTTGTAGGATCAGAGTCTTAGACCCAAGAGATGCCAGGCGAGAAACCAGGTGCGAAACGGAGAGGGAGCGGAGATTTGGGACATTTCTTTATCTAGCCTCACAAGAAAAGTGCTGCTGGAATTATGGAAACAGAAGTCACTGGGAAATGCAGGGGGTCAGGCTGCAGGGCAGAGGCCAAGCGCCCCAGCAGGATGGCAGGTCAGGGGGGAAGGGGCCAGGGAGTGTGTGTCCGTTGTGGGTAGGCAGGGCGCTGGCTCCGAGAGCATGCTCAGAGGTGAGCCACACTCAGGGAGGAAGAGAGAGGAAGGGTTGGGGGCACCGAGGCAGGCAGCTTGCTGCAGAGGCTGATGGGTGTGGAAACCAATCCAGTTTTAGTCGGAGGTTGGGTTCCCTGGCTCTAAAGTGGGGCCAGCAATCCCCCCATCAAGGAGTGGAGAGGACAAGCGCAGGGAACGCTGGGCACCTGCAGGAAGCCTGATGCGCAGAGCCACCCTCGAAACAGTGGTTCCTTCTGAGAGCAGAGATTTTAGGAACCTTTGTGCAACTTCCCTTGTGTGTTCTGTGTGTGCCCCTCCCACCATGGCTCCCCACAGGGATCTGGTAAAGCTCTTGCAAATGAGACGCATATGGGGAGCTACAAGGAAGAGGGAAGTTGGGGCCACTGCATCTGGCTGGTGGCCAGTTTGGGGGTGGGGAATCCCAAGAATGGGGCAAGCTGGTAGCAGCTTGGAGGAGCAGCAGAAAGTGGCAGAATGGCTGAAAAGTAACGGGGTCTTGGGCCCGTAAGGTTCCTCTAAGAGGTGCCACTGCTAAAGCCACCCTCTAGGCGATGTGGAGGACAGGCCAGAGAGGACCAGGAACCCTCCAATTAGGAACTGACCTTGCAAGCCCTCCCACTCAGGAACTCATGGCGACAGACCAGAGGGTGGCAAATGTCCAAACAGGAAAGACCAATTTCAGGAGTCAGGCTTTCGGTTGATACTTCAATCTGGACGGTCTCACAGCACCCAGTCAAGCCACAGGAGAAAGCACTGGTTGCCCTTGGCCTCCTGGTGATGAACGCTGTCTTTTATATTTGTGAAATGCAGCCCGAGTTTGTTACCACTGGTTAAAACACCGGGCTCGCCGAGGCCTTGCCCGCAGTTCCCCGAAGGGCATCTGCCAGGGGAGGGGAGGGGGCGTCATCTAGGGAAGCCTCTTCTTGGTGACTAGCTTCTCTGTCTGTATGTCCCCAGGTGCCCAGGAACTGGTGCGGATGGACAGGTAAGGCCCGTGGAATCTTCCTGAGAAAATTTCCCGCAGCTGCCCCGGCCCCAACTCCAAGCTTGGCAGGCGCACTCTCTGCTTACCCTTCCCTGGGGCCTGTGGCTCTGCAGGGCAGCGTGACCATAGCTGGGGTTAATGCAGAAGGGGGGGCGGGGCTGACTTCTAGCCTTGGACTGACTCCTCTTCCCCAGGATCCTTTCGCCTGCTCCCTCCACTGATAACCTGTACTGTGACAGGGCTCAGCACACGGGCATGGCCTCCCAGGTCCTCTGTGCCCGGGGTCAGCTGTCAGGAAGGAGGGCTCTGCAGGAGGGTCCCTGTACAGCCACCAAGCCCAGCCATCTGTGCTGTCTGCTGTCTGCCACTGAGGCCTACACATCTGTGCGAGTTGGCTGCTCTCCCTGCCATCCCTCACCCAGTGGGCTGAGCTCCATTGCTGCTCAGATGAGCCAGGCACCTACCTTCAGGCCTCAGTGTCTGCTGGCCTGGGGGTGTGAGGTCAGGGGCAGGACAGTGAAACATGCCAAGGAGGACAGCACACCTGGAGCTGTGGTCCCTCTCTGCAGGGCTCTCCAAGGAGAAAGCCATCAGGCCACAAGGGCAGAGGTTGGTGGCAGAGGCTGCTCTGAGCAGGGCTGCGGGCTGGGCATAGAGCGGCCAGGGGAGTGTGTTGGGGTGCTCTGGGCAGGAAGCTAACGTGGAGCCCAGCATTGAGGGTGTCTTTAGGAATGAGCCACAACCAGGAACTTGGCCCCGGGACCTTTCTTAGGTGTCCAAAAGGAATGATTTACCAGGTCAAGGGAAAGTCCTGCTAGTGATCCTGCCGGTATCTTAGAGTTGACGGCAGGCGGTGCAGGGCTATGTGTGTGGGGTCTTTTTAGAGGTTGTCTCGCACCCAAGGAGGAAGAGGGAGAGAACTCCTCCCTCCAGCTTACTACAAGCTGTGGGGACATTCGAACCTAATGCCATCAATTCTACGGACCAAAGAAGAACCTGTTGCAGATCCTTAAGTCTGGTGTCTTCAACATATCTCTGACCCCAGGCTTCCTACCTGCGTCCAGGGCAGATGGCCAAATGATCGGGTGGAGCTGGGGTTGGATGCCCTCGGCTCAGGGGAGATGGGACATGCCGGCCTTGGCCTTCTCTCTCTGACCCCAGATCCTCCCGGGAAGGGGGTGCTGAGGCCTGGGGTGTAAAGGCATAGGAGGAGAAGGAAGCAGAGAAGTGGGACCGGCAGGAGGGCGAAGGCCCCAACCCAGGCAGTACCATTGACCGAGCCAGTTCTGCTTTTCTAGCAACAACACGCAAGGAATCGAAAACCCTGGCTTTGAGATCTCTCCGTCCCCCCACGGCATGCCGGACGCCAAAGCCAGGCCTCCACTGTCCTACATGGCTCAGCGGCAGCCGTCCGAGTCTGGGCGGCACCTGCTCTCCGAGCCCTCCACTCCTCTGTCTCCACCAGGCCCTGGGGATGTCTTCTTTCCAACCCTCGGTGAGTGCTTCCCAGCAACCCTCGGGGTGCTAGAGCCTGCAAGGTCACTACCTCCCCATGGCCTGCAGGGCACCAGCCTCACTCTTTCTTTGGCCTTATAACCTCCCAGGTGGGTGTAGGGGGTGAAAGAGAGAGAAGCCCCCGTTTCATTCTACTTCTTCTTTCTTTTGCAGACCCTGTGCCTGACTCCCCAAACTCTGAGGCCATCTAGACCAGCGGGGCCAGTGGCAATTGTGGCGGAGCCCGGGGCAGGTGCATCTGAGGCAGAGCTGGCCCTCTGAGGGGTCCTCTTAGCCTTGGTCCCAGCCTTGGTTTCCTCCCTTCTTGCTCTGAGCCCAGACTCTTTGAGATATCTCTGATGGCCAGACCCTCAACTCCTCTGAGTGCTACAGGGCAGAAAGGAGAAGGTGTTGGCTCTCTCAGTCCCTGTCTCAAGGGTGGTGGGGTGCTGAGATCCCACCCCAGAGACCCGAACTTCACCAGCTACAAATGCCAAATGGCCTACATCCTAGAAGCTCAAGAGTTTCTAGCCTATGGCAGCTTCTCTCCCTGGGACATGAGCTTTGTGACCTGACAGCACAGGTGGGACAAGAGGGCACCGGACAGACGCCCCCACCCCCACATTCACCCAGTGCTGTCCTCCCAGGCTTGAGACACAGGACGAGATGTGGAAAAAGCCAGCTCCCTGATCTCGCCTGAGGCTGTTCATCTGTCAGACTCTTTCTTCGTAACCCTGGGGCTCCGGGGGCTGGGCTGCCTGCCCTGGGGCCATGGGAGTCTTGGCCAGCTGTCTGCTACTAGCAAGTGGCTAACTGTAACAGGTTGAGCAAATCTGGGCTCCTGCTGCCTGCCCTCTGGTCCCCAGAGTTCACTGGCCTGGGTCCCTGAAACAGGAAGTGCACACCAAGGCACAGTGGCCACTGTGGGCCAACTGGCATCTTGGGCAATGGGGGCCAGGCCAGAGGTTGCACTCTCCATTGCAGAGGGGGGTAAGGGAGGGCAGGTGGAGCCTGCTGGGAAGATGAGTGGAGAGGCCCCGCCTCCCGCCCTCCCCTCTCCACCGGACAGCATGCTCAGTACAGAGGGTGACCACATACTGTATTGTCTCAACTGTGACCCTCCAGCGGAAAGAGCGGGTGCCATTAAAATCTCCACGGGCAACAAGTGCAAACCCTGTGAATAGACTGTAGATGCTGGGTTTTAATCCCTGCTCTGCTTCCAGGAGGGCCTGAGGTCCAAGGAGCACCTCTCCCCCTCCAGCTCCCAACCCTCCTCTCTGCCACCCCACCCCCATCTTTGGTCTTCCATTCAATTTAATCTGTGCTGAGTCTTCACCTCACCAGAGTGACCCTGTCAGGTGAGCATGGACAGGGAAGGGTCTGTGGCCCTCTGCTCTGGGTCCTCTGCTACGTCTCCTGCTTCAGGGCATGTCCGGCATTTGTTTTTATGGGAGGGGATCCTTTGTGGAATTCTGATTAAAGGGTTTTAAAACAGGGAGAGAAGTGGGGGGCCTCTGCATACTCTGGGGTGCAGAGATGGGGGCCCAAGAAGGGAAGGGGCGAGTTTGAGTGGGGTAGGGGCCCAGGCACTGCACTGAGGAGGGCGTTCCTCTGCCAGCAGCCTACCGGGGCTCCGCTGAGCTGGGCCCGGGTGCCCAGAGCCAGGACTTCAGGCCCGCATAAGGGCCCAGCAGGCAGGGAGAACCCGCTGGATTGCCTGGTGGTCAGGGAGACAGGAGCTGGGGACTGAAGAAAGCAGCTTTAGGCTCTCCAGCAGCAGTGAGAGCCCCCAGGCCTGCAGCTAGAACCAGGCAACTCCCCCTGGATGCATGGCATTGCTTCCAAAAGCCCCTATCAGGCCCAAGGGCATGGGCCAGTGTGGGTGGCCTGCTACGCCTGGGGGCCTCAAGGGACGGATGGGCCTGGGCCTTGAGGCTGCCCGGAAGCCTCCAGTACACCAAAATCCTGGCTCCCGCTATATCCCTGGGGAGTACCTCTCCTATTTCACCTGCTGCCAGGGACACTCAGTGCTGGCTGCCACAGAAAGAGGGTGCTGCTCTATCAGCCCTTGGGGGCCCATGGCAGGGATGAGTGTGGTGACCCTTGCCCAAGGCTGAGCTGGGTCACCCCTAAGATTGAAGGAGGAGACTGCAGACCAGACTCTCCTTCCCCCAGCTCAGGAAGAGTGCTCCTGCCCTCACGGGAGGCCTGGCCCAGCCCTCAGCTCCTGACCTCGAGGCCGACAGAATTTCTAAGAATTTGGCTGCAGACCCCAAGCCTGGCTGTGGCTGTGTAGAGGGAGGGAGGAGGGCCCAGAGCAAAAAGCTACCACACTTCCTCCCCAGCTTCCTCCTGCATGGCCTCGAGCTCTTCTTCTTTGGACTCTTAAAAGTGAACACATTTCAGCTTCGTGGTTTCCTGTTTTCACTGAAATTTACGCCGAGCTCCAGGCTCCATCTGCATCCATGACCACAAGCTCCACCGCTAGAGGCCTTAAGGCATCCTCCCTGCTGCTAGCGAGGAGGGCAGGAGGCTGAGTGGCCTCCCCCTGCCCACGCCCCTGCTTGCCTGGGGGTGAGGGTGCCTCAGGAGATACCTGACCACCCTGGGGGCCAGTCCCTGTGGGTCCTAGCTCAGTGCCCATGGGCTGGGGTGCCCAGAGTAGAGCAGGGGAGGGGGATCACTGTGCCTGCTTCTGCTGGGGCTGGGAGGCCCACAGATCACAGCACCGACTGAGGCCCTCAGAAGGAAATCTGTGCTTTCAGGCACTAATCATTGTTAAGAGATATATCAGGGACCATCAGGGCCATCGTTCCTGTAGCCTTCTGAAGTCTGCATTTTATAAAGACAGCCAAGAGATGGGACGCCTGGATGGCTCAGCGGCTGGGCGGCTGCCTTCGGCTCAGGTCGTGATTCTGGGATCTGTGATCGAGTCCCATGTCGGGCTCCCTGCATGGAGCCTGCTTCTCCCTCTGCCTGTGTCTCTGCCTCTCTCTCTTTGTGTCTCTCATGAATAAATAAATAAACCTTTTTCTTAAAAAAAAAAAAAAAGACGGCCAAGGGAGAGGTTAAGGGAATGGAATCGTCACTCTCTGAAAACATGCCATGGAAGCCACTGGGGATGCTGCTGTTGGGTCAGGCTGGGAGGTCTGGGCCAAGGGGTGCTGGAGTGGGTATGCAGGAATGTTTGCCATGGGCAGGGGGTCCGGCGCACCACCTTCTCCAGGGAGTACTCTAGGGTGAGGGCCTAGGGAAGACAACCTGTAGAGGTCCTGTCACTCTCCACCGCAGCTGGGGCGCTGCCTGCTGGAAGGGGCCTTCCTGGGGTCAGCTGGAGTGCCCAGGCTGGTCTGTGATTACACAGCAATGGGCAGAAAGGGACTGGGACTGCCAGCCAGGACACCAGGTGCAGAGGCCTCTCGAGAAGTAGACAGCCCAGCTCCGCATGAGTCCCAGCCCACAGTGGACACCGGCCATGTAGCCCTTCCACTGGGCACTCACCTCTTTCCTGTACGGGTGCGGCCTCCCTACCTACTCTGAGTGCAAAAAGGTCTGCGGCTCCAGTAGCAGCCTGTCCTTCAGACCTAGTTGCACAGCTGACAACTGAAGCATAGCTGCGGGGTGACGGGTTGAACCAGGATGCCAGGGTCCTGTTCTCTGGACACTCCCAGGGCCCCCCTCTGACCCTCCACCAGCTCTAGTGCTTAGCAGCTCTGCCTGTGGGATCTCCCCAAAAGCCCTGAGCTCGTGTGGGCTGGGGGGCCGGGGGGCGCCGAGGTTTCATTTCATCTTGCAATTCTGATCCAGTGGCAAGACTTCCTCAAATATGTGTTGGGAGGGATTCTGAAATATCGATATAGCTTACTGAGAAAATGCTGACTTGAGCGCGCAATGAGCCCCAGGCACATGTCGGAGAAGTGGCAGCTGGTGTGCTATCTCTTTGCCTTTTCTGTTACAATACTGTGTTTTCCAAAAACATTTACACATGTGTTATTGCCTTTTTTTTTTTTTGATTCCCCCTCCCCTACCAGAGGCTTTATTGTATCCATTTAATGCACAGGAAGATGAGACTCCAAAAGACTTGTGTCTTGTCACAATAAGTGAAGGTGGACCTGGGACTAAAGCCTAGGCGTTCTGCTTCTCAGGCCTGTGCTCCTTCCTCTTCACTGAACGGATGGCATCATAGGCCAGGACTTGGACCTGTCTACGGTACATGCCAGGGCCCTGGGGGGTGAACCTGTGCCTGCAGGCCCGTGGCTCACGTTCCTTCTGCAGGTTTTGGCCACTCCCCTTTCTGTCTGGCAACCCTGAAACTACAGGACTCCTGGTGGGCCTGGGGGCCCATGCACCATCCCCTCCCCGCTTGCTCACTGTGGGAGAGGGGAAGGGAGGAGCTCTCAGCTGACCAGGGTCTCTGGGAGGAGACCTGCACTGCACGTGAGCGACTGCGGAACCTCCCTCAAGACATGGGGTAAGGGAAGGATCTGGATGTCACTGTGGGGCAGAGAAGGCATGCTTACTTGGTGTGCGGCTCAGGGAAGGGGCGAGGCGGGGGTTTCCTGAGCTCGAGCCAGGGGAAACTTCATCAACAACAGTGGGGTCCAAGTTTAATAAACAGAAGAGCTCTTGGCCCTGAAGATCAGAGGTCAGCTGCCAAGAGCAATGTCCCCAGCTTAGACTTTCACTGGGCTACTGCTGGAAATTCTTGTACCTTCAAGCAGGCAGGGGGCAACTTCTGACCTTCTGCCTGGACAGGTGACTTCTGTAGGTCCCCCCTCCCCGACACCCCAGCCTGAGAAGCCAGAGCTGGTTGGCTGGGATCATCTAACCTGCTGGCTGTGATTCGTGCGGCAGGGAGGCCCCCCGTCAGGCCCTCCCTCTCTCCATTCTCCTGCCAAGGTGCCTCTGTGGCTGGAGGCAGCTCCTGACCTCCCCGGTGCTATTGCCTTCCGTCCTTCCTCCCTGGGCCCGGCCCTTCCGCTTGCAGGGGCCTCCCTGCCGGCCACTTAGAGCCCTCCCCCAAGCCTGGCCTCCTTTGCCTGTGTCCTGGAGCTATCCAGAGAGCTGAGGCCATGCAGTGATTTCCCCTGGCTGGCTGGCACACCATTGTGTGGCGGGCCTGGGCTGGCCCGGATGCCCCTTGCTGCACAGCTGTTCCTAGCTCTGGGCGACACAGGGCTCAGAGCTGGGTGGGGACAGGAATGCACAGTTCTCAGGAAATTGGGGTGTGGGGCCCAGGGAGAAATGAAGAGATAAGAGGGTTCAGATACAAGATTTCTCTTGGTCACTGAATAGCAGGCTCCCCCGGGGTAAGAGGGCTTCACCGTGTAAGTCACAGAGGCAAATGAGGTCTTCTCCAGAAAACCTTCCTTGGTTCCTGACTCCAAGTTCCTGGCACTTTATTACATCCCAGAGTGGTGACTTCCTGTTACCTGTCCACCTGCCCCCTAGATTTTAGGCTCCTTGAGGGCAGGACTGTACCCAACTTGTGTCTGACTTCCTGGCCTCCAGCACAGGTCTGGCATGTATTAACTGGTGTTAAATGAATGAAGGAAAGAAGAAAGGAGTGACTCTTACTTGCCCTTGTAAGGTTAGTCCTGGGCCAGTGAGGGCTGGCTTGAACCAGGCAGATAATTGCAGTTGGAAACAGGAGGACAGTGTGCGGGTCTGCTGGGCATCCCTGGACAGATATGTGTGGGGTGGCATCCACCCATAAAACCATGGTGACCTTTCCTAAAACCTTGGGACGGTTGGTTGTTCTGATGCTGCTCATGGCTCTGACTGATGCAAGAGGGCTTGAAACAACCCTACCCTTGAATATCCATCCGGTGAAATCTGCCCAATAGCAGGGTAGGGACCTCCTCTGGTCACCTCTGGCCTGGTCCTCGGTTTTGTGCTTGACCCCAGGGGTTCACTGTCTAGAGGGGACAGTCTGACCACAGAAGCAAAGCAAATCTTCAAGGGTCCAGTGCTCCTTGGAGGCAAATGCCAATCATGGTGGGGCACTGGCTCCCGGTGCCCTGGCTTGCCTCTTGCAGCCTGTCCTGTGCCAGGAGGGAGCAGAGGGGACACTTGAGAAGATAGTGTGATCAGCTCTTAGGGCAGGCCCCAGAGACAATGTCCCCAGGAGGATATGTAGACAGCGAGCCATGCTCTCGGCTCTGAATGCTGCCCCTGGGCCTGAACTACCTGTGGCTCCCCAAAGCCATGCCTGGTCATTGCTTGCTCTTAGGCCTTTGTTCAGGCAGCTCTCCAGGTCCAGGATATCCTTTGTTGTGCTAACTATGACCACGTGACAAGAAGCCCAGGTGTCACCTCCTCTAACCCCTAAGAAGCCTTCTCCAATCCCTTGTTAGTGCTCCTCAATGTACGGAGAGCCTCACTGCCTCCCTTACTCATTTGCACTTTATTGTGGCAGGAACCAACAGTGGTTTCTCCCTGTGTCCCTGGTGCCCAGCACACAGGGACATCTGGGGAACATTGGCTGGCTGCCTGATTGAATGAATGAATGAATGAATGAATGAATAAACGAATGAACGGACAGAGAAGCTCTAGTGCTCACTTCTCAACTACACTCCCGTGGCCACTGCCATTCTTCCCTGTGGGGTGTCCCTTACACAAGTCAAATACCAGAGCTCTTTTCTCAACCTGAAGGAGGAGGAAAGAAAGTTCAAAGGACATAAAAAATGTCTCCTGTAAACTTTTCCCTGGCTGGTACCTGGTGCTGTTTGTCTGCATCACGCACGGTGTTACAGCCCAGGAGCTGAACACATGTTTTCTCGGTCATGGCCCCAGGGACCCCATGCCTGATGTTAGTCATCTGGAAGGTGCTTTCCTTTCTGGGGCCGGAGCTGGTGATGACCAGAACGTGGACGGTAGAGAAAGGGAGATCATACCTCTCACCACCCAACTCTTCATAGTCTTGCCAGGGAGCTGGAAAGCCTGAGATGTGCTTCGAGGTGGGGCCAGGATGTCAGGGACCCATGGGTGAGGAGGCAGTGCTCATGGGTCTCAACCGGGCTAGGCTGGGTCTCTGGGGGGGTGGGGTGTCAGCAGATGGAAACACCTTCTGGCCACAGGGACTGGTCTCAGGTTCTACAGAAACTGCTTGGGTAGTGGCCCACCCATTCGTGGTGGTTAAGTGTGGCTGGGGTGATTCACAGTTCCCTGATTGTCTTTTCTTCTGGGGACCAAAAGGAAGCCAGATGTTGCCTCCAAAATGCAGGGTCTCAGGATATCATGGGTCTCACTGACTGCCTCCCAAGGAAACTCTGTGGGGTTTGGGTGAGATTGGTGTGTGCACTGGTTTAGGGCAGGATGAGGAGCAGCCGCACGGCACATGCTCTCAGCTTCCCACCCCCAATTCATTCTCTACCCTTCCCTCACTAACGAGCTCTGTTTTTGTCTGAAGCAATGATCTGTCTGGCTCCCACATTATAAGCCAGTCCTGACAATCCTGTCATTTTTTCCAATCTCCTCTGTAGTGAGGGCGCCCATATGAACCACTTTGGGCCATTGGCATAAAAGCAGAACTCTGGAGAGTAGTTCTGAAAAACTTTTGCTTTCTTGATAAAGGGGCAGGAGTGGCTTGCATAGCTCTGTCTTCTTGTCATTTCCTGTCTTGAATGCTGACATGATGGCTGGTGCCATAGTGGCCATCTTGCAACCATGGGGGAAGGTCAGGAGGCATTAGCTCTGACGTCACCGAGCGCAAAATCAACATTTGTAATTCTCTCCAGAATTTTTGTTATGTGAATAAAATGCATTCTGATTTATTTATAACTCTAGAGTTTCTGTCACTTATAGCCAAACATGTCTCTAAATGCTATTGGAGCAATGACCAGGATGATGACTTGCCCCAAAGCCAGGTGCAATTAGGGAGGGGTTGTCAAAACGGACTCTTTCCATGTCACACAGTAATGATACCCCTACCTGTTCCCCCCTCAGGTAGTTGCATGTGTCCTGTAAATGTGCCTCTGTTTAGCTCACTGGGTGGGAATGGCTGAAGTGACCAGTGGGGACGCTGGCAGCTATGGAACTAAGGATGCCCAGGGTGTGCCCAGAGCCAGTCCCATATCCTGGGCATCTCAGAATGTGGTTTCCTGGGATTGGTCAAATTCCACCATCCTCCCCAGAGACACGCCAGATAAACAGGCCTGCTCTGACCTCACAGTCTACAGGGCTGCTGCCAAAGGGGAGGGGTCTAACAGTCATCTGTAGGAGGCAGAGGGACGGGACTGAGGCCTCATTGAAGATCAGGTTCCTAGGAAAGACAGTACAAAAATGTCCCCAATCCTTTACACTGTATCTGTGTATCCACACTCTTTTTAACTCATTTGCAACTTGTTCCTTCAAAAGATGAGTGTTTGTGACTTGCTTTGGCCAACAGAATGTGCTAGAAGTAACCTCGGTACAGTTTCAAGCCTGGGCTCAAGAGGCCTTGCGTGCTTTCACTGTCTGTCCTGGACCCTTTCTAGCTCCACGTGAACAAGCATGAGCTAGCCTTCTGGAAGAGGAGAGATAGCGACCCGCCCCCAAAAGCCGAGCCTTCCAACGCCACATAGCTGCCCCCCCAACACAGGTGGGCTCCCAGTTAAACCAGGCCTAAATTGACAGTTTGCAAAGCTGGTCCTAAATCAATGGTTGTGTTCCGTCTTCCCATTTGGTTTGGGTTTCGATGCAGCATTACCGCGGCCATTCAGAGCTGATACAATCCTCCTCCTCAGGGCTTACCAAGCACTTCCGCAGACATGAGCTAATTCAAATCCCCAGACACCTTTACAGATGACGAGACCGACATTCCGAGAGGTTCTGACTTGCCGGCGATGGCGCAACCGGCTCACAGGGCTCCCGACTCCAAATCTCCCCCCCTCAATGTGCAAACGGCTCGCACCCCGGCCCATCCCCCCAGACTGTCTTGCCATCCGGTCCCACGGGTCCTGCCTCCTTCTCCAACCTCACAAACCTTGCATGTTGCCTTGGGCAGGGGGCTTTTTCTGAACAAGCACCAGACTGGACCAAGAACATTCCTCCCATCCAAGCTGGACATACTGTGACAGCGCGTCATAGCAATGTGACAGAGTACCTTTTCTTATCTGGCACAGAGTATGGGTTAATACAGCGTGACAAGTGGGGTGGGGGCTGGCCAGGCCCTAAGGTATAGGCTCAATCTGTACCATCCCACAGAGCTGCCCTGTTTGGGCAGAGAGGGCTGAACAGAGGCTCTGAGTGGCTGCAGAGGCAGGAGAACCAGCACACCAGTTCTGCACACGCGGGTCCTCCATAAACACTCATACGCTGACCTTCTAAAGGCACAATAAAGGGATTGCCAAGGATTCACCCACGGCGGGCATCCCACTCCCATCCACCTCGTTTGCCCGTGCACAGAGGTCAGAGCTGCCCTTCAAGCACCCTGCCCTCCCTGCAGCCGCCCCCCATTACTCACCGACAGGGTCGGGGTGCCTTCGTCCTCCACGGTAACCCCCAGGTGGTAGAAGCTCTGGCGCTCACGGTCAGGCGGGGCGGGCCGCGTGACAATCTCCCCACTGATCCGGTCCATGCGGAACGTCATGTCCTCATTGCCCGCAGTGATATAATAGGACAGGATGCTGTTGATCCCAATGTCACGGTCGGTGGCTCTCACCTGGACCACAGCAGTCCCTCCACCCACATTCTGCGGGGAGAGCAGGAAAGAGGTCATTCTGGATTCAAACCCTGGGGGGCAAAGGTTAGCACCTGCTTCTGGGAGCCCAAGGGCTTCACCTGGGCCTTTAGAAAGCTTTGCTCTGTTTTCTGTGGAGCACAGATGAGGAGGATACAGATGCTGGTTGTGAACATTCTGTGGGCGCCCACTACACGTGGGGCTGCATGAATTCACCGACTCTTCTCTGTAACCCCATGAGTTCGGTATGATGTCATCTCCACTCACAGACATGAAGATGGAGATACAGGGAAAGGATGTATGCAGGTCACACGGCCTCTCAGTAGCACAGCCTGGGTCTGAATCATGGGAGCCTGGCCTGAGACCAGGCCTTTTTTTTTTTTTTTAATTTTTTTTTATTTATTTATGATAGTCACACAGTGAGAGAGAGAGAGGCAGAGACACAGGCAGAGGGAGAAGCAGGTTCCATGCACCGGGAGCCTGACGTGGGATTCGATCCCGGGTCTCCAGGATCGCGCCCTGGGCCAAAGGCAGGCGCCAAACCGCTGCGCCACCCAGGGATCCCGAGACCAGGCCTTTAAAGCCCTATACCACCTTGCTTTTGTGGTGCTATCACTGGCATGATACCCAGTGATGCTAGACAGAAATTTCCCTCAGTGGCTTAGTCTAAGAATGAATAGTAAACCCGTTGTTTTGTTTAAAAGCAGCTCTCCCGGGATAAATCCCAGTTCCCTATCAGTGGCGGTGGAGACAGGTTGCTTCCTTCTTTCTCTCTCCACTTGCCTCCTCTTTACGCCTCCCACAAAAAGATACTGCATTCCAGGAGCTGGCACTCCGGCTGGCATTGTGAATGAGTGGGCCACACCCCACCTGCCGGATGTGAGGCCCTCGTGGGCCAGGCAGACATTTAAACAGGTGCTTCAGGGTCACTCACGTCCCCTGTCCAGCTATAGGGACGCGAGCACTGCCCTCACCTCGTTCACGCTGACATTGTACCCAAAAGGGCTCTCGATCACTGGAGGGTTGTCGTTGACATCCAGGATGGTCACCTGCAGGATGTGGTCCTTCTTCCGTGGAGGGGTGCCACGGTCGGAAGCTACAACCTAGAGAAAGGAGATGATGGGATTCAGGGCTACAAGGAGGGGAAGGATCAGGAATACGGGGTCCAAAAGGGCAGTCTGCCCAGTGGGGAGGCAGACAGACTTGCTGGTCCATCCCTACCCCTGGGTGGCCTGCCAGCCCTGGGCTCTCCCCAGGATTTTACCTTTTGCCCCATGCTGCAAACAATCCTTGCCCAATTGTTGTCTGACTTGGGGCCAGTATTTGGAATCAGAGTCTGGTGTGCCCGGTCTTTACTTCCTGATCTGTGTTCTGGGCTGTGCCAGCCCCTGACCATGGCCGTTACCTGACCCTGGGCTCCTGCCTCTAGCTTCAGATACCCCTGAGCACTCCTATCTGAGCCCTGGCACATAGAGCCTTCCATAATCTCTTCAGCAATGAGCTGGAGCTCTCCCCATACCCTGAGCCTGTCCCTAGGAGACTGGATGCTTCCTGGATGCCTGCAGGGCAGCAGAAAGTGCTCTCCAGGCTCAGACCCCTGCAGAAATGTGGCCCTGGGGTCCCCAGGGTCCTTAGGACACATGCCGGCCATAGCAATTCAGCAATAATGATGGCCTCTGTGACTCCTCACACCTGTGCTTGTTTCTCACCTGTAACTCCCATTGCACAGGAAGGGAAACCAAGGTGCAGAGAGGGCAAACAACTTGCCCAAAGTCATATTATTTGTGGAAGTCAGGGCTCTACTAGCTCTGCTGGGCTCTCTCTCCCAGCTCTTATGACAGGGACGGACACCTCTGCTGCTTCCTGCTCCGGGTCCACTGAGGACCAGTGATACAGGAAGACGACTGCCAGGGAGTGCCGAGCTCTTCTGGATGGTCAACAGAGGCTGAGGGCAGCGGGTGGGTGGGCGGGCGGGGAGTTCCCACCTTGAGGATATAGTGGTCTAGTTCTTCTCTGTCCAAAGGCCTGGCCACAAACACTTCGCCAATGGAGTCATTGGTGGTGACGATGTCAAAGGCCCCAGCGATGTTGCCAGAGGCCAGGGAGAAGACCACCTGTCAGGGAGGAGAGAGGGTTAGGGGCGAGAAAGTGGGGAGGACAGGCCACCGGGTTAAGCCAAGGGCCCCACCTCTGCCCTCCCGGGCCCTCTGCTCAGTAAGGGCATTTGAAAAGAGAACATTTTATGCAAATGTGGTTCTGTCCTTCAAAATGTGTGTGGCAGGCCCACTGAGGCAGCACAGGACCTGTGGCAGGTTCCCGGGTAAAGAGATGCCAGCATGCTGGCCCAGAGGCCAGAAGAGTGGGTGTGAGTCCCACTGCACGGATGTTTCCCAGGACAGAGGTGCGGAAGTACTAAGAGTTCTGGAGGCCCTGCTAGAAGCAGGCGCAAGCCCTAGTGTGACATGGGTTCCATTTGGCCCTCACGACAACGCTCAGAGGGAGATACTGTCTTCAGTTTGCAGACAGGAGGCTCAGAAATATGGAACAATTGGCCAAGGTCACATGGGTTGCAAATACCCAAGAGAATGAAGGCTTGAATACCTGTGCTTCTGACCCCAAAGTCAGTCCCCCAAAGGTGTACAAGCCATTTTTCGGGGCAGAGGGAGAGACAATCTTAAACTGACTCCTCACTGAGCACAGAGCCCAATGTGGGATTCAATCTCATGACCCTGAGATCCTGACCTGAGCTGAATTTAAGAGTCACCCGCTTAACCTCCTCAGCCACCCAGGCGCCTTGAGCAAGCCATTTTTAAACAGTGGAAACCTCCTCAAACATACCGCCTAATTCACAGGACAGATTAAAGCAGCAGGAAGATGGATATGCTCTATCACCCCTCCTCCTTGCACTCTGGGGTGTCCAAACCTGGGGAGCATGCATGTGGAATGACCACTTCCTGTTGTGGGACAGGACCCCAAAGCAGGAAGGAGGAGGAGCATGTCCTCTCTGAGACCTGGTTGGCACACGGGACCTAGATGCTGAGGGGTTTGTGGCTAAGGTGACAAAGGAGTCACCAGGAAGGATGAACCCCCTCTGCCTTCAGCTTGCTATGGGGGGCTGAGCTGTGACCCATCTTCGGGTTTCATGTTCACTTGACCCAGGGAGGGCCAACAGCCCGCACAGCGCTGCTTCCTTTTCTTTGGGGATGAGGGTGAAGACAGGGCTGTGGTGCTGGGACTGGGGGGAACCTGAACACCCCTCCTCTAGCTGAGAGGCTATGGGAGGAGCCAGCTCTCTCACTAGGTGCCCACCTGCCCATTGCTGCCGGCGTCGGGGTCCCGGGCCTTGACGGTGGCCACTCGCTGGCCCACGGGGCAATCCTCAGGCACGCTGACCACCGAGTCAGAGGTAAAGTCAAACCGGGGACTGTTGTCATTCTCGTCCAGCACCGTGATGTAGACCTGGGGGTGAAGGCAGCCAGAGAGACCTCCCGCCTCCTTCCCCTTCCCGGCTCCAAACAGCAGGCTCCCACCGTGGGCCCACTTGGGGCCTGGAGCTCTGATAATTCCAGAAGGTTGACTAGCATTTGGACTTTACGCAGAGGTCTTGAGCATATCTTTCCTAGCAGTGTGATGGGGAGGGTTGCACATGCTCAGACGCTGAGGCCGGGAAAGGGGACCAGGGATGGGGGGCGTGGCTCAGAGGTGGTGCGGCTGAGACAGGAAGGCATGGGGCCTTGGCTACAGGGGACAGAAGCTACTCAGGAAAAAAAATCCATGAGGAATGCCAGCTTGGCATTGGTAGAGTTTCCTGTTTTTCAAGAGGAACCAGGAATCCAGATTTTTATAAGGAATTATGTGATTAATTAAAATTAAAGGAAAAACTTATGTGCCAGCTGGCCAAAACACATCTGATGGCCAGACTTTGCCCAAAGGCCATTTCATTTGTACACCTGGATTAAAGGGAAGGACACGGGGCTTCAGAACGAGGTGGGGGATCATGAGGTGGCCTGGTGGTCCCAGTGGGGAGAAGAGAGGAATTTCCAACTTTCAGATGGCAACATGCAAGCTGTATGCAAAGAGCATTTTGTTTTGTGTCTGTAGCTTCTAGACCACAGATGACCATGAGCCCCTTAGGCTCACTGATGGAAGGTTTGGAGGGGGTGAGAGAGGCTTAGGTTTTAGGAATCCCTGGCCTGGCTTCCCCCCACTGCCCTGCACCCAGGCGAACCTCATCCTCTCCTTCCCTGGGCCTGGGGTACAGGGCTCCCAGGCCAGCCTGCCTGTCTCCAGTGTACACAGGCCCCACAGAGAGGCTGCAGAACCTTGCTGCCACAGAGGAGACCCACTGCCCCCTCCCTGCCGATCGGGCCTTCCTCCTTCTCCATCCTAGCCATGCCCCCGTATCCTTAGGCAGCTGTCAGAACCACGTGGCAACAAGCCCAGGTCTGGTGGCAGGACCAACCCCACCACTTATTAACCAGCTGTGTGATCTTGGAAAAAAATTATTCAACCCCTCTGATTTTCTAATTCCTCAGCTGAAAGTAGGAACAAAAACACACAGAGTGCCAGGATGCTTTAGGGGGAATGAATAAGCAAACAAAAAGTTAAGGGCGGTATGAGGAGGTCCCCGTCCTGCTTCCTGCCTGGCATGATCCCACTCACTAAGGCTTCTGCCCATCCATCATGATTTTGGTCAGGGAGTTCTGTGAAGTCCCAGAGCCCAGCCTGCTCATCTGTGAAACGGGCATAAAGATGCCCAACACGCTATTTGGAGGCCTCCGTGCTCTGATTTCCTCCAAACTCTCTTGCTCCGCTCAAGGCCTTGTTCAGGCTTCCTGAGCTTCCTTCCACCACAGGGCCTTTGCATATGCTATCCCCCCCCCCCCCGCCTTTACACTCTTCCTTCTTGGCTGGGTAAAAGTCTATGCTTTCTGTGGATCTCAGCCTGAGCCACTTCCTCAGGGAAGCCCTGCTTGAGTTCCTTGACATCTTATTTTAGCCTCTCTCCTGTAGCATACATTTACCGGTGTGATAATTTAGTCCCTCCCACACTGTGTCTTAGGTTTGTGAAGGCAGAGGCTATGTCTGATTTTGGTTTCCTATCGTACCCTGAGCCCAGAGCCTGGCACACAGTAGGTGCTTCCTCTGGGATTACCACTGTGATGTTTGTGAGGTGCTCCCAGCAGCAGAGAGTCAGCCTCAGTGGGTGAGAACGGAGGGCAGGTGCAAAGGTCTATAGAGTTAGATCTGGGTCTGTGTTCCCAGCCAGGGCCTCCCCGTCCAAATCTGCTTCCTCTGCCTCCAAAGGCCTGAAGGTGTTATGCAAGAGCCTTCCCTCGTCTGCCCCTTCCTGGTGCCTCCCCATCCATCCCAGGGCCTACGGGGGCTGCAGGGGTCGGGGCGGAGTCAGGTGTAGGTGAGCTGTGGTTTGGGGGTTCCGGCCTTACAGAGGAAATGTTACCACCTTTAAAAGGCCCCTCCACCTGCCTCCGCACCTCCACCAGTGCTTGGGGCCAACAGGGCTGGTGTATCTGGGGCAGTGGGCCCTGGGGCCCGGGAGGAAGCCAGGGCAGAGCAAAAGGCTGTAGGTCCTGCTTCCTGGAAGAGGGTAAATTGACTGTGGAGACACAGGGCCTGTGCAGGAGTGTGTGCCCGGGCAGAGGAAGGGGGCTTGCTGAGCTACGGAAGGGTTCCAGCGGCCTTGGCGGGCAGCATCCTGGCTGCCTAGCAGGCTCCACCTGGCCTCAGCTCCCAGACTCCTCATAAAAATGAGGGGTGAGCTGCAACTGGGCCCATTTTACAGAGGAGTCTTCTGAGGCCTGGTGAGAGGGCCCCATTTAATCTGAGCCTCAACATCTCCAGATGGGGTGGCCAGGGGCCCGAGCTGGGAGCTGTGGCACACGGCGAACCTGCCTAGTGTCCACCACTGAGGGTTCTGCTCACCGGCTGCCCCCTGAGAGCACTAGGCGTGGAGGGGGCTGCTCTTGGCCCCACTACCTCCAGGCTGGCCCCATGTGGATGGGTTTTGGGGTGCAGCCAAGCCACAGCCAGGGCCACTGGAACTAAGCACCTCCACGGAGCAGTGGGGCAGAGGACTCCAAGCAGCTGCATGTTCCTCTTAGCCTGGACAGTGGGTTGGTGTCTGAGCCTCTAGACTAATGTGATGGGGACTCAGTGGGGAGTGGACATGTGGCTGTAACCAAGGCTGCCGATGAGCTGGACGCCCCACGTGATGATGAGCTGGATGCCCAAGCCCAATCCATTGGTCATGTTCTCATTATCACTGCAGGATGTCCTCCTGGTAACCCCTCCTCTGGGGACCACCCCCATTTCAGCCCCCAGCCTGAGGTCCCCTGCCTTCCTCGTCCACCTTCCTAGGAACCCTGCCGGACACCTCTGACCTCAGTGGTCATCCTCCTCAAAACGCTCCGAGCACGTAGTGTCCCTGCCCTAGAGTCCTTGAGGGCAATGACTCACCCCGTTCCCATGGCTGCCCTTGCCCCGCACACCCCGGGCCCCGGAACCATGTGCCCCACCCCACGTATACAGTGACATAACGCACCCCTTCCCCCAGCCCCCAAGAGAGGGCGAGGTTCCCCTTTACAGATGCCACTCCCCTCATATGCTCCTTGGGGCCTAGTTTACAGAGGGCTTCTTATCTGTCATCTCCTGCCAGCTTCAGGGCTGCTGGCATGAGCCTCATTTTAGACCCAAGAACGAGAAGCACAGAGAGGTTGAGCGACTTGCTTGTGTCACACAGCAGAGCTGGGACAAAGCCTCAGTGTTCCTTCCATTGTGTGTTTTACCTACTGCTTGCTAGCATCTAACCACTACCCTCCCCCCTCCCCACCAAACCCCAGACGCCCCCTGTACTGGCAGGAAGGGCAGAACTGGGTGCGGGGAATGTGCCCGAGACTGGACTGGAGTGGTTGTAAAGGGTCTGGGTAGGAATCTGCTGCAGGCCTGTCCACAGGCCCGTCTCCAGGGGAGGCAGGAAAGTGCAGTGCCAGGCAGGGACTGGGCCAGCACTGGCCACAGCCAACAGTCCAGGGGGGAGCCCCAGTCCACAAGGCCACTCACCTTCTGTAGACAGAACCCGCAGGAGGCCGAGGGAGAGAGAAGGCAGAGAAGGCAAGGGTACAAATGGTCAGCAGTCAGCAGCTCTCCCAGCCCCCTCCCAGCAGTGGGGTGCTGCACCCGTCTGTGTTCTCATCACTAGCCTACGCTGCCTGGGACGGTGGGGCATGACGGCCACAGCGCTGTGCCCGGGTGGCCGAAACCCTAACCCACCTCCTGGCCTGCGTGTGGGGTGGCTGGTGAAGATGTACGTTTTGCTGTGCCATGGGGTCCTACTCACCACGGTGGAGTCCACCTTGGGGCCACCATCGTCTGCCACCACTGTCAAGGTGTAGAAGTCGCCTTTCTCCCGGTCGACCAGGCCCTTGACTGTGATCACACCCTGCGGGGAAGGGACCAGATGGGACGATGACAACATCATACCCACCAGGTGGAGGCCGCCCCATGCCCCCAGGTGTCCTGGGCTCCAGCCACAGCAGACTCCTCGCTGATCCCCAGCATTCCGCCTACTTTCCTGCTTCCGCAGTGCTCCCTCCACCCAGCAGAACCTCTCTGCGAAGCTCCGTCGGCCCAAATCCTACTTCTTTCTCAAATCTTACTCGGATGCCACCTCCTCCATGTGGGCTGCCTGCTTCCCCAGCCAGTTGAGCTCACTCTCATTTGGGCCCCAGGGAGCTCCCTCACACCTGTATTGGAGCTCTTTTCACATCCTCCCCTGTGGTGCTCTGATGTACATCCCTGATTATTTCCACTTCCCCTCCCAGTCTACGAACTCGTTGAGGGCTGGGAAGGGTCTCGTTCATCTCTGTGATGCCAACATTCCCCGGGACAAGCCCTGCACACTGCGGTGATTCACACCTTGCCTATCTTCAAAGAAGGGAGTCTGATGAAAGACCCACAAAAGCAGAGATGGAAGAGAAAGATCCAGATGGTAGGTAAGAGACCAGCTGCTACTTGGCTAAGACCAGCTATTGTGACGAAGCAATTGACACCTGAGAGTCTCAACAGCCAAGGTACAAAGAGAAACGTGATGACTTGCACAGCTCTCCTTGTCTAATAACAAGAAGGTGTCCAGGTTTCCTAGGTAGAACCTTTATGTTACCCCTGAATATTGAGAGGGATGCATTACTGGGTTATTTATCTCAAGGATGCTCTACGATAAAGGGGAGGGTGCCGTGCGTCTAGAAGGAGCTCACTGAATGCTGGTTAGCTTTAAAAGGATGGAGCAGGGCAGCCTGGGTGGCTCAGCGGTTGAGCGTCTGCCTTCGGCCCAGGTCGTGATCCTGGAGTCCCAGGATCGAGTCCCACATCGGGCTCCCTGCGTGGAGCCTGCTTCTCCCTCTGCCTGTGTCTCTGCCCCCGCCCCCATCTCTCATGAAATAAATAAATAAATAAATAAATAAATAAATAAATAAATAAATAAATAAAATCTTTAAAAAAATAAAATAAAAGGATGGAGCATCCTGCCCCTCAGGGACAGCCCCTGCTGTGCCCGCTCCTCGCCTCCCTCACCGTGACGGAGTCGATCTTGAAGAGGGCTTTGGCCTGGGCGCTGGTGTAGGCGTCGAAGCGGTAGGTGATCTGATTGAGGTTGTCGATGGAGTAGGCCTGGACCCGCACGATCTCGGTGCCCAGCGCCAGGTTCTCCAGGATGGCAGCCTCGTAGGAGGCGTTGGAGAACTGCACGGCCTCGTCTAGCTCGTTGAGCAGAGTGACGTAGACGCTGCAGAAGCCCCGGTTGAAGGGCGGTGCCTGGTCAGTGGCAGACACGTTCATCAGGTAGCTGGTCTTGGTCTCGTAGTCCAGATAATCCACAGTGATGATAAGCCCCGTGCTCTCATCAATCTCAAACTTGCCCTCCGCGCCGGACAGGATGCGGTAATTCACCAGGCCACCGTCCCCTGCAGGAAGACGCGAGAGCGTGCAGCCTCGGGTGGGGCTGGGGCTGCCCCCGGCACACCTGCTACTGTCCCCGAGGGACCAGGTGAGGGGCCTTGGCGGGCCTGTGGCTTGGGCTGTCCCGAGAGCAGTGGCTGAGGATGGGGCCGAGGTCTATGTGGACAGCAAGGCCCAACACGTACGACCCCTCTGCGGCTTGGCCTTGGCATGAGAGATATGCAGAGAGATTTGGTTCTGCTTCTGGAGCCTCTAAATTCATGCTCAGGTACCTCCCCCCGCCGCCGCCACCTGCCCTGCCTTAGGTATTTAGACAAGCAGCAGTGGGGAAATTAGGGATCTCTTGTAGAGTATTAGCCAAGGGGCAGCATCCTCAGAAGACTCCATCTGGTCCCTCCAGCCAAAGGGTGCTAGCACCAAGGACACCCTCCCCCATCCTCCTCACTCCTCCTCCTCAAATCCCTCGGCCTCGCCACCTTCTTCAACCAGGAGCTCGAGCTGGGATTCCTTAGCTGCAGTCCACAGCCTTCCAGGGAAATGGCCATAAAACCTCTCAGGGAATCCCAGACTTCTTGAAGTCATTTTCAAAACTCAGGATGGATGTGCATATTTCTAGGGAGGGACATGTAGCTCTTACTAATGTCTCAAAAGGACTCCTGATCCAGGAAAGGCCATGAACTGCTGGGCAACAGTGACACAGGTGACGTGAATTGTACCAATGTGCCGTTTAATAAGGGACGGCAATCCACCTGAGAAGTTTTCAGACCAATTTCCCTGCCACCCCATCTTGTGCCCCAGTGGGGGCTGAGGATGCCGAGAGGGGCTGACGTGAGGGAGGCACTGGGAAACTGGGAGCAGCTCAGGGAGCCTCTCCAGGGGGGCAGTGGACTCCTAAGAAAGTGCTCCTCTCTGGCTGTATCCCTGGCCTGGGGCAGAGGCTCAAATAGCTGGGCCCCATGAAGAGGGCCACCCTGACTGACTTGGCCACATTCTCCTTTGTTTTGTACCACCAACCGTGGCCATCTCGGGGGCTCAGGGTCCTCGGTGAGGTCCGGGCTGCCTTTAGAGCACTGCAGCACACTGCCCCTTGGGAAGCCTCTATGTGTCAGGCTCTGAGCTAGCACAGGCCCACAGGACACGGAGCCACCGCGGGGCAGGCCTCAGCCCGCTGTGTGACAAGGCCAAAGGCTAGCCAGGAGATGCCATGTCCTCCAGTGAAAAATCTAGACTTCCCGAGCTTGGTACCTCTTGTCTCTCCATCCAGAAACTGGGACAACTCTCCCACTCCACTCCTTCTAGACCTGGGCATCTGGTGGGGATGCCACCAGGACGGTCCCCAGAGCCCCACCCCAGCTTGGGAGCTGCTGAACAGGGGAGCCTGCGGCATCCCAAGGATGACAGGCAGCAGTGGGAGAGACCATCTGCGGAGGGTCCCTGTACGGAACAGGACTCCCTCGTTTCCCTAGCCGAACTCACCAGTGTCTTGATCGGTGGCTCGGACCACGATGACTGATGTGCCAATGCCTGCAGTCTCTCGAAGCCCCAGGCGGCTGTACTGCTGCTGTGTGAACACAGGGGCCTCGTCGTTGACGTCCTCCACATACACTATCACCTGCAGCCAGACCGGGGGCAGAAGGTCAAGGTGGGGTGGAGACCAGAGCAGGCCAGGGCTGGCCTTCCTGGGCCTGCATGTGTGGTCACTGCTCTCCTGGGCCAGCAGTAAGCTCCCCTTAACTGGGCACCATGTCCCGCCACCTTGCACAGTACCGGGCATGGGGCAGGTGCTCAAACATCATTTTATCTTACTCTTGGCTCTGCTACTAACCCGGTGGGAACCTGTGACTTATGAGTGACTCTTCTGGGCCATCAAGCTGCTCAGCTATGAAATAGTAATATATCAGCCTGATAATTCATGCTCCGTGCCACTTCTAGGGTTGTTAGGAAGACAAAACCAGCCAGGCCTTGCAAAAGTGCTTCAAAAGGTTGAAGTGACCCCATTCGAATATCAAAATACATCTGAGAGAACAGTCAGAAAGATGTTAATTATGATTGTAGCAGAGGACGCTGGTGCTCAGACCCCTTTGGGTTGTTAGGCACTTTCTCTGGGTGCTCTCACTGCCAGCAGCCAGCAACCCTGGCTCTCGGTGGGGGACTCATCCCACCCCACCCAGGCTGCTGGAACATGCACACCCAGAGAGCCAGAAGTGCCTGGGAATTATGTCCCCTGGGGTAGCACTTACCCAGTGACTGGTGGGAGTGGAGTATAAAACACTCTGACTTCCTCAGCCCTGATTGGGCAGTTGGAGTGATTTTCTCCAGAGCTCCCTGTGGGGCTGAGTCAAAGTGTCCCCCCACCCTGCTGCCTTTCCTTCCCTGTTCCATGCTCCTTCCAGCTTTTCCTGGGGACACTTCCTACTTATCGTCTTCATATCCATTCTTGACCTAGGATTTGCTTCCGAGGACCCTGGCCAAATAAGTGGCTCTATCTGAATTGTGGAATTATGCATAATTTCCATCACTGCTAATCGGTCCTTTCTAATTGCTCTTTAAAGCACACACGTCTTGTGTAACAGAAGAAAATCAGTTCCAAAAATGTTTATGGAGAGAGACGTTTATGGCTGGAGATCAGGGTCACAGAATATTTTTTTTTTTCTACACCACCTGCCCCTGACCCTCACATACACACAGGAGCACAAGGAGGGTCTGGCCCAGGGATGGGCAGGATCAGGTCTGAGTCTAGAAGGACCAGGGTGGTAAGGGAGGGCAGTGTGTCACAGAGCGCTGGTGTTTAAGGAGACACAGGGTATCCCAGGGCCCTCTCTGTTTTCCCAGATAGGGAGAAGGGGGGAACTGAGGCTCAGGGATGGGGAGGGACTTACTCAAGGTCTCACAGGAACTGAAGGGGCAGGAAAGAGAGGGGGTTCTCAGTCCACCAACCTCTACTCCTCTCTGCTCTATGTTGGGGGCGAGCTGGCCTCAGAACAGGAGTCAACGTCCCTCCAGCCTGACAGAACCAGGGTCAGCAGAAACTTGCCAGCAGAGTAGGAGCATCGAAGGGGCAGGGGGCATGGGCAATAGTGTGAGACACAGATCTCACACGTGCCCAGCAGCACTCACGGTGGGGCCGCAGCACACACCATCGGAGGGCACCAATATCGGGTTTCTGATTGATCCCTGGCTTTGGGATCAGCCCTGGCTTCTCTTCTGGGCATAGCTGGGAATTCACTGGGGAAGTGAAGGGGCTTTTGTAGCAGAAATGGTGGCCTGATTTGTGGAGAACTTTAGCAGGGGGCAGGGGAGGTAACAGTTACGGGGAGGAGAGGCATGTGGGGGGTAAAGGTTTCTCTATCCTTCCCAGCTCTTGGGGTTCCTACAGTCCTGCTGTGTCATCAGATTTCCACGTCTAGACACGCAGAACCCACTATGCAAACTAAAGTGCCCACCCCAGAGCACAGCTGTTCATAAGCCGGAACCGTCTCAGTTTGGTTTCACCAAGAACTTGGCTAGGAAGATCCTGGGTGGGGTGGGTGTGGGGGGAATTTGCATGGACAGATTTCGGGAACTCTCTTTCTGTAAACAGAAACTAACCATCCATTTTTCAAAACTGTGAGCCTTCCCCTTCCCGAGCCTGCCTGTCCAACTGGCCTTTACCCCAAGGCCCGTGGGGACACAAACAGGGCCAGTCTGCCAGGACCATAAAGAGAAGGGAGGCAGGGACACCTGGGTGGCTCAGTGGTTGAGCATCTGCCTTCGGCTCAGGGTGTGATCTTGGGGTCCTGGGATTGAGTCCCGCATCGGGCTCCCCACAGGGAGCCTGCTTCTCCCTCTCCCTGTCTCTCTCTGTGTCTCCCATGAATAAATAAATTAAAAACCTAAAGAGGAGGGAGGTGGCATGGAGCCTGGGTGTGGCCTGTTCTCCACGAGGCTGGCTCCTCGCCACTATCCTCTGGTTGGTTTCAGCCTTGTTTTTAGCAGCCGAGACAAGAGGCCTAATGCTGTGTGGTTTGCAAACCTGAGAGACAGATGTACAGGAAACGCATAGGTCTGCCAAGTTCTTCTAAGCGGGAGGGCTCAGCTGCTGAGCTCCTGGGCTCCCCGGAGAACCAGCCCCATCTCCGGCAGGGACGGGGCAGCGTGCGTGCATACGTGCAGCGGGCATGTGAGGCTCCCAGGCTCTAGGAGGGAGGGCCTTTCACTCCAGGCTCCTGGGCCCTCGTCTGCGCTGTCCTTGGTCTCTAAAGCAGGGACTGGAAAATGTGGATGGTCCCCAGAAGCCACCTCTGCCACTGCTGGGCAATGCTGGAGTCCCCACCCTGTGTCCAGGGAAGTCCCCATGTTTCTTGGGGCTCAGAGGTGTGGGGGCTGTGTCCTATAATGGCTATCATGCCCCTGCCTTGGGTGCCAGATCCTAAATTCCCACCTTAAAATAGCTCAGGGTTTTAGGCAGTGGACCGTGTGCTCTGAAGGGCCTGTATGTGAGGCTGCAGAGCATAGAGAGTGGAGCGAGCGACCTGTGTGGACTGCTTGGGTGTGAAGCCCGGCTCTACCCTTTACTGCTATGTGACCCTAAGCACGTTGGCCGATCCCTCTTTGCCTCTGTCACCTCCTCTATACAATGGGTATAATAACAGTGCCCACCTTGTAGGGCTGTTATGAGGGTTAAGTGAGTTCAAGGGCATAAAGCACTTAGAAAGTGCCTGGCACAGAGGAAACACCAGGTGAGGACTTACTATTCCTCAGGGTTCATGGGGCGAGGACCAAAAGGAAGGTGGGCAAGCAGGTGTGCTTCTGGGTGCCCCATCCCCACACTGACGGGCACAGCAGGTTTCAATCCGGTTTACGCTGTCCCCTGGCACACTGCATACCACTTTGTTTAAAAAGGTTTGCGGTCAGGGGAGCCTGGTCTGGCTCAGTGGGTGGAGCATGCGGCTCTTGATCTTGGGGTTGTGAGTTTGAGCCCTACATTGGGTGGAGAGATTACTTAAAAATAAAATCTTAAAAAAAAAAAAAAGTTTGCAGTTACGGTGTCAAGGTTAACAGGAGCAGGGCCTAGAGACAGGTGCCCACCTGCTCCTGGGAGGGTGGGAAGCGACGGGGCCACATGGAGGGCTGTGATGAGGAAGCTTAAACTCCAGGTTAAGCCAGCCCTGGCTACCCTCTGTGGCCTGAAGTGGGCCCCACAAACAGCATCTCTGACGTGGGTGCACTCATTAGCATGTGGGGAAGCAAGGCACAGTCATGCAGGTGAGCAGAGCTGTGTGGGAATGCCCCCATGTGGTCAGGTCACTGAGTGTGACACGAAGTCACCAGGGTCCTGGAATCATTCCAAGCAGCCCCAAGGTGTAAAAACAAACCCCAGGGAGCTGAGGCCCTCAGCCATCTCTGCCTGGCAGATCTCCCTTCGAGGGGCGCTGTAAGGACCCAGACTGCTCTTTCCATCTCCTCCTGGGCCAAGGCTGAGGGGGGCATCAACAGGACATGGCCAAGGCTGAGTCACCGACTCCCCAGCACCTCCTGTGTGATGGTGACCCCGGAGAAGGCTTCTTCTCATTATTTCCAGCCTGGGGAAATCGTAGGGTGGAGATGGGGCTGATAAGCAGCTCATTTTGCTTCGCTCAGTCCTGGGTAAAAGTCCCTGCTCACTCCCCACCCCGGCCTTTCCTATCTCCCTCCTACTCTTCGCCTCTGGGGTCTGACTCACTTTCCACCTGGTTCTGGGGAAGGGGCTGTGAGCTGCTGAGTGTGCAGTGAGGGTAGGCAGGGACTTGGAGGGCTCATCTCACTTACCTCGGCCACCCCCCTGCCACTGGGCAGGATAGTGCAGAAACCGGCCAGGAGGAGTATCTGTGTATCTGTCTTTGACTATTCAGGAAGAGGAAGGTTCATTTGATTTCAGCCACAGAGGGCAGGGGCTCAAGGTGCGTGAGGGCGGGCAGAAAAAGATACATATGACGGGGCAGCTGGGAGTGGCAACTGGACTATTTTGGGGACACTTCTAATGGGAAGTGCACTGGACCTGGATTTGGAAGACCTGGCTCAAGTCCTGGCTCTATCACTAGCAGCAACTCTGTACCTCAGTTCCCTTGTGTGTAAAATGAAGTTGGTAATGGCTCTGCCTCCAAGGTCCTATCTGTGAAATTTCCTTGGCTCATCCTTGTAAGTTGTGTGCATGTGGCGGTGAGTCCTGCAAGGACACCTCTTTCATCCCTTAGGACACACATTGGCATCACTGGCCCCGTTCCCAGTCTGGAGAAACTGAGGCTCAGAGCAAAATGACACTTCCAAGATCCCAGGCTGGACTTTGGCATCCCCTACCACAACCCTCGCCCCGGGTCACAGGGCACCTAAACCAGTGGTGGTCTGCTCTCACCGGGTCCAGCTGGTGCCCATCTCTGGTCCACTGTGGCCTTGGCCCGCCTCTGAGGCCACTGCTGAAGGGGATGTGAGGCCTCGCAACCTGCTGACCATCTATGTGCAAGCCCCCACCCCGCCCCCCACCACCTTACCCTGACGGAGCTCCGCATGGGGCCCAGGTCATGGTTGTAAGCCTCCACTATCAGCACGTGGGATGAGTTCTGCTCCCGGTCCAGGGGCCGGGGCCCTCGCATCAGGAGCCCATTACTGACATGGATTCGGAAGTTGTTGCCATGGTTACCTGTGGGGAGGGACAGAGGAGATGCATGAGCTCTGGCCTGGAGCAAGACATGGGGGGCCCAGGCCCCCAGAATGCCGACCCTGCCCAGAGGTCTTGGGAGCCTGGCCGAAGCCCATGATGGCAAGAAGTCCTTTGCCTCATGCTGCCCTGGCCTGTTAGGATCCCACCTGGGACCCTCCTTATGGGAAGGCCGGGGGGAGGCGGGGGGAGGTTCCCTGACACTCCCACACCCTGATGTATCAGTGGATTCAATATTGCAGAAGGGTCTGGGGCACAATGGAAAGGGGAACCCAAACCAAATTCTTTGTGGGTGGTTGAATTGAGGACTTTGTGTATGGTTTTGGGCTAGTCCAGGACCCATTCCCCCAGCTTGGGGCAAAAGCACTCTGATTTCCCTTTGGGGATCCACCTTCCTCCACTCTCACCCCATGTGCTCTGAACAGGGGTGATCTTACCCCAGATTCCCAGCGTGGGCCGATTGGCAGATTTTAGTCTCTGGCCAACAGTAATTGGTTCGGGGATGGTCACATGCTCTATCTTGGGATGATGACGGCCTCTGGGGGGGCTCCCCTATCCCAAGGCCCCCTCTGTCAGGGTGATATCCCACAGGAGGAACTTCAGGAGCGTAGCAGTCAAATGCAGCGCGCTCACTCAAAAACAGCCAAGTGCACATGGTCCAAGAGTGTCCGTTCCCTCCCCTTGCCCGCCCGTGTGTATGGTGCTTGGGGCTCTCTGGGCCTCACCTCCCAGACTCCTGGCAGCCTGGGGAAGCTCTGCCATCCCAAGGGCAGGAGCCCGGCCCCCTCCATCCTAGGGCAGCCCACTCACCATGAAGGATGCGGTACCACACACGCCCAAACTCGCCCTCGTCTGCGTCTGTGGCCTTCAACTGAGGGAGAATGAAACACACGGTCACTCTCAGGGTTCTACTCCACAGGAGAAGATTGTGTGTGAAGCCCCTTCTTGCCCTCCACGCCACCCGCAGCCATCCGTGACACCCAGTGACGGTTCTATGCTGCCCTGAGTGGCAGGCACCTGCCAGTTCTGCTCTTTGATCCTTCCCCAGGGTCCCGGGGAGGTTGGGGAAGAAGGTAGATGATGGCACCGTAGCTCTCCGGATCTAGGCTTGACTAGGCCAGCCCATGGGAAGCCGCTTCCCTCCTTCAGCCCATTTTGAGATCCCAGAAGCCTCATCTGGGTGGGAGGGAAGGTGGCTAGGGGGCCGGATTGTGTGGGTGCTTCTGGCCCTCACTTTCTCAGTCTGAAGCCATTCTGGCCGCACTGAGTCCCAGGAATCCCACCTCCCACCAGGTGGCTCCATATTCAGTCACCCACACGCTCACTCCAGCCCAGTTTCAGATCACCCCAGCTTGCTGGGCTGTGCCTCAGGCTCACGCAAGGTCTCTGGTGGAGCCCGGGGCGTTGCTGTTCTCACTCAAAGACACGACGCAGCGTTCAGCCCTTTGCACACAGAGTCCGGCCTGGAGGCTGCTGGCAGAGTCACAGCCCCAACCCAGGCCCCATCAAACCAAGAACTGAACACCTACTCTACGCGCCATCCACCTGAGAGGAGTAGAGAGAGGCTCCCCTGGCAGGTGATGCAGGAAGAGGCCCGATGCCGCAAGGCTGGGAAGACTCGAGACCTCAGTATGTTGTCTCAATTTGTGGTAAACTGCTTTGTGATCCCCTCTCCTCTCCTTGCCCTGCACCCCTGTGGTGTGCACCATTGCTACCGGGTTCTTACTGGGCTGCAGCCAGTGGTGACTAGTCCGGGAGAAGGCACCTCACCAAAACTTGGGTCAATCTCATCCTTCGCCAGGATTTTGGACGTTGGGCCCTGAGAAAGAAGCAAGTCCCGCTTCCTGCTGGTGAGAACTGGGAGAATGAGAGCTCCTCTTCTGCCCCTCACCAGCTTGGCTGCAGCCACATGGATCTCCTTGTTTTTTTTTTTTTTAAGATTTTATTTATTTATTCATGAGAGGGGGGGGGCAGAGACACAGGCAGAGGGAGAAGCAGGCTCCGTGCAGGGAGCCCAACATGGGACTCGATCCCAGGTCCCCAGGATCATCCCCTGAGCCCAAGGCAGGCTCTAAACCACTGAGCCACCCAGAGATCCCCACTCCTTACTCTTTCTTAACTGCCAAGTGCATGCTCCCTCCTCCACCGGCCAGCTCTCCCTCCACATATTTGCCTGCTCACAACCCTCTCAGCCCCTTCAGGTCTCTGCTCAAATGTCATCTTCTCATCGGGCCTTCCCTGAGCACTGGAGGTGGAGGTGCATTCCCCATTCCATTACCTGGGCTGTCCCTGCCCCCACCAGCTTCTGACACTGTCTCCTTGCTTAGTGTCTACACGGCCACAGAGAGGAGGGGCACCTTGGCCCACTGCTGTATCCCCAGTCTCTAAGACAATGGCCCTGGCACAGTGGCCACTGTGCTGTATTTCTGGGAGCTCGTGGTGGGTCCTTTTGTGGAGGAAGCTGCTCAAGACTTAGGTTCCTTCACAGGGAGCTGGCTGCTGGGGAGTTTGTGGGGGGACTCTGGCTTCCGGGAAGAAAGAAGGCTGGGGGAGGGTGTGTGTGTGTGTGTGTGTGTGTGTGTGTGTGTGTGTGTGTGTGTAGGGAGGGCTGGAGCTTCCACCTGGAGGGCCTCCAGGGGCCCACTCAAACTCTAAGGAGCAGAGCTGTGGCTCTCTCTCAATTTTGTGCTTTCTGCCCTAAGATCTCCTGGATCTTTGAAAATGTCTCTCACCCCTCACTTCACAGTCAGACGCACCTTCAAAGGGCAGGTGCTCTTCCGGGAACCTGAGGGGTTAAGCCTGGAAGGTGAGGGGCCCAGGGACGCAGGAGGGGAGCCAGGGCCTGGAACTGCTAGGGCCTGTCACTTCGCTGCTAGGCTGTGGCCTCTTGTCCCCCCTCGTCCCCTCTCCCGGGTAACCTGGAGGCTGGCAGGCACTGAATAGCCGGCTGCAGACCATACCATTCAAACATCGGATGGGGGAAGGTGAGAGCCGCTGCAGAGGCAGTGAAATGGTCCCTGTGGCTCTCCAAGGGCCTCCACCCTGGCCCTTGAGAGGGCTCCAAGGAGACCGGCTGGAGAGAGACCCTGGGAGGGCTTGGGAGCGCCCGGGCTCCTCTGCACAACCCAGTTGCCATCCCTACCCCCTTGGCTGTCCCCTCCCCCAAGGCAGGGCCCCAATTCTCCCAGACAAAGCCAGGACGAGCTGGAGAGTGAGTGACGACTAAGGCCCACCCTGCCCAGCCTGGCTGAGTGAGGGGCACAGGGCACGGCGGAGTCACCGTGGGCACCTGGTGCTCCCTGGCCCTCCCGTGGACAGCAAGACAGCCTTTCTACCCAGCTTGGGACTGCTGAGCGCTGGCTCTGAGGTCAGTGCTCCGGGGAGCGTAGGAAAGGGCGTGGTGAGGAAAGTGGGGCCAGACCCTTGTCCGGGGTACTCTGGGGAGGATGTGGGGGTGCACTCAGACCCGGGGAATCCCTCTTCTTTTGTGGAGAGTGGAAACAAGGCCCAGTGAAGGATAGTGACCAGCCCAAGGCAACACAGCAAGATGTGTTCTGAGGTCAGGGCCCCTGCTCCAGCAGGCACTGCTCTGTGGAGTTCTGAGGGAAGAAAGAAGGTTCTAGACTGAACTTGCAGACATATGTCCAGAGCAGGGCCTGCCAGTGTGCCTTGGGTGTGCGGGGAGGGAGGAGCTTCAAACTGCCCTCAAGACTGTTCCCAACCTTGGTCTGGTGGAGGCCTCATTTCCCCGCAAGCAGCTGGCCCTGGGTGGATCAGAGGGGCTGTAGAGGGACCTGGCAGCTGGTTTTGCTGTGTGTTCCAGGGAGGGTGGGTTGATATTTTCAAGCACTTTAGAATCTCTGGCTTCCAAGAAAACTAGTAAGATGCTAATTATAGCTCATTAATCTTTCTATTAAAGTCCTTCCCCAAGGACTGAAGTCCAGACCACCTTTACTATCCCAATAGGATCTGCGGATCCTTGTGAGGGCCTTACAGTAATATCAGGGCTAGCAGGATTGAGACCTCTCCCACTTCTGATTGTCCTCTTCTCTCTCCAGCCAAGTACTGCCCAGGGTAGGCTAGAGGGCCAGTTTTCTCCCTCTGGGGGACGGTGGTGGGCACACTCCAGCCCTTCTCCATACCCCTATTCAAGGGCGGGCCAACCCACATATGGCTGCCCAGCCAGAGTGCTTTCTAGGCCCAATGCCTGAAAGCAGAGGCCGTGGGCAGCTAGACGGGCATCAAAATTTCCAGCTGGGAGCTGGGAGGGGTTGTGTTCTGCCTGGAAACGCTGGAAGGAGTGGTGGCAGGGAATGGGTGGGAGGCGGGGTGGGGTGCCCTGGATGCCCTCAGTTGGCTGGGTGCGGGACCAGGCTGCAGGCAGGAAGGAGGCTGAGTGCAGGGACCCGGAGTAAGGTCCTGCCGCTGCTGGTGAGTGCCTGGGGTGGGGACCGGGGGTGCTCCATAGGGCAGGGGCTGGGGGCCCCTCCCTGCTCCCCATTGCCTCCTGACACAGGCTCTGTAGCCCGCGTACAGAGCCTTAGCACGACTCCGCCAAGCGCCATGCTAGAAACGCAACTGTAAGTTCATTCTAAGCTGTGAGCTAGGGGAGAAGGAGGGAAACCTGCCATCCCCCACCGCAGGAAGGTCTCCAAGGTCAAAGAGAAAGAAACGATGATCAAAAATAAAAGATAGTCAGTGCTGGCCTGCAAGCTGGAGGTAGCCTACTTGTGTGTTTTGTTTGGCCTGTCCTAGTGTTTTGAGTTTTTGAAACTTCATTTCAAATTTTTGGGGGTTCAAGGTCATTTCCTTTGCGGCGTATCCTTGTTCCCCGGCTCCTCTCTTGTTTGAACCAAATTTGAATCCGTTGTCGACATTTAAATGTCTGGAACACTGGCCTGAAATGTCGAGATTTCTGGCTTCTTTTGGGAAACTCTTGGGAAACCACACTGGGCCTGCATTCCATCAGGCTGGCCGGGGCTCCTCTATCTCTGAGGGCACTGTCCACGTTGGCCCGCCACCAGTCCTCTGTGGCCACATGTCCTCTACTGGCCGGGCTCTGTAAGTATTTTCATCTGCAACCCCAGACATATTCAACCAGCAGCTCAGCCTGACTTTCCATCTCCAAAGATCCTCTGCTGGGCTCCCTTTAGTGATAACATGGGTTATGAGTTAGGTCATGAGCGATAACAGGTGACTGCTGTCTGGGGACCGTTTCGAGCCCTACCTTATCAACTCTGTAGCTATTTGTGGGTTATTTCTTACCTATTCTATAATGGCTCAGTGATCCCAGAGGATTGGGAGCCATAGAGCCAGGAGTCTAGAAACGTGGTTCTGGCCCATTGCTTGGCAATGGCTCCCAGTGTGGGCTTGGGCTTGGCCTGCCCTTGTTGGGATCTTGGTTTCCTTACTTGTCACGGGAGCAGGCTGGGCTGCACTGGGCAGTACCAATGGGAACGCCCATGGCACCAGGCAGGTGACATAAGGTGTGTAGAGGGCCTGTGGGGGCGGTATGCTGCTCTGGGGGCCAGAGATCTGTCTAAAGGGGACAACTGCTGCTTGGCCTCGGCTACTGGGTACCAGGCAGCAACTGGCCCTGTGTTGCCCTTGTTGAAATTCTGGAATTTCAAGAAAAGCCAGATATCCAGATATTTATGTGAAATCTCTTGGTTCTTGGTCTGTGACTTTTAAAATATTCACAATTAACTGAAATTTATAAAAACACTACAAGGGTCCAATGAAACATACCCGTGCCCCTAGTTTGCAGCCCCGACATTAGATAATGGTCAGGGTCCTTGGCCAGTTGCAGCATCCTATAACTGATGACTTGTTCTGGGTCACAGAAAGACCTATTGATGGAGTTGGTCTCACATTCCCAGGTTTTCAGGTATAAGACTATTGTAATTCACGAGAATTTATTTTTTTAATGCCAGGGCCATTACCCTCCTGTCTCCTCTGTGGCAGGTGGGCAGGGGATATAGCAGAACAAGGACAAGAGTTCAGGCCCAGCTCCATCACTTTCTGCTGTATGACCTAAGACTTGTCGCCTCTCTGGTCCTCACTGTTCTAACCTGTAAAATGGCCACGATGGCATCTGCAGCTAGTTTCCCAGCAGCCACCCTCCATCAGCCTTCCCTTCCTTCAGCAGCCCTGGGTCCAGCTGATTTGTCTCTGAGCTCCTATCCCCTTCCTGTTGCAGGAGCCATGAGCACACCGAGTTCCAGTCCCCTTGCCTTCCTCACAGCTCCTGTCACTCCGGGCAGCCCCGCAGAGGCAGTGGACCCCCTCCCCATGCTCATCACCCTCGCCTGCATCTTCCTCCTGCTGGCCAGCTGTCTGCTGTTCATGACCCTCTGCAAACCTGCCGCCCTGGACCCAATCCACCGTCGGGCTCGGGAGTGCATGCCCCACCACCCCGGGAGCCCCAGTGAGCCCCAGCTCAGGCTCTGGAAGCGCCTGGGCTCTCTGCGCCGCTCCCTGCACAGCTTCCACCGAGGCAGGCCTGTTCCTCGACGCCCCCTGCCTGGCTTTGATGACAGCCACGACTGTGACTGTCCGGAATCTACCAAGATGTGACAGGGGTGTCTCCGCCATCCAGGACCCACCCACGGATCCTCCTGCCTCGGACAGAGCCTGGAACCAGGGGCTGCAGAAGCACGTAGGCCCCACGCTCAGCCCCAGTGGTCCCTGTGTGCCCAAGCCCATGGCCTTTCCCAGAACAGCCCTGGGAGGAACACCTGCCTCTCTGCAGACCCTCTAGCTGCTGCCTGCTGAGAGCACTAGGCCAACTGCAGGGCCAGAAGGTATGACCTGGGGCCCCCCAGTACCCTCCTCTGGCAACCAGGCACCAACCACCTCTGGGAAACAACACCCCTGCTTCCCCCCAGAAGTCCTGCTCACCCTCCAGGTGCCAACGCATGGATTCCAGCTGGGGTTGCCAAACTGGTTTCCCTCCAGCCAAGTGAAATACTCGGCCCACACAGGGGGCAAGGTACTGTTGTGCCCTCTGTGCCAACTCAGTGCCCAAGGCAAAAGGAAAGCCAGGGACTCCTCCCCTGGGAATTCCCAGGCCCCAGGAGCATTCGCCTAACAATCCCTGGGTGCAGCCAGCACCCTCGAGGTGGGTCATATGTCCCGGTGCCTGCTGGGAGGAGGGCAAGCAAGAGGCTCTCGGCACTGCCCAGCCAATCACCATCCTGGCAGCCGTCTTGGTGGCCCCCCTCGAAGGTGCTCATATCACAGTGGACCAGGAAGGGGCTGAGAACAGGTGAAGGAACTCCTTGCTAGGCCAGGACCCATGCTGGGAGGCATTGCCAGGAGCTAGAGGCGATGCCACCCGGGCTCTGAGGGCACATCACAGCGCCCCTGCCTCATCCAGGGAAGGAGGCATCCTCCCTTTGGGGTAGGAGGGTCCAGACCGGTCCAGGACAGCGCCTCAGGACTGGACCATGCTAGGTACGCTGAGTTTCTAGCAATCACGTCACTGACTGGCTACCTGTCAAAGCAACCCCACCCTAGAGCGGGCTTCTCGGAATTCCAAACCCCCAAACTCTCCCCACGGGGCCGTGGCTGTACACTTTGGTCCCAAATTTGGAGAGCAAACAGAGGAGTTCTGAGCTGTCCACCTGCTGCTCCAGAGAGTCGGCTGGCCAGGGCCACCTTGTGCCTTGCCACAGGGCTGCCCCAACCCACCCTGCTATGACTCACGGCACAGCCATCCAGGTCTTCTCAAAGAGTGAGCTCCCGCTTTGCCACTTGTTCCCAACTGCTGCAGCTCCAGAACCATTGCTGGCTCCCAACTGCCAGCTAGATAAACCCAGAGCCCCTTTGTGTGATGCTCAGTGCCCTTTGGGAGCCAGCTCCAAGCTATCTTTCTAGCCTCATCTTGACCCAAGACTCCAGACAAACTCAACTACCTGTCCTCCCCAGGCTTACGCTTCGCAAGGCATCCTCCGTGAAGCCATCTTTGCTCTCCAGCTGAAAGTCACCTCCTGCCTGGAACCACCCCTTCACTTCATGTCTCTCAGAGGGAGGGCAGGGATCACTTCCTCTCAGCAGTGTGGGCCACCCACATCTAGGTCTCCTCCTTCTTACGAGCCTGGGAGCTTGCAGAGAGTGAGACTACGTCCAGCCTCTCACGCTGCCTCACCAGCTCCAGGCACAGAAGCATGAATGATGCCTCTATTTCCTGAGTGAAGGGCAGCCCCATCTGCATGTGTCCCCAACTCCCAAAAGCTTAAGGAGTCCTAGGAGTGGGGGAGGGGCTCTTCTTCCCTCACATGCCCCTAGACAGAAGTTTGTCTCCAAGCAAGTTGGTGAGGCCCAGTGTACCTTCCCTTCCAGGTCATTCTGACATCAGTGAGGCCACCTTGGCCAGAAACTTCCAGGGCCTTGGAGAAGTCACTAATGCCTGAATTTCTCCCTTAGAAATGGGGAAATTGGGGCTGCCCTGTCTCACTCCTGGACTTGACAACTTCAGGCTGTGTAGTGTTGTGTTAACAGAAACCGATTCTGTTTGGAAAGTGGGGCAGGCCTCCTCCCATGGGAGTTTGTTACCCTTTTTCCTTCCAGCTGGTGAACTTCTTTCTGGTTCCCTTCCCAGGGCCTCCCTGAGACGTCCCAGGATGAATTTGGCCTACAGTCTCCCGTGTCATCCCCCAGCCAGTGTGTGTGCCCACCTGGCACTAGATGCTCTCTTCCTGGAGACCAGGGGTAGGGGTAAGGCTTCCCAGAGATCTAAAGGCAATGGAAAAGCTGGGGGTGGGGATGGCGGCCCTGGGAGACTGTCAGTCTGGTAGAGTGGGGTGGCAGGCGTAAGGCTAGAGGAGGAGCTGAGGCCCAGAGGAAGAGAACCTCCTGGTGCGTCCTTCTGGGACCAACCCAGAGACTCTGGCAAATTCTCGTGGCTTCCTGGACTCCAGGAGTCAGCACCCTGCTCCCAGCCCACTCGCTTCCTGCTTGGCTCCCAGCGGGCCAGAGGCAGGGAGCTGGACACACTTGCAGCCCCTGATCCTGGGGACCTGCCCCAGGGACAGGCCCAGATTTGCTGTGCTGGGCTCCGCCTCCGCCTCCACAGCTGCTGAAGAGGGTAATTCATTCCCAGCCTCCCTCCCCACAGCCTCTGAGGCCTCCAGGGCAAGGTGGGGGAGGGCACCCGAGCCTCACTTTCAGGTCGTCTCCTTTCTCCCGCTGAGCCTCATAGCTGTCACTCTTGCTCCCCAGGCAAAGGGGCTCTTTCTTCTTGTGCCTGTTTAACCTCTCGAGAGGAGAGCTTTGGCCAAGGACCCATGAAAGCCTCTCTGTGCTGGGCCCCGCCGGCCCTGGCTCTTTCCCCCTCACCTCCTTCCAGGGAAAATGTGACAGCTCCATGCCCTTGCTGCTGTGACAGGCCCTCTGGGTGGGGTGGGGGGAGAGGAGCGAGCTTCGGGGGAAGGGGAGAGGCAAAGCCTTCCTTATGTTTTTTGGGGGAGCCAGGGTGCTGTCAGTAGGCTACAGAAACGAAAGGCCTACTCTCCCCAGGAGGGAGGAGGGCTCCTGGCTACCTCCCGAGCTGCCGCTGGACCCTCTCCTGTTTCCATCCCTCCACGTGGCATCTGTGCCCTGGCCTCACTGAGCATGTGTGCAGCCCCGCCTGCCCCCAGCCCACCAGCTGCCCCAGGGGGCCACGGCCACCTGCCTGCACGATGCTGTGTCCCTCAGGGATGTCCTCGGGGACGCTGGTCTCATAGCTGCTCTGCAGAAAGATGGGCCGGTTGTCGTTCACGTCCAGGACGGTGACGAACACAGTGGCTGTCCCCGTGCGCCGCTTACCTACGGGGCCATTGTCTGTGGGAGCCGAAGGAGGATGGGCTGTTAGCTGCTGCGTGAGGGGCACATTCCCTGGGCACGTGTCCTGTTCATCCCACCCACTCTGGCTCTGGCAAGGGGTGGCTCTTCCCCCTTTTAGATTGAGAATAACACTAACAAGGCTTATTAGGTCCCAGGCGCTATTCTAAGGCATTCAGTCCTCACAAGAAGCACGTGAAGTTGGTGCTGCTTTCATTAGCCCCATCTCACAGAGGGGGTAACTGAGGCACGAAGCAGTTCTGTGGTAGCCCCCAGAACATATGCCCTTGCCAGGTCCCAGGCAGCTTGTGAGTGCAAACTGAGTAGGAAAAAGTGTCTTTGAAAGTGTAACGGAGTTAAGGATCTTGAGATGAGGTGTCCTGGACTGTCTGGGTGGGCCACAGACCCAATGACAAGGGTCCTTAGGAGAAGAAGGCAGAGAGAGAAGGTCATATTGAGTCAGAGGCACAGATTGGATTTTGCAGCCACGAGCCAAGAAATACTTAGAGCCCCCAGAACCTGGAAGAGTCAAGGAAGGATTCCCCTCTAGAGCCTTCAGAGGGGAATGCAGGCAGCCCTGCTGACACCTTAATTTTGAACTTCTGGCCTCTAGGGCCATGAGGAAATAAATTTCTACTCTTTTAAGCTACCCAGTCTTGGCAATTTGTTACAGCGGCCTGAGGAGACAGGTGCAGGTACCGAGATCACAAGCCAGTGGCTCTCGGGGCCAGGTGGGTGAGACCCATGGGTGCACACATGGGAGGGCCGACCCCAGTGGGCAGCTCTCCCCTCTTCCAGTCCACAGGGGACAGACAGAGGGTGGGCCCAGTGACACTACATCTTCTGATTTTTCCAGAGAAACTGAACATCGGAGCTTGTACATAAAATCTCCTGATTTTCAAATGTTCACAACTGATTGTCATCCTGTGTGAAATAAGAGATGGGTCAAACCGGCCTAGAGGAGAGATCTGGCCTCTGGGCCCTCTGCACTCAGGGGGACAAGCCCAGCTTGATTTCTAAGCCTAAGGTGTCCACGGGTTTTGCCCATCCAGGTTCCTGCAGGACCCTCCCAGGGCTGGGGAAGCGGCTCAGCCCCAGGGGCAGCTGTCAGATTGTCCTCCCAGAAGGAAGGAGCTTGTGCGACGTGTCTAGGCAAGGACAGTCACCCCAGGAGGAGTACAGGGAGCTGGAGTGGGCTGAGGACGAGGGGTGACTCCATCCTTCTTCCCAGGCCAGCTGACCACATGCCGGGCCACAGTTGCCCATCCCGAGGTAGGCGATCCTGCCCTCCTAAGCTCTTCTCCAAGCCCATCCTCCCACTGGAGGCTCCTGGAGGTCCTGCTTACTTGCCCCCAGCTGGGGACAGTTCGGGCTGGCAGGGCCCATCAGAGGCCTGATCCTGGGCCCTCTCCTCCAGCCAGGCAGTGCTTGACACAGAGGGAATGAGGGGTCTCCCGAGGGCGAGAGCAGAGCAGGGCAGAGGGTAGATGCATCTGGACATGGGTGGGCTGGCGGGGGGCTACAGGCTGGAAAGAGAGGGGCACAGAAAGCTCACTCCCTCTCACCCGCAGCTTATGGCAGATGTTGAACTGGGTGCTCCTAGGAGCAGGGCCACAGGCCTCATCACACCCTTCTTCCCATCCAGAGCCCTCATGGGCTCCCTACTGCCTGGGGACCAAAGACCAAATTTCTGGCCCAATGTTTAGGCCTTGACAAGCTGGCCTATCTGACTGCAGACTCCTCCTCCCCAGGGTGCATGACACCATGAGCCAGCTACTGGTGCGCGTGGTGCGCGCACACACACACACACACACACACACACACACACCCCACACACACCTCTTTCCCACAGCCAGGTCTCTTCCGGGGCTGGTTCCTCTGCCTGAAACGCCCTCCCTTCTCAGCTTGCTGAAACCTGACTTGGCCTTCAAGGCGGTGACGGGTACCTGCCCAGCTGCACCATCTGCTCTTGCAGGCAAAGTCCATGTCCTGAAGGGCGCTCTGAGAACCCTACCTTCCTGACTCCGAGGCCTGGGGTTCTGGGCAGGTCTGACCACCCACCGGTGCCAGGGATGGGCAGACATGTGATTTAGGCCTAGTTAGCACGTCTCCCCTCCCTTGACCACGGTGAGGGCCTCAGGGACAGGCACTGGGGCAGATGGATCTAATCAGAGCTCATCTGGGGCTTCAGGCTGGAAGACCAGGAAAGAGGCAAGTGCTGCCTCCCTGCTGCTGCGCTTGAACCCAAGAGGATTAAGGCCAGGGTTGCAGCAACCATTTGTCGCTATGTAGGCCAGAGAATGAAGACAACACACAGGAGGCAGAGCTAGCCCAGGCAGAGAGACTGAGGCCCCGGTGGAACCATCTGATCCAGTCATACCTGAAGCTCTATTGCCCTATGGGCTGGTTTGGTGAGCCCATGTTACTTAAGTTAGTTTGTTTTAAAACTTGCAACCAAGACTCCTAACTGATCCAAAGACACTCCTAGATGCCACTTCCTCTAAGAAGACTTCCTTGATGGCACCCTTCCCCCTAACACGTTTCTACCTCCCTTTGTGCCTGACATACTTGGCTCTTCCCTTCCCCCTTTCTAAGCCTCATTTGGGCCTCATTTTTCCATGATTGGTCTACACAGTGGTCTCCCGTGCGGGTCTCCTGTAGCTCCCACTCCACCATCTGAGCAGCATGCGTGCTGCGCTGCATACTAAGCCTCACGCCCACCGGTGCTCAGTAACGTGCTGGATGTCTGGCTGCCCTTTCTCCACTGATGTCAAGACAGCCTCTGGCTGAAGGCCTGGGTCCCGGGGTCAGGCCCGGCTGGCCCTCAAAGGGGTAGCCCCACTAAACTGTGGCGTACCGATGGCCTCCAGGACGAGCGTGTAAGCGGCTGTGGTCTCCCGGTCCAGGCTTACGACTGTTCTCACGACGGCATCACGGTAGCCAACGCTGAACTTCCCATCCACGTTTCCACCTGTGGGCCAAAGACAATGCAGCCTCTGTGAGGAACAGGGCTCCTGCCAGGGAAAGGGCGGTGGCACCCCGGCTCTGCTTCTGGGCCAGGACGTTCCGGGGGTAGTGTGGGAGAAAAAGGCCATGCTGCCTCTACAGCCCTGGCCAAGGACAGGGTTCTGAGCTTGGTGGGGTGGGGTGGGGGGTGGGGGCTCTGATGAGGGTGTGGCCTGCGTGGGCTCAGGTGGGGGTGCCGAATGCCTGAAATCAGAAGGGTTGAACTTTCACTGAGCACCTACTGCATACCAGGCACTTCACGTGGACTCTTTCATCTCATTTGTACTATCACAATCACAAGCCCACTTTACAGGGCGGGCTTTACACTTTACACTCCTTTAGTGGGGTGACGTGTGTTGCCTGGGGTTACAGTCGCCTCTTTTCATATGAGACTCCGGCTTGGCATTCTGATTCCTGAGTCCATGTCCTTCACCATTCTGCTGCCTGCCCATCTGGTAGACATGGTCTGAGCAGTTAACCCGGGTCGAGGCTTTTATATGGGGCCAAGGACTTTGGGGTCAGCTAAGATTTTTCCATGTCTCTGATCTTGGGCTTTTGGAGTGGGGGCTCCTAGAGGCTCCAAAGAGGGAAGTGTAGGGGCAGGTAGATGGGGTGGCAAGTGGGAGGGTCTCCTCTCCAAGGTGGACAGTTTCCTGTCGGAGTCCACCTGAAGCTGTGAAGACCACCGCCCCCCCCCCCAGCCAGCTGGCAGGTGATGTGGTGTTCTGGGCAGCAGAGGGCGCTGCAGCACTGGGTTTAGGCTAGCTTGGACCAGGACCCCAGGCAGCAAACCCCAGAAGGGAGCAAATGAAAATCTGAGAATCCCAGCTGGGAGGGCTCTGAGCAGGTCAGCAGGAACTGGCCAGTCTGGGGCGCTGGGAAAGCATCCTGGGAACTGCCAGGTGCTCCCTTGTCCTTACATGGTTTGTCCCTGGGAAAACTGCTGACCTCTTTGTGGATGGTCTGAAGCACCCTTCACATGGTTCCTAGTGGGGAAGGGGAGAAACTGAGGCACATGTGGTGCTGGGTGCTGAACTATGACTGGTCCACGTTGGGGGGGGGTGTGTCTTGATAACTAGGCCTTTCCTGAGGCATTCTTGAGGACTAGACTGTAAGTAGCTGGCCTCAGGGTAACTGGGTCCCTTTAGGGAGAGGAGAGAGGGAAAGATCTGAAAAGGAGAGGCTGAGGGCTGCCGCAGGCAAGGATGGGCTGCCAACCTGGGATCCCTTGCTCCAGGGGCAGAGGTGTCAGGGAGGTTGGTGTGTGCACTGAATGCAGGTGCATACACATGTGTGCACGTGAGCGTGTGAGTAACGTGGCTGCAGGCGGGCCACGGCCAGAGAGAAGACTGAGCCAGCAAAATGGTCAAAGGACAGCTAAGGGTTGTGAAAGAACTGCCTTCCACCATCCCAGCACCTCTCAGGTGTATCAGGGACTGAAGAACGCTGGGCAACAGGTCTAATCCGGGCATGACTAACACATGGCACGTTTCCCACCACCTACCCAGTCTGTGTCACGGCAGACATCACTAGTTGATCATGACTCCCTTTCTCCTGTTGGGCCAGGACATGGCCTCATACTATCTCTCCACAGCTCTCGACTCGGTATTGGGGACCTAAAACTATTTTATTTAGAAAGACTGAAATCATCTGTCCTTAAACAGATGGGAATTCTCATGAGTAAAGGGTCCTTGGGGAAGGACAAGATCACAGTCTTCTGGTCACAGCTTTATCACCTTGACATGGGGTGAGGGGCAGGGCTCCTGCCCTCCCTCCAGACTGAACCTCAGTAAGTTCCCCCAATGTCCAAATAGGCTCAGGAGGCCCCTAGAGAGCCAGACCGGAGGGACCTATCTACAAAGCCCTTGAGAGAAGCCAAGAGCAAACCCTCAGGGAGTCCCAGCAAGAGCTAAAGCCTGAGGGCTGACTCGGCCCCCTCCCCTTCCTTACCCCCCACATCCCCCGGGGTGGGGTGCCCATCTGGAAGGGGCAGAGGCAGGGCCACACCTGTGATGAAGTAGCTGAGCTCGGCATTGAGGCCCACGTCATTGTCCGTGCAGTTCAGCCAGACGACGCGGAACTCCCGAGGCACGTCCTCGGACACGGAGACATTGTACACGGCCGGGAAGAAGGTGGGTGTCTCGTCGTTCACGTCCAGCACTGTGGGCGGAGTGAGCGCACGGGGCTAGGCCTGGCTTCTGCTCCAGGCAACCCAGCTCCAGAGGCGGGGGGGGGGGGGTGTGTGGTCAGCACGTCTCGTTCCCCACGCCTGCTGGGGTCAGGGCAGGGCTGACCAGAGCTCCTCGGCCTCCCACAGTCCTGTTCCCCTGGCGGTTTGTTGCCGGGGATGCTGTTCAAGGCGGGGCAGAAAGCCCCAGGGGCTCTTTCCAGTACGCATCTCATGACACCGGTCATGATGATGGCGATGACAGTGACATCTCAGCTCTTCCCATGTGTTGAGCCTGTGCTAAGTGCTGCCCGTACACTTGTGCCCCGTGTGCCCCTCCGAATACCCTCACGAGGCAGGCACGAATAGACACACCAGACAGAGGAGGGGAGGAGCTCAGAGCAGTTGAGTCACTTGTCCCAAGTCACATAGTAAGGGAGTGGCAGAGTTGGGGTCTTGGGGAGTCCTACCCCTAGTCCTGGGAAAACAGCTGGCTTGGAGGATCTCCGCCCGCCTCCAGAAAAGTCTAATTTCCCTTTAAGATTTGTTTTCTCACCTGATGGGACTTAGGACAATCTTCACAGTGAAATGACCCCACCCCCCTGCTTTGGCTCCTTGTTGTGATAACACCAGGAGAAATGATCAGCTTGTGCAGGACGTGGCTTCTGCTGAGGCCTGGGGAAAAATCCCCCGGGGCCCTCTCTGAGGGGACCGAGCACCTCCTGCCAATCCTGGCACGCAAGTGGGTCCCCAAACTGGCACCAGGAGCCCCCAAGGCAAGCGTGGGACGATGAGAGGACGCGTAGTCACGACTTGGGTTGTGACTAAGGAGGGTAAATGTTTGTACTGAGGCTACCCTGACCCGCGCCAGTCCCGCTGGGGCAGGCAGGAGCCAGGACGGGCGCCGGCCTGTGTGCTGGAGAACAGGCCACATCTGGCCGTTACATTCCGCACCTACTTCTCTGTGATTAGCTCTGGCCCTTTGGCCACAGCTCCCATCAACGTCCTTGTTTTCTCCCAAGAATTAAAGACATGACCGGAACAGAGGAGAAACAGTAAGTGGCCTCGGTCCTGCCCAGACAGAGGGTGCAGGGCTCTACCCCTGCCTGCTGGTGACACCCAGGATCAAAGAGGCTGTGATCAAAGAGGGTGCAGGGCTGTGGGTCCAGGCCCCCGGGGATACTGAGGCAGTGGCCGGGCAGGGAGAAGGCTCTGCTGGTGCTTTCGACTTGGTGGAGGCAGAGAAGGCGGTGTTGCACGGCACGGTGGAGGAGGGTGCCCCATCAGCAAGGCACCCTGGACCCATATCGACGGAGACAGCAGGCAGTGGCTCCCCACCCTGCCCGGCACCCCCGGCCCTCACCTCGGATGGTGAGCGTGCTGGTGGAGCTCTTGGTGGGGGTGCCCGCATCGCTGGCCACGACGCGCAGCTGGTACTCAGCGATGCGCTCACGGTCCAGCTCGCTGGTGGTGACCACCACGCCTCTGCTGCTGTTGATGAGGAAGTCCATGCGGGGCATGCCCACCTGCATGCGGTAGGACACCAGCCCGTTCAGGCCCTCGTCCAGGTCGATGGCCACCACCTGGGGGAAAGCAGGGGCCATGTGAGGGGTTGGGATGTGAGGAGTGCCCCCTCCTTCCCACTGACCCGTGCTGAGCTCTGGCCAGACGCGGCTGCTTCCCTCCAAGCCTCAGGCCACACCACTGTCCCCGGTGCACCCTCCCAGGTGCTAAGAGGGCAGCATGTCAGAGCTGAAGGCGTCCAGATACATCAAGAGGGCCCAGGGTGGGGTGGGGTGGGGATGGCAGTTTCTAGAACAAGAGTCTACCTCCCCATAGCCTTCCCCTTCAAAACGCTCCTGGGCAAGGCCCCCCCACATGGGACCCTGGCTGGCTGGGGCTCCTAGCCCCATCATGTTAAGCGGCTTCCCAGCTGCTGCGGCTCCAAGAGCCCTTCCACCTCGTGTAGCTCCGCTACATAGAACAGTCGGCAGCGCTCTCTCCCCGCTTCGTTAGACAGGATGGCAGAAAAGAGTTTTTAAAAGTCACTTGATAATTTGTTTATTGTCTTGAAAAAGTAATTTGAGGCCACGTGTAGGCAAGCATCCTCCCAAATCCCTAACGCCGTTCCCATCTGCACCTCTAGTGCTGATGAGAGCCCTCCTGCCTCGAGACCCTGATACAGCACGGAAGAGGATTCGAGACCTTGGAGAAAATGTGAATTAACAGTCAAAATTAAAGCTTTGGATTCAGCCAAGACTCCCAGGACGGAAAGACAATGTCAAGGTCATTAGTCTAATTCACATCCAACAAGCTGGATGGTGTCAGGAGGGTGTCCATTCAACTTGAACGCTTCCCAGGACGGGAGGCTCACTACTTCTAACCTATCTGCATACAGCTCTAATTCCTGGAGAAAGGTCTCCACCCCTCCAGCAGGACTCACTACCAGCCCAGGTTGTAGAGGGGACTGGGGAATGCACAGCTCTGGTCAGAGCCCTCTTCCTGTATCGGGGGACAGTTCCCAAGTGAGACGCCCCAGCTCCTTGAACCATCTTTCCGTGCCTAAGCCAGTTCCTGTGGGAACTCAGAAGCTGCGCCCTCGGCACCTCTGTGAGCCCCGGAGACACCCTGGGGCTCATTGGCTCTCTCACCCACCTGCCCCTAAGCCACTGGCCGCTGGTCCTTGGATCGCAGCCCCCCCTGCTGGGGGTTTGGGAGAATGTCCTGCTGGACCGATTGCTCCCTGGGACCTTCTAAGATGATTTATCGGCTCTCCTTTCACGGATGAAGAAACTGAGGCCCAGCACGCCTGCAGGGCGTCACCAAGGTTACCTGCTGTGGCATCCTGACACACGACCCTGTCTTCTCCGAGTGAAATCAGGCTAACCCTTTGCTACTGGATCCCGCTGTGTCTCAAGTACAAGCCCTCACAGCAGACACCTGCCGACGAGCGCAAGCGCTGCCGTGATCTCCTGCAGCCCAGGGGCCGGGTGGCTGTACGCGCGTCTGACCGAATTCCCGCAGCACAGCCAGGCAGGTACTGCTACGATCCCCGTTTCACAGCTGAGAAAACTGAGGCCCAGCGAGGCAGTTTGCTCTAGGTCCCACAGCACACAAGTGGAGGAGCTGGGGTCCACACTCGTGTCGGTGTACTCCAGAGCCCATGTCCTTGAGGGCCTTCCAGCATTTCTGAGAGGGCACCATCCTTCCTGAATGAGCACCTTCAGGACGGACTTGACAGAGGGTGATGGAGCAGGAGGCAGAGGGGCCGAGTTCAAGATCGGGCCCTAGTCCTTCTTGGCCACAGGTACTTGTCAGCCTCCTGCAAAGAGTGCTCCCCGCCGTGTGGAGCTGCTTTGGGGGCTTATGGGAGAGCACAGGAGAGTGGCCTGCTCATGGGGGCAGAGGGCCTGGGCTTCATCCGTCAACCTCTGGGTTCTAGAATCAGCTACAGGCTCGGGGTGTTGAGGGTCTGGGGCCAGACCTGCCTGGCTTGGCCTCCCAGAATTCTTGAAGCTCCCCTGGTGCTCTCCCCCCACCTCTCCAAATCCACCTGTCCTTTAAGACCCAGCTCAAGCCCCTCCTGCTCCTTCAGGAAGCCTCCATTCCATGTCTCAGAGCACTGGCTCTCCAAGCCTGGCACAGACCGTGTGCTGCCCAGGGGTCTTGGCTGGCATTTCCCCCTCACTGCAACGTGTGCAACACGAGGCTAGGCACCCAGGGGATCCTCTGCCCACTTTTTGGCTGGGGAGGTGAGGGAGACAGACCAGGAGCTCGGGCCAGGAAAGGGAAACTCACCTGGTAGACAGAGACCCCCGCCGGGGTGCCTTCCAGCACCTCAGCCACGGAAGGCAGGTTCTGAAAAGTGGGGTCGTTGTCATTGAGGTCCAAGAGGTTCACAAACACTGTGGCACTGCTGGTGGCTCTCAGGGGGGGCCTGCCGCCTGGGGGTGCCGGGGAGAGGGAAAGAGGGGTGCAGAAGACAAAGGGACAGGGAGAAAGGGGAGTGGGGAGAAGGAGGCAGGCTCAGAGACTTTTCCATCCCAGTGGTCCTTTCAGGGAGCAGCCTGGGCCTGGCGCCCCCAGCCACTTCCACCCTCCACTCCCCCGAGGGTGCTGTGGGAGCTCCAACTGGCAAGCAAGCGTGACTCCATTCTTATCATGACACAGGGAGGACACGTCACTGGGGGAGGCCCCCCCGGACCCTGAGAGTCAGGGCCACAGCCAAGGTGTGTGGGGCTGCCAGGGACACATACAGTCGGTGACAGAGACGATAATCTTGCGCATCAGCTCCGCCTCATCGGGGTCAGGGTTCTCCCGATCCAGCATGACGTGGGTGGTGCGGATCTTGCCTGTGCTGCTGTTGAGGCTGTAGAACTTGTTGGACGGCTGGATGCTGTACACCAGGGTCCCGTTCTCCCCCAGGTCCGGGTCCACGGCCACCACCTGCCCAGGAGGGGACCGATGCTCTACTGAGCCCAGCCTGGGAGGGCATCTCTGTGCCCTGGGCTGCCTGCAGGCATCTGGCGGTGTCCCTCCCTCCCTTCCTCCCGGCCCTGGCAGGATCCTGGTGGGCAGGCAGGGAGTTCACAAGATGGGCCAGCAGTGGGAGCTCCTTGGTGTCTTCACCCGCTCAGTTTTGCCCTCAGGCCAGTCCCTTTCCCCACTTAAGCCCCAGCCTTCCGATTTGTAGAAGCGGCACCTAGCACACCCCCATGTATAGGGAGCTCTCCACGTCTCATAAATGCCAGGCCCTCCGCAGGTCCCATGTCAGCTGCCCTGTGAGGAGGCTCTACAATTAGGTGCATTTCACAGATGAGGCTCAGGGAGGCTCCCAAGGTCTCAGAAGTGGCTCAGGGTCCCTCCAGAGCCCACGCTAGCAGCCGGCAGCACATCTCCATGTCACTACTTTCCAGACATGTGGGGTAACACATTCGTGGGCTTTTGGGGGAGCAGGGGGTGACCAGTAGGTCCATGATCATGGAATTCTTTGCAGACTAGGAATTCTTCAGGAGGCTGGGGAGGCCTGAAAAGTTTGAACCTTTGGCTGAGCTTCGGAGACAATCTGAAACCCTGGATTAGGGGACGTGGATCTTCCTCCTCAAAACTTCCCTTCCTTCCTTTGGACTTTTTTGTGAGTCAGTTTGAAAAGAATTAGGCTTCTGTGACACCAGGAGTGACAGGGCAGGGGAAGGGAGCCATGGACAAGCTTCTCCCCCCTCTCCCCCCTGGTTTAGAAGGTGGGTCTCAGCAAGCTGGGGATGTTGTGGGCGGGGGGGGGGGCGGGAAGCTGGAGGAAAGAGGGCACTGCATCTCCCACCTGAGAACGGGGGAGGGTCTTTAGCTCTCCAGGCTCCCCACTGGGTTCTCCACTTGTAAGCCTCATCCCAGAAAGGGGTGCACCTGAGTGCCCACCTAACCCAGGGCGACCCCCATAACCCATTCTCTTCCCGTCCCCATGCCTGCGTGTCTCCTGCTTTGGAGAAAACCTCTCTCACATCTACCTCCCCCAAAGGGAAAGCAGAACTCAGGGACGCACAAGGCAGACTCAAGGTCACACAGCACCACCATTGAGGCTGCCCCAGCCCCCACCCTGGAGGCCTCCTGGGGTCCCAGGACAGCAGGACCCCCCCCCCCCCCCCCGCTCATCCTTTGCCTTGTGCTGCAGAGGTCACTGTGGCACCGGAGGTGAACAAGATCAACGGAAGGGGGTGGTGACCGCAGTCCCCAGGGCTGCATCAGGACGGTGTCATTCTTAACTCCAGGACACTGGGCGATGACAGCCTGGCCTCGTCAGCTCCTTCATCTTACTTGATGTGGGGCCTTTTGTGCTTTGGCAGCAGAATCTGTCCCTCCTCTGGCTTAGTCCCCAGCCGGACGTGTCTCCAGGGCCACCAGACCAGAACAGACAGATGGGCTGCCCTGGCTGAGGGCCCCCATCTGCCCCTGGGCCCGGAGTGGTCAGGGAGAGAGGCCAGGGCTGGTGCTGAGTTCTGCAGAGGCTCCTTCTGCTTCAGAGGGGTAGGAGGGGAGTGGGTGTGCCCGGCTGCACCAGGGGGCAGGGCTGGGGGGCAGGCCTGAGGGGCCCTCGCTGTGCTGTGGGGCAGGTCACCTTAGTTCCCCTAGTCTCTATAGAGGGCACCCCACGACCCCCACATCGACACCAGGAGGCAGGGCTTTTAGGCACTCCAGGTGTCACTTCAGCCAGGCAGAGTCATCCTGCTGACCGGCAATACTTGCGTTTCTACAGAGCTTCTCTCTAGAGGAGGAGCAGGGCGAGGTTTTAATCCTCACTTTTCTGGATGGGGAAACTGAGGCACAGCACAGTTAAAGGAGCTGTTCCAGGCTAGTAGCTTGTTGCGGATCACGCAGAGATCAGTCTTACGTGGTGGGGCAGGGGGTGGGCTTCTCCCCTCCTCTCCCTGCCCCTTGAGTGCATATGCCTGAGGGTGCCTGGGGTGGCTGCTTCTGCAGGACCCTAGGTGGGGGCTGGGCCCCGGCCTCCACCTCTTGGCCCACTCCCTGGCAGGGTCGGGGCACGGGAGAGGGCAGCCAGCTCAGGCCCCTCCTGCAGCCTCCCCGCTGGGCAACTGTGTAGAGTCTCACCACTTCCCCTCTTCATTTCCCATGTCACACTCTCATTTTTCTCCTGGCCTGACAGGGAATAATTCTCTCCCTCTCCCCTCTCTTATTTTGCTGGAGGGCTTTGAAAGGCTCTAAATCAATGCCCATCAGCCAGGTCCTTGAAGGAGCCTGCAGCAGCTAGGAGGGAGGGTTGGCCCAAAATCTCCTTCGCACACAGAGAAGGACCAAGCTGCAAGCTCCTGCCCGTGGGGGCGCATGCCCTGGGCACACCCGTGTGCACACTGACCCACACGCCCAGATAGCTCCTGGCCCACCAGGATGCAGGTACACACTTGTCTGTGCACAGCTCTGAAAAGTCACCTGCGTTTGAGAGACTGGTGAGTCACACAGCCTAATCTCCCTCTGACAAGGAAGACCGGGCCTGACCTTGTAGAGCTGGGGGGCTGGGGGAACTGGGGAAGAAGAGTCACCAAGCCCCTCAATGACCAGCATTTGCCAATTTTTAAATTCTTAACAATGCACCTGGCACCGAGCTAGGCACTGGGGTTCAAGAGCAAACAAGACAGGTATGGTTCCAGCAGGGGAGGCGTGGTGACCATAGCTATCCTTAATCTGCCACTCACCATTTGGCTTGTCAAGTACGAACCACACGTCTATCAGGGGGTTGGTACTTACTGGCCACATTTTCTAGGTTAAGACTGGAGTACAGAAAGGCGAGGTGACTTGCCTAAGGTCACACAGCTGGTAAGGGATGGGGCTGGGATTAGACCCTAGACATTTTGAGACCAGACGCTGCCCACTAAATCACTGAGCAGGAACCTAATAAAGAAACACCAATGTGGGATCGGCTCTGGAAGACACAGTATAAGAGAGCGAGCAGAGTTACTTTAGGCAGGGTGGTCAGGGAGGGCCTCTCCAAGGAAGTGGCATTTTAGGCTGGGAAAGGTAGAGGAGAAAGAGGCAGCCAGGGAAAAGCAGGGTGGGGGGTAGAGGGAGAGGCATGCTCTGCAGGGGCTTGTGCAGAGGCTCTGAAGAGTTTACTGGGTTCAGAAGGTTGAGGCTGAAAGGCCAACATGCATGGTAGGGGTACTGAGGGTGGGAAGGGTGGTAGGGGACACGCGTCAGGAGGTGGCAGTCTCTATGCAAACACAGCCTCCTCCCTGACGTCACCCAGAGGTGTGACATCACACCACCCCCAATTCCCTTTACCCATCTCGGCCACAGCTCCTGCTTCACCTAGGGCCACCGTGTGGTCTCAGAAGGCTTCTCAGGGGCCCCAGTGTGTACCCACATATAAGTGCCCACATGCCATAAAATTTAACCAAATTTTAGGACTGTTCCTTTTGTATATGGATTTTTTTTATTTTTTTTAATTTATTTATGATAGTCACACAGAGAAAGAGAGAGAGGCAGAGACACAGGCAGAGAGAGAAGCAGGCTCCATGCACCGGGAGCCCGACGTGGGATTCGATCCCGGGTCTCCAGGATCGCACCCTGGGCCAAAGGCAGGCGCTAAACTGCTGCGCCACCCAGGGATCCCTAGGACTGTTCCTTTTGAAAGTATTTTGCTATGACAAATTGGACTGATGTATGGGCTTCTTGATTTCTAGTTTCCTGGCCTATCTCCCCCAAAGGGAAAGCAGATCAGGGATGCATAAGCCAGACTCAAGGTCACACAGCATCACTCAGTGGGTCACATCACCCATTCCAAGGCATTCCAGAGAATTCTGAAAATTCTTAAGAATTCTAGAAAATCAGGATCCCTGGGTGGCTCAGCGGTTTAGCGCCTGCCTTTGGCCCAGGGTGTGATCCTGGAGACCCTGGATAGAGTCCCACATTGGGCTCACTGCATGGAGCCTGCTTCTTCCTCTGCCTGTGTCTCTGCCTCTCTCTCTCTCTGTGTCTCTCATGAATAAATAAATAAAATATTAAAAAAAAGAATTCTAGAAAATCGAACCTACAATTTGTCCTTAAAATGCGATGAAATTTTTCCAAACACTAAATTTCATAATTGCTGAAATTCTCATAATACATTTGGTAGATGTTTGCTATAATGAGTTTTAATTTTGACTTTGCCCTTTTCTGTTTGAACTTCTGAGTCATGACATTTTTTTTTCAGCTCTTGGTCACTGAAATGCTTGAATCCCCACTGGGTAGCTGCCCCACCTGGGGAGGAATGGCCCTGACAAGCCTTTACTGAGTGATGGGGTCACATGTCTATCTCCCCCAGAGGTAAAAGTGGGGCAGTTCCATCTGGTAAGAACTGTGGCTTTGGGACTCCTGGGTGGCTCAGTGGTTGAGCGTCTTTCAGCTCAGATCACGATCCTGGGGTCAGGAGATCGAGTCCTGAATCAGGTTCCCTGCAAGGAGCCTACTTTTCCTTCTGCCTAGGTCTCTGCCTCTCTTATGAATAAATAAAATCTTAAAAAATACACACACACACACACACTTAAAAAAATAAAAAAGAACTGTGACTTTAACACAGGTGAGATGGGAATCAGTGGTGGGTTCAAGCAGAAAAGTGATGGGGGAAATGGAGGGGAGCGTTGCTACGCTCTGTACCCCCGAGCTTGGCGAGCAGGGGGCCTGGTACACAGCAGGTGCCCACTATACAAGGTCTGGTGAGGTTCTGGGAGAGCGATGAGGCACTGGGTAGCAGGCTCTGGTCCACTGTCCACATCTGCTAGTGGCTCAGAAGGCTGTGAGGAAGGCTGGAGACCAGAGAGGGCCGCTGGGGACTAGGTTTGGGAAATGCCCAAGGCCAAGTGCAGCCCCCATCCCGCAAACCTCTTTGTCTGGAAGGTGGATTCTTCAAAAAAGGCATCCCCTGGCTGGTATCACATGCAGCCACTTCCTCCCACGCAGGACACCTGCCTCACTTGCCCCTAAGTTCCCTCTGGGAGGATTTTCTCAGAGACATAAAGGAAAGGTAAGAATTGACTGGACAGGTGTTCCAAGGTAGGCTCTTTTGGGGTCCCCGGTGGGAGTTGGTTGGCCAGAGCCCAAGTGCCCACGAGATGGCAGCAGAGAGTTCCCACAAGATCTGGAGCCATAGAGAGAGCCGAGGAACCGGCATAAGGTAGTGGTTTCCGCAGCTGGCCCCAAGCTTGAAAGAATCCTTCCAAGGGGGCCTTTGAAAAACCAGATTCCATATCCCTGACCCACTCCCTATTGGAATCTCCGGGATGGGGACCCACCCACAGCTGAGAGCCATTCAAATCTTGAACACGTGGAACCGTGGCCCTACTGGCTGTGGTTGGTGAGGGGTCCAGGTGGGGTGGCTAGGCCTCACCGGGTGGGGCAGCCTTCCTGGAGATGTGGGTGTGAAATAACCCCTGTCTTCTCCCATCCCACCCACGTTCTCCAGTCCCTCAGGACCTGAGCCACCTGCCAGGGCACCCTGAGCCAGCAGAGATGTAGCGCTGGGCCAGGTGGTTTCCAAGTCAGACAGACCTGGGTTCAAGTCCTGGTGCAATCTCTTACTAGCTCTGGGACCCTGCTCAAACCCCAAGACCCAGTTTCCTCCATAGTATGACGGGAGCCATGAGTCCCACCTGCCCCGTGAGATCATAATGAGGATAGGAGAGAATTCATGAGAAGCCCCCGGGCAGTGCCCAGCACATTGCAGGCATTCAATATCCGGGGTTACCATGAACTATCAGGTTCATGGCCCTCACGGCTGGCTGAGGGGCTCTGGAACTGGCTCCTGGGGATAAGCCACCTCAAATGAAGCCTGGTGGGGCACAAGTGTGAGGGGAGGAAAGGACCTCACAAATGTGAACCCCAGAGCAGATCAGGTGTGGTGCTCAACCCTGGCTTTCCTCATCTTCCCCAAGATTCTGGCTCTATTGTGGTCTCCTGAGACTTTGGCCACGTCTCCCCTGCTCCCCACTCTGAGTCCTCCCCCTGCTTGCAGCACTCTGAGGTATGTGCACGCAACACGCACAGGGGCCCCGGGCCAACCTGGAATATTCCAGACCAGAAAATCCCTGGGTGAACTTCCAACACCCCGCCACAGTGACAGAAACAGTGAAGGAAAGGTGGGGGGACAGAGCCTCCTTGCTAGGGGAGGGTGGCGGCCCTCCTGTGGGCACACGCTGAGTCCTGGGGGCTCGGGCAAGCACGGGCACTAGCTTATGCTCCCTTTGATAAAGCCTGAAGCCCACTGCCTCTGAGGACTGGGTGAGGGCTTCCCGCCAGCCTCTGATTACCTTCGCCGTGCAAGAGAGCTTCTGGAAGTCTGCTCCACAGGCTGGCTCAGAGGGAAACATTAAGTCTATCAGTCCTATGTGGACCAGCCATAGGGCGACCCACACAGGAACGGCAGACACCCTGAGAAGGGCAGCTCCAAGTTCCGCTGCCCACCCCCCCTTACCGTGGTCACGTCAGAGTCTGGAGGGGTCATCTCCACCAGGTTGATGTAGTAGGGGGCATCCTTCCAGGTGGGGTGGTTGTCATTGATGTCCAGAAGGGTGATGTTCACCTGCGAGGCGACAAGGGGCAGAGAGGGAGGCACCGGGCTGAGCTGTGCAGGGGCAGGGCCTAGGAGAAGGCACACTCAGGTGCCCATGGGGCATCTCAGCAGGGATCCCATGGGCCCCACCCACTTTGGGGGCTCTGGAGACACCGCCTGGGCTTGCTAGGACAGGAGGGAGCCAGGCCCCTCCAAGAGGATCGAGTTTAGGTGCTGTCCCATCAGGAAGCGGATGGAGGAATGAAATGACCCTTGAAATTCTCCCTGTAACCCAGGCCTTCTCTCACCCATCCCAGGCTTGGTGGAAGGTGACCGACAGGGTGGGGGGCCTGGTGGGATCCCTTGAGATTCCGTCAGTCTCAGCCACGAGCCAAGCAATTTCCCTGCTCACCTGCCACCCAGGTAAATTATTTATGGGGCTCAGAATCCTATTAGCAGGGGCCTCCCGGGATTGAACGGGGTTCTGGGGATTTTTCTGCCAAGCCCCTGTCTGAGCGATACTGATCCCAGCCCCCCTGGCCAGGTGAGGATGGGGGTTGGGTGAGGGCCATGCAGTGAGGTCAGGGAGGCCTCCCGAGGGAGAGCCTGAGGAAGCAGGTAGGATCAGGGAGCAGAGGCAGCTAGGGTGACCCGTCAGCAGGTCTTCTGCTTCTCACTGCATCCACCCCGGTCTCTTCTGCAGCCCAGAGCTCAGTCAGGACCCTCGGATGTCCTTCCACTAGCTTCCACTAGCCTATAGCTGAGGCTCATTGGTGGGACAGCCATGCATGGGGGTTCTGGGCCGATAAGAGTCCTACCTACTTACAGTAGGGAAGCCTAGGGATCCTTTCTCAGCACCAGGCTTAGGGGTGGCCAAGGTTAGGGGCCCCACTTCCTGTTCTGAGCCACTCATTCCGGCAGGGATACCTGCTTCTTCTAGGAGCCCCAAGAGAGGAACGCATGCCTTTTACTTGCCCAGCTGGTCTTCTGGGGACAGGGGAGGGACATTTGTCCTTCCTAAGTCCCCCACGCCCCAGGTGGGAATGCCTTTCTTCCCCATAGCTGCTGTGGCTCCAGGGCCACCCCTGGCTGACAGTGACTTGGTCACTGCCACCCTCGGCCCTCTCCCACCTGCCTCACACTGCCTCAGGACACAGATGAGCCCTGCAGGTGGGCTGGGGAGCAGGGGTCACGGAGGGCGTGGGCACTCACGGTGGCAATGCCAGTTTTCTGGTTGTGGCCCACACCCCCGTCCACCGCTCTGACGATGAGGATGTATTCAGACTTGGTCTCGCGGTCAAGCAGGGAGGTGGTGGTGATTTCGCCTGCAGGACAGAGGGTTGGGGTGGGAGGGGGAGAGAGCAGAGATGTCTGCACCAGCTGGCGGCGTGTGTGCAGGTGTGTGTTCACGTGTGTGTGCGGGTGCTGGGGGTGTGAGGTGGCCATCCTGAAGGGAGGGGGGATGGAACCCAGGCCCTGGGAATTGGAATCCCCAATAATAACTCCATGTTAGGGAAGGGAAGTACTTTTGAATGTGTGACCATCTAGGCCGATGATGGGGTTAGGGGCTGGGGAATAGGGCGAAAGCACCCCCAGCCCCAAAGACCTCTTTTTTTAGACTTCTGACGTTATTGACTCTGTCACTTGAGACTTGTTACTTAAGTCCTCCATGCCTCAGTTTCTCCATCTGGTCAAAAGGGCAAGGTGACAGGCACTGCCCCAGAGGGCTGTCCTGGGATTAATTTAGTCGACATCACTGAAGGTTTAGAACAGCGCCTGGCCCTGTTTATTGAGATAGTCACAGAAACAGGGACAGCACTGAAACATGTGATGTGTCTTACACACGCTCACATGGTGACTCGTTACTGGATGAGACAACCTATAACGCACGGAGAATAGTTATGATTTCCTCAGTGACCCTGTAACACGATTCTATGGCCTTGAGGTTTTTTTTTTTTTTTTTTAGTGTATAAATGGGTTATTCCCTTAAATGCAAACATTTAAAACTGGCCATTGATCAGCCTGGTTCTGGCTTTTCTTTCTATTTCGGTGTAACTGAAACATGGAGGTCACTTTGGTAAAGATGTGCAGTGGTGTGCTGGTGTTTGATAATCAGCTCTTCAGAGCAAGCACCAAAAAAAAAAAAAAAAAGGCATTTCCTGATTTCCATGGCATAAATACTCCCACCAGGGCCACTTGGTTCGTGGAACAAGGAATGGGGGAGATGCTTGAATTTGGCTCTCAGGAGCAGATGTGAGCTGGTCTGTGCCAGCCTCAGTACATGGTGGCAGGCAGGCCGTTTCCCTCTGACGTGGGCCATGGGAAAGAGCTAGGCTTTGAGGACAGCGAGACCCAGATCCGAATTCCAATTATGGCCCTTTCTACATGTTTGGCCTTGGAAAAGTTACTTAATTTCTTTGAGCCTCAATTTTCTCATCTGTAAAATGGAGATTAGTATGCCTTCGAACCAGAGGTCTTGTGAGGATTAAATGATTCACAGAGCTGTAGGTAAAGCTCCCAGCATGCAGAAAATGCTTACTGCCCTCCCACAGACTGTGAGAATTCCCCAAGGCAGGAAAGACTGCATGCCATCCTTTATTTATTTATAATTATTTTTAATTTTATTTATTTATTTAAATTTTTATTTATTTATGATAGAGAGAGAGAGGCAGAGACACAGGCAGAGGGAGAAGCAGGCTCCATGCACTGGGAACCCGACGTGGGATTCGATCCCGGGTCTCCAGGATCGCGCCCTGGGCCAAAGGCAGGCGCCAAACCGCTGCGCCACCCAGGGTTCCCTATTTATTTATTTTTAAATCCCCCTTGCCTGAGCTGTGCCACCTGAGGCAAGTTACTCAACTTCTCTGTGCTTGGTTTATTCTATCACACAACAAGGGAGCTGGACCAGATGGTCTCACGTTTCCCTCCCTGTCAATTTGGCCTGTCCTTTGGCCTGCACAGGGCCGAACGGGGAGCTGAGGGGTGTGGGGGGACAGGTCAGTGAAGGCACTAAGGCCAGAAACAAAAGACTGGCAAAGGTCTGCCCACCGAGCCCTATTCCTTGCTGGGGTGGTATCAATTAATTGGCAGGGCGAGGAAGAAATTAATCTCTAAAAAGTTTTAAACGTGAACTTGTCGGCATGATAGATAGCTCCTCCTGTCTGGGAAATTAGATCCAATTAAGGCCACCTTTGTGGAGCAGGCCTGGCTAATTTTACCGAGGAGCTCAGAGGAAAACACACCTTCAGAGCTGAAGGAGCTGTGTTAAGGCAGCAAGAAAATGTCCCTGCCATTATTAAAGGCTCCAGGGTGGAGATGTGGTCCCCGGCTGGGGAGGCAGCCGGGTGCTGAAAGGTCAGTGCGCCCATCACTAAATGTGGGCAGCAGCATGTGGCTCTAATGTGGCTTATAGAGTCTAACATTTAAAGTTTGGGCTCCGGAGTCAGAAGTTCAAGCTCTCCAAGTCCTTGATCAGGTTACTTAACCTCTTCTATGCGCCAGTTTTATCAGCTGGAAGATAAGGGTGATGCTAGCACCGGCCTCAGAGTGGTGAAGGCGGTGAACTGGGGTGCTGCTGGTCTGAGCACCTGGCTCATGTTAATGAACGGTATTCTTTGGAGTCCCCTGGAAATGCGGGCTCATGGTGGGCAGAGGCTCCTGAGAGCAGGGAGGAAGGCCCTCCATTCTGTCCGAGGTGGAGTGAGAGGCTCAGGATGGCTCTGGACAAGTTTAGTTTTGTACGTGTCAGTACCATGTGCTCCCCTAGCTTCCAGGAAAAGGGGATGAAAGAAAGCCTGAAGGCAGACTTGGATGGGGTACAGGCTTGGGGGGGCAAGGGCATGGATCACAGGAAGACTTAGTGCCCCATGCCCCCAGGTCACCTGTAGCAGGGGCGGCCAGAAATGACTTCCCAGGCTTCCTATTGCCTGGTCCTGGCCAATAAGACATGGACAGAAGTGATGCCTGTCACCTCCAGGCCTGGCCCATACACATCTCCTTAGCACTCCAGGCTCTCTTCCCCTCTGCAGTGACCTTGGAGTCACAACATGGAAGGTGCCTGGGTCCCAGAACTGCCACATGCAAGGCCATCCACTGAACAAGGCATTGAGCCACTGTGTGTGTTAGAATTTCTGTTGTGTTGCATCACTGAGATTTCATGGTTGGCCTGCTTGGCGCCTCCAGTGCCCTTACCTAAGAGAGCAACAGGTATTTAGAAGCGGGGGCCTTGCATGCCCACTAAGTGGACCGGGAACCCCAGGAGGGCAGGCCATGTCTGAGTCCATCCTGTGCCCCAGCACCTGGCAGAGAGCAGGCCCCTACCGACACCCAAAAGAATTCATAAATGAATAACCAGGGGCCTCTTATTCCTTCCCAGCTTCTGACCTGGGGTCTCTTGTTGTTCTTTTCCTCCCCATTCCCCTCCCAGCTTTAAGAGAGAGAGATCTGGAGAGGCGCACATGGAAAAGGGGAAGAAAGGTGAGAGCTCTATGGACTGAGCAGGGATGCGGGCCCCTGGGCAAAAAGACCAGAGAGAATGATGAGGGAGACGTAACTGTGTTAGCACGTACTGTGTGCCAGGGACTGCTCTATCACGTCCTATAATAACTCATGTGATCCACACTACATCCCTGACATGACCATCCTCATTCTGCAGGGGGAAATCAAGGCACATGCTGTGTTAAGAGGAGCCAGGGTTCAAGAAAGAGGTCAGTGACTGAGGGAGGGGGGCGCATAGGCTTGAGGAAGTAATCCCCCATCGGGTGGTATGTCAGCCAGCTATTTGTAGAACGGAACACGTTTTAAACATCACAGGGCTCCTCACCATTGAAACCCATCCTCTAATGGACACGTTCATGTTCCAATTTTTTAAGGGGGTAAGGTCAGTAATCACACTCAAGTTAATGTGTCAGGGATGCAAGCAGGTGCTCAAAGCTGGCATGCTCCAAACGAGGGCTTCCTGGGGAAGGGAGCGAGGACTTGGCTCAGGGGCAGGTCCCGGGCTGGGCACGGGGAGCCACGAGGACCAGGATGAGGGCTCTCACCTGAGCGGGCGTTGATCCGAAACTGGGAGGAGCCCTCCAAGGAGTAGATGATGGACTCCTGACCATACTCCCGGGAGCGGTCCAGGTCCGTGGCGTTCAGGAACAGCACTGTGGCTCCTTCCAGGAGACAAACGGGTGGGGGTGGAGAGGAGTGCTCACCCCAGGCTCTCAGCCCCAGGCCCTGGAGGAGCAGGACCTGGGACCTCCTGCTGACCAGCCTTCAGGGGGCAGGAATCCTGCCACAAGGGCACCCAGGGCTGAGAGCGGGCTCAACCACCAGAGCTCCCCGGACTGCATGGGGACAAGGCTCCATGGGAGGGGGTCCTGGAACCTGGGGTGGGTTATACCTGCAGCTGTTGGCACCTCCCCTGTCTCCCAGAGAGCGTACCACTCCTCTCCCCCTACCTCTCTCTGCCTCTCACCAGAGAAAATACACTCAGACTGACCAGCTTTGACTTTGAGTCAAAAAGAAATGAAGCCCTATATTAAATTATTCCACCTTTATTGTATTCAATTTTGGTTCTTATTTCATCTTATTCACAAGGGGGAATTTATAAGGGTTTTTATTTTCTCTTTAATGTCTAGTTAAGGCCCTCACCTTCATGTCCATCTCTGTAAAACGCTGGGTCAGGGTACCAGCCTTTCCAGTTGCCCTCACCAGCCCCTGAGAGTGGCCTGTTCCAAGGCCATATCTGCTGGGCTGTGGGCTATAGCCCCCTCCTGTCTCTCCCCCCCCCCGCCCCCACCTAACTGCCACACTGAGGAGGCTCAGCATGTGGGCTTCTAGACTCATGGCACCTGGGCTGGATTCCCGGGGGACCTCTGGCAACCAAGCCTCAGCTTCTTCCTCTGTGAAATGGGTCTCCCGATAAAGCTAGCTTGTGGGGTTGTTGGTAAGGCTCCTAGGGGAAGGTATGCAGGGTGCAGGCTCCCCGCAGCTTGCACTGAGACACAAGTTGAGGGATGCCATTGCATGGATAAATCAACAGTCCCAGGGGTATAAGGGCCTGTGAGACAGGCCCATATGAGTCCCAGGCAGGGGGCTGTGAGACAGGCCATTCTGGCCCCTTCCAGGCATTGTGAGGCCTCTGACTCTCAGTCTTACCCTGAGCAGGGGGACAGGTACACGGGCCCTGACACACCCTTTATCTAAGCACAAAGTGGAAGAGGATCACGTGCCATGATGAAGGCCTCTCCTAAGCAGAGGCCATGGGGATGGTTGGAGAATGCAAGGGGTTGCTTCAGCAGTGATACTCTCCAGGGGATGCCTGACTGGGTCAGGGAAGGGTGGGCTGGGCACGGCCTGGCACCCACCCAAGAAAGTCATCAGACACCAGGAAGGCATCTGGAGGCTGTCTTGAGAAGGCCCCATGGTGCCACACAAGGTCACCCTCCAGACAAGTCCTGATATGGGAGTCCCCCCACCATATGGAGGGACTTAGCTGGCCCTGGATGTAAGGGTGAGTGGTCAGCCTGCCCCAACGACAGAGCGGGTCCCCTGGGACCTGAATGTGGAGCTGGTGGTCCTGGGTCTGCAAGCTGGGCCCTGCCACCGGAGACATGGCCCTTCTTGCTCTCACATAGGAACCTAGGCCATCCTTCAGGCCCGCCTCTGGCCACTGTGGCCTCACAGCACGGTAACCCCGTACTCTCCGTACACTCTTGTTTGACCAAGGTTGTTCCGTTATTGATGGGTGGCCACTCTCCCCCCTGCTAGACTGTAGCTGAAGTACCTGGCGGAGCGCCTGCACGTAGTAGGTGCTCTGTAAAAAGCCACTGGCTGGCAGACAACTGGACCTCTTCAAAGGCTCCCCTCACTGGTCACAGTGTGTCTGCTGGCTTCCCGCCTTCCCACCCTCCCCGGCCCGGGCCCCTACCTGCCATGATGTTCTCCACCACGGAGACGAAGTAGGCAGGCTTGCTGAAGGTGGGCGGGTTGTCGTTCTCGTCCTGGAAGGGAAACAGACGGGCTGTAGGAGCAGGGAGGCTGTCAGGGCTGGTCAGCTGTCCAAGGGGAGGCTGGGCATGGCTGGCACTGAGGAGCTTTGGCCTTGCCGGGGTGTCACGATGGGGCCGGGGCGCTCCCCTGGCTGGGCTACAGTTGGAGGAGGGAGGCCAGGCCTTGGTGGGGGGAGACTCGTAAGGGTCAGGAAGATGGAGAACGAAGGGAGCAGGTGCAGCTGTCCTAACTCCCAGCTTCCCTGCTCTCCCGTCTGCCGTCCAGCGCAGCTCCAAGCTTACTCCTGTTCTGTGCTCAGCTCGTCATCCTCCGTTCTGGGGGTGGGGGGGGCGGCGGGGGCCTCGAAACTTCCCTCCCGGCTACGCCATTTGATGGTGGAGGGTTCTAGGACCCTCCCACCCCTGGAAATGAAGGGAGGAAGGAGCACCCCAGCCCAGGAGGTACTGAAGTGCGTGGTGGCGGGCAGGCAGGCAGGGTCTGGGTCAGGTGGCTCTCAGAGCCTGAACTCCAGGCCCCTCTGCACACACCAGAACAGTGGCTCCTCCACCCCTGGCGCAAACCCTGGCCCAGAGCCCAGCACCTCTAGTTCTCGAGCAGCCCCTCGTCCCACCCAGCCTTCACCAGAGACCGGGCTAGAGGGACAGTGGTCAGGGCACAGCCTCGGCCCCTTCCCGCTCCCCCTGGCTCCTCCGTCTCCCTCTTCCATGGTCAGGGGCGATTTCTGTACCCCTTAAGCCTCTGTTCCTCAGTCACTGCTTCCTGTAATCACTCAACACCAATCTCTTCCTGTTCGCCCCTTGGAGGAAGCCCCAGTGGCCCACCTGACCCCCACCTTCCCTCCTTTCCCTGGGAGCCCTGGCAGGGTGGGAGGGGGCACAATGTGTGACCCCGGGGTGGGGGTGGGCGGATCTCTAGGCTACTGCGTTCCGGGCACATGCTCCCGGGGCCGCATTCCCCGCAGAACTGGGAGCTCTTTGAGTGGCACGCTCCTGGAGAAGCCCCTTTTGCTGGAGTCACTTTGGAGCCCAGCGGCAATGCAAGAGGGGGAGGCGTGACAGCTGGCTGTCCGGACTGTGGGTGCCCAGGGAGGCGTGCTGCTCTTCTTCGGGGCTGCACCCCTGCCCCCACCCCAGAGAACCAGCGGTGTGAGGACTTGCAGGACGTCCAGTGTCCCTGGGCGACCCCCGGTGCAGGCGAGGGCCCCATGTACGCATATACTTAAGCCTTCTGCTTGGCTGCGCGAGACGGCGCCGAGAATGTCAGTGACAGAGCATGAGGCAGAAACTTATTAGCGGTGATATTTCCCCGGATCCTGGCACTGCATTCACTATTAGTTCTAATTCAGCGGCTCCCTCTACAAAAGCTTATTGTCCCCTAATGGGAAATCTACAAACCGCGTTTGACTTCTTTATTAAAAACCAACAAGCGGCGGGTGAAAAGGAATCACCTGGCCCCTCCCGCCTGCCCCCTCTTCCATTCGGGAGCCTGGTGGCCCTGTCTGCCTCTCCCCACCCCTAACGGATGCCACAAGTGCTGCCGTGAACTACTCATCTTCGCTGAGTCCCCCCGCCCCCCGCCCCCTCAGTTGAGAGAAAATCCCTTTGGTGGTCGGAGGAGGCAGCTTAGCCAAGTGACAGCTACTTAAAAATCACCCACGTGCAAAATCAACCCAAAGGCGGTGACCTTTTCAAGTGTGGTCCTTAGACACAAGTGACTACACCATCCTGAAGCCCTGCTTAAGAGAGGATGTTCACTCACAGCCAAGCTGGCATCTGTCTTTGTTGCCAGCCTCCCCCCTCTCCGCCGCCACCCCAACCCTGCACTCCATCCCCTCCAGGGCCTCAGAGCACACCTGGAAGGAAATTGTAGGGCCCTTGCTGGTCTGTATGATGGCTTCGAGGAAACTTGAAAATGACCCTTTCTGCTGGGTTCAGGTAGCTCTAGGCTGAGTGGATTCCTGCCCCCACCCCCCACCCCTGCACACAGGGACCTTGCTGTCTGGCTTCAGGGAGGGAGACTAAGGCTGTTGACCACTCTTTTATTCACAATGAATGAAAGGTTAGCTTGGCTCCTTGGCCACCCTCTTCCCACTTTGCTCTGGAGAAGCTGAGGCAAAAGGAGAAAGAGGCCCTTTCTGGGTTCCTTCACTGAGCCACAGGTTGGGAAGCTGGAATTTGCGGTATTCCCTGGGTTTTAAGAGCCCATCAGGGCAGACCTTTGAAGGCCTTGCTACTCAAAGTGTGGTCCCCTGACCTGAAGCAGCAACAGTGCCTGGAGCTTTGTGGGAATGCAGAGCCTCAGCCCTTGCTTAGACTCACTAGATAAGAATTTGCATTTTAAGAGGATCTCCAGGAGAAAAAAAAAAAAAAGAAGAAGAAGATCTCCAGGAAATTCACACAATCCTTGAGGGGTACTGGTCTCAATCGCTCGCAGATAGGGATTTCCAAGGTTTCAGGTGTAGTGGAAAGTGGAAGGAATGTGAACTCAGGAGTCAGACAGGTCAGGGTTCAAATCCTAGCTCACTAGGACTGGAAGCAGATTCAAGTGTCACTTACTAGCCAGCAAGTGAGGAAAGCGCTGGTAATCCTGGACCTGTAATGTTCCCTCATCTGTAGCATGGATTGGGAGAGACTGTGTAATGTGGAAGCACCTGACATGTTATTGGAGCTCAGGAAATTTTAGTTTCCATTTGGCCAGTTCTGCTTGTCCATCCCTGGGCTGGTGTAGAACACCTCAACTTATTTCCCTACACCTCCCCTATTCTTACCCTCTCCCTCATCTGCTTCCCCCATATTTAGAGCACGTTCTTTGTCTGGCTGAGTTCTCTGGAATTCCCATTTGCACCACAGGCAGCCTGGTGCAGGGATGCTGCCGACGGTATGGAAGTTTGTCTTATCAGCTGTGACGGTAGCCAACATTACAGGTGCCAGGTGCCACCTGTGTGATCTCACTTAATCCTCACAACAATATCATGATGCATGATACCATGATTATCCCATTTTGCAGATGAAGAGACTGAGGCTCAGAGGGAGAGAGTTAAGGACCCCAGGTCATAGAGTTAGAGGGTGGCAGAGCCAGGTTTCAAAGCCATACACCTCCCAAACTATGTTCCTTTCTCCATTCTTTGAGGAGGGGGGCAGGTTTCATAGACACCTTCACATCCCTCCGAGATCTGCTGCTGCATCTTGCAGACAAGGGGAACTCACCGTGCCTCAGCGGAGAATACCCGCCGGTTGAAAATGATGGATGGGTCGGTCGGGGTTAGGAGCATGACCGGGACTGGGGGGCTCTTGGGGCTGTTTTTAATCAAGACTGGTAATGGGCCATGTGGAGAAGACATGGTCACGGTTGTCAGGGAATGCATTCTGGTTCTTTGGTGCCCCCCACTTCAGAAATTAAAAGTGGGGAGCTACGGATAAAAGGCAGGCAGTGAGTGTTTAGATTTCTGTGGCTCTCCTCTTTTCCAGCTGCCCCCTCCCCTTGGCCTCCCACCACTCCCTGAAATCTGTGGGGACCCAGACTCTCTGCCCTTCCTTCCCTTTGCTGGTTCTGCACAGCCTCGCCCTCCGATGCTACTCCTAAACCCTGCTCCCTCATGCCCACCTGCAGGGGTCCCCCCACAAGGCATCCCCTTTCAACCTTATCATTGCCAGCGCATCCTATGCAGCAAGCAAGCAATCAGGGTTCCCTGCCCAGACAAGGACTGTCCCACTCAGGAGCTGGCTTTGGAGCCTCTCTGCCTTGGGTTGAGAGTCGAGAGGATGAGGCTTGGTAAAGCCAGGTGTGGGGCATCACCAGAGGCGGTTGGTGAAGCTGCCTGGGACAGGAAGTTCATCCAGCATGCCTGCTCTGGAAGAGACTTTCCTGAGCATATGTCCGATCACAGCCTACCTCCTAACCCGACAATCTGATCTAATCCTCCTGGAGCCGGTAAAGCACTAACTCTTCCATCAACACTCACCCGCTCCTGCAGGCAGCAGCCTCTATGAGGTGGGGCGGGGGGAGGCGGGTACACTTGTGCATATGCAGTGGGGAGGTCTCTGGTGGGGAAAGGCCCACTGATGCCCCATCAGACCACGATCTGCAGCCCTGGGATGGCCAGGGGAGCAGCACAGGGCAAATGAACCAGTGTGGAGATGGATTCAGTGGCTGATAATTACAGGCATGGAAATCACTAATGTGCGCTTGATATTCATGTCAGACAAGCTGTGGTTTGGTTTCAGGCCCCTTTAGATCTTCAGAGGAGCAGACAAAGGAAAGAAAAAAGGAAGAGGGGGATATATACAAATATGGAGGGAGAGAGACAGACAGACAGACAGACAGGAGAGAGAAGATGACCTCCCAATAACTCCCTTCAACTTCACAAAGCATGGCTCTAAATGAGAGGATCTTGTGACATTTCCTCCTGCTTGAGCCCCAGTTCCTGTTCCCCATCAGCAAGTGTCCTGAGGCCCCTTAATGAAGTTGGAGCCGGCTGATGGGGATCTTCTTGCATTCCAGGGCCTGGCCTTCCTGGTTGAGCTGGGCAGTGGGGGATGGGGGGGCAGCTTGCCTGGTGCAGCAGTGGCAGAAGGTTGCTGGGGGCAGCCTTTGGGACCATCTGCTGGGTGACTTCCAGAGCCGCAGGGACAGCCAAGGATATAGGGACAGTCTGACACCACTAGGTTCAGGCAGGGCCCCCAGCACTCTGGGAAGCACTCACCACTCCTTACCCTGAGAGGGCAAGAGCAGCACCCCTGGGTACTTACAAACACCTCGATGGTGACAGGGACGGTGCTGTTCAGAGGGGGGTTGCCAGCATCCTTGGCCATGACTGTCAGGTAAATCAGCCCATTGGGTATCTGCTCATAATCGAGGGGACGGCTCACGCTGATCACTGAAATGACAGGAACAGGTCCCCATGGCCCCCTTTAAGCAGATGTTAGATGCCCATCCAGCCAGGGGTCTTCTTTGGGCAGAGAGGGTGTGGCTGGCACATGCTGGCCAGCTCTGCTTCATCCCCCCACCCCACCTTCCTCTGAACTCCGGGGGCCTCGGTGCCTTGGTGTAGGTTTACCAACTGCCTGATATGCAGGAGGCAAAGTGCTGAGCACCGCAGGTGTTCACTATTTTGGTGGTGACGTAAGTACCGCTTTACAGACGAGGAGGCCAAGCTCAGAGAGGTTCAATAACATGCCCCAAGACACACAGCTAGCACCTCGATAGAGGTGGGACTCGAGCCTAGATTTGTTGGAATCCAGGCTCTTTCCTAGTTTGTGCTATTACCTGCTTATCTATCTCACCCACTTCTGTGACACTCTCCATCAGTCTGGAAGCTGCTCGGAGGACAGGGTCATGCCTCGGACTCTAGTTGGTCTCTTACTAACTCTCTCCAGATGAGCAGAGTTCATCCACTTATCAACCAGTCTCAGGGCTGCCAGAGGTGGTGCTGCCGGTGGGGCACAGGTGGCGGCTCCCTCTCTAGTCTCCTCTGGTCCTGCCACGGCCTTACTCCTCTCTCTCCGTCCCTCCCTGGCCCCCGCCCTCTACCCTGTGGGCTCTCCATGCCCGTCCCATCTAGCAGCCTGCTCTGGGCACTGCTTCGGCCTCTTGGGAGGACACCGAGTGTCACAGACTTGACTCCCAGCACAACTCTGCCTGAAGGTGGCAAGGACACCACTAAAGCCAGAGGCAGACAGAGGTGGAGGGGCAGGATTTGGGGGTTGTGGAGAGATGCCCCTTTCTGATGTCCTCATCACTGCATATGCCTGAACTCCCTCTCCCATGGGTACTCTTCTGTTTTGGGAGGAAGGCACATTAGCTTGCATGTGGGGGTCATCGGGGCTCTGACAGGGCATCGTGACAGTACAAAATCCCCCTTTCTATGTGGGAAATGGCAGCAAAAGCATTGCTTAGTAATGTGAAACCGAAGGGAGGGTCTAGTCCAGGAGAGGCTGGGGTGTGCAAGTGGGCGAAGACACTTGCAGGTCATTAAAGTAGGGGCATAGATTTTAAAGAGAACATCAGGCTGTAGCATCTGGAGCCAGGATTATAATTTCTGTGACCGCGTTTCTCTGACCTGATTGTGGGGTGCAGGAGGAGTGAGTGCTGGACTCAGGGTCCCCGCAAAGCACATCCGTTCTGCCTCAAGGGCACCTAAGCCATCTTCAGGCATTCAGGGACCCTCCTAGAGGAGGGGGTGTCCAAATGAGCCCTTAATGCTAGCCAGAGGTTATTGGCTTAAAGGCCAAAGGAGGGCAGAGCAAAGGGACAGGGAGGAAGGGTTTCCTGGTTGAAGGAACAGACTCTGCAAAGACATGCAAGTGATCACTAAGGGGAGAGGGTCAAGGGGTTCAAAGAGGGTTCTGGTGTGGAAACATAGGTGCTGAAAGAGGATGCTCGAGAGGCAACAAGAACCAGATTACACGAGTCTTGTTGGACACCTCTGCTGCGTGGCCTTGGGCAAGTTACTCCCTGACTCTGGGCCTTTGCGGCCTTTCACCTGAAGAACAAGTTGGGTCTCAAGATCTTGGAGCTGAGGGCTGCTGCTCTTCCCCGCCTAGTTGCAGTGATCAGGAGTCCCAGGGGAGCAGGCAGGGCAAGGTCCAGAGTACAGGGCTTTTGAAGCACACCCAGAGGCTCAGGACGCTTGGCTGACACACCTCTACCTTATGGACCTGCCGGGGCAGCCTGGGTAAAAAAGAGGGGCCCTGCAGACTGTGGGAATATCAGATGCTGGGCTGACCGTGGTCTAAGACCAAGAGAAAGATGGAGCGGATCCTACAGGGGGGTGATCCCAGGTTTGTGTCACTTGCTCCAGCTGATGGGCTATGGGGCAGCTTCCTGGGTTGTCCAGGTGTCTGGGAGACAGACGGCCACCCCCCTCTGGAGAGAGGCGTGAGTGTGCAGACCCTTCTCTGGCCCCCGGGCTCTCTTCCCTGGGCTGGGGCTCAGTCCCGCCGCATGCCTACCTCCATAGCCCTCATACACGCTGATGTCAAAGTAGCTGCCGAAGGCGGAAGCATTGACGATGCTGTAGGTGATCTGGTTGTTGGGAGGGGAATCTTCATCCGTGGCCTGGAAGGAAGAGTACAGATGGGGCCCGTGAGCCCTCAGAGGCCGGGACGGGGGGACTGGCCCCTTCAGGATCCCCTGCTTTGGGTGATCCAAGCTCTATTTGTCCCTCAGCCAGAGGCTACTCTCTCATGTTGGGGTATGGAGGTGGCATGGGAATCTAGAAGGTCAGCTGGAGACCTAGGGCAAATGGGGAAGGCTGGGGCTTACTCTGAGGATGGACGTCACCACCATACCTGGCACAACCATCTCCCAGAACCTTTGGTCTCAGCTTGAACACCCGACCCACAGAGGCCTTCCCTGACCCCTAGGACAAGGTGGGCCCTGTGCTATGCGCCCCATTAGTCCCTCCACACCCAACTGTGGCTCCCCGTTCCATTTCTGCCTGCCTCACTCAGATTGTCCACTCCAGGCCAGTGAGACCCTTACATTTCATGCCTATAGTCCAGCACAACATGCGGCACACAGTAGGTGTCAAATAAATGCACACCGCATGAATGCAAGGTATGGGGGGTGAACACACTGGAATGAGTTCAGAGATCTTTCTTCCCCTTGACTGTCTTCTAGGGTGACTGAATTCATTAGCCTCTTTTCAGACATCTCTGTTCCTAGGGAGCCTCCAAAGGCAGCCCATCACTCTGGGGGTACTGGGAGCTGAGCAGGGTGGGACGGCACAGTGTGTGGGTTCTCCTTTCTTTGCAGGCCCGCGTGCCCACCCCTGGTCTCTTGCCTCCATCCCCGTCTGCTTCCGAAACCAGTCCTAAATGGAGGCCCAGGGTCCTGTCACTCGGCATGGGGGGTGGGGGCATGGGGGGTGGGGGAGTGAGGACATCACGAAGTCTCTGCTCAGAGTTGCTATGTATGGGGGGAGCTCACTGCAGGTGGACACTGGGATTGTGGGGCCCCGAGTTCATTGAGCCTCTGGAGGGGGGAACTCTCACTCCTCCTGTTTCCTGCTCTGTGAAATGGGTGGTGTCCCCACAGACTCTGGTTCCTTCCAGCTTCCGCAGTTCCAGATTCCAAGCTGCCACCAAGGGGTCTGGGTAGGGTGTTCTTATGTGGTCCTTATCCTGCTCACCACTTGCCAAGGGAGATGGGGAGGACATCACTTTGCTGAATGGGTGACCTAGAATTTTAGCTGACCCAGACACTTGCCCCACTTGGTTACCAGGGACATGAGGGAATGCTCAGAGGCCTGACCAGGATCTAGGATGAATTCTTTGTGGACGGCAGGTTGGCCTCACTTGTGGCAGCTTCCACAGGGCAGGTGGTCGGGATGAGGGCACAGAGGGAAGGATGGGAGGAGGGCTGGACAGCAGGATGCCCTGGTCTCTTACCCGGAGCCGCACCAGCTGTGTGACAGAAGGCTCATTCTCTCTCAGGGCCCCCACATAGGCATCCTTCTGGAAGGTGGGCACATTGTCGTTGACATCCAACACATTGATCCTGACCCGGCCTGTGGTCTCCTCACCACCCCCATCCCGGGCGATGACTGTCAAGGTGAAGCGCTGGATGAGCTCATAGTCCAGTTTGGCAATCAGCATGATGAGTCCGGTGTCCTTGTCCAGAGAGAACCTATGTCACGTGCCACGGAGAGAGAAAGGGACCCAGGGGTAAAGCAGTTTAGAGATAAGGTCTCTATTTACCAGCCCGTCCTTGCCCAAGGTGATAAACAGAAATGAGGTCAGAAATCTGCCCTCTCTTTCACTTGCGACACCATCCCTCTAACCCGGGAGAGCCTCCCTTGAGTTGTAAGTTGGCTCCTGTATCCCCGGGTCTGGTCCACAGCTGCCAGCCACCGAGCCTGCCAGCAGGTCCTGGCTCCGAGACCAAGAGTGAAGATGGGAAGAGATGAGGAAACCCGAGCTGATCAGGACAAGGCTGTGTGAACATGGGTGCCCTGAGGGAGAGAGTGCCCTGTGCGTGCCTCCTGCTAGTGGTTCCTTCCTCCCATGCTGGGGCTCCACCCGGGGTGGCAGAGAATGGCCGGACGCGACTAACGATCTCTGTCTCCTCTTGATGCATCAGGCACTTCATTTTTAGAAGCAGACCTGCTCTCTGACTTCAACTTGGCTTTTGATCATGTCAAAAATGACAGGGCGTCCCCTTCAGCTTAACTGAAGACAGGGGAAGGAGATGGCCCAGATCCACGGTGAGTGGCAGGGCAAGGCTGGCATAGGTCAGGCGGTGAGACAAGCTGCCACCACCTGACCTCCACGCCAGCTGTGTGACTTTGGGCAAATGACTCAGCCTCTCTGAGTTTCCTCCTCTGCAAAGTGCAGATGATAGCAGTGCCTGGAGAGGAGTGCCTCCAGCACTTGTGGGGATGGAATCAGGTAATGCGTGTAAAGCCCTCGGCACAGAGCCTGCCACACAGCGAGGGCTCCCAGATGCCAGCTGCTGCTACGGCCATAGCTGGGTGCGGTCACCAGCGTCTCTGAGCTGCTTCACTCCCAAAGCTAAAGGCTGCCTTTTGGGCGCCAGAGAAATTACGCCTCAGAGAGTTTAGAGGACTTAACCGAGACTGTGCCACAGCCAGGGCCACACTGGCAGCGGTGCCCGTGGGTTCTGACTCCCTGCTGGCTCAGTGCTTCCGCCACGGGGGCCTGGCGCCCTCCCTGGGTACTGAGAAGTTTCCTGAACCTCGTGAATAGCGGAGTGCCACTGGGCACTGGGCGGCCCAGCGTAGGGTCTTACCGGTCAGGGTCATCGCTGAAGAAGTAGTTCACTTCCCCAAAGGTGCCCACGTCATTGTCTGTTGCCTGCAAAAGTGAGAACAGGACGTCATCGCTGCCCGACCTAGCGAAGCTCTTGATCTCACTGGAACGTGTCCACGGCCAACCCCCTGGTCCTCCCACACAGCTCCTCTGGTTGAATTTTCGAGAGGTACATTGTTCAGTACAGGTGTCCCCAGGCACCAAGAGCTGTTGAGGTTAACAGTGGACAGTGCAGTTCTGGAGGATCGGTCTTCTGTCTAAACCTCTAACTTGGGGAAACCACCTCTTCTGGACTCGTGTCAGGCCAGGCAGGCTTCTGCTCTGCAGATGCTCAGAGGGCTTGGGGGTGAGGCCTTGGATCTGCAGTGTGGGGTCACAACCTATAGGTTTGCAAAATATTGCAGACAAAGGTGGAAGTGGGTTCAACCATCTGGTGGACTCTCCCAGTCCCCAAAGCCTCCATATCTGATGGGCTTCCTGGTGGGAAAGTCCCCTCAGGGGGATTCTGGGGCCCCTGCCTTCTTGAACCCTGGGAATAACCCATTGCATGCAAAAGGCGGACTGTCATCTGGCTGGCAAGGCCCTATACTGCCACCTCGACCCATCTTCTTTGGCACCTGTCTCTGCTCCAGCAAGCAGTCTCAGTGGGGGCTCTCTGCTCTCCTCTCTGCCCGTCAGAATCCTTCTCTGGGATTCCTCTTACTGCTGCTGGGGTTGAAAGCTTCCCTTTGGGACAGTGAAGGCCAAACACACTGGGAGCTGCTGGCTGTGTGAGGACGATGAAGGTGCCCCCAGCGGAGAGCTAGGAGGGGAGAGGCGGGAGCCTGGTAGTTCTGGAGTCCTTCCTCTGACATCCCTTCCACCCTCAGTTTGATTTGTGAGTCCAAAAAGAAAGATCTCTTTTACCCGGTCTGGTCCTGCCACTTGCAGTCGGAAGAGACAGGAGGGAGAGAGGCCTGCCTTAGGCTGATGACAGTGGCAATGATGGTGACCACTGCCGGCCTGTCCAGTGGTCCCGCCTTTTACATTTTCACAGACCATGCACATTTATCATGACCTCATTTCATCCTCACAACTGTCCCATGTGATGAGGGGGACAGATATTTCCACCCATTTTACAGATCACAACACTGAGGCCCCAACCCCAGCGAGGCCCATTCTAGATCATGAGCCAGGTTACAAGCAAAATGAGGCAGAAACAGGGATCCCCACTCCCAGGCTGTGGTTCCTTTCTTTAGGCTACCCCCTCTCACCCCTCCATGGGGTCCCTCTCCCTTCTCCAGAATGAGGGCACTTTCAGCAGGGGATTGGCTTTTGTGGGTGGGACTCCCGGCTGCGGCATCATTCCTGGCTTGGTTACGGTCCACGGTATAGGTTAAATGACACCATCCACTTATCTGTTCATTCCTTATTAAGCGTGCGCTGTACGCCGGGCGCTGGGACTCTGCTCCCTTTCTCAGCCGGGCAACCTGCTGCCTGCTGCCAGATGCCAGGAGCAAAGGCCTTGGGCTGACCTTGGGGACATCTGGTTTGCATTCAGGGCTTCTCTGTAAGATGGTGATTGGCTAGAGTTTTGGCTAATAAAAATATATTTCAATTCTTTTATTTTTTAGCTTTAGTGAGGAGTAACTGACAAAATGTAACCTATCTAAGGGTACGGTGTGATGATCTGATACACATGTGCCTTATAAAAGGATGTCCCCCCGCTGAGTTCATTAACACATCCATCACCTCCCTTATTTACCACCCTTTTTCCCCCTTTTTTGGCGAGAACACTTAAGTTCTACTCTCTTAGCAAATTTCAATGATAAAATAGTGTTATCAACCATAGTCATCATGTTATACGTTGGATCCTCAGACCTCATTCATCTTACAGCTCAAAGTTTATACCTTTTTACCAACCTCTATTTCCCCCACCCTCGGTATCTTTATACCAAGTATTTTTTGAAGTTCTCTTTAAAGTTCCTAGATTCTGTGAAATCTACCAAGTTCTACATTCTTTATGATCAACCTGAATTTTCGAGAAAAATTTGTGTTCAGTATACTTAGTTGAGGAAGGCAGAGAAGTGAGTAATATATTTCTACACCAAATGATCCAAGTGAAAAAAATGTCTAAACTCAAAGGGTTCAGGGGGCGCCCGGGTGGCTCACTGGCTGAGCATCTGCCTTCGGCTCAGGGAGTGGTCCTGGGGTCCTGGGACTGAGTCTTATTATCAGGTTCCTTGTGAGGAGCCTGCTTCTCCCTCTGTCTAGGTCTCTACCTCTCTGTCTCTCATGAAAAAAAAAAAAATAGAATCTTTAAAAAACAAACAAAACCAAAGGGTTCAGATCTCGGTTATCCAGAAAACTTGATTATACAGAAAGAAGCCATTTCTGGGGCTGTGGCCCTGCTTTTATAGGCCTCTTATGCCAGATTCCCCCTCAACATCCCCACTGTCTGTGTTCCAGCAGACTGTGCAGGCTTCCACTTGGTCAGGCTCCGAGTACACCACGGGTTCTTAGGGATGCGTGTTGAAGAAGTGATGAGGAAGATGCTGAGCCATGGGACCCGCCCTCCTCCGCAGGACTGGTTCCCGGACAGGCACTCCCTGGTACCCTGAGCCACTCCTCAGGACAACTGCCATTTATTTACTGGGCACCTCATACTTGTCACACATTTTATCTTCATAACTACCCTATGAGGTAGGTCCTACCAGCAGTACCACCTCCAGTTTACAGACAAGGAAACTGAGGCACACAGAAGGTATAGAGCTCACCCAAGCCTTCACAGGGATTTGAAGCCAGTGCTGTCTCACCATGCCCTTGGCCTCTGTGTGTTATCCCTTCTGAACCGAGAGGAGAGCTTGCTCTCGGAAGAACCTACTCCTGGCGATTCTGGGGGAAGGAGACAAAGCTCCTCAGAATAAGCCTTTCTCTTCTCTTGCAGGGACCAGAGAAGCAGCACGGAGGAGCCCGAGTCCCCCTTTGCCCCACTAATCGTCATCACCACGTGTGGTAGTATTCAACTATCGTAAGTGCAGCTTGGTCTGGGGAAGAACTGACCGGATGCCATCGGGCCCCTTGGTGAGGGGGCAGTGTGGCCTAGAGATCCCAGTGCCAGGCTGGTGTCAATAGCTCAGGTCACTGTATGACAATCATCACCCCCCTCAGGCCTCAGTATCCTGGGATGTCAAAGGAAAGGGTCTGGGGGAGCAACGGAGACAGAGTGGCATCAGCTGGGCTCACCTCCCAGCACACAGCGTCCAGCACAGAGCAGGTGCTGCATGAATGCCCGGAACATGAATTAATGAATTCTAGTAAGAAGGGGGTGGGGGCAGACAACAAGGGAGGGGGTGTCAAAGCCAGGGAAGACAGGATTCAGAGGGAAGGGAGTAAAAGAGGCCGAAAGAAGGGGATAGGGACCCAAGAGAGCAGCAGCTAGGTGGTACAGAGGGGATCGGGAGGAGAGGAAGAGAGGGCTGGGCTTTGGAGGAAGCAAGGGGCCTGGTCAAACCACGAGGGGTCCTGGCCTTGGGGACAAGAGTCCTTCCTATCTGGATGCCCCATGGAATTGCACTAGGACTGTCAGGGCATGAAGGACCCCAGAGGTCCCCCTGTCCAAGCCCTTTCACGCGGGGGCCTGGAGCAGCTGAGGCCCAGAGAAATTAGGTGACAAGATGGGCTGGTCTTTCCTCCCCGGGCAGACACTGGCCTCTAAACCCTGGCCCCAGTCCCCACCGCCCTCCCCCAGTGGGCTTGGCACAGCCATGGCTTCCACAGTGACCCTTTTCCCCGGGGCCTCTCGCTGCCTGCCCAAGCCACTGATGCTGACCGAGAAAGATTTGTGAGTCCTTTAGTGCCACCGTCTAATGACCGTATGAAATATGTATGTCCAGCAAAGAGGAGAGGGAGAACTTTCATCTTTCAAATGCGTGAAGCAGAATAAGAAGAAGATGAAAAGCTGCTTTTGTGCCCCTGATAGGGTGGGGGCAGCTGGCACCGACACAGAGGGCCTGCAGGGGGCCTGTGGGTTAGGGGGCTCTGTGCCTGGGAGGAAGCAGTAAATCCCATCACTTGGCAGCCCTGAATCCTCCTGGGCTCCCTGGTGCCCTCAGGGGTTAGGCCCTTCCTCCTCCAGGACACACTTGAGGCCCTGCCCTCTGGCCTCTGCTGGCGGCTCCAGCCTCATCTCTGACCCAGGCCAGACCACGTGGGGCTCTGGGCCAGACTGGCCGCCCATCTGCTCCCTCTGCCTGGATCAGTTCCTTCCTTTCCTTTCTGGCTCACCCCCTTCTGTCCTCCTTGGCTCCCCAAGGCTGGGTTAGATCAGCTCTTTGGGAATCATTCCCAGCTCTGAAGGTGCTGTGGAGAGGAGGCTGTCAACTTCCACATTTCCTTCCACTGGGCTGTGGCTCCCTGGGGACACGGTGGGGTCATGGCACCTGCACAGGAGTGCTTGCGATCTCTGTCCTCTACAGGGACATCTGCATCCACGCCTCCACAACATGCATCCACATACACGTGTTTAATTCTGGCCACAGCCCCATGAGCTGGGTTATAACCCCCTGCTCCCTGCCTCTGCCCAACAAGGAAGCAGACAGGATCCTCACCAGGAAACTTGCCTGAGTTTGGAGCACTCACCTGGAGCCCCGGTTTGGCTTTTTTTTTTTTTTTTTTTTTTAATTCTAGGAATGAGTATATCTATCTCCCTGCAGGGTGGTGTCCAGGGTCTCACAAGGCAGTCAGACAGCGACAGGGATGGGGGACGAGGATGGCCGAGCTGGCCGGCTCTCATACCACACCCAGGAATTCTAAGGAATGCCAAGCCAGGGTTCCAGGTGAGCACCTCAGGTATGCCTCAGGCCTCCCCTCTGGTAGCTCTGCATACCCACTGCCATCCCCCAGGGCTAGAATCTTACCCATAGGTACACACTGGTACACCTTACTGCTTACCAAAACTGTCATAAGGGGCCCAGGGACAAGAAGTCAAAACCAATGGCTAATATGATCTTCCTCTGCTCAAGAACCTTTGGTGGGTCTCTGTTATTGCTGAATTAAATCCAGAACAGCTCCCTGGTGTTGAGGCCTGGCTGGCTTTGGCAGTCTTGCTTCTACCTCTCCATGATGCACCCAGGCTGTCCTCCTGGTGCCTGGTTACACCATCCCTTCATTCCGTAACTGCCATCCAAACTCTAGCCCAGCCCTCAGGACCCATCCCCAAAGCCCTCTCACTTAAGGGGCTCCCTGACTACTCCCTCATCTGGACCTGAGAGCCCCTGGCTGTACCTCTTTTGGAATATGTGGTACAATCTGCCATTTTTAAAAACTGCCCGAGTATGCTCCGTGTCCACCCCTTGAAAGAGAAGTCTGTATCTTACTCATTTTTGTGTCCTCTGTTGTGTCCAACACAGGGGTCAAGATCTTTGCCAAATTTAGTAAAATCTGGGATTTCTGCTGCTGGCCACCGAGGGCTGGCATGACCTTCTTTCTGGGGGCGGAGGAGGGTGATACCCTCCATCAGTAGATACCACAGTGGGCAGTGAGCAGCCAGAGGGGGCTGTTCAGGTTACTCAGGGGGGTGCAGCTGACATTTCTAGAGCCTCTCCAACGAGTCTCTCAAGCTCTGATGTCCCACCTGAGCTCTGCAAACTGAGGAGAAGGACTCACCCAATAGCCCACGCAGTCAGCCTGCTGGGGCATGCCCAGAGCGGGTGGGCAGAGTGGATCTAGAGGGGCAGACACCTGGCATGCCACGGAGAGAACCTTCGTGAAGGCAATGACCAGACTCCCAGTCACGTATTCAGTAAATGTGTTCTGGGCTCTGCCACTATGCCAGCTACCGTCCCAGGCACCGGCATTTCGGCTACAGGAGCGCCAAGGCCCTTGCTCGAATGTGCCTTACATTTGGGAAGGGGAGAAGACGAGACTGCAGAGGAGAAATACCAAAGAATACAATTTCAGACAATGGTAACAACTGTGCAGAGAATTAGAGCAGAAAGCGGGCTAGCAGGTGACGGGGCTGCTATTTTAGACCCATGAGTCCCGGGCAAGGCCTCTTTGCCCAGGTGTGCTTGGGTCTCCGGGCCCATCTCCTGCGGGCCACGGAGAAGCCCGGGGGAGCTCCCTCGGAGAAGGGCCCTACCACAGGCACGGAGCTCGGAGGCGGCCAGCCCAGGAAGGGGGGCCCGCACACAGGTCAGCAGCTGTCCCTGCCGCTGGCACGTGGGGACAGGGTGCGGCTGCGACTGGCTGCTGTCCAGCGCCTGATTTATAAGGCATCTCCTCTGATTCCCCCCAACACCGGCATTACCCGCAAAACTAATTCCCTCATTTGGGCCTTTATAATTGCATCGTGAGGGCTTATTTCCATGATGGACAATGCCGGCAGAAGTGTAATCTTCTTCTGCTGACAAAAAGGAAAAAAATACATACACATGGTGGGGGAAATTCCAAAGGTTAAGACAAGGTGAGCCTGCAGTGGGGGGACAGCCAAATTCCTAGACTGGCCAGACCTGAGTCAGAGGTGCCCATCCTTCCCTTGGCTATGGGGCAGGGGGAGGGTAAGACAGTGCCCCTTGCCATCTCCCTATGAGCACATACCCATGCCCAGTGTTATTTCATTCCTTCTCTCCAACAGCCCTACTCTGGTGGTGGCGAGACCAGAATCAATGTTATCCCTATTTTACAGATGGAACTGAGGCTCAGAGAGGTCAACTTGCTCAATGTCAAATGGCCACAGTACAAGGTGTGAACTGAACTGCACTCTTGTGAGCTATTAACCACCCCCCTCCCCTGCTGCTTCTTTGGTGGGGCGGGGGGAGAGGCATCTTCCTGCAGTCTGAGAGCTCAGCCATGAGATCCAGGGTGCTCCTACCAGGTCACTGTCCTCACCCTCCAGAAGCCAGATGAGGCCCCACAGGTAGTCTCCTTCTTACTATAATGGCTCTGCCTCAGCCTCTGCCTGGAAGGGGTAGGCTCCAGCACCTCTCATGCCCATCAGCAGAGGAAGCAGGAGACGGTCTCTGGCTGTGGTTTCCCAGGAGGCAGGTGTACCCACTGGGACCCTGGGCCCTCAAATAAGGACCCCCCCCACCTCTACCGAAGCTTGATCTTAGTGTGGGCACAAGGTTTAGGACCTAGACTGGGAGAGGCGGTCACCTGATAAAGGCCAGGGCAGCTTGACTGGCTGGGGCCACCCTTCCCAACCCACCCAGAGCCCTTCACCGAGCACCCTCTGGATACAGCTCTTCCTTTAACTTGTATGCGTTACAAGGGCTCTCTGCCCAGCCCCGCTCATCATGGCATCCCATGCCCACTCCCAGGACCCACCACTGCACGAGAGTGGTCAGGTCCTCCACAATCCTGGGTCCCTCCCAAGGGGGCCCTCCTCACTCAGCCTATTTTCATTCACAGTGAGCAGTAGCCATCTCCCACCCTCTTCCATCCATTTGCTCTGGACCAAGGGCCTTTCTTACCGACACACTGTCCCCGTGTATCTCTGCACCCACTGCTGTCCCTCTTCATAGCCTAGCAGAGGCCCATCACGGACACTAGGCCTTATTCCCCAAGCTGACTCCTGCCTGCTTTGGTCTTCTCCTGGGTCTCCCTCTGACCCTCCCACTGGGTGCTGCTGTACTCTGACAGCACTGATCCCTCCCTGGGGACAGACACCCTCCCCTCTCACGGTTTCAAACAGCCTCTACCCTTCTCTATAGCCCCAAAGTCCTGTCCTTGAATCTTCTCTCTTCCTGTATCCTCACAATTCCCTACCCTTCCCTCCCTCCCTCTCTCTCTCTCTCTCTCTCTCTCTCTCTCTCTCTCTCTCTCTCTCTCTCTCAGGCCCAGGCAGCCCACAATACATCCCTGTCCTCCTGCAGCCCATGGAAATCTTCTTCCTCTCTGTCTGGCTCAGGTGGGCCCCCCCACCCCACTACGCAATCTCACACACACACGCACACGCTCACACCCACCCTCAGTCTCGGGCAAGGCTCACCCCACCCCGTTTCAGCCCCGGTGGCCCCTCCGCACCCCTTCCCGGCCACCTGTGTGCCCTTCCCTGCAGGCCGGCAGCTGGTGGGCACTCAATCACTCCCCACCAGGGCCCCCCCACCCCCGTCACGCATGCTCGCCGAGACACCCCGCACGGGGCTTCTGCTCTGAAGCAAGGCAGGCCCAGCTGCCTCCCCAGCAGCCCTGGGTCCCGGCAATGGTGGCAGGCGGCAGGTGCCAGCGAGCAGTTCTGCTCCCGTGCACAAATCTGCAGAGAAGGGCACACGGTACAATTTGTTCAGGAAACAATAGCAATGTTTGACATGTCATAAGGATTGATGGAGCAGAAATTTACATGGGAGAATGCATTTTTAAACAGCTCCACGGAGCCCCGGTGCTTTGCTGGTAATGCTTTCCACATTCATCATTCGCTGAGCCTCTCTGAATAACTCCTTAAACTACGGGAGATTAACTGCACTCTTGCAAGCTCTGGGAGGCTGGTGTGGCCGGCGTGAGGCACGAGGGCCTCCACGGAAGGACCCCAGGAGCCCAGAGGCCGGGTGACCTCCACTGGCCTGATAGGCCCATAAGGCCTGGTCCTCTCCCAAGCTCCTGCATTCTCCCCCATGGCGCTCTTTGAGATTTCTTTTTCTTTCTAGGATGCGAGACAGAAGTCAATGGTGGGGAAATATTTAGTCCACCCCACACTTCTGGGGACATGCTTGGTGTATCACTTTTGCTTGTCATCTAAGAAGGAAGCTGGGGCTGACGGGTGAGCGTGTGACAGGTGGTAGGTGGGCAGAAAGGTCTGGCTGGAAGCTGCTGGTCTGAGCACCTTCATGCGGGTCCTGGCCAGGGGAAAGGTCACACTCCCCAGAGGAGAGAAAATGCTAGTAACTGTAAGGAAAATGCTGTGTAGGGGATTAGAAGGGAGTGCTCCAGGTGGGCAGTGGTACTAGGGAGTGAATGATGGGGTGTGGGAGAGATCACGGGAACACTGGATCCGAGGAAGAAAAACATATTCAGGAAAGCTCCTGGGTCCTGCTCTCAGCTCTCTGGGCATATAGGAGGCCTTAAGACAAGAGGATGCTGCTGGGGAGTCTGGGTCTGGGGACAGAGGCTCAGAGCTCGTGGGACAGTGGAGTCACTGGGGTGGGGGGTAGTTACAAAAGGGTAGGGACCCAACTGGTGGTAGGGAAAGGGACGAGGGCCTTTCCTCCCTCATGTCCCAACATGGGATCAGGGATGGACAGCCACCACTCCATTACCCATGCCCATGGCAGACTAATTAATCATGGTATTAAGAGCTGCGAGGTCCTTAGGATCTCTCAACACTGACTTCCCTGCAGCCACTGAGGACCAGTTGTTGTATAAGTTGTGTTAAAGCCTCTCTGCTCACCCTGTTGGACCCTCTGCTCCTCCAGGGTCAGAATGCGCTTCTCCTTGGAAGGCACAGTACAAGACCAGGCACCAAGGGCCTCACAGAGGACCTGCACTAAGTGTGGAGTCATGAAAATGCCGACAAAATGGCAAAGTGAGATCTGGGTTCTGGTCCAGCTTCTGCTCCGACCCTCCAGCTGCAGGACCCTGAATGAGACACTGGATTTCAGGGCCTGTGTGCTATATGGCCTCCTCACCCATCTGCCTGCCTTGCTCTGGCGCCAGTAGCCCACTCTCCATTGGAGCCAGACTGACGATATAAGATGCCACTGGCCAGTGTGTCAGACTCCCAGAGCATTTGAGACAAAATCCAAATTGGCCAGCCTCTGACATCCTCTCTGAACCATCTCTGGATCACTCTGCTCCTGCCACCCAGCCTCCGGGCTCCAAATAGGACAGGCTTGCTCCTGCCTCACAACCCTTAAACCCCACTTCCCTGGGCCAACAGTGCTCCTTCTCACCTCCATGGGTTCAGCTAACAGGACCCATTTACCTCTGTAAAAGTTCACTCAGCTGCCCACTTGCTGCTGCGTGGGCTAGGAGCCGAGTGGTCACAGTAGTCAGTAGTGGTGACAGGCAATGGGCTTAGACTGGGGTGGTCAGCGCTGTGCTGGGAACTGGCTGGACTCAGTTGGGGTGGACAGCCCTGCCTGGTGGCTGGGTGCGATGCAGAGAAGGGCATGGTTTGGGGAGGAACATCTGGGTGCATGTTCACTGGCTACCTCCTCCCACAGACTGTGAGCTTTATGAGGCCAGGACCGGTCTTGCTCCACATGCATGCTCTGCATCCAGCCAGTGCCAGGCACAGAGGCCGCCCTCCACAGACTGCAGCAGAGTAAAGAGATTATATGTGATGACTTACGAGGTCCTTTCTACCAGTGACAAGCCAAGAGTCCCCGCTCCTGAGTAGATGGACTTCTGAAGAAGCATGGGCACCAGAAGGATACGATGGGGTGGGGGGGTGGGGGATGGAAGAGAAAGAGAGGGAGAAGGGAGAAGAGGAGAGGAGGAAGGGAAAGAAGAAAGGAGGAGGAACAACCATAGGAACATGTACTCTAAGCCTCTGCTCTCCCATCTCTCATCTGTCAAATGGGCCTTGCCGAGTCATCATGAGGATTAAAGAAAGGGTTGCATGTAAAGTCCTTCCTTCCTTCCTTCCTTCCTTCCTTCCTTCCTTCCTTCCTTCCTTCCTTCCTTCCTTCCTTCCTTTAATTAAAGATTTGATTTGAGAGAGAGAGAGAGAGCATGAGCGGGGAGAGGGGCAGAGAGAGGAGAAGCAGAGTCCCCGCTGAGCAGGGAGCCTGATACAGGGCTCGATCCCAGGACCCCAGGATCAAGACCTGAGCCAAAGGCAGATGCTTACCCGACTGAGCCACCCAGGCGCCCCCACACGTAAGGCGCTTTAGACCGGTGCCTGGCAGTGGGAATCGCCTCGAGGGGGGGAGGTGTTCGTCTGCCCACTGTCACTTCCTAGCAGTCTGGGCCAGCTGCAGGCCGCATGGGGGTGGAGGGGACATGGCACTCCGCTCTGCTCTGCGGGAGGCGTCCCCTTGGCCCAGCACGAGCCAGGCCCACACCCCAGGTATGAAGGTGTCTCGCCTCTGTGGCAGGGGGAGGAGGGATGAGGATCAGGCTGACAGGTGTTCTCCAGGTGTGAGGGGTCCCCGGCTTGTTTGTTATTGAGGACACAGTGTTGTTCTTGGGCTCCTCCACCCCCTTCTTTAGTTCTCTTTATTTTAAAACCTGGAAATAAAAATTGATGGGGAGCAAATTGCTCTGGCCAGCAGCTCTGTGCTTAAAGGAGTCTTCCTGGGAAAGCAATTACGAGATGTCAAAGGCTGTCAGGGTGGCAGGCAGCTGCCAGAGCCTGGGGCCTGGGCGGGCCTGGTTGTCCCCGGGACCTCCTGCTTCGGGGGAGGGATTGTCGGTGGGGGGGCCCTCAGAGGCACAGGGATGGTAGAGATCACTGCCTTGCTGAGCAGCACCTGTGGGCCTGGCATTGCCTGAGGAACTGGACAAGCTTCGTCCCTAATCCTTGAAACAACCAGCAAGATAAGAAGCACAATCCCATTTTACAGACGATGCAGCTCCAGCTAATAATAACTAGAAAACCAGTAACAGCAGCTCAGCCTGGTTTAGTCCTGACTGGGTTCCAGGCATTATCCTAAGAAATCTGTGTCCTGACACGTTCCACTTCCATTCCCACTCTGGGGGAATAAATACTCCTATTTCCCTTGTTGTATGGACGTGACAAGTGTCCAACTGACAGAAAGAGCCAGCGCCACCTACAACCCCCTGGTGCTCACTCCACCCAGCAGAGGTTGCTTTACTGAGTGCCTGGACCTCTTTTGGCCCCACAGGCTCTTCTCTCAAGGAAGCAGTTGCCATGTCGGGGTATCCACATCTCCAGTGGGGGCTGGAGTCGATGGATCAGTACCCCAGCTTCCTTGCCCAGAGGGACACTGGCTCACCTCTCCCCCTCAGGTGTCTCAGTGGACAGAGCTCCAACAGCCCGCCACGGTAAGTGGCTTCACGACACCCACTTTAGTGGCCTCATCTCACTTCCCAGTCCCAGGTTACCGGGGGCCACCTCCTAGGTAAGCTCCCTGCCCGCAAGTCCTGTCTCAGAGTCTGCGTCTGGGGGAGCCAGGCCTCAGACACGGGCTGGGCACTGGGCACACATGGTGACAGCACCTCCCTGTTCTCACAGCTGCAAGCGGCTCAGGGTCCTCCAGCTGGGGTTCAAATCCCTAGCAGAGCTGGGATTTGAACCGTAGTCTGTCCAACACTCACACAACAAAGAGGAAAAAAATTCAGTTCCTAGCCCTCCTGTCCCTTAAGCCTTTGGGTTTGAGGAAGACTCAACTGAGTGACTTAAAAAAAAAAAAATCACATCTGACCATCAAACAAAGGAAAGAAGGAGACAGAAAACCATTTCCCAGGGATGCAGGAGGGAGAGTAGCTGGCTGCCTGGGGGTGAACAAGACATTCACAGTCAGAAGGGACGCAGGGCCTCTCCGGGGCCAATCATCAAGCTGGGATTATGTGGCAGAGGATGAGAAGGGGAGGGGGCCAGAGAGACGGGAGGCCAGACACGGGGGCTGAGGCTCAGTTAAGTGAGCCCTCATGTGCAGAGGAGAGGGAAGGAAGAAGAAAAGACAGTCTAATCAACCCCCTGGAGGTGCAGTCAAACCATGACTCCCCCATTACCAGATCTCACCATACACCCCTGCCCTCACCCCTTCCCTCTTCTCCCTTGCCCCCGTGGGATGCAACAGGCAGCTCCAGGCCTAGCAGGAAGGTGAGGGAGAGGTGCCTGGGTCAGGGCTGGTCCCACCACGCGCCAGGACATGTCCTCACCCCAAGGTGACTTAGAGTCCAGGTGGCACGCCCCCCACGCCTGCTGCCATTGGCAGACGCTGATTGGGCCAGCACGTGCTGCTCGCTAATGAGCCGTATTGATTCCACATTCTCTTGTTGTCTCCCTAAATGGCAAGCCACACATCTGATAGATTAAATACCCACATGATTGCCCACCTGACATCTCCATCACTCCGCCTGCGGGTCCCTAATGAATTTTACAGCCCTGCGACGACAGAAGAAATTAAGGTCAAAGTCCGACACAGGAACTATAAATCACCGGTGATCTCTGAGACCAGCAGAGGGTTGCAGCCCTAGTCCCCACTCACCTGGGCCACTTCAGCCCAGGGCTTGATGGCAAGATAGTCACATCTGGTGAGCGCCCCCCGAGCACTCATGCCTGAGCAGCAGCCCCCACTCACAGACATTTGGGTTCCCTCGCTCCCCCGCCCACCCCCACCTCCAGCAGTCAGAATGTTCTGCTCACTTATAGGAAAGCAGTATATCTCCCTTACAAAGACTTGGTTCTCAAGGAGTTCGAAACACGCTGGTCGCGCTGTTGTAACAATGTCCCCAGAGCAGAGACAAAGATGAGCAGCACTCCCTCCATTTTGCAGACAGAGAGACTGAGGCTTGCCCAGGATCACTGAACAAATAGAAGACCTTTATCTTCCAGACCCTACGTTTAGGGATCTTGCTGGGGAGCTTAGAGGGGTCTTTTGTCCTGGTCTTGTTTCCCCTCTGGGCAGGGGGTGCCTGCTGCAGGTGGTTGAGCCAGCAGAGTGAGCTCTGGCCTTGGATTCAGACACCGGCCAGTCAAGTTCAGCATGCATCTTGTCATACCCCTCCGCCCCACAGCTTCACCAGGCTCCCAGGGAGGGATTCTGTCTCCGTGAGGAGACTGTGCAAGTTCATGGTGAAAGGAAAAGATGTGGCATTCTAGAAACAAGGGTTCATTCCTCAGCTCTGCCCCTTCCACGGTATGACCTCAGGCAAACAGCTAACTTTGCTGAATCTCAGTGCTGTCATTTATAAAACGGGGAGGCTAATTTCTACCTCACCACATCGTCATGGGGGCCTCCGCGAGATGTCACGTGTAGTTGCTGAGCTCGGCGCCAGGCACTGAGTGACAGTACCTACCATTTGTTTAGCACCTATCCTGTGTCTATGTTCTTTATGTGAATTATCTCACTGAAGCCCCACAACAAATCCATAAGGAGCGAACCTCATCACCATTTTTCCAGAAGAGAAAACCGAGGCACACGGGAGGTTATGTGGCAGAGAATAAACATCCATGCTCCCTTTTTCAAATGAAAAAAAAATTGTTATTTTTGGGTGGTACGACACTATCTGCCTAGAACTGCTATAGATTCCAGTCCGCCTAGAACCATTATCTGTGGTAACATGTGCCAGCTTCCTTCGAGGATAAGCACAGCCATATGAGTAAGTTCTAGCCAATGATATGAACTTACAAAAGTTTGTAAGATATTTCTAGGAGGTCTTCTTAAAAAGGAGGGGGAGTACCCTTCTTCATTTCTTTCATTCTGCAGCTTAGAATATGGATGTGATGGCCAGAGCTCTAGCAACCACTTTGGACCATGATGATGATGAGTGCCACATCCTAGGAACAGCATGGAGAAGAGAGCTTGAAGGAGCCACCCAAGGCTGCTCACCTCTATAGGAAAGCAGTATATCTTCCCTTACAGGGAGGGAGAAATACACTTCAATCTTATTTAAGAAACTCTCTGGGGGCTGGGGGTGGTTCTGTGACTGGTAGCTATACTGGGTCACTGCTGATACAAGCAACCTATTCAAAGTCATATAGCTCAGAAATGGCTGAGTCAGGATAAACTTGGATGTTTAAGTCTGGAGCCTGGGGTCTCTACCACTCTGCCTCCTGTACTGAACGCTTGAGGAACATGAGATAATATCACCACCACCACCACCACCACCACCATCATCATCATCATTGCATAGTAAGTAGAGGAGGCTTCTTCTACAGATGTTCAAACTTGCATTAGTTGGTCATGAAATCAATCTAGTGGGTTGTGACTGGTACCTTAAAAAATGAAATCTGGTAGAAGAAAATAGAATATACTAAGGTTAAAACTATAAGACATCATGAAAGAAATTGAAGAAAACACAAATAGAAAGATACTCCATGCTGATAGATTGGAAGAACGAATATTGATAAAATGTCTATCCTACCCAAAGCAATCTGTAGATTCAATGTAATCCCTATCAAACTTCCAATGGCATTTTTTTTCTCCACAGAAATAGAACAATCCTAAGACTCACGTGGAATCACAAAAGACCCCAAATAGCCAAAGCAATCTTGACAAAAAAGAACAAATCTGGAGATATCACATGCTCTGATTTCAAACTGTATTATAAAGCTATAATAATCAAAACAGTATGACATCAGCAGAACAGACACGTAGATCAATGGGACAGAATAGAGAGCCCAGAAATAAACCCATGCATATATGGCCAACTAATATTTGACAGGGGAGCCAAGTACACTCAATGGAGAAAAGGCAGTTTCTCCAGTAAGTGGTATTGGAAAAACTGGACAGTCACATGCAAAAGAATGAAACTGAACCACTGTCTCCCACCATATACAGAAATTAACTCTAAGTGGATGAAAGACTTGAATGGAAGACCTAAACCCATAAAACTAGAAGAAAACATAGGTGGTAGGTTCTTTGACACCAGGTTTGGGGACATTTTGGATCTGACTCCAGAAGCACAGGCAACAAAAGCTACAAATAAATAAGTGGGACAGCATCAGATTAAAAAGCTACTCCACGGCAAAGGAAGCCATCAACAAAGTGAAAAGGCAACCTACCGAAGGGGAGAGAATATTTACAAGTCACAAATCTGATAAGGGGTTAATATCCAAAATATATAAAGAACTCCTGCAACTCAACAGCAGAAAAAGATCTGATTTAAAAAAAAAAAAAAGGGCAGAGGACCTGAATAGATATTTTTCCATAGAAGACATCCAGATGGCCAACAGACACATGAAAAGGTGCTCAACATCATGGATCAGCAGGGAAACGCAAATCAAAACCATGATGAGGCATCACCTCACGCCTGTCAGAATGGCTATCATCATCAAGACAAGAAACAACAAGTGTTGCTGAGGATGTGAAGGAAAAGGAAGCCATGCACTTTTGGTGAGAATGCAAATTGGTGCAGCCACTATGGAAAACAATAGGGACCCCTCCCCCAAATTAAAAACAGAAATACCATATGATCCAGCAATCTCATTTCTGTGTATTTATCTGAAAAAAAAAATGAAAACACTATCTTGAAAAGGTATGTGCACTCCCATGTTCACTGCAGCTTTATTTGCAACAGCCAACATAGAGAAGCAACTTAGAAGTGTCCATCAAAGAATAAATGGCAACAGAAAACGTGCTGTATACTTACAACGGAGTATTATTCGGCCATAAAAAAAGAAGGAAATCTTGCCATTTGTGACGATGTGAATGGGCCAAGGGCATTATGCTAAGTGAGATAAGTCAGATAGAGAAAGACAAATTCTGTAGGATCTCACCGACATGTGGAATCTTAAAAAACAAAAACCCAGCTCACAGAGAACAGATTGGTGTGGTTGCCAGAGGCGGGGAGTGGGAGGAGGGCAAAAATGGGTGAAGGGGATCAAGAGCTACAAACTTCCAGTTATAAAATAAATAATTCATGAGGATATGATGTACAACATGGTGATTAGAGTTAATAACAGTACATGATACGTTTGACAGTCGCTAATAGACCTCAAAAGTTCTCTTAAAAAAAAAACCCAAGTCTAGTAGAATAAAATACTAGAGTATATTATTACACGTGGTAAGGAGGTACTGTTTTTGTTCTAGATATGGATGTGTGTGTATGTCCTGTGTATGAAGTTAAATGTAGTTTTCATTATGGATTATAGTAAAAAAAAAAAAAAGTTGAAAAACACCAAACCAATGGGCACAGGGACTTTGAGCCACTCCAGAAAGCGGCTAGCAGGAACCACAGCTGTCATTGCCTCCTACAGGGATTGTGCAGCAAGATTATGCCAACCCCGCCAACCCCGAATGCATAGGCCCAGCTCCACTTCCTCAAAAGCTCTGTGGGGCCCCTCCTTCCAGGACAAACCCTCAGGCTGAGGCCCAGGCCACTGCTCTGAGCCTCTCCTGCTCCTCATCCCCTCCCGGAGCCCATAACCTTCCCAGCAGAGGGCACAGGTGGGTTTTGTGCAGGCGTTTGGTTGACTGCATTTATGAACTCATTCTGCCCTGGCCATTCTTACAGCTACCTATTGTCCTCTTGCCCAGGGGGTCCATTTGCTCTGTTCTGGTGTCCTGTGAGCAACTGCCTGAGCAGGAACAATCAGCGGCTAACCTACTGAAGGGTGACTCTGACAGGCAGAGTGCAGGGGACCACAGGCTCTGGGCACAGGTGTGGGGGGACTCTCGGGGGGGGCAGGCAGTCACACATTGTTAGCACAGGGGACCTTCGGCACAACTCCTTTATTTTACAGATGAGGACATCAAGGCCCCAGAAGCCGGGGACCCGCTCAAAGTCACCCAGTGACCACAGAACTCCTGCGTCCCAGGCTCAGGCCCTGCTCATCTCCCTGGACTCTGGAGTCAACCGATTCCCACCAGAGCCCACCCACTGGTGGACCACCCACTGGAGCCCAAAGTGGGAAGGCACTAGATAGTGACCAGCAAGCAGGAGAGGGGTTTCAGGGGTTTTGGATTTGGACAGACCCAGGTTCGAATCCTGTTTGGACACTTGCTAGCTGGCTGACCCTGGGGCAGGTTCCTGACCCCTCTGGCCGTCCGTTGCTGGCTTCTGTATGGTGGGCTCAGATGAGACGATTAACGTCCTACAAAGGGTTTATCATTTGCTGAGCTCACAACACCCACTCACGAGGCCTGGCCTTTCATTTCTGTTCAAGGGGCAAAGGTCAGCGGCTGAGCTGCTCTGGTCCAGGATAGAGGATTCTGGGGGCATCAGGGAGGGAGGGTTTGAGGGCCTGACAGGTAATGAGGGCTTTCTCTCCATTTGCCAAAAGTCAAGTAGCTGAGTAAATGGCTGAACACGGTCAGATCCTAGGCAAGGTCCCGGGCAATCACGGTGTGGGTGGGGACGGCGGCGGGGGCAGGAGGGGCAGCGCTCCATCCTCACACAGGCCCTGCCATGGCTCCTTCCAGAAGCCCTAGGTGCTGGTGGGCTGGCGGCAGCCAACTGTGTGCTCTGTTCTCGCCTTAGCGCCTGTCCTACCTCTCAGCCCATCCCATTTTGGTGTTAGGGATTGATATTTAGATAAAAGAGATACACACAGTCAAGGAGCACCAAGGCCTGACAGAGGGACTTGACCCTTTAATCAGCAGCACCGCCCCCCCCCCCCCCCCCCCCCCGCCGCAGCAACTGCACCAGCCTTTCCAGCTGGAGATGAACCCAAGAATAGATTACAGGGATTCTGAAGTACATGCCCCAAATGGGGGCGGGTGTGCCTCCAAAGGCCTTTCAGGCCAGCTTCGGGGTGGGGGGGTGGGTGCTGGGGTGCTGTGTGTGTGTGTGTGTACATGCACGTGCACACAGTGTTTCACCTCCCTCTTCCCCTCCCCAGGCTGCAGATATTCAATTTTCTTTTAAACGGTGGGGAAATTGGAAGAGATTTTGTTCTGTTTAAGCACAGCTGGAGTCTCCCGTCTCAAGGGACTAGAGAACAATGAGATCAATTAAGATGCCCGCGGTGAAGGGTGTCAGAAGGGGGTGGGGAGGCCCAGCGCCAGGTACTGGGCGGGGGCAGGGGGCCCTTCTCAGGCAGGGGAAGGTGGGAGAGGTGGCCCAGGCGTGTCCGGAGGCCCAGCTTGGGCTCTCCCCTGTGTTGACCTCCCTGGCTCCATTCGGTTTTGCTGAAGTATTTGGATGAGGTCTGCTCGTCGGGTCGTGTTATCTCCCAGACTTACTAATAATTCATGTTGGCAATTTCTGTCACCAGCTTTATACGATGATAGAATCAAGTTGAACCGATGCTATCAGAAGTGGGGAGAGGCCACCGTTCTAGAACAGCACGGAGCGCCCTGGACGCTTGGCATGCAGCAGGTGCTCGTACCACTACCAAAGCACTGGCAACATGGGGGCCTTTCCATTCATTGTTCTGCAACCCTGCTGAGATGGGACTTCTTCTCCCCATTTTATAGAGGAGGAGACTGAAACCGTAGGGACCCCCTGGCAGTCAGTGGAGATGAAGGCAGATGGACCTTGCTGGGCCCAGACCTGAGCCGGAGCGCTGTCACCTGTTTGGGTGGAGCCATCACCTCCCACCTGCTCTCCCAGCCTCCACCCTGGTGCTTTCCTCACCCTCACTCTTCCCCACCCCTACTTCAGCCTATTCCCTACATGGCCACTACCTTGATCCATCAAATCTCTCTAGCTGTCATGTCCGATAGGCTCCCTGTCCTCGTCAGCCACCTCCTGTGACCACCTCTCCTCTACCTACACCACCAGGCTCTGGTCTCAAAGTCTCAAAGTCTCTCCCTGCAGCTTCCTCAGCCTGAGGCAGCTCTTTCCCAAGTCCTACCCCTCCACTCCTTTCTTCAGGCCTCCATCCACTGCCGCCTTCTGCGAGAGGTCTCTCCAATGGCCTCTGGAGAGAACATAGTAACACTGCCACCCCTGGTGCTTCCCACTGGCCCAGCTCGATTTCTCCCCATGACACTTCTCCCCATTTGACACACTCTGTGTTTCACTGATTCATCATCTGCCTCCTGCCCCTGGAACGTATGGGGATGTTTGTCTGTCTTGCTCACTGCCATCCTTCTAGACTCAATAAACAGCCACTGAATGGAGTATGGTAGTTGCCTCACCCCTCCCCCCCCCCGCCCCTGTGTCTTCTGCACTGGGAGGGACGGTGGGTAAGGCTTCTGGAGTGGAGACACAGGGGCTCACTGCTGTGCCCAACAGTAGCCAAGGAAGCAGGGTCAGCCCCTGCTCACCTGTCTACAGAACTGGGTTGAGGGGCTGGGTGCATTTCAGCCTCGACCTTGCAACCACATGCCCTGATTAGGACTGGGAGGCCCCAGGCCATCCTGGAATCTGGTGGCCATTGTGCCTCCCAGTGCCTTGCCTTTGTTCCTGGGCTGGGGTCTGCACCCCTAGATTCTGCTTGCTTTAGGGAAGTTTCCAGTGCAGTGGGGAGGAAAGGACATTAGCCACGGAACCCCTGAGTGGTGAGAATAGCCAGGGAAAACACCAAGGGGAGCTGGAAAGGAGGGGGACTGAACTGGAGCTCTAACTGGTTCCAAGACATCCACATTTGCGTAAATGCTTTGACATTCTTTCCACCGGGATTGTCTCCATCCTCTGCCTTTGGTGTAAACTTGCTTTGGTGAGTCACTATAACCAGGAGAATTCAGTGTAAATGACTATGTGAATTTGAGGCTGGGTCAGGAATGGCCACACGACTTCTACCTGGTTCTCTTGGGACACTTTCCCCCAGAGGCCTCCTCTGAGGTGGTGCTGCTCAGAACCCCTGTGTCTGTGAAGCCTGCCCCGTGGGGAGAGGCCGTGTGTGGGTGCTCACGATAGGCCCAGCCTGGGCATCAGACATGGGAGGGAGACGCCTCCAGCTGTTGGAGTCACCCTCGCACCCAGAGGAGCACAGAAGGGCCCCTTGCTGAGCTCTTTCCATAATTCCTGACCTACCCGATCCATGCGGGTAAGAAAACAGCTATCGCTTTATGCAGCCAAGCTCTGGTGGTTTCTTATGCAACAGAAATGGGAACAAGCTCTGTGGGTCCTTGCTCAGAGCATGCCACAGAGCAAGCATTAACCGAGTGCATGCTGAGTGTGGGAATGCATGGAAGCAGCAGAGAAGGGGAGGGAATGAGAAAGCTCCTGGAGCCAGGACGAGCTGTGTAATTTTTTTTTTTTTTGAGCTGTGTAATTTGTAGGGCCCAGAACCAAGTGAACGCATGGGGCCCCTTGTTCAAAAATTAAGAATTTCAAGGCAGTGACGGCAGCGCTTAAGGTCAAGCATGGGGCCTTCTGAATCCAGGCCCCTGAGCGCACGCCCGGGCCATACACCCTCCTTCACACCTGCCTTCCTCTGAGCATGCTGCTGGCTGGGCTCGGTGCTGAGCGCCCTCCCAAGCTGTCCCATCCCATTCTCACAACAGCTCTCCCAGACAGGACCTCTCAGCGAACCTCCCCCAGGTTGGAGACGACACAGGCTCCGTGGCCCATCAAGGGCCCATCTCGGCAGAGCTGGGCTTGCACACAGGCTGAAGGGGTAGAGGACATCCAGGTCAGGGTCCTCGAAGGCCACGGACAATAAAAACCCTCTCTGGACCACTGTAAGCCTTTGACTGCTTAGCCTTTGACCCCACGTCACCACTCTGGGGTCTCCCAGGAAACCAGCCGTGTGTGGGGGCAGGTGCTACTTTCCCCACCTGATAGGAAGGAAGACACACTTTGCAGGAGTGGCCAGCCCACGGCAGAACAGGGTCCATGACCCTGCCCAAGACATTACCGGTCTCCCAAGGACAGGCTGGGAAGAGGGGCAGGGCGGAGAGAGAGAGGGACCATGCCTGTCAGCCCCTACAAGGCCCCTTGGAGCCAAGCAGTAGCATTCGGCTCTGGGCTGAACAAACTGGCCCCACACCCACCCAGTCTTATGTACTTCTCCTTCCTGCTTTGATTCTATGCCTAGAGAAGAATCCCGTCTCGTCCGACAGTCCATCTTCTGCCCATTTCTACTGTGCCCCAGCTCCTTGGAGCAGGGATAGAAGGTCCTGGAGGGCAGTAAGATCTGCCCTAGGAGTAACCTCCTTCCCGGCTGCTGTTCCTTCTCAGCATCCCTCTCTTGCTGCCCAGCTACATGGAGCTAATAAATCTGGGGACATGAGCTCCCCGTTGCAGGAGGCGAGGCTGGCTCATGGCACATGCCGTGTACAACCTCTGTCAGCAATCTCCCAAATGCCTACCATGGGCCACGAGGATGGAATAGGGAAGTGAATGGGGATGTCTGACACAGGATTTATTCGCTATCAGAACAGCAGCCCAATGGTTATATTTGAGGTGGGTGCCAATGCAGGAGGAAAAGAGAAAGCTGAGCCCTATTTACGTCATGGGAGTGGAACTCCACCTCCCTACAGAGCCTATCCCTCTCTCTATATTCTAGCCACAGGGCCTTTGCACATGCTATTCCCCCTCTTTGTCCAATGTGCTTCCCTCCTTTCACTTCCCTGTTAATGCCTACTCAATTGCCGATTCCTCAGGGAAGTCCTCTCTGACTCCCGTCAAAGTCCTGTTATAGGTTTTCATAGTTCCCTAATCTCTCCATCATAGCAAGTAATAATTAAAGATTCATGTCTTAGTATTCACATCAGGCTTTCCCAGGAGACTATCAACTTCATGAGGCCAAGACTCATATCACCACTGTCCTCAGGGCCATGTGCCTGGCACACACTAGGTATTCAAAAAAACATCTGTTGGAAGGACGAATGGCTGGACTGCTTTCTTACCGTTCAGGAAAGCCTGCTAGGCACCAGGTGCCAACTGGACAGGCTTCAGGGCTGCCCCAAGTAGGAAGAAGACACCCCATAGCCTTCCTACCTGACTCTTGTCAGGTCAGGAGGTAGGATGGGAAGGTGAGAATCAGAGCAGCCTGGGGATATGAAGATGGAACCAACCACACAACCTAGAGAATGGGGAGCAACCAACAGGCTATAGGAACCTTTATACGTGTTCATGAACACAGACGTGTGCATTATATACACTCGCCCCAGAGCGCAGGGAGCTGCACACATGTGCATGCAGATACAAGAGCATGCCTGTGTCGTTTATGCACACACACACCCACGAATGCACCTCATGCACCCCCCCAAATATATGTGGGTACCTGTCCCCTGCACATCCCTCCCCTGCATGGTCGCCCTTCAGAGCCGGCTCCCACTGGCACTGACATCTGCCCTGCACTCTCCCTCCTTCCAGCAAGCCTTTCCTAGTGAAGACAGTGCTGGGCTGCCTTGGGGGTTCCTGCTTCCTTGGGCGAAGTGCTCTGGTCTCCCGGACTTGGTCTGCTCCTCAGTGAAAGTAGCTCACCCAGCTCTGACCCTCGGGTGGCTTGGGGCCTACAGAACTGGAGATTCACCTGATGGTGCCAGAGGTTCTTGAGGGGCTCGTGTGTCACCCAGAGACACAAGAAGAACCCCGGGGCCTGTCCACCTGGGTCCTGCAGCGAGCACTCCCCAGCTCCTCTCTTTACCCTCAGCTCTGAGCGTGAAAGGACAGGCTCAGTGGGCCAACCCAGAGCCTTCTGGATGGGCTGCCCCAGTGGACAAGAGCCCATGGCTAGGGGTCAGGCAGTCCTATGAACTTCAGCTCAGTCGCTTGCCAGCCCTGGGACCCTGGGCAAGCTGTGCGGCATGTAAGCTAAGCTTCCATTTCCTCCCCTGTAAAATGAGAAGGATGGCATGTACAGGGTTAGAAACACCAAGTGTGAAGGGCCTGCTTCCCGCCAGGGCTCACCAGAGTCGGCGCGGAAAGGATTATTGCAGCAGCAGAGGCGGTTTATCAGTGGCAGCTGCCTTCGGAGGTCAGCTTGGCCACCCCCCCTCCTCGGGGCATCACCACCCCAGGCACTGGGTCTGGAAGGAACCATAGACGCATCTTAGTCCCTCGTGTTCATTTTACAGATAAGATGCACGGAGAGCAGCAGCTTCTGCCCTCAATACCACGGTTGGCCGGGGGCAGAGTTGGTGCTCAGGGTCAAGCCTCTGAACCCTGGTCCCCCATGTTTTCCCCTCTGCCAGTGGAAACTCCTCTTTTGCTGTAACTGGGGTCTGAAAGAGGCTCAAAGCCTGGGCTGGGGGAGGTCCAGGGGGTGGGGAGGTCCAAGGGTCCAGTGCTTCCACCTGCCGGGAGCCCAGGCTGGAGGTGACAGGGCCTCCTCTTCCAGCTTCCCCACCCCCACTGTCAAACTGCTTCCTCCCCCGGGGCTGGGTGATGAGCTCACAGAAGCCCCGCCAGTGCCAGGGTGGGGGCTGGGGAGGCCCCTCACGGCAGGTTCTGTGCCCCAGCCCTCGGTGCAAATTAAAACATTTTCCTTTTCTTCATCATTTTTTTTCTGACACAACTGCCCATGAAACATTTTAATAACATCTGAGAAAAGGTCACAGAGAAGGAATTTCACAGTCCCTGAGCAGGCAGCTATAACTTCAGCTCCTCCTGCAGCAAAGGAGGTGGAAAGATTAGGCCGACCTGGGAAACGGCAGGGTGGGGGAGGCCAGGTCAGGCCGGGCAGGGTGCTGGCGTGGCTTCGCAGCGTGCTCCCTGCTAGAGCTCTGCAAGCGCACCGGGGGAGGCTGGGAGACGATGGTGGGTAAGGAGGGTGGCCCAGGGGATGCTGTCACACCCCACATTCACACCTCTTGACAGCAGCCTTGGGAGGTCTCATGCCCATTTTGCAGATGAGGAAACAAAAGGCTTCCAGGGGTGATGTGGATAGACTAGCACACAGCAAAGGCAAGGAAAGCAGGGCTCACAGTTTCCCACAGGGGCCCGGGGCTCCTGTAGGCACACAGGCCTGGTACTAGAGCTTGTCACTGGGTGAAACAACCCCTTCATTTCTGCATAGCTCATAACCCTGGGGCTGGCGGCGAGCAGGGGTGGGGGCTGAGAAGGAGGTGGGCAAGGCTTAGACAGACTCAAGAACTGGAGGCTGACCGGATGGGCCAGCCCTAGGTAGACACACTCAGAGGAGGCTAAATGCATCTGTTAAACATGAGAAACTGAAGAAGGGGTCATGGGTGGCACGCAGGCCCAGGAACTGCTCTAAGTGCTTGAAAAAAGCCCAGTTTGAGGATCTACTCTCCAGTGGCAGCCCCAGAGGAGACTGGGCCTTATGCATAGTCCCTGGCACTGGCAACTGGCCACCAGCCCAGAGGGGTGCCTTCTGACCCTTCTGCTCCCTAGGTTCTGCAACCCCTCCAGAGCCATGGCAACTTGTGCCTGCAAAGTGAGACCTCCGTCCCCAGCAAGAATACCAGAGAGGCATCCCTGGACACTCACCAAGCCTGACACCTGAATTCTTTGCCATGTGGTCCCAGGCCCGCTGGGGCCCTGAAGCACAGGCTGCTTGGGTGTCCTGTACCCTGATATTTGAAGATGGTTGCGGGGGTGGGGGGAGGGGGTTACAGACTCTTTTTGGGTCCAGGAGGCCAAAGCCTCTGCAACTTGCTCTCTGGCTGGGCCCCTAGAGGCTGCAAGAGGATCCACAGGGCCTCAAGCACCAGGTGACTGATTGCAGGGAGCACCTTGGCAGAAGCCGGCGGGACGGAAACAGCCACAGCAGACTTAGTGTTTCTGTCTGATGGCCCGCCTAGCTAAACATCTGTTTGAAATATTAATAACTGTCAGATGGGAAGGGCCTGGGGGCTCAATACAGTTTCACACCATCTGTTGGTAGAGTAAACAGACTTCAGAGTAGGGGCCCTGGGATCAGCAGGCAATGGCTTGGCTTGGCTTAGCTTGGAGTAAGGATGGAGCAAGAACTGGAAGCGAGGACTCCAAGGCCCTCAGAATGGGCAGAGGGGGGCAGCAGTGGGCTCAACTGCATCACATTTATTGAGCACCTACTGCGGGTAAGAGCCGAGCTTCCATAGCACACATCTGCCGCTTTGATCTGCTCGGCAACTGATCCTCTTCTGCTTCGGTTGAAGCCCCTTTGGCATATCCCCTTTCCCATTTTCAGCCCATATAGTTTGGATGGAGCTGACCCAGTCCCGGTTCTACCTGGGAAGAGTGTGAGTCATCTCTGGTAGATCAGGATCATGATGATTGGTTCCAGGATGGCCCAGCAAGGAGAATCAGCTCTGGGACTTTTGCTGGAACTACTGAAAATATTGTTTTCCCACTAAGGCTGATAAATTGGGAAGAAGCAAGCCTAGGGGTGCTGGTGTTCCTCTCGGCCAATGTAATAAAGCAGAGGCTGGTGCCAAAGTCAGATTCCTGCTGAGTGCCTGGGTCTAGCCAGGCCTGAAGTCATTTTTACTTTGAATGACATGAGCTGATTCTTCTTGGCTTGAACCACTTAAGGGTTTGTGTCCCCTGCCATCGAGAGTACCGACCAATACAAACAGACAGACACTGCAGGGGGCCCCTCATAAGTCCCAGCAAAGGGCAGCTGGGGATGGTCAGGCACCCTCAAGGAGCCCATTCTTCCCTGGTGCTCAGAGGGAGGGTGGCCCTCCTCAGAGATGGCTGGCCCCTATCCCTATTAGAGGGCACTTCCAGGGCTCCTGGCCCACCTAGGTCCAGTCTCTCTCAGGAACAAGGCGTCCTTGGCCCATCCCATCTTCCCCCTGGTTGATCCTCTTTCCACATTGTTGCCCTGACCATGGACACCCCATCATAAAGAGTCCAGATGCTTCCATACACAAACACCACAGCTTCTGGGGGCTTGGGGCACCCCCCTTCCCTGACTGCCCACGTTTCTTGGGCAAATCCCTTTGGTAACCTCCCTGTGGTCTTCCCCAGAGCTCAACGGCCCTATAGAAAAGCAGGACTCACCAGCACTGTCAGCACAGAGGTCCCCACGGTGACGTTCTCATACAAGCTCACGTTGTACAGTGGCTGGCTGAAGATGGGCCGGTTGTCATTCTCGTTGATGAGGGTGATCTTCACCTTGGCATAGCCCACGTGGTCGGGCACACTCTCATTGGCAAAGAGCTGGGTGTGCAGAGCAGGGCCCCGGGTGAGCTCTCCCATGCTCCCGGAGCCTTGTCCCCGTAAGTCACCCCAGGATCTTTGCAGTCCTAACCCAGAGTTCCTATCTGAGTCACTGCCCATACCAGGTGGGTGTTGCCAGTGAGTCCCTCCATCAGTGCTCCTAAGCCAGGGTGCCACTGATTCTGCTGGGGGCTGGGCTGGCAGAGGCTGGGCTCCTATGGGCTTCGGCGGCTATGACCATGCCCAGTAAAATTCTGCTCAATTCCCAGACCTTCCTTGTCCTCCTTGAAAAGGGGAGGCTCAGCCTCTGCCATGGGCTCAATGGATTTCTTGGAGTTGGATCCGCAGGGGAAGAATGGGGAGAGGAGGAAGGGGGAGTTTAAGGAGAGGGTATCACCCTGGGCCTCCCCTGAAAGCCTCCCACCTGGCAAAGAAAACATGAGAGGGCCTTACATCAAAGTCGTAGCGGTCCACAGTCTCGTAGTCCAGGGGGACGGCCACCCGGATACGAATGTCTGCTTTTCCTTGGACAGAGGTCGGGGAGATGATGAAGTGCTGGGAATTGTTCCCTACCAGGTATACCTCAAACATGCTGTTCAGGCCCTGGGGCAAAGTGGAGAAGAAACCAGTCAGAAAGGGTTCAGGAGGCCAAGGGTCCAGAGCAGAGTGGCTCTGGTTGAGGCAGAGGAGGTGCAGCGTCCATAGCGGGGCTTGTCTGCGCCCCACTGCAAAGTGCTCTGGCTTCCTCTGGGTGACGCTGGCCTGGCTCTCACACCCTGCCTCCCATCCATGTCTGAGCCCATGGGGAGTCTCCTCCAACAGTTCTTTTTGCCTTTGTTATCCATTCAGATGCCCCAAACATCCCTTTCAGATGGTTTGGTTCACTTCACACCTCCTGCTCCCGTCCTCCATCCCAGTGACCTCAACCTGCGAGGATCTGCAGCTGTAAGGTCCGGCAGGAAGACAGGAAAGAGGGTCAGAAGGGGACGGAGGGGAGAGAAGCAAATATGTGTCCCTGGTAGTCTTGGGCAGGAGAGGGCATGGGGGACAGACTAGAACATGGCTCCTTCCCCTCCCTCCCTCTGGAACGTGTCCATTAGAGAGAACAGTGGCTTCCTTGCACATGGAATGGGAATTACCCAAGTGGCTGAATGGCAAAGTGAACCCCTGTGGACCCCACACTGTGGCCAGCTGGTGATGGCCTGGAGGACACTGGATCCTCGGTAGCTCAGAGCTGCTATGTCCTTCACGGGCTCTCCTGCAGCCCAGCAGCCTCCATAGTTTCATGTGGGGGTGCTTTTACTCCAAGTCAGGTGTTTCTGACCATTCTAACAGGGCCCAGGCTCATAGAGCCTTAAAAAAAAAAAAAGGCTATGAGGTCTCTGTGCTACCCAAGACCCCAGATCAAAAGAATCACTGAGGAAGGCGGGAGACATGGCTTCCTGACTTCCCAGGGTCTGGCCTGCTCGGAAATGGATTCAATCCCCCATGGGGGTGGGGGGAAATTACCCCCAAATAAGCCTCCTTTAGCCTAGGCAGACGGCTTGTGGTTTGTAACCAGCCCATTGAGAGCCTCTCCTGACCCTTACTGCAGATGCTCAGTAGTTTACAGACCTGGGCTGTGAGCACCAGGAAGAAATGTCCTCACGCTGGTCACCCCTGGCCCAGGGACCAGCACAGCCCCTCTGTGTAGGTTTCTTTGGAACTGAGAACTGGCAAAGGATGCAGGCCTCTCTTCTTGATTGCCTGGGGATCCCTTCCAGGACCTGTTCCTGCTGTGAGGGGGGCAGCCAGGCTATCTGGAAGCCTCTGCATGGCCAGAAGGGGATGGTCCTGGCAAGGCTGGAAAGGATGACTCCAGTGAAGCCTGAGGGTTCACGAGTTTCTTCCAACAGCCCTGGACCTGCCCCACAGGTGGTCAAATCCATTTGTAGAATGGATGCATATTAATATTTATGCATCAGTCTTTTGAATTTTTTCTATTTGTCATTACAAATTGGCAAAATGAGAACACTGCCAATCTTGGGGTTCAGAGAAACACAGGGCCTCCAGAGCTCCCCACCCAGAGTGGCTCCTGCAGACGGCCCAGGTGATGATGCTCCTTTGGTCCTCAGTTCTCCCTGGCATGGAATCCATCTGTCAGATGGAGGGCCAATTAAATGCCCGAAGGGGCACTAATAGCTAAACCCGGCAGTGTGTGACAGCTCTGTGCAGGCGACACCAGCCCCTCTCCCCCCACCACGGGACCTGGAGGCCCGAGAAGGTGGGGGCAGGCTGAGCCCTGCCGGGGCAAGTGGAGGAACACCCTCTCCGAAGCCCCTCCCCCACGCTGCCCCCCGCCCTCCCAACCCCTGCCCTTCCCGGGCTCACTTACCAGGTTCTGTCAGTGGGAGTCGGTCAGTCAAAAGGTATGGAGACAGAGAAGGAGCCGGAAAGGTACGGGGAGGAGGAAGGAACCGGAGAGAAAAGATGGTGAGATCTGAGGTCAGGATAAGGAAGGGGGAGCCCAGTGGACCCCAGGAGCACACCCTGCTCTAGAGGAACAGCCCCCTTTGTATCTGATGGGCCATAGGCTCTGGGGGTGCAGCCCACACCAGAGGAGGAGAGTGAAGCCGAGGAAGAGGTACTGGGGCTCCTGAGCGCACGCAGTCCTCACCCAGAGGGAGGTTGGGGGCGGGGAGCGCTGCGGGGGAGGGGGATGGGCCACACCCCTATGTCCTACTCCGAGGAGCCTGGACCAAATCCCCTGCAGAAAACGACCCCAAGCATTGTCACGTTTTACTCCTCCTAACACAGAAAATGTTAAGATGTTTTAAATACAGACATGGGAAATTTTTCACATAGTTCAAAGGTGCACACTGCCGTCTCCCTGTCCCCACCGGCCCAGTCACCGGAGGGCCTCCTCTAGAGGCCACCGCGGTACCCGTCCATGGGTCTCTTCTCCAGCACATCGTCCTCGCAAATAGGATGAGCGCCAGGAATCTACCCCTCCCCTCCCTGATGCAAACAGCAGCACGCCACATGCACTGCTCTGGGCTGGGTTTTGTCACTTAAAACTAGGTCTTGGAGACTGTTCATGACCGTACAAATCGGCGCCGATACTAACAATGACAACACAGCAGCTTTTACGGGACACCTACTCTTGGCCAGACACCGTTCACAATGACCACAGAGTTATCCTCCGCGGCTAAGGCGGGATGTCGGGAGCCCTCGAGGCCACAGAGCCTGCCTGGGGCAGTGGAACCCACAGCAGAGCAGGGACATAGAGGGTGTTCAAGAAGCGACGGGCTTTTCCTCACCCAGTACTCTGTGCGATCCTCTTCCCAAGGGCCCTAGGGTGGAGATGAAGAAACACTGGAGCTTGGAAACCCCTCCAGAGGAAACGGGGTTCAGAGCGGTTGAGCCACCCAAGGTTGCACAGGTTGTTGGAAGCAGAGTGAGGATAAAAGCCCAGGCCCCGCACCCAGGCCGGGGTGCTTTCGAGGTTGAGAGGAGCGGGGGCCAGGGCGTCCCCCAGTAGCAGCTCCGGTGCAGTGTGAGTTCCCTGAGCAAATGCAGGTGGTAATGCTGAGCATCCCAGAGCAGAATCTGAGCGAGCACCAGCTGGTGAGGCCAAGCAAGGAGGCTGGCCCAAGAAGGGGAGTTCTGAAGGGGTTTTAGGAAGGGAGGGGGGAACTCGGCACGAGGCAGTGGCTTTACACACGGAGCTCTGTCCTTAGCCTGTATCAGAATCATCTGGAGGCTGTGTTCAGCTACAGACTGCCGCCCACCACCAGGAATACCTGATGTGGTAGGTTGGGGGCCTGTGAATTTCCACTTCGAGCAAGTTTCAGGTGCCGCCTGTCCTGCCACTGCTGGTGTGGGACCACCACTGGCCTAAGCAGAGGCATGGAGCAGGAATGAGGAACTGGTGATAGGCAGACAGTGAGCTGATTTGCAAAGGATGCACATAGGAAGAACTGGTGAGATTGTGGGGACAGCAGGAGGCTGGGGGTAGGGGTGCAGTTCCACCCCAGGCACCGTCTGGAGGCCTTTGGCACTGCCTTCCTGAGCAACGGCGAGGCAACCCAAGCTCTGAAGCACAAGAATACTGCTGAAACTGAGGAAGGTGAACGTGGCAGTGAGTGAGTCACACTGGGGCAGCCCCTCCTCACCTGACTGCACATCCGAACTGCCAGCGGAGCTCTAAACATCAGACACATAGATGCCCACGGCCACTATGTCAGAACCTCTCGGGGTGGGGCTCAGGCGGCTGCATTTTTTTTCTTTGCTCCCTAGAGAATCATGTGGCACAGCCAGGGTTGAGAAGACATTAGCAGGGGCAGGCAGGGGCTTGGTGGCACCCACAGGGATCCAGAGGGGCGAGCAGGGCAGAGGCGGAGGAGGAGTCCTCCATCAGGCCACCCATCAAAATCACGTGGGCATCTTTAAAACATCCCCAAGCCTAGGCTGCACCCACCAGACCAAGCAAATCAGATGTGGGTGGGCTGGGGGGGACCAGACCTCAGGACCTTGTAACATTTTCCGTTTTCATTCTAATGTGCTTCCAAGGGCGAGAACTGCTAGGGCAGAGCGGTGGTTCTCCGAGTTGGGTACAGGGACCTGAAGCTCAGCATTACCAAAAACCTTGTTAGAAATGCATATTTTGGGATACAGCAGTTGTACCCAGTTATCCCCAGGGGCGTGGCCCAGCACGGTCCAGCCAGCCTGCCAGGTATGCTGATGCTCACTGATGTTCAAGAATCACCAGGACCAAGCAAGGCAAGGCAGGGAGCGAGTCTGAGAACAGGGAAGAAAAGACTAGGGGTGGGGGGCTGGAGCTGCCACGAGGTACACGGATGGAAGACCAGAGCGAGGGACTGAAGAGATGCCTGGGAGGGTGGGGCTAAGCTCAGTGTGGACTCAGCTCGTGTACCTGGCCAGGCAGGAGCACTGGCCCCTCAGGCCAGGTTTCTGGGTCTCAATAAATGAGGTCCCTGCCCTCCTAGGTTTGCCACCAGGTGCTGGATGTTCACTCAGGCCTGCCACCGCTGTGGTTCTGAGACCCCAGGGCAACCTTCTGGCTAAGTCCCACTAAGTGCTCAGCCTGCCCCTTTCAGAACCTGCCCAGAGGGCCCAGTCACGTGGCTGGTGACTGCCAGCCCCTCGGGATGGGATCTGCGTGTGGTAGTTCACCCAAGTGGTGCAAAGCCCCTACGAACTGCAGTCCTCCACCACACAGCTTCCATTTATCAAGCCCCAACTGTGTACTGCACGTGACTTAACCAGAATCTTTACTGACATTAGCGTCTTGTGCACCCCTTTTTCTGAAGAAGGAAAGCGAGGCCCGGGAGGGCAGCTCATTCAGGCCTCACCGCTGCCAGCGAAGGATTTGAAGCTGGGTCTGTTCCGTCTCCAGCGAGGTCTCGGCTCTCAACCACCCAGCTCTCCAGCCCCTTCCACTGCACAGCGTGGCTCCCAATGCAAGCAGGGAAGGGCCCGGGAGGGCAGGGGCGAGGGCCGGGGGCAGGCTCCTCTGCCAAGGTCAGGGAGCAGCCCAGGCAGGTGGAGGGCAGGAGCCTGCCCATGGAGGAGGGCTGCTCGTGGGGCTGGGAGGGCAGGGAGGGGAGGGGGGGACGGGCGGTGCGGGGAGAGGCAGGGGGCCCTCTTGGAGCTGTGGAGGGGCAATTTTGTTGGGAAGGGAGATAAAGAGGAACATCAAAAGGAGTCCCAGTGCGTGTGGAGAGGAGGCCGGTGGATTAAATTCTCCCCCAGCTGGGAGAGGCGATGAGAAGGCTGATAGCCGGCAGCCGCGGGTCCCGGAGCCGAGCGCAGCGCTGCCCTCCCCGCACGGGCTGGGGCGCCAGCGGCTGCCTGCGGGGCTGCCACTGCCTCGGCTTTATTTGTTTAGCGGAAGGGGGAAGGACGCAGATCACTCGTGCTCCCCACCGTCCCCACACCCGTGCAGCCAGCCCGCCTTGCTCCCGGTGACTGAAGCCTTGCCACCCCCCCCCCCCCGCGGAGGCCAGCAAGCAGCTCCCTGGCCCTCCTTATCAGCTGTTGCCAGAAGGGGCTGCCCCCCCAGCCCTCGGCCCCCCCCAACCTTGGCCCCGCCAACCTCCCGCTGCTGGAAGTGGGGGGAGGCCTTGGGACCGGTCACAGCAGGCACTGCCCAGAAAGGACGCTCCTCCTGCTCTCTTTGCGTCACCCACAGCCAGCGGATCCACATCCCAAGGGTCACCTGTCTCCGTGAAGCGCCCCAGTGGTATTTATTCCAACTAGTTATTGAGAGCCTAGAATGTGCTGGGCCCTCTACAGGTTCACAGAGTGCTCACGACTCTGGGAGGGCCCAGGGTGGTGTTTCCATTAAGAACTGCCTGGCACGGGGACGCCTGGGTGGCTCAGGGCATGATCCTAGGGTCCCAGGATCGAGTCCCATATCGGATCCTGCTTCTCCCTCTGCCTATGTCTCTGCCTCTCCCTCTCTGTGTCTCTCATGAATAAACATCTTTAAAAAAATAATTGTATGTATATAAAAAAGAACTGCTTGGTAGTTCTCCAGATGCAGATTCAGGCAGGACCGGGTCCTGGGCTTGCAGGGGGGGATGGCCTGGGGTCTCGCAGGGTCTGCACCTGCCTTCTGAGTACAAGCTTCCCTTGGTTATCACCTGCAGGTTCTGGACACTGGCACGTCTGTCTGCAGACAACCTGGCCTTCAAAGGGAGGAAAGTCTGGCCCAACCCCAGACTCCTTCCCTGGACATGAGGCCTGCGGATGTCTCCATCAGCTCTTGCTTGGTTATCCACCCGGCTCAGCACCGCCCTGCCAGCCTGCCACTTGGAAAGGCTCAGCTCTCTGCTATAGGTCAGGGGAGTAGCTGGTTGGTGACCAGTGAAGTGATACGGTAGAGAGAAAGGCCCTGTCACTTTCTAGCTGTGCAGCCTTGGGCAACTCACTCCCATTCCTGGAGCCTCAGCTTCTTCATCTGTGAAGTGGGGAGAATGAGGCATACCAAGAGAATGAGGATTAAGGGCACCTTGTCCCATCTTGTTTTAGTGGGTAATAGGAGTTATATTTTCTTGCCTAAGTCAGGAGGCTCTCTGATAGTAGGAGCTTTTGTGTGTGGGTTTTTTTTTTTCCTTTTGTGCCCCAAACGCTAGGGGTGCCTACCTCAGCTTACCCTGTGAACTATGATAGACCCTAGAAGGGACCTTAATTCCTTTCCACAGGAGGACCATGCAGATATAGGATGGACCAGGGAGGAACAGCAGGGACCAAGGTGGTCTGTATGTTGGGAGGGGTGAGCAGTGCTGTAAAGCAAGACAGGGAAGAGTCAGGGAGCTCTGCAGGCTGGTGGGATACCCTTAGCTATGCTGGAAATGGGGCTGTGGTCTGCAGTGTCCAGATGTGCCCCGAGAGTCAGTGCTGTCCTCCCAGAAACCGTGTCCAGGACTTAGACCTGCCAGGTAAGAGCCCCATGGCCAGTGGCTCCAGGCTTCAGTGGTGGCTGAAAGCACGGCCTCTTGGGGTTGGACCTAACTCCAGATTGAGGCAACTGTCCTTTTCAGCTGTGTAATTTGGCATACAAAATCTTACCTCTCCGAGCTTCAATCTCCTAATCTGCAAAATGGAAAGAATGAGGGAGGGCCACCTAACAGCACTCTTGTGGGCGAGCTGCAAAATCCTGGTGAAGCGCCCAGGACTGAGTGAGCGTTCAGTAAATATGGGTGGTTATTCTTGTTCTAGAAGGGAGTGGAGGAGGTGGCCCCGGGAAGGGCTGATTTCTAGACATTGGCCCAGAGCGAGAGGGGCAGGCAGGGAAGGGCAAAGGCGTGGCTGTGTGCAGGGGCGAGTGGACCCCCCAATGCTGGCCAGGGGCTGTAGGTCTCCTCCTCGTGCTCTATTCGTCTGATCCATGCTATCGAGTGGCAGAAAATCAAAACCCATGAAGATGGATTCTTTATCACGCCTTTGTTGTCCAGCCTTTCACTTAATTAACCCCAATCAGACATGCCCGTGTGAACCTTGGCAGGAGGCAGGCCTCTCGGCACCCTTCCCGTCCCTGCTGCTCCCGCCAGTCCCCTACCCCTCACCCTTGGTGTGCCAAGCTCCTCTGGCCCTGCCTGCTGCCATACCCAGCACACCAGGCTGCCCACTGTGACGGCAGATAGTGGCCACCGCCTCCATCCCCTAACTCAGCCTCAGCCCCCAGGCCCCTTCCAGGTTTCAGAGCCTGGGAGAACTGATGCCGGCACCTCCGTGCAATTCCTGAGTGCAGGGCCACCTGTCTCTGTCTCTTCATGTCCCCCCGACCCCACGCCCTGTTCCTGGACACACAACCGAGCAAAGGCCACAGCACACACTTCTGTAGCTCAGCCTTGTCTTTCTCTCCTGCCTGCCAGGCTTGTCCGGCCCCGAGCCTCACTTTCTCTGCCCTGGTTTCAGGCTCTCAGCCCACCTACACCCTCCTCCTCAAACTCCTCTGTGGTCTGGCCCTTGGGCAGGGTGGGCAGGAGCTGTTTTTCCTGGATGGGTCATTTGTTCTCTCTGGGCCTCAGTTTCCAGATCTGTAAACCGGGGTGATTCTCTAAGGCCCTTAATGTGTGCTGCGCTCCTCCGGATGGCTTTCCACTCCTGCTGCTGCTCCGGGCCTCTCTCTACTTCCTCCCCGCTGCTGCCCTCTCGGCCTCTCCTTTCTGTTCCTTCCTCTTTTCCTCCTCTCCTCTCCTCCTGTCCCTCTCCCCTTCTATTCCTCTTCTCCTTGCCTTTCTCACCCCCCATTCTCTTTTCCATTTCTCCTTTTCTTCTTCCTCTTCCATTGCCCTTCCTATTTCCTCCTCCCTCCTCCACCTCCCCCACCTCCTCCTCTGTCCCTCTCTCTGCCAGACTCCCCCCTCCTCCTCTCCCCAGGTTATCTGCTGAATTCCACACACGCCTGCACAGACGGGATCAATCCAAGGCTCCCTTGCCTTCAGCTTATCTCTGCTCCAAATGATTGATTTTCCCTCTTTAAGAGTAATTTGCTGGTGAATTCCATGTATTGCAAAAACCCCTGTGAAATCTAATTCAATCCGATCGGCAGCTGGCACTTTGGGGAAAGAATACTAGAGAGCTGTCAATTTCATCGTGCGGACGTGTGTATTATTTTGCTCACAGACGAGGGCACGAGGCAGGCAGGTGCTCCTCACCTGCACGTGCACACCTCCCCTCCCTCCCTCAGGAGGGATCTTGTCGCTGCCCCTGCAGCCAGCCCGGGCTCTCCTGGGAAGTGAATTATAACGTGCACTGGGTACTTGCATTAAGGTAAATGAGGGGCAGGTGCTCTCAAATTGTTTTCCTGATTTGCAGCCCACTGCCCTAGCGCACTATGGGAATCTCACACCTCCAGAGCCCAGCTACACCTGACCACCTGTCTTCTGCATTCCAGCATGTCTGGCTCAGAGCCTCAGTTTCTCAACTTTGGGAGTGGGCCACCTCTCAGGCCTGCCCCTAGGTGACCAGCTGTCCCAGTTTGCCTGGGATGTGGGACTTAAAAGTACAAAACCCAGGCAGTTGCAGGCAAACCAGGAGAGCTGGTGTCCAACTCCATGAGACAATGTCTGAGAGAACAAGCTGTCCCCCACTGCCCAGGTGTGGCAGTCATGTACTTGGAATGGAAAACAAGTTTCTGAGCATCTGACACACCAGCCCCAGTGTCCTATAGGTGCTCCCCAAAGGTTGCACCACTTCAGTGGCTCAAGCCCCCACGCAGCTCACACACAGGAGCTGGTCCTTGCTCATGAAGATGGCTGAATGGCGGACCAAGCAAGGGCTCTTGCTCAGCCCTGGTGACCTGTGCTCTGGGAGGGTCCCATCTTGGGAGGGGTCATAGGTGCCACCTATACCCCCTGAATACAGCAGAGTTAACTGTACCTACTCCCACAGCTGGAACCAGCCACTCTGGCCTCATTTTTATGCCCCAAGTAAATAGCCATTTCTGGTGGGATCCAAATATTTGGGCTGCCCTGGACCTCTAGATATTGGAGCAACCAGTCCAGGGGTTACTTAGAGAAGTGGCTTTAGGGAGATTGGTCAGGAAGGTGAGGCTCACCTAAATAGTGCTTGTGGGCATGGTCAAAGGGCAAGCTTTATGTGGAAGGTCCAGGGGTTCACAAGGACCTTCTCAGGCCATATGGAAATCCATGTGCACAGGACAGGGGTCCAGGTAGGATTTATGAGGCCAGAGCTCTGAGCTCTTGATTCCAGGATGATATGTTTCATCTCCCACCCCCCAGATCCCAAAGATCCTGCAGGCCATGCACCCCTCCTCATTCCTTTCCTCTCTCCTGCAAGGGACCCTGTTTGAAAGGCACATGCCCCATGTAGAAAGCTCAACAATGCCTTCCTTGTTTTCCTGCCTGCAACCCAGGCATGCCTCCCAGCACAGGTGGCCACATTCTTAACCTTAAGGTCTACTGCTCTAATCAGAAGCTGCCACCTTGGACCTTACCCCCATACCTGGCTTCAACTCTTTCCCTCCTTCGCTCCACTGGCAAACCCTGCACTGGAATTTTGGCTGGGGTTGGGGCAAGGGGCCAAACTTGGGGGGGTGTCGGTGTTCTCAGAGGTGCAGGAAGGAGAATCCAAAATGCAGGATGAAAAGGGTGTGCATCCAGGTCTGCCCCAAGCCCAGAATTGTCCCTCCCCTCCCTCTAGGGCCTCAGCTGGGAAGGATCTTCTTGTGGCCCCCGTAGGAGGAGGATGAGCCTGGCTGGCTGGTATGGGGGGGCCTCCAGCCCTCCAGGGCCTTCAGGAGGAGGAGCAGGGAGGGGTTGGTAGGAGCCAGGAGCTGGGCTTTGCACTCAGCAGCTGCCTGGCTCTGTCTATTTACCATGCTAAAACTATTTCCTTGTTCCCACAGAGAGAGAAATGTGTGGCAAGGCAAAGAAATCTAAATGCCTTATGGAAATCGGGAGGGCACACTGCCTGCCGCTAATCACACCACTTTGTATTCCCTCTGCCTTTCCCACTTCGAGTCCACCTCCTCAGGCCCCTAGGTGGCAGGGAGGGGCTGAGGGGGGCGGTGGAGGGAGTCCTGGGAGCCCTGGAACTGACACACTCTGTGACCTCAGGCAAACTGCCCTCTCAGGGCTGCCTTTCAAAATGAGGATCCCTTTGTCTGAGGAGGCCCGGAGGGCAGAGCTCAAGACGGAGTAGGGGCCATGCACCTGGGTGTGGGGGATCTAGGAGCCAAAGGCAGGGTGATTTCATCTCCCTCCTCCTCCAGGAAGGTCTGCCCAGCTTTGCCTCTCCTTCCCAGGAACAAAACCATTGCAAACGCCCTAAGGGATGCATCCTGGGCTGGAACTGGTGCTGGGCTTCGGGTAGGTGGGTGATCATGCCTGGGGACAGCCCTGCATGTCACTCAGCAGCCACTGGGGCATCCCAGAAGTCTAACCTGGGCAGCCTGCAAAGAGCCCCTCCTACCTGACACATTGCACACCTCGCGAGGCACTCGCATGGGGCACGGGGCACACAACTACGGCTGAATGGACAAAGAGATGCACGAATGAGTGGGCTCTGCGAGTGCTTATCTGTGAATGCGCGTGGGTGTGAGGAAAAAAACAGAGGCAGGAGGAAGGCTGGGAAGGGGGGCAAGAGAGGATAATCAGACTCAAAGAAAAACAGAGACGGAAATGGAGGGAGTGGGCAAGGGTGGGTGGAGGGCGTTCAGATGAGGAAGTGAGCCGAGGTGAAGAGGACACCAGGCGGGCCTGGCCACTGCCCAGCGGGCAGAGGCTGGCAGCTCTCACCTTCTTTCCTCCTCTTAGCCTGCCCTTCTGGGTTTCTCTGCACTCTTGCCCCTGAGATTCCAGACCCTAGCCGCATTCCAACTCCACAAACCCTGCATCCAGTCCCTGCCCTTCCTGCTGTCTGCCATCATCCTCTGTCACTTCACTGTCTTCATTCTCCTGGTGTCCAGATCAATCAACTTAAAGAACAGCTATGAGGATATCGCTCGTGCTCAAGAATCATCGATGGCTCCCACTTGCCTGCTGAATTACGTTCAAACTCACCTTGGCATTCAAGGTTCTCTGGTCTCCCTTTCTGGCTTTATGGTGGGGTGCGGGGGGTGGTACAGATTACCTACTTGCTGAATTAAAAGACAGTGGGGAGAAGGATGGTGCTGAGTCCAAAAGCTCACCCCGTGGTGCTGTGTATGCTGCTTACCTTTCGCCTCATCTTTTTTTGGGAGGGTGTGGATGTGGAGAGGTCGTCAGTAATTTATGATTTTTATAATTATAAAAATTAGCATGCAGTGAAATTGACATTTGGGGGCATTTGGTTTTATGAATTTTAACACATGTATAAATTCGTGTTACCCCATCAAAACCAGGATACAGAACGGTTCTACTGTCCCCCAAACTCCCTGTGCTTATCTTTACAGTCAACTCCTCTTCTACCCCTCAGCCCTGGTAACCACTGATGGTAATCTCTGTCACCATAGCTTGGTCTTTTTGAGAATGTCAAAGAATCACACAGAAAGAATGTAGCCTTTGAGACTGGCTGCTTTCACTGCCTATAATGCCTTTGGGATCACGGGATTCTTACTTCCCCTTAGTGGTCTGCTTATTTTTTTTTTAAGATTTATTTATTCATGACAGACACACACACACACACACACACACACAGAGAGAGAGAGAGAGAGAGAGAGAGAGAGAGAGAGAGAGAGAGAGAGAGGCAGAGACACAGGCAGAGGGAGAAGCAGGGAGCCCGGCATGGGACTCGATCCGGGTCTCCAGGATCACACCCCAGGCCGAAGGCAGCACTAAACCACTGGGCCACTGGGGCCACCTGCTTATTTTTTAAGTAGTCCTGTCCCTAGAGGACGAGTTGACATCTGCACCGCTGCAGGAGCTGGAGGGGGTGGTCCCGCATCCCTCTGAGAGGTGAGCCATCAAGGGCAGGGGGTGGGGGTGAGGGGCGGTGGTGGAGGGTGGGGTGGGAGGGTTTTGAAGGCAGGGGGAAGAGAAGGATCAAGTGGATTAAAAAAGAAAAAAAAGGGCCTGGTTGGCCTGCTTTGTAAACGTTAGCGGATTTGGACATTCCCTAATGAGGGCAATTAAGAGTCATTATGCTGAAAGCAGAAAAGTAAACACAGATCCCTATGCTAATTGGCAAATATTGCTGCATGTTAGGGCTGGCTGCCTCCTCCCTCTCCGGAGCTGTGCCCCTCTTCCTGCAGACGGTGCCCCCCCCCCCATCACACTTCTGTCTTGCGTGCTTCCTCTTGGTCCTCCTCCTCCCTGGGGCCACTCCTCAGTCACCTTTGCTGGCTCACCGCCATCTCCCCTAACGTGAACGCTGGGCTGCCCCAGCCCCCCTCTCCCTACACACAACCCTTGCCTCAGTGAGCCCTGCTAGACCTGTGGCTCTAAATACAGTCCAGGTGCTGGCGATGCTTACGTTTCTATCTCTAGCCTGGGCCCATGTTGTGGGATATTTCCAGGATCTAGGTGAGCCAGCTGCGGTCATGCTGGCAGCTTGAGGTCCATATGGTAGGAGGATTTACACCAGAGAGTTCACCGAGTGCTACAAATGAGGGGCCCCCCAACCTAGAGCTGCTTGTTGGACATTTATCAGCATGCCCCCCTGCCTTCTCGATGTTTCCATATGGATATCTAACACACATGTCAGATGTAACGTGTTGCAAGCTAACCAACAGATACCACCTTTTCTTCATTAAACCTACCCCTTCACCATCTCAGGAAGGAAGGACTCCATGTTTCTAAGTGCTTGGGTCAAACACCTTGCACAGGCATTGTAACACACACCCCACAACACACACACACACCCCAAAATCCTGACTCTCCTTTCAAAATGGGTTCAGGAACAGAGCACCTCTCATTCCCCTAATAGCACCTGCAATTACTATCCTTATCTCCCAGTGACGGCCCTGCCCTGGGTGGTCTGTTGACCCTGGGCAGCCAGACCATCTTTTAAAATAATTTTCTTAAAAAAAAATAAATAAAAATAAATAAAATAAAATAATTTTCTTTTGATTGAGATAAAATTCACCATTTTAACAACTTAAAACGTATAATTTGGTGGTTTTCAGCATACCCACCATGTTGTGCCACCACCACCCCAATACGGTACGGGTCTACAACATCTCCATCATTCTAAAGGCAACGTGGGATCCGTGAGCAGTCACGCCACCGCATTCCCCTCCCCACCAGCCCCTGCAGCCACAAATCTCTCTGTCTCTGGATTTGCCTGTTCCAGACATTTCATACAGAGGGAATCACACACTATGTGGCCTTTTGTGTTTTGCTTCTTTATGTAGCATAAGGTTTTCTAGGTTCATCCACACGGTAGCACATGTCGGGGCTGCATTAACGTCACAGCCAAGTACTGTTTCGTTGTGGAGCTGCCACATTTTGTTTATGCATCAGCAGTGGATGTGGACACTCGGGTCGTGTTCACAGACTGTCCTGATACTTCAAACGGTAAGGCCCTTGCTCCCTGCTCACCACCCTCAGGTGGCTTCCTGCCTCCCTCCTGCACAAGCTGAGCCCTGATGGCACAGCTGCCTATCAGACCACCTCTGTCAGCCCCGCTCCTCCTCCTCCCTCCTCCTTGATCCTCCTCACTCCTCCTCCTCCCGCACCACGCGTGGGTGCACTGCTGCCTCTGCCGCATGCCTGCTGTGCCCTCTGCCTGGAAGGCTCTTCCTCCAAGTGGCCACATGGCGCACCCCTTCTTCACTGAGGGCTCTCCTAAAGGTCACCTCATCAGAGAGCCCTCCTCCAACCCCTCTGGCTCCCTCAGACCCCTCCCCCTGCTTTATTTTTCTCCATGGCTCTCGTTGCTGCCATAGACTCAGGGTTCCTTCAATCTTCCACCTCTGGAGCCTATGCTGCCCGAGGGCGGGACTTGTGACCGGTACCTAGAAGAGCATCTGGCATGCAGTAGGTGCTCAACACGTATTTGTGGATGACTACATACACTAACGAATTGGTTCCTTCTAGGATATCTCTTCTGCTTCCCTGCCCCAGGCCCGTGGGTGCCCGCTACCCTGCACTTCGCCAGCTGGCGTTGCTTTTGCACCGCTCTGGCCTTAGTAGAAGCTTTCCTCGGAGGCTAGTTTTGCCCATGTGAGAGAAGCAGAGATGTCACCTGCCCGTTGACTCTGGACTCAGGGCACGTGTCAGGACCAAGAAGAGGAAAACTTGCACCTTTTAACCTGCGATATAGACGCATGACAACCTTGGTTTTGAGAACTTACTCTCAGTTCCTTTTCAAATCGATGGGTAACAGATGGAGAAATGAAGATGTGGAGAGGGAGAGAGGAGTAAGCGTCTGCCCTGTGCCTTCCTGGGTAAAGTGACAACATGGTCATGAAACGTTGCCTCGCCATAGAATGCCTCTTGCCCCCAGCCCCACGTACCCCTGCACCATCGGCCCTTTCAGGGGACAGAGTCTGTAGGAGCTCAGGCAAGCAGCACTGGGTGCTGGCTCTGGGGGGAGGCTCTGCGGCCCTCTTGGTGGCCCACTCTCACCATCGCTGCCCATTGGGATCTGTCCTCCCTACTTGTTAATTAGGATGTTTCATTGCCTGTGGGCACAGTGATGGAGTGAGACATGCAGGGACCACTCCCAGCTGGGCCGTGCTTACCCCTACTCTTCGAGACAGGGGGATAAACAAGATACACCATCTATTGCTGTCAGGGGTGTGATGGGGGTGGCAAGTGGGGTGGGTAGGGGAGTGTGGGAAGAAGAAATCACGTTCTAGGGTGAGACTGGGCTCACCGATGCCCATGGTAAAAGGGGCATCGTGGTGGGTATGGAGTGGCCAGGAGGTCATGGACAGGAAGAGGACAGAGGATGAAGTGCATTAGTTCTGCTTCTGATCCCCCAGCATGGGGTTGGGGTGTTCCGGAAGACCACGCTCTGCATTTAGGAAGCGTGACTCCTAAGGACAAAATGACTCCCATTACTTCCTATTGTGAACAGGGGTGGTGGGTGGCAGGGAAGAGGGTCAGCTGCCAGAGAGGTGGGTGAAGGGGGTAGAGTGCCCCACAACCAAGATGAAAGACCACTTCTAGCCGAGGGAGGGGACTGGGCCCAGCTGGAGAGGGGCGACAGTGAGGAGTGGGGCTGCCTGCTTCACACCCCAGCCAGGGCTACTGGGCCTGGTGTAAATAGCATGCTAATTAGATTTACGGATGAGACTAAATTAGGAGGTGTCAGAATCACACCGAGGACACCCCCTGGTCCTCAAGGAAGCTGGAGCTTAGCATGCTGGGAGGAATCACACCACAGGATGCAGCCTCGCACAGAAAAATCCTAATAATCACCATCGTCATAATAAGAGCCTCGGTGAAGGCAACTGGGGAGAAATTAATAGGAAATAGAGCAGATGGGGCTGCCCTGCTCCCCTGGCTTCCCTTCCAGAATGGCTTTGCTTTGAAGTCAACAGACATTTTCCTGGAGAGCCTAAAAATCTTGGGGGAAGAACCCGAGAAATGTGAGTTGAAGCTGTGACACAGCGGAGGTCTTGCAAACAGACCTGTGCCCGGCAAACAAAGGTGCAGAGTGATGCTCACGCAGGCGCCACGATTCCAGGTACTGGCTGTGTGGACACAGCTTTGGGTGGACACTTAGTCGGCTATGCAATCAGATCACCAGAGAAGCTTTCAGGAAGAGAAGCAGCCAGGATGGGCACCTTGGCCTGGGAACTGGGGTTAGGGCACTGCCGACCTCCACTTCAGTATGTGCTTCATCTTGGTTGCTCCCTGGACCAGAGCCCTCACTCCCTCCTTCCCCTCAGCTTCGTGTCACTGATGAAATCACAAGCTGGGTGAGAGGTGCAGAATGTTGGAGGCATTCTATCTACTTCCTTTATACCGCCCAGGGGATTCAGTGGGAGGTGGGTGATTTCCAGCCAGATCCCACTTATCTCCCTAATAGAGGGAAGAAAAGAGTCTGGATAACTAGATAATCATACATCCACAGAAAGTGCAAAAACTCACACATCTGCTTCCGGGGATGCTGGCAGCCTGGCCCTCCCTCTCTTCCCCATCTCTTTACCGCTTCTAGAGTTTGGTTTCTAGTTCCAATTGCTTTGGAAAATAGGAAAACGGAGAGCTGTGCTCTCTCGGGGTCACATCAGCAGGTAGGGAGAGTTTAGGGCAAGTGGGATCACTTCCTGGGGTGGCAGGGACATAGAGTCCCTGTGTCTCTACTGCAAAGTAGATGCTGGTGGATGGATACATGGGGCCCGGTTGAACAGTGGCCTGGAGCATCCACAGCTGGAAAACGGACCCTCCGCTGAATGTGTGACGTGGAACCTCCCTGCTCCAACCTCATTCCAAATGCATGTGTGGTTCAGGATGCCAACTCTGCCCCCCCCCCCAGCAGAAGGTCAGCCTTACAACAAAAGCCCAAGGAGGGAGCTGGGCTAAACGGTGGTAGTTCATGAGCAGAGGGTCCCCTGTTTTTTTTCATCTTTTTTGTGCCAAGGACCCCTCCGATGGTCTGGTGAAGCCTATGGTCCCCCTTCCTAAAATAACATTTTTAATTTGCAAAAAATTTAAAATACATGAGACCACAAAATCAACTCATTGCATTGAAATACAGTTACCAGGTATTTTAAAAGGGCATTAAAGAAGAATGATGTGCTTCCTAATGCATTAAACAATAAGACTGGGCAGAGGGGTTAACAAACGCTGTAATTTCAGAGCAGTGATAACAATCAATGGTTTGTTGAGATCCCAGGACCCCTGAAACGTGACATGAAAATGTCTGAGGTTTCTCTCGGGGTCAAAGTCCCATGTATGGCTAATACCACTGTTTGTTTCTATTTTCATAATTAAAGGGAGTGCTAACGGTCATTTACAGGTTAGTGAAAATAAGGACACAGATTTTTCTCCAACCAGGGTCACGGATGCCTTGGGGAGGCAGTGGACCCCCACTTCTGGGGTAAGAACCTCTGGACTGAAAGGAAGCCTGGCGGAGGCCCCTGGGGCCCAGAGCTACAACTGTGCAGGGCTGCATGGGTACAGGGCCCAGAGCAACTTCACGCTGGACAGACTGACGAGTAAGAACAAATGGGAAAATAAATTTAAATAAATACAAGGTTGCGGGCTGGGCTCCCTGACAGGCCAGGGACCCATGTGGAATGGAGAATAAGGGTGATGGATAAAAACGAGGCCCAGATTAGCAGGAGAATGAGAACAATCTCCCCTTCTCCCTGCCCCCTACACCCCCCTGCCCCCACAATCCCTACAAGTAAACCCAGTATTCTGGAATATGGCTTTTTCTCCCTATCATTTGCTTTCTTTTATTTATGTATTTGGTGATGTTTTCTCCTTGGGGAGGTGGGTAATTCTCTGTTATTTTTTCCTATGCCCCTCAAATAAATGAATCGTGTCATCTCCTGCCTGAAATAGGAATTAGCTCCTGCCAGATGTGTCCCCGTTCACCTTGCCTTACCTCCTCCCACCCCTTCCCCCGCCCTGCCCACAGCCATGCTGGAGGTGGGAGATCCACCTGCTTAGGTGGGACCAAACCTCTGAGAATGGGGAGCTGTGGCCGCAAATGCGGAGCTCCCCAGTGCAAGCAAGAAGTGCAGGATTGAGAGTTCAAGGCCAAGCTCTGTGACCCACTGGCTGTGTGACCTTGGGGAAGCTCCTTAACCCCTCTGAGCCTCGACTGCCTCCTCTCTGAAGAAACACAACAATACTCTCTCTCTCTCTCTCAAAGGGTTGGGATAGTACAAGCAGTTAAAATTTAAAGAGTGCTTTTTATGGGCCGGGCACAGTTTCAAATACACATATTAACTCACTTAATCCTCGTAACAGCTTTGTGAGGTAGGTACCATTGCTGTCTTCATTTTGCAGACAGGAAAACTGAATCAGAGAGGATAAATGAACTCCTCTGAGCTTCCACAGGTCAAAAGTAGCACAGCAGGATTCGAACCACGGCCATCTGGCTTCAAAGTGCTCATTTTTCACCATTCCATCTCACCCTACCTGGTGAAAGGGTGCTCCAGGTGACACCAAATAAACAAGCACACGGGCGGGGTGGGAGAGGACACTGGGGGTGGGAAATGAGCCCAGATCCCTCTGCCCAAAGTAGGGAGCAGAGGCCGCTGGAGTGAGTTCAGGGAAGGGAGGAGGGGCCCACGCTGGGCAGGGGTGCGGGGTGGGCCAGCGGCAGGAGTGAACCTTCTCCTTCCCACCCAGGTCCTCTTGGATTAAGGGTTTGTAGAGTCTTCATTGAGACTGACTGGCCCCACCCATGGTTTTCCAGAGGGGGACACTGAGGTACAGAGTGAAGACTTGGCTGGCTCGGAATCGCTCTGTGAGTCAGGAGCAGAACGGGGGTGGGACTTGGCTCAAGGGTTCTCTCTGCCACCGTCCTTGGGCAGTGGGGGTAGGTCTGGTAGCAGAATGCTGGGTCACGGTTCAGAATCCTGAGCCGATTTTAACTCGGAAGAGCCTCTGTCACAAAGACCAAAAAGGTGGGTCATTCACGGTCTTCCGGGGCAGAGTTCTGAAGGTGTTTTCCATTGGACTTGTTTGGGTTTCATAATAAGGGGACTGGGGTTCTCTGGCTTCTTGCCACCCTGAGAGGAAAACAGCTAAACTGTAAGAGAGCCTCCATCAGACGCTGGAAAGCACCTGCTGGCTGGAACAGGTGGCTGGGGGAGGTGAGGGGGGGCGGCTTCTGTGCGGCTTTGCTACATTTCCCTGCTTCCACCTTTGGCTCCTGACAGCCCATTTTCAAGACAGCCATCAGAGGGCCCCTTAAGAAAGGTGACTCAGAGCATGTCAACCTCCTGGCTCCCCAATGGACTGGCAGTAACAGAAAAACACCTTCCTGTGGCTGCAGGGCCTGGCCTGGCTCCCGCTGACGCTGACGCTGCTGCTGCTGCCTCACCCCCTGCAGTTCTCTCCAGGTCCCCCTGACCAGTCTCTTTTCTACCCCTTGAAAATGCCCCACCAGTTCCCCTCTTGGGGGACCCCTGCCCTTGCAGGGGAGCACCTCTGCAGCTCTGTATGGCAGCCTCCTCTACACCTCTTAACTTCTGCTCTAAGGGCACCTCTTTGGAAGGCCGTCCGGAACCTCTGAGTCAAAAATTAGGGGCAGCCCGGGTGGCTCAGCGGTTTAGCACTGCCTTTGGCCCAGTGTGTGATCCTGGAGTCCCGGGATCCAGTCCCACATCCGGCTCCCTGCATGGAGCCTGCTTCTCCCTCTGCCTGTGTCTCTGCCTCTCTCTCTCTCTCTCTGTCTCTCTCTCTGTCTCTCATGAATACATAAATAAAATCTTTAAAAAAAATTAATGGGGATAGGAAGCAAAAATTTTTAAAAAATCGGCCCCCCGCTGTGCCCCATCCATCCCTCACCCTGTTTCTGACTTCTTGACATTCATTTCCACCTAGAGTGGTGTTGGTGCCTATCCCTCTGGCCTCCCAGCTGGGATGAACCAGAAGATCTAGGAGGGCAGGGACTGCATCTTTAGTACCAATTCCTCAGCAGCAGGCACACAGTAGGTGCACAAGCATTTCTGTTGAGCGAATGCACACACAATCCCCCAGCTCTATGAGTTTCACCAGGGGCCCCTGAAGGTCCTTCTCAAATGATTCCAATTCCCAGAAATAGTCAGAAGCCGTCAGTGGAGGCCTCTCCGGGGGACACTGGCGCTCCACTTCCCACTCCCCCCTGCAAAGATATTCTCAGGGACAGCAGGAAATGTGGGCTGAGAGGCTGTGGGTCAGAAATGAGACAGAAACAAGTGGATCAAAGGCTCCCAACTCCCGAGAAGAAAGGTACAGGCGCTGCCAATTTTGGGGCTCTCTGCGTCTGCCCAGAGGGGTCCCAGTGCCAACAGTATTTAAAAACAAAGCCTTTTGCTGGAATTTGTAGAGCAGCCAGAGGCACGGATGATCTACACGCCCTTTGCAGCAGAGGCGGGATGCAGAGCACAGAGATCTACTTGCCTCGAAGTAGAAGAGTGGATTTTAGTCCAACAGAACAGAAACTTCTAGTCATCCGATCAACCTACACCTCCCCCCTCCCGTGCAGAGGGGAAAACAGGACGGGTAGCTCAGCCTCCGGCAGGACTGGGTGGGGATCCGGAGAGGAAAAGTTGACCCAACTGGAGAAAACACAACATGCTGAACATGCTGCGGCCAAAGGGGTGGTAGGAGATGGTAGGAATCCAAGTGGGTGCGTGTGCTGCTTATTTCTGGTGGCTTTCCAGGGCACTGAGGAAGAGAGGAGAACGCCTGGCCACCAGGAACAGGGGAGTGAGGCTGCCACTGCCTTTAATTTGAAACTCAGAGATGAGTTCCACACCAAGGCTGACTCCTGGGGCCTTGGCCTTGAGATTTTTTTTTTTTTTTTGTGATTTGCATTACAACCATCTATTTGCATCTCAACTGTCAGGCAGTGCAAATGAGTTGGTGGTGGTTTCAGCCCATCCTATCCTTCCATCTCTTCTGTATCTTCCATCTTTTGGTAGCTGGGCCAAGAAGAAATGACTCAGCGGGGACGACTCAGAGGCCTCCCAAGGACTTCCCAGTGGAGTCCCTGGGAGATAGAAAGGGCGTCTTTCAAGCACCCTTGTTGTCCTGAATTTCCCTGCAGAGCCTGAGATTCAGCAAGAAACTGAGTAGCATCTTCTAGCTGGAGGGGAGCCAGCATCATCTAGTTTTTGTGAGTTAGATTGGCATCCTTGCTGGAAATGACTGCCACAAAGTGCTACCTGAGAGGTTAAACTGCTTCCTCTTTCCTTCTATTTTCCATCGGCGACCTCTACTGCCCCACCGTGGACCTCTGAGGTCACCTTCCTTTTTTTTTTTTTAATTTTTATTTATTTATGATAGTCACACAGAGAGAGAGAGAGAGAGAGAGAGAGGCAGAGACACAGGCAGAGGGAGAAGCAGGCTCCATGCACCGGGAGCCCGATGTGGGATTCGACCCTGGGTCTCCTGGATCGCGCCCTGGGCCAAAGGCAGGTGCCAAACCGCTGCGCCACCCAGGGATCCCTGAGGTCACCTTCCTACACAAACTCGGGGGAACTGGACTTTTGCGGTACAGGGCCACTGACTCAGAGTCTGGTTTGGATAAAGCCCTGAGCCACCTCATTGCTACTTTTACCATTTGGCCGTGCTTTAATTCAACCAGCACATATCTCTGCAGTGCCTCCCAGGTGCCAGGCAGAGTGTGAGGCACTGGGTTACGCCGGCCAGGAAAGCAGAGCTGCCCCTGCCTGCAAATCCTTCAGTTGAATTGGGGAGACAAATGTTATGCACTAATACCTGCAAAACCACAATAACAGTGAGCGTGAGGGAGAATCACATGTTCTGCAGAGCCTGTGACACAGAGATTTCACCTCTCCTCATGCCTGTCCCTCCTCCAAGTCTGTTGATGGACACAGTTTTCCTCCATGCCTGGCAAATCCAACTACCCTCCCCCCAGACACAAATCCCAACAGATTGTATCTTCTCCTCAGAAAGAGAACTGGAAGAGATGATAAATTTTTAAAATCTCTTTTTACAAAAGGTGCCTGGTTTCTTTTGGAGGTTCCCTGTTGTTTCCCAGATTCTGGACGTTGGCAATATGCCTAAACACTCCATCCTGGGAAACTGGGGCCTGACGGGGCCTTGGGAGCATTGACCCCATCCGGATCTAGAGCCCTCCAGAATTCTGGAGAGTAGAGAAGAGATGGGAGATACAAAAAGAGCAGGGCAATTCAGAAAGCAATTTATTCCTCCCTCTTAGTTAGGGAATCGGCCCAGGACCATGTCTGGGATGGTTTGGGTGCAGCTCTACTGCGAGGCTGGACGATGACCCAGAGGACCTTGGTTCATGGGGGGTGGGGGGGGAGTCTGGGCTTCTGGGCTGCCTTTGTTCATCTGTAGTTCTCTCTCTGCACCTCACTGTGCCCTGGAGGCCAGCCCTTTACTGTCAGAGACACTGGTCAACTCCCTAGGGCAAGGAACGAAATGGTCCCTGGTAGCACCGGGCACCCAGTCCACAGCGGGCAATGGTGATGCCTGTGCCTGGGTGCGGAGTGGCCACTAGAGGCAGGCTGGACCCAGATACCCCTCAGCATCCCTGCAGATACTTCGGACAGGCCTTCCAGCAAAGCAGGACTGAGTTAATCTCCAAGGGGCCAGGGTGACCCTGTAATCCCCCAACCAGTGGTGGTAAGAAGGCCCTGGGGGTTCTGGCACTGCTGCTGCTCCCTGGATCCATCTGGTTAACATCTGGGTGTGTGGCAGGTACTGTGCTGAGTCCTACAGACTAAAGGTCTGATCTCCTCTATCCTTTGGTGGCATTCCCTGTGGCAGACGCCAACATGGAGCTGCTTCCCCATATTCCCCAGCCTTCTGGCAGTGAGGTGGGGCCACATCCCTAGTTCTGGGCAGAAGTCACAGGATAAAGCATAGAAGAGCTGGTGCTTGCCCCCTTCCCCTCCCTCCTGCAGTGACCGACGTGATCACAGAGCGTGCACTGAGCGACGACACAGAGAGGGATCGCCCTGCCCACTTGTGCTGGGTGAGTAATAAACCTCGGAGTGAGAAATAAACCTCTGTTTCAGGGTTAGTTTGTTACCGCAATAGAAACGGACACGTTTTCACCCAGACAGCCTAGTGATGCTTAGAAAGGGTCAATGACTCCCCCGAGGTCGCAGAGCTAGCAAATGGCAAGGCTGGACTTGAACACAGGGCCCGTCTGATTCTAGAGTTTGGGCCGTGAACCACTACACAAGCTGCCTCCCCTCTGGGTTGCCTCCAAAATCGAGCCCCAATTCCTTGGTTTGGAATTGGGGCTCCCTGTGCATCCAGCCCACCCTCCCACCAGCTCACTATGCCAACCCTGCATCAGTCACATGGCACGACCTGCTCCCTCCACCTGCTGGGCCTCTCTGTGGGCCACTGCCCAACCTACTAGTCCTCCTGGCTACCTTTAACCATCTGATGTGTGTCCCAAGGCTCAGCCCTGGTCCCCCCTTTCACCATAGAGCTTTGGCTGGTCTTCTGGCTCCCTCCGGCCCCTTCCTTTCCCTTCCTCAGCTGAGCTCTGTAGCCCTTGCTATCTATTGTCACTGTCCTGTACACAAGTATCAGTGTCTCTGTTCTCTTGGACATTCAGGAAAGCCTGAAACCAGAGATGAGACTTTCTCCTGAGGCTCTCACTTACACAGCAGCGTCTACAGGGGGTGCTGTGCCCCAGGGGGATAAAAGATGGCCCACTGGGGTATGAGAAAATATTGGAACTTGTTTTTATACCTGTTTATCTCCACCTTTTAAACTTTCTACATTTTTGTGTATGTTTTAAAAGTACATACTACACTTTGTGTAAACACACTTGGTTCTATGGCTACGCTTCCTCAAAGGACTAAATACAGCTCCTTTTAAACAGTAGGTGCTCAGTACATACTTTAGCTTTCTCAGACAGATGGGTATGGGATGATTTAGCAGGAGACGGGGGCATGTGGCACCCATACACATGTACACACAGGGGACTGACTTGCCCTTGTGGCCCTCTTTCCTTGTCAGGGGGCAGGGGTGGGGGCGGGTTGGGGTGGATGGTGTCCAGGGAAGAGAAGCTGACAGGAGACCCGTTGGATCATGGGAGGAGGGGCTCCTGGGCAGGTGTGCTGGTGGTCTGTTGAGCAGCCAGAGAGGAGCAAGAGGAGTGAGCGGGAAGCCAGGCCTGGAGCAAGGCCAGTGTGGGAGCCTGGTCTTGTGAGGTGTAATTGCAGAGAAGCCCCTCAGGCTGGAAAACCTAATGGAATTCCTGAGCAGAGTGGCCTGGGAGCAGCGGTAATAAATAGAAGTGCTATTAAGGACTGTGGCTGCTGACAGGTGGGGGAGAGACCAGGCACTGGCTGGGTGGGGAGGAGGCAGGCTGAGAGGGTCCCCGTCAGCATGGAAGCCTGTCCCATCCAGGCCTGGTGGGGCACAGCCCCATCCCGGAGCCTCCTCCCTCCTGGCCTTCTGGAGCTCTCCTTCACTTGCTGCCCATGCCCCTTCCAGGTGGGCCCTGCAGGAGGCTGCAGGCTTCCAGGACCCCCGGGGTCTCCTTGTGGCCTGGGATCCCCTTGAAAGCACTTATGCTACTCACATGGAAAAGGAGGAGTCATTACTACACCCCAAACAGAAATAAGATTTTTTTCCCAAAGTCCGATTTTATACAAGACCCTCCAACTTCTAAAATATCTAGTTTTTGGTGTATGTTTTATAATGTACATTCTAGATTAATAGGATGAGCATATATTTCTAAATAATTCCTAAATAGGGATCCCTGGGTGGCGCAGCGGTTTGGTGCCTGCCTTTGGCCCGGGGTGCGATCCTGGAGACCCGGGATTGAATCCCGCGTCGGGCTCCCTGTGTGGAGCCTGCTTCGCCCTCTGCCTGTGTTTCTGCCTCTCTCTCTCTGTGTGTGACTATCATGAATAAATAAATAAAATCTTAAAAAAATTCCTAAATAAATCACTAAATGAAGAACTATACACTGGAAGTGTGTGCTCAAAGAGTTTTTGCAGGGGTGGGGGGTAGGCTGAGGATTAGAGACTGCTGATTTTTGCAAGGGAGGAGCAGCAGCAATGTTTGTTTCTATTTTATAGATGGGGACTTGGAAGCCTAGAGATACTTGGCATCTTTCCCAGGGTTGGACAGCCCAGAAAGGGCGGGGGTCTGGATACACCACACATTCCCGGGACTCACCTCATCCTTGTCCACCACCTGGATGAAGAGGGGTAGGGCAAAGCCCACCTGTGCTAGCTCGGTGATGGCCACACTGTATTCAGAGCTGTTGAACTCCGGGGCATTGTCATTGATGTCAATAACCAGGATGTTGAAGGTCGTGGTGACTGAGGCATCAGATGGAGTACGGTCATCATTCAGCTCTGTGCCCTGCAGGTAGAGGACAAAAACCCCAGAGATGAAGGCAGCCGTAATCATAATATCATCACTTTCCAAGGCTTTGTCAAGGCTGGGTCCTGTGCTTCCTGTCAATTATCCCATGCCCTGACCACAATCCTGGGAAGAAGACTCTATCATCATCATCCCAATTTTACCCTTGAGGAAACAGGCTCTGAGAGGTTAAGTAACTTGTGTAAGGACACATAGTCAGAGTGGGTGTCAAACTCAGGCAGCAGGATTCCAGGACCAAAGGGACGAGGTGGTATGGTGATGACAAGACAGATTTAGGGGCTCCTCAAGGGGCAAAGGGAGACTCTTTATTCAATTTGGCAGATGATAAAACTGAGGTCAAGAATTTTTGCGTTAGCAGGTAATTAAGACTTAATTTGGCATCTGCTATGGCCCAAACACTGTGCTAGGCATCATGATGGTCTGGGTCGGACTCAGGGAAAAATGGGCTCAAATCCTTGGGTGCCCAGTCACTGCACCAGAACCTGCCCCCCCCCCCCCTGCAAATACCCATTCCCAGTTCCCACTCAATCTTCTGAATCTGAGTCTCTGGGCGGGAGGCCCAGGACTAGCTATCTTTTACCAGTTCCCCAAGAGATTTGGATTCACAGCCAAGTTTGTGAACTCCCCCTCACATTTTATATAAAGATGGAAAAAATGAGCTCAGGGTCCCATAGTAAGCTGGTGGCGCCACTGGGGCCAGGACACAGCTCTCTCCAACTGGAACTGTGTGCCTTACAGGAGTCGTGCAGAGAGGAGGGGAGGCAGAGAGGGGCCCGTGGCTTGGTGGCTTGATGCAACATGGGAAAGTGGTGGTGTTGGCCCCCCTACCCCAACCATGTGTGCACCCTGGGTGGTGACAGAGGAGCCAGCTGGCCAAGGAGGGCTAATCAACCTGTCGCTCTGTATCCCTCCCAAAGTCAAGGAGAACAATCAAGGGCCAGGCTGGGCTCCTCTGTCCTCCTCAGGATGGAAGCTCCTATCCCAGCCCTTGTGTCCTCCCCCACCTCAGTCCATGGGGCTGGGGAGGAACCCTATGGCCCAGGCAAAGTCCATACCTTAAATGGGTTTCCCAAGGAATGCCTCTGCAAATCATAGATTTTAATTAAAAGCGGCCATGGGACACCTGGGTGGCTCAGTGGTTGAGCATCTGCCTTCGGCCCAGGGCGTGATCCTGGAGTCCCAGGGCGTGATCCTGGAGTCCCAGGATCGAGTCCAGCATCGGGCTCCTCGCAGGGAGCCTGCTTCTCCCTCTGCCTGTGTCTCTGCCTCTCTCTGTGTGTGTCTCATGAATAAATAAATAAAATCTAAAAAACAAACAAACAAACCCCAATCTTCTCTTTTCCAATTACAAATCTGTGAGGCCAGGTTTTATTCAATCAGCACAACATACCACAACGGACAGTGCAGAAGCAGATACAAGGATCCAGAAGTCTTCTATTAAGATAGTCATTAGGGGGCGACAGGGGCCAGAGGCTGTGGCTCCACCACACCTCCAGGGTAAGGACCCTAGAGGTTCCCACCTCCCCCCACTACGCTGCTGCTTCCTAACCAGGGAATAGTCCCTGGGGGAGGCCGTCAGAGTTAGAACCGGGAAAAACCCCAGAAATGGGGTCAACATGAGAATCTGAGGTGGCTACTATGGAGAACTAGGAATCATGGGTAACCGTCAGGACCACCGATGAGCACCTACTGTGTGCTCTCTGGTTCCTAAAATGGGGATGAAAGTCCTAATCCTGTGTGATTGTTGATCATGGCTGTGGGGTGCCAGCACGGCCCCTGACCCGGCCTATGCTGGGAGGTGTGGTCCCGTCCTGACACGAGCCCCAGCACCCAGGCAGGTGAGGGGCCAGGAGCACCGCCCTGCTGGAGCTTCAGGGGGGCGCTGCTGGAGGCTGGTACCGCGGTGGGGGCCCCTGCACTCGGGAGGCCCGTGCCTGCTGCCTGGCTCTCACCTTCACCGTCAGGATGAAGCCGTGGCTGTACAGGGGGTTCTCTCGGTCCAGTAGGCCGTTCAAGGTCAGCGCCCCACTGATGTAGTCCAGAGCAAAGATGCTGTTGGTATTCCCTGCAAGAGAGAGTAACATTCCAGGTACGCCTGGGGCCCAGGGCAGATGGACACGGGCTGTGGTCGGGGCTCCTCTCTGCACGTTAAGGATGAAGCATTAACCACATGGATGCTGGCCCCAGGAGTAATGGGAAGTGTTCTGGAAGATGCGGCCCAGGCAGTAGCAGCAATGATTCACAGTGAGGACATTCTGCTTTTCAGTCTTCTTCTGTCTCTCGGAAGGAGTCAAGGAGAAAGTCTCAGTTTGGTGCTAGTGTGCCTATAGCACCTAACACTTGCTTGTCTTCCTTCGTAACAGAGAGAGAGAGAGAGAGAGAGAGAGAGAGAGAGCAGGCTTCAGGCCTGGAGGCTTCTAAAGGGAACAGTACGCAGCTAGGACTTGGTAACTGCTATGGTCCGAACACTTGCTTCCCCCCAGAATTCATATGGTGATGCCCAAAGCCACACGAGGGCATTAGGAAGTGGGCCCTTCGGAAGGTGCCTCGGTCCTGCAAGTGGAACCCTCGTGGATGGAAGGGATCCCATGCACCCTGTGCTATGTGAGGACACAGTGAGGAATCACCACCTATGAACCAGGGTGGAGACCACGCTGACACTTGGATCTTGGATTTCCCGGGCTCTGGAATTACAAGAAATAAATTTCTTTGTTTATGAGCCACACAGACTGTGGGGTTCTGTTATAGCAGCCCAAGTGGACTAAAGCAGAAACCTAGTTTTGTTTGCGTTGTGCTTATTTTTATAGTCATTTTCTATCCTGTTCCATTCTATCCTAATTTTCTACTGAGCACTGATACAATTTCCCTTTACGTTAAATGTAAGTTAAAAACCCAATTCAATCTTAAGAATAAGCATTTATTTTGTTAAAACTTGAAGTATATATTTAAAGTACTGGCAAAAACCCTACTCGAGATACACTGGCTCGGATGGAGACCTCTGTGTCCACCCTTTGCTCCCTTACCAACTCCATTTTATGCCCCCCTACAGGCGCCCTGTGTCCCCACAGCAGCTTTCCCAGGTTCCCCAAATCTCCATGTGCACGCCTGCCTCCTCTTCTCTCTGTGAACACCTTCCTCTCTTGGCCTTACCTGCCATCCTCCCATCTAGTGCCCCTCCTCCTCCTCCTGCTCCTCCTCCTCCTCCTCCTCCTCCTCCTCCAGGAAGGCAGTCCTACTTCTCTGGCTGACCCTCCACCCTCACAGGCCGTAGCCACTGTTCTGTTTGCTCTCTCACTGCTCCCTATGTGTTCATGTGATCTTCCCGGCCACCCTGAAGATGGGGGGCAGGTGGTGGCCACAAAGTAAGTGCTCACTAAGTACTGCTTGAGCTGGGCCCTGGACGATGGGCAGCACTGGGGAAAGGATGGATGGATGGATGCTGATCCCACAAGCAGGAACTGACACACACAGGTAGAAGCTACTGTATCCCCTGGCTCACCCCCCACCCCGACCCGGGCTCTAAAGGGATCTGTGCACCATTAGGGGGTCCCGTCATCTCTTGGATCAACTAGGGAAAGCACAAAGCGGGGACAATTTCCCTTCTGACTTTAGAGTTTGGGAGAGGCTATTCTCCACCAACTCTCTGCTGGCCGGCAAGGCATCCACATCCACTCGGTCGGTAGCTAGAGGCTGTCCCTCCCCTGTCCTCCTCGCGGGCTACAAGGGTTGGCTGAGGCGGAGGAGGGACAGCTGATGACTGCAGAGCCCGTTCAGGTCTCACGTCAGGCTCAGACTGTGGGCTTTGGGGACTGTGACGTGGGGCCTGGCCAGGGAGTGGACGTCACCCTAGCCTCCCCTCTTGCCTGGAGCTTCCTCCCACGGCCATAGAGAGACCTGGACACCTTCCTGCTGAGTGGGTGTAGTGGGGGAGGACAGGGCTGCAAGGAGGCATGGACACGCATGAAGGTAAGGAAGTGTCTTTTTCTTTAGCCAGGAATTCTGCTGCTGGGGAAACAGGAGGCTGGATGCTTTCATCTGTTTGTCATTAGCTAATCCATTTGACAGTCACTGAGCTCCTGCGATATGTGGGGGACAGAGTCTAGCAGGGGATGTAGCCCTCACCCAGGTATTCACATCACAGGGTGATCAGGGCTGGGGGGCGGTGAAGCATGGTCATTGCAGGGCCCTTTGGGGGGTGGGTCCTGAGTCCCTAAATGCTGAGCTGAAGGGCTGCCCTGAGGCAACATCTCCGAGCCTCCTGCCGCCTATAGCCCCCTGCCAGCATGGGCCGCACCTCCCCAGCCCCCAGGGCTAGCATCCCATCATTCTGAATTTCCATATAAATTTATTCTTCCCAATAAAGGAACCTATCAAATGTTTAACTAAATGTGATTCAATTTTTATCTTTGCAAGATTTTTCCTATAAATCATTCACAAACCAGAAGCCCCTTGTTGAATGATGTGCTTTGGTTTTTGGCTTGAAAAATGGGGTTATCAACTCTGGAACACACAGCTGGGCCTCCCCACTTAGCACCTCTGCCCCGATCATGGCCATACGGCCCATCCCCAGCTTGAAGTCTGCCTCCAGCTCATAAAATATCCTCTTCCCTGACCCAGGCATTTTTCTCCAGCAAACCTGCAGGCAAATACCCTCCAACTGATACACATTCAAACCCAGGGACCCTCCTCCAACACACACACACACACACACACTCACACACACACACGTACTTTTTTCCCATATCTACCTCCTGCCAAGTACAAATCAGCAACTCCCAGGACCAGCAGCCAGAAAGGGTTACACCCAGGGAGCTGACGGGACCACCTGAGTGAGCCATCGGCTCTGATGGCCTCCTGTCACCATGGCAATAGCAGTACTCCTGGGATGCTGGTTCAGGCACAGGAAGGAGACGGAGCCCTGAACCCCAAGCAGGGATGGCCAAGGGCAGGGCTCATTCAAAGACAGATTGATTAGATCACTCATTCCTTTGAGTTCATATTGCGCACCTTACTGTGTGTAAGGCGTTAGAGAATCAGTAGAGAAAAGCAGGCAAGGTTCATCCCTTCAGTCTTGCAGTGAAGATCAACATTAATGACATAATCACGCTATTGAACATGTAAGCAAGCACTTGCTGAGCTAAGTCCCCCCCAGGAAAGCAGCATGGCGTAGAGAGGTAGTTAGGGTTATGCCCTCAGGAGGCCGACTCTATGGGTTCAGATAGCTCTGCTTGTTGCTGGCTGGGTGAGCTTGGTCAGGTTATTAACGTATCTGGATGATCTCAGTTTCCTAGTCTGTAAATTGGGCACAACAATGGTATCCACCCCAGACTGTTGTTGGGAGGATGAAATGAGTGAATACAGTGCCTGGCACATAGGAAGTTCTCAACACAGGTTGGCCATCTGGTGTATCTGTGCTACCACCGTGGACCACCTGCTCTATTCCCACCCCCGTCCCCACATGCCTGTGTCTAGAGCTGTTCGCCCAATAGGAGCATTGAGCCAGCCCTGTCCTCTTGCTAGGAGAGAGCCTCAAAACCAAAAGCCCGTGTGTGCAAGTTGGCAGCTCAAGGCCAAGGCCATCTCAGCAGGGCTCTGGCCTCAGGGTGGGTCACCGTCTCCTGGCTCCTCTCTCTTAACTCCGCTTCCCCAGGGGGATGTGGCCTTGGCAGCCACACAAGCAAGTTTCTCTGCTCCCCTGGAAGCTGATACCACCCTGTCAACCCTCTGGTCTCCCATTCTTTATCCAAGTCCCACAGGGACCAGGGGCCAAGGGAGGCTTACCTGGGACGCCTTTCACCTGTTCAGCCCCCATTGCTGAGCAGAAGAGCAGCTGCTTCCCCTGGGCCTGACAGGTGCTGTCCCAGGTGCGTGTGGATATACCTGGGAGGGGAGGGGTTCTGGGGTGGAGTGGGACGCACCTCGGTGCCCTCAGGGTTCTGGGAGCTGGTGACTTAATGCGTTCACAAAAGAGAAGCAGGTTCATTATTGCCCTGCTGGTTCTCCTGGGGGCAGCCACCTCTTCTAGGAGCTCCAGGCACCCAGACTTCTTCAGATTCCCAGAGGAAAGGCTGGGGGGATGTGAATTGAGTCTGCAAAAGCATGAAAGGCTTCCAAGGGGGAGTCCCAGCCTTCTTTCCCTTATTTATTAAAAACAGTAGCTAGTGCGCGTTGAGAAGTTCCATGGGCCAGGCACCAAGTGAAGCCATTTGTGCCACCATATTATTTACTCTTCACCATAACTTAGTAAGAACATAGCCCACATCACATATGAGGAAGCAGGTTCAGAGATGACAAATAAGTTGTCCAAGGTCACACAGGTACTAAGTGGCTGGCTTACATCTCTCTTTCTTGCTCCGCAGGCATTGGCCCTACACACGTTTACACCCACTCTGCACTTGGCCCCATGCTAAGGGACAAGCAGATGCAGAGATATAAGAAATCATCATCCTACATAAAATGGAGTGGTGACAAAGTTGCTTTTTTTTTTTTTTCCTCAGGAGGGGATCCTAGGTAAAAACACCATACATTCTGGGCAGATTTAGGTAGTAGCACAATGTCCATGTGGCAATGTCCTCCGGGTGGTGGCGAGGAGGGCCCACCCTGGGGTCTGGTGGGAAGGCAGGGCTGCAGGCAGGACATACAGAGGCACTGGCAAGGCTACCTCTGGGGCAGGCCTATGGCTCCAGTGAGGATGAGCAGGAGAATTTAGGGAGACAAGCAGTAGCCTGAGATGCAGGGGGACATTGTATGTGCCAGGTGCCCGGAGGCAGGAGAGGAGGGAGTTCCAAGAGTGGTTAGTAGGGTCCAGCAGCCGAGAGACAGAGAAGAGAGAGAGAGAGAGAGAGAGAGAGAGAGAGAGAGAGAGAGAGAGGCAGCTCAGGAGAAGGAAGGTGGGGTTGGATCTTCGGACGCCCCCAGAGGTCAGACAGTAAGACACTGAGGGCCAGTGGGGCACAGACCAGGGGACATGAGCAGGTGCAGAGCGTGGGGAGCAAAACCCAGGGAGGGAGGCCGAGTGGCCACTAGAGGGCACAGCAGAGTCAAGCAAAGGGCTTCTGTGCCTCAGAGCCAGTCCAGGCAGAGGGGAGGCAGTGAGAGGGGGGAAGGTGGATGGAGGGAGAATGGGGGAGGAGGGAAGGTCAGCCCTGGGGGGGGGGGCGGCGGGGGCTCCCCCTCCCCCGTCCCCCCTCTGAGGTCGCCAGCCTCTCCCCATCCCCCGGCGCCCCTCTCCCTGGCTCCTGCCAAATCCCATCACTCGCACATCTTGTCCCCTTGTTATCTCGCCCGCAGCATCTTGACCCAGGGCGAGCCAGGTCTAGGGGGAAAGCAGTTAGCAAGTGGCTGATGGGGCGCGTGGGAACACAGGCATGACTTTCAATTGCTTTGTCTGCTCCGCTGGGCTAATGCGACCTGTCCTGCTGCCCTCTGAGTTCAAGGAAAACCAACGGCTTCCACCCTGGTCCTCCCGGTTCTTAAGATCCACCCCGAGTGTCACAGGCCCCAGGAAGCTAGTCCTGGGGGCTGCAGCGTCTCACACTCCTCTGAGCCCCAGCGCTGGGCTGGCACCCTCAGAACTGCCCTGAGCTGTGGGGGCTTCCCTGGTTCTCGCAGCAAGATCCAGGGTGGCCTGCGGGAGGAGTGCCAGGGGCTCACACTTGCATCCCTAGTGGCACTCAGAAGGATGCCTGAGCTGCAATTAGGAAGGGTCACAGGGTCACGGAGCACACACACGGGGGGGGGGGGGGGGGGGGGGGGGGGGCTTACTCCACCAAGGCCAATCTTATGGGGAGCTCACGAATGGGTGGGGCTTTGAGGCCCACACACTCATCCACTCCGATGCCAGTCCCTGAATGCAGGACGGAGGCTACCTGGGGGTGACCTGTGGGATGCCGATCCCTCACCTGGCCTCTGACTTGGTCACCCTGCCCGTCTCAGGCCCAGGGTCAGGGACCCTTTCGAGGGAAGAGAGCAGAACTGGGGTTTGCACCCCCTTCTCTCCAGGGGTCTCTGCCTGGAGCCTGTTACATCAACACCCAAGTGAAGACTGCCTACCGTGCATAAACTGGCAGGATGAAAAAAGACCTAGGTGCCGGCAACAGATCTGCCACTTACCAGCTGTGAGACCTCCCGCAAACTGCTAATTCCTTTAAGCCAAATTCCTCATCTGTAATGTGTAGATAACAGCTCCCACCTCACCAGGCTGGGGGAGGCTCAGGTGTGATCACGGCAATAAAGCACCTGTTGTAGTGCCTGGCACACAGTAGGTGCGCGTTTGGTTCCTGTTCCTTCTTTCTGGGCTCTGCAGCTTCCTGAACGGAGGACCCAGGGTGAGCTGTGAGCGGGTGTCCCTAGGCCAGCCCATGTGACTGCGTCTGGTACCATGCAGCGTTTTGCGTGCATATCTTTTTCGATTTTCAACCCCCGCTCCCCTGCCGTGAGATAGATTCTATTATCCCCATTTTACAGATAAGGAACCTGAAACACAGAGTGCTTAAAAATCACTGGCACTCGGTCATCTAGGGGTGGAACAAAGAGTTCAACTCAGCTCTCACGACGCTAAAGAGTTCATGCCTGGACCCCCACCCCCACCCCTGGCCCCGGATTTTCCTTCCTCTCACTTGAGCCAGCGGTAGCCCACGAGACAGCCGTATGTGTGCGGCTTCAGCCCCCTGGACCCACGGGGCAGGCTGGCCTGCAGGCCCACCCCTGTCCCGTCTGACTGTATTGCTGCATAATAAAAACTGGGCGTCAGCCTGGGATGTGGGCTTTGGGCAAGATGTCTTATGAATTAAAAATTGTCACTTAGCTGCCTGCTGACAAAAGGGGCCTGCGTCCTGGGTGCACCTGGGCTGGGCTGCATTCACCAGCTCCGTGATCAACATATGGCAACCAGTGGTGTGGGTTACCCGGACTCTCAACCAGGGGAGGGGACACGGGTGGAGAGCTCGCTGCCCCTCCGAAGGACCCTCAGGGAGGTGGGGTGGGGAGTTATTAGGTTTAACCCCTCTCCAAAGCTTCTCCTGAAGGCCCTGGGACCCTCTCCCTGCAGATGTCTGCAGGCGCATCATCTGCATTCAGGCCTCAGCTCCAGTGTCACCAGCACAGAGGAGCCGTCCCTAATCCCCTCACTGCCCCACACCCCTTCACTCTCCACTCTGTTAGCCTGTTTTATTTCCTTCAAAGCAGTTCTACTTTCTGAACCTCTCCTGTCACCCGTTTACGTGTTTGCTTCTTGTCCGTCTCCCCTCACGGCAACATGAGCCCCGGGAGAGTAAGGATTGGTTTTCCCCAAATGACCAGCTGATGCACAGTGGGTGCTCAACAAATGTTTGAATGAACAGATGGACTGATGCAGGGATGTTGGGGGGCCATTCTGAGGGTAGTGTAAAAGGCAGGGCAGCACACTGCTGGCGTGACTTGTAATGTCACACATCCCAGAGACCGTGAAGCTCCGGGGCTCTGAGCAGGGATCAGCTAATTAGCCATTCCAACCGGGGCGATCGCTTCGCTCCTGATGCGCCCAAAGCGGTATGTCCGCCTGAGCTGAGCGCATCTCAGTTAATTACGGTCACTACCATCCAGTCAGGAGAAGACAACCCTGAGTCCCGCAGGTAGGTGCGAACGGCAGTCTGCTTGCCACGCAGACACTTCACAGAATGATGGTTTTCATCAAGCTCCCTTAAACCAACAAATGATGACCTCTCCTAATAGGACCACAAACTGGACTCTGATTAATTTGCTAATAACTGGCTCCAACGCGTGACACATTAACCCGAGTAGCCAAGGATAGGAAAACTGATTACGTTAGGGCTGCCGAGGGTCGAACAATGGCCCGCTCACCCTCGGCAGTGCATGGCTCCCTGCACGACAGGTGGCCCCAGGCTGGCGGCCTCCGGTGCTTTGAGGACACTTTAATGGGGGATCTGCAGAACACCACCAGGGGTTATAGCTGGGATCAGAAGCTCCCCTATTTTCTGAAAAACCTTTGCTCTTCAACCCCACGTGCCCACATGTGCAGCTATCGGGATGTTCACCACGGCGCTGCTTAATAAAGAAAATTAGGAAGAACCTAAGTGTCCAACAACAGAGATTAGTTAAATGAGGGCCTATATGAAATTCGGCCAGCTGCTAAAAGTAATGCTGCAGAAGAGAAGTTTGTGACTTGGAAAGATGGATATTTAAGACGTGTTTGTTTCTCTTTTTTTTCAAGATTTTACTTATTTATTTGTGAGAGAGAGCACACGCATTGGTGCACAAATGGAGGGAAGGAAAAAAAAACAAAACAAACGGAGGGAAGGGGCAGAGAAAGAGGGAGAAGCAGACTCCCTGATGAGCAGGGAGCCCAATGCGGTGCTCGATCCCAAGACCCCAGGATCCCAACCTGAGCCAAAGGCAGATGCTTAACAGACTGAGCCACCCAGGTGCCCCATGTTTGTTTCTTAAAAAGGAGACACCAAATAGCATAGTTCCCTAAAATGCTTCCTATTGTTGCTTAAAAATATATGCATAGAGAAAGGAATGAAATGCGTACAGCAGGTTGACAAAGATTATCGTTAAGTGGTGAGGCTAGAGCAGGGTTTCTCAATCTCAGTAGCGTGACACTAAGTTGGGAATTTGTTGTGCTGGGGGCTGCTCTCCGCACTGTGGGATATGTAGCAGTATCCCTGGTCTCGAGGATACCAGTAACATCCTGTCCCCCAGTCGTGACAACCAAAATGTCTTCAGATGTCCCCGGAAAGGCGAGGGAATGGGTATGGGTGGCAAAATCACTCCTGGCTGAGAACCACTGCTCTAGAATCATTTCAACTTTTTCCTTTTGACTTAACTTGAATTACATGCATTAAAAAAAAAAAGTTGGGATCCCTGGGTGGCTCAGCGGTTTGGCGCCTGCCTTTGGCCCAGGACGCGATCCTGGAGTCCCGGGATCGAGTCCCACGTCGGGCTCCAGGCATGGAGCCTGCTTCTCCCTCTGTCTGTATCTCTGCCTCTCTCTCTCTCTATCCTAAGTAAATAAATAAATAAATCTTAAAAAAAAAAAAGTTAATGCAAGTTCCTTTAAAGAATAATCCTCAAACTTCTAGACAGAGAAGACGGTTGTTCAACGCTGTGAACATTCTTAATGCCCCTGAATTGTACACTTTAAGATGGTGAATTTTACCTTACATATATTTAAGCACGTGCAAAAAATTACCAAGGTTTGATGACGTGCACCTGTGTGTTCTACGTTGGTGTCAGACGTGGGCTGACTTGTAAAGGGATCTGCTTTAATGAGCGATGCTTCCTCTACCTGCATTACAAGTGTTCTGCCACAATTTGCTGAAGTTAAACTCCCGGAGCACGGGGCCTCTCCTGGCTTGGCCTCTGCTGTGTTTGTCATAGTGAGGAAAGGAATTTGCTCACAGAGGATTCTGCAAGGTTCCAGAGAGCCTGAGCAGTGCAAAGATGAAGCCTCTGCTCCCAGGGGTGTCTAGTCTAGATGAGAAAAATGGGACCTGTGCCCAAAAGATGCCTCGCCATTGGGGGGGGTGCTGGTGTGGGAGGGGCTCCTTCCACTGGGCTTTGGAGGGCAGATTTGGGTAGCTTCCCCCTGGGGGTCTAGCAAGAGCAGAGGGGGAGGGCAGAGTAATCCTTTCACAGTGGGGGAGCCAGCTGGAGGAGCAGTGGTGTCAGGAACCTTGAATGCCAGGTAAGCAGTTTGCCCTTCTGTTCTACAGGGAGTCTCTGGAGGCAGGGAGGCCTGTTTGTGATGAAGGCATGGTTTGCGTGATGGTAGCGACAAAAGGAGCAGTGACAAGGACCATCTACTGCAGGCCCGTCGTGTGTCAGGCCAGGTTCTAAGCACTTTGCACGAATCTATCCATTATGTTCACGCAACTCCACGGACAGGGCGTCATCATCTTCATCATTCCCATTTTTCCAGGTGAGAAAACCAAGGCACAGAGAGAGAGAGGGAGACTAAGCGATTTGCTTGAGGTCACACCACTGGAAGTGGTGGAGGCAGGGCTCAAGGCCAGGCTGGCTGACTCCAGAGCCTGTGAGGCTTAGTGCGCATGCCAGGCAGCCCCCAAGAGATGTGTGTGAGCTCAGAATGCCCTGGGAGGCCAGCACTGCTACCCCAATGATCAGATTAGGAAGCTGAGGCTCAGTCAGGGAAATGCCACCTTCAAAGATACATGGCAACCTCATGACTATACTGGGATTAGAACCTTGGTCATTCAGGTCTCAAATGTCCCTCAAGGGGGGTGGTCTCTCCTGTGTGGGTCTGGAGACTGGTCGGCAGCGAGCAAGGTGAGGAGAGGGAGAGCAGGTGCGGCGATCCCCCAGGAACCCACCTGCTCGCTTGCCCTGAGCCTGGCTGCCTCTGGGGCCTGCGGCAGATGGGCCCAGAACACCCATTCTGCAACTGAGGCCCCTCCTCTGGCCCAGGTTGGGTGCCAAGGTGTGCCGGGTCACTCGGCTGTGTTCCCCAGAGGGCCTCCCGTTTTGCCCGCTGCTGGGCCCGGCCCACATAACTCACCCGAGGCTTGGCACTCAAGAGGGCGTCAGGGCTCTGGGAGATTTACGGGCTCCAATAAAGCCATCTCAGTCCTCGCATAAGGAGCCTGTGATATTTGATGATCTGAAAGGCCTTGTCCCGGAGCGGCAGTGTGAGGGGGAAGGAGGAGGGGAGACACTTAAGAAAACAAAGAGGACAAGTGATCAGATGCCCAAGGAGATGGAAGTGGGAGGGGGTGTGTGTGCACTGTCTGTCATCCTGTGGGTCCTCACCCCCTCCTCTGGCATCTCTGTGCTGACCCAGCAGGGCGGCGTGGCAAAGACAGGTGCAGGGAAGGGGCTGCCCAGGGAGTGGGGGCCCCAGAGACCACCCACCACGCTACTGAGCCTCTAGGTGCCAAGCACAGGTCGGAGACATGGGTAGTGCCCGCAGGTGCTCCCCATCCAATGGCAAAGACTGGCCGCCTGGAGGACAAAGCCTATGTGAAAGAGCTGGCTGGGGACTCGACATGAAGTCAGGAGATTGGATTCATGTTTGTGGGCCTCTCTGAGCCTGTTTCCTTATTGTGGGTGAGAATACCTGTTCATGTCAGATAGGAGTCAAGGCTGATGATCCAAGCATCCGGGGGCAGGTGGAACTAAGCAGTGCCTGGAGTTGGCTGACGTTAGGCAGAAAGGACTGTGGGAAGGGGGCAGGGTGGGGTGCCAGGCCAGCTGCAGGAGCACACCCAAGTTTGCAGAATGAGGCGGCCTGGCAGCCCTGGACCTTCCCTTCCAATCCTGTTTCGCAGGGTCAAACCTTGTCCTCTAAGTGTCCCTTGCTCCATTCCCTGTCTTGCCATCTCCATGATCACGTGGAAGGAACTCCAGCATCAGAGAATCCGGAGTGCCCAATCCGGAGCTGGGATTTCCAGCTGCGTGACTTTGGGCAAATGACTTCGCCCCTCTGAGCCTCAACTTCCTCACCTGCCAGGCAGCGACAGTACTAGAATTTGCCTCCTGGGTTGCTGGGAGGATTTACGGAGCCCACAAGCAGTGCTCCCGCAGCCACCGAGTCCTCCCCTCCGTGGCCGCTGATCCCGACAGTCCCACAGCTGCCCCTCCTCCGGCCCCAAGTACTGCAAGTTCTGGAGTGGATGACTTTCAAATCTGGGAAGGAGAGCCCATCACACACACCTTGAGCTGGGTAATTTATGAATCAAATTGTGCTCCGTCAGGGCTCCGCGGCCCAGAAATAGATGTGGTCGGACGAGGTTCAGGGAGCCAGCCTCAGACACAGTTATCTTCATAGAAACTGGCCACCAGCGGGCAGAACCGGCCTGGATGACTGACCTTGAGGGGCTCCCTGGGGAGGGGGCTGCGAAGCCCCCCTCGGCCTGACCCCTGCCCCGAGTCCCGAAGAGAGGACAGCGATCTGCATGCCACTCAGGAGGAGAGCTGGTGACCAAGTTACTTAACCAAGTTACTTAACCTCTCTGGGCCTCAGGGTCCTCCCTTGTTTCAAAAAGCCTGGCTTTCCTTTGGCAGGGGTTTCTCACATGTCTTCGTTTTGGTAGAAAATCCTTTCATCAGGGAAAATCTTGCACAGATCCCCAGTATATAAAACAGTCCAGAACAGAGCTAGCTGTCCTGGCTGAGGTCGATGATGGGAGGAGGGGACAACGTCCAGCACATTCTGCACCCACAGAGGGGCCCCAGGGGACAGACTGGGGGCTTGAGGCCTCAGGGAACTTAGAAGTCCCCACTGACTCTTTCAGTTTTAAGATTCTAGGACTGCCTACGAGCGCACATCCAATGATGTACGAGGCCTGACGTTATGCCATCCAGGTCATCCTCGGACCAGGAAACGCTGACCAGACAGGTGAAGTTCTTGAGATTCAGAGGATTAACGTCTTCATCCGGATCTGATCTTTTTGAAAGGGGTAGAGGTTAGAGTGCCTAAGACCACGCCTCTCCAGCTGTGCGACTATGGGCAAGTTAACTACCCTTTCTGGGGTTCCCTGGGCTGTAAAAGGGGGAAGGATAATACTTATCTCATAGGGCTGATGTGAATGCAAAAGCTGGCAATGCATCTCTTCAGTTCAGCACAGTGTCCAGCACATAGTAAGTGCTTAATAAATATTAGCTGTTTCTATAGATTCTTTCGGAGAAGGAAGGACACTTGGCACTCGGTACATTTATGCTGCTTAATCCTCATAGGAGCCCCACTGATGAGTAAACTGATGTGAGAGGCTAATTTGTCCCGAGTCATGCGGCTGGTAAGTGGTTGAACTAAAATCTAAACCCGCAGCTTTTAATGCCAAGGCCTGTGTTCTTTTTTCCTGCTCCTCCCTACAAACACTGCTTCTAGAAGGCCCCACCAGGAAAGCCCCAGTCTGTGCCAGGCATAGTTTCCCAATGTCGGAGGGTTTTCCGGCATCTGGTCAGTGACTCAGAGTGTAACATCAAAGCAGATACTTCTGGTCAGGGCAAGACTGGAGTTACCAACTACCAATTTAGTTAAGTACAAAACCCACCCGACAATGTGGAAAGCATAAAAAAAATTATCTTGTGTTCTACTGAAAATGGGTCAGAAATCAGAAATCATTATGTTCACAAGAAAATATGGCAAATTTGTCCTATGCGGGTAGGAGCCCCCTAATCCAAAACCAAGAGGGTCAGGTTTTCCCAAAGATTAGCTTTGGGAACTCCTGCATGGGATAGAGAAGAAGCTAACTTATAAAAAGTTCTGTGGTCCAGATAATTCTGGAAACACTGAGAAGGTATCTATCTTCACCATGAGACTTGTCAGAGCCTTTAATGTGCTAATGTGCATTGCGACCCGCCAGGATGACCACCCTGTGAATACAGTGTCTCTCCAACTTATTTGGCCACAGAACCCTTTCGCCCAGAGCTCTCTTGAGAGGGGGTGTGGGGAACCCACCGAGAAAAGTGATGGCGAAAAACCAGCTGCTCCCACAGTTACCCTCCAGTGGGGTCTCTGAGCACACAAGTTAGATGTGTCCAGAGTCAGAGATGGAAAATGGAAAAGTGCTGAAAATCCCATCAGGCTTGAACTTCATCTCCCCTGGGGATCGGAGGGTTGGGGATGGAGAGGAACATGGCCAGCATCACATGGCAGGTTAGAGGCAGAGCTGGGTCTCCTGGGTCATCCTCAAGCCGGTTCAACTCTGGGTGCCCAACTGGATCATAATCAGATGTGGGTTCTGGGCCAGCGGTGGCTCCCCTGGCAGCTTTGGGGACCATGTTTTTTAAAAAGAAACGTTTCTCACTGTGGACAATTTCAAACATAAGTAAACGTAGAGACAGGAGCACAGTGAAGCCCTATATACCCATCACCTCGAGTCAACCATCATCAACATTTTGTCGATCATTTTAAAAACTGTCCTCCCCCCTGCAGCATCTTCCAGAGTCATTACAGCAAATCTCAGTTCATCCTTAAATGCTGTATACATCTCTGAATAGGACTTTGAAGTGCACTGAGCCTGCCTTTGTCGCACTAAGCAAAATAAATGATTCCTGATGTCACTTGAGACGTAGACCCTCTTCCAGCAGGGACCCTGCTTTTGAAGCCACATTAAGATTAGAGGCTTTAAACCTTTCTACTCAGTCATCAGGGAGCAAGCCTCTGAGATCATCGAAAATGAAAGAAAAGGTGCTGCCCACATGGTAAAGTTTCATTTCCCAACCAAGAACAAGAAGAAGAGCAAAAAAAGATCAGAAGCAAACGGCAAGACGACAACCAGCGTCGCCTGGGTGGTGAACCCATGGGGGTGTGTTGTATCAGGTTCTGTGTTTCTCTAAATATGTGCTATTGCCTGGCCCTGCTGCCCTGACGAAGACTGGGGTCCTGGATAGCGTTTGGGTGGGGGAGAGGCAAGGGGTGGCCATTTCATCCTGGCAGTCCAGCCTCCAGAAAGCCCTCATCCTCCCAGCTCAAATGTCAGTCCTAGATGTCACATTGTGTCCCCAGGTCCTGGCCCAGCGCCCCACACCGAGAGTGGGTGTTCAGAATGCCTGATGAGCGAGCCCGGCCAGACAGGGAGGGGTGTCCCGAGATGTTCCTTGGCTCACACAGGCAGGAACTTCTGCTGAGCAAGCGGGAAATGGGAGAAAGAAAGACGTCCTTGCCTTTTTGGCCAAGGAGGAGGGTCAGCAACCAAAGTCTCCGGAAAGACTCTGACCACACTTCTGAAAAGGAGAGCCACAGGTCAGAGTTCAGGGTCCTTCTCACGGGGCCAGCCTTGGGATATGTGGCCAGGGTCCTCTCAATTACAAGGCCTGATCTGGGCTACAGACCCCCCCTCCCTACTCTCTTGGCAGGAGGGCAGTTTCTCCAGGAAGCTCCCCAGCACTGCTGAGGGGAAGGGCACCCCCTGGCACCGCCCCTCCAAGCTCTGTGGAGAGACACTTCTGAAGGGGTGGGAGGAGCACAGAATCTTGCTGGAGACGGATGATATCTTCTGGGGATGTTTGCAGGCCTGAGACTCAGCACCCCTGGAAAAGAGGAAGTTCTTTGTCTGTGGGGGAGGCTCCTGGCACTGCCCTGGCACCAAACAGAGCCTCAGAGCCTGAACACCACGTCCGTCAAAGCCAGAAAGGAGGGCAGTCTTTGCTCTTCAGCCCCCCAACCTCTGCCCAGATGTCCAGCCCAGCCTGCAGCTCCCCCCATGGAAGATGACGTGTGGCTTTAATTATCGAGTGCCCGGTACGAGCCTCAGGAAGGAGCCAGCCCCACCAGGCTCGGCTCCTGTTGACAAGGGGCTGCCAAGTTGGCGAGTACCGTCCTGCGGGCTGCCACACTGTCCCCCACTCTCTGGGCGGTGACCAGGCTCTCCCTTCACTTCTGGGGTGCCCGCAGTCTGGCCCCCCACCCCGCTCTCGAGGGCCGGGTGGGGTGAAGCAGGAGTGCGGATGAGGCAGCATGTGCAGAAGGACCAGCTCTGAGTCTGGCCCAGGAGAGAGCTCTGTCTTGAGTCATGGGAGAGACGCAGAGGGATGAGCTGGGGCAGGAGAGAGCAGGCCGGGCCAGTGCAGGGCTCTGAACGACGAGTGAGTTCTCTGAAGGACAGGGGTGGCTGCCATGGAGGCTGGGGGTGGTTACAAAGAGTTGTGGGTGGCTGGACCGACAAGGGACGGAGTCCAGGATGGTTGGCACGAGTGTTCCAGATTCTCTCTCACCTGGTCACCTCCGCGGCCTTCCAGCAGGCTCCTTGCTTCTCCTCTTGCTCCCTCTCCAGCCCATGCTCCACCTTTCTCTGATCTTGTCAAGGCCTGACCAAGGCCTTTAAGCTCAAGTTACTCCATTGCAATGTTTCCCCAGTGCACATGGCATAAGGTCCCGACTCCTCATCCTTGTCTGCAAGACCTCAAGTGCTCCATCCCACTCCAGCTTCTCTGAGTTTCCTGTAGCCAGCCACTCCTCTATTCCCCACCTGCCCTACCCTCATCCAACCTCTCTTTCTGGGTTCTTGTTTCTTAGACACCCCCAGCTCATCCTTGCCTCAGGGACTTTGCATATGCTGTGTCTCCTGCCTGGAACTTTTTTCCCCCATAGCTCTGCATGGCCGCCACCTCCACAGTCGCTCAGGCCTCTCTCAAATGTCACCATACCCAGGAGGCCTTTCCCAACCACCCAGCCAAGTCGCCCCCAGCTCAGTCACTCTCCCGTCCGCCTCCAATCCACCAGTGTTTTATTTTCTCCCAAGTACCTGTCAACTCTTTAAAATTATCTCATGCAGTCATCTGTCAGTTTACTTTCTATTTCCCTCACTAAACTGTAAGTTCCATGAGGTCAACAGCTTTATCTGTCTCGTTCATGGTTATATCCCCAGACGCTGGCACAGGAGAGGTACCTGATAAATATTTATAAGTAATCCACTTAGCTCAACCTCTGTGTTATAAAAAGGGACAAGCTCCCCAAACTGCTCAGCGAACTAGAGGCAGAGCCAACAGACCAGAAGCCACTACCACGACCTCCAGGACCACGTCTGCCTTCCTCGCCCTCTCTTCCTCTCTTTGAGGGGTGGGTGAGCTGTCAAGCCCGGCTCCCTCCTCAACATAAAAGCCCTCTCAGGAAGCAGGCTCCAAGGAGTCCCATGGGGGGGGGGCTCTCCCCTGAGCCTCCACCGGTGATGGACTCTGCATCCTGTACCCGAGGCAGCTTCCAGGCAGAGCAGGGGAGTGGTAACCGCGGGGGAGAGCTGGTGCCGAGCAGCTGAAGGAGCTGGCCTGGGAAACAGGCCCCTTCCCTCACTGCTCTGGGTCTCGCTTTTCCCATCTGTGACTTGGAAAGGTTGCACGGGACGCTACCTGGGTCCCTGTGGCTTGTGGCTGGTGAGCCCCACGCAACTGCGCCCCCAGTGTTGGGAGTAAGATGCTGACGGGCAAGGGGACAAGAGGCCGGAGAGCTGTGCCTGCTGCTCCCCTCCCTGCCTGACCCCAGAACCATCACGGGTTCTCAGGCTGGGTTATCAATCTCCCTGAGCCTGGAGAACTCCCTGAAATGAAATTCCTATTGGCGTAGGGCCTGTGATATAACAAGTCACTTGCTTTGCTTGGGAAATGAAAGATGGTTAAGGCAGAGTTCCTGGGACAGAGGCGATCTCCATAAATCTGCCAGAGCGTTCCGGGGATTACTTTGTGGGATTAATTATCTGTCCTTCAAACAAAGACCTGACCTCAGCGGCCTGAATGTCCCCAGCCTTGCAGGGGAGGGAGCACCGGGTGGCCTGGAGGCGGGCCCAGGTCTGCAGCACATGCGGGCACTGTTAAGGCACCAGGTCGGCACTTCACTGGTCCTGTAAGACCCTACACAGCTCCCTCGGGCCCCGCACATCCAGTCGGCCTCACTTCCAGCACCTTCTGCAGTGTGGCCCTTCTTGGCCTCTCTGATAACCAGGCCTCCCGGGACGACCCTACCTACTCATGCTTCTATTGCCCAGACTTGGGGCAGAGGCTTCTGGTGTGGCTGAAAAAGTTATGCGGGCAGCGGACAGGATAAAAACTGGAGCGGAAGCCAGTTCAGTATCAACCACTTCACCAGCCATTTGACTTTGAGTTTCTTGAACTCTCTGAGTCTCAGTTTACTCACCTGTGAAAAGGGAACAGTGAGGGTAGGGTCTGTACATGATGGCGTTGTCATGTAGACAAGCACGTGGACTTCGGACTCACGTAGACCTGCCACTTCTTGACTTGGATGGCCCTACGTGTTACATAAACCTGCCTTTCTTTTTGTTTCCTTCTCTTTCTTTTCTTTTCTTTCTTTCTTTCTTTTCTTTCTTTCTTTCTTTCTTTCTTTCTTTCTTTCTTTCTTTCTTTCTTCTTTCTTTTTCTTTCTTTCTTCTTCTTAAAGATTATTTATTTGACAGAGAGAGAGTGAGCACATAAGCAGGGAGAGAGGGGCAGACGGAGAGAGAGAAGCAGGCTCCCTGTTGAGCAGGGAGCCTGTTGTGGGGCTCTAGCCCAGGACACTGAGATCATGACCTGAGCTGAGGGCAGATGCTTAATTGACTGAGCCACCCAGGAGGCACCCCATGTTACATAACCTTTCTGATCCTGTTTTCTCATCTGTGAAATGGGGACAGCAGTAGTGCTTTTTGCAAGCTGAAGATGCAGCCTCTGTAGAGGGTCCTGCATGACATCTTTGTGGGTGGGTGGGGGACTCCACTGGTGCCTTAATTACAGCTACAGGACAAGAAGCTTCCCATTTTCCACTGTCACTCTAGGCCAGTCCCTTCTCCCTGCTGAACTCACATTGTGTATAAATCTTCCACTGTCACTGAGTGGAGCCAAGCAGAAGGCACGACTCTTGGAGCCAGGAAAACTCAGTGCTAATCACAGGAGGGCTGGCCAGAGCTGCTCCAAGTCAGCCAAGCCCCAATTAGCTGTTCTGAGTCACAAGGGCCACAGAGGAAAGGCGGCTGGTATGGTGTTTAGTTCCCTGGAGAAACAGGAAGGGGAGTAAATTTCACAGTAGAAACGTGGGTGTTAGATGGTCCCCTCTGAGCAGAGGTGGCCGGGGAGTGATGCAGATCCTGGACATGGGATGAGGTCCTGGATATGGGATGTGGGTGGCTTGGTGCCAACCGCTGGCCATGCCAAACGCAACCTAGGCAAACTCGGGCAGGCCACCCTGGGTGAGCCTCCATGTTCTCAGAGGTGAAGCGGAAAGGCCATTCCTCCCTTGCAGTGTCATCCTGAGGATGCACAACTTACGTGGAGGCCCCTGGCAGCTGGCCCACGTGAGACCTCAGGAAAGCAGGGCTTCTTTCTGGGTTCTCAGGGCAACGTGGTTGGGGCCCAAACAGGCCTCAGCTTCAGTGGCTCACAACCAGGGCGCCTGATGGACGTGTGTGCATTCCAGGGGATTCCATGATGGAGAGGGAGAGAATGAGGCAAAGAAGGCAGAGTCTCGTTAAATTCCTGAGCCCAGCAGGTGGTCCTAGCCCAGAGGTGACAGGTCAGAGAGAACATGGATGAGCTGGTCAGACAGCAGGAGCATCTAATGAGAAATGGAATGGAGTTGACCACCCTGCTTCCATCAACCAGACCATGCAAGCTGGAGAGTCAGGGAGGCTTCTGGAGGCTGTGAGTGGGAAGGTAAGGCTTAAAGAAGGGAAGGACATAGACAGATGGATAAAGGAGTGACGGGCAGACTTTGTAGGTAGATAGTCTGCTGCAGGCTCCTCTCCACTCATCTTTTTCTGTTTGTTAAAGGTTTTATCTTTATTTTTTGAGAGAGAGAGGGGAGAGGTGGGGGGAGGGGCAGAGGGAGAGCAAGACTCTCAAACAGGCTCCACGCCCAGCACGGAGCCCAACATGGGGATCAATCTCACAACCCTTACATCATGACCGAGCTGAAGTCAAGAATCAGGCGCTTAGTTGACTGAGCCACCCAGGTGCCACTCCTCTCCACTCTTCTTGACTATCCTTTATTCAAGAACATACAGTTGGAAGCAGTCACTTCCCCTAAATGAGGTCAATGAACTTGGGAATAATAGTAATTTACTGAGCATTTACTATATGCCAGGTATTGAGCTAAGCACTGCCCCCTCTGAAGCAGGTGTTTTAACCTCAATTTACAGAAGTGATTCACAGAGGTCCCACAGGCTGTTGCACTCGGGGCCAGGATTTGACCTCAGACCAATCTGATCTGCTACCTTAGCACACTAATGCCAGAGCCATTTCTCAGTGAGCATCGAGGTGGTCATTTTATCCTGTGGGTGGCCATCCCATCACTCCTAGTTGGGTCAAGGTACGGATAGCGTCCCTACCTCCACACTCTGGAGGATGGCCAGCAACTAGAGTGGGTGCTCTGAATTCTGCAGAAGCAGGATGAGAAAGAAATAGCAGGACACACAGTAGGTTGGGACTGAGATAAAAGGGTGGAGCCAGACCCAACATCCCTCTGAATCCCTCCTAGCTTTCTCAACGTCAGACGTGATCTCCAGAATTGGAGACCAAAGTGCCTCAGTCCAACCCCGGCTCCGACACTGACAAGCTGAGTGCCCTTGGGCTAGTTCCTCAACCTCCCTGAGCTCTGTTTCCTCATCTGTGTTGTAGGGACAACGACAGCACCTTCTTCACTGGGATGCTGCCGTGAAGACAAGTGAGCCAACACACGTAAGCTGCCTAAAGCAGGGCATGTGGCGATGACCCAATAAATGCTAATAAATGTCACCACTGTTGCGTTTTCCTCTTAAGCCCTCATTTGGTCATCTCCTTCTCCCAAAGAAGTGCCAATTCCAGCATTTTGCTGAAGTTGCCAATATGCACACGCACGCAGTATCGTTAAATATCTACTGTTGCTATTGGCTTGTTTTACTGACATACATGGTATCATGCTATTCCTTTCTGTTCTTTCACCACTTAAAACTAGGCTTTCAAGATTTATCTCTTTTGCTTTCTGTACATCTATTAAGTTGAATCATACGAAACTGCTGACATCCCACCATTTCTGACCTACAAGAACAGTGACTTCACGTGATTTAACCTCTGAGTTTGTGGCTTCTAACTGATATAGAGTATTCTCCAGTGTAGGGGTTCGCAAACCTTTTCTGGAAAAGGCCATAGTAAATATTTTAGACCTTGCAGGTCAAGAGGCAAATTGAGGACATTGTGTTGGTACCTATTTAATGAAAGAAAATAAATTTCCACAAAATTTTTGAGGAAATTCAAAACAAAACAATAACTAAACACATTTTTGTTTCTTGTAATATCGGTCTCCTACTAAGAAGAATGGAACTTTGGGGGGAGGAGATAATATTTCACTTAAGTGCAGTTCAAAGGTAGGATTTACTACCATCAAATCACCTGCAAAATGACTTTTTTGAATCTGTTCTCAGGTCTGAGATCACACAAAAGCAGGCAGCGGGGAAGCTGGCCCATGTGCCCATATGGGGGATGTGTGTGACCAGGTTGGTCACGGTAGTTGCCACTTGCATTGCCCTGGTCTGTGCTCAGCTTCAGCACCTTGACCCTGTGTTCCCCTCGTTGGCAGGCTTTCCCATCCTGTTGCCTATTTTTCCATTGAATTTTCCAACTTTTCCCTACTGATCTGCAGGGATTCCTTGTGCAGTCTATATAGTCCCTTGTTGATTTTAATTGTTGCAGAAATCTTCACCCCACATGTCATCTGTTGTTAGCTTTGTCCATATATTCTGACTGAATTGGAAATTTTTTGATGTAGATCCATCTTTCACTGCCAGCATGTGCTCTTTGGGTGCTAAGTCCTTTCCAAGCACAAGGTCATGAAGATATACCCCCACATTTCCTTTTACGAGCTTTGTATTTTACTGTTCACGTTGACATCTTTAATCCATCTGAAGTCTACCTTGGCATACAGTATATGGTGGAGAACTTGCTTTATTTTTCTCTACAGAGTGAGCTAGTTTTCCCAACACCAGCTACTAAACAAGTCATCTCTTCCCCACTGATTTGTGGCACCACCTTTATCATATATCAAGTTCCCATGTTTATATGTGGGTCTAGTCCTAAGAGCTGCATTCTGTCCTATTGGCCTATCTGTCTGTCATTTAAAACGTACTAGAGGGATTAGGGCCCACCCACTCATAGCCCTGTTGTCCTCTTCTGTGCTGGCTGTCTTGGGTGACACCAACCCAGGCTGCCAGCTCCCTACAGCTTGTGGATACTGCTTGTGATGATGAGCTGGCCAATCTGACCCCCCTCTAGGAACTCTAGAATTAGAAAACTAGAATATGAAGATGGTTGACAGCTGAGACAGAAGCCAGAAGGACAATCCAGGGGCAGCCGTGATGGAGAGGGGGCAGTATGGCCGTCACGGATGAGATCACGAGGGGGCCAGTGTGGTAGAGAGAGATGAGTGGGGCAAAAGACCAGAGTGGGGCAAAGATGCTGTGGTAGGCTGAATAATGGCCCTCAAAGACAGCCAGCTCCTGATCCTTGAAACCTCTGAATGTTACTTTACATGGTGTACGTGATTCAGTGAAGCATCATGGGAGGGGCAGATTATCCTCTGGGCTTTACATGTCACCACAGGGGTCCTTGAAGAGGGAGGCAGAGGGAGATTAAACTGCAGGAAAGGAGAAGGCAACATGGCCAGGGGGAAAGAGGTTGGGTGGTGCATCCACGTGCCGATGAAGGAACACTGACAGCCACCAGCAGCTGGAGGCGGCAAGAAATGGATCCTCCCTGGGCTCCCCAGAAGGAACCAGTCCTGCTGACGCTTTGATTTTAGCCCCGTAAGATTGATTTTAGACTTCTGGCCTCCAGAGCCATTAGAGAATAAATTTCTGTTGCTATAAGCCACAGTTTGTAGTGGTTTGTTACCACAGCCATGGGACACTGTAAGAAAGGAGATCATGCTTAAGCTTGCTGTCCCAGTTCCTCCTTCCAGAAGGCCCTACTCTCAGGATGGCTACTCTGGGTTCCCACAGGAACCAGCTTCCTAAGTGCTCTCACATTCTTGGAACCACAGATGCCCCAAAGGGAACACTCCACACTCCTTCACTTGACCCTTAAGACCCTTCAAATCATCTTTCCTCTTCTGCAGCCCAGCTGCCTTGTAGACACTTCATGAATAGTCCCCTCCCCCTAAGCCGTGGCTCCAGTCAGCTCCTCCTGCCCAGGATGCCCTCCTTCCCATTTCCCCCACCCACCCTCCCATCCCAGTGCTAGTGCCCCCCCATTTCCAAGGTGGCTTCCTTACGTGGTCCTATCCAACAGAGCGCTGGTATGTCCTGACTTCTTGCCTGGTGCCAGGTGGTGTTCTGAGCACTTTGCGTGTTATCAGTGGGATTCTCTGAGCCTCCACTGTCCCGTCCCTTCAGTTCTATAGCTGAGGAAAGGGCCAGTTCAGGCCTACGGCCCATGAGGACCCCTTATTTTCAGCCATTTGGATGCTCCCCTCCCAATTGCCCTATCTGCATGTAACTTGAATTATTGTTTACTATTTTCTTTAATCTGGCTAAATTTTTTCATCAACAACTCATTCTAAAAGAATCCACTTAAGAGCTTCACAAATGGAGAACCAGTTCACTGGCCATAAACAGAGATTGTAAAATTGATAAAATGAGCCTATGTGGTTAGATTTTTAGCCACAACAGCTTGCCATCTGATGGCTCCGGCCAGCTCTCTTCTTCTTAAATGGGAAGATAAGCCAAAGGCGAACGAGGTGTTAAAGGTGTGAGCACCCAATTGGACTTTCTCCTGGACAGAAATGACAGAAATAGAAATTCTGAGCGAGGACTGAGAAGGGAATAACCGTTTCACTGTGTGCTTCAATGTGATTTCACGCCCCACCCGCGTGCCACTTAAAATCATCTCTCTGGGAATCGGCATGTGGTTGAAGCTGTTGCCCTCACCCCAGCCCTAGCCCCCCAGCACTCTCTACCTCCTCTGATTTTCCTGAGGACTTTCTGGCAGCACTTGCTGCTCAGTGAGTGCCATGTGGATGGATAAGCAGCTATTCATATGCTTCCCTCCCCACAAGTCCTCAAGCTTCTCAGTGGAATGGTTTCCCATTTCCACTTTCCATTCTAGAGTCTGTCTCCCCAAGATCACCAGGTAGGGAGGCTGGATGGAGACCTTGCTAAGCATCTGCTGAGTCATGAATAGGCAACTCTCCTGTCCCTGCAGACCTCTAGAGAACCAACTGCACCCCAGGACCCCAAGCCCTCATTTGTAAAATGCTCCCTTAAGTCTCAACTAAATTGCTCTCTTGGATACCAAAGACTCCCACCATCATTATGAAGAAAAATCGGTCATTGGCTCCTTTAAAATAACCCTTGCTACACCGGCTGCTGCTGTGAAGTGCCCTTCAGCCTCTGCTAGCACTGATTCAAAAGCACCTCACTGATATGGTCCTTCAGAGTGGGGGTCCTCCTGCACCAGCAGCTGAGGCAGGTGGTGGGGGCGGTGGGCTGGAAAGCCTGATTCCACCTCACTTCCCCCCATAATAGCAATGCCTTCTGGGGGGCTGGGATGGAACACCGTGCAGCAGAAGGAGATTGTGGGAACAATAAATTAATTCTCTGCCAGAATGTTTGTTCACTTCAATCAATGTCTGAAAGTATCTGCTCTGAAATCTCTGTTTCCAGGATATTGGTCAAATATTTGAATGGGGCAGCTAGTTAATTGACTCAGGCAGAGCACTTGACAGAGAGGCAGAGGGAGAGGCTGCAGGGCACTGCTACACAGCTGAGCCCAGAGGTAGGCCTGGCGGTTCCCGAACCTTGGCCGTCCCAATAGGTGCTCGGGACGGGGCAGGAGACAGTGGGGCCAGGGGTCCTGCAGAAGTGTGGGTTCTGGAGCCAGCCTGATCTTCCTCCCACTGGCCATATGGCCTTGGGCAACCGGGCCTTAGTGTCCTCATCTATAAAAAGGGATGACAATAATAGTACCCATCTCATGGGGTTATTATTGGCAGGAATAAAAGGGTTGATGCAGGTCAAGCATCTGGATGGGCTATTTGCAAAATGCTGGCCACTATGATTGATTGTGATTTCTCCTTAGTCTGGCATTCGGAGGTCTCCAGGGGGAGTCCCATGCTGCAAGAGGGTGTTCGGGCTGGAAAGGAAGTTCCGGAAGTTCCAGAAATTGTGTGCTCACAGTCTGCCCTGGCTGGTGACACTTCCCTTCCTTATGGTCTCCAAATCATACCAAGAGCACTGCCTTCTCAGAGAACACACCTTTTTCTGACCTCTTGAGGTATATGTTCTAAATGCTATGCTTCAAGCTTTCCTGATGAAGTACTTGTGCAGTTGGGTTTTCCCTGGGGCCTGTATGGACATGTCTAGTGAACTCATGGGTGGGCTTGCAGGGGCTGACATTCTCACTAAAAGAAAGGTCCCTTCTCCTCCCCCCTCACGTTTTTTTTTTTTTAAGATTTTATTTATTTATTCATGAGAGACACACACACAGAGAGAGGCAGAGACATAGGCAGAGGGAGAAGCAGGGTTCCGGGAGGGAGCCCAATGAGGGACTCAATCCCAGGACCCCAGGATCATGACCTGAGCCAAACACAGATGCTCAACCACTGAGCCACCCAGGCGCCCCTCTCTTCCTTGTTTTAAATTGCTTTAAACACAGATTGGGAGTAGAGAGGGTGGCATGGTGTCCCCATGGCCCTGTCTGGGCCCTATGGAGAGGGGGACTACAGGCCGGAACTGGAGAAGCTGCTTATATGGAGCGGGGCAGACAACGCACAGGGACTCAAGCAAGGGTGCCGAGGGGCCCAGGTTTCAAGCACAGTGGCAATAGTGGGGGAGAAGCAGTCCTGGTCTCTTCCCATGGTCCATTTTGGTTTTGGGGTCATGGAACATCCAGGGGAAGCTGGGCCATTCCAGTGGCTATGGAAGGGTGCTGACAACAGGGACCCAGGTGAGTTACCCACCTCCGGTGGCTTGGTGCAGGGGATGCCCACAAGAGGTCAGGGGCAGAAGACCAGGTCAGTCATATAGCACATGGAATCGCCTGTCTCTCCGCGCCACAGGGGCCCCTGCAACACCTGGGGGCTTTACAGAGAGCTGAAGTGTTAGGTTTTGCGGGCAGGGAAGATGGGCACAAGCCAGTAACTTCAGTATTTTTAGAGATTCCATTCCCACCTACAGCTGAGCAACCCTAGTATCTTTTCTTGTGTGTGCTTGTCATCAACCAGAGGACAATTTTTTTTAAACTCTGTTAACATTCCCATTTCACAGATGCGGAGACTGAGGCACAAACAAGAGAAGTAACCTGCTCGGGGTCCCCTGACACTTGAGCCCCCTCCCTGGGGGGCCCTGCTCATAGCTGGTACACAGTGAACACCAAGGACACGGATGTGCTGGCAGGAATGCAGGGGCAGATGTCAACATTTTTGTTCCCTCGGGGGAGTCATGAATCAGAGCTGCGTGGGGGGTGGGAGATGCTGATGGGCTGAGCTCCTTGGAACTCCATCTGCTTACTTACCCAGTCTGCAGGGAGCCCCAGGGCGGCCCCCACCTGCGCCCCTACCCCACCCACTCCTCCTCCCTCTGCCTTGTGGAGCTGAGCCCAGAGAGCCGGGGAACTGCAGTGTGGGTGGGGTTGTTGGGTGACTTCAGGCTTAATATCTTTGTAACCATATTGCAAAAGGGCATGCCTAAGACGGCGCCTTTCGCTTAATCTTTCTCTTTTATTGCTTTTTCTCTTGTATGATTTAACCTTGCACCAGGTATCAAGCTAGATAAATAAAAACTTTTATTTCAGATTAGCCCCGGCTGGGGGCTGCCTTGAAAGCTGAGCAGTCATCCAGGGAGTCAGATGAAAAAGGGAGCTGGGAATCTGAGCTGCTTAGAGGGGCTCATCTCAGGTTCAAAGCCCCCAAAAGATATTTGAGACCTTTTCGGAGAGGAGGGGCAAAATCTCCTCCAGTGCCCACAGCCTGGGGGTGCTGAAGCCCGCACAGAAGCCCTCCTGACCCCCTCCCAGGTGGCCCCACCCCCACTGTCTCTTCTCACCCTGTATTTCCTCCCCGGTGCTCCCTCCCCAGCCACGGGACCCTGCTTTTGTAGACTCATTTCCCAGTGGATTGTGGGTTCCACAGGGGCAGAGACAGTGGCTTTCACTTCACCACGGGTCCCCAGGGTCCAGCATGGAGCCTGTCCCACAGTAGGCACACAGGCAATATTCAGGGTTACCTGAATGAATGATGGAATCCTGGGATTCCAGTCCACACCCAGACCAGCGGGTTGACACGAATCATTTCATTTCCCAGGCAGCATGGTAAAGGATAGCAGGAAGACTGTGAGCTTGGGAAGCAGGGAGATAGAGATTCGAATACTGTGTCCACCCCTTCTGTGCTGTGTGACCCTAAAGGCACGTTTCAGGAGATCTGTGAGTTTGGTTTCCTTGTCTGTAAAATGGCTCTGGGCAGCCAGATCCCGGGCTTATGGCGAGGGTCAGAGCATCCGGCTATGTCTAGCCAAGGCAAAGTCTCACACATGCTCAGTGACAGACACACAAGATGTTGTTCATAGCAGCACGATTCGTGATAGCAGGGATCAGTGCACGCACTCATCAGCAGGAAAACAGATTGCCTGTGGCATTTTCACGTGACGGAGGACTATGCGGTAATAAAAAGGAACAAATGAGACCTACGCCCCCAAAATACGAATGAATCCCAGATATGTAATATTGGGCAAAGAAAACACAAGTCCCGGAGACGATGCATATAACATGATACTTTTTAAATAAGCTTCAAAGGCAACTAAACCCAAACAATATGTGATCCGTGAATATGTGACAAAGGATCACACAAGCACGGGAATGGAAAACAAACCCAAGATTCAAAGATGGGGAGGAATGCAGCCAGATGTGAGGTATGGAGGACAGTCTGGCTCTTGGGGTGGCTGCAGGGGTGGGGGGGTTCATGGGTGTCCACGATGTTATTAAAAATTAATAATGTAGCTAAAGAGGGCCAACATAGACAGATGTTGATCATGATCCAAGAATTATGTCTCTAAGAGTTCTGAGAGCCTGAGGTGTGCCAAGCAAATACAGAGAGAAAATGCAAAATAGATGGCGGCTAATTTCATAATCCTCTAAAGATCTCAAAGCCCTGGAAATCCAGTACAAAGAGGTCACCTGAGAGATGAGGAAAAAGTGGACAAGAGGCAAATTTGTTAAAAAGACAAATGCTTGTTGACACAGGGAAACTGGACAAGAATGTCCCTGCCAAACAACCTCCAGCCATGAACTAGAATAATCCGCAGCCCCATGAGCAACCTCCAGCTGTGACTGATGTACCAGACCCAGGTGCACCGGAAGAGAAGTTTCCTGGGCTGAGTCGAGGTACGGTCCCTGCCCAGCTAGGGAGGAGGACCCGACGGGTAGCAGAAGAGGTGCTAGTTGGGCCCTAGGGGGGTTGTTTGTGGGGCGGGGGGTGTCCTACATGGGACACGTAGGAGGCTTTGCAGTATCCTGAGCAAGGGACAGGGACGCGTGCCCCTGAAGCAGGTATGGGAAAGAGGGGAAGTGGGGAGGGAGGGTCTCGGACCGCGTGGCAGGGAACTTGCTCAGAGGTCCACTGACGGATGTTCTCAGGGGAAGGACGCAAGGAGCACGGTTCTGCTGTTGGCCTGAAGGGCACAGAGGGCGTCCTTAAAGGAGGGAGGAGGAACAAGGGCTTCTCTGGTTTATCACAAAGGCGGGGCACCAGAGAGTGCTGGGAGCAGGAACGGGCTGGGAAGTCGCCCATCCCTGAAGAAGGAGGGAGAAAGTTGGGGGTGGAGGGGTCTGGGGAGGAAGTGCAGGCTTTCCTGAGGCTCACCAGGAGAAACGGAGCCTTGGTGGGAGAGATCAATGTCATTTAGGTATGGTGGGGGGAGAACTGTTAATAATATGCCAGTGTATTTGCTTTTTTTAATACACAAATGTATATATATATTTCCCCAGGGACGCCTGGGTGGCTCAGCAGTTGAGCGTCTGCCTTCAGCTCAGGGCGTGATCCTGGAGACCTGGGATCGAGTCCTACATCGGGCTCCTTGTGGGGAGCCTGCTTCTCCCTCTGCCTTGTGTCTCTGCCTCTCTCTCTGTGTGTCTCTCATGAATAAATAAATAAAATCTTTAAAAATAAATAAATATATATATTTTCCCAGTATATTTGTGGGGTTTTTTTGGATTTTTTTTTATTGGGAGTTCGATTTGCCAACATATAGTATAACACCCAGTGCTCATCTCGTCAAGTGTGCCTGTCACCCAGTCACCCCAACCCCCACCCCCTCCCCTTCCACCACCCCTTGTTCATTTCCCAGAGTTAGGTGTCTCTTACGTCTTGTCACCCTCCCTGATATTTTCCACTCATTTTCTCTCCTTTCCCCTTTATTCCCTTTCACTATTCTTTATATTCCCCAAATGAATGAGAACATATGTTTGTCCTTCTCCAATTGACTTACTTCACTCACCATAATACCCTCCAGTTTCCCAGTATACTTGTATAATTATATAAAAACCCACCAGAGGCACTGTCCCTAGATATTTATGAATGAAGACAGTCATGGGCTACAAGTGGAATAAACCTTGGACACATTTGTTCCTGCTCTAGAGAGAATGCCTATTAATTTGCCAGTGGCTTCTGGAGGGCTGGGTAAGGCTTGGAGACCTGTCCAGAGACCGGGAAAGTGTGCGGGGATCAATTAGTGATGTCTGCCTTGGGATGGGATTGGTGAATTCGGGTATGTGTGGTGATGCAGGTCTGGGGTAGCAATCACGGGTTTAAACAGATCAACTTTCCTTTTGAATATGCCCCTTTCTGCCCAGGCCACCACCAGGACTCCCAAAAACCTAGACTCAGAGGTTAGATGCTTCTTTGTCTCCTCCCTTTTTTTTGTACTATTTCTTTTCAGTATGTCACCAGAGCCTGCTGCCTGCCTTCTTGTACATCTGCACAACGACCACCCCTCCCAGTTGGTGTGACAGCCTAAGAGCGGATCATCATCCCAGGGCTTCCTGTTCCAATCCATCTGGAACTCCCATGAGATGAAGCTTCTAATGACTCCCTGTTCACCCTCCTCATCCCCCGCCTTACTCAAGAGCCCTCTTATTTTGCCTTCTATGGCCTCCACCAACTGGCCCCACTGCCTGTCTCGGATCTGCCTTTCACTTCTCCCCGGCCACCTCTTGGCTCCAGCCAGGTGGGTCATTTTCCCCTGTGCCCAGCAGATGCTCCAAAGTTTCTGGCGCTTCCAGGCACCTGCTGTGCACCCCCAAGCTGGGGGCTGTGGTGTGCAATTCAGAGATCTAAAGCAGGTCTGATATCCCTGAGTTTTCACTTCTCAGGGGTGGGGAAGAAAAATGCCGAGTGGCTTAATCACAAGGGCTTTGATGTATTTCAAACGATGGGCTCCTGTGATAGCTGCTTCCCACCAGGCCACGGCCAGGGGCCCGATTCAGTAACTGGCATACATGTCAGCTTGTGCAAGTCTGGCTGTATCTGATTATTCTCTCCTCACACACGCATTGCACACTCATGCACACACACACACACACACACACACAGCCTTCACTCAAAGCGCTCAATGCATTTTCAAGAAACTGCCTCGCTCGTTAATATTACAGCAAAATCCAGTAAAGATTGGCACGTGAGGGCTTTGTCTTTCACTAACACCCCTGGGCAGGTCCCCAGTGTGGCTGGTGGTGAGGCCACTGCCCTTCAAGCCGGGGTGAGGGGTTTTGGCCCTGACACTGCTCACTGATTCTTCATTCCAGGCCAATGTTTCTCAACCTTCCTATCATCGCCCCCACTACCAGCCACTTAAGACATGTTTTCTGAATTGCTCCCCCTTCCATGAAATTCTAATACTGCTGATATATCTGCATTTTATACCTACCTGTGCTTTATAAACACTTTTTGCCCCTCATAACAAATTTTTGCCTCCTTGAAGGTAGTATCACCCCAGTTGACTGCATAGGCTTTTCCTGATCAGTACTTTTCAAAGTGTGGTCCCCAGACTAGCAATGCCAGCATCACCTGGGCCCCACCCCCTGAGGTTCCAATCCAGTAGTTTAGGGTAGGACGCAAAATCTTTAATTTCTAATAATTCCTATTATTAGATATTGATGCTGATGCCACTGGTCTGGAAACCACACTCTGAGAACCACTGTTGTTATGAAAAATGGGTGTATTCTGGAGCCCGAGAGACTTGGGTTCAAATCCCTGCTCTTCTACTTAGTAGCTGTGACCCCTGGCCAATCTATATGCTCATTGAGCCTCGATTTACTGTGTGCAGAACGGAGTAATAATATCTCCTTACAGATTGCTATGGGACATAAATGTGTCCAGCCAGTGCTCGGTGCACGACAGGCGCCCAATACATGTTTTCCCCCTCTTCTCCCCCTGGGGGATGCTCTGGAGCTGCAGAAGGACAGGCAGGCAGGGCTGTGATGAGGAAAGGGATGTGGGCTGCAAGGCATGGTTGGTGGGAGAGATGGGGCCCCCACAGCCTGGAAGGTGGTGCCTGGGCTAAAAGAGAGGCTGTGGCACAGGACGTGGTGGAAAGCGCTAGCGTGGGCTGTTGGCCACACCCTCACTCCCCAGCCCTTCCGGCTCTGGAAAGGAGTCCCTGCAGCAGCAGTCGTGGGAAGGAGAGAGTCAATTGACAGAACTCATCAGTCTAACATGTGTGGAAACTGAAAATGCTTCCGGAAACGTTCAGAGAGTGTCAGAACCACCTGGAGGGCTCCTTAAGACAGTTTTCTGGGCCCCCTTTCCCAGGCTTCTGAGTCAGTAATTCTGGGACAGGGCCTGAGAGTTTGCATGTCCAACAGGCATCCAGGTGCTGCTGCTGCTGGTCTAAGACCTTCATGCTGAGAATCGCTGCTTCACGGCCTCCTGTAGATGGGCTCCTGACTTCAGGGGACGGAGAAACAGTGAGAAGTCTGGGTGCTTGCAGGAAGGTGATGGCAGGATAGAACCCTCGGTGCCCTTTGGGGCTGAATGATGGAAGCCTTCAGCCTGGGCTCCTGGCCACCGGGGGAACCCTGCTTGCTGGCAGGTTAGAGTGGCCTTGGCTAGCGATGTGGGCTTCAGACAGCACACCACATGCCTGTCTCCGCCGCATCCTGACAGGCAGCAAGGCAGGAGGGAAATGTCTGGCGTCTTTTGAGGCCTACCATGCAGTGCCCTGAGGACACTCACCAAACACCGCTCAGTTTAGAGAGTGAACTCACTTATTTTTATTTTCACAACTCTGAGAAAGATACAACTGGCCCCATTAAAAGCTGGGGAATCTGGTCCTTCGAGAGTTTCAGTCACCCACTCAAGGGCACTTAGGAAGACAATGTTCTTCTCCGGAACACAGAGTGGTCAGATGTTAAATTAAGCAACGTCCCTGCTCAAGGGGGCTCTAAAGCCATCTCAGGCCATGGGCTGGTCCTATGCCACCTGTCCCAACAGCCACCTCCTGTCACCTCGACCTCCTCACCCTCCTTTGGCTCTGCTGTCTCTGTTCCCCCACTGGGATGGCCAGTTGGGGGACACCACGACAGCCTCCCCTTGGACCTGCTTATTACCACCTGCCCTCCCCAGCCCACTGGGTCCAGTCTGACCAGTGAGCTTTACACAATGCTCTTCAACTATGTCCCTCCCCTGCTGAACTGGCTCCCTGCTACCCTCAGGAGCAAGGCCTGGCATTCTCCTGAGCAGGGCATTCCACACCCTGCCTGGCTGGGCCCTGCCTCCCTTTGTGGCCTCCTTCCTCCAAAGCCTCTCTTGCGTGCCACGCTCAGCCATGCTGAATTACTGCAGTTCCATGAATGTGCATTCTCTCCTGCTCTGGGATCCCGGTACACGCTGTTCCCTCTGCCGGCAACACCCCAACTCCACAGTTCCTGGCTAGTTCATGCTCATCAGTCAGTGGGTGGCTTAGGTGATCTCAGTGAGTTTCCTAATCCCAGTGACGGCTGGTGGGGGAGGCACACCCTCCCATGGATTCTTTCTCACTTCCCATTACAGATATTTTTAAACACACAGAGAAGTATAGAGAACCATCTAATGGGCCCCCTAGGGAGCCATGACTCCTTGTCTACACAGCCCCTGCTTCTCAGTCTGCCTCCCCACCTACACTATAGGTTTCTGAGGCCGAGATGGTGCCTCTGGCCCCACACACTCTCAGGACATTAGTGCAGCTCTTGGCCCACAGAAGACCCTCCATCCACTATAGGTGGATGCCAAGAGTCCACATTCATTGAGCATTAAAATCAAGTGCCCCTCTCTGTGCTTACATATCTTAGCTCCTGTGGGTGCATAGCCTCCCTGGGGAAGCTCAGGCTACTCTTCCCTTCATTTCATAGACTGGAAAACTGACAGTTCGAAGGTTACACAGCTGGTCAGGAGAGCACGCCAGCGAGGCAGTCTAACTCTGGAACAGAGCTGCCCACAGAAATAGGATGTGATACACGATGAGATGAGCATTAGGTGTTATACTATATGTAGGCAAATTGAATTTAAATAAAATAAAAAAAAGAAATAGGATGTGAGCCACATGTGATATTTTAACTTCTCTAGTAGCCACATTAAACAATAGATGAAATTAATTTTAATAAAATGTCGTATCTCAATCAGTGTATCTAAAAGATCACTTTAACACATCATCAGGAGAAAACATTATTAATGGGATGTTTTATAAACCATTTTGCATACTAAGTCTCCCAAATCCTGTAGGTCACCTTACACTCTAGCACACGTCAAGTGCTCAGTGGCCTAGCCACAGGGCAACCATACTGGCCAGTCCAGTCAGGGGTCAGCACCGTGGACAGCGGCGCCAGAGCCCACACTCTGAACCACTTCTCTGCTTAAATGGATAAAAGAGGAAATGAGCGAATAGAAGTCCCCAGGACCCCTGGGCCTGATCTTTCCTTGATAATTAGTATTGTTTAATACTTTATGACCCTTTAGAGTCTCTCTGGCACCATTTTATCTGCCATAGAGATTATTAACCCTGTACCACAAGATGACGATTATTATGGGGTGAAGAGGGGTCAAACGCCTTTCTCTGGCATACTGCTGCGGGTGCCCGAGCTGGGCCTTGAACCTACAACTTTGAGTTGCAAGTTCAGTGCTCTGTGTGGGGTGGGGCACAGCTGCCCCCTGAAGCAGGACTGTCTCCATCTGGCAAAGGAGGGTATCTGTTCAGACCCCAGGCTGGGCTGGCCATTGGGGACGGGAGCCCCATTTTGTTTGGACCCTGGAGGAAGTGATGCCCTTGGTGAGTGACGGGGCAGGCACAGGCTGAGGAGGCAGATGGGGCCCGTGCCAGGTCCTCTGTGGGAAAGAACCTTGTCATCCTTCAGTCTCAGTTTGGCCACAAGAGGCTGAGAACAAATTGATGGCAATGGAGCCATAACTCACCTCTGAAGGCCTCTTTGTTCTTGGCAAAACAGTGGGGTCATTAGTAATGGTGAAAACGCTGGTGTGCAGACATAAATCCCCCCAGCTGCAGGGCTGATAAACAGCCTGGAGGGGATGGGGGTCTAAAGGAGCCAAGCAGGTTAACCGTGTGCCATGGATCACTCATGGGCTCAGACCTGTGTCTACCCATGTGTGGACAGAGCCACCCCCTGCCCAGGCTCTGGAGGTGCCCAGAGACTCAGTCACCCATAGTGGTTGTCAGGACTCACACCTGGCTCCAGGAGCCCCTGAGACTCTCATTTTTTTCTTTTAAATGAAAATGGTTCCCTAGCATCTAGGGCCAAAGCAGGCTTCCATGGGGGTACTCAGGGCCAGCTTGGGGCAGTCAGCGGTGTGAGGGTGCTCTTGTGGGCACTCCATCCTCCTGCTTCAAGCCAAACAGACACTGGCTGAGCCTCCCAGGAAAGGGCTGAGACTTAACATCACCGGAAAGGCAAGTGTGTGGGGCCAGATCCTTGGCAGCCAATGTGCTCTGCAGCAGTATCTACGCTGGTTGGGAGAAGTAGAGATGAGGCCATATCCTAGCTTTCTGGCTACAGCTCCCCTGAGGTCTTCACCCTTCTGCCTGTCTGCCTGCTTTAGACTCACCCTGAGGCTGGATTGTAGGGAGACAACGCCAGCCCGGGGCCAGGGAGAAGGGCGGGCAGGAACAGGTGGGCAGGCAGCCAGGTGAGCCAGGTACTCAGGATGGGGAGAGAAGGATGGCCCTTTTCTCAAGCTGCCTAAAAAGAATTTGGGTGGGATTGTGGGCTGTGTGGTGACAAACACCCATGAGAGAGTTAAAGAACCATCATGGCCACCCTGTAAGTGAGGTCTTAGCAAGAATGGCAAATGTTTGCCATGGGGGCTGTCTGTCCTCTCTCTTTCTGTACCCATAGCAGACTCTACCAACTGAATACCACACTGAGCCTGCTTGGCTTCATGGTTCTCTTCAAGTAGCCATCATCAATCAATCAGTTGGCGTGTGAGAGGAAACCCATATGTCATCCTTTCCGAAAGCCCTCAAAGCACATCTTTGCTGGTAGGGGGAATCCTACAAAGTTATGCTAAGCCTTCTGGAAGTTTCTGCCTCCTGGCCCCACCTTCACAAACATTGCCTACCTGTAGTTTCATATCCTGGGTCTTACTTCTCATCCTGTTGTTCACACTTGAGGTCTTGGCCCAGGAGAGTATGCTCCTGGACATCTCATAATATGCTGCCACAGACAATTGTCCCCAGACTCCAGGGTTCAGAGCCCAGCCCAGACAGCAAAGGCTAAGCAGCTCTGCCCTTCAGCCTCCTGCTCCCTGCGGAGCAAGTGAGGAGGGAGAGCTGGCTGAGGCCATCTTTGAGGGCTGGAGAGGGCCTACGGGTCCAAGGCTGGTGGCCTGGAACTTAGAATGGACCAATGCCCTGGAGGATGGCCTCTCAGCATCAGACAGGAATTTCCAGTCTGGCCATGACCTCAGGCTAGCTCCTGGCTCCTTGCTCCCCACCTTCATCTAGGCTGGGGTAGGTCTGAAACCAGCCCACAGGCAATGAGACAAGGAGACAATCCCTCACCCAGCCAGTGTCCCCTTATGCTGCCACCTTATCCTGGCCCCTCAACTCTATCACTCTTGGCACTCACTGGTGTTCCCTTAGGTCTCTAGCACAAGCCCCTTATCCTTGGGAGGCACTCCCTTTGCTTCCCAAACTAAAAAACTCATGAAGGAGATCAGCACCAGTATGGGCCTCCCTCCTCCTCTGCTCAGCAAGAAAGGGCCCCTTGATTCCCAGGGGGACTCTGCCTTCCTGCAGAATGCCTTCCTTCCTTCCTTCCTTCCTTCCTTCCTTCCTTCCTTCCTTCCTTCCTTCCTTCCTTCCTAGGACTAGCTTTGCCACACCCTAGCCTAAGGACTATCCATATCCCGGGCACTGTGAGAAAGGACCATTCCTGGGGCCAACCCCAGTTCCACAGAAGGAGAATCCCCGTGGGTGCCAAGGACTCTGCATTTTTGGTAGAAGCCGCAGGTGATTCTTGGGCATGATGGAATTTGAAAACCCAAGACCCTAGGGTCACATTCCTTCTCTTCTTCCTTCCTTCATTCCACAAGTACATATGGGGCTTACACTGCTGAGTCCTGTACTGGGCACCAGAATGGGGAGGAAATGCGATGGGGGAGGAGAGGCCTGGACCCATGCTACTGCTGCTGACCACATGAGCTAGTTTGGCATTGCTTTGGGGCCTGGGGTACCCCAGCCTTACAGACACAATAATAGTCAAGCCAGCAGCTGCAGGTCCCACCAAACCCCTGATTTCCTGCATTCCCAAGGATGTGTGTGTGGGGCTCTTCCTCCTACCAGCTAACTCCCACCTTCTCAAGGTTATTATTACCTGCCAGTAATAATAATAATAATAATAATAATAATAATAATAATAATAATAGTAATAACAGCAACTAACACGTATAAAGGTATTTACAACCTTAATTAGGTTCTTTATATATATTAAGTCTTCTGACACTTAACCACCCAAGATAGGTACTCCTACTGCTCCCATTTTATGAATGAGAAACTGAGGTATAGAGACCCACCCAAGGCAATATGCTCATGAGACTCCATCTTCTATGTTCTTGATCATTACACCTTGGTATCTTTTGAGCTTTAGGGAAAGAATGTCCCCCAAATGTCACACACTGTTATGGGGGTGTGATTGGGAGAGGCAATAGGGTAGATACCGGCCTGGTGGCCTGCCATCCTCCCGGCCATCAGTCTGGTATACCCAGAGGCATGAGGCTGACCCATCACTGAGTAGTGGGCAGTGGGGAAGGCCACATGTGGGGTGGGGTGGGGGGTGGGGGGAGCATAGGGACAGAGCCAGAGTCTGTGCGTGAGTGAGCAGCCCCTCATGGGCCTCTCACCAATTCCCTCTCTCCAAAGCCACCCAGCCCTGGGACAGCCAAGCAGAGCTCCTTGGTCTGTCCTTAAGTGGGGACATGGGGTCAGGGATCCTACCACCTGGAACCTTCTCTGCAGCCGGTCACTATTCTGCTTAACCAAGAGAAGGGGTGCGAGAGGAGGGGCTCTGTGCCTCCTCTGCAACATTTTCAACGAGATATGAACTCCTAGTGGTCAGAAATGTGAAGAGCATGAAATTGGCTAAAGTTGCAGTTCTATTCATTTTAAAATGATGTACAAACTGCCACCTTTTCATCAAGTCAGGAAAGAAAAACAAAGAGACATCTACAGCACATTAAGGAGGCGAGATGGGAGCCCTCAGTGACCCAGGCTCAGAACCCCAAAGTGCTCAGATGTCTTGGACCTTGGACAGTGGCGCATACTCCCATCTCCCAACACCACCCAAGTGGCCCCCAACATCTTAGCCTCAGTCTCCAGCTCCTCTCTTCCTCCTCCCTCCTTCATCCACTCAGTCACCTTCCTAGGTCCTCTGCCCAGGGTTGTCCCCTCACACCACTGTCCACACACCCAGGCCTCTGCACAGCCCTGCAGAGCCTGGTGCTCCTACAGTGGGGGTGGGGTGCCGGGAGCACTGAGGCCTTACCTGAGACGATGGTGTAGCCAATTCCCCGGGGACGTCCTTTATCCTGGTCGATGGCGGTGATAACTCGCACGGTTGTGCCCTGGGTAGGAGAGAGGAGGGACCTGATTTGGCTGCTCGGCCACCCCCGGGGTGTCCATCTTTCTTTGTAGCTGCCCTGGCACCTGCAGCTTCCCTCCCCAGGTAGTGAACTCCCTGCTACAAGGCCAGCCTAGGAAGCTGCTGAGGGCTCAGGTCTCAGCTGTCCCCATCAATCTGGGGACATAACCCCAAGGCCTTGGCAAACACCTTGGAGTCCCATGGAGAGGCCTAATCCTGCTAATGCTCTCGTTTCCCCTTCCCCTCCCCATGTCCCCTCATCTGCTGTAACCACCCAGGAAAGAGGAAAAACAAGCCAGGGGACAAGAGATCTGATCTCTATCCCAACCGCCCATCAAATTGCTGGTCTCGGTTTGCCCCACCTAAATATGAATAACAGCAAAAACCCTGGGACCTTGCTTTCACTAGGACTTGAGTAAAGGAGAACATCATGGATCAGTTACTCTACTAACAAAAGTATCATAAATCCTGAAAATGAGTATCTCCAGGAATGACCCGGAGGCCACCATGGCCCTATGACCCATACCCTATCCAGCACTGCAACCAGCAGCTCCTGCCTCAAATGGCTCTGTCCCACACCCTGTTCCTTCTCCCTGCAGCACTGGGGGAAGGGGGTGCACAAGGGTGGGGGAAGGAATCGGGATCTGGGACTACCAGGATGGGGATTCAGGGGTCCCTGCTCTTAGGGAGTACACAGCCTGTGGGGAGGGCTCACAGACACTGCTCTATGCATCGAAGGGTGCTTAGATGCAGAAAGGTACCCCAAAGTGCAGAAGTCCATCTGGAAGAGCTGACAAAGGGTTGTACAGACAGCAACATTTAGGACGAGTCATGAAGAATGAGTGGGAGCTTGCCAGGGGGAGAAAATGATACGGAGGCAAAGGTACAGTACAGGCACGGAGGTGGAGGCCTAAGGTTCTCCAGGAAGGGATCCTGGCCTATAATGGGCACATTCAAATATCACTTGATGGATTGGTTGGCTGAGGAAGAAAGGGACGTACTAAAGAGTCTCACATCACCATCACCACCACTTGCACAGCCTCCCTTTGCCCATGGCAACCTCCGCCTTGCTCTCCAGGCCCTATCACACGGTCAGCCAGCCACCGCCCCTGTCCGCCCTGCCTGCCTGAGGCTCTGGCCCTGGCTGCACTTTTCCCTGGTTACAGCCCCGTCCCCATCCCCCAGGGAAATACCCACCCTGGTATTTACATGTCTAGTGATGAGCTCCTGTGGCCTGGATCTGCTGCCTCTCACCCACCTGCTGTCCATCAGCTGAAGTCTGCACCCTGCACCCCTACCCAAGCACCTCCTCCTGGAGACGCAACACCCACAAGGGGCGTCTCCACCCCCCCACCCCCAGAGCAGTGCTGTCCTTGTGTGGCTATCCACTATCCTCCCCAGGGCCCAGGTGTGCAGCAATCTGGAACACTTCCAGCCCGAGCTGAGGGAAGGTGAGAGAATGTTCCAAAGAAATGGTTCCCGCAGAAACATGGACACAGCCCTGAGGCCAAGGCCGAGCAGAAAGCCGGTCTGGCGCCCTCCTTGGGGGACCCCTTCCCCCAGGAGACAGGAGTACACCCCACGGGGGGGAGGGGGGAAAGATTGTTATGAAATCGGAAAAAGACACCATTAAATGAGCCGCTCCCCACGCGGGTTCTGAGGACGTGAACTGTGCCAGAGACCAGAAGGCACCAGCGGCACGGGCCCTGTTCTCTCGCCAGCACCCACTCTGCACCCAGTGCCGCTGCAAACGCCTTCTATGGACTAACTCACTTCACCCTCACGCCTACCCCACAAGCCTCGTCTTCCAGAGGAGGAAACCGAGGAACTTGCTCAAGTTAAGTGGCCTTGCAAAGGTCCCACTGCAAGGAAGGGAAGGTGAAGCAAGGGCTCAAAGTCAGATACTTTGGTTCCAAAATGCTCTTGCCCGCCCAGCGATGCCGCCTCCCCACCAGGTTTCTGCTTTAATAACGATAACTGCCATTTAGGAATGTCCGTGCTATGTGGCAGGCACTAATCTAAGCACTTCGCAAGCATTAGCTCATGTCAGATTTGGGGCAACTTGCATATCCCACTATTCCTCTGGGCTTCAGTGTATAGTAAAGGCTCCTCGATGTAGTAAAGTGGTTTTTTTAAAAAAGCCAAACCAAGCCCCAGCAACCCTGTTAACCTTTGTTCTCACAGGCTTTCTGATCTGAAGACAGACTCTTTCCCTGTAATATCTGCTAATGGCCCCAGACCCAGGCGTCTGTGGGGAGTCATTTGGGAAGCATTTCAGTGTCTGCAGGAACCACTTCCCCCAATGTCACCCCATGGAGGGCTCTTTTTGGGGGGCCCACTCCTCACATAGGAGAGGCCTGGGTTTGTCTCCAGGAGTAGGTCCCCACAGTGTGGGACTCTGGTGTGAGGCTCAGGTGCCAGGATGGGCTTTCCAGACACGGGGACAACTCCCTCTTTTAGAGCCCTATCTGTCTTGGGCCCCAAATGTGTCCCAGTATCAGGGTCTCCGGGCAGCCCCTGGTCTGCTGAGGGCAGAGCCTAGACTGCCAGGTTAACTGGGCCCCGAGTCTCTAGAGCACCTTTCCAGAAAGTCACTACACAGTCAACCTCAAGGGGCACCTGCATGCTCCCAGGCACACAACCCAGGAGTGGCTGGGCTGAGCCGGGTGGGCCTACAGACAAGGACACCTTGGGAGGACCAGAACAGCGGTCAGTGGTGGCTTGTGCAAAGGTAGGGCCTCATGGCCGAAGAACCCTCAGGCCTCAGAGCCCTGTGAGCATCTCCCCATACACACTCCCACCCTGGGCTGCCGGGAGGCTCATGGGCAAGTGGGGCTCAAAGGGGGGCCAGTGGGTAATTGGGTGACAGAGGACTTAAGGGCCCGGCTCTCCCCAGGAAGAGCCACACCTGACCTGCTGGGAAGTGAAAGCCAAAAGGCTTCTGACAAAGTTTGGGGTTTTATCTCTTTTTGGGTAAATAAATCCATTTTTAATAAAACCCTGAGCTTTTAATACAAGTGCAGCCACAAAGACTGGAAATGTTATAAGAAGGAATTAACGGGGAGGAATGGGGGCTCTTGGGATCCCACGGCTCTTGTTTCAGAGTCTCAGTAATTATATTTTCAATATACTGAAACTTATTTCCAAAGACGAGAGGATGGAGAAACGTGGCCCCTGCTGGGCCCAGAGCCAGGCCCCTTACTGGCTGGCTCTCCAGACGGGGGCGGGGATGAGGGGGACGCACCAGCACATGGCTTCCCAGGTGGGCAGGCCCAGGAGGCTCAGAGAAGGGTCCACCCTGCCACGGGCTCCTCCCATCACAGGAACCCACGTTGTACAGAAATGAGGCTCCCCTGAGAGGCTAAAGGTACACACGCCTCCAGAGGCCCTGCTGCTTGTGGCAGGAAGAGCAGTATGCTGAAGGGGTTGGGAGTTGGACTCTGTTGCTAGGCTACCTGGGCTCAAATCTTCCGAGTGAGCTACTTGACCTCTCACTGCCTTGTTCTCCCCGTCTATAAAATGGGTAAAATAACAGCCTCCACCCCTCAGCAACTGGTAGGTGCACAGGGCTTAGCACCATACCTGGTACACAGCAAATGCTATAAAAGTGACTGTCACCGGTCACCGGGACCCCTGTGAGCATCTGATGAAAGCCGTGGTGCCTCTTCCCAGACAACACATGCTTGTGGTGTGCCACACAGTTACGGCCCATTCAGACTCCCTAGCACCCCAGATTCAGAATCCGTACCCTGGAGCTAAGGCATCTTCTGGGTCTTATAGGGAGAGAACGGCTAACAGCCTGGGGAAGAGCCAGCACTGGTCAAGCACCTACTCTGTGCCAAGCACTGTGTTTGGCATCCAACATGGGTACTCTTGCATTTTCCTCACAAGCCTCAACACCATGGGGTATGGGAGGCAACAGGCTCAGAGGGTTCCAGAATTGGCTTAAAGTCTCAAGGTGTGGTGAGTGGCTGGGGCAAGGGTGACTGAGGAATGGAGGCCTGGGTTGGGGTGGGTCTGGGGGCCTCCACTGCTCCGCGGCAGAAGGGACAGGCCCAAGGCTCCGCGCCCAGTTGGTGCGCCGCCGAGAGAGGTGGATGAGGTGTGCGAGGCAGCCCCCCTCTGAGGTTTGGGTACCGGTGGGAAAGTCCAGGCAGATCTGAGAGGAGCTGAGACTTCTCTAGAAGGAGCTTGTGTCTCCCGTTCTGCGGCCTGCCTCTTCCAGAACAGCGGGCCAGGATGGGAGCTGGAGCTGGAGCTGGAGCCCATGGGGCCGGGGTCTCAGGGATCCCAGCCCAGCTCTCTCCCCGGGGACCGCCTTCCCCATTGCCATGACAGGATTAAGGACTTGAAAGGTGGACCGCAGTTCGCTCAGGGAGTGGGAGGCGCCTGTGCGGGGAGGGGGCCGTCGGGGCCGGAGGGGACTTCCGACAAGAGCTGCCACAGCAGATTCTGAGGCAGAAAATCCTATTTCTCAGTCCTTAATTCCAGTCAATTCCAGTCAAAGGGCTGATAGGCATCAGCTGGCAGTAATTTGTGCAGTTTATCCGCTCTTTTCACCTCCTATCGGTCCTTCACTGACGGGCAGGCCGACATGCCGCTGCTCGAGTGAGGAAATTAAAATTTGATGCAATAATCCCAAATAAGAAGGATTTTATTAGGTAATATATACACTTTAGATGAGGCACGCCGGCCCGATACGCTGATAGAGAGAGGCATCCATGCTGGGAGCCGCAGATAAAGAGGAGGAGCGAGGCAGCGTGGGCCGGGGTCTGGACGGAGCCCCCCCGGCCAGCAGAGCCAAGGCTGGGAGCGGGGACGTCTGGGTCCCCAGGGCGAGGAGGCTGCATGGGCCACGGGGCTCCAGGGCCCTGGCCGGCCCAGGAAGTACTGAGTTAAGCCAGGGTTCCACACTGTAAAGCGACAAGCAGGGCCCGGATCAAGGCATGGAAACCGATTAGAAGCCTGGAAAAGTCAGGCTTGGAGCATTAGGGAAGTGGCCTGCAGCAGAAAAAGAGGTGCTAGAGACATGGCAACGGGAGCGCTCCTTTCCAGGGTGGGGACGAGGAGCAGACGCAGGCTGCGTGCCCCGGAGATGACTCTGTGGGCGCCCGGGAGAGTCCGAAGCCTCCTCACTTACTTCCTTGTCTGGCTCCCCCGAGCCGAGTCATGACCCAAGTGGTGGGGCTCAGACCTGCCCCCCTGAGAACTCCAGGGGCATTGGCGGGAGTGGCCTCACAGCCCCATAGGGACTACTGAGTCATAACCACTGTGAGTGAACGCCTTGCTGGGTGTTCTACAGGAGCAGGCGACCTCCAGTCCTTAAAACCCTCAGCCAATGCAGACACTACTGCATCACCAGCCCATTTGCCAAGGAGGAAGCGGCCCACAGTGTGGAGGATTTGGCCAAAGTGACTGCAGGCCCTACTCTGAGTTTCTCTGGCTGCGTGGCCACAATCGCGTCCTCACTTCAATCAACAAGTTAGCTCCAAGCGCCTTCTCTGCACTCAGCCCTGGGCACAATGTCCTGGGAGACACACTGGAGGCTGAGACCAGGTTCCAGAGACTCAGGCACCTTGATTACTGGGAGCTCCAAAATACCCTGCTCACACGTTGGTGAGCATTACAGGTGCAGCCATAATCCAGTAGTAAATTATGCAACCTAGGGAGAGTCCACTTTACTAGAGCCAGGGGCGGGGGGGGGGGGGAAGCAATGGCTGGCTGTGTCTGTGGGCTGGTGAGGATGATGCCAGGAAAAAATAAATCCTAAGGAATGTGGCCAGGGAGCTGGGAACCAACAGACGGGTATATTCTGGATTGGTAACAGGAGTTGGCATGGGAGTGATGAGGATGGCAGGCAGGTGAGAGGGCTGGTCTGACCAGGGCATTGTTCGTTTGATCGTTCATTCATTCATTCCACAAACACATCCGTAGCACCCCTGATGTGCTATGCCCCCAGTAGAACCCCATCCCTGCCAAACTACTTCTGGTCCAGCAGGGAAACAGAGGCTGAGCAAGCTGAGAGTCCTGAGTGCTAAGAAGGGGATGGCCAGGGACCAGGCGTAGTTGGAAGGGCCCATCTCCTCTGAAAGGTCAGGGAAGGCCTCCCTGGGCTTAGGAGATATGGGCATAGCAAAGAGATTTTGGAAAGAGATGGCCTTTAGCTGCTGTCCACGGACCACTAGGAAAGAGCAGGTTAGGGCAGGGGGCATTGAGATGTCACGCTCTACCCTAAATGCAGCTTCAGACACCTGCAACAGGAGACCACAAAGCATCTTGCTTGGTAGATCCTCCAGCCCACACCTGGCCCCCAGAAGGAAGTGGCTACCCCCCCACATACCTGAAACCCGAAATATAGCACTTTGAGGATGCCAGGGTCAGGATGGACCACAGTCTCTAAACTGGAAGCTGTGCTTCCCTGGACTGTGATGGCCTATAGGTGCAGTCTGCACCCTGGTCAAGGGAAGCCTGTCCCTCCCTTATACCGAATTCTGTGAGCCTGTGCAGCTGTGCAGGTGGGCCCCTGTTGTGCACGTGTTCAGGCAGGTGTCCTACTTTGTTCTCCAATTTGTGTGTCCTTCCTCTAAGCACACTGAGTTCCCTCAAAAGGAAGGGCATGTTTTTCCTTCCACAAGAGCAGCTCCCCTCCTAGATGTCCAGGGGTTGCAGCTACCCAGAGGAGCCAGTTTTCCTTAATTTGTCAGCCCACTGTGTGTGCTTTATTCTAGTTTGCACAAAAGCATGGTTGGCTACCAGGCAAGGGATGGGTGAGCAGAGTTGCCCACCCCCAGCCCCTGCCAAGTGGGCAGTAGCATGTTTGGTTCTCGAAGACCCCCCAGTCACAAGTGACTGGGCCAGAGGCAGACATAGGGCCTAAGGGCAGCCAACTTATAGGCTGGCTGGAGATCTGTGACCTTGTGACATGGCACAATCAATCAGATGCCTCTTTTGAAAAGTTGGGCTTGAAAAATCCAAAGATCGAGCAGTTGGAGGGACAACTGGACCTGTGTGCTCCCAGAGAAAAGCCAAGGCTGAGAGGACTGGGGAGTGGAGGGCACACTGCTGCCATCTTGGGCAGGACTGGTTGGCTGAGAGAGGCACACTGACCCATGGGGAATGTGGCTGAGTCCAAATCTCTCTAGACCAGGCTGGTTCCACAGGCATCCCTATCATCCCATGTAAATCTTCCTGAACTGTTCCCCTTTGTCTACACTAGTAAGCCTTTGGGGTTTTCTTTGCCTCTTGGAGCCCTCTGGAGATGAAGTGAGAGGGTGAGGACATGGGGTGTGGTGGTATGGTACGAAGAGGGGGTCAGGCTTTCACTTGTGCTAAGATCTCCATCACTGACATGCATAGGGATTGAGGGGAGTAGGAAATGCCAAGAGCCTGTCCAACCGAACAGGGCCCCATCCCTAACAGAAGCTCAGAGGGAAGTCTCACAAGGGCCAGGGAGTGGCTTACCGGAGGAGAATGCTCATAGATGTTAGTGCTGTAAGGCAGGTTGATGAAGATGGGGTCCATGTCCTGGACATCTGTGATGATGATGGCCAAGTTGGCCAGGGTGGACAGAGGCCTGGTCTTGTCTTGATCCTTAGAGGACAAAGAATACACAACCTTAGGTTGTGACATTGTTGACATGCACACACACACACACATCTCCACACACAACACCCATGTGCACAAACATGTGTGCCCACGTATGCATTTGTTCCCACACTCCTGCAGGAGGAGCATTAATACACGGATGTTCAAGAACCCTAAGAACCCAAAGTGATAGGAAACACAAACAGGGGCCCCCAAGACCCCGCAGAAGGTGGTTTATCCAATGTCAGAAAGTAGGGCTAGGGTAGAGTCAGCTCTCCTGCCCCCAGCTCTGCCTAGGCCTGATGGTCCCAGACATCTTCTTGCTCCCCACTACTACTCAAGGGTGGGATGACTGGCTTGGGATAAAGAGACAGTGCCTGTCCTTAGCAGCATCTCTTGATTCAGGCAGAAGGCCACCGGCCCTCACCACGCTCACTTCCTGCCCCCTGTCATCCCAGGGCAGCAAGGGAAGGACCAGGATGGGCGGGACCGCTCTGACACCTGCATCCCTGCTCTGCACCTGGGTTTACTGGTCAAGTAACTTTTCCGATAGAACCAGCAGGGGGAGCTCCAGGGCCTGTGACATTTGGGGGACTCCAGGAAGCAATCCCCAGGGGTCATGCCCGCCACCCACCCCCCCACCGCTGTGGCCAGGCAGGCAACGTTTAAACCTTCCTACTCAGTTGGAAATTCAGACTTATGAAAGCTCACCAAGAAATGAAACCAGAAACACATCCCCATTACCCTAAAATACACAGCCTACAGTGATAAACTGTTGAAATAGCCCTTTGCCGTTGAATGACCATGACCCACAGGAAAGGACTCCCTGCTGAGGCTGAGCACAGATTAGGTGACAGGCAGGGCGCTGGAACCTTGTTTGCTTACGTAGATACCATGTGGCCATTGTTCAGATACGTTAACTGAGACACACGGAGGTTAAGTAACCTGTCCAGGGTCACACAGCTGGCTAAGTATGTAGCCACGACTCAAACTCCGATTCTTCTGCAATAAAAACCTGCCCTAACTGATTTGACTTGGAGCCCTAACACCAGCTCAGCCCCTGACTTGCTGGGTCGCTTCGAGTAAGTTCTCTTCCTTCTTGGGGTCTGTTTGCTTCTCTGTGAGATAAAGGGGCTCAATGCAATGACTTCCATGGACCCTTGAGCCTGTACAATCTCTGGTCTGTCCCCTGATTAGGTCTCCTTTGGTCTGCGGTGCCTGGAGCAATGCAAAGCATCCCCCCGCCCCGCCCCATTGCAACAAGCCTAGGGCCTGCTCCTGCCCTCCAGATAGAGAGGTGCAGCAGAGCCTTTGGGGAGGGAGGGCTGGTTGTCCTAAGAGTCCTCAGGGGTAGCCACGGAGAGGGACTTCAGGGATGAGGAGTGGGTGCAGCAGGGCGGAGAGTCTGGACTCAGGAGTAGCTGGGCAGAGGGTCCACTGGGGAGACACCCTTCTTGGGCTCCAAGACAATGGAACCCACAGCTCGGGCTTGGGGACTGCCCATGGTGAGAGCTCTCCGCCAGGGACCCAAGCAATCAGGCAGACAGGGCCAGGGTGGGAGGAACAAAGTCCCTTGATCTTTTGAGCAGGGGAGGCCAGTAGCTCTAATTTGCCATTACCAGGTTTTGCGCGTAGGTGGCTCTGTCCAGCCTGGCACCTGCCCTCCCCATTCTGCAGTCTCGGGGCCACAGCCCTGCTCCTGCCATGGATTCCTTCACTCTCATGGCTTGGGGTGGGGGGATCAGTGGGCATACCTGACAGGGCAGGCACCTCGCCAGGATCCCAGCTGTCACTTGGGGCCGTTCCCAGGGAAGTCCTCCCGTTTCCCCCCTTTGTGCCCACCCAGTGGTGGCTGGGAACCCACACTGCTCCCTGCAAGGCCACATAGGAGAATCTCTTTGGGGAAACGCCCAGCAGCCAAGGGCATAGCACCAGTCCTGAGGGGGACTGTGCTTCAGGTGGGAGAGCCATCAAGGACCAGGAAGGGGCCCTCCTGTTCCTTTGCTTGAAGATCTGATGGCTGCAAGATTAACAGCAATTTAACTGTATTCACCATCTCAGCTCTAGCCCAGGCCTCTTAACTGGTCTGGCCACCCAAGTTCTTTCCTGTGCCCAATTCTGGTCCCTCCCCTGCCTGCCCAAAGACATTTTCATGGAATATGGAAATTACTCCACAGGGAGAGGGTCACAGCAAGAAAGAGAGCAAGAGACCTGGGACCCATTGCTGGGATTGGCGCATTCCTGGGACCCAGCATTCCTGGGACCCAGTATGTGCAAATGGGACCCAGCGTGTGCAAATGGAGAGCGGCTGGAGCGGCACCACGGCTGTGTGTGGGTGCAAGGCAGGGTACAGGTGCAGGTGTGTGTAGAGAGCAGATTCTAGTCTTACATGCCCCCTTGATCCCAGAAGTCAGGTTTACAAACAGCAGGACAGACAACCTCCCAGGCAACAAACACTTAACCAGGGGAGAAGGAAAGAATGTGAATGGGACCCACAGTGGCCTCCCCGGAAAAAGCATGCATTTCCTGGTTCCTGAGGCCCCCTCTACACCTTGCCCAAGCCTGGGGGAGCCCCATCTTTCAAACTAGACCCTCGACCTAGTCCATGTGTCTTACTCCAGGATCTGGGCTCTGTGATCTGCCAAGTGGAGTCCCCAGTGCCGCTGGCAGTCCCTGTTGCAGTGACCTGGGGCCAGGGGATGGAGCTGGGTGTCAGGCAAATGGGTCCTGAAGAGTCTAGAAGGACTCCTATAACTTGTTTCACTCTTGGCCTGAGCTTTGTTAACAGAAATCCAAGGGACAATAGGCCACGCCCTGACCTGTTGCCTGCTGAAGACTTCAGCTGTGCCTGGAGAGAGGGAGGAGTAAGTCAGAGAGGAGTGCAGGGCTCAGAGCCTACTTAGAGTGTGGCCTGCTGGTCCCCTAGGCCTTCTGCAGGGTGGCAGAGGCCAAGGGGCTGTGATGATCTGGAAACTCAGAAACTCCTGCCATGGGGCCCTGGACTGGTGTCAGCCAAACTGGGTTTGGGTTCTTGCTCCCTACTACTCATCAGCTTGTGAGTCTCAACAGTGTCAGCCATAAAATGGGACAGTTCTTCCTCTCTCTCTTTCCCCTCTCCTGCTAATCCTGGAATTCCCAGGACCCAGCATAGTGCCTGGTGTGCACATGGGTGGGCCCTCCTATGTAAGCGTCACCACTCGGGAGCAGTGGCCAGGATGTCTGGATGCGCTGGCTCCTGCGTGTAGGGTGCTATCAGGACATTGCTGGGTTGCCACCTCTGTTTGAGGCTGCAGAGAGCGAGGGACACCCCACATTGTGAATGCCCTGTGGGGTTACCAGTGGGGGCAATTACCTGCATTGCTCCTGGGCCTCAGTGGCCTCATCTGTGAAATGGGTACATTCATATCACGTATGGGAGAGGGCTGCCATGGGGTTTAATGGAGGCAACCCATTTGAGCGCTGGGCCCGGCACTGCTCTTGCTCTTACTGTGACTATGGCCAGCGTCACTGTTGCAGGGCCTCGACCCGCAGGGAGGACGCTAGTGCCACCGTTGCTCTCTCCCAGGGTGGGAGGAGACAGACCTGCGGGGCGGGACTCACCGTGGCGTTGACGGTGAGCTGGTAGGCCTGCGTGGTCTCGTAGTCCAGCTCGCGGACCACCGTGACGATGCCGCGGGCGCTGTCGATGGCGAAGAACGGGGACGGGGGCTGGAAGGAGTACAGGACGCTGCCCCCTGCACCCAAGTCGGGGTCCGTGGCGTTCACGATAAAGATGGGTGTCCCCACCGGCGTGTTCTGGGGGCAAAGCAAAGCAAACCAAAGGGTGAGTGGTGCTCGGAGCAGCTGCCTTCGTCGGTGACTATTCCCCCAAAGCCCATTAACCGCGTCCCTCCAGCCAACCAGACCCGCGGCTTTGTCATTTTTATTCTAGGAGGGTTCAGAGGAATTTAAAATGCAGTATCTATTTTTTTCCCCTTTTTTTGATGGCCTCCTGGTGGCTATAACAGCACCAGTTCTGAAGATGATCTGCTCACCCTGGCGTTCTGGATGGGGGCCTTTTGGTCTCCAAACCCCTGTTTCTCGGCTGTGTCGCCTCTCAGGCCCAGGCTGCTCTGGGGGGCACCTGAGACTCTGCGTGTTGGGAGGCTTCAGGGGTGTGCCACGGTCAGGTGGCAGGGGGCCCTGAGGGCTTTGCCTGGTACCACGGAGCTGACTTGGATTGCCCCGGGGTAGGGCATGCACATGCCATCCCTGGGCCATGGCAGCCTGCCACAGGTGGCCCACAGGACTCCCTCGATGTTACCACTGCCTGGGAGCCCATCAGGATTCCCTCTGCTACACACTGCAGATAGACTCCTGTCCTTTTCTGACTTGGGGTCTTTAGTTAAACGTAACTTCTTCATGGAAGCTTCCAGACCCCTAAAGCAGGCCAGCCCCCCTCCCATGCCCCCACCCTCCACCACTGCTTATATTAAGGTTCCCACCTCACCTGGAGATTTTTCATCATTCGCCTTTCTTCTCTAATTCCTTGGTCAGTGCCTGTCTTCCCACACAGCACATGTGCCCCATGCAAGCCACAGAGCTCTAGCTGCTTTGCCTAGCACGGTGCCTGGCACACAGTGGGTGTCCAATATCATTTTTTTTTAAAGATTATATTTCTTTATTTATAAGAGACACACAGAGAGAGGCAGAGACACAGGCAGAGGGAGAAGCAGGCTCCATGCAGGGAGCCTGACATGGGACCCTATCTGGGGTCTCCAGGATCAGGCCCTGGGCTGAAGGGAGGGGCTCACTGAGCCACCCAGGCGTCCCATCCATAGCCTTTCTGAAGACATGAACAAGTGGCTCTTATAGCAGTCGGCACCTCCTCAGGCTCTGTTTGCATCTCTGCCCAACTGTCAGCTGCCATCACCCCAGCGACCATCACCGTGCCCGGCACACGAGCCATGCCTGGGAAATAGGGTGAGGGAATTTATTCATAATTTAGTGGGCTCTGGGCACATGTGAAGACAGGCAATCTAATGAGGCTCTTCACAGAGACAAAAGGGTAAAAACAATCCCTGTTCCCCTTGACTGACTGCCCTTTGAAAAGGAAGCTAAGGCTCAGAGAGGGTAAGTAACTAGCCCAAGTCACACAGCTAGGCCGTGGTCAAAGAGGGCCTGGAATTCAGGCCTGGCTAATTCTAAGCCAGTGATCTCATGCTCTGTACGAAACACTTCTCTGAAACACTGATGGTAGTTCTTTCCCTACCTCTTCTGTAGGATGCTGAGCTCCATGCCAGCAGAGGTGGTACCTCCTAGCCCGCAGTGTAGGACTAGCCTGAGGGCAGACACAGTATTCCCGCTCCTGTATTTTTTCACATGGGGACAATGACTGGTGCCTTCTGACACCTGGAGGGCTTCTTTCAAGGAGGCACCCACACTGCTGCCTCCTCTCTGTGCTGGTGGCTGTGACATGGGCCCTGTGTCACTGCTTTGGGTGACTTCTTTCACTGGGGTATGCTGGTAGCCTTTTCCTGGGACCACCTGCTTGAGGCAAGGGGGTTCTTTATAAGATCCCCAGTCAGGCTGGAAAGGGCCTCTGGAGAACAATGCTATGGAGCTGCCACTGTTTTTCTTTCTTTCTTTCTTTCTTTCTTTCTTTCTTTCTTTCTTTCTTTCTTTCTTTCTTTCTTTCTTTTCTTTCTTTCTTTCTTTCTTTCTTTCTTTCTTTCTTTCTTCTTTCTTTCCTTTCTTTCTTCTTTCTTTCTTTCTTTCTTTCTTTCTTTCTTTCTTCTTTTTCAAAGATTTATTTATTTGAGAGAAAGAGTGAGCATGAGCTGGGGGAGGGGCAGAGGGAGAGGGAGAGAGAGAATCCTCAAGCAGACTCCCCACTCATCGCAAAGCCTGACATGGGGCTCGATCCCAGGACCCTGAGATCATGACCTGAGCTGAAACCGAGTCACACACTCAACCGACTCAGCCACCCAGGTGCCCGCCACTGTTTCTTTCTGAGTGTGCTGAGTCTCCCCCGTCACTAGGCAAATGTCAGGCTGAATGGACAGGCTCCTAACCTGTCCTTCTCCCACCAGCACAGAAGACAGGAGGCAGATGGGGAGGCCCCTCTCCTCCACACCACCCATGACTCCCCAGTGCCCCTTGCATACAACACAGGCCCTCATGGTCTGTCTCTGTCTCCTCCTTCCCACTTTATTTCCTGGCAGGCATCCCTTCTTGGCCTTTTGGCTAAGATCATGTGTACCATCTATTCTTATCGGTTTAATATTTTCTGATAGGAGAGCTATTTGTACTTCTCAAACCCAGCAGGCTGCCTCACACCTCGAGGCTTCTGAACCTCCTTTTCCTTTGCCAGACCTTCCCTCCTCGGCTCGGTGGCTTGGAAAACAGATGCTCTCTTTCCCTCCAAAAGAGAATCAAGTGTGTAAGGGGGCAGAGCGGTCAAGTGCTAGGATTTCAGGGATCGACAGAGTGTCAGAACCCCAGCCTTGCTGTGTGTCTTTGGGTTATTTCATCTCTCTGATCCTTAATCCCCTTTCTGTCCACTGAAGTTAATAATATCCTACAGGGTTAGTGTGAAGAGAACATGAGCTCCTGAGTGCAAATTTCCCAGCATATAGTAAGTGCTTAGAAATGGATAGTTGTGATGTTGTTGCCTTGTGCCTTCTGGAGGACTGCGGACAAGAATGCCTTTTGGGGGAGGGCAGGCAGGTGTCCAGAAGCACTATGAATATCAACGATAATCCTGTGCTGGGCATTCCCTGTCTACACCCTCCCCAGATGCACCAAATACCCTGCTCTGTCTCCCCTTTCCCACCCTAAGGAGACTTCAATGGACTGCATTCATCCCCAGGCTTCCTTGCAGGCTGGCTTCTGCCGTGGGGAAGGTGCTAGTAGGAGCTCAGAGTTTGGGAAAGAGGCAAAAGGAGAAAGGTATAGAGGCAGGGATATCACTTTTTGATTTTACAGCAGCTCCTCTTTCCTGGCCGCAGTCTTCAGTGGGCTCAGGTGGACATCCCAGCCCCTTCCCCCTTCAGCCCTGCTGGTCCCAGGTGCCTCAACCTCCCTTAATGCCCCCTAGCCCTGCCCACCCTCTGTAACGGTCTCTTTGCTGAAATGCCTTTGCTGGAGCTGAGATGAACTGTTTCCTGTGGGACTTGATGGACACAGGCCCTCTGCAAATACACACCCTGGGCCACCCCATGCAGAGCCCAGAAATCTGACCTCATCTGGTGCTGGGCTGGGGGGAGCCAGCCCCTCGCCCCAACATGCCACCACAACGGTACTGGTCTTGAGGAGATCTTTACAAGTCTCTCAGCTAAATCAGAGCTCTCCCGATTTTCCCCCTACTCTCTCTGGATCCCACAAACACAACACACGCAAGCACCAGAGTCAGCCCCACGCTCCAGAACAAAACACTCCATCAGGGCCTGTGGTTTCTGCCACGAGGGATGGACATGTCCCCATTTCAGAGCAGCCAGCCTCCTGTGAGGCAGCTAGACAGCACTTCAGAGCACACCCCACAAGGCGCCCGTGCCCAGCAGAGAGGGATGGCTCCCTGGAGAATGTCAGCGCTCCAGCCCCCTGCCGCGGGGGGACGGGGACATTTCACCCGTGCATACCTTACGGTCCCCAGGAAAGGCTCTCTGGGCAACTGATCAGAGGATTTAAAAGCAAGATCCAAGAAGACAGGGGAAGAGGGGGAAAAAAGAAGGAATGGTCCTGTGTCTGACCTTCTTAGATTATGTTTCATGCCCTGCAGTGAAAACCCATTTAATTTCTGCATAACTTAGAAAAGGTTTTTAAATGGGCCTGGCAGAGAGCCATTCATATACTTAGAAGGGACAAGCCATTGGAGAGAAAAGAATGCTGACTTCCTGCATTTCAGGTCCTGGGCGCCATGGTCTATCAGGGATATGGGGCGGGGGGGATGTGGGGTGCTCATCAGCACCTATACCGGAGGCTTCTCCAAGCACCCAGCTGCTGTTTCATGCAAATGTCCAGATGTGCCCCTTTAAAGGTCTACACTTTCAACGCAAGCAGATTTCCTCTCTGAGGCCAGGTGTATCTGGGCTTCCAAGTATGCTGCAGGCAGTAAAACTCGGTGGCCCAGAGCATGGACTCTGAGTCAGACCCCCTACATTTGAGCCTGAGCTTTTCCGCTTATTGATCGGAGACCTCAAACATATGCTGTTGAATTCACTCTTTTGGCCTCAGTTTCCCCGTGGAAAGGAAAAAATGTAAAAATGGAGCTGTTAACAGCTACCTCCCTCCAGGGTTGTGAGAAAGAATTACGCAAGACAAGGTGTGGGGAAATAAAAAAAAGCTTCTCGCTGAGCCAGGCATACGGCAATGTTGAGCAATACTCAATAAACGGTCGTTGCAATTATTATTATGGTAATAAAATACCATCATAAGCAGTGTGAGATGAGCTCTATTTAAAGAGGGGTATTAAAAACAGCCAATCAATCTCTTTATCACGAACTTAGACAAATGGACATTTTAAAATTCAGAAAGAGAATATCTTTGTTGATCGACTGCTCATGGCTGCTACAGACAGGTTCAGGGTAGGAGAACTTCTGGAGACCCTCCCCAGTGGGATCGGAGGGCCGGGGTCTTAGGAAGGTGTGGGAGGGGTGCCTGGAGGTCAGGCCTGACCATGCACCACTCAGGGATGGCTTGAGTGTAGGAGCAGGAAGGAGCTGTGGGGATTATCCAGTCCTGTCTCCCCAGACTACTGAGGATAAAAGTGAGGGGCTGTGCCTTGCTCTAGGTCTCACAGGTGGTGAAGGGCAGAGCCACAACTGGAAATATGATGCCCTGCCTTACATATAGTGCTTCGTTCACCAGCCCCCACCCCGAGATGCTAACCACTGCCTCCCTGCCCACACTCTTTCCAAGTAAAGATGCTCATTATACCCACAGCTCTGCTCAAGGGGATGGATCTAGGCAGCCAAGTTTGTAACCAAGTGACTTCAGACCGAGGCCACATCTGATTTGTCCAGGGGTAATCACCTGACTCAAATGGGCCAATCAGGTGGGGCCTGGCAAGTTAAATCAGTTTTCTGCAGAACCTGAAAAAGAAGGTTCTTGCTATCCAGTTAGGGCTGGAGTGGGGATCATGACAAGGACAGTGCCACACAGAAGCCAACATTTACAGGGCCGAGGAGGCCCATCTGCAGTGATGGTAATGGAGCACAGTGAGGAAGAAAAGCAGAGACAAGTGCATCTGAGAGCCTCCCAGGGGTCTTCACAGACCCCATCTGGACTTCACTTCCTGACCCTGGACATGATGCAGAGACTTCATCTGGGCTGTCCTTCCTGTGGCTACCCCCTTGGCTTACACTGTCCTCATGGGTTTCGGCTCCTTCCTCCCCCACGGTACCCCCAGAATGCATCCAGCCCCAGGCAAGGCCTCCTCATTCCTGCAGCTCCGCCCCAGGCTCAGCCTGACTCTGACCCGCTGGGATTCATTCTTTTTAATGCCCAGGCTGGGCCACAGAAAGCAAAGCTCCCTACGGCTGCTCTTAGACTGCTGGGGGCGAGGGATGTAATGATGGGGAGAAGAATAAAACAGCCTAGATGAATGAGTGCTGGCTCCCTCTCTTTTTTAAGTGTCCCCAGATACTCCTTTTAACATGCAAATCTAGTCAGGTCACTGCAATGATCAGCATGAATGTGGGGGTGGCAGGGGTGGGCAGGGGACAGCTTGTTCACAGGCTTGACGCAACCAGCTGAGACAGGCCTGAAGGGGAGATGCCCTACAAAGCCAAGCTCTGCCCACCTGGAGACAAGGAGACCAAGGGGAAGGTATCCCTATGGTGTCTAGGCTTGGGGCTCAGGGGTCTACAGAGCCATTGCCAGAGCGAGTCTGGGCTGTGGAGACAAGGCAAAAAGGCCCATTTCAGCTGAAGTGGGCTGCCCCATTCTAGGGCAACTTCTCCTCCCAAATTTATTGTGGAAACTGGCTCTCTGAGTCCAGATTCTAGTTGGAAAGGATCAGTTGGTCTTTGGAGGAAAGGCTCCAGGCCCCTTGGCCTGTTTCTCCGCCCCAATTCTGCTGCCAGCACTCCTTCCTCCGTGGCCACTCCCCCCCTTGCCCAGGCCTGCTCACTCCCTCATAGCTTCTGGGTCTTCAAGGGAAGTCTCCCACAAACGCCCCACCCATGCCTCCGAGGAAGCAGGAAGCAGTGTTTAAGCATCATCCTCATTTAATCATCACCCTCTGCCAAACTCCTGCCCTGCCAGGTGAATCCCCCCATGGGGGGGGGGCGGACATGGGCCCCCTAGGCAGGTCGCAGGCAGGGCAGGTCCCTGCTTCTCCCAGTTCCCGGTTAAGCTCCACATCACTTCTGATGGACCTGCTGTAAATGGACCACCCTGTGCAATTCAGAGACAAATAAATCTTTTTGCTACTCCTGGGGTGACAAGGGAATAGACTCTGGGAAAGTTCTGCTGTGCAAGGGATCTTGTTCGTTAATAATAATGATAAATAGCTCGCTTCTCACATGCAGTGTGAGTTACATTACACTCCAGGCTTCCACAGAGGTGGCTCGGGGTGCTCACTGGAACGGTGGGGGTGCAGGTGGAGAGGGGGTGGGGGAGAGAGAGGAAGGTGACAGGGGACAAAGGAAGACAGGAAGGGATGGTGCAAGGGCAGAGCTGGGGAGCAGAGGGTGATGGGGGTGAGTGGGAGACCACTCATAAGGAGAGAGAGGGAAGGAAAGGAGGAGGAAGGAGCGGAGAGAGAAAGAGACACTGCAGAGGAAAAGTTATGGAGAAAGAAGAGTAGAGAAGTTTGAAACACCTAGAGAATGGGAGATAGGAGTCAGGGGAAAGCACACCATACTGTCTCATCTTCGCGGTGTACCCTCAATTTTTTTCTGTATTTATTCTGCATCCTCAACCAAACCTCCGCAATAAGCCCTACCATTTCCACCGTAGGTGCCATCTCTAAAGGCGTTATTAATATTTATGGAATGCTTGCTGGATGCCGCCACAGTCTTTAATATCTTATTATAAAGCCTGTTATAAAATGCATTAGTAATAAATTCCTGACAGATGGAGTTCTGACAAGGTGCAGGCGCCTCAGTGGATCTGAGCTGGGAACAGATGCTCCTGGAACGTGCGTGTGCTGCTCAGAGGCTGGGCTGCTGGGCCCCTAAGGCGAGGGGAGGCAGGACAGGGGAGGGGAGGGGGCTCAATTCTCCAGCCTCAGGCTTGGTTGTCACCAAATCCTATCTCATCACCTCCTTTTCCACAGACCCAGGGGGAATGAAAGCTCAGAGAAATGAAGCAACCTGTTCCAAGTCACACAGCTTGTAGGCAAGTGGTGGCATTAGGATTCAAGTTCAGGTCACTTCTGTGTCCCTAGACCTCAGGGACGCCATAGATGAGGGAGGGTGGGGAGTGGGTTCAGGGCCCCTGCTCAAGCAGGGCTGATTCATTCACTTTTCTCTGTGGCTGGAGGTGATGTGGGAGCCAAAGACGGGGGTGGCCAGGATGGGGGCTCTAGGTTGTCTGCATTAGAGAAAGGAGTGCTGATGGGGAAAAATTCAGAAGAAAGAGAGTATCTTAAAATTTGCACACTTCCACTGGAAATCAGGAAATGGGTTCCCACCATGCCAAGAAGTCATGTCAGGAGTAAAGGCCTCTTTGACAAGGGGGCTTCTGGGGTGCGGGTGGGTGACGGTGCCTGCATTTTCGTCTTCACTGAATGCCAAAACAGGTGCCACTCCATTGGTGACTCTGGAGGCAGGAGTTCACTGGGGTCTTGGGGGGGGTATCATTCCAAATGCAAAGTTTTAAAGGTTTTGTGGCATTCCTGCTTAGGGAGGAGGAGAAATGGGGTCTGTGGGTGATGTGGGCTGTATTTCTTCCTCAAAGAGGCAAGAAAGAGCATGCAGGCTCTAGCTGAGAGCAGCTCCAAAGACAGCAACAGCACTCTGAGGGGAACCTGGAGAAGCAAGTGTCCACCAGGCCTTGATGGATGTCTCAGGTGGTCCCATTAGGTCAGGGAGAGGGCACACCAGCTTGTCCACAAGCCCACATGCATACAGCATGCTTTCTAGCACCTTCCTCTTGCAGAGGAGTCAAGAAGAGATCATTTCACAATATCTCTTCTCTCCATCAGGGTCTGCTTTTCCTCAGATGATGTGCCCTAGACTCTAAAATGTGCTGGGTCTACTCTGAGAGCTGGGCAGGCTGCTGGGTGGAGGCACCAGCTTTATGGGCAGAAGGAGACCCAAGGGCTGAGCTCTGAGTCCCACACACCCTGATATGACTCAAGCACTTTTCCAGCTATTCCACTCCTCAGAGCCAGCTCAGTGCTCTCCCATCTCCGAGTCCCTCCTGTACCTTCTCGGCCTCCAGCTATGTACTGCCCATTCTGAATTCCAGGAAGACGCTCATCAAAGTGCTGACCTAAGTCCCCTCCAGACTTCCCCATGTGTGCCAGGGTCTTCGCCTACCAGAGTGATCTTGGACTTGCCCTTCTCTTTTGCCTCCCATTCTTCATCAGGCACCTGCACCTACCTGTCAATTCTTCCTTCAATATTCCCCAATTCCTTCCTTTTCTCTTTGTTATTTACCGTGGCCACCTCTACAGTGACACCTCGCACTGTCACCTGCACACAGAAGGCATTCGATAAATGTTTTAACAGAATCAGGACTTCCTGTTCAACATAGCAGATTGCACACATCCATTTACTTCTGTTTTTGTCCAAACCTCTCACCAAAATGACAATATGAAAATTAAAAATGCATAGATCCACAAGGACAAAAAGAACAGGAGAGGAGGCAACAGTAGATGAGAGATGTTGACAAAATCCTGGAAACTCAAAACAGATGGAACCGGAGACTGCCTTAGGAAAGAGGAGCAAGCCAAAGCTCAGGCTGGGGACTCAGAACCCTGGAAAATTTTAAGAGCCGGTGACACCAGTTGATGCCAAAACGAGAAAGACCAACTGCAAATCTTTAAAGAGTAGCCAGACGCTCAAATGACTTCCCTGACTTGTGCAGATGACAGGAGGTTTACTTTCTCAAGGGGCTGAGTGAGTTGGGCTTTGGACTCAGGGTGGGAGCTGGACAAAGCACTGAAAACAAGGAGGTTAAATGAAAATCTGCATTTCCCCTCCACTCCCATCCTTCATCAGTCCTCTTGAGCCAGTCAGCCTCTTGAAGACTGACAGCCAGGCAGGAGATAAGGAAATTGGCCCAAGAGAAACACAAACACAAATGTTAATATGGCAGAGTTCTCTCAAAGAAAAGGCTAGGTCCTCATCTAATCACTGCTTAGTGAAGTCCCCTGGTTAACAAGAGCACTCCACCCTACCCTGCTCTAACATACACAGAGTGGGCTTATAGGTGATTGAATGTGAACTCACTTTAAATATAAACAGACAACTAAGGGTCACGAAACATTTGAGAAAAAGCCTCTAATGTGAAAGACAGAGATGGGGGTCAGATGGGGGGGCACTAGGAAGGAATAACAACAACAACAACAAAAAAGTATCTTAACATCCTTACAGATGCAAAATACAGCATCTTTGAAATAAGAACATTCCAAGAGGAAGAGATAGTAGAAATGAAAACATTAACAGAAGAGTTGGAAGATAAAGAAATTTCTCCAAAAGTAAGACAAAACTCAAGGAGATGGAGAATGAGGGAGAAAAATAAGAAAAGCAGAGAAGCAGTTCAGAAGATCCAACACTCAACTCATAAGGGTTCCAGTGAGAGGAAACAGGGTAAGTGAAGGAGAGGGTGAGGTAAGAAAGGTGAGAGGTGAGGTGAGAAAATCTCCCAGATTTAAAGGACATGTTTCCAGATGGAAGAGGCTACTATGTGTTTAGAAGAGAGACTCACACCAAGGCATAAAACACAAAGTTTCCAAACACTGATTTTTTTTTTTAAGTCTTAGTTTCAGAGCGAAAACAAAGGGTCAGGAATCAAAATGCCATAGAAGTTCTTAACAGCAACATTATAGACAAAAATAACATTCCCTCCTTTGCATTGTGAGGAAAATTATTTCATTCTAGAATTCCATACCCAGCCAAACTATCAACCAATATGAATACAGAATAAACACATTTTTTAAACAAAGTAAAAAAAAAAAATCCCATGAATCCCTTTTCAGGAAATTACTGAAGGGTGTTTTCCCACCAAAATGAGGGTGTAAACCAAGAGGAAAATATAGGAACCTGTAGAGAGAGACAAAGAAATACTCTGGGTGATTCCCCTATTTCCCCCCCGCTTCCAATGCCCACCCCACACAGGCCTCTCTTCAGCTGCTCAGCCTCCAGAAGACCAAGAAAGCCAGAGCACAGCCATTCTGGACTGGAGCAGGAGGATGAATGCTCCAAGGACAATGTTGCCAAAAGAAATAGAAGCTGATAAAAAAAATTTCAATATACATATTTTTAATATACTGAGAGGAGGTACTTAATTATGTCCGAATATTTAGAATAAGTGATAGCTTCACAGAACTCTAAGCAAACAAACAAAAAGGAGGCAATTATTGATTCTGGAGAAAAAAAAAAGAAAATACAATTAAGGTATGCGATGTCGCACAGCTTGAATAATATTTACATAATCACAATGTTGCATGAACTTTGGTTAAGTTGGGAGGATGGGTGGAGCATGCGACAAGGCATATGTGTGTGCATGTGCAGCAAAGATGAGGTTGAGCGTGGAGTAACAGTGCCATTATCATCCTTCAGAGCTGGAAGCCAATGTCTAAAGCTATAATGTCTAAAACTGAAAAATGCATATGCATGCGACTGGGAAATGAGAAGGTAACTATCACCCTTTGAAAGAGATTGTCTTGGGGTGGGAATCAGGAATGGGAAATGGTGAGATGGGGCATTGCTGATTTTATTATAAACCTACCTTTACTATTTGACTCTTACACTCATGTGGATGTGACTCTGATAAAAATTAATATAAAAGTGGAAAAAATCTATCTCCCTATGGCTGGTCCACTGCAGCTCTTCATCTCTTTCTGCCATGACCCTGTAACTCATCCCAGAAAGTCACTGCCCTAAAGCATGGATCTCCCATCCTGCTGTCCTCCCCCAACACTATCCCTGGTTCTTTTACCTCCAAGGCAAGGTCTCCTGGACCTTGAACATGACCACAGTCTGGCCAAAGCTTCCCTCTCTAAACTCATCTTTCACTTTTACCTCACCGAGACACTCTGCTTCAGTTGGATTGTTCTGCACGCCAGCCCCCAGAGTGTGGGCCCACCTCTAGCCTTTGCTCATGGTGCTCTTTTCCACCCAAATTCCTTCTGATTATTTTTGCTGGAGAGCAGGTATTACCATCCAGCATACAGAGATGGACACTCCCTTTCCAGAAATGTCTGTTGGCACATGTGCCCAACCTGGGGTTGAGGCATTCTCTCTCTGCCCCACACACATGGGCCCTGGCCTTCACAGAAATGCGGGGTGTGCAGGATTGGGAGAAGCCTTGTCCAACAGACATTTGGGCCTCCTTCCCTTCCTCTCAGAAGCTTGATTGTTAGAGCTAGACATGATGCTAATTCAGGTCAAGGAGACCCTAGACCATTTTTCTCACCCCTCACTGCAGCAACCCCACCCCAGGGACCTTCCCGTACAATGAGCGGCTGCAGAGTTCCAAAACATTCCCCACCCCTGCCAAGTGCCACCTCCCATTAGCACCACATTCCAGGGCTGTCCATGCACCTGCCTTCCCCCAGACACCCTCTACACCTTCTCACTCACTGACCCACAGGAGCTGAGGGACCGAGCACGTGGCAGCACAGGGCAGTATGCATCGTGGATGTGGATAGCTGGCTGACCAGCCCAGTAGCTGGCTGAAGGCCACGTGCAGAAAGGAGGGGACAAAAGGGCCACAGCGGTAGGGTAGCCCTTGTGCTCACACTGGCCCCAGTTCCCACAACATGCTGCTTTCAACACCAGGCAGTGCCACTCCCTCCTTCAGGGAATCAGCTTCTATTTCCTTCTCTCTCTGTGGTGTGGGAGGAACAACAGAACAGAGGCACCAGACACGGATCCAGACCTCATCTGTTCAGCCTTCCTCTCCCATCCTTCCCAAACCCAAGAGTTAGGCTGATTGGGTCCTGAGAGCCATCCTGCCTCCCTCCCCCAGCAGGGACTTAGAAAACCAGCTTCTGGAAACCAGAAATCATCCATCAGGTGATGATACTCCCCATGCATGTTGGCCTGACTGGAAAAAAAATCCAGAAACAACAATCCTGAAATGCTGGATCACATTCTGGCTTTCCAGTAACAATCCACAAGACTGCCTTCTCTGTTGTCACAGAGCATTAATGCAAATATTGATGGTGCAGTTTTCCCACCCGGGGAAATGGGTATAGCAATTCCTGTACTGCCTTCCACATAGAGCTGCAGGGGAGAGAAAATGAGCTAACAGTGGAGAAAGTACTTTGAAAACTCAAAGGTCAAAATAAAAATCACTACCTTCTGTGGAAGTAGACAACTGTATGAAAAAACATGAGGGAAAGGTACGATGTGACCTACAGAAGAGTTCTCTCTAAAAAGCTACCTTCGAGTCCAGACCCTGGGTTGTCTGGGTTCCAGGACACTGTCTCTGAGCCCAGGACTCTAGGGGACTGAGTTCCAAACACAAACAGGGTTCAGCTGAGGCAGTAGGTGGTCTTGAGACTTGGTAGATTCTAGAAAATGGTGATCAGTAGATGCATGGGGTCTCCTGGGATTGTTATTATTTTTTCTTAAGATTTATTTATTTATTCATGAGAGACAGAGAGAGAGAGAGAGAGAGAGAGAGAGAGAGAGGCAGAGACTCAGGCAGAGGGAGAAGCAGGCTCCCTGCAGTGAGTCTGATGTGGGACTCGATCCCCGGACTCCAGGATCATGCCCTGGGCCAAAGACAGGCACTAAACTGCTGAGTCACCCAGGGATCCCCTGGGATTATTTTTCTAAATAAGAAAAGGACTTCTATGGGTCTAAGGTAATAACTCACATCTGTTGAAGACATCCTATGTCAGACCCTGTTTTAAACACTTTCCACGTGTTATATTGCACAATCCTCATGGAAGCCTTGAAGCAGACACTTTACTATCCCTTCCCCAAATGTCCAAGGCCATGTGGTAATAAGCAGGAATCCTAGGATTTGTACCCAGGCAGGCTGGCTCCAGGACCCAAGCTCTTTCTCAGGGATGAGTGAGCAAAGTGTACCAGGTCTAGGAGGCAGGGGCATGGCCGAGATGACCTTGAGAAACTGAGACCCCATCATTCTGCCTAACTGCCAGGGCCTACTGATGACATTTAAGGAGGCTGCAGCACAGAATGACTTAGGTCATCCAGATGTTCCAAGTTCAGAAGGTGATAGGTGTCAGATGCTGCCACGAAGGTGCTAGAAGTGGAAGAGTGAATTATCAGGAGCTGTCAGGTTGTTTCATCTGTTGATCTCAAACACATTTATCGAATAATATAGCACAAGCTCATACTTTTCATCTCTCTGACAGAAATATGGTCATGAGCAATTATCTGCGGTCACTTACGGGGAGGAAAGCAAACATAATAAAGGGAGGCTTTGAAGGAGCAAAACCATTGGGGAAATTGTGGTTTGAATCCCAGCTCCAGCCCTTATTTGCTGTGTGACTTTAGGGAAGTCAGGCAACCTCTCTGAAACTCAGTTTCCTTAAAGCGAGATGGGCATAATAAGAAACCCTGTCTCACAGATTATTATGAGGCTCACGGGGGATAGGCAATGATGAGTGCTTACTGTAAAACAGGTGCTCAAAAATCTTAGGCCCTGTCATAATGTTATTAGCTCTTGGGGGTGGGTGTAAGGGTCTATAAACTATAAAGTGCTTTGCAAACATTACTTGGAGAGGTCTGGAAGGGGAGGGGATGCTTCTAAAGGCTGAGGTCCTTGCTCTGCTCTCTGCAGAGACCAAAGGTCCAGATAAAAGGCCAGGGGAAACCTTCCTTGTTCCATGCACCCCATATCTGTCCCAGTGGAGCCCACTGGGTGTACAGTGTCTCCAATTATGCCCCGAGACCTCTGTTCACAGCTCCGTGACTCACAAATGGGGCACCATCACCCAGCCCCCAAATTCATTCACTTGCATGGTGATGAATCATGTTAAACAAAATGAATATGCAAATCTCCTTAGGGTAGGCCTTACATCTATGGGAAGCTGAGGCTAATAAATGGATTCTGAATAAGGAAACAGCTCAAGCAATACAACTTGGGCTCATCTCTCCTCCCTCCCTCCCTTCCTGAGCCCCACCCACTATGTGCCCCTTTGTCCCTAGCTGGGGCACACATTCTGACGGGGCTTGGCGAGGCAGATGTAGGAGACAGCAGAGGCCTGGGGCAGGCATGAGAAGTAGGTTGGTTAGGCCTGGTGCGGGTTTTCCTTCTTAGATCCCTGATCCCGATCCGGTGGCTACTGTTGCTGGGAAGTGTGATGTGATAAGTAGAACCTGTCACTTGAAGCCCAGGGGTTTAAGGGCAGACAGGTGGGGGTTGGGGGGGTGCACACACATGCCTGTAAGATGCTGAGGGCTGGTGAGGGCTGGAGAGGAAGAGGGCAGCTGTGGGAACTCACTGGCCCCCAGAGGGGGGTGGGGGAGAGGGGGCACTGGGGGCCCTGGGAAATGGCTTAAGAGTCAAGAGGTAGAGAGAGACTGAAATTATCCAGGCTACAAAGGAATCACCTAGGCCAGGGTGTCACTCCCTTGGCTGTGCGTCATGATGGGGAGCTTTGAAACAAAATCAGTGCCAGGGTCTGCCCTAGCCTCTGGCCAGGTGCAGCAGCACTGCCCGCCCCAGCCCCTACCCCACAGATGAGAAAGCTGAAACCCAGAGTGTGGAAGGGACATGATGGAGGTCACCCAGATGACATTCTCGTGCTTGGGTTAAGGATGGCCCAGGGAGGCCCAGACACCCAAGGACCATACCTGAGGAGAGAGGGTAGCCAGTTCTGTTGTCCTTGGGATCTTTCCCACAGTAGGGGCCCATGAGGGCTATAAAGGCTGGAGTGGGATGGAGTGTCTGTTCCCACAGATCTGGGGAGGTGGGTGCTCTGTGAGGGAGATGTGGGGGGAACAGGGGCGGGGGGTCCAATTCTCTTTTCTACTGTGCCTGGTAGGTCAGTGCACATGAGCTCCACCACTGGCTTTAGGGACAGCCCCAAGTCCTGACACACAGACATGCGAAAAGAACCATTAGGACCCCGAGAAAAGACCGAGACCCTGAATCCCAGAAGCACTCTGCTCTGTCTAGGGTAAGACACTCCTAGGGCAGCCATGGCCTCATCTTTAAGAGCAAACTTGACCAAGAAACAAACTATCTCCTGACAGAACCCAGAGAAAGTGGCTCCCCACACCTCCCGGGTGCTTCAAGTTGAGGACCAACGTGGTTAGGACATTCCAAAGGTCTCCCCAAGCTCCCCCTGGAATTCTGAATGTGGAGAGTGATTTCTACGGAGAAACAGAGCGCTCCCCATCTCTGCTTGTCCTGGGCGCCCTGGGCAGCTCCTGTCCTGCCAGCTGCTAGGGCACACTGGCCTTCCCCCAGGAAGTGAGAGAGACCAGGGGCAGGAATTGCAAATGACTTTCATTAAGCAGGGGTGCTAATACCATGAATTACAAATGAAACCCAGATGAAGAGGACCCTGGCAGCCTTACCTCCATTTGATATTAATTGGGCGACACTTTGTTTTAATGGTACATTAATTAATGCGGAATTTCGACGGAAGTCCGCGTGACACTCACATTAATACAAATGAATTCATTACCGTTGGTGTTATTACAAGAAATGACAAATAAATCTGTAACAGTGGGACCCTTCAAATAATAATCACGAATCATTAGGTTTGCCGCTCGTTTGTACTGTAGCTTGCAAATATGTGTGTATGTTTTCTGCTGTCTGTGTGCCTTTGCCTTTTGGCTGGGGGGAGGCAGGGGGTCGGGGCTGGCTCTGGGGTAGTGAAAGCGCAAAGCCTCTTCCAGACTTCTCTGCATCTGCTTCTCCTCCCTTTCTTGCTCCCACCTCAACCCCCAGAGCCCTGCCCCAGGCTTAGTGACTCCACGGCAGGGGTGTGATGGGGGTTGGTCTCCCAAATCTAGGACACCCAGTGTCCATTCTTTCTGTCCCTGAAGAGGTGGTAATGGGCCCAGGGGGTGGATCCTGGCTTGAGGAGCGCTGAATGGGTGCAGCTAGCGGGCCATCTGTTCTCAGAGGTTCCCCACATCAGACTGGTCTTTGAGCCTCCAAGGGTCTTGGGGACAGAATCCAGGTGCCCAATGACCAGCATTGTGCTGGAAGTTTTATCCACCTTCTCCTCTTCAGTCCTTACCACCTCCCAGAGGCTTTACCCCATTGTAAGGGCACTAAATAGGTTTTAAGAACTCAAACTCATCCATAGCTTGAGCGAGGAAGGGCCAAGCTTGGAACTCTGCTCCGCCTGGCTCCCCAGCTCCCAATACACCAGCAATTTCCAGGGAGGAGCTGCCACCTGCCTGGGTGGGTCAGCATCCTGGTGGAGGCAAGGTATGGCCTGGACGACCCTGGCAAGCCGATCCCTACTCTCCACCCTCCTGCTCAGGGCTTGGGCTGTAAGCTCGCAAGGCTCAGAAAAGGACTGACAAACTGGATCCATAGCTACCACCCTGGTTGTTCCTCACACCTCTCGGTTCTCTGAAGCTGAGGCCAAGACCATTCTTGCTTCTAAAGGGAAGTAAGGGAGACCCCAGGAAGCCACACTGGAGGAAAGCATCAGACGGGCCTGGGTGACTCCGGTGGGTTTTAGTTGTGCAAATCCTTGGCACGCAGGCCGCCTCTCCTCCATCCTGCACGCAGGGCAGACAGACTGTGCGGAGAGATCACAGTGCTGTTGCCCAGACTCAGCCTTGGGATTCCCAGCCCAGGGCTCTAAGCAGCATCTAGCCATCGATTGGCATTGACATGTGACTAGAGAGCTGTTTGCTATCCCTGTTTTAGAACATCTCTCGCCGGAGGACTTTAAAATAGGATCCAGTCTCTGACAGGGATGCCCAAGAACAGTTCAGCTCGGTAGGCAAGAGGCTGGTTATATGACGTCGTGGGGTCCCTCCAACCCAGGGAGTCTGGGACTCCTCAAATCAGTTGCTCCCTCCCCGCCTATGTGGATCAATCAGCCAGTCTTACCTCGACCCACAACAGCTTTCTGACCTTTGCCTAAGAAGTTAGACCACGTGGAAGCCAAATCCAGCTTCTCTACTCGTGAGCCGTTGCTCAAGTGGCCCAACCCTCTTGGTCTCTACCCTATGACCTGCTCTCTGCCCTGCCCCAGGGGTCCTGGCTGTCACAGGTTAAAATGCCACTTAGCTGCCGACTAGCAGTGGGCCCCAGCGCACAGTTAGATGTTTAGGGGACTCCAGCCCCCTCCCCTGCTCAGGTTCGCCCCCATTCACACTGGTACTGAATGAACCGATTAATCACCTAAGATTGTTAACTGTACTAATTACGCTCACTCTTGAAACTTGTAGAACAATTATATACTGTCTCTGCCTCATGAGCTATAAATTACGGTGATTGCAGGCAGGCTGTCACTTCTCCCAAGCCAAGACGGAGGCGGTCCAACCAGGCTCTGAGCTGGTTTCTCAAGGAGAACGCTCAGAAGGCTTTGCCTGAGCGGAGGCTACACCCAACACAAGTGTCAAAGGCAGAGACCTTTCCCGAATAGGCTTTGCCAGTGACTAAGGGGCTGGTCAACACTGATCTTAAATGAGATCTTTATTATGCAAAAGCTGTCCCCTTGTTCGCCCAGGAGAAATGGCAACCCCCAAGTATTTCACCGGGAGCTGTACTGCTTCCTTCTTCCCCGTGGCCTTGGCCAGGCTTGGCACGGTAAGTACCCCAGAGATCTACGAGGAGGCGCACATGTACACCGGATTTTCCTCCGAGTCCGCAGGAGCTCTATACTGCTTCTCCCCAGCCCACCTCAATGCCCATCCCAGATTCTGCTGCCCCTGCTTCCCCATCCCTTGCTCGAAGGAGGGTTGGTGCCTCTGGCCAAGATCTTCGTTAAATGTAGGAAGACAAAGAAGGGAGAAGAAGCTGTCAGGTTCTCTTCATTTTACCTGGACCTTGCAATATTCCTGTCCCCCAAGGCCACTGGGCTTTGGAGCACATACCCACAGGCCATGATCACCCCTATACAGACACTCTCTCCCCTCTCTGGCCTGAAACACCCCCCAACCCCCACCAGGATGACAGTTTGTGATGTGGCTGCCGGGGAAACGTGTTTCTTGAGGCAAGCAGCAGGCCCCAGCAGGCTGTGGCTCCCATCCCCTGGGCTCCCTCCCCCATCCCAGCCCTCCCGCTGCCCAGAGCGCTCATTTCCACACGTCAGGGCAAAAAAAAAAAGCACTTAGAACCAACTGCTAAGCTCAAATCTATTCCGGTGCGGAGAAATGCACTCCGTCGCCACGCAGCTGACAGGCTCTGCGCAGGCTGGAGCGCGGTGGCCAGGCTCTGACTGACCCCACCCCGCTGGGCCTCCCTTCTGGCTTCTGTTACTGGCAGGGGTCAGACCGGCTGGCCCACTCCTTAACTGTGGCTGCAGCAGCCCAGGGATCCCCAGCCTCCCTGGAGGTCCCCAGGGGTTCCAAACAAACCACTGCCCACTCCACGTGAATGTCACACAGATGCTTTTAGACTCAACTTGTCCAAGAACAAACTCTAAATCTCCCCTGGAAACCGAGTCCCTGGCTCTGTGGATGGTAATACATTCCCGCTGCATTCAGTTGCTAAGCCAGAAACCAGAGTCGTCCTTGCAATTTCGTCTCCCAAACATCAGCCTCCCCCTCTGTCCCTGCCCACCACCAGCTCCCGACTGGACGGCCAGAGTGGCCTTCTGACTGGATCCTGCACTGGGGACCCCCCCGCCCACCACCAACCGTGGCTGGTATGAACTCTTTGAAGCACGACCTGATTGCATTGCCTGTGTTCCCACACCACACAGTGGCTCCCTGCTGACCCTAAGATCAGTGTCGGAGAATCCCTTCCTGATCCTGCTTGGCCCAGCCCCACCCAGGCCTCCAGCCCCTCCCTGCCTTCCCCTTTCTGTCCTCGCTTCAGCCACGGGGCCCTCTTTCACATCCTTAAATGAACCAGGTGCTTCTCACCGCCCGAGCCACCTTGTGTCCGTCCACCAGAATTCTTAGCCCATCATCACCCCCATGAATGCCTACTCAGCCTTCACATTTCAACCAAGTCCCATCTCCTCCAGAACTTTCTCTGATCCCCAGTCTGGCTCAGATTTTGGCTGCATTTGCCCCCCGGGGTTTTCTGGGGGGTCTCAATCTCACCTTATGATTATGGGACTCTTTGATTACCATGTGTTCCTCCACCAAGCCCTTTGAGGCCCGTGGCCACGTCTGCTTCTGCTCACCGTTGTGCCCCCAGGGCTCAGCACGGGGCTGGTACTGAGCAACACTTATTGGACAAAAGACACCCTGGGCACCCCTCTCCTGACACTGTCCTTGTCCTCTTATCTGGTGAGACAGTTGGGAGACACCAGCTTCAAAGTCTCTCCCTTGCATTTATTCAACAAATATTGACTGAGCACCTCTGATGTTCTAGACTCCGCCAGGTGATGAAGGTACATGGATGCGTACTGCCTGGAAGGAAATCTGAGGGTGTCAGTGACAGGCAGATGCTGAACCTGAGTTCTGGCTCCCAGCGCTATCACCACCTGGATCTGGCACCTGCTGGTCTGTGCTCATGCTGTTTTCCTGCCTGGAACATTCCTTCTCATTCTCTCATTCATGCAGTGTTCTAGGTACACGGGGAAACACTGGTAAACTCCCATGCATTTTCAGTCTCAACTCTGTCATCACCTCCTCTGGGAAGCCTTCCCTATTTTCTGATCCTGGGTTGGGTGTCCATCCTACAAGCTGCCGGAGCCCTTCCCCGGACCGCCCCTTGCCTAGCACGTAGCAGCCATTCGATATCTGTTCTCTGTATGAGTGGATCCCCTCAATTCTTCCACTAGCATCCCCGCGAGCTTGAAAGGTAGAGCAGGGACACTGGGCAGAGGTGCAGTTGGGGAAGTGGCACGTGCGAGAGGGCCCTGGCCACTGCGGAAGAGGAGAGGACGTGGCTCTGAGGGAAGGCCCGAGGGAGGATACACATCCGTAGGCTGGGATCTTCCTGCCTTGAGTCTGGGGCACCGTGGCCATCAGGTCGGGGGGACACAAGGCTGCCGGGGCCAGAAGTAGTCAGACGGCTGTACGAGACTCCAAACCCCTCCACGTTTTAGCTTTGGTGCTTCCCTGGGTGTCCACTCGTCCCTGGAAGCCCTCCTGGCACGGCCCTGATGCTGCGGGGTGTGGGGTGGCCCCTGCCTGGGGTCATCATCCCCTCCTGGGGATGTGCGTGCTTCACTCGCTCCGCGCCTCTGCCTGGACGTCCTCGGAGAGGCTTCTCTGGCCACAGACCCTGCTCGAGCCCCCTGCCTGCTTTTATTTTTTCTTCATGGGCCTTATCACCTTCAGACACAGATTTATGTGTGGGTCGGTCCGTCTCCTCCACAAAGGGAAAGCTGCCAGCCAGCAGGGACTTGTCCGATCTGCTCAGCCGAGTCCGCAGCTCCTGAGAGCAGGGCCCACACGCAGTAGTCCCTCCAGAGCTATTTCTTGACTGACTGACCGAGCGAAGGGTAAGGAAGATGGCCTGTGGCATCTAACCGGGCAGAAGGCACAGTCCTAGAGAATTAGGCTCCCCAGTGGGGCAAATGGAAACCGAGGGCCTGCAGCCCCACGGGGGACCCAGCAGGTGCTCAGGTGCTCAGGTGCTCCGCTGACAGCAGCAGGTGTGAACGCCCCAGGTGCTCCCAGTGAAACACAAGCCTGGCTCTGACCCGCTTGCTGGGTTTCTCTCCAGGCCGCTGACCTCTCTGTCAGGGACAGTGCTCCATCATCTTCTCCCTGTCACCCCTCCTTTCCCTGCCGGTGGCTGTGTCTGTGGGATGTGAAAATATGGCCTGGGGCACCCACCCTGCCGTCCTACCTCTCCTCTTCGCAGCCCTCGCAGCCCTCTTTCTTCCTTCTGGGAGGAACTGACGAGATGAAAGCAGCCATGGCCTGGAAAGGCCAGGGAGGGGAAGGGAGGGGAGAGGAGGGGAGGTGGCTTTCTGGCTGTCACATCTGGTGCTTCTGGCTATGGGCTGCAGAGGCCACCAGTCCCTCCCATGGCAGGAATCTATGGGGCTGATGGGGCTCATGCTCTGCCACTGCTACGGCAAGAGGGGACAGGCCGGACCCTGGCCCCAGGCTGACACAGGTCACAGAATGTGCCAGTCATGAGTGGATACCAGACCCTAGCCACGGGCTACCCGCTAATTGCTCCAGATTTAGCGAATCGAGCCATAAGATGACTCCCAGACTATGAGGAAATTAGAACATCATTGGTCAGGCCACTGAGAACTCCACTCAGAATGATAGGATTCCCTTGGAAGGCGGTTAGATGTAGGAGCACTACGTTGTCTCTCCAGATAGCTGTGGCCAAGGGCCTTTGCCTCATGGCCTTATCTATGGCACTGGTGACTCCAGCTTCACGCTGGAATGCGGGCAGGGTGTTTGGGCTTGGAGGCAATACCCCAGGCATGCCCCGGGGCTCTCCTGCATCTGGTCACTAACCTGTTAACCTCTCTGCCAGCGCTCCCACCCTGGCAGCCAGAACCCAGAGGAGAGGGTGGGGGCAGGGACCTGGGCAGGCTCGGCTCACGGGGCTCTGATTGCCCGCTGTCCAGCCCCCGCTGCCCTCAGCTCCCAGCCTCTCCACGCGGCCCTCCCCTTGGTGGTGCTGGGGGTGATTGGCACCCCTCCTGCTAGGGCTGATTAGGCCTGATTTCACCAGCCTGCTCCCACCTCTGGAAGCTTCCCCTGTTATTAAAGCTGTTTCCCATCCACTCTCGTGGTCTGCTGGGTGAGGTGAGTTTATTTGACTTGATTTCTTCCCCCACCTCCCTTTTTTCCGCTACTCTCATCCACCCGCCTGGGTGTCTGTGGCAGCCACGGAGAGAGACCAGAGTCCAGTAAAAATCAGGAACATTAATTTCTCACCTTAGAGTAAAAATAGCTATAATAAAGCCAGGCGGAAAAGAAAAAGCTCCAACTAGTGTAACTTTGATTATAAGCTGAGACCCGCCTCCTCATCCTGCCGCCACCCCACAAAGATGAGGCTGGCCCTCTAAATCAGGAGAGGGTTGCAGCAGCCTGCTCTTGCCTCCAATTCACTTTTTCTCAACCTTTTTTCTTCTTCTCTGCTCTCCAAGGGGCCTAAGGATCCCACCCGCTAATCTTCACTCTGCCCTCCAGTGCGTAGTAACTTCGGAAGAACTGAGTCACTCAGAACTAACAGCTCCTGGCAGCTCTGGGACCCTCCCCTCTCCTCATCATGGGGTGGGGGTGGCTGAGGGTAGGATGCTGGGAGGTTCAGTTCCACCCTGGCCCCTAAACTCCTATAAGGTCTGAGCGTGATCAGAGTAGCTCTCTGGGCTTCTATCTTCCCATCTGTCAAATGGAAAGAGAGAACCTTTTCCCTCCCCAGAGTGGTGAGAAGTACAAGGATTCACGTTAAATTCAGGTTGCCGATAGAAAGATGGTGGCCTTTCCCCCCCCCCCCGGGTTTGCTCACACTGTTATAACCGGCACCATCTATGAGGAATTGGGTTTTTACAGGAAATCACCTGGCACAGGCAGCATCGGTGGTGTACGGGCTCTAGTAAGCAAGCATTGGCCAGCTGCCCCTGGGGACTAGATCCTGGAGAGGTCATTGCCAACATCCGTCCTGCCCAACCAGTAGGGTGAGAAGAGATTTGCCCCAGGCCCTACCCTCAGGCCTGCCATTGCATTTCCTTCTAGGGCTTTCTGGATGACAGAATTCCACAGGGCAGGAGACCAGGAGGGTGGCAAGTTCTGGATCACCTACCTGGGCTATAAAGGTGAGGACTGTGTCCCAGGAATCAGGGACCTGTGCCCACACCTGGCTCCCTGTGCACTTGGGACCACACGCTTAGCTCTCTGGGCCTTGCTTGGCACCCCCACCTGTGGACTGGAGCCCCCGGGGAGCATTCTATGCATCTGTGCATGCAGACTGTCCTGAGGAGTTCTGGGTGGACACAACTTCACAAGGGCCAAGTCCATACACTTGCCAGCTCCCATCCCCACTGACTCCCTCTTCTGTCCATACCCAAGGGGCCACTATGTGTCCTCCCCAAAGCCCCTCCAAGCCACCCTGGAAAGGGGCGCCCTGCTCAGAGCCGCTGGCATCCTTAAAGAAACCAGATGTAAAAGAACCTGCTCTTCCTACACTTTTGCTTGGAGAAGGGGTAAGGAGAACCTGTAGCATGGCAGCTTGGAGCCCAGCCCAGCGGCCAGGCTGGGGGTGGCTGGGTTTCATTCACCATTCTAGTCTCCTCTCACTCAGGGCACCCGGCTGTGGAGGCAGGAGTCTGGTGCTTTTCAATTTCACGCCAGGTGTCAGTGGCCAGGCCCTGGCTGGCCTTATCTCCTCGGCCTCCTGCCCAGCCGGGCGCCTGCTGAGCTCAGCCTCCCTGAAAAACCCAGAGAAACACTGCTCCAGAGGCAAGGCTTGTAGGCAGAGGGGCCCTGGAGAGAGTGACCTCCCCTGGACAGACAGAGAGGCTGGACCCTGAGTCCCGCTGCAGGGGGTGGGGCCTTAGGACCAAGAATTGCGGCGCACGCTAAGACAAGGGAATGAGGCCCTGAAACGTCAGTCCTAAATCAATCATTGTAGCCGGAAGATCTTTGGGGACTATTTCATCCTGTATCCCACTGTCCCCCACTTTCCATATGGGGGAAATGGAGGATCTGGAGATTTCAAACACCTGGCCCAAGATCACACGGAGCTGTTAGGGCCGACCTCCCAGCCCAGACCATGCTGCCCAGATCCCCCACAGTGAATCGCTGAGCTGTGTCACCTCTCTGCCCTCAAGTGACCTACCCTGGGGCTCCCAAGAGGGTCTGCGTAGGCCGACAGAACCCTCGTGACCATGAACCCTGCTCCTTCAGGTGGCCAAGAGCCTGGCTTTCCTCATCTAGAGCATGGGGAGGGGAGTATTGAGTCAAAGATCCTTACAGCCCTTCCTCCATCTAAATTGAGGGTTAGCAAACTATGACCCCTGGGCCACATCTGGTCCGCTGCCTGGTTCTTCTATAGCCCACCAGCGAAGAGTGGTTTTTCACTTTTCAGCGTCTAAAAAAGAAGTCAAAAGAATTGTCTTCCGTGACATGTGAAAAAGTACATAAAATTCAAGTTTCAGCATCCATAAAGCCGTATTGGAATACATCCACGCTCATCTGTCGTCCATGGCTGCTCTTGTGCCACAACAACGGTGAGAGGTGGCAACTGAGACCACGTGGTTTGCAGAGCCTGAGATATTTACCGTTGTGCTCTTTACGGGACGTGTTTGCAGAGCCCCGATGTAAAAGGCTGAGTCTGGTCTGGGCCCCAAACCCTTGGGAGTGGCTGGGGTGGAAAAGCTCAGGGAGGAAACTGGATGGCTATTCACAGGGGCATGAGCGAGTCACGCCAAGCGTGGGGCCATGCGACGTGTGCACTCCTAGGGGCCCCTCTATGTCTGGGGTGCAGAGGTTCTCACCCGGCAGCCGCCGTGCTGGACACCTGCCTCCCACCTGCCCCTGCCCAGAGCCAGGCCCCAGGCCCGCCTTCCCAAACTTTCCCACTCCTGCCAACTTCCCGAGGCTCAGGGGTGTGCGGAGGGTGGGGGGGGGCGCCCGGCTGGCCTGGTCGAGTATGTTGTCAATAAGCGGGTGGCTGTGTGGCTGGCGCAGAGGCCCGGAGGAGAGGAATCAGAGCGGGTAATTGCTGCGTGAAAATGACAGCACAGCGATTTATCCACCCCAAACTGGGCCTCGGCATACCAAGAGGCTGCCGGCGGCTAGGAATCAATACCACCCCAGAGGAGGGATTATTAGGGAGAAAAGGGGGTTTGAAAGATCCATAAGAGCCTGATGACTGTCTATTTCCAAGGGGACCATCAGCTGCATGAGAATTGTATACAGAAGGGACAGAACTCTGGCCGCCGCTGCGAGAGAAGGCTGTGTGTGGTGGCAGAGTGGGGGCCCCATCCTTGTCCACCTCCTACCCACCCCAGACACAGGGTGGGGTGGCGCCTCCTTGCCAGGATCCTGAGGCCCCAAGAGCCAGGCCTAGGGGTGGAAACAGTGGGGTCTGTGAGGGAGACCACCCATCCCAAGCATGCACCTGGCCCAGGGACAGCATGGAGACTGCGTTTTCCCAGGCCCAGCAGCAGCCCGATCTGCTGTGTCATCTTGGGCAAACCCGGGAAGGCCCAAGGGCATGGGAAGTCCCTGGGGAACTCGAGATTAGCACAGAGCTGGGAGGTTGAGAATTCTGGGGCTGGGGTCTGGTTCACACAACTTGGTAAAGTAGGAGGAAACACTTGTTCCTGAAGGGGTCTTCTCTGGCCCCTTTCATGGCCTTCCTCTCTTCTCTCTGTTCAAGGGGGGCAAGGAAGGGGTAAACTGGGGGGTAATCCCGCTCCTAATGTCTTGGGGCAGTGGACACTGTATCAAGTCATGAGCATGGTCTATGCAGCATGATTGGAGGGGTCCCCACTCCTCTGTCAATCTCTGAGGGGCTGAGCTATGAGCCTGGGAGCCTGGGGTGGGCAGGGTGCTCTACAACTAGGGGCAAGTGGCCCACATAAGAGCTGTCCAGAGGGTTCCAGGCTGCTCAGCACCACACACTGAATAACCCAGTCAGGCTGAACTTGCCAAGTAAGCTGTGGGGCAGGTAGGGGGGTAGGAGCCTCTTTCTGCTCCAGGCTCTGGGCTGGTTCAGGGGGTAGGTTCCCAGTGCAAGCCTGGCAGGGTCATGGGCTCTGGTCTGTGAGGGCCCTCGGCCCCCTCTGGCCCCATCCCACCACCCGGGGCTTTGGGGGTGGGGAGACAGGAGAGAAACCACAACACCTGATCACTTAACATTGAGGTGGTGGGTGGGTGCTCCACATCCCTAAGGAGCAAAAAGTCCCCTCCCCAGAGCCCCTGTTAAAAAAGAGGTCCCCTGACTCCTGAGCCAGGATCCAGGGAGCAAGCAGGGTCATGAAGCCAACCTGCTGCCTGCCAGCCGTGCCACCAGCCACGCTGCCACCCACACTACCACGAGTGCACCTGCTTTTGTACCAGTTAACAGGCTAATGGGAAGAAGGCAAACGCATGCAGCTTGTCCCCAAGGAGGGAAAAAGGAAAACAAGTGGTGGCGGGCAGGGGTGGGGTGGGGGGGATACAGGCAGCAAGCTGGAGATGAAGGAGGGAAAGAAAAGAGACACCAAACAAGTCAGGGAAATGGACAAACGGGGGAAGGAGGGTGGGGGACGAGGAGGGAAGGGAGAGAGCTGGCTGAAAGCATGGGGACCGGGCTACGCAGAGTTCCTGAAGTCGGGGAGAGGCTGGGTTTGTAGTGCAGCCCTCAGGAGACAGCAGAAACAAATTGGGTTTTGAAATGAGAGATAAAAGGAGCTGTTATATCTCCAGCTTTGCATCATTTAGTTCATCAGGCTTGACATGTGTCTAACAAACAAAGCCACAAGCAGGCAAAGGAAGACACCAGAGACAGAGAGAGGCTAAGGACTGGAGGGGGGGGAGGGGGGCAGGGAGCGTGGCCCTCCCCCGGGCTCTGAGCACAGCTGACGCTCCAGACTTTCATTCTGAGTTGATTCCCTGCTCGAAGGAGCCAGAAGCCGTGAAGTGCTATGCTACGGGCAGGCAGGACAGGCATGAGAGGAGCCAGTCCTGGCCTGGGCAGCAGCATACAGCGAGGTGCTCATGCTGAGTGCCTGGCTGGGGTGCCCTGGGCGGGGGACCCAAGAGCATGGAGAGGACGAGTGAAAGCCTCTGCCCTCGGGAGGGTACTCTCACCTGCCTGGCCTGCCAGCTGGAGAAGAGAGTAGCAAGTGGTTGAGGGGGCAAAGGACACTGGGTGGGGGTTGGTGTCTGGACTTGAGGGGGAGGTGGATGCTGGAAACTCTCCGGGTTCCCAGGACACAGGCAGAAACAGCAGTCACAGAGCCCAGGGCTCTTGCCCTCTGACTCCTGCGTCATCTCCTGATTTCCCATCCTTTCCCTTGGGAACCCAGTTTCAGTTTCTCCCTCGGTACTGCAGAGATAAGAACTCTTGTCCTGTCAACCTCACAAGGCTGGGGTGAGGATTTTATAGAATAGGGCGCCCCAAATCACCTGCTACACTTACAGAACCCAGATGTGCTCATTTAAAGAAAAGAAAATATAAAGAGTCATGATAGCGAACTGCTGGGAGATTATCAGATGCCGGACGCACCGACATGATGGCCCTTGGAGCATATACTTGTCTCAGCATCAGAGAGTTTCGATGTGCTTGCTTTCTATTCTGTTTTTGCTAAAATCAGATGAATCTGAAGAACAGAAAAATAAAATACGTTGGCCATGACGGGGAGCAGGAAGAGAAATGGTTTGGGGGGTGGGTACCAACAGCTCTGCCAATCATGTGCCCAAGAACCTGTCACTTCAGTTTTCCAGGCCTCGGTTTCCCCAAATGTCAAGTGAGGAGTAGGCCAGACAGGCCAGTCAAGGCCCTGGAACTCTGGGACGTTGGTGGCGGTCATACCATAAACCAGGCAAAGGGCAAAGCACCGGACCAACATATTCCCTCCTTGTCTTGGCTCCTCGGGGCCCTGGTGGCAAGTTACTAGCACATGGTGGAGGGTGTGAGAAGCTCACGGTTTGGGGGGGTAACCCTTAGTGTATTTGAAAATTAGCTCACTTATCACGTTCCCAGCTGCTCCTCCCTGAGCAACATGACCAAAGGAGACTCCCGGGGGTGGGTGCCGGCAGCAGGAACACAGCCTTGTTTATCTTTTCCCCTTCCTGCTGTAGAATAACGTTGGCCCCGACTCCGGGCCTCCGTTACTCCTGCCTGCACAGAGGACAGTGCTGGCTGCAGGATCGTACTCAGAGGGCTGTGGGAGGAAATAACCCGCACGTTTACTGCGCACCTACTATGTAGGGAAGGAGGTGGGGAGACTATGGGCTTCCATCCGAGCTCTGCTCGACACCAGCCAAGTGAGTCCCAGTCGTGGATTTTGAAGTTTTCCTGGGTCTTGGTCTCATTTGCGAGATAAGATCACAACACCGTCCTCTCCAAAGAGTCCGGAGCAGGAAATGAGCGGCTGTTTGGCCCACACCACGGGCTCCTTCTAGGGTTGCTGACGCGGCCAGTTCGGGGCCCCAAGAAGATACAGCACCAGTGACTAAGATGGGCTGGCAGCTGGATGATGGGGGGGGGGTGCGTTGGGGAGGTAGAGCCAGACAGATCCGGAGAGGCACACACAGAGTTCATTCATTACTGGGCTCCTCTGGGGCATGCAAAGTGGGGAGGGAGGGGATGTGGAAATTGCCTTGATAACACTCAGTTTTTAAGAAAATAAAGAGCCACTTGGAAGAGGCGAAGCTATCACTGGCTGCATTGTCCTTGGCATCACGACACCAGAAAAAAAAAAATCCTTCAGATTAATGTGCTTTTGTGAATCTTGACTTCTGCGGGGGGGGGGGGGGGGGGAGGGTGTTGGTGACATTCTGGCTGCCAAAGAAAATGCAAATGGAATAACTCCCCCTCCCCACTGAGTCCTCCATCAGGCCCCTGACGGATCCTCTCTGCTGTGTTTATTACTACTAATGACTTTCTCGTTATGATTTGGCTCTGAAACATAACCGATGGTTCTGGAGAAATCCCATTATTTCCACACACACTATTCAATTAGAGAGCCGAGCTACCCTTCTGCTGGGGGAGTCGGGGCTGAGGCTCCGAGGGGTGACCACTTATCTCTTGCTCCTACCTCTTGGCCCTCAGCTCTGGGCCCCATGAGGTAGAAGGTGGGGACCAGTTGAGTGGACAACACTGTACCGAATGTACAGTGTCAAAGGAAGATGGAACCTTCGAGAACAGTCTTGCAAATAAATATGCAAACAGCCTGAATTCTTGTCCCAATTTTATAGGCCCGACTACCCACCTTCCAGGGCAATGAAGCCTCCTATGGCATGAGGAGCACGGCTGGGATGCTCACCTTCAGTGACTGATGTGCTCTGATGAGTCCTTTCACCACCTCAGACACACGGGCTCCTGGCCTCCTTGCCTTGTTGTGACACTGGCTCATGAAGACCTTTCCCCCGTCACATCACAGGCCCCACTGACCCCTGTTCTGGGTCTGGATGGAAGAGGACTGTGGAGGGATGATCAGTGGTGGATTTCCATGACCCACTGTCCTCAAATCTGCCTCGCCCTGGAGTGGGCCCCCCGTCTCACTCCAGGTGGAAGCTGCAGTCCACGCCCTGCGGACATGGCCACTCGCCTTGTTTCATGCCAGTCCTCCTCCCGATCCACTCCTGGGTGGCATGCCACCACCCTAAAGCCTTTAGAGGCTCACTATTTCCACTGCACAGAAAGCAAATGGTCTGCACGCCTTTCAAAGCCCTCCACAGCCTGTACCTCCCATTGGATCCAGCAACCCCCTTCCCTGAGTGCCTTCCCCCATCTGGTCACGCCAGCACCCCCTCACTAGCCCCAACCACACCACGCGCTCCCCACCCCTGTGCCTCTGCCTACCTCCCACAGCATGCCCTCTCCTCGCCTCAGACTCTGTCCAGACCCTACCTCAAGCTCAAGGGAGCCTCCAGTCCTCCTTCCACGGGGGCTCAAAGGTCTCCCCAGCAGCTCCCATAGCCTGCACCCACCTCACAGAGTGACCCTTCCCCTCTATCTCCCTGTCCCCATGCAGTCCTTCTATTTTAGATTCTCTTTCCTGTGATGGGAACACAGGTGACCTGAGGCCAGGGGCCATGCCGAGGCTCAGGGGACCTGCCCTTCTGCTTGCCCTCTGACACCCAGCCAGGGTGGAGCCCAGGGCGGCCAGTCCCTCGCCACGCAGATGAAGGACTTCGGCCGAGACAGTGTGCCTTTCCTCAGTGATTTCTCGGGCTGTTTGGGGCTGATGGTGTCTGTTTCAGTTTAGGGGCACTTTCCTCGGTGTCCAAACTCAATGCCACATGCAGAGAGCTGCATGGTCAGCACTTCTGGGTGACGAAGTGGAGATGTGATGTCCCTTGCCTGTCATGAATCACCATGTCCCAGGGCACATGGGTGAGGATGGGCCCCAGCTATGCCCTGGCCCGATTAACCTGCCCTGGAGGAGGTGACATCAGGGATCAGTCGCCTTCAGCTGGCCAGCTCCAGGGCAAATGCCCCTGGGCATGGAGAACACTCACACCCTGCTACGGGGAGAACACAGGCAAATCCCACCCCATGAAACTCCATACAGTAAAAGCCGGTTATGATGGGTGTCTGTCCACCAACCGAGCTTTCTTCCTGTCTCTTGCAACCCATTGAATGGTCTCAACATGAAGCAGTTTTCTTGGGCTCCCAGGATGTGGAACAAAGCCTTCTGTGATGCCATGAACCCCAATATATTTGTGAGTCAGGGTCAACTTGAACAATGAGCAGACTCTTGATGCCTGTGGCTTTGAAAGCTCCTTGCCACCTAGAACAAGACCCAAGAGGGCAGGTGGGTCCTGGGCCTTGTGTGAGGGGATGAGAGCTCACCCCCTCCCAGCAGAAAATGATGATCTGATCAGGAATGCAAAATGGGGATGAAGGAAGACACGGGCCATAATTTAGACAATGTCTTTGGGCTTAACCAGAGGTTATAAGCACCATCCACCCCGCCCCCAACCAGTCTGCCCTTCCCTCAGTTCTACTGCTGTCTTTCTCCTGCTCCATAAACCACCAGCTCCAAGCCATAAAAAGTGCAATGAGCAGTCTGGATGGAAGAGATTGGGCATGGAGCACGCAGTCAGCCATGCTTCCCTGAAGAGCCTCAGAGGACAGAGGCCGGCAGCAGAGTGAACCCGGTCCCCAGGGACCCTCTCCTGGCCACCCATGCGGGGAGGGGAAGACGGGGGCTCCTCGGGCATCAGGCCAGGCACTATTGGCTCTCTTGTCGGAAAGGACCTTTTCCCTCTGCCTGTCTGCGCTGGGGGAGGGGATGCTCCGGGACCTCAGAGTTCAGATCCCCAAGCGAAGTAGCCTGTGGCAGTGTCTATACCTGCCCCACCTTCGGCATCCAGCCAAGCTGCTGATTACCACCCGCAGAACAGAGCCGATAGGAATGGAAGTCAGGGCAAGGGAAAGACCCTGAAAATGTCCCCGGGGTCTAACATTTCAGGTGACCTGGGCTGACTGTCCTATGAGTTCTGATGTGGCTGGGGGCGGCAGCAGCCTTTTGGGGGGGAAGGACATGGGTGTGCTTCTCAAGCTGGCAAGACTCTTCTGAACGGTAGATGTTAAAGGCATTCAAGGTGTACCCAGCTCAGAGAGGTTTAAATAAACTTATTTCATTTCTCTGTCAACAACAAAAGACTGAGTTGGGGTAGGGCGGCCGCCAAGCCGGGGTGGTGCGGGGGGGAGGGGGGAGGATTCCACAGCGATGCCATGTTCTGCTCGGCAGAATGGTGGTGCTTCAGGGGTTGCCAGGGGCAGCCAGCCCTTCCAGATGTGGAGGTGGCAGGAAAAACGTGAAAATCAGGACAGATGTCCCTTGGCAGAGTTGATGGGGCCTGTTCCACGGGTGAGTTTATGAGCCAGAGTGACCCAGATTCAGCCTGAGATGATGGACACTCGCCCCCAAATTTTATGGATCTGGGGTGGGCTGGAGCCTTGCCGGCCACTCGGAAGGAACCAGCAGGATCTGGGGACAATCACGTATCCGGGTGGGGAAGAGATTGGGCATCTCGGAGCGAAAGGACGCATCAGCGCCTTGAGGGACAGCCTGACACACTTAGGAAAGGCGTCGGAAAACATTGGCTGTTTATCATAAAATCGGTAAAGAAAATAGAATGGTTAAAATTCAGAGCCTGGCCAGGAATGAGGAGGGAAGAGTGGGAGCCTCAAAGGAGATGTTTTCTGAAACCTCAGGAAAAAATAATGCAGGGACACGGGAAGTGGGACAGTGCCTTTTCTAAAACAGGGAGTTATAGATTTAGACAGTTTGTAACGAGGGTGGCTGAGAGCTGAGACTCTTTGCACACCTAGCTCAGCCACCCCATCCAGCCATGCTGCAGCCACCAGAGACCCTGCCCCAAAGCTCAGCCCTGACTGCATCCTTCCCTGGCACAAAAGCCCTCCACCTCTCTCCACTGCCTCAGAGGAGAAAGTCCAAACCACTGACTGGGATATTTGGGGTCCTTGATATTGTGGCTCTAGTCAATCTGTTTTTCACTATGTCCACTGGGCCTGTTCCAGAACCTTCTCCTTACTGTTCCCCAAGCAGAGCTGGTCCTTCCAACCTCCAGGGCTCTCCTTGTGTTGCCCCCCTGCCTGGGCTCCCTTTCCCCTCCAGCTCAGCAAAGGTTACCCCCCCCTCCCCTCCACTAAGTGCCTTTCAGCCTCTGCAGGCCTCAGTGGGTGTTTGCATGTGTCCTGTGCAGCTGGCCTGGGTTCACAATTGTGTGGGTTTCTGTGGGTCTCCCTCATGACACTAGAGGCTCCTGGACACCAAGGCTGTGTTGTATGCGTCTTTCATATCCCAGGAGCCAGTCTTTGTTGAAATTACTACCCATAAAATCCAAGGCCAAACACAGCATGGCAGGGCCTAGCCCTGTGAGGTGGGCAAGGAGGTGATAATATCCTCACTGTGCAAAGTCCAGTAGTAAGTGACCCTCGAAGCCACCTAGCTGGTGGCAAAGGCGGGACTAGAATCAGAGGGGACTTAGGATTCCAGAGCACAGATTTGCTCAATCACACACTCATGGGGTGTCATCTAGGACTCAAGCAGTACCAGGGATCCACATTCTACCAAGAGTTGGAGCCCCTCCCCCCCCAGGAAATGCAGAACATCATGGGGCGTCATGCCCCGTGGTCTGGGCACATGCAGACAATTAAAAATACTTGCCAGCAATCAAATGCAATGCTCCTAATCTGAAAGCTCTGGTGCCTTGTGGACGTTAAGCTCAGGGTTACAGATTCAAAAGGCCATGCTATGGGAGTCTCAGGCCAGCCCCTTGGCTCTCCAAGTGACCTCAGGGAGGGCCCACTGGCAGGGCTAAGCTACTGGGGTGTGCCTGGCTGTGGCCCCAGCCTCCAGCTTTGGATGGCTAAGGGTTAACCACCTCAAGTCTCCCCCACCCCCACCCCCACCCCATCCTGACACTCAGTTCCCTTAAAGGAGGACCTGCCATTACCCTGATTGGACTCTCCAAGATAATCACGGGGCCTCAGATCCCAGCTGCTCTTGTCGCATGTGCTGGCTCCCTCAGACCAGCCGGGAGGCTGGCAGGAGAGCAGCTTTAGTGAGAGGCAGATGGGGCTGTAATGAACGGAAGACGGGTGACAGCTACAGAGGAACAAGTTCATCAATTAGAGCTTTCTTGCCTGAGGACTTCTGGGAAGGGCTGGAGTGGGGAACGGAGGGGCCTGACTGGCTTCCCTCCAAAAGGTCCTGATGTCTCAAGCTACTCAGCTCCCCAAGTCTCAGGACCCTGGAGGGGTCTCCGCCCCGGCTCCCAAGCAGCTCCTTCTGCCTTCGGCTGTGGACAGCAGGGGTCAGCTTCTTTCTGGGAGGGGTTGCCTAGCTAGCAGTTTCCCTGAGGACTAAGGGTCTTCTGAACAAGACTGAGAGACACTCAGTCCAGTCTCAAATCCTTCAACTCCTTAGAAACCGAACTTGTGAGCAGAATGCAAAACTTAACCACTGCTGCTCCCCTCTTTGGTTCTGACTTGTACACTCAGAGGTCAGGGGCTGAGGAAAATCTTGGTCCAAAGGGACTGGGGCTGGGATATCACACTATTGCTGAAGCAGGCCACGATTAGGAATCTAAAATCTCGGCACTTCCTGCCTGCACAGGGTGTCAACTATGGCTGAGAGGATCAGGGCAGTGATGGCCTTTGGAGGCTCCCTGTCCTCAACTCCTGCCTCAGTGTCCACCTCCACTCAGCCTGGTTTGGCTGGGGCTAGGAGGGGTGAGCCATGCCCATGTTTCTAAGGGCCGGGGCCTTGGGCCATTTCCTGGGGAGGAGAGCGTGAAGGAGCAACAGAGCAGTCACACTCTGGTGAGGTGAATGTGGTCATTGTTGGTGCAGGTAAAGGCTGTAGTAGGTGCCTAATTCAGATGAATCCCAACTCACATATTTTGGAAGGACGGGCAAATGGGTATCTTAGAACCTAAGAAACTACAGTATTTTGGGGGGGAGGGTTAGTACCCATGGTGTCTGGGGACCTCCAACAAAGGGGGCTTAAAATTCTGAACAGGGGACACTAGGCTATGACCTCCAGGGGACAGGGGTACTATTTCCCCTGTCAAAAAGCTAGAGGAGATGAGGCCCAGGGGTTTACAAGTAGGGGGGTTCTGGAGAAGAAGAGATTACTCTGAGGCCCCCTGGTTCCTGTCAAGCACATCACAAGCAGGCCAGAGGTTCACATGTGGGTGCTAAGGGACCGAGGAGGTGGGTTCAATCCATGGCAGCCTCCCATGGTGGCACTGTCACACAAGAACCCTAATCCCAGCCATCAAACCTGGGTCAATGGGGTGCAAATGGCAGGTAAGCATATTCCAGCCCAACATAGGAAGAATTTTCTTACAATTTTGAGATGCCTGAATTTGTTCTGCATGGCCCCAGAAAGCTGAGAGTTCCATGTCACAGGAGAGTGTCCGCACAAAGGCACTGTATTCGTCACGCATTCTGTGTGGTCTGCTAGCCAGCTCTGTGACTCTGGGCAGTCACTTAACATCTCTGGGCCTCTGCTTCCTCATTTGCATAATGAGAAGAGTGAACGCACCTTTCTCCAAGGTGGTCTGAGAATGAAATGATGCCTAAAAAGTACTGAGCATAGTCCCTGGCACATGAGACGTGTTTGATAAGCCCTAACTGTCTGGTAAGCATACTCTGTGCACATTATTCACTGGTGGGACAGAGAGGTGAAAAAAACAAGCATTTGGACTCCTCCCTCTTCTGATGGTCAGAGGGGCTGTGAATGTCAACCCAAGTCAACTGGATGTGAGAGGAGAGGCTGTCAGGGAAGGTAGGTGCTTGGGAACGATGAGGCTCTGCTGCCCACCTGCAAGACCACCAGAGACCCAGCCTCACACATCTGCCCACCAATGACATGCCACCAGGCAAGAAGAATGACACCACCATTGCAACCTTTGGCATAGCAGGCTGAAGGAAGTCAAGTCTAAGGGGGAAAGGGGGCCCTTCGGGCCAGGTTGGAAGTGATGGGAAATGGGCATGGCATCTGCAGAAGCCTGCCCGTGACTGTGGCTCTGCTGCCACAGAGAGGCCCCCCGCCCTGGTCTGCAGGCACCAACAGGGTAAGAAGCAGGCCTATGCTCAGCGGGGAGCCCGCAGGGCAGAGCCAGGAAGGGGTGGGCCTCTCTCCCTTTGCTGGGCCTGGCATTCAGGCCCAGAAGCCCCCAAGGAGGGCTCGTTATATGCCAGTGGAGTCCTGTGCAGGGAAAGCCTGGCTGGGAGAGATAAGCTGTGGCGTCCCACCAAAGGCCCCAGCTCCTTGAAGCTGCTCGAACACATATTGATGGGGCCCATTCAGCTCAGCCTGCGTGGCAATTAATAATGGGCCACGCGGAGAGACTGAGCATGGTATGTGTGTGTGTGTGTGTGTGTGTGTGTGTGTGTACATGCTGGGGGAGGGCATAGGCTGGCTTTGGGTGAGCCAGAGAGTATCCTTCCTCAAGGACACCCCCTCCCTACAGCAGACTTGATCCCCACCCCAGGCTGGGACAGAAAGGCCTGTCCTAGCCTGACCCCTCCGGCTGAGTTCTCTGGGCAAGGAGGCAGCAGGAGGCTGGAGAGGATCTGTGTCTCCGGTGTCCTGGGGTCAAGAAGGCCAGAGCCCCCCCTCCCCCCTAAAGGGGCTGGACTGACTGCAGGGCGAAGTGGAGTCTGGAAGCATGAGTGTAATGCACTCCAGTCTCCCTTTTCCTTGGCCTTGCATCCTTCTAGGAGAAGCTGTGAGATGACGCAGCGTGATGGAGGAAGATGCAGGTGTGTGGAAGCAGGCAGGCAGCGCCAGCTTTCAGTCGGAGGGCAAGGCCTGAGTGCTGCCTTTGTACAAAATGAGAAAACCATGCCCCTTCGGAGTGGACCCTGCCCTGTGCTTGGTTGAGTGAACCACCCTCTCTGCCAAGAAAAATGTGCTCCTTTCTTCAGGCGATGCCACCCAGCTCCAGGCTACCCAGCTTCAAGAGCAACACGTGGGTAGCATTTGACTCTTGATTTCAGCTCAGGTCATGATCTCAGGGTCATGGGATTGAGCCCCACATCGAGCTCCATGCTTAGAGAGGAGTCAGCTGGGCCTTCTCCCTCTGCTCCTCCCTGCCCTTCCCTTTTGCTCTCAAATAAATAAATAAATAAGCAAATAATCCTACAAAAAAAAAAAAAAAAAAAAAGAGCAACACTTGGGCTGGAATTTACCAGCCCTCCCCTCCTTGCTCTTGCTCTTCCAGTACAACCGTAGAGGGCAGCCCTGCTCAGGAACTGGCTGTTGTCTCCTTGAGTGTCCCCTCACAGCTGGGCTCTGCACTCAGAATCTGGAGCATTCTTGCTGGACCCATGCCCTGACCTCTTCCTAGAACCCTACTCCTTAAAGCGAGGTGGGAGGACCAGTGATGTTGGCATCATACGGGAGCACGGGGTAAGCAGTCTCCGGCCCCACGCCAGACCTACTGAATCAGGATCTGCATTTTAATCAGATCGTCAGAGGTGATTCCTATGTGCATTAGAACGGCTTAGAAAACCCTGGGGTTGTCCAGACACTGTGTAGGCTAGAACGTGGCGAGAGAGAGAGAAGCAGAAGGTACAGAGAGGACCCTCTGTAGAGTAGGGGCAGGAATGAGTCCTGTCGGGAAGAGGCGAAGCAGAGGCTGCAGGCAACAGGCTGTTCTGCTGGTTTGAGTCCGATGCCCAGCCCTCTCCTCGTGGACCTGTCACTGGAGACCCTCTGCCAACACCCGAGGCCTCGCCCATCTCTTCCAGGCGGGTGGAGGCCCGGCCTGGCAGCTCAGAGTCTCAGGGGAGTGCACTGCAGGGCAGGCCTGGGCCCCTGGGGAGAGGAGCAAGGGTTCGGGGGGGCCTGGCTACACTCCATCTATCACCCCCATCTCTGCACAGACCTTTCATCAGGATTCCCAGGCTGGTACGCAGGCCTGGGCACCTCAATCACTCCTATCGTGCCGGTCACAGGAAGAGAATAGCTTTCAGCTCAATTACCCTTCACATTCCAATATCATAACGCTCCAATGAGGCTTTTTAACCAAAAACAAAAAAGCCGTGTCTGCTGCGGGCCGGCTGCAAGGCCAGCCGTGCAGAAGGGACAGGCCTGCCTGCCTGCAGGCCCTCCAGGTGAGACCCCGGGAAGGGACCCATCCCAAGGCACGGCTGCACAAAGAAGGTGCCTGGGGTCCCCGGCCCCGGGCTTCCAACACGTGTGCCCACCTCTGCTCATCAACTGCTGGGCCTGCTCGGCCCTCGGCCTTGGGGAAGGAACACTGAGCCCCTGTTCTGTGATGGTCCTCTGTGTCACAACACCAGCTCTGTCTTCCCTGCCTGGGGGCAGGAATGCCACATAGAGCCCCTCTTCATGCAATGACCCAATGGCATCATTCAGCAGGGCCGTGACCCAGCAAGCTGGCGCCATGGTATACATGCCATCCCATCCTTGGCTCAGCTGTTCTTACAACAGCCCTGACTATCCGGGGAACTCGCTAGAGCTAAGGTGATGAACCCCACTGTAGAGGTGGGTAAACTGAGACCCAGGGAGACCAAGGACGTTCGGAAGGATCTCAGTGCAGTTCCCTTAAGATACACTGCTGTCCGGGGACGACGGCAGGGAGACGAGGTCTGCTCTAGTCCAAAGCTTCTAGGCAGAAACTGGCTCACCTCTTCTCTCAACTTTACACTTGAGGTGACTGTTGCCATTTGCGAATTGTTCTCATGGGGAGGCATAACCAAGTGGCCATGCCATGAATCCTGCACGCTCAGTGATTCCCAGTGAGCACACATGTTCCACGTGTGTGCCCCGTCCCATGTCACATCTCTGAGGGCTTGTTCACCTGGCCAGCTTGATGCTAATGGCTTGGATGGCAGTGTCCCCTCCTTGTGTCCTCCTGGCCTCCTACTGGCTGTGGCCGATTTGCCCATGATTTAGCACTCTGGGGCGCTGACCTGTGAGGGAGATGCTCAGGGCAGGAGAAGGCAGGGCGGATGTCACGCTGGAGGTGTGTGCATGCATGCGCGCACTGGTGCAGGGTGAGAAGGCTGTCTCTCCAGGAACACGGCCCCTCCTGGCTCTCTAGGCTGGGAGTGGTGTCTGGCACTGCCAGCCCCTCTGGCCATGCTGGCTGTGGCCCTGAGCACTGTCCTGGGGAGACCTCAGAGGACTGCGAGGAGCCACAGCCCCGAAGTCTCACACTGGTCTGCGGCCTGCTAGGGGGCCCTGAGTGTCCAGGGCACATTTGTTCCACGTGTTAGATGAGAACGCCTGCACAGCTCGGCCCCTAGCCTCACTGTCAACAGAGGGGCAACAATGTATGGGGGCGTACGACTGAGTCCCAGGCTCTCCATCTTAAAAATGGGAAAAATCCTAGCACCTATAGGTCAGCTATAAAAGGTACACAGGTGAAGGCACGCACAGTCTCCTGTACTGTCATTATGACTGTTACTGGTGCTTCCCCTATGCCCAGTACCTCTGGAGCTTATGGGTTCAAGGGATTGTAAGGTACATATCCTACCTTGAATCAGATCATAAACCCTAGAACTTGAGACCAGGAGGATCCACATATTGGACAAGTATAAACAGGGGCTTGAGTAGAAGGTGTGGTCACTAGCCCAGGCCAGGCCTTCTAGGAGGCCCGTGCCCAGCTGCCTCCTCAGGAATGCCCGTGAACCCTCCAGGAGGGCCTGTTCTATCTTGTGAGGTTTCTACCCACCTCAGATATAATGAAGCAGGTGGGGGGGGGGTCCTTCTGCTTGCCTCAGACCCATTCCAGTCCCTGCCCCCTCCCTCCCCAGCCCATACTGAGAGCAGCCTGCAGGTAAAACCCAGGCTGCAGCAGGGCAGGGTGGTGGAGGGGTGGGACGGAGCAGAGAGAACCAATTTGCCAAGCTCACTTAGAGCTTGTTTGTTCAATTCTGCTGCCTGTAGGGAGACGCACGTGATAAGATACACGTATGCTGCATGCCACAAGGGGCTCAGGGGCCAGGATGGGGCAGGTCGGAAGCACGACTCCGGTGTGCTGCAGCGCCAGAGCTGGGCTGGGTGGATGGCTCTGCTCTACCCCTCGGCAACCCAGAGAGAGCCAGGCTTCGGCGGTGGCTGCCCAGGTCCTACAGCACTGGCCTCTTATCCCATTTTTATTAAAGAGTGCCATTGTGGGTGAGCAGGGCCCAGCCAGGATCTCCTGGAGGCCGGGCACCAATGGCTCATTCTCCCGTGTCCCAAGCACCCAGCATGGGCTTCGCATCCAGCAGGCACCCCGGCAATGTCTGATGAATGAATGAATGAGGGTGGGGTCAGGCACGTGGAATCGACACTCCTGCCTTCATTACACTTTAGCAGCAAGCCAAGCAGGGACTCCCCAGCTCGCTCTCTCTGGTTTCTGGGCTGGTTGGCACCCAGTGGCCAAGCTCTCCAAGAGGGTCTCCAGCACTCTGGTGCCTGCTAAGCCCACCTCTGTGTAATGGGAGGGCTCCTGGGGGCCCAGCAGCACCATGGCCAGCTCTGGGATGTAGTCCCTTCCAGCACCAATCTCTCCGGCTCATCTAAAAGCTCCCCTTCTCAGGGCACCTGGGTGGCTCAGCCAGTTAAGTGTTTAGCTCTTGATTCTGGCTCAGGTCATGATCTCAGGGTATGAGACTGTCAGGCTTTGTGCTCAGTGGGGAGTCTGCTTGAGGTTCTCTCTCTTCCTCTCTGCCTCTCCCCCGGCTCATACATTCTCTCTCTCTCAAATAAGCAAATAAATCTTAGAAATAAATAAATAAATAAATAAATAAATAAATAAATAAATAATTAATTAATTAATTTAAAAAAGCTCTCCCTCTCCACACTCACACGGGCTCTCGGGCTCACCCACACTCACCCCCCCTGATTTCTGCAGGGCCCCTCCCCAGCTCCTGGCCCTCATGGATCATCCCCAACGACCACCAGCCTCACACCTACCTCTGGACAGCCCACCTCTGGGGACACCAGTCCTCCTGCCGGAAGCGGCCCAAAGGAACAAGTGATCTAGAGTTTGGGGTGTGCTGGGGGTGCACTGAAGGAGGCATGCTCCTACTGCTGTGCCTCCAGAGGACTCTGAATCAGCTTCTTATGGCTGCTCTAACACATTACCACAAATTTATCATCTTACAGTTCTGGGGGCCAGGGTCTGAAATGGGTCTTATGGGACCAAAATCAAGGGGTTAATACCCCTTGTGTTCCTTCTGGAGGCTCTAGGGGAGAATCTGTTTCTGTGTCTTTTCCTGCTTCTAGAGGCCACTCTTGTTCCTTGGCTCGTGGCCCCTTCTTTCCATGGTCAGATCAGTAGCATGATACCTTCAAACCTCTCTCTGACCTCTGCTTCTTCTTTTTTTTTTTTTTAAAGATTTTATTTATTTATTCATAAGAGACACACAGAGAGAGGCAGAGACATTGGTAGAGGGAGAAGCAGGCTCCCTGGAGGGTGCCTGATCTAGGACTCGATCCCAAGACCCCGGGATTACGACCTGAGCCAAAGGTAGGTGCTCAGCCCCTGAGCCACCCAGGCGTCCCACTGACCTCTGCTTCTACTGTCACTTCTCCTGACTCCCCTGCCTCTCTCTGATAAGGACCCTTGGATTACATGGGGCCTGCAGAAAAACCAGGATATTTCCTTACAGAGGTCCTTAATCACACCTGCATAAGTCCCTTTTGCCACATGTGAAATAGTCACAGGTTCCCAGGATCAGGATGTGGGGCTTTCTTTTCTTTGGGGCTATTCCTCTACCTATCATACCCCAGTCCCTTCAGCAGCTTCCTCCAACAGACCGAAGGCCTTGGTGGGGAACTTGCCAGCACTTCTGAGGTACCTTCCGCAGTGGGCCCTGGGAATAGAGCACACCAAGGACTGGTCTGTGGAATTTCTCCCTGAAAGGATATGGGCTGCAGAGGAGAGAAGGAAGAGAAGTTCCCGAAGGCAAGTGGTATCAATGGCATCATGCAACAAATCTTTACTAAGTACCCCCTGGGCATTGGGTCCTGAGGGTCCAGTGATGGGGAGATGGTCAAATGGACATGCCCCTGCTCTCACAGAGCCCACCATCTCGCCTGGGAGGCCCACAGAGACCAAACAGTCCTATAAATAAACGAGTCCTTACATCTCAAGATCAGAGCTATGGTGCTCTGAAGACCCAGAACATGAGAATCTGTTCTGTACTGAGAAAAAAAGATCCATCAGGGATTGTAGATCTCAAAGGATATACAACTTCATGAAGAAAGGGAGGGTACCACCATGCAAAGACCCTGTAGCAGGGTGGGTGCTCCCAGGAACTGGAAAGAAGGCAGAGATGCAGGAGAGTCAAGGGGAGGCTGGCGTGGGTGGGGGGGAGGGGGCGCAGGGGTTGGGATCAGACCCCACCAGCCTGGGGGAATCTGGCTACAGACCACAGAAAGGCTTTAGCAACATCCCTGGTATCTCCCAGGGACTCAGAACAGTGGAATGAATGGGATGGATGGAGGAATGAATGAATGCGCCTACCTTCCCTCCACCCACCCAAGTAACCTGCTGCAGCCCTCCCTTCCGCACAGCAACAGTTAACGGGCTCTCCAACGCTGGCTCACTTATTTATTTATTTCCCCAGCGCTGCTGGCGCCGACCCATGCAGCCTGAGCGTGCCTCCGTGGAAATGTCTGTAATCGCCAGCACACTTTAGACATTACTTCCACACCATTTAGGGCTTTCCGCCCCAATAGCTGCTGCTGCATTTCCCTCCACCCCAATCTTTTGGGTTGTGTTGGGGGGATTTTTTTAAAGGTTGGGCAGTCTCTGAATTTGGGGGATCTGATGGTTTGGGGACATGGGGAGAAAGACACTGCTTTAGAAGAATTCCTTATTCTTCTCCCATTGCCCTGGCCCTGCCCCAACCCTGCCCAGGTAAGGGAAAGAAAAAAAAAAAAACAAAACAATTACTTCAAGCTGCTAAGAAGCTTTTAAAGATTTTTGCGTTTTTCTGTGCAGACCTCAGATTGGGTTGCTGATATAAGCCACAGCTTTGTGGGAGGCTGAAGGTGCACAATAAAGGTCACTACAGAAGAATCCCCCTCCTAACCAAACACCCTCCTCCTTCCACCTTCTCCAGACTCAAGGCCGGCTCCTCTGAAGGCAGCAGACACACTAAACCCCAAACCCCGAGTGGACAGGCTGGGGGTAGAATGCATTTGGACTTGTTCTGGGGGGACAGTAAAGTGAGGACAAAGTCCAGGACGAGCTTTGTGACCTTGGGCAAGTCATTTGGCTTCTCTGGGTCCATTCCTCTGTCTATAATATGAGAATAATCAGACTTTTCTTACCAACTTGAAGGACTCCTGTGGGGCCCAGAAGAGGCACTGTGGGGAAAAGCGTCCTCCTGCTGTGTTTCTGCCTCCTTCTTCTCAGCCTGTATTTTGCTGGCTGCATTTAGCTTCCTGTAACTGCCCGCCACCCCTGCCCCTGCATCCTCCTGTCCCAGCAGCTGGACAGGTCCATCCACCTGCAGAGATGAGCCCACTCCCAGGGGACTCTGCCCAGAGGTTGTACCTGCAGGGGAGGGTCCCTCCGGGACCTCTGCATGCAGGCTGCCAGCTGAGCACCACACACACACCATCACAGGCCCTGGCAGAGGAGCACTGCAGGAGGAGCACAGTGGCAACCCTGCATCTGCGCCACACTCACCTGAGCAGAGACACAACATCTCCCAGGGTCTCCCAAGTGGAAGCAGTGAGAGCAGGACTCAAACCACTAACCTCAGCACTGATTCTCACACGTGGGAAGCGACCTCTGAGAGGAAGCCACCTATTCCATAGCTTAGGTGGTAATAAGAACCAAACGGAACGTATACCGTAGGTTGAGCACGGACAAATGTATTCCATGGGGATAGAAGCCAGGACGGTGGTAACCCTTAGGGGGAGAGACTGGGAATCATAGACGCTTCCAGGTGCAAGAAAGTTTCTGTTTCTTGATGCAGGTGTGACTACACAACTACGTTCACTTTGCGATGATTCATAAAACTGAACACTTACGGTTGTTCATTTCTCTGCACATATGCTTAAATACACAGACTCCAAAAGAGAAAAAAGAAAAGAAAACTCCTAAAGCTGGTGGGGAAGGAGGCATCGGAGAAAATACTCCAGGGGTTAATCTGTCCCACTCACCTAAGGCTTTAAGCTCAAGGCTTCCTGTCTGTCCTGTCCCGGATGACACGGACTGACCCAGGATTACCAATCTTATTTAACGGAGGGGCAAATTCAGCCCTGGAGGTGGAAGGTTCCCCACAAAGGCCTCCCAGCTGCGGGCGGTAGGGCTCCAGCCCCCTCCAGGGTACAACTCCCACCACTCTAAGGCGACCAAGACAGGAGGAGCTGCCTCTGGATGGGCCAGCCCCAGGAAGGCTCAGCAACCAGAGCTGCATGTGACTAAACCTCTTCTGCCCACAGTGGGGTCCTGGGGCCACCGCAGATGGGAAAGGTCAAGCCAGGGTCAGGAGGCAGAAGGTGGGTCTGGGAGTGGGGTTTAGAAACCAGGAGGGAGTGGGTATAGGCAGCAACTCCAAGGGCAGGAGCTAAAGCAAGCCTATGCCTTCAAGCCGAGCAGAGAGACCAGGTGAAAGGCTTGGGGTCGGATCCCAGCCAGCCACTTCCAGAAGAAGTGACCCGGCAAGTCTGATTTGCTAACCCTTGGCTTGCTTGTCTGTGAAATGGGGACACAGTACCCACCTCCCCTACTTTATTGTTCCAAAGGAAGGAAGGAAGAATAGGATTTGGCTAAATGGAGGGAGGAGGAATGTGCAGGGGGCAAGAGTGAGAGCATCTTGGGGGAGGGCACAGAATGAGCAAAGGCAGGGCAGCAGGAATGGCGGCCACCCATGGTGAGGATCTAGGACAGGAAGCCCGGGGAAGCCTGGGGCTTCACCTCACCTAATGGGATGGATTTCTATCATGAAGGGTTTGTGTTGAGAGTGGCAGGAGGAGCGGGCTGGGCTCAGACAGGGAGCTGCTGAGAGGGGAGGGGTCAGTGGGAAAGGCCTTCTCAGACGCAGGACTGGGAGAGGGGCTATCCCGAGCCTGTGACCCTCCTGGACAAGGACGCGGCCGGACACTCGGCTCTCTGTGGCTGGCAGTCCCCCCCGCCTGGGAGGTGGGCTGGCCGATGGGTGATGAAGACAGTGAGTGGGGAAGATTACATCGTACCTAGTGATTATGCCCTGGGTGCAATCTCTCGGCTGTATTATTGCATCCGGAGAGAAGAGCGGCCTTTCTCATAGCCGGACAGGAGGCTTCCACTTATTATTATAAAGAGGGAGAGCCCAGCGCCTCCCAGCTCCCAGCCAGCACCGCAGAGTTGCAAAGTAATTAAAGGCTGCTAAGGAATCAGAGAAATTATAATAATTCCATCAACCAAGCACTCGCTCACTTTCTCTTGTTCCCCCTACCCCACCCCTGGTGGAAGGCAAGGTGGGTCGGGCAGCCTGCAAACATACGCACACAGGCCCACCATGGGGTGGGGGGCCTGTTGTCATGAGAGGGTGCCAGGCCTGTCAGCAAGCCTTACGGCCAATACTCCCAACTTGTCTGGGTAAATAAAGGCCAAATTCCAGGGTCTCCAGAACAGGGGAAAGAGCAGTGGCAATGCTGGCGGTCAGCCAACACACTCACAAGGGCCCTGGGGCTCCGCATCGGAAGGCTGCGCGCCCCACTACCACCCTCGAGCTTGTGGGGGCCGTAGGAGCCCAGGAGGCAGCTCCCCTCCCCTCTCCCCAGCCGGGCTCTGGACATCAGACCACCCGGGAAAACAGCGCTGCAACTCCAGGGGAGGGATGGAGACCTCATGGCTTCTGGGGACCACTGCCCTGAGGATCTTCCCTGGTCACCTTAGGTCTCAGTGGTTTGCCACTGATTTCTGGGGTGGTGGTGGTGGTGGGGACCCTGGGGAAATCTTTTCCTCTGTCGAGTTTGGTTGACCTCTACAGAACGTGTGGTTAGGTCAAGTCACCCTGACGGTCCCTCTGGTGCTGGTTCCAAGGAGCCCACTTGGAACGTTCTCAGGGCACTACCAGTTATCTCTTGGTGACGGCTTCCTTGTTTTCTTTGTCATGTTTTCATTTCATGTTTCCCACATGTTTCTTGTCTCCCACCAGACTGTAAGCTCTTGACCACTCACACTCTGATATCAACCCATCGGGCCATGGCAACGGAGCCTCTCTGTCAAGCTCCTTGGACCCCAAGTGACTTTCCTGAAGCTCTCTGAGAATTTTTCATAGCAGTGGGAATACCAGTCACCTACACCACGAGTGTGGTGCTGCATACATGTGCTTTCCCTGAGCTGTTATGCAACTCCAATGTGCCCCCATTTTACGGATGGAGAAGCTGAGGCCCTGAAAGACCAAGCATCTTGCTCATGGCCTCCTGGTTTGGAGTCAGAACCTATATGCGTGTGGCTCTGTTGCCTTGTGTCACAGTAGGGCTCAGGGTCCCCATGTCACAGACGGAACACAAGTCAGGATGTGGTAAAGCAAAAGCTGGTCCTTTGACCATCAGTTTCATCAGCCTGACACCCATCCAGAGTCTGAGGAGACCCCCACTGCCTGGAGGAAATGAGGTGTAGGCAGGAGACCTGACCCCTCCAGCCACAGGCCCCACCACGGGAGACAGGAGACCATTTAAGAGAAAGGGGATGAAGACGACAGGTGTGGCTGGCAGCCCAACGACGCTGCAGGAGCATCTCCTTGCAGCCGGCTCTCATCTCCTTCCTTTTAGAGGGTCTTTATTTAAAGGGGGGGAGCAATAAATGGTGTCCCGTCATGTGCCAGAGAACCCCTAATGCACGTGAGCTAGGCTCTGCACATAGGCCCCCTGCTTCGTATTCATGGCAGAGGGTCCTGCAGCCACTGCGACAGAATTATATGAGCCCCCGAAGACTCCCAGCTAGAATCGGCGAGGAAACCGGTGTAATTAAGCACATTATTACTGTTCAAACAAAATAATAATTTTAATTACATCTGGGCTCCTTCTGTCTCCTGTTCCCATGCTGCCCTCTTTCCTCTCACTGAGAGTGGTGGGGGGTGCTCACGGCCATGGCCATGATGGAGGAGGTGTCGCGGAGGTCATGGGGAAACCCGGGGTCCCTGGCTCCGTGGGGGAGCGGGCTGGTGTCTACCTGCAGAGATGGGTCTTCTACTTCTCACAGAACAATGGTGTGTGCACTGCTGGGGACCCACATCTTAGAGGCAGGGGCACACTAACCCTGCAGGTCACTAGGTAGGGGGGTCACTATGACCGTGACAGAGTCCTGACCTCCAGAGGTGGTCCTCACTTCAGAGAGGGCTCTGAGTGAAGCCTCTCCCCTGCGTTGCTACAGCCTGTGTGGGGCCCGTGTGACAGTCCTCTCAGCCCATGCACGAGGCCTCGGGTTCCCCTGCTTGTCTGCCCCCACCCTGGCTGGATCGGGGCCTCCCCTCCGCAACTCTGGGCAAATTACAAGCAGGCCTCGGCAAAGCTACGAAATGACACACGCAGAGGTGCTGAAGGCGACAGGAAGCAAGACTCTATGGCTCCAGTTGCAAGTACACTTGATCGGAAAGACATGAAGAAGTCGGTGAACTTGGCCTCAGTTTCTCTCATCTCTAAAATGGGATGAAAAAATCTCCCCTAACTTACCGGGTTGTCATCAGGACAAATGAAAGATAGTGAGACTGCTCGGGTACAGACAAGATGATATTACTTAAGTGGGTACACACACACACCGTATCACCTGCACGCATGCACACACGCACGCACATGCCACTCCACCTCGAGACTCTGCAGAAACAGCTGGCCTGCTGCCCTGCCCGTGTGCACGTGCCCATGTGCTACAACGCTCCCTGCTCTGGCTGCTGCGGGCTCTGTGGCACCTGCCCGCCACGAGACAGGAGGTATCTGTCATCGTGCCGACAGTGGGGGACCGGAGGAGGTGCAAGCACCTCAGGGGCTCACTGAGGGGCACAGAGACGTGGCATAGTGTGGGGCTGCTGCCCGGCTAGAATAAACCACTCTGGCTCTGGTCAGCAGGATCCAGAGCCCCTGAGATGATTTATTGGTCTCCCTCTCCCAAATCAATAGGTGGGTGGTTATAGATGCAGAGGGGGCCGCCGGGCACCATGGCCCCAAGGTATAAATTAATATGGCCTGTCAAGGGACTGCCTCTCCTGGTGTGGGAGACAACACTCTCATGAACAGAGCTGACATCTCAGGGGGAACGTCAGGCACAAGCCAGTGGGAGCTCCCCCGACCCCCCACCTCTTGCTGCAACATGAAGATGCAGTTTATAAATCATTCGGCGTCTGATGGGCACGCCATGAGGAGGGCAGCCGGGGGCACTGCTGTCGGCCCCAATGGGTGCTAATACGTCTGGTCATGCCCACCCCTGCATGCTTGGGGCTTCGTCTGTCTGCGTGCCCAGTGCACAGAGAAGGGCATGGTTGAGATTCGGGGACTGGCGGGCAATAGAGGGCACTAGAGAGCTCCAGCAGTGAGGCCTGGGGTGTCCTGCGAGGTGGGGGCACCCTCTCACCCCAGCACCCGGCCTGGCTGCTCTCACCCCCACCCCAGGCTGTGAGCAGTAAAGGACCCCTCACCTGGGTGAAGAAAGCCGGTGGGGGCAGAGCCCTTTGCGCAAAGGCTCCTGCTACCCTCCCAACTGCCCAAGAGGCAGAGGGGAGCAGCGGGGCTCTCTGCCCATTTGCCAAGGTCTCCTCCATAGGCCGGGCCCCCGGGGTGGGTGCAGGAGGTGGGGGGGCACACGGTCCCTGCTCAGGCTGGTGGGGGAGCTGAACGTACCACCACCCACAGTCAGGGCCACGTGCCGGACACTTGCTAAGGCTGGGCCCCGTGCTAAGTGCTTCCCCCCCAACACGGTCCCGTTTCCTTCAATCCTGGAGACAATTTTGCAAGGCAGGCACAACTATTTCCCTTTTGCAGGTAGAACTGAAGCTACCCGCCAAAAGTCACAGAACCAGGCCTGTCAGAATCCTGGCTCCACCTTTGGCGAGCTCTGGGCAAGGCACGGACCTTCTCTGTTTCCATGTCCACACCCGTGGCATGGGATTGACAAGCGTGGCTAGCGTGTGAGGCGGCAGTGAGCACTCAGTGAGCAGGGCCTTGGCCACAGAGGAAGCTCTCAACAATAACAACGGTGTCAACTTATTATTATTATCGCAGGGATGAATTACTTTGTTTCACGGACAAATGCTCACCAGGAAGCTCCTTCTCCCTGCTTTCCTGTCTCTAGTAAGGAGCTCCAGGGAGGAGTGGCTTTCATCTGTCCTTGCTAAGTGACATGGAGAGATGGGGTGGCCTAGGGAGACCCTGGCTTGGATCATGTCCCCAGCCGAGGGGGCCCGGGCCCCTGCTGTCCCATCTCGGTCCATCTGCCAGCCTCTTCCTCTCTTCCAGCCTCCTCCCCACCTCACAGCTGGTCACCCGAAGCCATGAGTTACAAAGATCTATGCAGGACCTGTCAGTGATCTGGACAGATCCCCAGGGAACCTACTTCCAACCCAGCTTTATTTCCACAAGGGGACACTGGGTGTCTGTGAGGGACATGTGTACACTAACTGCCACTGGCCCTCTCCAAAAGGATCTCTGGTCAGGGGTTAGAGTGCCCTTCTATCTTTTGGCAATCCCAATATATGAAGAGAAGCTAAAGAACAGGAAATATATGATAATCCGGAGACACCCTAACCTCCCTGTGTGACTACCAAACTTCTACACATCCCATCAGGTCCCAAACAAATGGCCCCTGTGTATAGACCAGGTCATTTCTTCCACAGTGCCTCCAGCCTGCTTTGCACGCCCTAAGCGACCATGGCATTTAACACATTTATATGTTATTAGACCTCCTCTTACTTGTCTTTCTCTCTGTAAAATTGTCTTCCCTAAGGCCAAGACCTTGGTCTTAATCACCAGCATTTTACTAAATATACAACAAGCCACAAACCGGGCTAAGGGCTTTACCCACCTGCATTATTATATCTCACACAATGACCACCTCCCCACCCCCACCCCCTATAAGGCAAATACTCTTGCTTGTCTCATTGATAAGAAGACTGAGGTCCAGAGAGGTTATGTCACCATCCTAAGTTGCACAGCTGGCCAATGGGAGAGCCCTTTTGCTCTACCCTACGTGTCCAAGCCAGCTTAGAAGCCCTGGGCCTTGATCTATAGCTGTTCAGCAAATGTTCACTGTGTTCGTTTACCAAAAAAAAAAAAAAAAAACAACAAAAAACAAAAAACTGAGTGGCTCAGGGCACGATGGATCAGCTCTGGGCCTCAAAGGACAGGGAAAATCGAGTTCGGCTGGGAGCAGAAAGAAAACACTCGGGTACCGGTTAGAATGGCACAGTCTGTGTGCAGGGGAGCAAGAGAAAAGAGAGACAGAGACACAGGCTCCCAGGCACGGAATCGGCCCCCGGGCTGACAGGGTGATCGGCGCCGGGGAAGCCAGCAGGGAAGGTGAGAAGGGTAGGTTGAGGCCAGGTGGGTAACAGCCCAACCGTCCAGCGAAGGTGCATGAACTTGTCGAAACTTCAAGGACACGGCCCGCCCTGAGATTCCAGAAGCCCTCCTTGACCCCTTGACCCCAGGGGCCACCTGGCACTGTCTGAATTCTCACCTCACCCCCATCTCGCAGCCCAAACAGCCGGGCCTCAGGATCACCTCCCCGGGGCACACCTGGAGGGCTGGTGGGGGGGGTGGCCCCGGGGAGGACGCAGGGGACAGGGCAGCGCTGAAGGTCAGCGAGGGGGACACACCCCCCCTAATGAAGGTAGTGGAGCGGTGCTGCTGGGCACAGACACAGGCAAACACGTTTGAGCAAATTGGAACGCCATAAAAGTCTATTACAGCAAATCAAACAGCAGTCAGCATGACAGCCATTAGCCTGAAATGAATACACGGGGACTTAATGAGGTCTGTCGAGGCTGGCTTGGTGAATTAAGTTGCCAATTCTAGCAGGATTTCCCTTTTCTTTACGGACTTGAAAGCATCCACGCTGCCTCGTTAGGGCTTCGACAAGTGAATTGCAGGCCCTTTCACCCTGATAAAATGGATAATTACATGTAGAACAGCTTAGTGAGGGGAGCGGGCTGGGCAGGAGGGGAGCAGGAACACAGAAACCCAAACACACCTGTCTGGCTTCTGCTGAGCAGGGGCGGGGCCGGGCGGGGCCTTGGGGGGCGGGAGAGAGGGGCAGGCCTGGGGCAGGGGGCCTGCAGGTTCTGCTGGAGAAAGGGGCAGGGCCTGGCCTTGATCCAGCCTCCGGCCCACTCCTGTTCCCGGCAGCTGAGGATGGGCTGCCCTCACCCCCGCCTCAGGAGCACTCTGGTAGGGAGGGCCACAGGGTCAGGCTCCAGGGCTCGCAGTCACCAGCGGGGTTTGTCAGAAATGCAGCGTCCGGGGCCGGCTCTTCCCAGGCTACGGGATTCAGAGTCGCAGGGGTGCAGGAATATGCATCGTAGCTAGTCCCCTAGGAAATTCTGACGGGGTGTGTTTGGGACCTTCTGATCCACCCCTTCTCGAACACTCAGTTCTGAATGGCTTCTGAAACGCGTAGCTCTGCTTTGGTCTGCATTGCGCCAGGGCTGGGGAGCTCAGTACATCCTTGGAAGGGTAGGGGGATAGAATGTGTGCTAGGTTTCCATACTAGAAAGTTCTTCCTTATATACACCTAGAATCTGTCTCCCAGAAAACTTGCTCTTCACATCCATCCTCGGGTTCTGGGCACAACAGATCCCCAAATGATCAGGGCTTGTAGGGCTGGGGACAGTGGCTGCTGAGAAGGTGACGGAGACGGGACAGGTGGCTGGCACGACGAGAAGGGGAGCTCAGTAGATGGAAACAGCCACTGGAGCTTCTCTGCCAGCCCTTCAGGGATAATGAAGTACTTGAAGGAGAAGGAGAAGCTTCTCCTGCTGGGATGCATCCGCAGACCACGGGCTATCAGCCTTAGAAGGAACCTGTCCCATCCCCCAGTTTAACAGCTAGTGGGACCAAAGCCAGCAGGGGCAGTGATAAGCCCAGTCTCACCCAGCCAGTCCCAGGCACAGCCAGGACTAAATCCCAGATGTCTTGACCTACAGGACCTCCACTGCTCACCTTGGCAAGAGTCAGCTGGAAAGCCACCTCCTCCAGGAGGGCTGCTGAGATTTCTCCGATCACTCTGGCCACCCCTTAGCACTGACACCTCACAGGGTCTCCAGAGCCCCGCCTCTTTCCCTGGCTTGCATTCTTACCCCATTCACTTCCACGGGGCCTCTGTCACACATCACGCTTCTCAAGGGCAGGGCCCTGGTGTCGCCAGGGTGACCTCCAGGCCAGCAGGAGAGCCCAGGCTCAGTTCCGGACCAGGAGCCAGCAGGCCCTTTGCTGGTACCTCAGCTGGGGCCTGAGCCAGACAGCTAAGTTCTAGCTCAGGTGACCACACCAGGCCGGGGCTGGTCGGTGCCAAGCCACCTCAGGTCAGGAGTGGCCAGGCCCACATCCAGCTGACACCACACCCCACCCGCCACCAAGCAGCCCTAAGTAGGGCATCAAGTATCAAGTCAAGGAGGTGAGCCGGGGATGTTTACAGGCGAGCAAGTAAACCACACAGGCTGCCCTCCAAGAACTGTGTGTCCTTGTGGCTGGCCCCTCTCAGCCCACCCTCTGAGGAGAGTCATCAGATGTCATCAGATGTCATCAGATGGGCAGCAGGCAGGCCACTTTATCCTGCCTGTCCCCTGTTGTTGTTAGATAAGGGGGACTGGGACCCAGAGAGGTTAAGTGATGTGCCCACATGGACCCAGCAATCTGGAAGCAGAGCAGGGGCCAGACCCCGGGGTCTCCTGTGGCCAGCTTCAGCTTCTGTCATTGCTCGTTCTTCCGGCCTTCCAGGTCTCTCTGCGCAGCGGGCGCCTGGCACAGCGCCAAGCCCACAGCAGACACTCAATAAATATTTGTTAAATAGATGACTGACTGGAGAGCCTCTCTCCTTGGAAGCAGAGGCCTTCGGAGAATCCCAGGGGATCCCAACAGGGCAGCATTGGAGGTCACATCTCCTGGCAAGGCAGCGAGGGGAAGGCTGGCCCCGGGCCCAGAGGCTGGGGAGGAGGGATGTGACCTCTCGTCCCCTTGCCATCGCTGCTGCCTGCTGCCCCCTGTGAGAGAAGACAACGGGCAGCCATGCCTGCCAGGATGGCAGCTGAGCAATGGGCTCGGGCTCATTAACTCTGAGCCGTGCCCTTGGCTTCCGAGCCTGGGCCCAGAGCACAGGCTGGCACGTAGAGACCCTTAATTAAATTAGGGAGACTTCCAAATGAGAGGGGGCCCGGAGCCAAGCTGCAGCCCCGGACATGCTGGCCACAGTTCAGGGCAATGTGTCCCCCTGTTTGGGACTGCGGGCTCTCCCTCCCGAGGCCCTGCCACATCAGGGCAAGGTGCGGGAGCCTCCGTGCATTCCCACCCTCACATTTGTCCTCCCTTCCCTCCGTCTGGCACCAGCATAAGACCATTGGCTCACAGCTGAGTAAGGAAGGCCAGGAACAAGAAGGTGAGGGGTGGGGGGCATGAGGCAAGGTCTCTTCATCTTGGAGGGAATCTGAGGCTGCCCTGGGAGTCAGAAGGCTCAAAGTCAAAGCCGTGTGACCTTGGGCAAGTCACTGTCCCACACTGCGCCTCAGTTTCTTTATCTATAAACTGAACAGGTATTTTCTAAAGATTCTTCCCCTTCCCTGATCCAGTGACATATAACGTAAAGGGGCTGGAACTCCAATGCCTTGGTGCTGACCTGCCTCTCCCCAGGGGAATCCGTTCCCATCATTCCCAGGCCAAGGCTTTATTGCTGCCATTCAACCCAGAGCCCTGAGGGCAGGCCCGAGGGACACCCAGTAGAAGCTCTTTACCCACCACCTTCAAGGTCTTTGAATTGCTGACTGCCAGCCCAGAAGACTGCCATCAGTCACTGGGAGAGGACAGTAAGGGATGAGAACCCTAGTACCACTGGGAGCTGGCAGCCAGCTTATTAATGAACCGTTTGTAATGCAATAATTTGTACTTCTCAATTACCAGCAATGGCTTGGTTTTACATGCCTGCACTCATGCAAACACACTCAGAGTACACAGACGACCCAAAGGAGCAGAGGGCCAGGGAGACAGGCGGGCGAGCATAAGGCTAGGGAAAGAAAGTGCCTTCCTGGAGCCACCACCTGCTTCCTGGGTTCTTGGGGGGACCCGTTCTGGACACGGCTGGAAAGCCGGGGGTCAGGCCTTCTAACCCACGTGCCCGTGGCCCACACTGGCTATGAACGGAAGCAAAGAGGCCATGACACCTGCCCCTTCTACCTCCTGTCCAGTCCTGTCTGCAGCTAGAATTGTGGGGCTCATCCCAGGCAGGCCTTCTATCAGGCCTGAGGCTGCCTCCAACCCACCGTCCTTGCCCATCCGGTAGGCCCTCACCCTCCGAGCTGTCGGCAAGGTCACCAACCTGCCCAGGGCTGGTGCTTGGGCTGTGGCGTGGGCAGGGGAAGCAGAGCTGGAGCGGCCCTGTACCCAGCTTCAGCCCCTGCCCAGATGGCCCACCCTCCACATCCCTTAAGTGTGACCCTGGGGGCTCCTACCTCAGGGATGCGGACGCTGTAGGGTTGATTGTGAAACGTGGGTGCGTTGTCATTCACGTCCCCGACCTGTATGTTCACCTTCCGCGTGATCACCTGGCAAGAGAAGGGTGGGGATTTAACATTGGCATTGGCCTCCAGCCTCTTTCTGCCCCAGGGCCCAGGACCCTGCCTCCCAGGGCAGCAGGGGCCTCAGGAGACACTCACCCCCTGGTGGTCACTAACAGAGAACTCCACTGTGAACTCAGACTTGGTCTGAAAGAGAGAAGGGAGGGAGGGAGAAGGCAGGGTTAGAGAGAGGTGCTCCCACGTTCTGAGTCCTGGGCCCTGAGCCCTAATCTGGGCTGGACTTCTAAATGGCTGTGTGATCTTGAACAAGTCCCTAGACACCTCTGAGGCCATTTCTTCAAATGTAAGGAGAAAATAAAGGTTGGGGTTTTCAAACTCATACCTTAATTTGCTACGTGCTGCCACATCACCAGAATTGGTGTCTCTGGAAAATGTCCTTCAGGGGAGCACTGTTCATGGGGGTAGACTTGTATATACCACAGAGCCACCATTCTATGGGGCATGAACCCAGGGCCATGGTCCTTCTTGCCCGTCCAGTGTTGTCCCTTGTTTGGAGACATCCCAACCACCCCATTCCAACCCCAAGTCCAGATGCGAGCATTGATGGACTGAGGGACACCATTTAGGCAGCATGATGCTACTTTGGGGTCAGAATGGGGCCTCAGAGGAAGGCCCCTAAAAGATGATGAGCCAGCCTCCCTCAGGGTCTGCCCGCCAGGAAAGAACTGGGACAGGGGCATGGCCGGGTCATATACCTCTCTGTCCAGCGGCTGCCGCAGCCACACCACACCTGTGTCGGGCTCCACGGCAAAGAAGCGGGAAGCCTCCTCCCCAGACACGCCGAACACCAGGGGGTCATTGTCCATGTCTCGGGCCAGCAACTGGGTCACAGAGGAACCTGGAATAGCCACAGGAGAGATCAGAGAGTGACAGTAGGAGTGGGTCCCTTCCATGGCACCTGGCTCGGGAGTCCCAACCCACACACTGCCGGCAGGTCACTGACCCAGGCTCTTTGCCCCCACCCTGACCACGTGTCACAGTGTGTTACATGCCTGTCACAGAGAATCATGGCTCATCGTATTTTTATGTGGGTAATGAAGAGCTGTGGCCTTTGCCTATCCCCTTTTTTCTTGATTTTATTTTTATTTTTAAAAGATTTTATTTATTTATTCATGAGAGATACAGAGAGAGAGAGAGAGGCAGAGACACAGGCAGAGGGAGAAGCAGGCTCCTCGCAGGGAGCCTGATCTGGGACTGGATCCCTGGATCCCAGGATCATACCCTGAGCCAAAGGCAGACACTCAACCACTGAGACACCTAGGCGTCCCCCACTTTTTCCTGATTTTAAATTTGGAGATTCCCTGCTCCTAGTGGCTCTGATGAGGGCAGGCCCCTTCAGTTCTTCTGCTCCAGGATGGGGACATCCCTCTCAGCCTTAGCCAATCAGAGCATTCCATCTCCCTGGTCACAATGACTAGCTCGGGGATGAGCATGTGACCCAAACGAGCCAGTCAAAGCCGACCCTGGGACTTGTGCTGGAATGACCGGGAAAGAGAAGCCCTCTTCCACTGGCCTTGCTACCTTGGCCCCGCTGGCAGCCATCTCTGGCACCACACAGGAAGAATTTGCCTGAGAATGAGGCCAACAGGAGGAAAATAGAGCCAAATGGTGCACAGAGAGACTCCTGAAGGTTTGAGGGTGTGCAGCCAGCGGTGCCTGATTTTAGCTCCAACCTCCGGGCTTCTCAGCTACAGGAGCTAATATGTCTGCCTCTTTTTTTTTTTTTTGGCCTGAGTCAGTCAGTTGAGTTGGATTTCTGCCTTTTGCAAATGGAAGCATTCATTCTAATTCACAAAAAATTACAATACTTGACATTTGCCCAACAGTGGCAAGGGGCTGGCCTTGTGCTGAGTGCAGGAGTACACAGAGGTTATAGGAAGATGTGGCCCAGCCTCCAGGAGATGGAGGCCAGGACTGGGTGCAAGGTATAGTTTCTGTTCACAAGAAGAGGACTGAGGTGTTCTTGTTCCCCAGGAAACACAGCCCTGGTCAGAGGCGCCCCCAGGATGCCTGGCCTACAGTCCTGCCTAGGAAGCCCTAGCATATATAGGGCATCTTCCCCGGGGGATCACATCCCTCCCTAAGTAGCGTTCAGGCAGGGTAACCAACCCCCTGGTTTATCTGGGACTGAGGAATGACACATACTAAAACCAGGAGATCCCAGACAACTGGACAGGCTGGCCACCTTAGCTTCAGGAGGTCCTCGAACCTCTGGAAATCGTGCAAAATGTCATGAACGTACAGTATCACTTTCTGCAGAGAGGGGCTATAGTCTTTGTCAGATTCTCAAAGGGGTGGTTAGATTAGATTCATGGCCTTGGGCAAGTCACTTCTTTTAAAGCCTCAGTTTACCCCATAAGATGGAACAGACACTCTTTCTTCCCCAAATATAGCTTGTGTTTACTCAATAGCTCTGATGATCAAGCTAAGTAAGATAGGATTCCAAACTCTGGGACTGTTCTCTAGAAAAGAACACTACTGAGCTTTTCTAAGTGATACAAGGATAGCGAATATTTCTGAGTGCTAGCCACACTCTAGACACTGGGCTAGGGGGTTTCTAGGTATTGTCTGATTCAATCCTGACCATTGTTCTACCCATTTAAGGCAACAAAGAGTGATTAAGTAATTAACCATGGCCACACGGTTAGGTTAGTAAAAGGCAGAGCTGGAATTCAGATCCCAGGCATTCTGGGTCTACAGCCCTTGTTGGTTTCCACAACCTTACACATTTCAATACTTGGTAAGTGAACTCAAGATTCAGGACTTCTAGGGACATGACCCTATCAGACCCTAACAAGAAGCCTAACACTTAGAAAAGAAAGATTCTGGGCAAAGACTGAGCTCTGAGGATATGCCAGACAGTGCTAGCTAGGCTCATTCACCCGGATTCTCTCATTAAGTCCTCCCGGCAACTCAGTTGGTGGCCATTCTTCTACCCATTTTACAGATTAGGAAGTTGAGGATCAGAGAGGCAATGCATCCTTTCCAAGGTCACACAGCAGAACAGGATATAGAAGCACCTAAGGTGATGAGAGGAGGTGAAAAGCAGGAGGAAGAGAAGAAAAATCATGAAACAGAGTCGGAACCACCTCGGAGATCCTCTGGGGAGTACAACCTTCCCATTTTTAAAGATGGAGAAGCTGAAGGCACCTCACTAGTTGCCCAAAGTGCAATGGTGGGGGACAGAGTCGGCAGCTAGAACCCACATTACTGGACTCCCAGTGCAGGGCTCCTTCTGGATGAGGAAGGAGGAGGAGGTATGTGAAGTCATAGGTCAACCAAGCACATCTGCTCAAAGCATGATGTCGTTCAATGGCAAGCAATTGTTCTATATGAAAATAAATGGGAATATTCTGGAGCACAAAGTAACTATTTTTGAAGACCAAACCTAAAGCCGTAAAAGAATTTCCAGTCTCCCCCTGACTTCCAGGGATATGCATTTTGTTTCCCTTATGCTCAGATTTGCTTTAGCGGCCAAGTTTGAGGAGCGCTGAGCTCCTTCCTAATGCCTTGGGGAGATTCCATATGAGAAAACCTGAGGCCCAGAGCAGTCCTGCCTGCCCACAGTCAACAACCAGTCCATGGTGGCCCCCTGGAGTGGACGCTTCACCTGCCAACCACCGTCAGGGCCCAGCCTCTCCGCTGGCTGATGGGATTCTGGAAAAGACCACACTGGCCCTCCAGCCAAGGTCACACGACTCGGCCCAATATCCTAAATGGGTTTCTTAGGCCCGATGTTCAGGCCCTTCCAAGAAGGGGGGCACTGGGCAGGACATGGATGGGGCCCATCAGCTGCTGTCACCCACCCTATAATTTCCTGGACTTTTATCCATTTTCCCCTCAATTATGTGCTGCTCAAAATGGTCCTTTTCGGCTTCCTCACGGGCTCTTGCCTACTTACGCCTTCTTTGTGTCCCAGGTAATTGCTAGTGACCTTTTCTAAGTGTACTAATTAAAGGTGCCGATTTAATATTATATTTAAGACAAGACGCCCCGCAATTTTCCAGCTGGGCACAAACTCCCCCGCCCAGGGCTGTTCTGCTACTTTGCAGAAGCTGGGCCTCACTTGGCTTCCCCTTGGACACAGGGCTCATTTCTCTACCAGGAAGGCTCCCAGAAACCTCTGTTTGCACCATTCACACAGGAACGAGGCCAATGTGTGGGGCTCAACTCCAACCTGGTGGCTCTAGGAGCCGCCACTCAGGAGAACCATCCCTGGCTGTGGGGCCCTGGGGTACACATACCGCGCTCTGTGTTTGTTTCCCATCTGAGAAACAGGTAATATGCGCTGCGACTCAGGCTGCGGAATAGTACCTGGAGTTTTGTTGTGTTTTGTTCTAAAATTGTGATGAAATATATATAACACAAAAATGCATCATTTTAACCATTTTGACATGTGCAATTCAGTCATACTAGGTACATTCACCACGTGGTACAACCCTCACCACAATCTGCTTCCAGAATATTTTCATCACCCCAAATGACACCTACGTCCACTAAGCAATCACTCCCCATTCCTCCCTGCCCCTGCCCTGGCAATCAAGAAGCCATTGTCCAACTCTATGAATTTGCCTGTTCTGGACATTTCATATAAATAAAATTATATGAGGGGTAGTCTTTGTGTCTGGCTTCTTTCACTCAGAATAAAGTCTTCGAAGTTCATCCATGTCGTAACATGTATTAGTATGTAATCCCTTCCTACAGCTGAGTAACACTCCATTGTATGGAGAGACCACATTTGTGTATCCATTCGTCTGTTGATGGACTTTTGGGTTGTTTCCCCCTTCTGGCTATTGTGGATTGTGCTGCTATGAACATTTGGGGGCAGGAACTAGGAACGAGGGGTGGGGAATTGCTGGGTCCTGTGATAATTCTACATTCAAGCTATGAAGGAGCCACCAAATTGTTTTCCCCAGCACCTGCACCATTTATATTCCCACCAGCAGTGGAGGAGGCCCAGAGCTCTTTCAGTGGTAGGAAGGATACCCAATGATTGACCCGGGCCGGATGGTGGAGAGATGGGAGCTGGGCAGCCCTCCATTCCAGATGCTACCCTACCCATCAGGCCTCACACATCCCGCCGTCACACACATCAGCTCGATCTCCAAGTGCCAGCCCGGGTTGAGCTGGATTTCTGAGGGACACACTGGACAGGCTGGAAGTGCCAGGGGATTAAGAACCCCCGCAAAAGTGCTCAAAGAATGACTCATGCAAAGTGGCTGATAAAGACTTAGCAGATTACTGCTCCAGCTCCCTCACCTCTTGGGGTGGCTGATGCAGAGGCGTGTTGTACGTTGGCTCTTGGGGATCCCTGCTGGGACTCACCCCCAGCAGCCCATGGGGAGGACGTGGTTGGTCATGCACCTTCTCCTCCCTGCCTCACCTCCTCATTCCTCACCTGCATTTCCTGGGACCCCCTTTCCAACAAATGATTTGCACTCGAACCCCCATCACAAGGCCTGCTTTGGGGGGAACCCACGGAAGATACACCCTAAAATTGTGGCATCAGAATCACCCAGGAAGTAACAGTATAGATTCGCAGGCCCTGCTGACTCAGCTGGCCCTGGGGTTGGGGGAGCCCAGAGTGTGAACTTTTATGCGGCAGCCCCACTCTCCCTACAAGAGACCCTATTGCACAGCCAGGTTGGGAAGTCCTGTGACTAGTTTATAGCAGGGTGATCTTCAAATATTTAACAATGGGCATAGTACAGGCATCAACCAATCAGAAAGGATGCTGGCCATAAACAACCGGACCGGTGAGTACTGCCTGTAAGTCAGCCTGGTTTATGGCTCACATTTTAGATGCAGAGAGAAGCTCCTCTGGTCCCAGGATGATTTAAAGGCTCAGTCTTAGGGATCTTGGCTCAATCAGTGCTGCAGGAGGACTCTCTGTTCTTGGTCTCCCCCCTGCCCTCATGAGGAAGGACAGCTCAGCAAGGCTAGCACCCTCCACTCTGTGCCAGCTCAACCAAAACAGGGGCCCAGACTCTCCTCGTGGGTAGAAAGTAGAACTGGAAAGAGTGCAAGGCACCATACATCCATGTCCATAGCAGCCTCATTCACAACAGCCAAAAAGTGGAAGCAACTCATATCGATGGAAGAATGAGTGAACAAAATGCCATCCATACATATAACGGGATATTATCCAGCCTTAAAAAAGGTGTGGAACTCCGACACATGCTGCAACATGATGAACCCTGAGGACACTGTGCTGAGTGAAACATGCCAGTCACAAACGGACAAACACCGTATGACTCCCCTTATGTGAGATACCGGGTGAGTCAAATTCACAGAGACCAAAAGGAGAGGGGTGGGTGCTAGGGGCTGGGGAGGAGGGAGGAATGGGAAGTTATTGTTTAATGGGTATAAAGTTTCAGATTGGCAAGGGGGAAAGAGTTCTGGAGATCTGTTGCATGACAACATGAGTGCACTGAACACTCTCCTGAACTATACATTAAAAAAATGATCAAGTTGGTAAACTTTTGTTATGTGTATTTTAACACAATTAAAGAATTTTAAACCTGGGACACCTGTGTGGCTCAGCAGTTGAGTACCTGCCTTCGGCTCAGGGCATGATCCTGGGTGCAGGGATCGAGTCCCACATCGAGCTCCCTGCATGGAGCCTGCTTCTCCCTCTGCCTATGTCTCTGCCTCTCTCTCTGTGTCTCTCATGAGAAATAAATAAATCAATCAATCAACCAATCAATCAATCAAACCCAAACTTAAATCAGATTCTGTCCAAGGCCCTGGCTATCTGGTCTGAGACAGCACCTGTCACGGCAGCTCACACAGTCTCCTGGGCTCACCCCTCCCAGACCTGGACCTTCTTTCTGCTTCTCAACAGTCTGTGGCTGCCCCAGGGTCTCAGCCCTGGTTGTGCCTTCTGCTGGGAATGTCCCTACCCTGCCAGCTTCCTCACTCTTCACCTCTCAGCCCAAGAGTTACCTTCTCAGAGAGGCCTCCCCAATACTTGATCATACAGAGACAGTCTATCTAAAGAGATGCCCCATCACCCCATGTCTCTGCATCCCTTCCCCTGAGCTGTGACTGTCTCCTGACTTACAGACTGCCTGCCATGCAAGCACCCCCATGTCAGCTCCATGGGGACCACAGCCTGGCCTGTCATGTTCCCTGCTGAACCCCTAAACCTAACACAGGGGCCAGCATCCCAGGGGTGCTTGATGAAGAGCTGCTGGGCAAACAAATGAGTCCCACAGACTATCTAGAGGCGCTAGGTGATACCAGATTCCAAAGTCTTGTAGATCTGTGAGCTACAATGAGGGCAGAGAGTATAGCCAGGTAGTTCCTAATTATGTATACTAATGGACAGGAAAAAGCATGGCTAATCAAAACCTAATAATGCCCAAACCAGTAGTGCTTGCTTTTGGGTGCAGGCAGAATCATAGTTGGGGACTGGATGGGGGTCTACTCTCTCAGGAACTAGCCCTGTACCCCATTGTTGGGCAATGTATCCCAACCTTGGGCAATGAACCCTATCCTATGGCCCTATACCTGGAGTAATATCCTCCATCCTGGGGTATTACACCCTATCCTGAGGGCCATCTACCCCACCCCAAGCCACGGACTCTATCCTGGGAACCATCTACCCCATCCCAGGTCACAGACCCTATCCTGGGGGCCATCTACCCCATCCCAGGCCATGGACCCTATCCTGGGGGCCATCTACCCCATCCTGTGCCATGGATCCTGTCCCAAGGGCTATGTACCACCCTCGAGGCCAGGTACCCCATCCGGAGCAGCATATCCCATTCTGGGTGCCATATACCCCATCTTGGGGCAGCATACCCCATCCTGCAGTCCAGGGGCCCTGGTTGAGGTGGGGGATCCACTCAGTAGGCTACAAATGCCCTTGAGAGGCACAGGGCTGGTGACACATCTCTGTGGCCTCAGTCCCTCAGCAGCAGGCCCCGACCGTCTTCTAGGCAAAGGGCGAACAATCACAGCTTTCCCTGCAACCCTGCTGGGCTCACACTGATCGCCGAGATGACTGCTATTACTATTATTGTTGTTATTTGAGCGGAGGGGTGAGGGCTGGGATTGGCATGTCACACACCCCCGGAGAGCTGGGAGTTTTGGCCGAGAGACGAGGGGTGGGCTGGGAACTCAGGCAGGACAGTGGCAGCTGCAAGGCTTTTTATTTATTCTGGATGGGGGAAGGTGAAAGCTGTCTGCTCCCCCCCAAACACACAGAGGGAGCTGCAGAGGGGCCGAGAACACACTGTGCTTCCTCCTGGCAGCAGCGTCTTCCTACAGCCAACCTCTGACTGCAATCCTCCCGCTCAGCCGCCTCCCCTCATGCCCACAGGACTCAACCCTGCAATACCCCTCCCAACCTGCACCTCCCCCCGCACCCTCGGGGCGGGGGGGGGGGGTCCCATTCCCACAGGGTCCCTAGGCCCAGCCCACCAGCTTCCCGCCCTCAAGCATGCCCTGGCTCTGCACATTCCCACGCGTGTGCTCCTGTGGCTTCTCCTCCCACGCCTCCCCCCCCCCCCCGCCCCAGCCGCCTATAAGGGCATGCCTCAAATGCCACCCTGGTCACAAAGTTGTCTCCCCTCTGAGCAGCCTGAGCCACTGTTTGCACCTCCGGGCAGCACAGAGAGGCCATCGGCCCTTGAAGACAGAGGCTGATGTCCTGGGACACGTTTTCAAACCTCCTCCCACCCCGCGTGAGGAACTGTGGCTCCCCTCCGGGGCCCAGGGGCTAGCCAGTGCCTTCCCTCGCAGACACCACGCTAATCAATCACAGCTCCCTCCTCTGCTGAGTCTACATCCAACTTCAGAATCCTTCGCACCACTGGGGCCAGCCGCAGCCCCTGCTGGCCAACCTTAGAAGGGATGTGAGAGCAAGCCTATAAGGACTGGACATCAGCCCTGACCTATGTCCCTTCCCATCCAGGGGCCAAGGATCTCAGGGCAGTTGGAAGGGGAGGAACCAGACTGGGAGCCTACGGGGGAACTCAAAAGCAAGGGCTAGTCACGGCTGAAGGAGAACCTCACAGACAAAGCCCCGCATCGTGCAGAGGGAGAAGCAGGGGTCCTGGTTGGGAGGTGACGGCTTGGGACATGGGGGTCGTGGAGTGCATGGACAGTGGCTGCATCAAGGAGCAGCAGAAGGAGGCCTCGGGCTCCGGGTTACAGGTCCTGGGTTATGACGGGGTCTTTCTGACAGTAACCACTGCCCGGTCCCCACCGCCACAGAGCCTGCCCCACAAGCCCCATGCCCACCGTTCTCCTCCTGGTCTGGAGGGGCCTAGCTGCATTGATCTTGGTCTCTGCCAGAGCCAGGGGCTCCTGCCCTCCCCCTCTCCCCTGGGACAAGCCCCCCAGAGCCCGGGCTGGCCTTGGAGCCTGCAATCTCATTTGTCTCTCCTCCGGGATCAGACAGGCCGGTTAAGTGCCTTGATTCCTACGGATAATCTCATTTGTCTTAGGTTCACCCTCCCCATTCTCCTGCCTTCAACCAGGCTCCTTCCTCCTAATCCCCCCCAGGGGGCTGAACTTGGTTTGACCTCAGAGGAGCTGATCTTTGTTGTGGGTTTTCTGGTGGTTGCCCTAGGCGGATTTATCTGCCTGGGGGAAGTCAGGGTGGAGGTGGGATGTGGACCCCTCTCTCCTGAGAGGCAGGTGGCCCTCAGCCTGCCTGCGCTGACCAAGGTCCTCACTCTCTTCAGAAAACCCTAGCTCTGGATCAAGGGAACTGTCTCTCTCTCCAGAAGCCCTGGGCCATCTGCGTGTCCTCTCTCCCCTGCAGCCCGGCCCACTCAGAGTAGATGGCAGGAACTGTCTGGGGGAAAGAAACCAGCATTCATTAAGCGTCCACTGTTTGCCTGGCACCATGCTCAGTGGTTTGCACTCATCTCACTATCACCTATTTCTCACCATGATCCCACCGAGAGGGGTTAGCATCTCCACTATGCAGACAAGAAAGGTGAGGCTCAGAGGGGTAAAGTGACCAACCCCAGGTCACAGCTAGGAGGTGGCGGAGGAGGATTTGAATTCAAGTTGGTCTGACTTAGAATTCAGGTTCCCTCTACTACCCTCTCAGCTTTTAACACAAGCCTTTTCCCCAAGCCCTAATCTGAGCAGCTAAACACTGCCTCGCCTCACCCCACAGAGACTACCCCCAGGGAGACCCCCAGACCCTCTCCATGTTTTAGGCTCCTTCACATTTTAGGCTGCCCTGGACCCCCTGGGTTTACTCGGCTGGGCTGAAGGTGAGTACTCCTGAGGCAGAGACTGTGGGACCCCCCACCACCACCCTGGCTTTCCACAGCCCTTCACAAGCCAACAAGATGGTGATTCCCTCCTGAGAGTCTGAGAAAAGGTGGCTGGCTCACCTGGGCACACAGGTGTCTGATGGCCAAGGGGATGGGCTAATTCAGCAGAGAAGGAGACGTTACACAGAGCAGGATGATATAAACCAGAGGTTTTGGTGGCAGGGAAGAGGAGGAGCTACATGTTATTACTATTTTAAAGTAATAAAGCATAAGAGGTTAGGTTGGACATTAAATATTTGAGGGACCCAGTCCAGAGTCTCAGAAGCTCAGAGCTGTTCCATTTCTGGCACAACAGAGCAAATAAGATCATCATCGCAAGGGCTGCCAGGCCCAGCAGCAGACAACAACGTGCTCTAAGCCTCTATAACCTTATGAGTCACATGGAGAGGTTAGGTTACTTGCCTAAAGTCACACAGCTAGCCCATGACAGAACTCGGATTGTTCAGTGACCTATCTGACCCCTACGATGCCATTACAGTCCTTCCTTAATTCATTCAACAAACACTCCCTGAGCACCTGCTCTGTCCTAGGCCCTGCTTTAGGCCCTGACGATACAACAACGAACAAAACGGAAGTCCTTGCGCATGTGGAGCTGACATTCCAGTGGGCACACCTACATCCCCATTATGCCACATGCTTTTCCTGGCTGCTCTCAGGCATTCTGGGGAAGCATGAGCCTGTGCGGGGCCAGTCCCCAGGTCATGGTTCCATGAGCATTGTACAGGGAAGGGTCTTGAGGCTGCATGGGATCAGCAGGAAAAAACAACATGATCCATTAGACACCTGCTGTGAGCAGGGGACAGGGGACAGGGGACAGGGGTAGCCATACAAGTGCCAAACTCACACTCTTGATGAGGCTGACAGACTCATTTTACAAAGGAGAAGGCAGGGCTGGGCAGCTCCGTGATGAGTTCACGGGTGCCCAGAGAACAGCTGTAGTAGGCAGAGCTGAGACTTGGATCAGCCTTGGGCTCCCGGTACTCCTTCCAGCACATCACATTGAAGTCCCATCTTGTTAAAATACCTTTAAGATCACAGTCCCGTTTGCCACATCACATACAAGGCATTGTGGAAGAGAGGAGAGCGCACACACCCTGGCCCCGGCTGGCAAGGCTCCCCAAACTGGTGGAGACACCCAGGGAACCAGGCTGACTTGTCCCAGGTGGTCTAGATACCCTTTTCTTCACAGGAATGGCAGCCTGAACAAGAAATAACCATGAATCAAGAGGCTCCAGAATGCTGTTTGACCTTCCTAAGTCCTTGCTGCAGCTCCCAGGCCCAGGGGGGCTGAAGTCCTGTCACAGGGGCCCTGAGAGCCGAGTAGTAGTTACCAGATTTAATAACAGTGATAATAGTGGGGTGGGAATTTTTTTCCCTTCTCCTGAAACTTTTCAATTCATTGAACTGTTCAATTAACTTTACAAAAGGAAATGTGGAAAAATGTCGCAAATTGAACTTGACATTATCATTAAAATAAACAGAGCACTGCAGGCCTTTAAAGGCTCACAAAGAGATTATCCAAACACTTGCAGGCACGTGCTGACTCCTTCCAGCTCACAGGGACCCTAGCCCTCCCTCCTGCCTAAGCTTGTGCCCTGCTCAACAGTCACATTCACATTCCCCCAGCTCTCAATGAGGCCCTGCTAATATTACCCGTCATCACCACCACCCCCACTGTGAATGTGAAGGACAGAGGCCAGGCTCTGCTAACCAGCTGGCATCCCCAGCGAGTCCTTTTCTTCTCTGGCCAAAGATGGAATATTTTAGTCCAGTGTGTCTCAGGCCTGGCTGCACATCAGATTCCAGGTCCTAGTCATCTAAAATTCTTTTCAAAGCGAATTTGGACTTTAAGGTCCGACTTCAGAATCCCAATCCCTCCTGTGCCCCCATCCCTTAGCCAGAGCCTAAGGCCCAGGGGCTGCTTCTCTTCACCTTTGGGTAGCAGGAAAGAATACTACTAAGAAAGGTGTCACCGGGAAGCAGGTGAGAAAGACACCCTTCCCCTCACCCCTGCTCTCTCCACTTCCCACTGTGCAGGAGGCCAGAAAAGTCCCTCCAGAAATCACTTCCTCTTTGAGGAGACTCATAATTACCCACAATGATCACAGCACCATTCATTTTGCCCTAAAATTAATACATCACGTTGAGAATGATATCGTACTAATTTATCACAAGATTTATGAAACTTGCACTTTTTCTAATGAGATTTATGCAAATGCCGCTCTTGACACTGTTTGTGTTTTAAAAAGTTTTGACAGGGAAGTGGGGGTCCAGCCCAGCTGGCAGAGGCCCTGCCCCCACTCAGAGCCTGAGGAGAGTGGCCCCATAGTGATTCCTGCCCTTGGAGGGCCCCACGGGAGCAAACCCCTTGGCCTTTCCACTGGGCTCATCCCTCAGTCCCATTTCTCTCCAGATACACCCTTACTCATCTGGAGCCAGCCCTCCCAGCAGGTGTACCTGCTGCCTTGGGAGGAGGGGCCACTACAGGTGGTGAGCAAGGGTCCTCTCACCCAATCAGAGGCCTTCCAGGCCCTCAGTCTCTGAGATCACAGGTGACAGCATCCCACTAGCCAGGGCACGAGACAAGAGACACACACAGGAAGCAAAATGTAAGATGGCACTCACTCGCAGGTGCTGGCCCCATACTTGTATGTGTCTCAGAGTGTCCCCTAAAATGTTGTGGCATGGGGGCCTCACCTGCCTCACCCTAATACCTTCCTTGCTGCTAGCTACCATTTACTGAACACCAACTGTATGACAGGTACTTTGTTAAGCACTTCACACATACAATCTCATTTGTTATTTACCACAAACTCGTGAAAAAAGTATTTCCCACACTTAAATGAGGAGACTGAGTCTCAAAGAAATTTAGTAATTTGGCCAAGATCACACAGCTAGGAAGAGGTGGAGTCAGACTTCAAATCCAGGCCCATCTGACCCTGAAGACATTTTTCTCCAGTACTGACCCCAAACAGTCACAGGGGACTTCCCTCTTCTGGGGGTTTAGTAACACCAAATATCCAAGAGTCATATCCCACATATTCCATTATCCAGAACACAGATGAAAACCAGGAAATTAGCCCCAAAGGTCTTTGCGCAGCTAAAAGTCATAGCACGAAATCCATACACTAAATTCCAAGCCCATAATGAAAAAGAGATAAGGTCAGGTCCTCACTCTGAGCCTGTTTACTCTCACTTTACATACAATTATAATTAGATTGATTCTGATTTTTCGATTCATAGAAATGTCAAGCAGAGACATGAACAATAATAAAAAGCAATAAACAATAACTTCTGCTGTTCCCAAAAGGAAAAGATCAAAGCTCTCTGAAAAGTGATAATTTAAAATAATCTGAGTCCTTCCACTAGCTCCTGTCCACGACAATGTATCATCAGAGAGTGCTATCCATCCTGAGGTGTTGTTCAATGATGTGCCAAGAAAATGCTAAATGCTGAGTCATTCCTATGTAAGAAGGCAGGTACATATATAATAGATCTCATGAAAATTCCATGCAAGTCATTCTAATTTAAAAAAGATTTTATGCTTAAAGGAATGCTCCCCAAAGTGTATTTCACGAATCATTAATTCCCTGCGATGCTAATGGGTATTCCATGAAAATGTACTCCTTGGTCAAAGAGGTCTAGGGAATACTATCTTAAAGAAATGTAAACAAGGTTCCTTCCTGCAGGACTTCTAGAGTCTTTCTTACATTAATGTGCATTCTGAAACTCCACAGGTGGTAAAGAAGATACGCTTTCCCCAGATTTATTTGGCCAAGAAACCCTTTCTTCCAAAAGCATCTCAAAGGATATATGTGGTTCAGGAAATAATTGGAGAAACACTGGGTCAGCAATTTTTCTGGCTATCTTTATTTGAGACATATCTTTGTGGGGTGGGGGTGGATGGGTGGAGAGCTGGATAAACTGATGGATGGATATATGGATGGATGAACAGAAGGAAGGAATGATGGCTGGGTGGGTGGGTGGGTGGGTAGATGGGTGGGCAGAGAGATAGATAATTTGATGGATGGATATATGGATGGATGGACAGACAGAAGGAATAATGGCTGGATGAACAAAGAACAATCAGTAAAGGAACAACTAAATGAATAAGCTGTTTTCATCCAAGGAGCATATGCAAATCTCTGTCATGGAGGGGAACACATGGCTATAAAATCTGGGATTACTCCTCCAGATGAATTGGCCCATTTTCCTACCAGGTTATAAGTCACTGCTTCATGAGGAGGGAAATTGGGCCTCTGAGGAGGACATCAAGTGAGCTGTTTTTCACTGAAGCCAAATCCTAAGCACCCAACACCTTGAGCTAATGATAATAATAACTCTGAACATGTGTATGATGCCCAATACTTAAAGTACTTTCCTAGCCACTCATTCCAGGTCCTCTGCCACCACGCCCCCTAGACAGTGGGCTGGCCAGTGGCTATGGCTATACACTCTCTTCATGAAGGAACTACAGTTCAGTACCATTGAGTAAGAAGTCCAGAGTCATCCAGGGTGGGCTCCTGGAATTGGAGTCAGGCCCAAGTCCCACTTCTGGACCCATCAGTGTAACCTAAGCAAGTCTTGCCACCTCACTGATGTCTCAGAAGCTTATGGCAAAGATCAAGCCAGTAAACATAAGAGGAAGCTCTTCATAAATCCCAGACATCCCCAAGAGGCTTCAATTCCCCCACAGCAGCCTCCAACCAAAGCACTCCACACACTCTGTCCTAACTTGCTGCCTATCTTCTGGTCTGAATCTACCATCTGACTGTGAGCTCCCTGAGGGCAAAGATGATGACTCCTGTTGCCTGCTGTGCCCCCAAAGCTTCATGTAGTTCCCTGGAATAGGATAGGTCTTTGGTCAGTGTCTACACAGTGTCTACAACAAATGAGTGAATGAGTGAGTGGAAGAAAGGATATATGAATGAATGAATGATGAAAGACTGTGTAAACTCAATGTGATATGATTCTAAAATTTGCAGGAATGTGGTAATCCTAAAAGGATCCCATCCCCAGTCTCTAATGGGCACATTCCAAGGAGTATCCTGCTATCCCCATTTTGAGCAGCAGTTTTCCCAGTGGGCAACCTGCCTGCTGCCTGTCTAACTGGGAAGGATATTTTTTAATTAGGTCTGTTTAGTTCTTAATTAGGCAGAGGGGAAACTTGTGGAGTCCTTGCATGTCCTCTTTCAATTGGAATAAGGATTCTTCCTCCCAGTCCTCTGTGAACAGAGTTGGAAGTGCTCGGGCCCCACATCATTGAAATGGTGTACCCTAGTGGATGGGAGGTGGGAACTAGTAAGTGAGGAGTTAGGGTGGGCTGCAGAGGGGTTCCCTTGCCTTTTAGAAGGAACTGCCCAGAGACTGGCTATCTACACACCTTTTCACCCATATTTGTCATGCCATGGTTTATAGTACCCACATTCTCTGGATATTGGGAGTGTAATTCACTCTGGAAACTTGTAGGCAAGATTGTGGCCTCTTCTCTCCCCTCTCTCTCTTCTCTCTCTCCCTCTCTCTCTCTTTCTTGCTGGGTCTTCCCTCTTAAATCATTCTCTGAAATACGCTTCAAGAGGCCGAGAAAGGGAGGTGGAGGCCATGTTCTTCTTTCCCTCTAGGTCCTGCATTTCACTATAGACTGTCAGGGGCCAAGTGACCAGCGCCCAGCAGACCATTTCCTCCCCAGAGCAGGTCAGAGAGTGTGGCGAAATGCCAGTGAAAATATCCTACCTATCAGGCAAATATAGGAGGGGCTGGCTGCCTTCCCATTGCTATCTAACCAAGCCTGACACAGGACAATGGGAGACCTGTGCACAGTGAAGCAAAGAACCCCTGAATGTGGCTTCCTGGGTGGGGGGTGGTAGCCAGGACTTGCCCATGCTCCAATGGAGAAGGAGTTCCTTTGTCTTCAGTGGGAATCACAGAATGTCAGAGCTGGATGGAGCCTCGGACATCATGAAGTGCCCTCAGGTTACTTACAAGGACACAGGCCCAGGGTAGGTGAGGCTGGTCAAAGTTCCGGAGACAGTGACAGAGTCAAGAATAAAATCCTGCTCTCCTCTGTCACAAGTAAGTACATTCCTACCTTGTGTCTTCAAAAATGTATCTCTCCCTGCCCATCAACTTTTCTGTACATCCTTCCTCCCACAAATTGTACTGAATATATCAAGACAATCTCAAAAAAAAATATAATGTTTCTGGTTGCACTACAATAGGACATAGATGGTGACCCTAGTTTAAGGTTGTAAAAGAAAACCCAATTCCTCTAACAGCAACTCAGTCAAATCAACCACCACCATTATGGTTCAGTCAAATCACTTACCTAGTAAATGGGTGCTGTGGCTACTGTCAAGTTTGGAGCACCGGACTTCAACTATATGCCCCAAACTGTGCAAGTCTGTTGATTTGACTAGGGACCTTAGGTGACTGGTGTTTCCTAGGGATGTGCCATGGACAGGGTTCTGGTGAGTTAGTGGTATTGGATGGAAGGCAGTGCTGGGAGAGAAATTTAAAGGTGCCCAAATAATGGCCTCAGTCAGGACCAGCACCCCTCCTGAGTGGCTCCTGCTGGGAAAGGTGTGGGGAAGCCTCACCAACTAGCATACTCACAATAGTCACAGCAAGGCCTCATAGACAGCCACCCTGGAGGTCAGCCCTGCCTATCTGTATGCCTGTGGCAGTTGTGGACTGGCCAGAGAAGAGGGCACTCATAGCCCACATAGTAAACAACCCCGGAGCACTTGGTTCTGGTGACCACAGGACAACTTCTAAATAAGGCCATGCCTTTAAGACCAGGAGAAATAACCGATCTTCCCAGTATATAGAAACAAACACAGAAAAAGAGGTAAAATAAGGAGATAGAGGAATAAGCTCCAAACAAAAGAATAAGGTAAAGTCTCAGAAAAAGAACTAAACAAAATGGAGATAAACAATCTACTGGATAAGAGTTCAAAATAAAGGTCATGAAGTTCATTGAACCTGGGAGAAGAATGGAAAAATACAGTGAGAAGTTCACCAAAAGGTAGAAAATATAAGAAAAAACTAATCAGGGCTGAAGAATACAATAATTAAAGTGAAAAATACACTAGCAGGAATCAGTAGCAGATTAGAGAATGAAGAATAATGAATCAGTTATCCAAAAGACAGTGTAGTGGAAATCATCCAAGCTGAACAGCAAAATGAAAAAAATTAAAAAAAAAATTCAGATAGTTTAAGGGACCTCTGACAAAACATCAAGTGTATCAACAATCATATTGTAAGATTCCAAGAGGGAGAAGAGAGAAAGAAAGTAGCAGAAAACATATTTGAAAAGTTAATAGCTAAACATTTTCCTAACCTGGGGAAGGAAACATCCAAGTCCAGGAAGCACAGAGAACCCCAAACAAGATGGACCTCCCAAAGAGGTCCACACCAAGACATAGTAATTAAAATGTCAAAAATTAAAGATAAAAAGAAAGAATCTTAAAAACAGCCAAAGAAAAACAAATAGTTATGTACAGAGGAAACCCATAATATCAGCTGATTTTTTAGTAGAAACTTTTCAGGCCAGAAGAAAGTAGCATGATATACTCAAAATGCAAAAAGGAAAAAAATCTTACAACCAAAAATACCCTACCCAATTTTCAAGTTGAAGATTATTAGCTTCAAAACTAAAAGAGAGATAAAGAGTTCTTCAGACAAAAGTTAAAGGAGTTCATCACCATTAACTTGGCTTTACAAGAAACGCTAAGAAAGACTTTTTTAAGCAGAAAAGGCCATAACCAGAAGTAAGAAAATTATGAAAGAAAAAAAATCTCACTGGTAAAAGCAAACATAGAATAAATGTAGTGGATAAACCACTTAATAAGCTGGTATGAAGGCTAAAAAATATATAAAATCCATTATATTTATAATAATTATCTAAGGTATACAGAAAATAAAAATATATAAAATATGGTGTTGAAAACATGAGACATGGAGTGAAGCAAGGAGTAATAATGTAGTGCTTTTACAATGTGTTCCAAGTTAAGTAGTCAACAACTTAAAATAGACTGCTATGTATAGGGTGTTATACATGAACCTCATAGTAACTACAAGCCAAAAGCCTATAATAAATATACATGAAAAAATAAAGAAAAAGGAACCAGAACATAACATTAAAGGTCATCAAATCACAAGGGAAGAGAGCAAGGGAAAAAGAAAAAACAGAGATGAACTACAAAAACAACTATAAAACAATGAACAAAATGGCAATAAGTATGCAACTGTCAGTAATTACTTTAGATGTAAATGGACTAAATGCTCGAATCAAAAGACAGAGGGTGACTGAATAAAACAAAACAAAACAAACAAACAAAAACAAGACTCATCTCTATACTGTCTACAAGAGACTTCAAACCTAAAGACATAATACAGATTGAGAATGAAGGGATGGAAGATGAAAAGCATTCCATCCAAATGGAAATGGAAAGAAAGCTGAGGTAGCAATATTTATATCATATAAAATAAACTTTAAAACAAAGATAATAATAAGAGACAAGGGCATATGTAACGATAAAGGAATCAATCTAACAAGAAGATACAACAATTTTAAACATCTATGCAATGCACTCAACAGGGGAACACCTAAACATATAAAGCAAATATTAACAGACATAAAGGGAAAAATCAACAGCAATATAATAATGGTAGGGGACTTTAACACCCCACTTATATCAATGGATGGATAATCCAGAAAGAAAATCAATAAGGAAGGAGTGGCCTTACATGACATATTAGGTCAGATGGGCTTAGTAGATGTATGAAGAATATTCCATCCCTAAGCAGCAGAATACACATTCTTTTCAAGAGTACATGAAACATTCTTTAGCACTAATCATATATTACACCACAAAACAAGTTTTAATAAATTTAAGAAGAGGAGTGCTTGGGGCGCTCAGTTGGTTAAGTGTCTGCCTTTATCTCAGGTCATGATCCCAGTGTCCTGGGATTGAGCCCTGCATTAGTCTTCCTGTTCAGCAGGGAGTCTGTTTCTCCCTCTCCTTCTATCCATCCCCTGATGCTCATGCTCTCTCTCTCTCTCACTCACTCACAATCTCTCTCAAAAAAATAAATAAAATCTTTTAAAAAATAAACTGAAGAAGACTGAAATCATATCAGGCATCTTTTCTGACCACAATGCTATGACACCAGAAATCAATTACAAGAAAAAAAAACCTGGAAAAAAACAGAACACTTAAAGGCTAAACAACACACTACTAAACCACCAATACTTCAACAGAGAAGTCAAAGAGGAATTAAAAAAATACCTTGACACAAATGAAAATGGGAACATTACAAAATCTATGGGATACAGTAAAAGCAGTTCTAAGGCAGAAGTTCATAGTCATACACGCCTACCTCAAGACACAAGAAAAATCTCAATCAAGCATCTAACCTTATACATAAAGCAACTACAAAAAAAAAAAAGAGAACAGGGCAGCCCTGATGGCGGTGCCTTCAGCCAAGGGCGTAATCCTGGAGGCCCAGGATCAAGTCCCACATCGGGTTCCCAGCATGGAGCCTGCTTCTCCCTCTGTCTGTGTCTCTGCCTCTCTCTCCCTCTCTCTGTCTCTCTCATGAATAAATAGATAAAATCTTAAAAAAAAAAGAGAACAAACAAATTCCAAAGTTAGTAGAAGGAAGAAAATGAAGATCAGAGCAAAAATAAAATAGAGACTAAAAAGATACCGATAGAGCAATGAAACTAAGAGCTGGTTTGTTGAAAAGATAAAATAATAAACCTTTTGCCATACTCATCAAGAAAAAGAAAGAGAACTCAAATAAAATAAAAAATGAAAGTGGAGAAATTAACTGACACCATAGAAATACAAAAGGAATAAAGGGACTACTATGAAACATTATATGCCAAGAAACTGGACAATCTAGAAGAAATGGATAAATTAATCGAAATATACAATCATCTATGACTAAATCAGGAAAAAAATGGAAAATCTGAATAGATTGACTGATGAAGTAATGAAATGAATCAGATATTAAAAACAAAACAAAACTCCCGATAAATGTCTAGGACCAGATAGCTTCACAGGTGAATTCTACCAAACATTTACAGAAATGCTCATATTTGCCTTTCTCAAACTATTCCAAAAAATTGGAGAGGGAAGAACACTTCCAAATTCATTCTACAAGACCAGGATTACCCTGATACCAAACGAGACAAAGACCCTACAAAAAATAAAATTATAGACCAATATCCCTGATGAACAAAGATGCAAAAATCCTCACAAAATAATAGCAAAGCAAAGTCAACAATACATTAAAAAAATATTCACTGGGATTTATCCCAGGGATGTAAGAATGGTTCAATATCTGCAAACCAATGTGATACACAACATTAACAAAAGGAAGGATAAAAATCATATGATCATCTTAAAGGATTCACAAAAAGCACCTGTAAATATTCAACATACACGCATGATAAAAACTCACAAAAAAACATTTTTAGAGTGAACATACCTCAACATCATAAAGATGCACATCCATGAGAAACCCACAGTAAAGTTCATACTGAATGGTGAAGAGTTGAAATCTTTTTTCTCTAAGATTAGGAACAAACAAATGTCCACTCTCATCATTCTTTTCAACATAATACTACAAGTCCTAGCCACAGCAAATCAGATAAGAAAAAGAAACAAAAGGCATCTAAATTGGGAGGAGGTAAAACTGTCACTTTTGCAGATGACATGATACCATATATGGAAAACTCTAAAGATGCCACCAAAAAACTATTCAAACTAATAAATGAATTTAGTAAAGTTGCAGCATGCAAGATCAATATACAGAAATTAATTGCATTTCTCTACACTACAAGAAACTAAGAAAACAATCCCATTTACAATTGCATCAAAAAAAAAAAAAAAACCAAGAAAATACCTATGAATAAGCAACCAAGGAGGTGAAAGACCTGTATATGGAAAACTATAAGACACTGAGGAAAGAAATCAAGACAACACAAATAAATGGAAAAATATCCAATACTCGTGTATTAGAAGAATCAATGCCGTTAAAATATCCATACCACCCAAAGCCATCTACAGATTCAATGTGGTCTCTATCAAAATACCAATAGTATTTTTCACAAAACTAGAACAAAGAATTCTAAAATTTATATAGAACCACAAAAGACCCCAAACTGCCAAAGCAATCTTGAGAAAGAACAAAGGTGGAAGTATCAGATGCCAAACTATACTACAAAGCTATAGTAATCAAAACAGTATTACTGGTACAAAAACAGACACATCGATCAATAGAATAGAATAGAGAGTCTAGAAATAAATCCATGCATATAAGGTCAATTGATTTATGACAAAGGTGGCAAGAATATACAGTGGAGAAAAGACAGTCTCTTTAATAAATAGTGTTGGAACACCTGAACAGTTACATACAAAAGAATGAAACACCACCACTTTCTTACACCATATACTAAACGTAAGTGGTAAAGCCTTGGACATTAGCCTTAACAGTGTGTTTTTGAATCTGTTTCCTCAGGCCAGGACAACAAAAGCAAAAATAAACAATTGGGACTACATAGAAGAAAACCATCTATAAAATGAAAAGGCAACTCACTGAATGGGAGAAGATATTTCCAAATTATATATATAATATATATACATAGCTAATAACCAAATACATAAAGAACTTATACAACTCACCATAAAAAAATCCAATTAAAAATAGGCAGAGTATCTGAATATTTTTCCAAAGAAAGCATACAGATGGCCAACACACATGAAAAGATGTTCAATATCACTAATCAGAGAAATTCAGATCAAAACCACAATGAGGTATCAGCTCACACCTTTCAGAATAAGCTAGTATCAAAAAGACAAGAATTAACAATTTTTAGTGAGTATGGGAAGAAAAGGGAACCCTTGTGCACTGTTGGTCAGAATGTAAACTGGTGCATCCACTATGGAGAATAGTATGGAGGTTCCCCAAAACATTGAAAATAGAGAAACCATATGATCCAACAACTCCACTTCTGGATATTTATTCAAAGAAAACAAAAGCATTAATTCAAAAAGATACGGGTATGCCTCTATTCATTGAAGCATTATTTACAATAAGCAACATATGAAAGCAACTTCAGTGTCCACTGATAATGAGTGGATAAAGAAGATGTGGTGTATAAGAGTGTATACACTCACACACACACAATGGACTATTATTACTTAGCCATTAAAAACAAATGAAATCTTGCTCTTGCAATAACATGGATAGACCTGGAGCCTATTATGCTGAGTGAAGTCAGAGAAAGACAAATACAAGATAAGTCACTTATATGTGGTATCTAAAACCAAAACAAATGAGCAGAGAAAACAAAATAGAAACCAACTCATAAGTACAGAGAACAACTTGCCAAAGGGAAGGGGTAAAGTAAGTGAAGGGAATTAAGAGGTACACACTTCCAGTTATAAAATAAATAATTCATGGTGATGTAAAGTACAGCATAGGGAATATAGTCAATAATGCTGTAGTAACTGTAGTGACAGATGGTAACTAGACTTATCGTGGTGAGCACTTCATCCTGTATATAATTGTTGAATCACTATACTGTATACCTTAAACTAATATAATATTTTATGTCAGTGGAAGGGAGGGATGGAGGGAGGGAGGGAGGGAGGGAGGAAGAAGCGAGTCCAGGGAGCCATGGCCAGGCCACACAACAGGACTGCATGATTCCATAGTAGTGTCCTCTCAGAGGCCCAGCTACAGCAGAAAGTCTTGGCTCCCATGAGATTTCTACACCCAGTCGAGGGGCCTCTCTAAAGCCTCCATTTCCCTCCACCTGGTAGCCTCACAAAGACAAAGATGAAGGGCAAAGGAACAATTTCAACATGGTCACTGTCTCAGGGGGCACTTTAATAAAGTGAAATGAGTGAGTGTGTGGAACGACCAGAAAGAGAGTTCTGGAAGCCTTCCCCACAACCTCATCACATGGCCAGCCTAGAGGGAACCCTCTGGAAAGATCTCCATCAACCACTTTCAACCCAGCTGCGATCACATGGCCTGAGGGGCTGGCAGCCTCACTTTCATGCATTTAATCAATGCATTTGGCACTCCTGCCACTTGGATTTCCTCGTGGTGCCAAAAGTCTTAGTTGATGGAGATTGGTCAAGGATACAGCATCTCAGTTATGCAAAATGAGTAAGTTCTAGAGAGAAAATGTACAGCATGATGACTAGAGCAGCAATACTGTCCTGTATACTTGAACTTTGCTAAGAGGCTAGGTCTTAAGTGTTCTCACCACACACATACACATACACACACAAGAAAATAGCACCTATGTGAGGTGATGGATTGGTTAATTAGCTCGATGATGGTGATATCACAAGGTATACATAAAACATTTAGTTGTATGCCTTAAATACATATAATTTTTATTTGTCAATTATACTTCAATAGAAATGGGGGAAAAGTCTCGATTGCTGGGATGGAGCCAAGGCCAGTTACGGCCACTCTTAACAGGGCATTTAGGATGGGGAGCTCTGGAGCTAGATTTGCCTGAGTGTGAATGCTGAGTTGGTACATTCACTAGCTGGGTGACCTGGGGCACGTTATTTTACCTCTGTGTACCTCAGTTTCCTCATCTGTACAATAAGAATAATGACAGTATGTATCTCACAAGCTTGTTGTGAGAATGAAGTTGACACATGTAAAGCAATCAAAAGTGTCCGGCACACAAGTATGTACTCGGGAAATGTTGGTTACTAATACCATTCCCGAAGCCATTGCAAAGATTTCTTAGTCGCCTGTTCTGAACAAGGCCCTTGACTGTCCTTAATAACCCTTGTTCAAGTAGCCCTGGCTCAGCTATCAACTCCTATGTGGAAAAGTCAGTTGGCCTCAGTTGCCTTGTTTGCAGTATGATGATCTTCCATTCTACCAACGAATCCACCGGCTATTCACTCACCTACTCATTCCTTCCTCAAATAACATTTATGGAGGATCTATCATATGGTTTTTAGTATGTGTGCCAGATACCAAACTAGATAGTGAGAATTAACAAAAATCATAACATAGGGGTGCACCTGGCTGGCTCAGTCAGAAGAGCATGGGATTCTTGATCTCAGCTTCATGAGTTCAAGTCCCATGCTGGGCATAGAGCTTGCTTTAAATGCACACACACACACGTCATAACATAAATAACAAGTAAAAATCCTGCTCTCAAATAGGGCTATAGTTTAAGTGGTCTTGGTTTTTTGATTCTGGCAATATGATACAGGTGCCTGGATCAAGCCGAAGTTGAAAACAACTTAAAATACAGATAAATTATTTACAACTTGTTAAATAAATAAGTTGATAAGAAAGTAAAGACCACTCAGGCCAAATACTAAGGAAGACACCCAGAGAAGCTGGCTCGTGCCTCAGAGTCATTTACTAAACTAGGTAAACCAGACTTTCCATTGTTACAGCTCCTAGTGCTCAGAGAAGGGGAATGGCTCCAGGGCCCATTGTGTCCCAATCAGAAAACCATCCCCACCAAAGGAGAGACCCCAAGAACCACACCTTTAGTATAAGGTGAACCAGAAATAAATCTGTACTTCCACATGAACCAAAAAAGCATGTGGCATTGAATAGAAAAAGGAATATGGCCCTCAAGGATACATAACCACAAGATGGGTCACACATACATTTGCAGCCCAAGTTCACAATGCCAGGGTGTTGCTGAAAATCCTTGAGAAAAAAAAATTAATTTAGAGTGGGCCCAGACAAGCAGTGGGCTAAGTGCTTCATAAAAACACACACCAATCCTCTCTGGAGTAACCCACCCAAAGGCCTCAGGTATCAGAATCCCTCCCCCCCCTACAGTCAAAATCAACACACATACCAAACATCATGGCTGAAAACCTGAAGGAAAAACAAAGAGCACAATCAGACCCTCCAACACTCCAGCTATTGGAATTATCAGGCACAGGATATAAAATATGTTCACTATGCTTCAAGAACCAAGAGACAGGTTTGTCAATATGAAAAAGAAGTAAATTTAAAGAATAGATCAAATAGACCTCCTAGAAATCCAATTATGATCATTACAATTTCAAATGCACTGGTTTTACTGAAGATTCGACGTGGCTGCAAAGTAAATTAAAGATAAAATGGAAGAAGTGATCCGGAATGCAGCACAAAGAGGCAGAGACGGAAAATGTAACAGACACCCGAAGAAGCACGGAGGCTAAAATAAACATGTCTAACCTGTACTTAACTGAGATTCCAGAAGGAAAGAATGCACAAAAGCAATATTCAAAGAAATAATGTTCCAGGATCAATCCAAGACTCCATATCTATAGATTCAAGAAGCCCAAGGAAACCCAAACCAGATAAATAGAAATTCATACCAGGCAGGTCACAACAAAGCTGCAAGACAACAAAGGGAAATAGAATACCTTAAGAGCAACCAGAGAAGAAAAGAACAGACTACCTCAAGGAAACATTTTATTTTATTTTTTTTAAGATTTTATTTATTCATGAGAGACAGAGAGAGAGATGCAGAGACACAGGCAGAGGGAGAAGCAGGCTCCATGCAGGGAGCCCGACGTGGGACTCCATCCCGGGTCTCCAGGATCAGGCCCTGGGCTGAAGGCAGCACTAAACCTTTGGACCCCCCGGGCTGCCCAGGAAGCAACATTTTAAATTGGGAACTAATTTCTCATGACAGCGGTGGATGCCAAGTCAATAGACTGATACCTTCAACACGCTGAGGACAAAGCAAATGCCAACCTACAATTCTCGATGAGGCAAAGATATCTTGCGAGAGCATGATGGAAACAAAGACACGTTCAGGTGTTTAATTGGTCTCTTCAGGAATCAATGAAGTCACAGCTGAAGGTCACTAGGGGTCGGGGAGGGAACAGGTAAACAAGAAATTCAGGTGGGGACCGTGCTGTTCTAAACCGGCCAGCTCTCCTCCATCACGGTGGGTTATGGCCAGATCCAATCAACAAAAACTGGAAATCTAGGTTTTGATACAAAATCTCCCAGGGTTTAAGGGTTGGCAACCAATCCGGTGTTTTAAGGAAACCCTGAGTGGACCGAATAAACCAAGTCTGCAAACCCAACACAGCAAGTGCACCTATTATGGGGGAGGCGAAGGAACAATGAAACAACAGGATCAGGGACGTCAAGTAGCCAGGGCAGTGCTAGGAAAGGGCTCTGCAAACAAATCCAGCAGCCCCAGGGGCCCTGGGACTGGGGGGTGGCCCTCCTTGTGGGAGAGGTTCCCACCTTTCCTCTGAGTGCTTTTGCCACGTTCACAGAGTGCTATTCTCAGGAGAAGGTGCCAGGCCAAAGCTCCTCTGTCTGGGAGGCCCTTGACTTCCTAGCAAATGCCTTCTTCACACGCCAGGATGGACATCTCCGGGGTGGGGTGGGGGACAGTGGAGAGCCTTTCCTAGCCGACTTCGGAGTTGCCTGTGTTTGCTGCCATTGGGGCATTCACTTTGTCGCAGGAGATAACGTGTCTGTGGTCCATCTCCCCACTCCCCTGAGAGCTTGACCCTACCCTCTTGCAGGGTGTGTGTGGGGCCACCCAGGGGGCAGCAGCTGAGATTCTTACGAAGGTACAGACAGTGCAGGGAGCCTGACCCAGAGAATGCAGATTCCTACACTTTATGTATGCACCAACTCTCCACCCCACGCACAGGGTGGATACATTATACAAAAGGCCTCTAGGCTGGTTGCATAAGTGATCATAAAGAGCATTAATAAGCAAAATATGGAAAGATAGCAGTTTGTTTTTATGCATGGAGTGGGGAGAGGAGAGAGAGGTAAAGGAGAAGCAGCAGGCTGCCTGAAGATAGAAGACTTGATATCCTCAAACGCTCACTTTAAGGTGTGCTGGACATGGGGTTAGTATGAGGGACGAGATGGCCTTCACCAGCCTTGTGATCTGGGGGTGGAGGCAGCTCTCAATAACGAATGGCACCCTGAATTATTTAATTACAGTGGTGTTAGGGCCTTATGGAGAAAAGGGAGCAGCTAGGCCCTGCCCGACCAAATGATTTAACCATTCTTTTCCTTCTTTGTGTCTTTAATAACCATTTATTTCACTTTTATTAAATAATTTACATCATTCAAAATTCAAAAGGCATAAAAGCTCCCACCCACACAGTTCTTACCTTGCACACTTCTGTTACTCTCCAGAGATACATTTATGTTACTTGTAGGGGAACAAATATGTGTGCACATGGAGATACATACACGTATATTTATATATACTTTATTTCTTTCATTTTTTTTAATACAAGTATAGTCTCCTGTCCTGCCCTTTGCTGTATCTTGGACAGATTTTTTTTAAAGATTTTATTTATTTATTCATGAGAGACACACAGAGAGAGGCAGAGACACAGGCAGATGGAGAAGCAGGCTCCATGCAGGGAGCCCGATGTGGGACTCGATCCCAGGACTCCAGGATCACACCCTGGGCCAAAGGCAGGCGAACCACTAAGCCACCCAGGGATACCTCTTGGACAGATTTTAGAGCTGAAGGAACTGACATGTGAACTTGGATTTGGAGGGTAAGCTGGAGTTCTGCGGGTCAAAGGAGAAAGGGGACCGCTCCAGGCAAAGGGAATGTTCTAGACACATCCTGGGTAGATGGAGGGGTGTAGCCTCTGCCAACAAGAGGAGGGCATGGAGCGCATGCCTTGGCCAAGGTCATGTCTCCTCCCAGGATGGCCTGTGCCCCATGAGTGACTGAGGGTGGGCGCAAAGGCCTGGTCCTGCCTCAGTCTGGACCATCCTTGCCGCAGAGCCCCCTGCCCCCCGCCGAGGATCAGCTGAGGCGTTGTTTGGACTACCGCAGGGTCCCCGCTTCTCCCTCTGCCCAATCCTGCTCCCTTCCCTCCCGCACACCCCCAACGAACCTCCTGCATACAAATCTCCATCTCGAAGTCTGCTTCTAGGGAACCTGGCCTAAGACAAGGAGAAACGGTCCAAGAGCGGGAGAGCTGGAGTTTGCCATGCCAGGTTCAAGCGCAGCCCCCTCCTTTACTGACTGTAACTGTGGCCCTGGTTACCTTTGAAACGAAGACTATGATGCTTGTCCCACTCTGTGGAGGCTTGGTGTGACATGATATGTGGGGGGTACCTTGGGAGACACTGCTGTCACTGAAGCCACCTTCCCTGCAGTGGAGCCCTAGCCTCAGTCTTCCCCTCCCATCCTACAAAAGCACCCTGCTTCTCCCCTCCTCCCACCCCATCCTTTCCAGCTACAGGCCCACCTCCTCTGGGAAACATTCCCTGAGAATCCTGCACTCTCCGCCTCCTCCTCTGTACTCTCAGAGAGCCTGGCGTCTCCACTAAATAATCGGTTAATTCAGTGTTTCACACCAAAACATCCCTAGACCCAGGGAAGGGAATTTGCGTCTCGAGACTCTGGAGATGTACAGCCTAAAGAAGCAGACGACAAAGACTGGATTAATTCAAGGTCTTGTGATTAATATTTTACTTGTTCAGTTAAATAGTTAACTCATTTATTCACTCAGCAAATCTGCAGCGAGAGCCTACAAAACAATGAACAGGGCAGACATGGCTCCTGTCTTCAAGGAGCTTAGAGTCCAACGGGCCTGCCTTAGGAATCTCTGCAAATTCTGCATTCTACTCCATAATATATATGTGCGTGTTTATTTCAGTAAAAATTTTGTCTTTCTGCATTCCACTGTCAAATAATACCAGCACCTCAGGAAACACGACAGGTTTATCTGTGACTTCTCGTGTGCCAGTTAGGTCCATGTATCCCAGCACGGGAAGTGCAGACAGCGTGTCCTTCTCCACGTGGCCTTGTCACAGAGTCTGAGCATCCCGGGGCCAAGCAGGATGCAGAGTCCCCTGGAGATCAGCCTAGAGCAATGGGTTCCATACCAGTTCCCGCCACCCAGGTGACAACAGGCCAACATGCCCAGCATCCATGCCCACTTGTCCACACAGTGCTGCCCTGCCCACCCAACTTCCCTTTGGTCAGGCAGTCAGTGGAGGACCCTGGACTCCAGAGAGGTAGGCCCGTCACTGGCCTCAGAATCAGGATTGAACCAAAGCAGCCAAACGGTCTCGCTCCCCTTGGCTGATTCTGGCCAATGAGATTAAGGGGAGGCCTGCTTAGGTGCCAGTGGGAACATCTTCTCCAAGGCAGGTCAAAGACTTAAAAAAAAAAAAAAAGGCCTTGGTGTCCTCCCTTCCTCCTTCCTGGGATGCAGAGGTGGGGCCCACAGCAGTAACCACCTGCTGAGGATAAAAGGTCACCAGGGGAAGGATGGTGACAGCCAGAAAGACCCAGGTCTCTGATCCTTCAGCCACTAACCAACCAACTCCAGCAAATGCTGATCTTCAGACCTTGGGGCAAGCAAACACCAGCCCCCACTTGTTTACACCACCATCAGCCAATCTTCTGGAACGTGCAGCCAGATACACTCCTAAACAACACTCTTCAGAGTATACGACTTTTAGGTACATTTTTCATTCTGTCCTCATGGTCTTATGAGGTGTTCATTTTACAGATACAGAGCCCATCAATGTAGATAACGCCAACACCTCTTTGTGATAAAACCCCAGAAAACCAGGAATGGGAGGAAACTTCCAGAATGCCATCGAATCCATATACCCAAACCTCCAGCATTATAAGGCTTTCTACTTAACGGAAACAGTGTTAGTCGTGGGCCTTCCAAGATCAAAGACAAGACCAGGATGCCTGCCATCGCTGCTAATGTGTCACAGGTGACACGTGGGGTGGTCAAACGCATCGCCAGGCTGTGGCCGAGGAGGGCCCCGCGCTGACCTCAGACTCGGTCCTCCTGTCAGCTGAAGGAGCTGTCAGACAGGCCTGTGTCTCTAGGACAGAGGACCCGCTGTGAGTGCCACACAAGCCCTGGGGGGCCCCAAGAGGGTCAGGTCTAGCCAGCAGCCATGCCAGCCCCCAAACTGGGACCCCTCTGTGCCTGGGCTGAGGTGACTGTGAGAGCCTCTCTCCAGGCTGGAAGGTGCCCCTCACCGAGTTCCCTGCCCACTGCCTCCTCTCTCTCCTGCTGCCCTGGAGATGGAAGAGGAGAAAGGAAGATACTTGGCAGGTGTCTTGCAAGCACCTCGGCCCCGTCTGCTTATCTGCGTCCCTGCCACCTCGCCACGGCAAATTGCTTGTTGATAAATGAGGCTATTTAAGAGCGAGTGATGCTGGCATTACAGTTATTAATGAGGACGACGTGGAGAGACGTTTAAGAGCAGCCCGACTGTTCTCACATCCTCCTGCCTGTGAGTAATGGGGCCGCTGTGCCACAGGCCCTTGGCTCTCACATCTAGGTACAGGCCCTGGGAAGATGGCAGCCACACGCTGTGCTCATGGGAGTTGCACAATAGCAGAGGGTCCCAGAACTATGACTTTGACACGAGCCCTCGGTCTGGAGGACAGGAGCCAGCACATCCTCTGGGAGCTCGGGCAGTGAGGATGCAAGAATGTGCATGTGAGAGAGTGTGTGTACACGGGTGTGTGCCTGCAGGTGTGCATGTGTGCATACATGTGTGTATATGTGTGCACGCACGTGTGTGTGTGTGTGTGTGTGTGTGTGTGTGTGTAGGAGCATGAATGACGAATCCCAGGCAAGACGTGCAAATGAGCATTACACATCAACAGGGTGAAACACTGTGTGCCAGCTGATAAGGAGCTGGAACTTCATCCTGCTAACCCTCAGTGTCCTCATCTGTAGACTGGGTGTGAAAACCACATCCACCATGCAGACTGCTGGGAGGACTAAATCAGATAATCTACATAAAAGGTTGAGCCTGGAGCCTGGCCCTAAGGCTGCAGAAGGCCAAGGAAAAGGTGGGGAGTTTCTCCTTCCCATCCTTTTTTTTTTTTTTTTTTTTAGGATTTATTTATTTATTTTTAGAGAGAGGGGAAGAGAGCATGAGTAAGCAGAGGAAGGACAGAGGGAGAGAACCTCAAGCAGACTCCCCACTGAGCACAGAGCCTGACCCGAGGCTTGATCCCACGACCCTGAGATCATGATGTGAGCTGAAACCAAGGGCTGGATGCTCAACTGACTGAGCCACCCAGGTGTTCCCCCTGCCCCTGTAATTATTAAAGCAGACTTGTTCATGGGAGCAAGTGCCAGGGCGGAAGGAAAGAGTGCCTACCTGCGTTTGTGGGGATGCTGGGAACAGAGCAGAGAGAGGAACAAGAGGAGGCGCAGGGCTCCAGCTGGGAGACCCAGCTGTGACACACCCATATAGCCACGCTGGTGGACAAAACATTGAAACACTCTGTGCCCACTGATAAGGATCCGCTGCCCCAAGTGCTGGCAACCCCGTGGCCCCAAAGACCTCAATTCTCCCACCCGAGGGTTTGTGGGACCTGCTCCAGCCCCATGGCAGGCCAGCATCTGTTCTGCTCAGCGTGTCCATGCCGGAAAGGTTAGGAAGCATCTTGAATGTCACCCGTGGCAGGTGTGAGGCTGTGATTTCAAGCCTGAGCAGGGCGAGGTTATGCCAGGTTGGGTCACTGAGTCCTCGGACTACCCTTCATCAGAGGAACCTCCTAGAAAGCAAGGCCCGGGCTCCAGCCTCTTGTGGAGTCTGGGCCGCCCCTGTGCTGTGATTTATCACAAGGCCCCTGCCGTCCTCCCCTGTCAACAGCAGCAACAGTGGGCAGCGTTTCAGATCTTCCACACGCCACTTCAGAAGGCAGCAAGGCACCGAGGACTGTGTCCCTCAGTGTCCTCTGTACTTACACCCAGATGATCCATTCCTGCCGGACAGTCCTTCTAGGAAGAAAACCGACTCTACAGATTAATGGGCACGCTCTCTGCTGCCTGGAAACACCTCAGCGTGTTGGATTTGACTCTCAGGACACTTAGGAGCAAACCTGAAGCCCAAATATAACCGCTCAATTCAAGCACCTGAGACCACCTCACCCCTCGGCCTCCCCCAGATACACGTGACATTCCCCCTCCCATCCCTTGTGCCTCTGGTGGCACCGGGCTTTTCCCTGTCAAGTCCCCAGGTCCTTGGGGAAGTAAGAAACCTTAAATAAACAACCAGCCCAGCAGCACTGGCACTATCTCTGACCCTCCACCTGCCCAGCCGTGTGGCCTGGCCCCGTGGGCCCCCACCCCACGAGTGTCCCCCCAGGGTGGAGGGGACAGCCTCTCCCTTGCCTGTAAGGTCTGCCCTGGCCTAGAAGAGAGAAGCTTTCCAAGGGGCCAGAAAGTCCTGGCACCAACTTTGAAGTGGTGCTGTGGTTGAGAGAAGACAGAGAGGTTTCTCTCCTAGGGTAGGGGTAGGGGTATGTGGGGTAGGGGTAGGTGGAACAGAAGACTTGCAAGGGAATCTGGGATCTGAAGTCCTTATTGTCAAAGAATTATACTTTGAGGTTCAATACTAGAGGAAATTAAGAAATGCAATGGGAAAGGAGAGGAGGGGAGGGAGAGAAAGGAGGGAGGGGGAAGGGAACCTTCCACTTGGAAGCCCAGCAGCTGCCGAATGGCCCTGGGAGTGGGGAACACACAGAATGGGGACTGCCAGGACTGAGGCCCTGGTCCCCATTGCAAAGAGCCTCATTCAAGCTCCTGCTTCTTTAGGGAGGGTGGGTCCAAAGAGGACTCAAGCCAACCTGCTTCCGGGGGCCCTTGCAGGAAAAGGCAGCCTAGGCTCTGCTGGCACCACTCAGCAACCGAGCCGACCTGAAATGATGCATGACCTTGCCAGGCCCCCAGCATCCAGTGCCACCCTTCCTGGGAAGAGCATCCCAGTCTTGCTGTGGGCTCAGCCCATGCAGGCAACGGGAACTCCACGCACAGCCAGACCCAGGGCTGCCCCAGAGGTCCCTACCAGGCTGGGCTTGGGGGTGGGGAGTGGGCAGTGGGAGGAGAGGAAGCCCTTGGGAGGGAAGGAGCCAGAGGGAGCTTGGCTCATCAGCTCTGTTGACTGGTACTCAAGTGGAGGGAGGTGGCAGGTCAGGGACCTGCCTAGGGACCCAACGACCCTGGTTTATCTAACATGAACTCTGAGAAGAGGCACCATTCAAGTCCTGGGGCTTTGGGGGTCCTTCTGCTCCCAAGCACACACACCCTTTCCTATTTCCTGACTCCTAAGGAGGCCTGTGGGCGGGCAGCTGGCTGTCTGCCACACACCTGTCTCAGGTAACCCCAGTTCAAGCCCTCATCCCTGCTCTGCACCCTCTGGGGACAGAGAACTTTCTCCCTTTTACAGTATCTGTTCATCCAAGCACTGCTTTGAGGCCTGGTCGGGACTGTGTTGGGGCCCTGCAGACAGTCAGGAGAAGCCAGAGCAGCTGCAAGCAGAGCCAAAGTCCAGGCCTCCTACGGAGAAAACGGAGCTGCTGCTAGGGCCACACCTGGACAATGATGAGGCTGGGAGATGGGGCTCCCTGGGAGTCTTGAAGTTCCTCACCCCACACCTCAGGCCCAACCCAAGGTTCCCACGCTGTCAGGCTACAGATTTGCACAAAGCCGTCTTGACATGGATACCCAAAGGCTAAAACTGAGCCCCCATCTTTCTCTGGGGAGAGGTTCTTTAGCAGGTATCACCAGCTCCAAAAGCCATAACCAGAAGCCAGCCTGACTCTACCACTTGCCATACCCATCACCCCAACAGGCAGCCCATCAGCTAGTGCTGTGGAATCTACTGTCCTCCCCCCCTGTGGGGGGTTCCTCCTACCTTGTCTCCACTCAGTATTCCAACCCCACCCTTTCCCTCATTAAATCCAGTGGTGGCTTCCCAGGGCTTGGAGGATGCAGAGGCCCATCCCCACATGCCCTGTACACGTGAAAGCCCCCCACCTCTACCTCCGCACCTATGCTCCTGCTGCTGTCCTCACAGAACGCTCTTCTCCATGCTCCCCTGGTTTGGGTGCACCCCAGCTGTCCCCCCAGTCTTGGCTCACACACTGTGTCCCTACCTGCCTGCCTGGGACAGACCCATAGCACAAGCCGTCCTCTCCCTTAGAGCACTTTCCAGCACTATGGTCCCACCCTCATCTGTGGCTTGGGTAACCTGGATGCTGTCACCAGACTGGCAGACCCAGGAGAGCAGAGTCGTGTCTTCTCACCACGGTCAACCCCGCACAAAAACCCGGCGCACAGCAGGATGTCATAAATGCCTGCTGGACACACCACTACAGAAACGACACGACTAGAGAGGGATGACAACACGTAGATGTGGGTGGACACACTACAGATGGAACCTGTGTCCTACCTGGCTGTCTGGGGCAGACATGTGCTTACAGACACTACTAATCTCATTTCCCAGGCCCCTGGCCCCTGGGTGGGCCATGTACTGAGTCTGGCCAACGGGGCCCAGGACGCAGTGCCGTGTGTCACCTCCCGGCCAAAGCATGGAAGAGGGGAGGCAAGTTGTCCTCACCCTTCCTTCCTTGCCCGGGGGGGCCTGTGGAGTCCCTCCATAGGTTGAGACAGTAGTAGAGGCAGGAGAGTGAAGCCGGATGATCACTGAATTACTGTGTGGAGGCCATGTGTCCTCGGAGCCACCTAATTTGCAAAGCCCATAAGATGATATCAGTAAGCACGTGATCATGGCCATGTCTCTGAGCAGTGGCCCTCCAAGTCCCTAAAACAGGTCCTCTCACAGATATGCACATGCTCGTACACACACCCACGCTCCTCTGAACCTCTGGTGTGGCTCTTGTTTTGTTTTCTTTTTTAAAGATTTTATTTATTTATTCATGAGAGAGACAGAGAGAGAGAGAGGCAGAGGGAGAAGCAGGCTCCCTGTGGGGAGCCCGATACGGGACTCCATCCCAGGATCCCGGGATCACGCCCTGAGCCCAAGGGAGATGCTCAACCGCTGAGCCACCCAGGTGCCCCCTGGCATGGCTATCATAGCAACATGTGCTCTTACCACTCAGACCTCTCTGCACCTCTGTTCTGGGCCCCCAGGGCCTCCTCCCCATCCCTGGCCATCACCCCCAGAGTAGTTGACTCCCCTAGCCCTGCCATCCTCACCTGGCTCCCCAGTCTCTAATGTCTGGCACCTGACAGGCTCTCATATGAATCATGACCCCATAACTACAGTGTGATGCTCCTCAAGAAGACCTTACCTTTTAAAGAATCACAAATTTAAAGACCCAAAGGAATGACACCCCAATGGTAGAATTTCTGGCATAGACAAGAACAGTGACACTTTCTTGGTTTGAACCTATCCTCTCTGAATCTATTCTGTCCCCTCTCAGAGGTCCCCCTGCAGAGGGGCAAGCCCACCCTTGGCCTCACCCCTTCCCCCTTATTCCTGCTTCATTAAGGGAGTCAGCTCATTCCCCACCTCTCACTCCTTAGACAAACTTTCCAAAGGCTTCCACCCTGCAGGCTCTGGAGCCTGGAGGAACCACTCCTTGAGAGAGGGGAGAGAAAGGATGAAGGAAATGAGCATAGGGAAACCCCAACAACAGTGGCCATGCCTTCTTCACTTCCGTCATGTGGGCAGGTTACAGGTCACTCCTCACCTCTGGAAACGGAGAAGCATATGGGTTTGAAGTCTGCCCCCTTTTACTTATTTGCTGTGTGACCTTGGGCAAGGCGCTTAACTTCTCTGAGCCTCATCTATATAATGAGAAGAGTCATTCCTGATTCTTAGGACATCTCAGGGAATTAAGTAAAAAAACACATCTGAAAGTCCCTGCTTGGAAATGGACACTCAGTAAACAAGTGTCCCTTCCCTTCCCCAACCCAAAGCCATTGAATCTCCGTGTGGCCAGTGAAAAGACCTAAGAATCAAGGGGACAGATATGCCAGCCCTCTGCTGCCCAGCCTCTCTATTCTTAAAGAAGGAGAGAGGAAAAAAAGACTCCTTTTTGGTCAAGTTATTTGTTAAGGAGAGGCTCTAAGAAAATACGGAAATGTTTTACGTCTATATTTCAGGCTTTGGGGATGGGCTCTCAGATTTCTCTCCCCATAGCTACTGGGGTTCCTAATGTACTGGGGAACCCAGGTGACCCCTTAGCTATGGAGAGCAGCACCAGAGACCAGAAAGAAACATGGAGGGAAGGGGGTGCACGGCATCCCAAACTCTGCCCCAATAGCATCCAGTGGACTACTTGAGGACCACACGTGCCTGGCACAGCGCTAGGTCGTAGAGAAGTCAGGATGGGTCAGATGCAGTCAGAGCAGCAAACAGACCTCCGTGACAAGTTCTGCAAGCAGGGATATTCAGGATACTCCAGGAGACAGAGAGGGGCAGCTCGCTGTGATGGGGTAAGGTGGTCACGGGAGTCCAGGAAGATAGAGCCTCGAAGGGTAAGAAGGAAGTAGCCAGAGGTAGGGGTAGGGGTAGGCACTCCTGGCACCAAAAAATGCAGGTGCAAAGGCCCAGAAGCGCGAGGTTGCATGATGTAGCAACAGAACCATAACTCCCCAGGGTGCAGGGGGTGAAGGAGGCCGAGGTAGGAGGAGAGGCTGAGTCAGACAGTGTCCCACAGGCCAGGCTAAGGAGCTTTTATCCTATTGACAATGAAGACCTATAGAAGGACTTTTACAAATTGCGGTAAAATATACAGAACTTAAAACTTAGCACTTTGGGCACCAGGATGGCTTAGTGGTTGAGCGTCTGCCTTTGGCTCAGGTCATGATCCCAGGGTCCCGCGATCGAATCCTGCATCGGGCTCCCTGCAGGGAGCCTGCTTCCTCTCTGCCTATGTCTCTGCCTCTCTCTGTCTCTCATGAATAAATAAATAAAATCATTTAAAAAAATCTTAGCATTTTAAACATGTTTAAATTCACAGCATTGTGACACCTCACCATCGTCACCTCTGGAACTTTGTCATCCCCCGGCGCTGACTGTACTTACCAACCAGGGCTGCACGCTCCCTCCCGCTGCCCCTGGTGACCACTGCTCGACTCTCTGTCTCTGGGATGGACTGTTCTAAGCACCTTGTAAGAGGGATCACACGGTATTTGTCCTTTGGCAACTGGCTTACTTCACGTACTCTGTGTCCTCAAAGGCTCACCCATGTATGGCATGTGTCAGCATTTCATTTTTTTTTCTTTTTTTATCATGGTAAAACAAACGTGGCATAAAATGCATCATCTTACCCATTTGTAAGTGTACAGTTTTCAGTGGTATTAAGCAGGCACACGTTGCCAAGTGGCCACAGGCACCAGCCACCTGTGTGAGGCCTCACCTTGCAGAACGGAAACTCCATACCCATTAAACAGCACGTTTAAAGGATTTTAAAGGAGATAGGTAATCTTGCTTCATCAGTACGGTTAAAAAGATTTTTCTGGCAGTTGTGCAGAAGACATATGGGTGGGGGCAGACACTGCAGGCAAGGCTGTGGGAGGTTATTACAAAACCAGGCCACGGAGAGCGAATCACCTCTTTCTCAGGTACCAATTCTGATAGATTGGTTGTGGCTGTCTGGGGCGCTGTGTTGAGAAGAGAAAAAGTGCAATGATTGACTAATGATGTCTGGTGGGGGCACAAGACAAGGAAAGGTGGTGTGAGTGCTAGGGATTTACCAGTCCTGGGCCAAACAGAGATTTAAGGACCCAGCATAGAAAGAAAGGGATAGGCAATGTGAGGGACATTTCTGGAGTAGAAACAGCAAGACTCAGTGACTTACTTAGTAAAAAAAAAAAAAAAAAAAAAAGGCTCAGGGACAGGAAGGTGGTTTTGCAAAGTTCTGGGAGAGGCAACTGGCTTACTACTACTCACTGCATTTTGGGAGATAGGTGGGAGGAAAATTCTGGTTTAGATCTGTGTTTGCGGCACCTGCGGAGTCCTTAGGTAAGGTCCAGCGGGCTGCGGGCAAAGGCCCGATGAATACCAGCACTCGGACAGGAGCCAGAGAAGGAGGCCAAGAAGGAATGGTCAGAGAAGCAGGAACAGGGCCCCCGGGAGAGAGCATGGGGAAGTGGGAGAGATCGGCCATGTGGGACGCTGTGCAGAAAACTGCATTCAAGGTCAAGAGTGAGGCAGCCCACCGGTTCCAGAGCCCCTCTCTGTCAACATGTCCTTTAAAGTCTCTTCCAGAGAATGTTCTGAGAGGAGGGGTATCCCCACTCGTGAGGAATGGGGAGCAGGCCAAGCAGGCATGGGTAGGTCAGGTGCTTGGAGGGTCCTGGCAACGTTCAGGGTTAGATCACACAGGTGTCTGATTTATAGTATTTCTTTAACCTGTATGTTCACTCTTTTGTCTATGAGATATCTGCCACAATTGAGATCAAATGTAAAAATAAGAATTTTAAAACAGGCAAATGGCAGAAGGCCTAACAGACAAACCCAAAGCTCCCCAGTGTCCCCTCCCAATGCTGTTTCTGACCTCAGCCAGGTCAGTGGTTTTCCATTTGGCCATAAGGTGTTCCGGCCCACAAATCTCTGCAGACAACCCCATGGAGCAAACTGGAGCTGGGGACACATCGTCCCCCCTCCTGGCTCCTGGCACCCTCACCCACCATGTGTGTGGTTGTCTGTGTGCAGCTGCTACCAACAAATCACCAAAGGTTCATGAGCCCTGGGGGTGCAGGGGTGGTGGGTGGGGGGCTCCATATACACAACCAGAGGGTGAAGATCACGGAAACCATCCTCTCATTTTGATGAGCAGAGACTGGTGCCCAGAGAGGGCGGCCAACCTGCCCATGCTCCACAGCAGACTGAAATGGAACCAGAACGAAAACCAAGGCCCAGACTCCTTGGCTGATCTTCCTCCCATCCGCCTCCAAAATGCTGGAACCCAGGCCTGGAACTATGGCGCGTCCCTCAGCTGAGATGCCAGCCTCCACCCCTCAGGTGGGCTGCTTCCTGTCACTGGCCACATCTTCCCCACCCTTTCCCTCTTCTTCATTCCCCTGCCCCCAACCCAACACCCCATCCCAAGCAAAGCCGGTGGGGACCCCTCCGGTGACAGATGGGCCACGCACTGTTTTCACTTGTCACGCGGGCATACAGAATGACAGACCTTGGGAACCAGCATTAATACCGAAGATTTATAGTCAAATCTGTCACGGCTGAAGGCACTTCCCCCAAAGTTGGCTCGGCCTGAAGGTCGCTTTTCCGAGGTGATAAGTGCAAAAAAGATGTCCTCACCCGCCCTCCTGGGCCCTCCCCCTCCCAAGCAGAGCTCAGGCTGCTGCACAGAAGGAATCAGAGAAGAGGAGGCAGGAATGGAACTTCTCCAAGCGGAAGTCTGGGCCCATCACCCACACGCTCCCTCCCTCACTCCCCCAACCCCTGGTGATCCTACAATGTATTCTCAGGTGGATGCTCTGGGGAGATATCTGTGTGCTCAAGGGCCAAGCCAGGTGAATCCCCTCTCCAGCCCCCTGGAGGGGATGGCTTGGTGAGTGGGGAGGGGAAGAGAGAGCCGTGACTTGGCCCAGGCAAGGTGACCCTGCTCCAAGGCTGCACAGAATAGATCAGCATCTGATCTCAGGCCCCGTCAGGGAACCAGAAGCGGCCCTAAGAGGCCTGGAAGGGATATAAATCACTGAGTCAAGCTTCCCAGTGAGGACAGAGGTCAAAGCCACTCAGCAAATATTCACCAAGAACCTCTAAGGATCACAGAACAGAAGGGCTAAGAGGGCCCTTGGAGACTGGCCTGGCCAATGTCCCCATTTTACAGATGAGCAAATTAAGGTCTAGAGAAGAGATAGAAGAGTCTAAGCCTGCTCCTTCACTGGACAATGACTGGCATCACACTGGGGGCCTGGCCTCTCAGCCAGGGCTCTTGACCCGCCTGCTTGCTCTAGGGGAGCCCCACACTATGCACAGAGTTGGGCACAAGGACAGGTAAAGAGGAGGCCTGTGGACCCGGAACCATAGTGGGAAAGAGCAATGGTCACCGCTAATGCATCAGTTCCACTCACCATCACAAGGACTCGGGAGTAGGAGGGTATTTTCCCCATTTTCCTAGCAAGGAGACTGAGGCATAGGTCTGACAGCCAACAGTTATCTGATTTCAGACCATCTTCTGACTACCATGCTCTATTGTGTCCCCGGAAAGGGCAACCCGGCTGACACCGTCACAGATGGGCTCTGATTCGCTGCCAGCGTTTGGAGGCGAGGCTCTCCAAGAGGGGAAAGGGCTCTCTGGACTGAGGCAGTCTCTGAAGGCTTCCTGGAGGAGGCAGCCGAGACATCAGAATGAAGCCAGAGCCTTCGCTCGGGGCTGGCAGGCACACAGTCTAACCCATTCCCGAGGAGCTCAGCACTGACCCTACCTGGGGACCCCGCAAGGGCCCTTGGCACAAGCTGGCCGGGGTGGCTTGGAAGTGCGGGCTGCAGCGGCAGCTGGTGCAGGATCACGGAGAGGGGGCGGGGGAGGCCGGGGGTGCCAGCATCCTGGACTCCAGAGCCTGGCACGGAGTGGCGCCATTCTTGGGTTATAGATGAGCTAAATTAGCTGTGACGCTCATTAGCGGCAGCTCCTAATTAGTGAAAATTAATATTGGCTTTGATAAAGACGTTGGCGCCGGTCTCCAAGGTGGAGGCATTATCGACCTTGTCAGCAGGGCTAACGACTGGGTAAGTGGAGGCGACAGGGGCCTGGGAGTGTGCAAAGGGTTACTGGGAGGGGACACGAGGCTCTCCCAGGCGCCCGTCTGCGGTGTCAGCGCTGGGGACAGGGCTCACCTGCCCCTCAGCCGTCTTTCCACAGGGGCCCATCCCCACCCCAGAGATGCCCCAGGGAGCTCGGCGCAGACCAGTCCCGGTGGCGGCTGGCACGGGGCCGAGGAGACTTCACCCATAGCTACCTTCAATACTGCCTGGCTACTCGGTGCCTCAGGCAGTGTCTTACATTTTTCTTTTTTTTAAAGATTTTATTTATTTATTCATGAGAAACACAGAGAGGGGCAGAGACACAGGCAGAGGGAGAAGCAGGCTCCATGCAGGGAGCCCGATGCGGGACTCGATCCCTGGACCTCGGGATCACGCCCTGAGCCAAAGGCAGATGCCCAACCGCTGAGCCCCCCAGGCGTCCCTACATGTTTTCACGTGTATTTAATGTTCCCCAAATCCCTGCAAATCAAGACTTGCATTATTTCCATTTTACAGAAGAGAAAAACGGAGGCCCCAGGGGCAGGTGAGTAACTTGCCCTGGGACCGATGGGTAGCAGGACTTGGACCCAGACCATTGACTCCAGAGCCATGCTCCTGCCCCTGACCCCAGCCCCAGAGGAGACAAGTGGACACCAGCACAGCACAGCACACCCACGAGTTAACACCGTACCCGGCACACGGCAGGTAAGCAACACACAAATGAATAAGCAGGGGGAGCTGTTAGTTTTGCCAGAGCATTTATAGATTTCCTTACTGTTACCCCTCCTTCCTCAATCTGGTTAGTACTGTGGACAACCTGACTCTCAGTCTGGGGCCACTGAGATGCTTCCCCTGAAACTGCCCAGGACTGTCTCAGACTCTACTGCCTCCATGGCAGGGGCTGGTGGTGGTGGTGGTAGTGGGGAGACACAGGGGGCACCCCTGCTTCCCAGGCAGTGCCTGGGAGCCTGGAGGCCTCAGCTCGCCCACGCCCAGCTATGCTGTTGCCAAGTGACCAGCTCTGGGACCTCATTCCTCAGGCCCCCCGGGGGGTGACTTGGCACATGTGGCTTCCCTTCACCCACGTCCCTGCTCCCCAGCCAGGGATCCTGAGGCCCTCCCAGGGTAATGAGGGGAAGTAACAGATACATCTATTTTTAATCCAAATAAAGGGAAAATGTTTGCCACCATGGAGCTTATAAAAATAACAATGCATTATTCCTGCATTAATAACAATAAAGATGTCAAACTGTCAGATAAGAAGTTAATCTCATTCGAGCACAATTAAAGATGCTATTACCTCACCACCTGGGGCCACTTTGGCTTTTACCACTCAGCAGGCTTAATAGATAAAGAGGCCACGCCAAGAGGATGGGAGGTGCTGGTACCGCCACCTGCTCCTGCTTGACCCACCGCTTAGCCGCCCCTTCGATGACCCCTGTACAAGGACACAGCCCCCTTAGCTGTGGAGGACCCCGCAGGACCTTCAGGACCAAAGGAGGAGCAGAGCAAGCAGGGGCCTGGGCCTGCACGCCTGCCATTGACTGAGCCTCCCCCGGAGGAAGGATCCCTAAGACAGTCCTCGGTAAAGGCGGAGGGGTCCCTGCTCTCTAGTCCCTGACCGTGAGAGGGTCCCACCAGAAAGACTGAGCGCTGTCAGTGTGGAGCAGAGGGGAAATCCAGCATAGGGAATCGGTCACACAGTGACAGAGGATGGTGTGGTGACTCAGAGATCAACGAAAGCAGGAACGGGCTCTGCACGGGCAGGACAAGGGAGGAGGTGATGGTTCCAAAGCCTAAGGGCCACGATCACCTGGTGGGAGCTGGAGCCACTGTCCAAAGTCATGGAGACAAATACTCCGGCCTCTCCCTTCCTCCCACTGTCCAGTCTCCTGCCATGGCCTCCCGGTGGCTAAATCCAGATGGCTGACCTGGGAGTCTGTGTAGGGCAGCCCTCAGGGTCAGCTCCCTGGGGTTCAGAGCAGAGCTGGAGAAGGCCAAGAACAGATCCAAGGCCAAACAAGCCAGGGTCCAGCCCTGACACTTAATAAGCCATGGTTCACTGGGCACGGATGCCATGCCAGGCACACCTAGCCGTTGGCAGGGTGGGGCACGAACGTGAATCAGAAGTCACATCAGCCCTCACATTACTGCCCAGTGAAGGAAATAGGCACACAAACAGATCATTTCCAAGTACTATGACAGGTGTGAGGCTGCTTTACAGGCCTTGAGAGGCCTGAGGAGAGACTACAAAGAAGGAAGTAGAGGACGGCTTCCTGGAAGAAGGTAGTGATGGCGGGGGATAGGTGAAGGAAAAGAAAGAGGAGATGGAGGAAGGGGTGTGCTGGGCAGCAGGAACTACATGAACGAGGCAGGAGGCAGGAGACAGCAGAGGCCCTCCTGTGGCTGCCAGGGCACAGCTGGGTCCGTGTGGCCTGTGCTTCGGTGCTGGGGATGTGGCTGGGCTCCAGAAGGTGACATGAGTATCACAGGTTTGGGGGTGATCATGAGATGAATGGAGAGGGAGGTCCCACCATGTGGGGGGGGGCACACAGGGCACATTCCTGGGAAGCACTACAGCTAGGTGAAAGGAGACCAAGAAGGAGCAGTCCCAGAGGTAGGAGAGAAGCGGGAGGGTGCCCGAGGAGCAGTACGTTTGGTCAGAGTACCCACAAGGTCGAACTCTGCAGAGTCTGGGAGGTAAGGTCTGAAAACCACCTGCTGGGCTGGGCACGGGAGAGACCGCTGGCTGGCCTTAGTGTGAGCCCAGTCAGTGGCGTGTGGGAGCAGGAACCTGGCTGCCAAGGGCAGGAGGATAAACATGGGACTGAGGTCAACAGCAAGCAGGGGTAGCCCACCCGTCACAGAGCCTGGCTGCACAGTGTGTAAGAGGACAACTGCCGCTCTTCAAAAGACACCGGCTGCTAAGAGGATGGAGACAAGCCACAGCCTGCGAGCACGTATTTGCAAATCACACATCATATAAAAGGCTCCTCTGAATATATAAAAAGCTCTCAAAACTCAATACTAAAAAAAACTTTTTTTTCAAAAATGGCCAAAAGATTTGAATAGTGGCTTCACCAGAGTAGCAGGTGAGGAAATGCTCGTGATTACTTAGTAGGAAAATGCAAATCAAGACCACAATGAGAAACCAACCACACACCTCCTAGGATGCCTAAAATTAAGAATACCTGCCATAAAAGAGGTTACTGGGAGTTGGGAGGAGGGGAAAATGGGGATGCCTGGGTGGCCTGGGTGGCTCAGTGGTTGAGTGTTTGCCTTTGGCTCAGGGCGTGATCCCGGAATCCCAGGATCAAGTCCCCCGTCGGGCTCCCTGCATGGAGCCTGCTTCTCCCTCTGCCTGTGTCTCTGCCTCTCTCTCTCTCTCTCTGTCTCTCTCTCTCTCTCTCTCTCTGTCTCTCATGAATAAATAAATAAAATCTTAAACAAAAAGAAGGAAGGAGGGAAAATGGAGAATTAGTGTTTAATGGGGACTGAGTATCTGTGGCACTGAGATTGTTCTGGACACACACAGTGGTGATGGTTGCACAACCCTGTGAATTAGTCACTGCCACTAAAGTCGTACACTTAAACGTGGTTGAAATGGGTGAAGTTCATTACGTGCATTTCACCACAGCTAAGAAAGACACACACGGAAAACCCTCCCATGCCAAGTGCTGGAGCGCAGAGCACGGACACTCGTGCACACTGCTGATGGCCGGGGGGTGGGATGGGGGTACAATCACTCTGAAAAACTTCCAGATTTTTCAGGAAGTTAGGTAGCTTCTCGGGAAGTTAAACACACACCTATGACCGAGCCATCCCACTCCCACTCCCAGACGCTTTCCCGGGAGAAACAGAAGCCTGTGTCCATCCAGAGCACACAGATCTCACGGCAGCCTGATTTGGAAGAGCTCCACGCTGGAAACGACCGAGATGTCCAGCAACAGGTGAAGGGAGAAAGACACTACAGTGTGTCTTAACAATGGAACCACACGCAATGATGCGGAGGGACACACAGTGGGTGGGTGTGGATGTGTGCAACAGCGGTACAAGGGATCCAAGGATGACGCCAAGGGACAGAAGACAGATAAAAAGACCACACGCGGTTAGGATTCCATTTGCAGAAAATTCTGCAAGATGCAAACGAACCTTTAGGGACAGGTGTAGATCAGTGGTTTCCAGGGAGTGGGTACCAGGGTGGGGAGGGCGGAGAGGAAGGATTTCCAAGGGGTGCGAGGAAACTTTTGGGGCAGTGGGTATGTTCGCTACCTTGACTGTGATAAATGACATATCTCAAAATGATCAGTTATACACCCGAAATGGGGTTGCTTTTCATTTATGTCAATGATCCCTTAGAAAAGTTTGTTTTTCTCAAGGTGCCCGAGTCCAAAAGGAAGGAGAGCTGGTGGAGGGAGACATCAGGTCCAGGAGGGCTGTGTTTTAGGATGGAAGGGACATGAGCCTACCTTGGGGCTCTCCTGTGGGCTGCCGACCATCCTCAGGCCCACAGAGAAGCACCCCGAGGGCCTGCATGAGGGGAGTGGGTGTCCTGAAGGCCGAGGGCAGCCTCTGTGAAGATCATTCTGGAGGAGGACATTCTGGGGTGGGGGCGAGGAGCAGAGGCTCAGCACCAATTGTCTGCCTCCCCGCCGCCCTCCCACCTGCCCCTGCAGAACAGCTGCATAGGGAATCAGTATTCCAGGTAAGAGAAACAAAGATTATCGTTAGCAAGGGAGGGTGTGGAAATGCCCCCAAATAGAGGGCTCCCGGAAGCCAGAGGCAACAGAAACCACCTCCCGTGGTGGACCAGGGAGGGTTTTGTGGAGACGAACCTTGCAGGGACAACATGAGCCGAAAAACATTAAGACGAGCGCAGACCCGCCATGCCGCACAACCAACATCCCTACAGCTGTGGGATGCGATAGCCTAGAGGACACGTGGGGGATGACGACGGGGATCTTTTAAGGGGAACCCAGTAGCCACATGGGCTGGAAGGGTGCTGAATCCAAGCAGAGAGGGCCTGGTCTGGTAAACCGAGGGGCCCAAGATTGATGTGCGGGTAGTGGGAGCCACTGAGGGTCATGGAGCTGAAGAATGACACCACAGGAGCAATGCTTCAAAGACCCTGCATTTCTCATGCTCAAAGACTGGCCACAGCTCACCATTACCTAGGCTCAAGTTCAAGTAATGAGGATCTGGCCAAGTAATGAGGATCATCCCCCACCATGGGACGGTGCCTCTTCATACCATCTTTTCTGCCATGACTCCCTCCCTCAAGCCCCTCTCCTGTCCTCAGACTAGCTGACCCACTCTCCCTTGAGCACTTTAGGCCACTCACTGACTCTGCTTATAGTATTGCCCCACTCAAGTGCCTTCGTTTCTCCTCTAAGCTAAAGATCTATCCACTCTGACATCCAACCATCCATCCATCTACCCCCACCCGTCCATTCGATAAATACCTTTTGAAGTCTTATTGTGTGCACAGCCGTCAACTAGGCACCAGGGACCCAGCACTGAGAACAAAGTCTCTGGCCTCGTGGGGCCAGATATAGGGGGTGGGGAGGGTGGGAGGCAGACAACAAACACACAAATGGGGGATCCGTGGATGGCTCAGTGGTTTAGCGCCTGCCTTCGGCCCAGGGCGTGATCCTAGAGACCTGAGATCAAGTCCCACATCAGGCTCCCTGCATGGAGCCTGCTTCTCCCTCCTCCTGTGTCTCTGCCTCTCTCTCTCTGTCTCTCATGAATAAATAAATAAAATCTTTTTTAAAAAAAACAAACACACAAACAATGAATACTTTTGGATGTTAGGTGTTAAGAGGCAAACAAAATAGCGTAATGGGAGAAAGGGTGTGGGTCATATTAGAGACAGTGGTCAGCAAAGACATCCAGAGAAATGAACATTGAGGAGGCCCCCGTTTTTGCAATCTCTCTGTAAAGACCCAGGGTAAGAGTGTTCCAGACAGAGGGAACAGCAGGTGCAAAGGCCCTGAGGTAGGAATGTGCTTAGCTTGTTCGAAGATAGAAGACAAGTCCAGTAGCTGGAGCAGAGTGAGCAGGGAGGAGGGTGATAGGAAAAGAAGACAGAGGTGGGCTGGGGTCAGGCCATGCTGCCTTGTAGGCCAAGGGTGCAGTCTGGGCTTAGTCTAACTAGAAGCGAAAGCCCGGGGAGGACTGCAAGTAGGCAAGGCTTGTACTGATCTAGATTTTAAAGTGACTTCTCCAGCTGTAGGGTGGAGCGTGGACTGGAAGGCTGTGGAAGGACGGGGGTGGGGGGTGGCAGCAGGCTGACCTTCCTAGTCCCTCCTGGAGGAACCTGTCTAAATAGCTCCACATTCGATCATTACGGTGACACTTGAGTGCTTACCACGTGCCAGCCCCATCCAGCTCCCCCTCCCACACAGGTAACCAACCCAGGGCGTCACTACGCTTCGGCTTCGGTGTCCTCGCTTGTACCACGCGGTGTCCTGGCTTGTACCACACGGAGGTCTCACTGTCTCAGTGGACCCCTGTCCCACAGTATGCGCTCCAGGGCTGCTCAGCACCACTGCTGCCGCTGTTACTCTGGGTCAGCGATGAGCCCTCTGCATGTCTTCAGTGTGGCTGCCATTTATTTTGGGCTCCATCCTAAACCCCTGTGACAGACTCTCTTGGAAATTTTCATACGCAGTGGTTGGTCATGCCTCCCCTAAAACTGAAAATTCCTTTTGGTATTAGCAATAAACTTAAAACTCCCTTAGTGCCCAGCACAGAGCTTAGCTTATATTTGCAGGATGAAGGGTAGAAGATGGAGGAGGAAGGAGGGAGCAGGAGGATGGAGGAGGGGACAGGAGGAGAGTGGGGGAGGAGAGTGGAGGGAGGGGGAGGAAGGAGGAAGAGGAGGGGGGAGGTGGGAGGGAAGGGGAGGAGGGTGAAGGGAGAGGAGAGGAGGGAGGAGAGTGAAGGGAGAGCAGTGGGGGAGGAGGGAGGAGAGTGGGGAGGAGGGGGGAGGGAGGAGAGAAGGGAGGAGAGGAGGGAGGAGAGGAGTGGGAGGAGAGAGGGGAATATTAGAAGGGGGAAGGGAGTGGGAGGAGGGAGGAGGAGGAAGAGAGTAGAGGATGCCCAGCATCCACCAAGACCTGCCTCGAATGCCCCTGCCCATGAGGCTGACCTCATCCAAGAGCTGGGGCTGCACACCAGCCACACACAAGGCTCCTTTCATCTTGGGGACAGACCCACAGTGCATCCCAGGGGGGCACCTGTGGAGACACCCAGCAGGGGTGTGGGGTGTGGCTGCAGTGCCTGGGCCTCTCCCCGGAGGGCACCAGGGCATGCCTCTCTCCTGCAGCACCTCCATCCCTGGGCCTTCCCCCTGCCCTCCGGCCTGCCCCAGGGCTCAGGACACCGCTCAGGAAACACTGTGGAGGCCCATGGCTCACTGGAGCACACACGCTCCCTTCAACCCTGCCGTTCCCCTGGGACTCTCCATCCCCTCGGACAGAGACTCACTCCCTAGTTTGGTGTCACAGCACACGAGGCCATGTGGGAGAACCTGCCCCAAATTCCCACTTTTGGGACCATCCCAGACACGGTGACAGGAACCTTGGGGCACCTGCCCCTCCAAGTCAGCTAGCTGCCCTCCCTGCTCCTCCGGCAAGGACATGCGGCCTCACAGAAAGGCCCCGGCCTGGTCCCCAGCGGGTCCTGTGGGCAGGAAGGTGGGTTCGGAGGCTGGGGCAGAGGGGGCAAAGACCAGCTTCTGCACCTCAGCTACTGACCACCTGCTACAATACCTGAGCGGCTTGCCCCTCTGGCTGAGCCACGGCAGGGCTTGCACATGAGGATAGAAGCGGACAGGTGCAGACAGGAGTGGACAGGTGCAGACAGGTGCGGACAGAAGCGGACAGGTGTGGACAGGAGTGGGCAGGTGTGGACAGGAGTGGACAGGTGTAGACAGGAGCGAACAGGTGCAGAAAGGAGCGGACAGGTGTGGACAGGAGTGGATAGGAGTGGACAGGTGCGGACAGGAGCGGACAGGTGTGGACAGGAGCAGACAGGTGCGGACAGATGCGGACAGGAGTGGACAGATGCGGACAGGAGTGGACAGGTGCAGACAGGTGCAGACAGGAGAGGACAAGTGCGGACAGTGTGGACAGGAGCAGACAGTTGTGGACAGGAGTGGACAGGAGCAGACAGATGCAGACAGGAGCGGACAGGTGTGGACAGGAGCAGACAGTTGTGGACAGGTGTGGACAGGAGCAGACAGATGCAGACAGGAGTGGACAGGTGTGGACAGGAGCAGACAGGAGTGGACAGGTGTGGACAGGAGCAGACAGGTGCGGACAGGTGTGGACAGGAGCAGACAGGAGTGGACAGGAGCAAACAGGTGCAGACAGGAGCGGACAGGTGCAGACAGGAGGTGTATCTAACAACTTCCCGCATCTCTCTGCCTTCCATTTCCCTGACCCAACCTCCCGAGGCCAGGCCCAAGTTGGGGTGTGACGCAGCTGCAGAGCCTGGCAGGGCCGGGAGCCGTGCTGGCAGAGCTTGGGGAGCAAGTCACCGGAGGGCCGTGGGGCGCACGAGGGTTGGGGCAGGGGTCCGAGCTGGCCTTGGGGTTTGGTCAGCCCTACTTCTTCTCGGAGGGGGAAGAAGTAAAGGTCAGCCTCCCTGCTCTCCTGCCCCCACTCTGAAAGGAGGCTGTGGGGGGCAGGACATGGAGGCCTCTGGAACCAAGGGACCCCAGGAAAGAAGAACTGAGGGGCACAGAGTGGAGTCAGAAGGTCTGGTCCTCATTCCAGCTTTTCCTCGACTTGCAGTGTGACCCTGGGACGCCACATACCCTCAGTGTGCTCCTCTGCCAAGTGGGGAGAAGAGCGTCACCAACGTATGCAGCGCGGGCTGGGTACCAGGCACTGTCCTAGGCTGCTCGCTCCACCACGGCCCGTGGGGCAGACAGCACCATCCCCCCGTTTGCTGGATGAGGGAGCCCAAGCACAGAGTGGTGAGCTCACTTGCCCAAGGGCACACAGGGAGTAGGAGGCAGGCAGGCTTTGCATCCCAGCAGCCTGCTCTTAACCACCGCACATACTACCCCTCTGCCCGCCTCACACGCTCGTGGCGCTGGGGACTCAGTAAGGGACCCTGTGGAAGGTGCGCCTCCGCGGTCTTCGGAGAGGGGTCCCCAGGCTGGCGGCAACAGCATCACCGGTGAGGAACACAGATTCTCAGGCCCCACCCGGACCTGCTGAGTCCAACTCCGGGGGTGGGGTCCCATCATCTGTTTTCAGCAAGCCTTCCAGAAGATTCTGGTGCACGCTGGAGTCCGAGAACCACCGGTATAATACGTTTTCTCCCCACAACGTTTCTTATTCAAGTTCACACTTTTCTGTTTGTAAGGTTCACTTGATGAAATTAGCTGACTGTTCCCAGCATCTGGGAGATGGTTCTCGCCCTCACTGTCTTCCTCTGGGGCCTCCGAGGGGCTGGTCCAACCACCCTGCCCTGACTGAGCCAGCCCCTCCTTGCACCCCCTCCTACCACCCTCCACAAAGAAACACCTTTGGTTCCACAAAGAAAAACACAGCCAATGTCCTCTAAGTAATAATAACCCCAGAGAGCACACACCCCACGGGGCTGGCAAGCCGTCCTTCTGCTGTCCCCCAGATTCCAACATTGTGATAAGTGGCAGCTTCCAAAGTGGTCTGGGACCCCGTGGGCGTACACACACACACACACACACACACACACACACACCCGGAGCTGCCTCTGCAGGAGGTGGTCCATGACGGGGGTGGGGAAGCCAAGACCATCCTGCTTTGCCTCTGTCCCCGGGGTGTGGCAGTGGGAGCCGGTCCCCAAGGCGGGGGTGACACGCAGCCTCCACTGAGACGCTCCTTTCTGAACGGCCTGCTCCTCCCACCCTTGGGAGGAAAATTATGACTTTCTCAGGAAGGAGGTTTTTTATTTCTTGTGTTTTTTCCTCGCCCCTCGTTTGGCACACGGCACTAATTTATGACTATTTTCCCAAGTCCACTGAAGTAAGAGGGTAATGGCTTTCCGCCGTTTCCTTTCTCTCACCTGTCATTCACCGCCGGCTACCTGACAGGACTGCAGACAATGTTCCAATCACAGGGGCAGGGTTTTTTTTTTTTTTTTTTTCCCAGGGAAGTGAAGAATTCATAGTGGCCGTGGGGAGAGTTATTTCACTCCCGGACGGAACGACGTCAGGTAAACAGCTGTAAAAATTCAAAACCAGCGGGGCTGCCTCTGGATAGGGGGTGGGTACATAGCCCATAGCTCAGGCTGGGAGCTGGCCCGGCTGGGGGTCCGGAGAGCTGGAAGGGGGGGACACTCAATGGCTTAGGGCCCTCCGCTTCCATTATTATCCCATCGACTCCAGCCTCTCGACCTTGAGCAGGTCACACTGCTTCTCTGTACCTAAGGTGCCCCAGCTGCTACCTGGAGAGAAGAGTCTTTGCCCTTGGAGTCAGGGGCATGATGACCAGGCATGGACCACCGTGGTCTAGAGGCCAGGTGTTCCCTTGTGGGGATCGCCTGTCCCCATCTGAGCAGCAACTGGCAGGTGAAAAACTGGGATCCCTATAGCGGCGCTGTTCGAGCAGGTGCACAGTCATTACAGACACATTCTCTGTTCTTACTGTCCTGTAAGCAGGCGCCCCCATCCACGTGGCTACTCAATGCTCCAAATGCGGCCAATGTGGATGAGACAGTGAGTTTTATGTTTCCACTCAGGTTGTAATTAGCGGACGTTTAAATAACTACATGTCTAGCGGCTGCTGTTTCGGACAATGCCGGTTAGACTTGTATGCCTGTAGCGTCTCATACTGATTACAGCTGCTGTGAGGGCTGCGTGAGATAATGCACATAAAGTCTGGGCACCTACTTGCCCCCCCCCCCCGTAAGCACCAGCTCTTATTGACGCTATGGGACGCCGTCAGAAGGCCAGGAGGGAAAGGGGTCTGCATTCAGGACTGTCAGGTTAGAGCAGCACTTTAAGTAACTTACTTTCCCGTCGCTGGTTTGCGGTGTAGCTGGTAGGAGCGCAGGCTGCCACCGCTGAGGGGCACATGGGACACCTGACCAGGGCCGACAATCAGTTGTCCAGGAGAGGTTCTGTTGTCCTGCTCTGTCCTCTCCCTCCTCTTCTGCACTCCCATCCTCCTCCCGTCCCAAGCCTCATTCCTCACACCCTTGGCATCACCCAGAACTACAGGGAGGAGTCATCTGCCCCGGCTGTGGCACAGCGGGGCTGAGTGCCATTGCTTACGGATGAGAAAAGTCCCCATTGCAGACAATCGGTGGGGCTCAGAAGATCCCTCTTTTCTGGAGCCAGAGCACCCAGAAGATGCAGCAGGACCCGCTGGGGGAATGAATGATGCCTTGACCATCTCCTGAGACCCACAGATGGGCTGCCCATCTGTTGCTCACTACTTCTGTGACCTTGGGCAAGTTTGTCGTTCTGAGCCTCAGTTTCTCCAACAGCCACCCAGAGACATCACTACCAACCTGATAGGTGATCATGAAGGTTGGGTACAATAAGATGTACAAACTGGTACCTCGTAGGCACTCAATAAACATAAGCCATTATTACCACCATCAGTGCTATATTATCCAGAGGTACCTGAGTCAGAGGCTAGTCGCTGGTGCCAGGCCACCCGCGTTCACATACTAGCTTCACCCCCGTGCACCAGCTCTGTGGTCCTGGGCAGCTGCAACATCTGCCCCTTTCCCCACCCATAAAACAGTAATGACAATGACAGCACTTCCCTCACAGGAATGGTAGGAGGGTTAAAAGAGCTTATAGCAGACACTGGCACAGCGTGAGTACCATATGTGTTGGTTAAATTAGATATTCTGGTGAGGCTCTAAAGAGGTCTTCCTTATAAAGAAGTGGCCAATGTAAGAAACCCCAGCAGCTCTGGGTTTTGATCTGCTGATAGCAGGACACTGCCCGGCCGAAGCAAAGGGGCAGAGGATCACGGACTCACCAGGAAAACTTCAGGCAAAAGCAGAGCAGTTCTAACATAACGATGCCTTTGACCTCAAGGATCCTAGCTCTTGGACGCCCTGGGGACTTTACACCCACTGATGCTTGGTCACAAAGAGAATCAACATCCTGATTTATGGGCAAGAAAAGTCTGGCTGCAGAGCTGGCTGGGCAGAGAATGCTGACTTCCTTCACTTTCGGCCCTGCTTTCCCTGCCACTCACTCACCTCCCCAGAGCCAGAGGGGGAGGCTGAGAAAGGGACATTCCCCAGGGTGAGGAATACGGGCGGGAGGGAAGGGAACCCTGTCCTTGTTCCTCGTCTTTCTTTTGATGGCATCAGACTGACCAGAAAATGCCTGGAAAGGAAAAGGCAATCATCACCACTTGGGTGAGGGCAGGCGGGGGTTAACCAGCCTTGACGGTGTGCCAGGCTCTGTGCTGGGCAAATGTCACACGTCATATGTCACAGCCCATATGTCATCCCTCCAAATGAGGGCACTGGGCTGGAGCAGGGACAGCACCCTGCGGCTCCCAGGCAGCCTGTCTTCCCGATGTGGCCCCTGGTCTCATCTCAGGACGGAGCCTCCTTACTGCCTTGTCTCAAATAGACTCAGATATTTATTTTTATTTTTTATTTTTTTTGGAGCTAAAAAGCAGTGCCACTTTCCCCATGGCCACGTTTCTGGTCAGTAAGGTAGGTAATCCTAGTTGCAAAAATATATGTTCTCCTCCCCTACCCTTCACCCACCTGCCCCATGATGAAGCTGTTTTCATTTTAGACAGAGGGAAATGCATCTGGGAAACATTTTAATGTTCCTAAATTGGCCTTTAGGCAAAAGGAGAGGTGTCCATCCTCAGATGCTCTCTAAGATGGGAGGTCTTCTAGTTTCCTGTGTTCAAAGCACGAGGCAGGGACTCAGCCAGGCTCAGGGGGTCCTCGGGCTGTCTACCTCTGAACAGTCGTTTGCTTTTAGAAAGCACCTGTGCACTCAGGGACAGGTGAGGTGCCCCAGGTGAGACAGGAGTCACCATCCCTGCCACTGAACACTTGGTGGGGGCCGGGCCCTGTGCTCACCACATTCAGAACTCCCCTCAAAACCATAATAGTCTTGCAAAGTGCTCAGGACCAGCCCCATTTTATAGATGAGAAAACAGAGGCTCCCAGACTCAAAGTAGCTCCTGGAGGTTTTGGCACGCCTGGGGTGCGACCAGGGCTCAGGGCTCCTCCTCGGCTTGGTGACCTACAGCTTGGCCACTGAGGGGGAGGACAGCGGGTCCGCTGGCTTCAGAAGCCATGCACTCCGTGTCTTCCTTCTCCCTGCTCGGGCCCTGAGACACCCACGCCTTCCACCAGTTCACACCTCCTTGGGCAGGATTCCCTCGAAGCAGGTGGTGGTGGTGGGGGGGGGGCCTGAGGAGGGAAGCGGGTCCCTTCTCCTTAATTGACTGTAAATTGCTCCAGAGCTTTTAATGAAGGCCGTCAGGAGTAATTACGTCCGTGGCTGCTGGCCACTCTGTGTAAACACCGAAGGCGGGGCGGGGGGCGGCCGCACCGGGCATCTCACATCTGGGCTCTCCTGTGCCTCCTTCCCCCGTGGGCCCCTCTCAGCTCACACCTCTGCCCCCGAGGAGGAGCCACAGCTGGCCAGACGGGGGCCCGGCGACACAGGCAGCCAGCGAGGGGCAGTACAGGGAGCCATTGGGCGGCCGCCGTCGGGAGAGGCCAGGATGGAGCACTCCCCCCAGACTCGGGAGCCACTTCCAGGGGCTGGGCAGCAGCACGTGGGGTCCCCACACTGGCAGCAGCATCGCCTAAGAACTTGTAGAAAATGCAAATTTGCGGGCCCCATGTGGGCCTACCTCCTGAATCAGAAACTCAGGGGGCTGGTGTGGCTGGCAAAGGTGGGGTAACAAGCCCCCCAGGGGGTTCTGAATGGCCAGGGAGAGGGAAAGGACGATGGGAGAGGCCTGCTAGCCTCAGTTTACAAGACGGGGAGATAGGCCTAAAGAGCTGAGGGTGTTAATCTCAGGGCGCACAGCTAGGAATGGAGCCAAGTGCACCCCGGGGATCAGACTGTCCCATTCAAACCCTGGCATGGACATTCCAGAAGTCAGGGCATGAACTTCCCCTCGTCTATAAAGGGGGGGTCAGCCATGGCCCTGTGGGTCCTCCAGGGGACCAGCGGTGGGAATCCAGCACCGGCTCACGTCGTTTTCATTCCAAGGCCCCGGCATCACACTCCGAGTCCTGTGATGTGACAGGACACAGAGAAGAGCAAGATCGAGGAGACGTGGACTGTTAAAAATAAGCGAGTGCTGAGACCAGCACCCCCCGGACCCCCCGCCGCCCAGGGCACAGACTGTTAATTGTTGCTGTGCACGCCTGCCACAGGGAAGCCCTGCCGCCTGAGCTCTCCTGTCCCCGAGATGTCCCCAAGCTGTGCCATGGGTCTCCCCTCCATTTCCTCTGGCGGCCTCTCCCTCAGAAAAGGCTTTCCTGACCTAAGGCTGTCAAAGCCTAGGGATGGATGTGTTCTTGCACCGGGGCCGACACATGACTCATTACACAAAGAAGGAGTGCCACCTGTGGCCATTCCCCATGCCATGCTCCAAAGGGGACACCAAGAAAGGAAGGTCATCACTGTCCAGCTACTGCACGGTCCAGGCGACCCCACCTAACAAGGCTTTAAGACGTGGTCCTTGCCCTCAGAGGGTTTACAAATTGGTCTGTTCCCTGGCTGTACCCCGGAAGTCCCCCTAGAACACCAAGGTGCTGCAGGGGTGGCTGATAAGGATGACACCCAGGGTGACCAGGGTTGACCTGAATGGCCAGGACCCCACAAGAAGCTTTGCACCCCTGGCCTCATGCCCTTGTGTCAGTACTGGGCAAGGCTGAGCCCATGAGGCCACCTCCCCAGTAGTGTACTGGGTCCCCGCACTACAGATCCACTTTGATCTGCCAACCCCAGAGGCAGTGAGGCTGGGCTGACCCCAGGGGTGACAGGCTGCCACCAATCAAGGAGATCTGTCTGCGGACTCTGACTCACTCACCTCCACTCTACCCAGCCTGTCTGAGGTGCCTGGAGCCAGGGGCCACACAGGGACCCAGCAAGGGGATTCCGCTGCCCTCACCTGCCCTCCCCACCCCAATCCAGGGGCAGCTCTTGATGAACAAGGTGAAAGGGACAATGACCTGCTGGCAAAGAGGCTGGAAGCTGCTTCCGGGAGACCTGACAGGGCGAGCAGGGTGCCTGGGCCCCTGCTGACACTACTGGCCAAGAGAACATAGGAGACAAATGCCGCCTCCCTGCCCGTCAGGGTGAGTTATCCACAACATAGGGTTTCTCTAGAGAGTTCATAAAGCAGCTGATGCGGCGAAGCAAGTCTACACTCAATAATCCCTCCATCTCACTCCAGTCGGATGCTGGCATATTCATCTTGAATCATCCTTTTCAAAGGCCAAATCAATCCTAGGAAGTGCTGGGGCTCTGGCCGTGCACAGTCCTGCTGCTAAGAGAGCCAGGAAAGTAGGATCCACAAGCAGTGATAGGACACCAGGGGTGGGGACAGAGACGGTGGAGGCACATCTTCTCCGTTGCCCAAGGGCAAGGGGCCAATGGGGACCAGAGCTGAAGCTCTTGTCCCCTGCACCCACTGTGGCATGCAGCCAGAGGGGGAAAGTGCAAGAGAGGCCAGAGATGGTGGGTGAGGAGCCCGTACCAGCCCTGGGGATGGAAGATTCTCCTCTTCACCCGCTCTGATCCACTCACCCCCAAAGAGGGTGAAGTATTGGTTATGGAGGGAGAAAGACTTGGGTTTGAATCCAGCTCTACAACTTCATGACCATGAGCCTTGTCTCAGTTTTCCTCACATGTAAAATGGGCTTAAAAACCACCTCTTGGGCACCTGGGTGGCCCAGTGGTTGAGCATCTGCCTTGAGTTCAGGTCGTGATCCTGGGGTCCTGGGATCAAGCCCTACATCAGGCTCTCCACAGGGAGCCTGCTTCTTCCCCTGCCTGTGTCTCTGCCTCTCTCTCTCCCATGAATAAATAAATACAATATTAAAAAAAAAAAAGCTCCCTCATAGGGCATGTGAGCATGAAATGAGCAGGAGTGCAAAGCCTTTGCGTGACACCTGGCATACAGGAGGGTGACCTGGAGGGAGAAGGTGGGCAGTCTGTCCTAGGTCGGAGAGCTGGCCATGGGGCTGGGGACCTCCGGAATCAAGGAGAGCAGATCCAGGGGCAGGCCTCTGTCTGCAGGTCTGGGGCAGCTGTCCTGTGAGGAGGAACGGGCTGACTCTAGGAGCCCTGGGCCAGACCAGGACGAATGAGGAGCAGCAGCAGGAGGGAGACCACCCATAGTAGGAAGGTGGCACTCATCGCCCAGAGACAGGGAGGTGCCCACTGCTGCAAGGGTGCACCTGGCAGGGAACCTGGGCAGCTCGGTGGTTGCAGGTCTACCTTTGGCTCAGGTCGTGATCCTGGGGTCCTGGGATCGAGTCCCCACATTGGGCTCCCTGCATGGAGCCTGCTTCTCCCTCTGCCTATGTCTCTGCCTCTCTCTCTGTGTCTCTCATGAAAAAATAAAATCTTTAAAAATAAAAAAAAAAGGTGCACCTGGCACCTTCATCACCCCTTAGCAGACAGCTGCACCAACTGGCTTCCTGGTCAGGCTGGGAGGGGGACCAAGGACCTCTGGACTCTCCCACCTGGAAAGGGAAAAATGCTCTTGGAGAGAGTAACACATAAAACCATAGCAAATATTTAAGTGTTGACATAGAGGGTTTGGGCCACTTAAGATATCATTCCTGTCCCAAGCCTGCTTCTCATCTAGTTGGGAAAAGCACTGGTCAACGATAACAATAATAGCATCTATCAGTGCCAAGTTGGTTCTAAACACCTGAAGTTAACTTACTTAATCCTCACCCTGATCCTCTGAGTATACACAGTGCGTTCATTCCATTTTCCAACTGAATAAACTGAGCAGAGAGACCTGGTGATATGGGCCACACTCGCTGAAGATGCAACAGAGGGCTTCTTGGAAGAGGAGGCCCTAAGGACAAAGTGGCTCAAGAAAAACAATGTCCACCATTTGTACAGGACCTTATTTTCAAAGCTCTCTCATGAAGCTCCCTGTGACGTTGGCGAGGCAAGTAGGATCACGTCTGTCTCCAGAAGAGGAGTCAAGGCTCAGGGAGGCTACGGCCCCACCTGGAGCTAAGAAGGGGTAGAGCTGGGGTCAGAAGCCGGGCCTCGTGCCTTCCCTCCCAATGCCTGGAGCATCACACTGAGGAGAGGAAGGGGCAGGTGCCAGGTGAGGGGACCTGCAGGGACACCCCTGCACCGAGGGATGACTCTCCACGGCATGCACATACACCCCTTCTGACAAAATACCTCGAGCTCCTATCCTGGGCTAAGCTGCAGTTGGACAGTCAGGCTCACAGGTCCCCTGAGCCGCGTAAAGAACAGTCGGGGCAAGGGGGGTGATGACAAGTTCAAAACCAGCTCTGCCTACACTGTCTCTCCGAGCAGCTGGAAGGTTTTTGGCTCTTGTAAATCACACCTTTCGGCTGGTTCCTGGGGAGCCCAAGTGTTCCCTGGTGGCTGCAAGCTCAGCACATCCTCGCCCGACCACACCACACGGCTGAGCCAGGCTCATCGGCCGGCCCACCAGCTCCCCGCAGAGGGGGCGCCCACCACCTGGCCACTCAGCTGCCCGAGGCCCCCGCCGCCTGCCCTGCCGGTTGCTGGGAAAGGACGTGGGCCTGGGAGCAAACAACCTGCTTAATCTCACGCTCTCATCCATCTTCCCCATCATTTCTTTAGCAATAGATCCAACCCTGCATAGTACGTCCAGCAAGGATTAGCAACTTTTGAATAACGGGGGGAAATGAGGCCTGGACGGGGAAACTGGTGGAAGCTCATTCAGCTGCATGAGCAGAGCCAGGCCGGGACCCAACTCCTGCCCCCGCCCTGGGCCTGTCTGCGTGCCCGGACCAAGCCGTGCTGGCCACTGTCCTCTCCCTGGAGCAACGGCACTTTCACCCTATGCAGACCCTTAGCCACTGAGACCCTTTCCTGGGTGACAGGTCGTTTTATTTTATTTTTTTAAAGATTTTAATTATTTATTTGAGAGAGAGTAAGCAAGAGAGAGAGAGAGAGTACAAGTCAGTGGACAGGGGCAGAGAGAGAGGGAGATGGAGATCCCTGTTGAGCAGGGAGCCCAATGTGGGGGACTCTATCCCAGGACCCTGGGATCGTGACCTGACCCGAAGGTGGATGCTCAACCACTGAGCCACCCAGGGGCCCTCTGGGGTGACAGTTTGAGGAAAGACCCACACAATCCTGAGAGGTAGCACAGTGGGGTATCAGGCATAGCCGGTAGCCAGAACTCTTAGGATTCAAATCCTGACTTTGTTGTGGGAGCTTGGACAGCTTGTGTGACCTCTCTGAGTCTCCACCGCGGGGATCACGACGGAGCAGGCTTCCCATCACTGCGGCAAGGATTCCATGAGACCCCGCAGGTTAGCTAACTAGTAAGACGTATGTACTAAATAATTACTGTTATTATTTTTATTTTTAACCACAACAACCTATTTCTGCCATCCAAGACACAACACAAATTGCTTGTGTCGTGGTTGGTCGGCTGGTTCCACCACCTTCTGAAAGGCCTCTCCTAGGGCTCCAGCCTGTCAAAACCCAACCACACGCTGCCACCTTTACTATAAAGCTTTCTCTGTCCCTGTGCCCAAGAAGAATTCCCTCTCCCTCTGAGCATTAGCAGCATCCGTACGTAGCTCTTGCTCCCCACTTACCTGGGATGAGCTGGGCATTTACCACTGGCCCCCTTCTTCATGCCTATGGGGGCTCCTTCAAAGCAGTGACCCCCATACAGGATCCCAAAGTTGTGGTTGAGGGCAGAGCTTGGGGTCAGGCACCAAGAAATTCAAGCCCAATTTCCAGCCATACAATGCTGTGCGAGCCTGTGCAAGTTGCTTATGCTCTCCGAGCCTCTGCGCCCCTGTCTATAAGATGGGGGTTACATGGCCCACTTTCTGGGTTTGCCGTGAGGATTCAATGAGCCCTGTGGATGAAGTGCTTCCCTAGACATAGGGTAAGTGCAAAAGGAAAAAGAGTGACTGTTTGCCAGCTACCTTGAATATGCATGTCCCTACCCCCACCCCCTAGAATGGCCTGGCACAAGTGTCCAGGACAGGCCATTAATGGCCCGCCCACACGACAGGTGGCACATCATCGTTATCATTAGTGTTATTATGGCAGCATCCAAAACGCCCGGCCCACCCCCACCCTCATGCTGAGGGGCAGTGCGTCCACAGCCAGGGTAGCCACAGGCTCAGACGTGCCCAGGCAGGGGTCTCATGGGAGTGACTACAGACCACAAGACCCCCCTCCCCCAAATGTGCACCCTTATGTTGCCCTGAAAAAAGACAGAGAGGAGGCAAGGCCACGGAAGTATCTAGGCCCTTCCAGCAATCCTGGGAGTCACCCTACCCACCCTCCTGGAAGGAAGAGTAAAATCCCTACTCTGAGGTCACCAGGAACCCAGGGCTCCAGGGTTCTTGGTCCCAGTGTCTGATCACCTGGACAGAGAGTAAGTCTCCAGCTTTCCTCCAAAATCTCATGCCACCCCCTTCCGATGCCAACAGCCTCAGGGAGCATCTGGGCTGCCTCACTTTCTCTCCTAAGTCCTCGACCCCGGACTGCGGCAGCTGTGAGGCACCTGAAGCTCCTTCTCTGAACCTGAAGTCCAAGCTCTCAGTTCACCAACCCAGGATGATGCCCCTTCTTCCCCAGGCCCATGGGCACCAGGCACCTGCATGGGCAGAGCCCTCTTGAGCCCCTTCTGCAGCTGGCATGTGGGGTCAGGGCAGGCTTTGGTCTGGAGTCCAACAGGAACTCTCTGGGGCCCCTGGGCAAGCTCGCCATCATGGGCCTCAGCTCTCCCACCTGAAAACAGGGAGTGTTGGACGAAGGCAGTGGTCATCAGGGTGCCTTGCAGGAGGCCCTAGCTGTTCATCACAGGCCCTCAGAGGGTCCTTCGGGTTGGGGGTAAAAGCGAGGGTGAGGGATACAGGCTGTTACATCTCCCCACTGTCTCCCTCTGACCCTGACTTCACCCACAGATGATTTCTTCTCAGCATTATTATTGTCCAACACACTGTATATCTCCTGCATTGTTATTAGCTACCGGGCTCCCAGCCTCTGTGCAGGTGGTTGCCAGCAAAGCCCAAACCACGCTCAGAGCACACACCCAACTGCTCTTTGGGACCCTCTCACTGGACTCCCCACATTTAACATCCCTCTAAAAATCTTTGCCTCTGACCCCTGCTGAGGAACTTCTCTGGAGGACCATGACCCCCCTCCTCCGTGTCAGTCCTAACGAACACTTTGGTTCAGAGAAGAAACTTTCTCACCCTGTGAGTTTTGTTCATCCTCTCCTGAGACATGATTCTTCCCAGAACAGGCACAGGGAGGAGGGACAGCCCCCTCCAGGACCCCAGGTACACAGAATGTCCCCCAGGAGAGGCCAAAACCCCTCCCAGGCCCCCCCCTTACCCACCCCTCCCCACTTCTGCTCCAGAGCCCCACGCCCGCAGGTCTGGGCACCCCTGCGTGTCTGCGGCCCACACAGCCCTCCCGCACCTCGTGGCAGGGACTCCCCGCGGGGAGCCGTCCGAGTGCTTGCAGGCCCTCCGCTCCCCTGTCTACTGAGACGGCTAACGTGGGGTGGGCCCACCTGCAAATTGTCTCCCCGGGTCCAGACGGAACAGCTGGGCATTGATGGCGTTTGCAGGGAAATTAATCAGCGCCGACTGGCCGCGGTGCCAGCCGCTGCCTGGGCCCGATCCATCCTAATGAATCCCGAGCTTCCGCCTTAATGGCTCCTGACAAGACTAATTGAGTCACGCAGGTGATTAGCGTGCACATTATCACCTGAATTGTGGCTCAGGATGCTTTAGGGGTACCAAGGGGTCTGCTGGGGGGAGGTCGGCTCCACGTGCGCCGACCGTGGCGACATACGGAGGGTCCGGGAGCCAATGGAAGGGGGCTCAACGACATGCGCAGCATCCCCTCGTCCTCATGCCTTCTTCGTTCGTCCCTCTACACTCGTTCAGGTCTGCTGAGGCCTCTTTGACCCCCGTACTGCGCCCGGCACAGCGCACACAAGGGCCCAGCTTGCTCAGCGGCAAACTGGGGACAATGCCACCTCTCTGAGGTTCCCCGTCTACAGGAGGCCAGGTATTGAGAACCCTCATCAGAGGCCCTGGCAGGAGGCTGGCAGTCAATAAATGCTAGCTAATATTATCGCTCCACATCTCATATTCTACATAAATACTAAAATTATAATTAATTATAATGTCGATATTAATAAAAGTAGTAAGTGAAAACGAACAGCCGATGGGGAGTTACACAGAAATACCCACGGCGGAACTCGCTGAGAGCTTTCAGAGAGGTGAAGAGAAACGGGGGGGGGGGGGGGACAGGGATGGCTGTAGGCCTCCCGAGCAGGGTGACATCTGAGCTATGCCCTGAAAGATGAGTAGGAATTCACCAGACAGGAAGGAGAAAAAGCACTCCCTGCGGAGGGATGAGCATGGGAAAGGCGCAGTGGGGAGACAGAGTGAGGCACTGGGGTGCGGAGTGTGTCCCCACGGCTGGAGATCAGGGTACCTGTGGGAGCAGAGGGTGACAGGCCGTGATGAAGAGTTTTCACTCCTTCCTTTAGGACCTTGGGAGGCTTTTGGTCGGTGGTGTTTAGGACTGGGATAGAAGGAGTGATGTTGGTGCCCAGCCCCAGGGACGCCGTCCCCCTCCAGGACCCGAGGTACGAAGATCAGGGTCACAGCCAAGGTAGATGGACGAGGAGACCCCGCTGCTCACAGAGCTGCTCGGTCGGCCCGGTGCATCCATGCCAGGCCTCACCCTGCTGCTTCTGCATCTCTCCCTGGGGGAGCAGCCAGGGCTTGGCACCCTGAGAGCCCCCAGCAAATATACCACATGCAGCCCCAGCAGGCTGCTGGGGTGATAAAAACAAGACCCCGGCACAGCACGAGCTTCATCATTCGCAAGCACAGGCACGCTCAGCGTCTGTGCCATCTGGGGCACGCAGTCCCCTGGGCCCGCTTACTGGGCAGCCATCCCTGTCATCACCAACACCTCGCTCCTGACACCCTCGGGAGGGGAGCACCTGGCCTGGGACTGCGGGAGGGAGGGTGAGCAGGCTCAGAGCCAGCTCCAGCCCCTGCCAGTTGGAACGTCCCCCCCCCCCTCCCTCCAACAGGCTCATACACTCCAGACTTCACTCCTTCCCCAAGGTACAAGCCAGGCCCGGGGCTGGGCCCTGGGGACACAGAGATGGTCCAGGCCACCTAGAGGTACTGACCGGGTAACAGGAGAGGCAGATGAGCACCTGAACTCTGTGACAGAGACTAAGAGAGGAATGAAAGCTAAGGGACCAGCACTTGAATCCTGCCTGGAGAAACACAGGAAGGCTGCAGGGAGGGGGCGGCGTCCGAACGTACCAGACCATCAGATGGACCAACAGAGGCTCAGCACGTTCCAGGCCTCAGGAGCAGCAACTGCAGGCAGAGGTGGGAACCTGACTTTCATGCTCACAGAGCTGCACAGGGGCTGGTGTGGCTGGAGTGGAGTGAGCGGGGGTGAGGGGAGGAGATGGGGTCAGGTAGGAAGCTGGACCGCTGTCAGCCTTCCCGCCACTTTCATTCCAAGCAGGATGGGGGACGTGAGCACACTTCATGACAGGCTCTGTCTTGGGTTCAAAAGCACCCCTTGAGCCCTCGGCTGTAGGGGTGGGAGAAGGCTGTTGTAGGATAAGGAGGCAACTGAGACCGTTGTGAAGCTGCTGGGATAATCCACACCTGGACTGTGGTGGTGAGAGCAGAGGGGCGAGAAGTGAGAAGATTCTGGAAATATTTTGAAGATGGAGCCAACAGGATTTCCTGATGAACTGGATGCAAGGTGAGTGAGAAAGGGAAGACGCAGGGACGACCTTAAGTGTCTAGCCTGAGCAACCCAGTTTGGGGTAGGGGGTGTGGTGGTGGGGGGCACGTAGTTGCAATTGAGATGGGCAAGGCTGCAGGGGAACTAGGGTCTGGGGGGGAAGGTCAGGAGTCCAGGCCAGGCGCACTGAGCCTGAGAGCCCGTCAGACATCCAAGTGGAAACACTGAGCAGAGTAGTGGGCACACAAGTCTGGAATGTTCTCTGCAAGGAGGCCCAGGAAGGAGATAGAAGCCGCCGACCTGTCAGTATATGGACAGGACCTGAAGCCACAAGATCAGAGGAGCCAGGCATAGGGCTAGAACTTGGGGAAGTCATACAGGAGCTGGGCCTGGGGCCCTGCCACGCTCCGAGGTGTGGGAAGTGTGCAGGAGCCAGGAGAGGAGGCTGGAAAGAAACAGCCAGAGAGCTGACGCCCTGGTGGAGAAGACCCAACTGCCAAAAGGCCACAGGTCTGAGAACTAAAGACTGGCTTTGGCCACCTGGAGGTTATGGGTGACCTTGACATGGGCCATAATGGTGAGTGTTTGTAGTGGATTCGAGAGGCCACCTAGAGGGAACACCCAGGAAGCGTCCAGCCCTCATCCTAAAGGTGCCAGGTGGCCATTCACCTGCTAAGGGCCAGGGCCATGGTGGGGGTGAGGCTACCAGCCCAACCAGGCATTGAGTCCTTGATCTGCCCTTGCTCTGCCCTTGCTCTGCCCCTCCCAGGCCAGCTCGGGTGCCTGTGACAGATAGTCACGTCTGGAGCAGGACGCACAGGGACAACGGGGCCCTGAATGTTAACGGGCCGGGGCCGGCGGGCAAGGCAGAGCTACTTGATGACTTCATTTTGCTCCTGTCTTCCCTCGCTAGGAGATGGTCCTCCAAAAGAACATCAGGCAGAGGGAATTGGAGCTGGAGATGGGTGAGGAGATAGAGTGACACATCGTAGCCTCGTAAGGGATGTGGGACAGCCGTGCTGTGCCCTCCCACCCCGCTCCCCAGCACGCGGCCGCTGGCCCGCTGGCCGGAACTGAGGCTGGAGAGCATGAAGAATGGAGAGGCTCAGAAGGTCTGGGGTGAATCCAAGTCCCAATCTCTGCCTGGGAGAGAACATTCGCAGGAACTACACACCGACAGAGCCTGCAGCCAAGTTTACTCCGATTCTTAAAAGGAATTTGAAAACCCATTAGTTAAAACACTTTGTACACTACCTCGAGCCCTCAGTAAACACTGCTATTATAATAGCATGTTATCCATAAATAGTATATCATGTGTTGTATTACTATTATTAATCTGTAAGGCTCCAGTGGTCAGAATTAGGCTCAATCAATGGTGAGAGTTCTGGGGACAGATTTCAGATTAATAGTAAGGAAGAATTTTTCACTCCCAGAACTGTCCCACAGCACAAAAATAAACTGTCTTATAGGATCATGAGCCCCCCATCATCATGCATTAAGCAGAAGCAAAATAATCAGCCCCAGGGCTGGAAGCTGGCCTGCCCATAGCTCTGACCTCCTGCCACTTTCAGACTGGCTTGGGCTCTGCCTCTAGCCGTGGATATTGACCACCCACTGGAACCTGCTCCTCTACACACCTGTCTGTCCCCACTGCAAAGCTCTGGCTGGCAGGACAGCTCAACCAGTCATCCTCGGGCCACACACAGGCTCTCCTTTCAGTAACAAAATATTCCAGGTATGGAATCCAGAGAAGGGACTAGCCCATCCCCACTTTGCAGGCTGGAGCACGGAGGTTCAGAAAGCAAAGGGCCAGTGAGAGCCAAGCCTCAAGGTCAAGCCTCTAGGCCACCCCTTCTTCCACATGGCAAGCAGAGGGCTAGTCCCTCAGACAAGTGTTTCAACTCTTACCCTCTCCCTGGCCTCTGCTGGTCCGAGGCCTATACCTTGTCACAACTGCGTGAGTCCATACCAACCTCTGAATGGCCCAGGGCCACACAGGTGACAGCACACAGGGGAGGGCTCCAGGCCTGTTATCTGAGGGCCTGGAGATACACTGGGCCAGCAGGAATGCCCAAGCCAAAGCCCACAGGACCCGCCTTCCCCATGCCCTCTCATCGGTGAGATGGGAGATAAGGCCCAGAGAGGGGAAGCGGTGTGCCCAAAGCCACATGATGAGAAACAAAAGCTGAATCCATGACTTTCAGGCCAAAGCTTCCTGCCCCATCTTGATGCCAGGGGAAGGGAGGACGCCAGGAGGGTATGGGCCAGCTTTGCAGCAGCCCCTGCCTGGAGAGATGAACAGAGCTGTCTTCCAGCTCACTGAGCCTTCTCTCATTCCTACGGTCCCCTAGAGCCAGGGATCAATCCCCACTGCACCAGATGGACGCCCCTGCTGTGACTGCCAAGCACAGCCTTAATGGGGCCATGTCCTAGGAGTTGCTCCGGGAAGCCGATCGATGCTAGCGTTTGCAGAAGACAATCAAGAGCCAGAGCCAAAGGTAACTAGAGCGGGGCCTGCTGCAGGGCTCACTGGGGTGGGGGCGTCCAGCCTAGGGCTTATGACCATCAGCACTGGCCAAGCAACATCCGCCACACCCCACCACCTTCCCCGCGCCACAGGCCTCCAAGAACCCCATACTCGGGGCTGGGCAGGGTCACGGATGGGGTGGCGGAGCCAGCACCGCACACCTGAGAGCAGCCTTCACGTCTCCTGGCCCGCAGCTCTGGTCCATTAGTGGCTGGCCACACCTCTGCCTCAATGGCCTACCTGTCCCAAATAGATTCCCTCCAACATGAAGCAATGTCCAGAATGACGGGGTTAGAACAGACACTTCTAAAGATTAGCTGCAGGAAACAGCGTGTGAAGGAACAGAAAGGGAGCCTTTCGGGACCCTGCTCAAGGGCCACCACCTCCCAAAAACCTTTCCTGCTTCCTCCTGCCTCTGCTCTGTCCCCTGAGGAACACCCCTTTCTCTTTCAATCCTCCACTGGGACTTAATCAGACATCTAGCCCAGCCCCCATCACTGTGGCACTGACTTCTTTATCCCTCCGTCCAATTCCTGTCTGGGTGCATGGCAGCCAGGCCCCAGCACAGAGGGTGCACATCCTCTATATCTGATAAACTGCTGAATGAACCGAAAGAGCCTCTAATGATAATAAAGGCTGCTAACATTCATTCATTTGCTGAGCCACATATGCTAGGCACCTACTATCCTACCTCTGCATCAGCCCCATGCTGGGCCTGGGCTGTGGGGAGAAACCCCAGATGAATCGAGAAGTCCATATACATGCCCTGACACAACCCAGAGGGGAGGAAACAGCTCAGCAGCATCTCCAAGAGACTTCTAGGTACCCTCTCTATCCTCCAGAAGGTGGTAAGCCTGTAGAAGAACATTCCAGAGAGGCAGGCAGCCTCCTTCTCGGACCACCCTTTAAATACCTACATCCACAAATCCAGCCTTTCATTCCTGATCCATGGGGGCTGCTAGTCACCTAAAGAGCTGCCACATTCCACAGAGGCCCCCCATGGGCCCTAGAAATGAAATGCCACTGGACCGTGGGGATAATCCCCACAATAGTCAGAAATACACCTGCTATGCCCCGCACCCACCTGGATAAAAGCTTCCACCAGGAAGAACGGAGAGGAAGACCTCTTAGGGGGCTGCTGTCATGCCACCAGCAACAGCAGGAGAGAGTCTGGGGCCTGTTAAGGCTCCCCTCTTGAAGCAGAGATTTTCTTTGAAGAATTTCACCATCTACTCTATCAGATATCTATACTTGGTTTTACATAAAAGAGTGTTTAAAATGTCCTCTGAGTTAAATATCTTTACACCCCTCCCCAATCTAGACCATCCCACTTTATTCTCAAGGACAAGCGATGCTCCAGAAAGACGCACTACGCCAACCCCAGATGCACGCTGCTTCTGCTGCACAGCCCCACCCCTAGACCCATGGGGTAGGCACACCTGCGCTGAAGAAGCCCCAGATGGCAGGCACTTTCCCTAAAACGACACCAGTAAGAATGAGGACCGAGGAGGCAGTGTGGATAGAGGTGCGAGGGACTTTTCCAGGCACTGCTGCTTGCACGCATGCTCGTAGGAACGAGCATCTTCCTGTCAGCACAGCTGCAAGATGGGTTTGTCCAATTCAACCCCCATTTCTTAAGAAGCTTCTGGTCCCCAGAGCTGAGCGAAGGCCATGGGGCTATGGGTGCACACCTTCAGTTGCAGGTGTAGAAGCCAGGCACCCAGGAAGAAGATCATGGGGTCAGAGCCGGGTCATGAGGGGATTCAAGCTGGGTGGAAGGGGCAGCTTGTGATCACCTCCTAAATAGTTAATTTTGTTTTCCTCATGACAAAAACAGGCACACTCTGCGCAGAAAACCCAATGACCATGGAAAAGCGCAGGCTATGAAACAAACTCTCTGACAGCCGGCGTCTTTAAATTATCACAAAGAAGAGGAACGAGCCATTCTGTAGAACAAAACTAGTGCAGAAGTGAAAGTCAAGTGACTTGGGCTCAGTGTGATAAATCCTTGGACACTCAGAACTCCCCTATGTTGGAAGAGGAACAGCCCGGGAAATACTGAGCGTCCCATCCCCAGGGACAACCAAGGAGGGGCCATATGAACACCCATCAGAGACACCATGCAAGAGGCTCCAATAATGGGTGGAAGATGGGCTCAATCTCTAAGAGCCCCTTCACTTGGGGGGAGAGGAGCCCACCCCATACCTCCCGGCATGCCCAGCCACAGAACCTGCGCCAACTCACCCACGGGCGTGTCCTCGCTGATCAGCAGGTATGTGTCAAAGAAGTGGTTGGTGAAGAAGGGCAGTCGGTTCACCTGGCCTGGAAGTCAGAGGACAAGAGTGTCAGGCAAGTACCCTCATGCCAGCTTCTGTAAGGAGACACAGAGTAGGGGCTGCAGAGAGCATGAGCCTGGGTCCAGTGCCACGGCCACCTTCCCAGGACCTCAGCAAGTCACCATCCTGCCTCTGGGTAAGTGGGAAATAATGCCGGTAGGGAGGGTGAATGGTCAGCAAGGCCACTAATTCCATGTGGCCATTATTTCCCGGGCCACGCTGAGACACGCCAATGCATAAAATACACGCAGGATTTCAAAGACTTTCTATGAAAAAATGGGTGTAAAATATCCCATTAACCTTTTATATTGATTATGTGTTGAAATAAAAATATTGCAGATATATTGGGTGAAACTTCTTATTTAAATGAGTTTCTTTTCTAGTGTGGGTCCTAGAAAAATCTCAACTCACACACGCATTGTATCCCTATCGGGCTGCTTGGCTGCAGATGGCACACGAGCGTGTCAGGGCCCCGGGTGAGGTGCCTCCATGGCTACGAGCCTGGTGGCCAGGGCAAGGCGTGGCACTCGGGAGCCCTCAGTAGGTATTTGGTATTTGTCGTGTGAAGGAGCGGCCAGCCAGCCCACCCCACAGGATGAACAGCCACCACTGCCATCTCCAGAACCCTCCGCCGCTCTGGCCACTGACATGCCCCTCCATCCACCTTCACAGTACGGCGGGGCTTATCATCTCTCCGTCTCACTGTGGAGAAGAACAAGGCTTGTAGGGAATAAGTAGTAACTTGTCCAGGATGAGTGAGTGGCACAGGCCTTTGGGGGTCCCTGGGTGGCTGGCTCCATACCCCACCCTAATGGGCTTGGGGAAACGGCCAGGTCAGGAAGGAGTTGGGGTGGGACCAGCATGAACTGAGGAATTTAGTGACTCCGAAGATACCCTTTGTTCCATGAGTCCCCCGTGTGAGGCCCCCCAAGGCCGGCTTCACCTGTCCCCCGAAACCCCCTCTTCATGGCCTTCAGTAGTGTAGTATAATAAAAAATACGTTCGGTCTTTGTCCCAGTTCCTGGCCCAGGGCTTCAAAACTCCTTAGAATTTCCAGAGCAAGAGGAATGTCTTTTGTCCTTTATATGCTCCCTGGTGGAGCACAGCTGAGTTTATGGGACCGTGAGGACCCCGGGTGGGGCTGGTGGGCAGAAAGACCAACTGGTTAGAGGGAGGTTACTGGTTAGAGAGTGGGTGCTTCCCCCCCCCCCCCGGACCTCCAGGGAGGGGAGGGGGCTGGAGATCTGATGAGTGTCCAGGTTGAAGGTGTCCACGTGCTGGGAGGGTGGCGTACCTGGAGAGCACAGGGCAGCTCCATCCTGCCCTCGCCCCGCTCCCATGGGCCACCCTAGGTCGTACCCTTTGTATTAACCCAGCAAATGTAAGCCAAGTGCCTCCCTGAGTTTTGAGAGTCGGTCTAGCTGATCAAACCTGAGGATGGGGGGGTGGGGTCCCAGGAACCCCTGATTTATGGCTGGTAGGGCAGAGGGCAGAGGGGCATCTTTTCCTCCTCCCCCTAAATCTGCTCAGAATGATGCCATTTCTGATTCCTCAAACCTTCTGGCCACTGTCTCACGTCCTGGCTGGGACTGCTGACCCTTTGGCCTTTACCTGTCCAATTCCTATTCATCCTTCAAGTTTCATCTTAGACGCCTCTTCTTCCAGGAAGCCCTCCTCGATCACCATCACTACAAACCTGCACTCACACACATTCCTCCCCCATCTCAGATCAGGAATCCAGAGCCCCTCACTCACATAACAGCCTCAGAAAGAGGCCAACGGTCAGCGGTCTTGCCTTTGTTCGGAATGTCACTGGGCTTCTTTCTAGCCACATGATTGTCCCATGCCTCAGTTTACCCAGGTGTAAAATAGCAACAGTAAGACTTACTACTTCATGGTGGTCCTGAGGATTAAGTGAGATTACACACACACACACACACACACACACACACACACGCTTATCCATGCCCTAGCACACAGCAAGCACTGGATACATAGGAGCTACTATTAATATTGGTATTTTTTTAAGATTTTTTAAAAAATTATTTATGATAGACACAGAGAGAGAGAGAGGCAGAGACACAGAAGGAGAAGCAGGCTCCATGCAGGGAGCCTGACGCTGGACTCCAGGATCGCGCCCTGGGCTAAAGGCAGGTGCTAAACCACGGAGCCATACAGGGATCCCCTAATATTGGCATTAACAGTGCCACCCACTCAGCCAGAAGGGCATGCTTTGGATCACCAAGCGGAGCCTTGGGCTCCAGGAGGGGACTCAGGCTGAACCCAGGCAGAAGGCTCGGGGTGTCCAGAGAATACAGGGGAGGGATTGGGCAGCAGGGGGAGGGACACCAGTGAGGAAAACCGTCGCCTGCAGCAGCATTATTCATTTTAGAATTTTCTTTTACAGGACCTGCCGATAATCAGCTGCGGAGAGCACCGCACACACGAGTAGCTAGCTGGCAGGGCCTCGGGGGGAGGTGTCCCCTGCCACATACCAAGCAGGGCCCATGTTCTCAGAACAGCCCTACTGCCCCCGGGGGCCCTGTGGCCCTGGGCTGCCAGTGGAGCACCTGGGGACAGATCAGGAGGGGGCGTGTGGTAGGTGATGGGGACACAGGGGTCTTCAGTGATGGAGAGTCCCAGCTTCGGGTGCCCATGACCCACTCCTCTGTCCGGACCCCCGCCCACCCCACACACCCGACCCCCATGAGTCTACGTCCTCTGCTTGCTCTGCCCTGGTGGCTTCTCCCCACCTTCCTGGCCACTCACACTGATCATCCCCTGCACAGCTCCCGGGGACCCCCCAGCTTGGAACACCGCAAACGCCGCCGCGCAGTGTCCTGCTTCTAACCACAGGCCCGGGGGGGACGAGGAAGCGGGGAGGCTCCGGAGAACACAACATCCCAACGACAGAGATTCGGGAAGGGCGTGGAGGAGGGCAGTGTCCTGGCCCCGGGCACCTGATCCCAGAATGCCTGGCATCAGGCGCAATTTGGGGATGCCAGGCCAGGAAGCCCTGACTTTCCTCAGAGTTGTGGGGTGGGGGATTCCTCTTTGGGCCTGACAAACCTTGGCAAATGGCAGAGCCTTGAGGCAGCTGGGCCTGAATCCAGCCCACACCTGCCTCCCCAGGTGTCTGATTGCTCATGGAGGGGCTGGAGACCCCTATGGGGGGGGGGCATGACAAGGGAGGAACCCCGGGCAGAGAGGACAAATGTAGGGGCCTTACATCCTCTGCCAGTCGCTGCTGTGCGGCCTTAGGTAAAGCTCTCTGTCTCTCTGGCCCCCATTTCTAAGCCTCAGGGAAAAAGCCCTGCCCTGCCCTCTCACCCGCCTCCCCGCCAGGGGCGTCCTGTGCACTGCGTCACTGTGGCTGCAGGGTGGTCCACGGGAGCCCGGGGGTCAGAAGCCTGACACGCTGCTGTCGGGTAGCCCCAGCGTCAGGACCCTCAGGCCTGGGGACCAACGGCATGACCTGGCAGGGTACTCAGAGGCCAGGCCAGACTCAGGCCTTCACCTCCTGCCTTCCCGACCGGCCCGCAGATGGGGAACACACTGAGGCCAGACGGAGAAGGGTAGCAAGCTTCGGCAGAGAGAAGATGACGGGCTGACGAGGGGGTCTGACATCTGAGGGGCGGGGTGGTTAGGCCGTGAGCCTGACCCACCTCTGAGCACCCAGGATGGGAGGAGAGACCCACTAGGGCTGCGGGGCAGATGCAAGGTGGGGAGAGGTAATGTGGGATGGTCTGGGGGACAAGGGAAGGGTTAGGGGTCAGGAGCTGGTGTTGGAAGGGCAAGGTGCGAAGATGGTGTCCTTCAGTCCCTAAGTCAGCCATGGTCTCACCAAGCCAAAGGAACAACGCTGGCCATCTCGGACAGGGACCGGGAAGAAGGGACTGTACCCAGTATGAGAGACCGCGCCCCTCACATACATGCAAAGCAGACTAACCCCCCCCCAACTCTGAGAGCTGGTTTTGCCAGAGTTGCTGGGTGCTCTCAGGCAACTCACTTAACTTTTCTGTTTCCTGTGCCCCGTTCTGCATCCCCCAGAGAAAGATACAGCTCCTGATCAAAGAGCTAACCCTTATTTAGCACCTAATACGGGCCGGGAGCTATTCTCCGTGCTTGATAGGTGCGTTAACCCAACGGATCATCCTGACAACCGAAGGAGGGGAGTCCTGTTGTCCTTCTGACTTTAGAGATAAAAAAGCTGAAGGCCAGACAGGCTAAGGATGCCCCCCCAAGGGAGGCCACTGGAGAAGTGGGGCTGGAACCCAGGAGTCCTGGCTTGGTGCTGCTCCCTGGGGCCCACCTGAGATGCACGAGCCTTCTTGCATCCCCAGAGCTCAGGAGGAAAATGCCACCTCTACGGAGGATACAGCCAAGCTCTCAGCGCCTGTTTTATTTTTACACCTGTATTTGTTCTGAACAGAGGGGGAAGGGCGCAAGCGGCCAAGGTCTTGGAGCCCCTGGGGAGGCAGGGGAGAGTGTCCTTCTAGTATTCGGCAGAGCCAGAGGGTCAGAGCTGTGTCAGCTGCCCCCGCTGAGGCCTCCCCGCATGGGGCTCAGAGGGGTACCCTGACCAAAGCTCCCCAAGGAGGATCAGAGACCCGCACTGAGGCTCAGCCACGCCCCGCTCTGCATGCCCTTGGGCCAGCTGCTTTTCCAGGTGTCCCTATCTCTGCAACATCGGCAAGGGGTTGAGAGGGTCTGAGAGCCCCTCTGGCTCTGCCCCGAGACTCTGTGAGGCTCTGTGGTAAGCCCGGGCTGCCCGACTGGAAGTGAGCCCCCCCTCACAGAGGCAGGCCAGCAGAGACCCTTCCAAACTCAGTGGCCAGCAGAGGGGACCTCTGGGGGGCTCTCAGGCAGCCTGCACCAGGCTGGCTTCCTCCAGAGACTCCCTGGCTCCCTAGAGTTATCAAAGGACCTGGCCTCACTCAGAAATGTGTTTGCCCGTGTCACCAGGCACACCGTGCCTGTAGCTCTTCCCCAGGGACACCCTGGCCCCAGGGGACACTGTGCCAGCCCTGCCTGCGGTCCTGGCCTTCCTTCAGCACGGCCCAGAGCTGCTTTGCTCCTGGCCACCAGCTGTCCGGGAGCCAAGGGACAGGAAGATGGCCGGGTCTCTCCTGGCCTCCTCCACGGGCACCGGAGCTGTCGCCGATCTGGCTGCCGCCAGTGCCAGGGCAAGGAGGGCAGGTCCTCCCTGCAAGGGGAAAGGGCTCCTCACCGCCACACCTAGGCTCAAGCTGTTCCCTCCTCTGGGATTCCCTTCCTCCTGCTCCCCTAAAGCTTCTTCTCAGTCTTCAAAGCCCCGAGTAAATGTTTCCCTCTGTCTGGGTCCCACTTGTCCCCGCAGGCCCAACGAGTCTTTTCTCCTGATGGGCTTCTCTGGAGCTGCTCCTCCTGTATTCCCACTCGCTTCCCTGCATTCCATGTAGTAAATCCTAGCTGTGTCCCCTCCCACCCCCACCTCCACCCCCGGTTGGTTCTGGACTCCTGGAGCTCACAAGCCATTGCTTGCACACCCCAGCACTGGGGATAGCAGACACACACAGTGTCCCACGGCAGGTGCTCAAAGGGCCACTGTGAAACTGAAGAGAACCGGCCAGTCCCCACATCCCGCAAGGACGGTTCCGGCACCCATGCCTCCTTCCCCTAGAGCTCACCTATTTCTAAGGCTCCTCCCCTCCCTTCATGGGGAGGCTGGTACTTTCAGCCCTGTGAGTGCTGCAGAAACAACTGAGGCCCAGGGGATCCTGGCTCAGCGGTTTAGCAGTTTAGCGCCTGCCTTTGGTCCAGGGCATGGTCCTGGGATCTGGGATCGAGTCCTGCATCAGGCTCTGGGCATGGAGCCTGCTTCTCCCTCTGCCTGTGTCTCTACCTCTCTCTCTATGTCTATCATGAATAAATAAAATCTTAAAAAAAAAAGAAAAAGAAAAAAACAACTGAGGCCCAGAGAGGGAAATGTGTGCCCAGTCACAGGGCTGTATGCACAGCCAGGCAAGGTCTGCAGCCCTCTCCCAACCCCTGTCCCAGAGCACAAACCCCACAGGGTGGGAAGGGCAGAGGGCTGGACTTACCCCAGCATCCAGAGATCAGCACAAACAGCCAGCCTACGAGGTAGCTGGTGGCAACGTGGCACCTCATGGCTCCTAGGGACACAAGGAAGGAGAGGGTGAGAAGCCTGCTCTTTGAGCCCCTCCTACACCTCCCCACCCCTGCAGCTCCAGGGAGATCAGGCCCCAGGAAGAGGAAGGGGAATCAACTCACATGGGGGGTGGGGAGGAGAGGAGGGGAGCACAGCAGGGAAAGAAGAGAGGGTCTGCATCACTGGGTTTCATCATCGTCCGGGGCTGGGTATGACACAGTGGCCTGGGCTGGGGGCGGTGGCAATGGTGCCCCCCAGCCCCCACCCTGGAGCAAGCTCAGCAGCCGGCACAGAAACTCGTGACTGAGGCATTTGGGGCTTGGCGGGACGAGGGGTTGGCTGCCTGGGCAGCCCCAGGAGTGAGGGGGCTTGGTTAGTCTGGGGACAGGGATAGGAGATGGGTGCTGAGTGTGAAGTCAGGGGTCAAAGAGAAGGGCTGGCAGGCCCAACACCCCGGGTCCCCTCCCCAAGTGCCCAATGGGCCTGTCTTTTCCCACTTTTTATATCACTGTATTATCTCATAAACTCGGATATGAAATGAGGCAGCGGCCATGGTGTACAAAGAGGCACAGAAAGGGAAAGTAACGCACAGGGCTCCACAGCAAGCCTGTGGGGAAGCTGAGGCCAAATTCCTAGGGGCCCAGAGCAACGCTCCAGAGAGATCTGCCCCCCCCCCCCTGAGGACAGCCAGGTGAGATCCCACCTCTAAGGGTGTCGGGGAGGGTGGCTGCGCCTCCCACCACCGCAGTGGCCCCGTAACAGCAGGGTCACTGTTCTCTGGCTCCTCCTTACCCTTGCAGCAGCCCAGGGACGGGCCTCCCAGAGACCAGCAGTGACACGGGAGGGACCCGCTGCTCAGTTGGGAACCCCTGCCTGTCCCGAAAATGCCAGCCCTGTTGGTGCAGGGACACAGCGCACTCACCTCTGCATCGCCTCAGGGCCTACCTAGCCAAGGGCCCGCACATCATCCTTTAGTTCCACAATTTGCTCAGAGACTCCTGGCTAATGGGTGCAGGGGTCAGAATCTGGACCCAAGTCCAGCACCACCCCCCTGGGCGATGAGTGATCAGGAAAAACACAGGGAGGTGAACGGGAGCTGAAGGGCAGGGATCTTTGGAAAGCCTTCCTTGCAAAGATTTTCTTTGCAAAGATCCATCTCTGCAAGATCTAGGGGCGAGAGATTCCAAATGAGTCACAAGGTCTGATCCCTGAACTCCAGACCTGGAGCAGCCTTTGTCACCTCGGGGCCCTGAGTGGCCTATGACATGATGGGGCCAGAGTTCCTGCCATACACACCATGCCGTGGCCTGTGACGCCCCCTGGTTTCAACCCTCCTAACACCGTATTAAAAACGGCCTGATTACTAGGCAGGAAACAGAAATTTGAAGAATAAAAGATTCCAAGATGTACTTAAATAATAAAAGATGCCCCCCTCCACCATAGATTCCTGTATTTCCACCCCCTTGAGCTTCGGGACGTTAACAGCCCATCACAGGGTTATGAACCGATATGCTATAGGGACCAGGCCAGGAATATAAATGAGGGAGATGCCAGTGGGTGGGGACGATGGCCACTCAGAAGCTACAGGCTCTGTCCAAAAGTGGCAGCCACTGATGTGTTCCAGCCAAGAGGGAACGGATGGGGCGCGGGCCCAGTGTGGCCAGAGCTCCTGATTCTTCTCAACGAAAACCCGGCAATCTGGCTTTTTATCTGAATTCAATTGTTAAATGTTGGCAAATAATTTCATTTTTATGAGCCTAACAGGACGTGTCTGATGGCCGGAGTGGACAGGCTGGGCTGGGCACACATCCGACCAGGCCCTCCTCCGCACCCAAGCAAACATGTTCACATTACACACACGTATGGAGCAGTGCGGCTGTGTTTATCTTTAGACTAATGGAGTCTGCCTCTACACAAAAGAAACTTGCTTTTCTCACATCATGATATTTCACGGATGACCCTCCAGGTCAACACTGCTCCATCGACACCCTCCTCTTTAGGAGCCAAATTGTAGTTCAGAGTGCGGATGTGCAGGTGAGAGACACAAGCATCCCCTACTGTTGGGCATGTGGGCGTTTCCAGGTTCCCACCACCGCAGGCAAGGCCACAACAGCCCCCCTCCCACCCCGCATGTCGTTGTGTGAGGACTTGGGTAGCTCCTGAACGTGGCTCTCCAGCTGTGGCATTACTGGGCTGATGAGCTACAACACCGAGCATGTATGTAAACCTTTAGCAGACATGGCCATGTTCCGTTCTGGAAAGGTTGTGGCAATTGCCTCTCCCTCCGGCAGAGCATGAGAGGACCTCTGTGCCCACCTGGAAGTGATCCCTCTTTTAAATGGCTGCCAATCGGACGCATGAAAAATGGTATGGCATTGCTGCTTTCATTTGCATTTCCCTAACTACTAGTGAGGTTGAGCACGATGCCTTTTTCTAAATGTTCAAAGCACTTTCCATCTGTTATCCTGCGTTAGCCTACCATATCCTGCAAAGAAGCTAGTCAGCACTGCCAGCATTATCCCTGATTTACAAGTGGAGAAACCGAGGCACAGGGCAATTAAGTGACAATCTGACACCTCCCAGTGAGTGAGTGTCTTAAAAAAAAAACAAAACTCCAGTCCTCTGCCTTTCCAAACCAGATGTTATAAGAATTAAACAACATCTGCCAAAAACATCATCCACAAATAGCTGGGGAGTGCAGCCATTCTGTGCTGGGTGTTGCAGGAAGTTTGCAGTGGAAGGAAGGAAGGAAGAAAACCAACACGTACTGGAACAACTCCCACGGACCAGGGATTTTCAGAGGTGTCATTTCATTCAGTCCTCCCAAATGTCTCTATAATGTAAAAACTATTGTCCCCATTTTACAGAGAAGGAAATTAAGGCTCAGAGAGGTCCCTCCCGGGCTGGAACTGGCTCCCTCCCACTGTGCCACAGTCACCCATCCCCTATATACCGCCCACCCCACTTCCTAATGTATCAAAGGGAAGGGCCCTGCCTTTCGACACGCAACACAATAGACACAGGATGAATGTCTGCAAAGAAGTGTGCACATGTGGGGTGCCTGGGTGGCTCAGTGGTTGAGCGTCTGCCTTCAGCCCAGGGCCTGATCCTGGAGTCCCAGGATCGAGTCCCACGTTGGGCTCCCTGCATGAAGACTGCTTCTCTCTCTGCTTATGTCCCTGCCTCTCTCTCTGTGTCTCTCATGAATAAGTAAATAAATAAATCTTAAAAAAAAAAAGAGGTGCGCACATGTGCACAACACACACACATGCAAAATGCATCTCCTTTCCACAACGCTGGCTCGCTCAGGCTCTGACACTACCAGGCTCACACTGCCAGGCACACTGTCCCCAACCCATCTCCCGAAATGTCTCTGCTTCCCCTTTGGAGGCAATCATGCCAACTGGCGCCCCTCTTCCGTGGGTCGACAGCAGCCAAACACAGCCTGAACTTTGCAGGGTTGGTGGGGCCACCCCCCAAAGCAGGTCGAAGCAGGGGCAATGTTTGCTCTCTGCTGACTCTCAGCTTGGGACAAGGTAGCCTAGACAGGAGATCCAGGGGGGACCCAGGCTCTGAAGGCTGAAGCAGAGCAGTTGGGCAAAGGAGGGTCCCTCCGGCTACCTGGTTTTCCCTGAGATCCCAGTTCTTGCTCATCCTCTGGCCCCTTTGGCTATGGGAGGGAAAGCAAGGCCGAGAGGGAGAGGGAGAGGGAGAGGGAGAGGGAGAGGGAGAGGGAGAGGGAGAGGGAGAGGGAGAGGGAGAGGGAGAGGGAGAGGAGAGGGAGAGAGAGAGAGAGAGATAGTGAGAGAGAGAGAGAGAGAGAAGAGAGAGAGAGAGGCTAATGGCAGTGGGAAGAGGCCTCTGGGCCCCAACCTCCAGCCCAGGTATTGTAATGGACGCTGCACTGCCTGCAGGCATTCTTTGACCCTGGGGCTGTGCAAGTGGCACGTGTTCCCTGGGAGAGCCTGACCTCCCCTTGTCCTGTGCAACAGCCCTCCCACCTCCCACCCAGCACAGCTGTGTGGCCTCCTCATCGCATGAGGCTGTAGCACCATCAGGACGGGGCCTGAGCTCCCGCCAACCCTCACCTGTCCCCAGTGGACCAGGAAACAAACACACAGCCTTTTGTGCTGGGCTTCCTCTCTAGGCCTGGTGCCAGAGACATGCCCTAGAGGTATGAGCAGGGTCACGGCCGGCTGCCCCAAATCTTCCAGGTGCCTGGCTTAGAGCCCATTCTTCCAGGAAGACTTCCGGAAATCTCTCAAACACACCCACCGCCAAGAAGACATGGAACCAGGCCCCACAGCCCTTGAGCTACCAATTCTCAACACCCTCCTTCACGCGAAGCCCTTGTGCCAGGCACTAGGGGAGGATCAAGGGCCATGAGAATAGCTGGAAACATGGGCTAGGTGTCAAATAAGTGATAGAGACCTTTGCGGCTCAGGGCCATCAAAAACGAAGTCCTGAACCTCAGAGACGAGGTGAGATGTGGGCTGCACAAATTTCAAGGATTCACTACACTAATATTCACTGAGTGCACATTATGTACCAGTCACTGTGGCGTACAACATGTTGTACATGCTGGGGCTCAGAGAGTTCGAGTAACTTGCCCAAGGTCACACAGCTAGTAAGTGGTTAAGTCTGGATTTGAACCCCACTCAGATGGTGATCAAAAGCTGGTCTCCCAGCCTCAGCCCCAACCCTTACTGAGCTCAGACACATGCTCCAGGGCAGGCCCAGGTTCAGGGCCTGGTGGGAAGGCCCCGGCCAGGACTCTGCATCTACCATGAGCTGAACTTGGGTGACAATTCCAACCTACTTCACAGCCATAGTATATAGAAGTCAGCAGCAAGGCCAAGTGCATGTGCCAGGAAGAAGGGAACAGCTGGGGAGTGGCCTCCTGTTTAGTCTCCCTTTATGGGTACTGGCATCTCACAGGCCTTGTCCCTGGCACCCATACCAGCAAGACAAGGTGAATACCATCAGAGGTGACCAAGTCCCCCCACCCCATGGGTCCCTCCAGCACCATCCCCAAGAGGTTAATACCTTTGTCCCTGGAAGGAGAAGACTACAAAAATGACCATACTCAGGGCAGCAATGCTACCCACATTGGCCTCCACCTTCCCCTGTGCTCAATCCATAAAAAACTTGCTACTCAGGCAGGCCTGGGCTGAGGGCCGCGGGAGAGGCTCTGGCAGGTGGCACAGTTACAGCACCCAGGGAGTCACCCCACATGGGAATCACCTCCCCAATCAAAGCAAAGCCTCTACTTACACCCCCAAGAGCCAGTGAGCTGCAAGGAGAGGCCTCAGAGCCAGGTCTGGCCACTCTGCACGTGTCTGCCCTGACATTACTTGCCATGTGCCAGGGACTGTGCTAGACATTGGCACACAGAAGAGAACAAGCTGGAGACCTGGCCACGGGCGAGCTGACACTCCCAGAAGAGACCGACAAAGACAGTGTAGGTGGACAAGCTCTACAGTGTGTTTGGGAATATAAGTGCTCAGGAAAGAGGAAAGGAGCAGGGTGATCTGCCCATCACTGAAGGTGCTATATGAACAAATAGTGAAGAAGCAGGAGAGTGAGCCATGTGGTTATCAGGCAGAAATGTCTTCCAGGCAGAGGCAACAGCCTGTGCAAAGGCCCTGAGGCGAGAGTGTACTAGCACGCTCCAAGAGCAGTGAGGAAGCCAGTGTGGCTGTAACCGGGGAGAGCTGCAGGAGATGAGGCCACAGACACGGGCGCGGGGGGGCATCACTGATGTGGGTACACTGGGAGTCATGGTCTCCAGCCGTCCAAGAGTGTCACAAAGGAGTCAAGTTTTACTGGAGCACTTGGCTGCTGTGTTGGGGACTCTTGGGGGAGAAGCAGGCAGACTAGTGTGGAGGCCCCCATAGTGATGGAGGCCAGAGACATCTGATGCTCCGGCCAGGGCCTGGAGTAGAGGGTGCAGGATCCGGAAGATTCTGGGCATATCTGTCAAGGTAGAGGTGAGAGGGTCTCCTGCTGCAGAAGATGTGGCCATGCTAGAAAGACCTGAGCCTGAGGGTTTGGCCCAGGCCCCTGGAAGGATGGAGCTGCCGTTCTCCAGTCGGGAGAAGGCTGCAGGTGGAACGGGCTGAGGGGCTGGAGCAGAAGGTCAGTGTGGGGCATGGCGAGTGTGGAACGGCTGTTGACAACCAAGCAGCAATGGGGATGGGGGACGGTAGGACACCCCCAGCTAGACTTCAGGCCTGGGGTGGGGTAGAGATGCGTAGGGCTCATCAGCACAGAGGTGCTACTTGGAGCCACCAGGGGGTCCCACACCCTCAAGCTAAGGCAACTTGGCTCAAAATTGATCAATATTTGAAAACTGTATAAAGAGCCACCCTCGTCATGTGTGGCCCGGAGATGCCCCTTCCAGACCTGTAGCTGAGGAAGCCATCGCGGCGGTGCATGAGCGCTAAGCCGCAGAGATGTTCACTGTGGCCCCGGGGAGCGACCTGCATAGCCAGCGGAACAGGTGCAACGGTCGAGGTCCCCAGGAAGCAAACAGAGGCTCACGTGTGTGTAGGTGCGTGTGGTGGACGTGTGTAGGGCGGGTGCGCACCTACAGGACTACCGTGCGGGAGTCTCATCTGAGTGGTGCTCATGGCTGATTACGTATTCTCCTACACGCTTACTGCATTCTCCACATCTTCTAGAACACCCCCCGATGTCTTTACAACCAGAGGCCTAGCTTCTGTCCACCCCACTAAAACATGGGCAGTAGCTAGTGAACAGACAATTCTGATTAGGAAGATCTTTCCTATGCTCTGCTGAGCCTCCCTGAAGCCCACAGTCCCAGGTGGGAAGCCCGTAGGAGACCCTGGGGACTGCGAGGGTCGTCAAAGGTCCTCTGACTAATGCCACCCTTCTGCTGGGACTCAGACCCTCCCGGGCAGGGGGGGGTCCCAACTCAGAGACACCCCCCACCTCCCAGCCCAGCCCTGTTATCTTCTCACACCGGGCTGGGGTGGGGGGTGTTCTGATTATGCCCACCTTTGGCAAGACTGTCCTGTGCTCCAGCCATGGGGACTCACGAGCCCAGGGATGGGCTAGACCTGACCTTGGAGATGAGGCCCCGGTCTGCAGCTCGGCCCTGTCCTATGGGCTCTCCTTTTTCCAGGGAGATGGATGGGGGAACCAACAATTTAAAAGAAAAGCAGGTGCCCAAAGGTTCTCATATGCTCCCCCACACACCACACACACACACACACACACACACACACACACATACACACAAGCTGGGCTCAGGGAAACCCTGCAGGAAATGTGCCCACAAGATGCCCCTGGCCCAACCACGGAGGGCCCCTCCTTCCTGTCCTACTGCTCCCCCCAGGCTGGAGGAAGCCAGCTTCTCACAAAGCTCCCCTCGATCCGTAGGGGTGTCACCAAATGCCTCTGCACCAAACCCAAGATAAAGCCCATCACAGCCTGGTTTCTTGCACAGACTAGAAAGCGTGTTCCTTGCTGCTGCCGGAGCAAAGCACCCTCCCTCTTCTGGGAAATCAGCCCATTCTGGGCTCAACTCCCAGGTCAGGGTCCTCACGGTTACCATCTCCCACCTCTCCCTGCAGCCCAGCCAGGGGACGCAGGAGCCGAGAGTGCACTCGGTGCAGTGAGAGGCACTGCCTTCTGTCCCAGCCAGCCAGGGGACAGGAAAGAACAGAGTGGAGGGGGAGGGAAAGGGCAGGAGGGGACGTGTGAGCAGCTTTTCAGTTTCTCAGGAGCGAGAGATTTTCACAGCAGGGTGCCACAATTTAGTTTGAACTGTTATGAATTCCCATAAAATCAGATGCACTCAACTTTGAATAGAAATACAGAAATACACGGCAGAAATCAAATACAATTTGGGGATTATTCACCACCACTACACACAGAGGGGTTCGTGCATGCAAGGAGGCGCCTACAGATGACACCATTAGGGCCGCTAATGGACAAGCCACTGTCAGCTACCGATGGCCACGCTTCAAAGCCCACCCTAGCCAGGCCACTGGCAGGGCAGGCTGCTGTGATGGAAGGTCGCTAAGAGGGACTCTTCCCCGTGAGGAGGGAAGAGACCAGCTGTGGCCATTGTATCTGTGCCCCTGCCCTGGGTCCCTCCCCAGAGTTTGCACTGAATGACGCCCAGGGGTGGGCTGGGAGTCAGGCAGGACTGGGAACCCCAGGGTGCGATGCCACAGCTATCCAGCATCCTCCATGCAAGGCCTGGTATCTCTGAGTCCCCTTGGCCTATAGTTTAAAAAAAAAAAAAAACTACTCAGTAGCATCTGGATGGCTCAGTGGTTGAGCATCTGCCCTTGGTCAGGTCATGATCCTGGATCCCTGGGATCGAGTCCTATATCAGGCTCCCCACCAGGAGCAAGGTTCTCCCTCTGCACTTCTGTATCTCTCATGAATTAATAAATAAAATCTTTAATAAATAATAATAAATAAATATTTTTAAAACTACTCAGTAGACGATATATTTTATTTTAGTATATTCATTTTGGAAGTAATGCACAGACATAGTAAATAACTGTACAAGAGGGTATGTGGCAGGAAGTGAGTCTCCCCTCTACCCAAGCTCACACTTTCCCAGAGGCCACCCTGGAGGAAACATTCCAAAGTATTCCATGTACATACAAGGATACAGCATACACGTCTCTCCCCTTCTTAAAAAAAACCTAAGCCATGTCCATGCTATTCTACTCCATTTTGTCACATGACAATACATCCTGAAGGTTGTTCTGCTCCAGAACATACAGAGCTTGCTCCTTTGAGCAGCTGTGGAGTGTTCTATATGGGGAGACCATAACTTAATCCCTGCTGATGAACATTTAGGTTGTTTTTAACTGTTTACTTAGACAAATGAAGCCACGATGAATATCCTCATTCCTATATCTATACACATGGAATGCAGAAGGAAATTTTCATATTTTTAGAGCTGTTGACAAATTGCTCTCCAAAGAGGATGCACTAAGCTGCCATCCCACCAACTCTCAGGAAAGGGCTGGTTTCCCCACACCTTTACCAGAACTGGGCACTCACTATTTTTTCGAGCTCCAGAAAAGGTAGCTGAGGCTTCTCATCCTCAGATGCCCAGCCCCATCAGGACATGTTAGAATGGAGTTGATCAAGATCGGCTTGCTCCTGTGACCCTGGCTCATCAGTAAGCTACCAGCCAACAGACTCTGTCCCAGCTCTAGGATGTTGCTACAGTCTGCAACCTCTCCCTCACTGGGGTCACTGCCCATCACCACACCCTGTATTCTCCCTGTATCCCTTGGCCAGGCTGTTCCTTCCACCTGGAGCACAACCTGGTTCCACCTTGCATGTCCTGGCCCCCCTTCAAGGCACAGCTCTCACGTCACTTCTTCCATGAAGCCATCCTGTATCCTTGCTAGAAGTTGGGCCCTCAGCTCCCCTTGTTTTGGGTACATTTTTGAAGGCAGCCCTTCCAGCAGTACGGGTTAGACTTGTACACATCCTTCTCCCAGAAGACCCTCAGCTCCTTGCAAAGTAGAGTCTACTTTATCCTATACAGCCCTTTGCCCAGCTAACATCTCCTCCTGGGTGTGTCTCTAGCATTTAACATATCCAGCAGTGCCCTGATTTCTTCTCCAAGTAGGTTCCCATTCTCACCTTTCCCACCTCAGTAAAGTTATCTCCATTGATACACTCTTGTCTTTTCAATTCAGTTAAAAATAGATTTCATATATCCAATAAGTGGCACTTTCCTTCTTACCCACTCAGTTACCATTTTGCAGGCACTCTAGCTCTCTCTTGACCTCACAACAGCCAAGTTCATTCCTAACCCCTGACCATCACTGTGGTTGATCAAGCTATTATTCCCCCAACTCTTCACTGCATAGAATTCCACATATATATTCATGTTGGGGTCTCATGGTAGGCAGAGTGTGCTGTCCCATTCTTTCTGCTGGGCTTGGCCGTATGACTTGCCTTGACCAGTGGATGTTCTGGGCAACCTCCATACTAGAAGAAGCATGTGGCCCTTGTGCAGAGGGGCTTGCCTCTTCAGCTCCTGCCTTTCAACCTGAGACAAACGTGCCCCTAGGCAGAGGCAGAGTGAGCGGACTGGAACTACACATGGCCCAGAATCAAGTTCAGTCACATCTAGCCTAGATTTACTGACCCTCCAGTTGACCCACAGACCAATAAGTGAAAATAAATAATTGTTAAAGTAGTTTGGTAGGCAGCTTTGCTGAGGTAATAAGTAACTGATGCCAATACTACGAAATATATATAACTATATATGAACACAGAAGGAAATCTTCATGACATTAGATTTGGCAATGATTTCTTGGAGATAGCACCAAAAGCATAGGCAAAAAAAAAAAGTTAAATAAGCTGGACTTCATCAAAATGAAAAATTTCTGTGTATCAAAGGACACTATATCAACAGAGTAAAAAGACAACCCACAGAAAATATCTGTAAATGATGTATCTGATAAGGGATTAATGTCTATCATATATAAAGAACTCCTAAAACCCAACAGCACAACAAAAAATCTGATTCAAAATAAGCAAAGCATTTAAATATACATTACTCCAAAGAAAATATCCAAATGGCCAAGGAGCACACAAAACAATGCTCAACATCATTAGTTATTAGAGAAATACAAATTTAAAAAATCACAATGAGAAACTACTTCTCACTCATTAGGATGGCTATTATTTAAAAAAAGAAAACATAAAGTAAGTATTGGAAAGAATGTAGAAAAACTGGAACCCTTGTGTATTGCTGTGTGGAATGTAAAATGTTGCAGCCATTGTGGAAAACAGTATGACGATTCCTCAAGAAATTAAGCACAGAATTACTATATGATCCAAAAATTCCACTTCTGGCATATAATATGCAAAAGAACTGAAAATGGGTACTTGAACAAATATCTGTGCAGCAATGCTCACTGCAGCATTATTAACAATAGCCAAAGGTGGAAACAACTCAAATGTCCGTCAATGGATAAACGGTTACACAAAATGGAGTCTATATATACAATGGAATATTATTTACTCTTAAAAAGGAATGAAATTCTGACACGTGCTACAACATGGATAAACCTTGAAAACACTATGCTGAGAGAGATAAGCCAGGGGCAAAAGGACAAATACTGTCCTTGGTTCCATAGAAGTGCCTAGAGTCATCAGATTCACAGAAACAGAAAGTTGAATGGGGGTTACTAGAGGCTGGGGGTGGGGAGGGAGAAAGGAGTTATTGTTCAACAGGTGCAGAGCTTCACTTTGGGGTGATGAAAAGCTCTGGAGAGGGATGGTGGTGATGCTGGCACAACAGTGTGAATGTACTGAACACCACTTAAAAATGGTTAGAATGGTACATTCTGTTATGCATTATTTGTTGCCAGAAAAAATGCTAAAAATGATTAAAACAGCAAAATTTACATTTTGTAAATCCTGCCACAGTAAAAAATATGTATATATAAAATAAAATAAAAGGCCACCACTCCTCTCATATTACTACTCAAAATTTAATAAGCGATATGTCGAGTCAGGCACACCAATCACAGCGGGGGCCAGCCCCATCAGAATAAACTTATGGGGACCACCAGATGCAAATCAGCTCAGCCACCAAGTGAGTTCCCCCCCACACCCGACACCACACTCTAACCCCTATTTTGCTATATGTCAGCTTAATTGTCTCCTGCTCAGAGAGGCCTTCCCTAACCACCTGCTAGTTAGTCATCCTTATTTTTTTTTCTCACTGCACCCTGTTCTTGCCGTCCACACTTCTCAACACATATCACAGATGCAGAGTAGTCTTCTGGTTGATTGTCTCCCCCACGCCACTGAAGTTATAGGGGGATGGAGTACCCAGATGCCTAATCAGTAATGACGAAGGGGAGAAGGTGGATGATGGTTCCGGCACGGTAGGCTCCCTTTCACAACCTCTCTGCACATTGCTCAAGCCCCACTGTCTCCTCTGATGCAAGAATCAGAACACGAAAATAGGAAGAGGCCCTAAAAGGCAAAAACAGTGAATCCTTCTGCTTTTGAATGAGACACTATTGCACAGAGCAATTTTTTTGTGGAAATCTCCTCTGGCATAAGTGGTACAACTTTGTGGGAGGCCACTGGCACAATAAAACTATAGCCCTGAAAGCATTCATACCTTTTGACTTAGCAATTCCACTAATAGGAATTCTCCCAAAGGAAATCATCAGAATCATGGCACAGAGATCTGTTTTGAGAATGTTTACAGAGCAATGTTTAGAACAGTAAAAACAGGCAACTTATAATCAATGATAGTCCAGCCTCTCAACCAATCATGCTAGTGGCCAGCCCTGTCCCCTGCCACCTACAGCAGTAGCAATGAGTCACTGCTGAGAGCTAAGCCAAGGGTCAGGCCTGCCCACAGCAGTCAAGACCCAGGCCCAGCAGGAGGGTACCTGCAGTCTACACAGAGGACACCCCTAGAGGACCTGGTTGTGGAAACCAGGGGAGATTGTGCTACTGGGCCCCACAAGACTTCTATGTAAGACTACTGCTTCCAGCATAAGGAGATACAGCTGGCCTACCTAATACATGGAAACAAACACAGGGAGTCAGACAAAATAAGGAGATGGAGAAATATATTCCAAATAAAAGGACAAGATAAAAATTCAGAAAAAGAAATAAATAAAATGGAGAAAAGCAATCTAACTGATAAAGTGTTCAAAGTAATGATCATAAGGATGCTCACTGGATTTGAGAAAAGAGTGGAAGAACTCAGTGAGAAGTTCAACAAAGGGATAGAGAATACAAAAAAGAATCAATCAAAGTGGACGAATACAGTAACCAAAATGAAAAATATACTACAGGGAATCAACAGATTAGAGGATTCAGAAGAACAGATCAGCAATCTGGAAGACAATTAGTGAAGAGCAGACCTGCTGAGGATAGATTAAGACCCTCTGTGACAACATCAAGTGTACTAATATTTGCATTATAGGAGTCCCAAAAGAAGAAAAAAAGAGAGAAAGGGACAAAACTGAAGAAATAATAGCTGAAAACTTGCATAATCTGAAGAGGGAAACAGACACTCAGGTCCAAGAAGCACAGAGAATTCCAAACCAGATGAACCCAAGGAGGTCCACATCAAGACACATAATTATTTAAAATGACAAAAATTAAAGACAAAGAGAGAGATTTTTTTTTTATTTGACAGAGGAAGAGAGAGAACATGAGCAGGGAAAGTGGTAGGCAGAGGGAGACAGAGAAGCAGTCTACCCACTGAGCAGGGAGCCCTATGTAGGGCTCCATCCCAGGATCTTGGGATCACGACCTCAGCCAAAGGCATATGCTTAACCAACTGAGCCACCAGGCAACCCAAAGAAAGAATCTTAAAAGCAGCAATGAGAGGCAAATTATTATAGCTGAAACCCCATTGGGCTATCAGCGAATTTTTCAGCAGAAACTTTGTAGGCCAGAGGGAGTGCCAGGATATAGTCAAAGTGCTGGAAAGAAAAAAAAAATCTACAATGAAGACTACTCTACCTGGCAAGGTTGTCTCAGAACTGTAGGGACAGGGCAGCCCCAGTGGCGCAGTGGTTTAGCGCCGCCTGCAGCCCAGGGCGTGATCCTGGAGACCCAGGATCGAGTCCCACGTCAGGCTCTCTGTGTGGTGCCTGCTTCTCCCTCTGCCTGTGTCTCTGCCTCTCTCTCTCTCTCTGTCTGTCTCTATGAATAAATAAAATAAAATCTTAAAAAAAAAAAAAAAGAACTGCAGGGACAGAGAAAGTGTTTCCCAGACAAGCAAAAACTAAAGGAGCTCACCAAGTTCACTAAATTGGCCTTACAGGATGTGTGAAAGGAATTTCCTTAGGCAGAAAAGGCCATAATTAAAAGTAGAAGATTATGAAAAGAAAAAAGTGCACTGATGAAAGCAAATATATACTAAAGGTGTATGTTTCTGGATGCCTGGGTGGCTCAGTGGTTGAGCATCTGCCTTTGGCTCAGGGCATGATCCTGGAGTTCCAGGATCTAGTCCTGCATTGGGTTTCCCACAGGAAGCCTGCTTCTCTCTCTGCCTATGTCTCTGCCTCTCTATATATATCTTTCATGAATAAATAAGTGAATAAAATCTTTAAAATATATATATATTTCATTAAACATATACCTCATAAAGCTAGTATGAAAGTTAAAAGACAAAAGTAGTAAAACCAATTACATCAACAATACTTAAGGGATACACAAAATTCAAGAAGTGTAAAATATGACATCATATCCATAAAACATGGAGGATCGTAGTAAAAACCACATGCCTGTAGAATGTGTTAAAAAGGGAGAAAGTGACAGTAATACAGTAATAACAGGTGATTTAATACTCCACTTATATCAATAGCCAGACCATCCAGACAGAAAATCGATAAGGAAATGATGGCCTCAAATGACACATTAGACCAGAAGGACTTACTAGACGTATCCAAAACATTCCATCCCCAAACAGCAGAATATATATTCAAGTGCATGGGGAACATTCTCCAAGATATATCACGTTAGGCCACAAAATAAGTCTCAATAAATTTGATAAGACTGACATACTATCAAGCATCTTTTCTGACCACAATGCTATGTATACAAAAAAGGGGGGGGGGAATACAGACACATGGAACAACATGCTACTAAACAGCCAATAGGTCATTAAGAAATCAGAGAGGAATTCAGAAAAGACCTTTACACAAATGAAAGTGGAACCACAATGTCCTCAAATCTATGGGACTTAGCAAAAGCAGTTTTAAGAATGGAAGTTGTAGCAATACAGGCCAATCTCATACCACAAGAAAGATATCAACTAAATAATTTAATCTTACATGTAAAGAAACTAGCAAAGGGAGACCAAACAAAATTCACAGTTAGAAGAAGGAAAAAAAAAAAAACATTAAATTCAGAGTGGAAACAAATGAAATCGAGATTAAAAAAAAAAAAGAAAGAAAGAAAAACTAATGAAACTAAGAGCTATTTCCTTGAAAAGAGAAACAAAATTGATAAACCCTTAGCCAGACTCATACATGACAAGCCATACATGACAGCGAACATCATGCTCAATGGTAAAAAGTTGCCAGCTATTCCTCTAAGTTCAGGTACAATAAAAGGATGTCCACTCTCTTCACATATTCAACATAGTACTGGAAGTCCCAGCATCGAAGAAGAAAAAGAAATAAAAGGCATCCATATTGGTGAGAAGAAGTAAAAGTGTCACTGTTTGCAGATGACATGATACCGTATGTAGAAAACCCTAAAGACTCCACCGAAAAAAATCTTAGAACTAATAAATGAATTTAAGAACATGGTAGGATACAAGATCAATATACAGATATCTGTTGCATTTCTATACGCTAGCAGAAAGAGAAATTAATCCCATTTAAAATTGCATCAAAAACAATAAAGGAATGCCTGGGTAGCTCAATGGTTGAGCATCTGCCTTTGGCTCAGGGTGTGATCCTGGGGTTCCGGAATCGAGTCCCGTATCAGGCTCCCTGCATGGCTCCCTTGCTTCTCCCTCTGCCTGTGTCTCTGCCTCTCTCTCTCTCTCTCTCTCTGTCTCTCATGAATAAATAAATAAAATCTTTAAAAAAAAAACAATAAAGTATCTGGGAGTAAATTTAACCAAAGAGGTGAAAGACGCAGATGAAAGAAATTAAAGACAACACAAATAAATGGAAAGATATGCAACGTTCAAGTATTAGAAGAATTAATGCTGTTAAAATGTCCATGGTACTCAAAGCAATCTACAAATTCCATGTAATCCTTATCAAAGTATCAACAGTATTTTTCACAGAACTGGAAGAAAGAATCCTAAAATGTATATGGAACCAAAAAAGACCCCAAAGTGCTAAACCAATCTTGAGAAAGAAGAACAAAGCTGGGAGTATCAGATGTCAAACTATACTACAAAGCTATCGTAAACATAACAGTATGGTTCTGCTACAAAAACAGACACACAGATCAATGGAACAGAACAGAGTGCCCAGAAATAAACCCATGCTTATATGGTCAATTAATTTATAACAAAGGAGGCAAGAATATACAATGGGGAAAACAGAGACTCTTCAATAAATGATTTTTGGAAAATTGGACAGTCACATGCCAAAAAATAAAACTGGACCACTTTCTTACACCATACACAAAATCAACTCAAAATGGATTAAAGACCTAAATGTAAGACCTGAAACCATAAAACTCCTAAAAGAAAACAGACATGCAGGAAACTCGAACACTGGCCTTATTAATATTTTTCTAGATATGTCTCCTAAGGCAAGGGAATCAAAAACAAAAATAAACAATTGGGACTACATCAAGCTTAAAAGCTTTTGCACATGAAGGGAACCATCAACAAAACAAAAGAGGAACCTACTGAATGGGAGAAGATCCAAAAAGGGGTTAGTATCCAAAATACATAAAGAACTCATACAGCAAAAAAACAAATGACCAGATTAAAAGTGGGCAGAGGACTGGAACAGACATTTTCCCAAAGAAGATATAACGATGGCTAACAGAGAAATGGCAAGATGTTCAACATCACTGCTCATCAGGGAAATGCAGATCAAAACCACAATGAGATACCAGCTGACCAGAATGGCTAGTATCAAAAAGACGAGAATAACACATACCGGCAAAGATATGGAGAAAAGGGAATTCTTACACACTGTTGGTTGGAATGTAACTTGGTGCAGCCACAATGGAAAACAGTTTGGAGGTTCCTCAAGGAATTAAAAACAGAAACACCATATGACTCAGTAATCCCACTTCCGGGTATTTACTTGAAGAAAATGAAAACACTAATTCACAAAGACAGGCACCCCTTTGTTTATTGCAGCATTACTTACGATAGCCAAGACATGGAAGCAAGCAGCCTAATATCCATCCATAGATGAATGGATATAGGTATAGTATCTACACACAATGGAATAATACTCAGCCATAAGAAAGAATAAAATCTTGCCATACATGGCAGACTGTGAGGGAGCCATGGAAAATCAATTTCAGAGAACATTTATTGACAAGGAAAATGTTCATGACAAATTGTTAATAGATAACACAAGCTACTAGACTATGCATAGTGTGTTCCCATGTTGGAAAAAAACCGTAAGTTATATGTGCATATACCTATACAGAAAACATATAGCAACATATCTGTATCTTTATTATATCTCCAAACAGGGAGATTACAGGTGGTTCTTCTTCTTTTTTTTTTTAATCTTTGGTATTCTTCTGTATTTTCTAAGATGTGTGCATTGAGTGACTGACAGCATTCAAACAAAGCAAATAGGCCATTTATAAAAAACTTGCAACCCAGACAGGAAGGTCCTGTCATATGGATAGATATATAAATCAATGGAACAGAGCTGAAACTTTAGAAATCAAGCTATGGGGCAGCCCGGGCAGCTCAGTGGTTTAGTGCCTGCCTTCAGCCCAGGGCATGATCCTGGAGACCTGGGATCGAGTCCCATGTCGGGCTCCCCGCATGGAGCCTGCTTCTCCCTCTGCCTGTGTCTCTGCCTCTCTCTCTCTCTCTCTCTCTCTCTCTCTCTCTCTCTGTCTCTCATGAATAAATAAATAAAATCTTAAAAAAAAATAAATCAAGCTATATGTCTATAGTCAACTGATTTTCAACAAGGATGCAAAGATCACTCAACTGGGGAAAAATTGGTCTTTTTTTTTAACAAATGGTAATGGGACAACTGGATAGCCACATGCAAAAGAATAAAGTTGGACCTTATCTCACTCCACATACAAAAATTAATTCAAAACAGATCAAAGACCTAAATGGAAGAGCTAAAACTAAAAGAACTCTTAGAGGAAAAATAGATATAAATCTTCATGACCTCGGATTAGTCAATGGTTTCTTAGATAGGACACCAAAAACACAAGCACCAGAAAAGAAAATAGATTCAATCGTACTTCATCAAAATTAAAATTTATGTTTTACTGCCAAGGACACTATCAAGAAAGTGAAAAGACAACCTAGGGAACAGGAGAGAATACTTGCAAATCATACATCTAGTAAGGGACTTACCTGGAACATAAAAGGAAACTTTGCAACGCAATAATAAAAAGACAATTAAAAAAATGAGCAAAGGATCTGAACAGACATTTCTTCAAGGTGTACAAACAGCCAATAAGCACAGGAAAACCTGTTCCATGTCATTAGTCATGAGGGAAATGCAAATCAAAACCACCTTCACACTCACTAGTATTTCTATAATCAAAAAGACAGATAATAACAGTGTTGGAGGGGATGTGGAAAAATCAAACCCTCCTACATTGCTGATGAGAATATAAAGTGTTGCAGCCACTTTAAAATAATCTGGCTGTTCCTCAAACCATTAAACAGGGTTAGCATATGACCCAGCACTTCTAAGTATATACCTAAGAGAAATGAAGACCTATGTCTACACAGAGACTTGCCTGTAAATTTTCACAGCAGCATTATTCATAACAGCCCCAAAGTGAACACAGCCCAGATGTCCCTCCATGGACAAATGAACAAAGGGCATCAAGTCCCTACAATGGGATATTATTCAGGCATAATAACACCTGCTACAACATAGGTGAACCCTTGGAACCCTTAAAAACATGCTAGGTTCGAAGGAGCTAGTCACAAAAGACCACATGCAAGTCCATTTATATGAAATGTCCAGAATAGGAAAATCTGTAGAGACAGACACGGATTACTGGATGCTAATCACCTGGGGGTGACCGAAGGCTAAGGGGCTGATAGCTATAAGGTATGGGGTTTTCTTGCGGCGAGGATGAAAATGCCCAAGATAGATTGTGCTAGCTGTTGCACTCTGCTGTGAATGTACTAATAACCATTGAATTGTACACTTTAAATGGATAAGTTGTATTATATATGAATTATAGCTCAATAAAGAGGTTTCAAAATGTTTAAGTAAATTTACAAGTCAATTAATAAAGCCAGTATAGAAACTGAAGCTTATCGGAATTCAGCTAGTTAACCTGTCGTGTTCAGCCACTGTGCAGACCCTCTGCTCACCTCCCGGCTCCCCACCCCGAACCAGCCTCACAGCTGCCACCTTGCCACACCTGAGGCCTGTTCTTCACGGTGAGCCAATCTGGGCCAGGCAGCCCATTTTACAGACAAGGAAACTGCTTTCCTTCTCTTCAGACCCTCAGGCCAAGAGCTAGAGATGGAAACGGAGACCCCCAGGCCTGAGCCTGTCCTTGCCATTCACTTACTGTGTGGCCTTTGGAAAGCTGTGACATCCCCACCCCCCACCCTCTGTAAAGTGCAAGGTATATTTGGGTTTCCCGGCATTCCCACCTCTGCTCTTCTCTGCCTCTCAGATGCTGCCCACCCTTGCCCACCCCCCTCCAAAAAAAAGTCAAGATCATTTATTCAGGAGCCACGCAGGCAGTCAAGGGAACTCCTGTTTGATTTCTACTGGAAAATTCACTGGTATCCCCAAGGCTGAGGGGTGGGAGCAAGGTCAGGACACCACGAGACAGGTAGAGGGGTTCACAGCCATTGAGTCTATACTCTCTTCTCCCCTTTTGCCTCCTCCAGTCTCACCCGCCTGCACCCCAAAACCTACCACAAAGGAGTCCAGAACTTCGCCCAGAACTTTCCATTCTGTGTCCTGAGACATAACCCCCGACTCCACGCAGCTACCAGGAGAATATCTCTGGTGACTTTAACTCTGTAAAGGCTTTCCGTAAATGTGACTGCAGCCTGGACAAGCAGATGTTGTGCCCATTTCATAGATAAGGAAACAGAGTACACTGAGAGGGCCAGTTTGATGCTGAGGATGGGCCAGGCAGTCAGGCAGTCAGCGGCACAGTCTGTGCCTACCATCTGAACAGCGAGCCTCCTCCTTGGCCCAGGGGCCCCGCGGGGGCTGCAGGTGACACATAGAACACACAGGTGTCCCCGTCCTGCTGTGGCGTCTCCCGCACAGGACCTGTAAAGCTCAGGCCAGTCACACTGCCAGGCAGAGGCCCTTCCCAGGCTCTTCATCCCCATGCCTCCTGAGCGACCTGGGAGCCTGTTCTCTCCCCATCCCACTTGCCCCCACCCCTACCCTGTCCCCATCTCCCTTTCTTTCCCACTGTGATTTTATTCAAACCAGGTCCCCCCCTTTCACCCTCACTCCCTCCAGAATGCCTTCCATGACACACTCCAGTATCTCATGGGTACCCCTTCAGCACTCAGACTCTGCTCCCCATCCTTAGGCACGAATGGGAGTTCTTAGATGCAGAGCGGTCATAAATTGCTGGGTGACCCTGGGCAAGGCATCAGGTATCCCCAGGCCTCAGTGTCCTTTCTCTGCAAAATGCCATGGACATCACACTTCATGCCTTTGCTGGGGCAGGTTCCTACAGCCAGAGGTCCTCCATCCTACCCGGCCATGCAGGGACTCACCTGTCAGGGAGAGGTTCAAATGTCACCTCCCTGGAGCCCCTTGCAACCCTCTGCCCAGGGAAGTGGCCCCTCCATCCCTGCCTAGGGTCCCTAATATGCAGCCCGTGCTGCTTTAAAGCACTTGGCACAGGGCAGCATGAGCCCTTGTTTACCTGCTGGTTTCGCTGGCTGTGCTGAGAACGCCTCCCGGCCAGCCCAGAGCCGGCACATAGTAGATGCACAGCCAATGCCTGACGCATATATGGCTGAACAAATAAACAGGTGTGTTCCCTTCTAGTCCAAACTGCATGAGGCTGTGGAGCAGGGGAGGCCCAGGCCCCACCCCACCCACTGGCAGGAGAGGGCACTCTTGGGCAGGGGGTACCCATGGGGTGGTTGTCCCCACCTCAGGGGCGGGGAGGAGGGAGGGCAGGGTGTGTGCTCTGTAACAGGAACCTGATGGTTTTCCCTGCAGTTAAGTGATACATCTTTTCCAAATTGCCTGTGACAGCCACTTTGTCCCCATGTAATTGTGTGAGATGCTGTTCGATTGTTTTTATGCTTATTAATATCACAGCTCCCGAAGGGAGAAAGGGCGACCTAATGGGGCTCGGGGACGTAGGAACTTGGGACCCTCCTCATAGAGCTCAGTGAAGAAGCTGGCTCCCACCGGGTGGGCAGAGAGGGACAGTTCTGTACAGGAACCATCAGGAGGCTGCAGCGAGAGATCTACGTTCAAAGCCCTGCTCAGCCTCAGTTTCCCCCCTGTGCAAACCAAGAGAATGGCACTTCCTTAGCAGGGATGGTGAGAGGATTAAGTGAGAGAGCCCAGGAGTGTGCCCAGCACAATGGGCCTGCCCACGGAGTCAGATGGCCCCCTGCCTTCCTCCCTTCTCAGTACCTATCTCCTCTACAGCAGTAGCAGCGGGGATGCCCGGTGACCCACGCAGAGCACGGCACTGCCTTCATGCTCATCACAGTTCCCCCTCCACACGCACACCCCCCCGCCCCACCACACACCTGGGCTGCAAGCTCTGAGAGTGCAGGCTGCGGACCCCAGGTGCACGTAGCACCTGGTAGGAAGGAGCAGAAGCTAGAACACCATCGTTGCCCATCCCAGCTCAGCGCTGCCTGGCCTCCCGGTCATCTTGCAGCCTCCTGGAGATGGGAGCATCACCCCATTTTCAGACTGTGAAACTGAATCTCCGGGAGGTGAAAAGGCATGACCCCCAAATCCTGGAGTGCTTGGACCTCGGTATGACTGAGCAGACTAGGAGTGTGACATTAGGTGAGCCTCAAAGCTGTCACCTCCCGCCACAGCCCTACCTGTCTCTCTAGATCCCAGTCCTCAGCAAACACGACCCACGGTGGCCAACTCACCGTCCTGGAGCTGCTGCCTGACTCTCTCTCTGCCCGTGCACTGCTGACCTCTGCCTAGATGTGCTCCTCACCAGCCAACTCGGGGAGGGGGGGGTCCTAATCATTTTCCCTCCTGGGGTGGGGGGGGGGCGGTGGCGAAGGACTTGCCCAGAACCTGAAGCAAGAAGTGATTTCAAACTCAGCCCCAGGTGCAATGCATAGTTGGCCATCAGGTGGTCCCTGAGCCCCCGTTTCGTGCGGGCACGAAATGCACAGCAGGTCCTCCTCCCTGTCCAGTAGCCTGGCTGTCACCTCCTCTGGGAAGTCTTCTCTGATTGCACCAGCGGGGCTCTGGCTGGGCCTTCCCGCCCACCACCGTGTCCCTGAGAACAGACTTCCTGTGCGGCCAGTCCAAACTCCCCTGGAATCAGGGTCCTGTTCACCTTGGGGGCTCCTGCCATAGCACGGGGAGGGGTGTCCAAATGATGCATTGAGAGTATAAAGGAATAAGAGGAGGGGAGAGAGGAAGATCAGGAGGGGGTGAACGTGGAATGCCAGAGTAGGACTCCCCTCCCAGAGACCACAGCAGGGGTATCCCAATGCCAAACCCTCCCAGGAACTCTGCAGGCTTTTCCCTCTGCTCCCCGGGGCCCACGGAGCTCCCCAGGGGCAGGGGCCGGGGGGCAGGGGCTCTGGGGCGAGGCAGAGGAGCATACCCTTCCCCTTCTCTCGGGGCCTCCATTTTCCCACCTGTGAAATGGGGATCCAGTTCCCCGCAGGCACACGGGGGGCGGGGAGGGGGGGTGGACAGAGCAGGTCCTTTGGCCAACAGAACCACCCGCGTCATCCCAGGCAGCCGTGGAGGAGGTCGCATGGGCCAGGAGCTGGGGACAGGCCTGTGGCAGCCGCGGGACCCTGGCGGCCTAGCTCCTCTGCCAACCACCTTCCCTCCCCACACTGAAGACCTGGGGCCAAAATCAAAAGAAACCCAGAGGTCCGCAGCCGGCTGTCCATTTTGCAGAAAGCAAAACTGAGGCCCCAGGGTGAGGCAGAAAGAGTATGAGCACTGAGTGTACCTACCATGCACCACCAATCTAACTTCCTAAGGCCCCGGGACCACCTGGGAGGGGTCCGGCTGACCCACGCTGCAGATGAAGAAGCAGGCCCCACGGACCACCTGTACTTTGCCTGCGCTCTCACAGCAGGACGTGAGGACAGCAGGATTCAAATCCTGGAGGTGCTGGCTCTGCAAATGGAACTCCTTCCCTGGCACCACAGAGCAAGGGATGCGGGGAGCCAGGAGCCCCAGAGCCAGGGAATTCAAGAGGAATGTTCTCTGACACCCAATCCAGCGCCCTCTCTCTTCTCCCTGTTACGGGGCTGCCCACCCTGTCCTACCTTCCAGTTCCGGTGTGTGCAATTCAGCTCATCACTGACCACCAAGACCAGACTCTACAGGTGGCTCTTTATCTGACGGCTCCGCTCTACAGCATCGTCCCACATAGAACCTCAACTGGAGCTTGCATACCCCTGGTGATGGAAAACTCACTACTTCACAGGATACATTCTATCTTACAGATAGTTTGGTTAAGCAGGGTGTCCTTCCTCTAAAGGGACCAAGAGCATCTTCTAAAGACCTGAAGGCTTCATGTGACTTCAGACCCCTCTGCCCATGTCTGCTTCCCTTCAGCCCCTCACACACCCACTTCCTCACCATCCCCCACCCCGGCCTCTTTTCATTTATCTTCTGACCCTGCCACCCTCTCCCCCTCTCTAGGAACCACTCTTTAACCTTTACTAAGGGCAAGGGTATCTTTTCAAAAATACTCAATTTAAGAAAAAATATTTCACATCTGTATGAGCAATACACAAATCGTAATTCTTAAAAATAACAAATTGCAGGCCAGAGTAATCATAAGTAAATTGATATTGATAAATAAGCTTTTCTCCAGAGCAGTAGGTGGTTTATTTTAATCTAATGAGTTTTGTATTTTCCCAGCTTTCAGATTCCATGATGAAGGGCTGTCTGCAATAGAATTACGACGCTCTCCAAAATATTGTAATTTAATGCCTCATTTTGTCAAGACTTTCTTGAAAATGAGATTTGTTCCTAGTGAAGAATTTTACTCAGCTCTTTCCCATATGCTGCCCCCCCCCCTCAGGCACACAGGTTCTCCTCAGGCCAGGCCTGGGGTGGGTGTGGATGGGAGAGAGTCAGGTTAAACACGGGTGCGAGCAGAGCGCCCGGAAAGCAGCACGGAGAACCGTTCCTGGCAGACACAGCCTTGCTCTGTGGCTGAGCAGCACCCTCTGCCCACTCTGAGCCTCCCCACTGCCTCCTGCCAACAGGCTGGGGAGGACAAACCCCATCCTGCCTCACAAGATGCTGAAAGGACTCCTCTTTGGGAGTTCAAGGGAGCAAGAGGAGCACCTGTGACCCCTAAAGACACAAGATAAGAGTGGCAGATGCCATGGGCAAAAACCAGAGCTGGGGAAAAACATACCAGAGCTACTTGTGGAGAAGCCTTTGGGAGTCATTTGGTTGAATGCCCCCCAGGGATGGGGAGCTCATGACCTACTCAGCCAGCCTGGTGCACTGTTAAGTACACTATCGCCAGGCCCCTGGAGGGAACTGTTGATGGTGCTGGGGCCAAGAAATGTTGAGAGTCGTAGAGGAGGAGGTCAAGAGAGCTGCCAGACTGGCCAGACTCACATCTTGACTGCCCATAGTGGTGTGTGACCTGGCCTGAGATGCCTCACCTCTCTGGGCCCCAGCTTCCTGCATCTCTGAAATGGAGATAATAATAGTCCCTCCTTACAGAGTTGTTGTGAAGAGAAAATGTAATGCATGTAAAATACCTGGAATGCCAGCTCATAGACCGTAAGCTCTCAAGACGTGTTATTAACAGTGAGAGTATCACCGTCACTGTACTACATGTGTGTGCAGACCACTTGAGAGGACGCTAGGAAACCAGAGGTGACAGCCTCTGGGGGCGGTGGTGCCCGGCGGCGGGGGGGCGGAACCCAGGTGGCTGGAGGAACAAGGTGGGAGAGAGATGTTTCACTATTTCCGTTTGGGGCCTTTTGAATTTTCCACACATGCTAGATGATCCATCCAAAAATATATTTGAAAAAATAAAGCACAACTTGGTATTTCAGAAAAGAGAAAGACAAATTTCTTCTTCTAATGGACCCCTAGAAACTTCTGCCCCCTGTTGGACTTCTCCAGAGTCACACAGTGTCAACGCTGCCCTTCCAAGCAAGTCATTCATTCATTCAACAAATGCCTCCTGAGCCCCAACCCTGAGATGCTGGGTGCAAGGCATTCAGCAGAGGCTGAGACAGATCCTAGCCCTGCAGTCTGGCAGGTGAGAGAGGCCACTGCCTCACCATCCCTGTCTCAGGTCCTCCCAGTAAAACTCTTATGGTGACACTACCTTCTTCCCTTCTGGGGCCACTCTCCCTTAAAAAGCTGTTCTTGTGCCTAAAAGTTTCAGATCTCCACTTTTTTTTTTAAAGATTTTATTTATTTATTCATGAGAGACACACACAGAGAGGCAGAGACACAGGCAGAGGGAGAAGCAGTCTCCCTGTGGGGGAGCCTGATGCAGGACTCGATCCCAGGATCCTGGGATCACGCCCTGAGCCGAAGGCACACACTCAACCACTGAGCCACCCAGGGGTCCCTGATCCCCACTTTTGATTTGAGAATTATGTGAGTTGACCACATAATATTCAAGTGTTTAGAGGTGAAGTGAACTAATGTTCACAACTAACTTTGAAATGCATCTCCCCCAAAATGATTTGATGGATGTTTGGGGAAGATAGAAGGATAGATACATGGTAAAGGAAATGCTACAAAGTGTAAACTGAAGAGTCCTGGTGGTGGGGATATGGGTGTTCATTGTACAAGTCTTTCAACCTTCCTGCATGTTTGAGGCATTTCATGATAGAATGTTGAGGGGAGATTAGGAGAATTAAAAACGACACAAAACTTCAAGTGGCTTTTCTCATCTGGGTGGCCTCCAATGCTCTTCTGCTATGGGTTAGGGCTTCTCCTGGGGAAAAGGTCTCTGCATGTCCATCTGAAAGGGCCTGGGCGCAGTCTCCAGTCCTTTCTCATTCCAGCCACCACAGGGGTGTGTATACTAATAGGCTGAGGATGACATGGAGCAGGGGCAGGGTGGAGGCAGAGGGGATGCTTCATTTTCATCCTCCTTCTACTTCACTTCTCCAGAGAGCCCAATTCCAGCAGTAACAGCAGCCTGAGAACCAGCCCTAAGGAGAAAGCTTTGCTCTGATATTTCAGGGAGAAGACAGGGAAGTGGAGGAGAGTATGTGCATGTCTGCAGGGCAGGGGGAGAGGGTAGGTGGCTGAATCCATGCTGGGGTCACAGAAGAACACTAACCCTCAGTCCCCTCAAGCCATACTAGGGACCCTAAGACACCTTCCCAGATTTTTATTTACTTCATGGTACAATAACAACAAGGACATAGATGGTGATGGTGATGGTGATGGTGATAGTGATCATTTACTGAGCACATACTATCTGGCAAGCATTGCATTTCTTTTTTTTTTTTTTTTTTAAAGATTTTACTCATTTATTCATGAGAGACACACACAGAGAGAGAGGCAGAGACACAGGCAGAGGGAGAAGCAGGCTCCATACAGGGAGCCCGATGTGGGATTCAATCCCGGGACTCCGGGATCACGCCCCGAGCCGAAGGCAGACACACACAACCACTGAGCCACCCAGGTGTCCCAAGCATTGAGTTTCTTATTTAGTTCCCACAACCATCTGATAAAAGGATGTAATTATTATTAGACCCATTTCACAGATGATGAGATTGAGGCTGAAGGAAGACGTCATGAACCCAAGGTTGCTCAGCCATTAAATAATGAACAGGGATTCAAATCCCACTTGGGTACCGCTCCACCTTGTGCTGTCATGTACAACTTGGAGTAGATCGATGATCCCAATCAGATTAGAAAATCTGGACCAAAAAAAATTCTGGAAGCACTAGAGAGGTATGAGGGCAGACAGAACCTGAGGAGTGAAGATCCAGAGAAAAAGCTCCCAGAGATAAGCCCAACATTCTAAGAGCCTCTTTTCCACTCAGGGTGTTGGCAAGAAATGAGAGTGGGGAAGCCAGCAGAATTTTGGCTATTCTGTGAGCCTAGGGAAATAAAAACTGGAATTTGGGGTGAAAAGGCAGCCAGCACGTAAGGATCCAAGATCCCAGAGAGAAGGGAGACATTGAGAAGTGAATTCAGCACTCAGCTCCAATATTCCCCTCCAGGTGTCTGCCATTTCGTAAGCTTTGGAGAGAAGAAGCTAAGGAACCAAGCAAAAAGCAGCTGAACAGTAGAATGGAGTTTTTAGCTGACTCATGTATTGAGGAGACAAAAATGGAGTTTAGGACTGACAGGAGGAGTGGTTTTAGTTAACACCCAGGCTCTCAGTTAACAGACCTTTGGAGAGTTGCTCCAGAAGTGTCCATGAACCAAAAGTAAATCAAGCATTATAAAGACTTTAACTCACCCTGAGTCAGCTCAGCCCCTGGCCGGATTATGATGACTGGCTGCTCTGCTGTCTTGTCAGATGATAAGATGAATCCTCTATAAAAAAGAAGTGGCAACAGCCAGAGCCTCTACAGTTTTTCATACAAAATGACTGGTGTTCATTAAAAAAATTACCAACCATACCATAGATAGGACCAAGAGAAAAAACAGAGAATAGAAACATGCCCAGAGGTAATCCAGATATTAGAGTTATCAAATGCAGGCTTTAAAAATAGGAATTAATATAGTCAAGAAAACAACTGACAATACGGAGAATTTCATCAGAGAATTCAAGTCTACAAAATAAAGAAAAGGAAATTCCAAAAATGAATAATGTAACAAAAATCAAGGTCTTGGGCACTTAGGTGGCCCAGTCGGTAAAACATCTGCCTTCATCCCCGGTTCCGGTTCCTGGGATCAAGTTCTACATTGAGTTTCCTGCCCAGCGGGGAGCCTGCTTCTCCCTCTCCCTCTTCCCTTCCCCCTGCTCATAGTCTTTCTCTCTTAAATAAATAAATAAAATCTTTTTTAAAAATCAAGATCTTAATGGATGGGTTTAACAGTGAATTAGACACTCCTGAAAACAAGACAAGTGAACTGAAAATAGGCCCGCAGAAAATAACCAGAACGAAGCAGAGAGAGAAAAATACATATAGAGAACTAATTTTTAAAACAGCTCATGAGATATATAGGATATGGTGTAAATGCCTAGTACATGTGTAACTTAAGTGCTAAAGAAAAAAGAGAGAGAGTAGGGTAGAAGCAATAGTTGAAGTGATAGTGGCCAAGAATCTTTTGAAACTGATTAAAAATACCAAGCCATAGATTAGATAAATGCTATGAATATAAAGCAGGATAAATCAACTGTTTTATATAATAAACTGCTGAGAACAAAAGGCAGTTTATTATTGCCTTTGAAAACAAAAGGCAATAATAAACTGTTGAGAACAAAAGGCAAAAAAAAATTTTAAATGAGTCAGAGGGAAGAAACATTAGTTTCACAGGTGCTAATAAAACTTACACCTGACTTTTCAAAAGGAACATAGAAGCCAGAAAACAATGAATGGAATGACATCTCTAAGTGTGACAAAAACATTTTATATTCAATAAAAATATTCCCCAAAAGTTATGGCATAGTAAATACACTTCCAGATGAACAAAGATAGAAAATGAAATGATATATACACACTAAGAGGAGAGATCTTCAGGTGATGGGAGAATTATTCCAAAAGAAAATAAGAAACAGAGTGAAAAATAAAGGACATCAAAAAGGGTAAATATGTAAGCAAATAGATATTGACTAAAAGGAAAAAAGTAATAATGTCTTGTGGAATGTAAAATACATGCACAATTAAAACTCACAGCAACATTAACAGAAAAGGTAGAAAGGGGACAAATAGAGTTAGTGGTCTAGAGACTAGCATTGTCTGAGAGATAGTAAAAAATTGACTCCAGTAAGTTAAGGACGCAGGCTATAACCTCCAGAGTAGCTGCTACATGAAGAGTAAAGGACTATATATATAAGCTAAGGAATCCAAATAAGGCAATAAAATAGAAAAAAGGGGGCAGATAGGTAGGTAAATAGAAAACTATTAAGATAATAGCTATAACCAAAGTATACTAGTAATTACTTTAAGGATAAATGAAATAAATATTCACCTTAAAAGACAATCAGACTGAATTTTTCAATACTACATTATGTGTACAAGTGATACATCTTGAATATAAGGACACATAAGCACTGAAAGCAAAAGGATATAAAAAGTTATGCTGTGCAAAATCTAATTGAAAGAAAGCTGGCATAGCTACTTTAACAGCAGCCAAGTAACACTTTAAGGAAAAAAAGCTACCAAAGATTACCAGACATGAAGATAGATATTTCAAAGACAGACATTTCAACATAATCAAAGGGTAAATGCACCAGGAAAGCAGCTGAAGATAAGGAAAGTAGGAAGATAATTGAATTCTAAATTTTTACTTGCCTGATAACACAGCTTCAAAATACATAAAGCAAACATTGACAAAACTAGAAAGAGAAACAGACAAATCCCCAATCACAATGGAAGACGTCAATGCATAATTCTCAAAAATTGATGGAAAAAGCAAAAAACAAATCAGTAAGGATACCAACATCTAAACAACATTATTTACATAGCTGACCTCATTGACAAAAATCAAACGCTACACACAGTAACAGAATAAACACTCTTCTTGTGAGGCAATAGAAAACTTACCACAATCCACCATGCTGGGCCATAAAGTAACTTTTAATATGTTTCAAAGAAATGAAATAATTCAAAGAATGTTATCTGATTATAGAAGATTAGGCTCAAAAACAACCATGAAAATACTGAGGAAATCCCCAAATGTTTGGAAATGAAGCAATGCTCTTCTAAACTAACAGAACAAAACCCATAAATCAAAGAAGAAACTGCACAGAAATCAGAGAATGTTCTGAATCATACCACAATGAAAATGTGACAAATTTTATGCTTAAAGGAAAATTTATATCCTTAAATTCTGTTTTTAGAAAAGAAGAAAATCTTAGAAACAATATTTGATGTACCTAACTCAAAAAGATTTTAAGAAGTAAATTAAACCAAAAGAGAGGATAATGTTTCCATCTCCTTTCATCCCAAAGAAGGCCAAAAACAATTCTGAGTAGGAATAAAAATTAATGAAATAAAACCAAAATCAAATAGACAAAAATCAGTAAAAAATAAAAGCAATTCTTTGATGAATCTAGTAATCTGTAAGATACTGAAGAAAATAAGAGAGAAGGCACATATTACTAATATCATGAATGAAAAAGAAAGAATCACCACAGATTGCCCAAAGAGTACAAAGATGATAAGTGGACAATTAAGGAAATACTATGAATATCTTTATTTCAATTCATTACAAAATTTATATAAAATGGATAACATCCTCAAAAAATTCAACCTACCAAAACTGACATACAAAAACATAGAAATATAAATAATCCTATTTCTAAATTGAAACTGTAATCAAAACACCTTCCTACTAAGACATCTAAGTTCACATGGCTTCTCTATTGAATTTTTGTAAAACATTTAAGTCTAAAAAAAGACTACACAGGGATCCCTGGGTGGCGCAGCGGTTTGGCGCCTGTCTTTGGCCCAGGGCGCGATCCTGGAGACCCAGGATCGAATCCCATGTTGGGCTCCCGGTGCATGGAGCCTGCTTCTCCCTCTGCCTATGTCTCTGTCTCTCTCTCTCTCTCTGTCTGTGTGACTATCATAAATAAATAAAAAATTAAAAAAAAAAAGACTACACAAATCTTATCCATACTTCTGCAGAAAAACAAAAAAAGAAGTAACACTTTCCAATTTATATCAAGAGGCTAGTATAACTTCACAATATAATCTGACAAGGATATCATAAGAAAGGAAAATCACAGATTGATCTTTTTCATGAACACAGATCAAAAAATATTAAACAGAATATTAATAGTTCACATATACCATGCAAAATATAGTCAAAAGAAAATGCTGTTGTAGCTTTTCTATTAGCAGCCAAAGGATTATGAAAAGAATTATCTATCATGACAAAGTTGGATGTATTCCAGGAATGCAAGGTTGGTTAACTTTTGAAAGTCAATCCATGTCATTCTCCACAACAGAAGAAAGAAGAAAATCTGTATATTCATAATAGATGCAAAAATGCATTTGACAAAATTCCACACACATTTATGACAAACCTCTAAGCAGAAAGGAATAAAAGAGGTCATCTTTAGAAAATGCATGGCTAACATCATACTAAATGGCTAAAGACTTACTTAAGATCAAGAATAAAACAAGAATGCCTGCTATTACCACTTCCATTCAACATGGTATTGAAAGTTCTAGTCAGAGCAATTAGGCAAGAAACTTCCAACTCCAAATTGGAATGGAAAAAGTAAAATGATCTCCATTCACAGATGACATGATCCTTGTGCAGAAAACTCCAAAGATTCCATTAAAATGGTGTTCAAGCTAATGAATAAATTCAGCAAAGATGCAAGATACAAAATCAACCTGCAAAATTAAGTTGCATTTCTATATCTTAGCCATATGTGATCTAGAGAGAAATTTAAGACAACAATTCCATTTATAATAGCATCAAAAAGAATAAAATAGGAATAAAGTTAACCAGGGAGGCAAATGACCTGTACACTGAAAACTACAAAACATTGCTGAAAGAAGTTAAAGAAGACATAAATAAGTGGAAGACATTCCATATTCATTACCTGTAAGACTTAATATTGTTAAGATATGATATCACCCAAGGCATTCTATACATTTAATGCAATCCCTATCAAAATCTCAATGGTAATTTTTTTTGCAGAAGTAGAAAAACTCATCCTGAGATTTCTATGTAATCTCAAAAGATCCCTGAATAACCAAAACAATCTTGGAAAAGAAAAAAGTTGGAGTACTTAACACTCCCCGATTTCAAAATTTGCTACAAAGCTGCAATAATCAAAACAGTGTGATATTGATATAAGGACAGAAATACAGACTAGTGGAACAGAACTGAGAGCCCAGCAATCAGCCACTGCCCATGTGGTTAATATATTTTCAACCAAGATGTCAGGATGCTTCACTGGGGAAGCGACGGTCTTTTTAAAAAATGGTGCAGGGAAAACTGGATATCCACATGCAAAAGAATCAAGTTGGACACTTACCTTAATGCCATGTATAAAAATTAACTAAAAACCAATCCAAGACCTAAATATAAGAACTAAGACTATAAACTTCTTAGGGGAAAATCTTCATGACATTGGATTTGGCAATGATTTCTTGGCTATGACACTGAAAATGGAAGCAACAATGATAAAGATAAATTGGACTTCATCAAAATTGAGAAACTTTTGTGTATCTACAAACAGAGCAAAAAAAGGCACCCTATGGAATTGGGAGAAAATATTTGTAGATCATATACCTGCTAAGGGATTAACATCCAGAACACATAAAAATCTCCTACAACTCAATAATAACCATGCCACAAACAAACCAATTCAAAAATAGGCAAAGACTTACATTTCTCCATAGAAGATGTACAAATGTTCAATAAGCACATGAAAAGATACTTACATTGCTAGCCATTGGGGAAACGCAAATCAAAACGACCATGAGATACCACTTAATACCCATCAGGAAAGCTATTATCAAAAACAAACAAACAAAAAAAAAACAAACAAACAAGTGTTGGTAAAGATGCAGAGAAATTTTAACTCTTGTGCAGTGCTGGTGAGAATATATAATGGAGCAGCTGCTATAGGAAACAGTATGGCAGTTCCTCAAAAAAATCAAATGTAGAATTACCATATGATCTAGGAATTCCACTCTTTGATATACTCAAAAGAGCTGATGGCAGAGACTCAAACAAATACTTGTACACCAATGTTCATAGCAACCTTATACACACTAACCAGAAGTGGAAAGAGTCCCAGTGCCTGTCAACAGATGAATGGATAAACAAAGCATGGTGTATATATACACACAAGTGCATAATATTCAGCCTTAAAAAGAAATGAAACTCTGACACATGCTACAACACGAATGAACTCTGAAAACGTTCTGTGAAACAAGGCAGGCACAAAAGGACAAATACTGTATGATTCCACTTATATGAGATACCTAGAATAGGCAAATCTGTAGAGACAGAAAATAAAATAGAGGTTACAGGGGCTGGGAGGGGGAGGGAATGGAGAGTTATTACGTAAAAGGTACAGAGCTTACCCAGCTACTGTTTGGGATGATAAAAAGTTTGGAAATGGATGGTGATGATGGTTGCACAACATGGTGACCATAATTAATATCACTGAATTGTACACTTAAAAAAATTAAAATTTTGTGTTAGTAAATTTTGTGTTAAGAATATTTTACCACAGTTTGGGGGGGGGGAAGAAAATTTCCCTAATTTGAGAAATGAAATCTATGAAAAACCTACAGCAAGCATCACACTTAGTGCTGAAATATTGAAAACTTTCTCCTCAATGCCAGAATCAAAATAAACACGGCCACTATCACCACTTCTATTCAGAATTATGCTGAAAGTCCTAGCCACTGCAATAAGACAAGAAAAAAAGTATTGGAAAGGAAGATAAAACGTTGTTATTTCTAGAAAACAGGATTATATAGATTAAAAATAAAAACTCTATAAACAAACAGAACTAATAAGCAAATTTAACAAAGATTTTTGGATTCAGGGCAATATTGTAAAAATCAATTATATGTCTACATACCTGGTGCCCCATTTACACCACCCAGACCAAGCACAAATGAAGAGATGCTGCCCATGTCTTCCAGGCTGGCAAATGGGTCTGTGTGTGTGTGGACAGAGATGAGGTGTGTAACGTCTTGAAGGCCCATCTCTACAGCTAAAGAACAGCAGCCCATCTGGGCTCCTAAGCCTGGGAAGGCAGCTGGGGTCGAAGCATGTGTTTGGGCCAAAGCAAGTTCCTTCCCTATCCTTTGCAAGAGGGCCTGGGACCCCCTCAGAGGTCAGACCCCTGCAGACCGTGCTCAGAACAAAGAGCAGGTGCAGGCTGGGGGACCTTCTTCCCCTCCCAGGCACTGGAACAGATTTTGAAATTCCCCAGGAATTAGAAATAACAAAAATTTTAAATATCATTTATTTTTAAATGATATGAACATTTATGTTTTAAAAAAATAAAACACAGAAATCAATCTAGTAAAAAGTGTAAAGCTTCTACCCAGACAACTAAAAAGCGTTCTTTAAAGAAATTTATTAGGACACAGGTAAATGGATGAGCTTATCTTCTCTGTGGATCAGAAAGTTCAATATTGTAAAAATGTCAATTTTCCCCAAATTGACCTACATATTTTTGATGCAGTCTCAATCAAATCTCAGCAGAGATTCTGGGGAATTTCAAAAGCCAATTCTAAAATTTATTTATTTATTTTTTAATTTTTTTTTTTTAATTTATGATAGTCACACACACACAGAGAGAGAGAGAGAGAGGTAGAGACACAGGCAGAGGGAGAAGCAGGCCCCATGTACCGGGAGCCCGACGTGGGATTCGATCCTGGGTCTCCAGGATCGCGCCCTGGGCCAAAGGCAGGCGCTAAACCGCTGCGCCACCCAGGGATCCCCAATTCTAAAATTTATATAGAAATGCAAAAAAAAAAAAAAACAAAACAAAACAAAAGTAAACAAAAATGTTGAAGAACCACCAAGCTGGAGGATTTACACTACCAGATATTAAGACTACATGTATAAAGCTATAGGAATTACACAAATTAAAGTTTATACTGGTACAAGGACAATTAAATATGCTCAACAAAATTGCACAGACATACATGTATGTCAAAAGACACATAACCAACAATCATAACCTTTCCTGTAATATGGCTGTTACTAGAAACAACTCAATTGTCCATCCACAGTGGAAAATGGGTAAACTGCGGAATACCCATACAATAGAATACTATATGGTGATGAGAATGAATGAATGTAAGTATGCACAACAAAATGAATCTCACCAATAAGTTAAATAAGAGAAAACCTCACAAAGAGAACATACTGCATGATGACCTGCATTCTACATGGACAAAATAGACGAAATGAACCTATGAGATTAAAAAGTCAGGCGAGGAGTTACATCTAGGAACTAATAACAGGGAGATGGTTTCTGATATTTTCTTTTTAGAAATTATTTATTTATTCATGAGAGACACAGAGAGAGAGAGGAAGAGACATAGGCAGAGGAAGAAGCAGGTTCCCCGCTGGGAGCCTGATGCAGCACTCAATCCCAGAACCCCAGGATCATGCCCTAAGCCGCTCAACCAGTCAGCCACCCAGGCGGCCTTGATATATTTTTTTTCTTGGTTTGGGTAGCAGTTACATGGGAGTGGTCACTTTATAATAATTCAAGCTGTATGGTTTGTACATTTTTCTGTATGTGTTATACTTTAATTAAAACATTGACTAAAAAGTCTCAGTTGGATTGGCGCCATCAGAGCTACTCCCTACTCCATGCCCTGCCTCTCTTTGTGTTTGCCTACCATGGGAGCACAATGCCAGTGGGCACAGGGAGAAGTCACAGCCCCTGGGCAAGGGGCCTCTTCCTCCATGAAGCCTTCCAAGACTTCTACTTCCCTCACTCCCTTTGAACCTACACAGCCTTTCTCATAAGTATGATAGTTACTCCTAGCACCCCCAGGCAGCCTGCAAGGCTGTGAGCCTCCAAAATGCAGGAGCTGAGAATTAACAGCAGCTTAATAATACATAATAACAGCATTTGTTGAGCATTTACTATGTGGCAGGCACTTTTTTTCTAAGGATTTTACATGCAGTAACTCATTTAGTCCAACCACCCTGTGATATAGGTACTGCTGTTACCCTGACTTTCTGGATGAGAAAGCCGATGAAAAAAGTGATTTATTAGGTTGCCTAAGAGCACACAGCTAATAATTGGAAGAGCTAGGATTCGAACCTCGGGAGTTTGGCTCAGAAACACTCCCCTTGTTTCAGCAACAGGCCCACTGATGAGGCCTGGTACCTGCAGCCCTGGTTACACCACCCAGGTGCTCCAGATGGGGAGCATCTCTTCGAGCACAAATGAAGAGATGCTCCCCATGTCTTCCAGGCTGGCAAATGGGTGTGTGTGTATGTGTGTGTGTGTGTACAGGAATGAGGCGTGTAACGTCTTGAAGGCCCATTTCTACAGCTAAAGAACAGCAGCCCATCTGGGTTCCTAAGCCTGGGAAGGCAGCTGGGGCCGAAGCATGGGTTTGGGCCAAAGCAACTTCTTTCCCTATCCTTTGCAAGAGGGCCTGGGACCCCCTCAGAGGTCAGACCCCTGCAGACCAGACTCAGAACAAAGGGCAGGTGCAGGCTGGGGGCCCCTGTTCCCCTCCCAGGCACTGGTCAGGGGTCCTCCACTCCAGGCCAAGCCAGCCTCCTCTGGGAATGAGCTCTCTCTACCATCTCAGACTCTCCACCCCTCACCTGACACATCCTATAACCAGTTTCTTCTTGAATCTGCCCTTAAGCTCTCCTGCTGCTTAAGCACGTGCACTTTGCTCTGTCTGGAAGAGGCCCTCGTCCTGCCAGAGGCGTTCTTTGTTTTCCTAGGAGGTATGGGAGTCCAGAGGCCCCTTTGTGCCAGGTCTGGGTGGCTGTAGCCGGGCTCCAGTGACAGATACTTAAAATGACAGGACCCCCCCCCCAGCCTCCCCAGCATTCAAAGATAAAGTCAGAGTCACCTGTTCCCAACTTACGTCAAACAGCGCTTCCCTTATTGGAGGCCAAAGCCTGGGGAGACAAGACCATCTCATGTCCATGGCAACCAAAAGTAGCCCAGAGAGGGGGCCACCCTGGCAAAGGTGACACAGCACATCTGTGCCAGAGATCAGAGCAAGCCTGACATCCGGTTAGGCAAACAGCCCCGGAAATCAGGCCTGGGGGCAGGACATTGGAGGAAGCCCACCCTTACGTTCATCCATCACTCCACAGTGTCCAGGTGCAGAGCCGCAGCACACCTGTGTGAGCACACATGTGTACACGCACGCACACAGCCAAGGCCATCCGGGTCCAGGTCGGAACGCGAGGGAGCTGTTAGTACAAAGCCCTTCCGAGCCGGGACAGATGAAAAGCAAACAGAAGCTGTGTCTCCAGCTGGCCTTTCCCATTTCCCTCTGCCCTCCCTGACACCCAGGCCCTCCACGGCCAATCCCGAGGAAGCTGTGAAACACACAAGTGCAACCAGGTCACCTAGTTAACAGCCTCCCTCCCGCTGTATTATTCATGGGCTCCCTTCTTCCGGCCTGAGCTCCAGTTTCCGACAGCCCTCGGGCTTGGCTTGGTAGGTCAAGCCACCTGGCAAGTCTAGCCTTGGGCAATCCCCACTCTTTACACCCCGTGCCCTTCCCGTCCCTTGTCAGGATGCAGCCATTCCGGTGTTAAGTCAGCCCTCGGGTGTCACACTGCACTTCAGGGTAACGGGAGAGCTCTGGGGCCAGTGAGGAAGAGCACAGAAGGAACACCTTGGCTGAGTTAGGCTCGAGATGCTAAAATTTCCAAAGGGAGCTGCAGGCCCCCACCCCTCCTGGTGCCCCCCCCCCACACACACACAGAATCAGCGCAGATATGATACTCCGCATAAGTGTGAGAGCCCGTGGGAGACAAGGGCCATGCCTCCTCCATGTCTATGCTCTGGTGTGCCATGCAGTGTGCCCGGCAAACAGGAGGTGCTTAATAAATACTTGCTGACTTGTACACTCTTGCCAAAAGATGGGCATCAAATTGACAGAATGGGCATGCGTCATTCAGCCACACGGACACTGCTGTTGGGTTTAGAGATCTTTGTGTCATTTCAATATTTATCTGCATATATCTTACAAATCCCACGTAGGGTAAGTCATTCATACACATGATAACTTATGAATAAATACCGATTGACTGATCACAGTTTCTAGATATCACAATACATTCCAAGCATTCCCACGCCTCTCGGGAGTCCCCTACTCCCTGAGTGGGGTGGACTGGCCCCGAGGATCTCCCCGCTACTTCACAGATGAGCACACCGTTGTACAGAGAATTAGAGCCCTCGAATCCACACAAGGACTGTGATTAAAGCCTTCACACACTCACTGGGCGTGTCTTGCTTTACGGTTCACGCACATCTCTCTACCTCCTGGGTCCTGTGCACACGCCGATATGGGAGAGCTACAGGGTGTGCCTGCGGTCCCCCATGAGGCTATGCAGGCCCAGACCCAGCATCCATGCTGAGGTCACTGCAGGACTAACACTTGGCCAGGAACACAGATGGGAGCTCGTGGGCCAGCCAGGCCACCAGCAGAGGGCAAGTGTGGGCTGGGGTCCACTCATCGGACTTCTTGCATTCGACCCCCAGGCTTCACGGGTGGGAAGAGCTGGGGGTCCGACTGGGGTCGCCAGGTCCAGGCATGCAGAAGCCACCGAAGAAGCGGCCCTCCCCGACGGGGGTGACCTGGGCAGGCCAGATAACCTGAGCTGGCACGTGCCCCGTTGTTCCCGCCCATGGATGCTTAAATCACTGCCTGGCCTCGCTCTCTAATGCCTGCATGCCAGGGGCACCTAAGGATCCCACCCCGAAGCGGGGTCAGTCACAGGTGAAGGTCACAGCACCACACACACACACACAGGCTGGACTGTCTCTGTGCAGATCTGAGGTGGCTCATTTGTCCTTTCTGAGCTCGGTGTCCATCTGTATTGTCGGGGATTTGATGACATGCCTTCTCCAAGTGGTGCGGAGCAAAGAACTGCCTGAAGATGAAGAGGTTAGACCGCCTTGCTCAAATTCTACCCCACAACCTGCCTGCTGTGTGACTTTGGGTGAAGCGCTCACCTCTCTGTGCTTCCTGGTTTCTCATCTGTAAAGCAGGAGTAACGGCAGGACCTATCTCCACGCCACCGTCGGGACCACGGGAGGCACTTTACGTAAAGCACTAAGACCAGGGCCTGGCACACGGTAAGCGCTTAGTAAGTGCTTCTAGTTATTACTGCCCATCCTGACACTATGACAGAGGTCGCACCTAACCAGTGGTGCATAGGCCACATGCACTTGTCTCCCCTACAATATGCATTCTGCAAGGGTAGGAGCCACTCACTGATGGGCCCTAGGGACCTAGAACAGTGCCTGGCATTCAGTAAAGTCTCCATAAATATTTGACCAATGAATGAACGGCCTCATGGTGTTTTTTAACATCTGAATTAGTTGCTAACATTTAAGGTAACAAAATTCTGCATTTTTAAAAAAATCTGCAATTCTAGATGATTTTGGAAGTCACTTGTCCTGCCCTCCTGCTTAAAAAGCACGGGGAAGGGGCAGCCCTGGTGGCACAGCGGTTTAGCGCCGCCTGCAGCCCGGGGTGTGATCCAGCCCCCCTCTGGATCAGGCTCCCTGCGTGGAACCTGCTTCTCCCTCTGCCTGTGTCTCTGCCTCTCTCTCTCTCTGTCTCTCATGAATAAATAAATAAAATCTTTAAAACAAACAAACAAACAAAAAGCACGGGTGAGAATGAAAGCAGTGGTGCCCCCTTCAGATGGGGTGAGCAAGTACAGTTTGCCCAGCACCTGCCCAGTCTGTCTCTTAACATCAGCTGTCTGGAGGTCGTAGGTACCAGAACGTTCACCCTGGCCCGGATCAGTCACAGCTGAAGTCCAGACAGCGAGGAAGGTCTGCATTTCCCCAGCCCCAGAGCAATCTGCCCACGGCCGGGTCTTCAGAGCCCCAGGATCCCCTCCCAGCACCCGAGAGGAGACAAGCCTCCAGGTAGCCGAGGACCCCAACCCCTTGGCATCCGAGCCTCCCTAATTTGGCTAGGCCAGCCCCTCTCCCCCAGAGGACTCGATCCCTAATGCTCCAGATTGCAGTGGCTTTTCAGGCTGACACCCCGCTTGTGTTGAAAACTCCCCAGCATAGAAAGCAATGAGTAGCAATGAACTCACTCCTTATCTTTCTCCTGGAAAGCGTGCAGAGAAGATGGGGAAAAAACAAACAGGTGCACACTCCAGAGATAAATGCTTTTATCTTATCTATCACTCGCCTCCCCAGCCCTGCCAGAGCTCAGGTCCATGGGGATGGACCACATCTTCCCATCCTTCAAGAGGCTTCCCCCAGCCACCCTATTTTTTGCCTTTAGCTTGCCAATTGCCCCCTCTATCTTCTCTGTAGCACCCAGGACCATCTGCCAATGCTCCGGGTGTGTCTTTATTATCTGACTTTCTCCCCCAGTTCTCAGCAGTAGCCACGTACTACAGGTAGCCACTGAATCCTTGGAATGTACCTGGTTCAATTGGAGATGTGCTCTAAATGCAAAATACACACCAGATTCCAGAGACTTGGTACAAAAATAATATAAGATATATATTAAACAATAATTTGTTATGTTGACTATATGTTGAAATGATAATGTTTTAGATCAACTGGGTTAAATAAAATAGATTTTCAAAAATAATTTCACTGATGTAACTTTTTTTAAGTGGCTACTAGAAAGTTCTAAAGGCCACATCTGTGGTTTGCATTTGTGGCTCACATTATATTTCTATTGACCAGCATTGCTGCAGACTCTCGGTACACTGGTGATGCCTCAATACTGGCCGACTCAATGGCTGAAGGAAAGGACTCCCCAACTGTGCACCTGAGACCCTAAAACATAGGGGATGGGTTTGGAAGGACCTTCCACCCCACTGCCCAGCATATGCTGGTTTCTCGGTGACATTCCATCCACAGATCCCCATCTAACACAAAGCCACAGGCCTCCGTAGCAGGGGCAGAGAGGTCTGGCTTAGAGTTCTATCACCACTGGTTCCCCATCACAAGCCAGGAAAAGCCGGCCTCCCTTGCTGACAGGACCAGTGACACAAATGGATACCCAGACCTGGTCCCGGCCACCCTGGGTTTTTTTTCCTCTCTCTCTTTCCTCCCCCTCTCTCGCTCTCTCCTCTACGTCCCTCCCTCCTTCGCTTTCACTGGCTCCCAAATTACAGCCTTCTTCCAGAAGCAGAGACAATCAAGGTGGTATGCAGGGCCCTTGTCACAAATGGCATCTCAGGTCCTCTCCAAATGGAGCAGGGCCTTTCAAGAGAAAAGCAGGGCCACTATCAGCCTGCCTTGGGCAAGATGCATCTCCAGGAAGGCATGGGCCAGAAAACACTCCCTCCCTCGTAGGCTGATCAGCCTGCGGGAGGCTCTGGGTGACTGTGATTGCAGAGTCAGGCACTGGGCCGCGAGCATCTGAGAGATGAAGGCCTGCCTGGCCTCCTCCACACCTCATGCTGGGGCAGGAGAAGCAGGGCTCGGCCCCTGACTGGCCACCACCCAGGTCTCCCTCACCCAGGGAGAGGGCCTAGAATAAGTCCATTCCCCAGCTCTGGGCCTCAGTCTCCCCACCTGTAATACAGTGAGTCGAGCTAGCTTCTAAGGACCCTTCTACTCCTTGGAATGGAGGTCCCACACTCAAATGGCTAAAGGGGCCAGGATGGAGGACAACCTGAGAACAGGGGGCTCGAGTATGAGATAACAGGGAGTGATGAGGCCTGTGGAGAACTGAAGGCCGTAAGCTCACCTACATCTAAAAGGAGGCCTTCCGGCCAGACTCAGCTGTGTGACAGGAGTGAAGTGGGAACGGTGGCCACTTCTGAAGCGGGGTGACACTGCCTGGGAGGGGGCATGCGGGAGCTGGCCAAGGCACCGGGAATGCACCTGATCTGCATGGTGTACACATCTGTAAAAGTTCACCACTTCTACTTTAGATCTGGTTATCTTGCTGTATGCACGCAATCCTCAAAGAATTCTTAAAATAAAAACATAAGTAAACAAAAGGGGTGGCTGTAACTCGGCACCAACCAGCAACTGCCAGTCGGGAACACAGACCCACCATTGCCAGCTCCAGTCAGAGATGCCAGAAATCTAGGTTTTTTTTATGCAAAAGTGCTGGTGTTTTAATGTTGTTAGTAACTAATTCAAAATTAAAAATCGCAACCACACGCGCACACACCCCTTTAGGCAGAATTCAATTTATGAACTTACAGATTGTCAAGCTCTCAAAATAAGGGGAGGTTTCACCTCTTGGCTAGAATACAGTGTGCCTAACACATGACTAAATCAACAAGGATAATAAAAGCTACTACATTTTGCATGTGTGCTGTGTGCCAGGCACTGCACCAAAGGCTTTCTACACAATTTTCTTCTCACTTACGTTGAGAGCAAGCTGACAAAGGTAATTGAAAATTTGCTCCCATTTAACAGACGAGAAAACTAAGGCCTGGGCAAGGCTACACGGCAGACCAAGGCTTCCAAGCTCAAGAGTGGACACACCGGTGTTCAATCCCAGCTCTCTCTGCCTCCGAGCCGCCTTACAAAAATTAGGAAGGGGACAGCTTTACAGTCATGATAGTAACCAACACTTGCATGGTTGGTTTTAGACTATGCAAAGGAAATGTAAAAAATACAAATGCTAAACCTGTTCCCCCTCATGACCCAGCTGGAGGCCGGTGAGGCTGAGGACGGTATCTGCTATTCCCATGCCCCTTGGCAAAACGCTGAGCCACATGGACTTTCACTGCCATAGGAGGCAGCACCTCGGAAACACCCAAATATACAGACCAGCAAGGGGGAGCCATAGCCGGCCCCATTCCCCATGACAGGTCCAGATCAGATTTCACAGTGAAAGACTAGAATGCTGTCTCCATGCGGCCACTTCTTAAATATGCCAAGTTTCTCACGGACACCCGTCTGGTCAATAAAGTTGGTAAGAATTTGCATTTTCTGCCCTATGGGATTCAATAAAGAGATTTCCACATTGAACCAAAATAAATATGCCCCATAAATGCTCTGATTTTTCTGAATTGACTCTTCTGCACAAATGATCAGTCACCGCTGTTGCAGATATTCAGATCACGATACGGAAATTTCCAGCAGTCCAGCACACCTTGTGCCCTCGTCATTGCACCCCAGGGCAACCATGATTCTGACTTCTGTCACAGAGATGGGATTTGCCCACCCTTTGTCCCATTCATACGGGGCCTGTGCTCTCCTGTTCTCAGAGTCTCCACAAGTCCCTGTCATCTCACATTTGGCACTGCGGTACTCTTTGTCTGCCTCCCAGCCCCTGTAGGTATGTGAATTTGAGACCTCCACTCCAAGGGCATATGCTGGAGCCCAGAACACAGCAAGATGGGCAAAGCTGCTCTGTCTTGAAAGGAACCGACATGAATAGGGAAGACTGGTTACAGACGCACCAATGCCTGGTGTTAATGATCAATTAACATTGGGGTAGAGAAGGAAGTGAAACAGTCACCTGGCCATAGCCCACTCAGTCAGTGAGCACCAGGTCCACTCGTGTGGCGGCGGCCTGGGGATTCAAGGAGGAGTCCGACACAGCCCATGCTGCGGGAGCTCACTGTCCAGATGTGGGGTCAGATCCCCGCAGGGGGGGTAAAGAACACTACAGAAGGAGGTGAGGGAGGGGAGGCACAGGCTGGAGAGGCGGCAGTGAAGGCTTCCCAGGGTCGGTGACCCCCTAGCAGTGTCAGTAACACGCCTGGAAGCGCATGAGGCCGGAGCACAGAAAAACCCCTTCCGATCCCCACTCCCCTCCCACTAGAGGCAAAATATTCCCATCCTGCATAACCCATCCAGCAGAGTCTACCTCGCGAATGACCTTGCTCACCTATTAACTACACAAACAGGATTGTCCTGATGTCAAGAAAAACTCCAATCGAGGCTCAAGATAAGAAGTTAATTTTTTTAAAAAACAACAACACCATCATTGCTTGAAACCAGTAAGTTCAAAGGCAATGAAGGCAATTTTTAAAAATATCTTTATATTTTCAAACAGAAAAATTTTCAAAACCTGAGGGTTCATGAAAATAGTCTTTCTTCACCTTGCTGTGTTTGAGCTCATTAATGCAGGAAGGGTTCACGTCAGTGTCACTGTTGGTCAGGCCCACGCCTGTGCTGACCCATGTCGTCCCCCCCCCCCGCCCCCACTCCCACCCCCCACCGCTCACTCACCACCCTGCACTCTGGAAGGATTGTCCATCTTCCTGGCAAAGAGGCCAGCTTAGGGGGGAAGGACAGTCCTCTTTTGACAGGGCTGAGGATTGTGCCCTGACCTTTCACCTGTGACACCACCGGCCTCACCAGGCCTCTGAGCCAAATCTTCCAAAGTCTACTCTCAGGCCAGCCTTGATGGCTTCAGGGGCACCATTATTCCTCCAAAAGACCAGGAGGGGAGCTGCCATCATGCCCTGGTGTCATCCTCCTGTCTTGGGGCGCAGGGTCTCCCAGGGCCCCAGGACAGCAGAAGTGGGATGTCTAACCCTGGGCTGGGGGTAAGCCCAGTCAGCACCCTCTTCTCCATGGGCTATCCCAAATTAGCATTTATGCAGCTCCCTCTGCCTAAGTCCTGTGGCCGCTGAAAGGTGTGATCAATGGGGCACTCTACCATCCGGATGGGACAGATGAAGCAGAGGACAGTTAGTCAATTCCTTCCCTTTGAGGGACAGCACCTACCCAGCCCCAGGCCATCTAGAGGCAGAGCAGCATATCCAGCTTCCAGAAACCCTGCCCTGTGCCCACTTTCTACCAGCCCATATGCACACACGTAGCAACATTTTAACTGCACAGAAAGCTGAGCTGCCACCTGAATCTGTTCAAAGGTCCCCCAAACACAGACCCTTCCTGGCATCAGCAAGGGATGGACCTGAGAGGCCAGCAGTGAACTGTTACCCAACCCTAGCATAACTGTTCCCGAAAAGAAGTTCCAGTTGCCTTCTCAGAGCCACGTTCTTATCCACTGCCCTAGGTGACACTCCTGCTCCAAGAGGTTGTGAAATGCTCATTCCCTAGAAGGTACTGTGGACCAGGGCTTCACAAACTTTACTGAGCAAACAAACCACACAAGGATCTTGTCAAACACACATCCTGGCTCAGGAGTTCTGGGATGGGCCAGAAGAATCTGCCTATCTAACAAGCCCCCAGGTGATGCTACGTCCACCGGCCACAGTCGGAGCAGCAAGGCTCCACCAGGCCCCCCTTCACCTCCCAGAAGTATGTGTATGTACAGTAAAGGCTTCAGAAAGACGCCCTTTCAAATGTTAGGCTCAAAGAAATGAACATCAAATGGTGAAATTGTAGGTAAGGTGGTTTGTTGGATGAGGGGGGGCTATTTGGGCGGCAAAGAGGCCCATCTGCCAACATAACCCTCTAATCAAGCTCTTTAGTAGGCAGATGTGAGGAGCCCAGCTGTTTGAGGACCAGGAAGGCCAACACAGACATGTACATGGGGGCCCAGCCCAGATAAGGTCAGAATGCCAGCCGGGGGCCTCGCACCCCGTCACTGTCCTCCACTACCTGGCTCACACCCCTCACTTCTGGAGTGCTGCCTTTCCAGCCCACGGGGTACTCACGCTCTGCCACGCAGGTCCTCTGCTTTCTGACTCTCCCCAGCCCCGGGGACCCAGCACCAAGCATCCTTTTCCCGGCTGAGGGGTCTCCTCCCAGCCCCTCCTGGGACAGAATGACCTCTCGTCCCCCACCTCCACGGGCGCTGCGGGCACCATGACCCAAACGCCAGCACCAAGCCAGCTCTCCCCAGGACCGGCTGACTCATCAGCAAGCACCCCACACCTGGCTCCAAACACGGCTCCTCGAACCCCCGCGACCCCCGGCAGGGGTCTGACTGACTCCACCCAGTGCTCCCGCAGGGACCCCCCCCCCAATCCTCATGTGCCCCTCCAGCTCATTTCAAGACACAAATTGGGGTGGGGGCTCTTGCTAATCACCGAACCGCAAGGGTCAATGCCTGCCCTGGTCCAAGAGGGCAAAGTACACAGAAGAGGCTGCCTTCTGAATTACTCGGGAGGTACGGGCGTGTCACTACTCAGAAAAGGCTGATTTCCCCCCAGTGGGCCACAGACAGCACCAGGGCAGGGGGTCGGGGTCGCGGGGGCGGGGGGCGGCGGCCAGCGGCGATGGCTCGAACCTGCGCTCCGAGCCCGAGCCCGAGCCCGAGCCCGGCGGCAGCGGCCCCGGGAGCTCGCGTGGGGAAAGCAAGGTACCTGAGAGCTCGCCGGCTGGCGCGGCCACCACGTCGGGGGGCGCGGGCTTTGCTCGCGTCCCGGGCTGACCTGCAGGGGAGCGGGGGGCGGCGATCCCGAGCGCAGGCCTCCGGGGCCGGCGGGCGCCGTCGGGGGCGGGCCTGCCAGGGAGCCGGCCGGGGGAGCCCAGTGCGAGCCGCGCAGGCGCCCCGCTCCGCGAGGGGCGCGTTTCCCCAAAGCCGGGTCGGTTTGGGGAGGTGGCGGGGGTCCTCCGGGGTCTCCCGCCGGCACTGGGAGGTGGCCGGGGCGGGGGACAGCTACGCGACTGTAGGCTCCCCCGGCGCCCGAGCCCATCGCGCGGGGGCGGTGCGCCCCACCCCATCCCACCGTCCAAAGGCGGACGCGGGCGCACGGGGGGATAGGACTGGGATCCCGACGCCCTCTGCACCGCCGGGATGCCCCCCGCCCACCCAGGCCCGGCCAGACCCTCTCCAAGGCGCGGGGAGCCGGGCGGCGCGGGCTCCGGGACCCAGGCGGCGAGTGCCCCTCCCGAGGCCAAGCCGGCGGGAATTCGAGTTCCCGGGAATCCAAGTTGCCGCGCGTCCGGGCCGCGGGCTGCGAGCGCGGCGCGGGGCCGGGCCGGGCCGGGCCGGGGCCGGGCCGGGGCCGGGCGCAGGGCAGCCCGGGGCGCTCGCCGCGGGCGCTGGCCGAGCCGGAACAAGTGGCTCTCGGCGGCCGCAACTTTCCGGGCGCGCGGGCGAGGTGCGGAGAGGCCGGGGGCGGGGAGGGAAGGGCGGCGCGGCTGTCGGTACCGTGTGCGTGTGCGGAGAAGCGCCGCGTCGCGCCCGGCTCTGCGCTCCTCCGGGCCGGGCCCCCCCGGCCGCCGGCTCCGCTGCAGGCCACCGCCGCGTCTCGCCGCCGGCAACTTCAGGCGCGCCGCGGGCTCCGACTCGGCGCGCCCCGATCGCCCCGAGGCTCCGCGCCCCGGCGCTCCATGCCCGGCCCGGCCGCCCCCCGCCCCGCCCCGCCCCGCCCCGCTCAGCGCCCCGCCGCCGTCGGGCGCGCCTCCCCGCGGAGCATCGCGCCGCGCAGCCCGCGCCCCTCTCTCCGGAGCCGCCGCCGCCGCCGCCGCCGCTCAAGTCGCCGATCAACTTTCCGTCGCTCCCTCCGCCCCGCGCGGCCCCCGCCCCAGACCCCGCCCCCTGACGCGCCCGCCCGCGCTGCCCCGCGCTCCCCCCGCCGCGGCCGCCGCGCCCCCGCCCGCGCCCCGCCCGCGCCCCCGCCCGCGCCCCCGCCCGCGCCCCGCTCCGACCCCCGGCCGCGCCGCCGAGCCGGGCCGGGCGCTCAGGCTACGCACAGGCGCGCGCCGGCGGAGCTGCCCTCCGCGGACGTCATGGCACCGCCTGCCGCGGCAACTCGACGAATCCCCCCCAAGGGGCAGCGAGGGCGCCCGCGGCTGCCGCCCCAGGTGCGCGCTGGAGCCTCGCGGCGCACGGCCGCCCGCCCTCCCGCAGACGGGCTCGCCGAGGGGTGCGGGCCCCGCCGGCCTCCTGCCGGCTCCGCGCCTCGGGGAGAACCGGGAAGGGCTCCGGGGAAGCCGGCGCGAGCGAGCCGGCCCAGGGCCTAGGTGAGCCTGCGCCATCTGTTGGCTTTAAGCGCCCCCTCTCTGCTCCCAGGATCGCTGAGCAAGGAGCGGGCCGGGCCCTCGAAGTCCTTGAGGCTGCTGCTGCTGCGCCCCGCTCGGCCCAGCCCGCCGCCCTCGCCCATTCCCCCCGCGCGCTCCCACCTGCCCACCTCCCTCTTTCCAGCTCAGAATGCCCCTAGGTGCTTGCAGAGGGAGGACCCCGGACTGGAAGAGGGCCCCGAGGTCACCTGAACACCCTCACTTATGCAGTACACCCTTCTGCAGTAATGGTCTCCCAGCCTCCTTTCGCTCGCCTCTGGAATGGAAACTTCCTGACTTTTTCAGACACCTGGATGGGGGGAGCAGTTGTATTTGATCCAGGAGTTGTAGCTGAAGACGGCCATTCCTTGACCTTGGTCTCTACTTCACCCGACTAAACATTCTGAATTCTTTGAACTGTTTATCATATGACACGATTTCTGGACCCGTCGCCGTCACAGTGAGCGTTATGACAGCAGCTGCCTGGAGCCAGGCTCTGGGCAGAGACTCAGCGCCTTCCATCCTCAACACAGCCTTTCCAGCAGGTCCTGAAAATAGGCTTGAGGGAGGTGAGTGACTTGCCCCTGTGGTGGAGTCAGGTGTTGAACCCAGAATCTTCTCCATTCACTCATTCATTCACGGTTGTTACTCTGTGCTAGCCAGCTGAAATAGGTTCTGGGAAAATGATGGGGAACAAAACAGGCTTGGTCCTTGTGCCTGGTGAAGTTGCTCCTCTGACGGGGGAACCAGACCTTGGCCAAGGAGATACATAAACAGGTAAAATTACAGCCGGCATCAGTGCTTAGAAAGAGGAGTGCTTAAATAGCACCTGGCCTAGTGGATCAGGGAAGACTTCTTGGAGGAGGTGACACCTAGCTGAGATCTGAAGGATGAGCAACGGAGAGAGAAAGTTTTAGGCAGGAGAAATAGCATACCCGATGGTTCTGTGGTGGGAAGGAGGGCCAGAGAGCTGGAGTGCTGAGAGCATGAGGAGGATAGTAAGTGTAAAGCCGGAGTGGGAGCAGGAGCCAGACTGTTAGGGCGTGTGGGCTTTAATCAGAGTTTGATGTTTATCCTAAGAATGGAGGCTTTGAAACAGACAGTTGGGTGGAAGTTGAGGGATGAGACTGTCATGATCGGATTTGTGGTTGGAAAAATGAGGAATTAATTGGGAGGCAATAGATGATAAGAGACCAATGCAATTAAAAATATTTCCTTATCATCTATGTGTCAGGAACTTTTTTTAGGTCAGGGGTAAGCAAACCGCAGCCTTCAGACCAAATCCATCTTGCCACCCATTTTTGTAAATAAAGCTTCAGTGAAACCCAAACATGCCCATCTAAGTATGCCTCCCTTTACACTACAGCTGCAGAGTGAAAGGGTCGAACAGAGACTGTGCAGCCTGCAAAACTTAAAATATTTACTATTTGGCCCTTTACAGAAAAAGTTGGCTGACCCCTGTGAATCTGGACACAGGGTATGTCAGTGAACAAAACACACACACACACACGCACACACACACACGCGCATGCACACCCAGGCACATGCACACAAATCCCTACCCTCTCAGAGCTCACGTTCCTGTCACCCATCGTGGCTGTCTAGGTAAGAGAGGCTGGGACTGGGGTGGTAATGACACAAGTAGAGAGAAGTGCTATGCAGGAGGTTAAAAAAATCCACAGAACCAGAAGAGGGAGCCATCATGGGGTGGCACAGAGGTAGGTGTCAAGGAGACCCAGCTTCTGGCTTGTGGAAGCAGATGGACCGGCTGAGATGGGGATTGCCAGAGGGAGGCAACCACGGGGGGATGCGCTTCGGGTGAGTGAGAGGCATGCCATGACTGAGCCCAGATGTCAAGTAGCCCATTGGACACGGGGCTTGAGGGGAAAGGGCGGGACTAGACCTACAGTAGGTTGCAAGTAGTCGTGTTTTAGACAAAGTTATAGAGCCAAAAGTGGGGGATTCTGGGTTCTGAATAGGAGACTGCTTGCTAGTTGGATGGACACTGGACCCCTCTTTACCTCACGTTCCTCATTCAGATAATGAAAGTGCTAGAAGTGGTTTTCTTCAGAGATTCTTGAATCCTAACTGTCTTTCTTTCTGGTTTCCCACCATCTATCTTAAGCTAACTCCCCCAACTGTCTGCAGTCATTTTACATACGAACAAAACAGCTCTGAGCTCACGGAGACCATCACCTCCTCTGCTGTGGGCACCATACTTCGTTTCACAGGACTTCTACACCTGGAACTTGGGTGTCCGTCAGGGTGCAAACAGCTCACGGAACCATTCTGAGGTGTGACAGGGAATGCAAAGCAAATTTGGCCACATGGTGATAAAGGAGCTGAGAAGTCAAACAGGGGATGGCAAGGTAAGCCAGAGGTCAGAGGTCAGCAACAGCAGGAGGTTGCTGTACTACCCCTGGGACAAGGAAGGAGGAAACAGTGTTACCAGGCTTGGGGTCACACGGTAGAAGATGGAAGCGCAGTGGACATGTCTGGTGGGAGCTGAGGATGCCGCTACCATCCAAGCACTGCTTAGGGCCCGTTTGTGAAGAAGAGATGCCCTGGCTTCTCCCTCCCTCCAGGCCTCTGGCCTCCCACCAGGGCCTCCCTTTGGCTGGCTCCAGCCAGAGACCAGCAGACCCCAGGGCTTGGGAGTTGCAGCTGCGGGCAGCTCCGCTGTGATACAGAGCATAGCAGAGGAGAGCGGGGCGTGGATGTGAGGGGAATGAGCCAGCAGACACAGAAATCAGTCCCAGAGAAGGGACACAGATGTGAATAAAATCCAGTCCCTGTCTTCAGGGCACTCCCAGTCTAAGAGGGAGGCAGACACAGAAATCAGTTATAATCTAGCGACGCATGTGGCAAGGCAGAGAGGTAGCCCAAAGGTGAGCGGAGGGAGAGATTTCCCAGAGAGTTCAGCCCAAAAAGGCTCCCTGGACAAGGAGACCTCAGAGCTGGCTTTGCTGCAGGGATCAGGAGTTCCTCAGGCTGCGAAAGCATAAGGGCCTTCCAGGTGGAGGGAACAGCGTGAGCAAAGGTGATCCTGGAGGCGGACGGCAGTCCTGCTGTTCTGCACAAGAAGCAGCCAAAGGAAGGTGTTTGCAGGAGACTCGGAGCTGGGGAGAGAACCCAGCCTCTGTCCTCCGGCCCGGCTGGACTCCTGCCGGGAATGTTAGCGTTTCTCCCCGGCTGGGGTTGCACAGCTCTTGGGGGCTCTCCGCACCCCCCTTTCCTTAGGAAACATCTGCCCCTCCCCACGCACCTGCAGCATTGAGGAGGGTGGATGAGTGTGGTGGAGACACCTCTCACCACCTTCTGTGGTTTGGGACTAATTGCTTAACCTCTCTGAGCTCCGGTTTCTGCTTATGTAGAGGAGATCGTGGAGCTTGGCCAGCCTTCCTCCAGGGGCAGAGTGTGAAAGCTCGCTGGCATCAGTAAAGAACCACACGGATGTTCACTGCCCAGGCCCCAGCGTCATGAAACCCCTTTTCTACCGGGGGCTGGGTGGGGGCGCCCCACTATATGAAGGGAGGGATCAGGCTCAGCTCTAATTGCACCAACTAAAGGGAAGGCCTCCAGAGTCCCGCCTCCTGGGTATAGCACAGAGCCTAGGCTGGCCAATCAGAAGTGCCACTCTCAACTTTGGGACCTTGAGGAGAGTCACAAAGTTTAGAAATAGTCTGGAACAGTTTAGAAACTGTGGAAAACACCAAACCCCGACAGACAGCTCCTAGGGCCTGACCTGGGCTGCATTCTCAGCTGCATTCTTGGCCACTGGCCTCCTTTGGTTGCGCTTTTCTGGGCCTATCCTCCAGCCTTCTGGTTGATTGTGCAAGCCCACCTCCCTGCCACCTCATCTAAGTATGAAAGTCATTTTCTACATCAGTCAGCCTAACTTCATTCCTGTGGTGGGCAACCATAAGAACTCTGCCCAGTGTGGACCATAGGATGATTCCCCCTGGCAACTGTAGGGGATCATAGTGTACCATGGGATCGGCATAGGTGAGTTCCTCCATCTATGCAGATTTGCATAGTGAAAGGATCAGATTTAAGGATCAGATTCTCTTCTCCAGATTTGGAAAAGGGGAGGAAGGAAAAGAGGGAGGGAGGAAAAGGGGAAGGAAGGAAGATATACTGGCTCATTCCATATCAGAACACCTTGTCCAGATATTTCCAGAAGTAGCCACATCTCTGTAGTGGATTCTAGTTCATCTTGAGCTCAGAGACACATTCAATTTTAGGATCCTAAAGGTAGGAACTGTGTCTTTGTTCTTTCATTTAACAGGCATTCCTGGAGTGGCCACAGTGTGCCAGGCTCCGGACGGGGTACGGAAGACACAGAGAGGCATGTGATGTCATCCTAGTCCTTAGAGAAGCTACAGTCCAGTTGGAGAGACAGACACAGAAACCAATAGGAAGCATAGGGTAATGTCATTCTTGAGACCAGGACCAGGTTCAAAGTGATAGAGGGACCCCGAGAAGGGTGCAATCCACCCTAACCAAGGAGTCTGAATGACTACCAGCCAGGAAGGACCACTTAAGGTCTTGAACGATGAGTGCACCTGGCAGGATGAGGCCACAAGGGCATCTGAGGTGAGCAAAGGGGAAGAACTGAGTGTGTGCAAAGCCATGAGGGCAACAAACAGCATAGAGACTTCAGGAGGTATGGCCGTAGGGCTGGACCAAGGCGCGCCAGGCAGGGATGAGAGAGGAGTCTCTGGAGCTGGACCAGGGCTGGATGGAGAGGAGCCTGACATGCCTTGGGGATCACTCAGCAAGCGATGCTGAAGGTGGAGGGGTGATGATGCCCAGTAAAAGGCAGGCATGAGGAGCTGAAGGATGAACAGCAGAGACTGTGCACTGTCCCAGGTGGCCCTGGACTGGCATCTGGGAGGAAGGGGCACCGCGCCTCCACTGTCCCTGTATCCCCAAGCACCAAACAATCAGCTGGTTCACCGGCACTCTGAATGAGTATGAAAGGAAATGGAGGAGGGAGGGAAGGAAGGAGGAACCCACATATGCTGTTTTAAACCTGCCCAGCTTATTAAATCACCTGGGCTTGGATTGTATCCTGCATCTGGCCCTGTCCACACGGGGGAGCTTGTGTCCCTGCTGCGTCCCCGGGAATGGGGGCAGGCTCCCTAGACTCGGATCTTAGCCCACCTGTCTGGGCCTCAGTTTCCTTACCTGTCCATGGACACCTTAGCCCCCGGGTTGCTGTTCAGGTGGAAGGAGAAAACACACGCACTCAAGGGCTTCATAAACTGTGAAAGCAAAACAACGCTTACATACAAGTGGCTCCTCCCCACGAGGGTCGATTATTATTTTTAAAGCACATAAACACCTCTCCTCTGGGGGTCCTCCACCACGGCTTCCCTTTGCAACCCCACAACACAAACCCTGTTCCCTACTCCCGTTTTGTTCCCAGCCCTGAGCTGGTGAAAAGCGGTTAGTGGCTTCCGTCTGCGTCCCCAGCCCGCTGCCCTCTCCCGGGAGCGTGCCTGCCACCATAAAGCAAACATGTGTGCTCCTGAGCTTGGTTTGTGAGCCCCTGGAGCCTGGCACAGCTGTGGAGGCTCAACTCCGCTCCAGGAAGAACCAGGCCGAGGCCAGAAGGCACCGAGGTGGCCTGGGGTGGCCCATCTGCCAAGTCCAGGGTCCCAGGGAACCCCCCACCCTGGGGCACGGCTTCTGGGCCCCACCTTGGAAGCTCAGCCCTCCCCCAGCGTGGCCTCCGAAGCGGGCTCTTTCCCTCACGTTCCGGCCCTGCTCCCCGCTCCCCTCTCCCATCATTTATTTATAAGGTATTCATAACAAAATGAATGACAAAAAGTTAGAAGCTAATTAAAGCTGGCACAGATTGGCACACGGGGGCATGAATTATGCATCGGTGCAGAATGGTGCTTGGTGGGAAGGACTGGTACCGAGCGCCCTGGGCACTGGCAGGAAGTGGATACAGGACCCCCCACCCTCCCGGCTCCAACAGGGCCCCCACCCTGCCTCTCCCAGGGGCCCCCTCCATCTGGGCCCTGTGTCTCTCTCTGGAGGGCAACCGGAGGCTTATCAGCCATCACCTCCCAAAGGGCGATTTCTCTGCACAGCCCAGCATGCCCTGGCTGTGAGAGGCGTTGACAGCGTGATTGGAGGCTAGACTCCTCCCACAAAAGCACCTCCCCACTTCTCTAAGCACGTGCCCACTGCAGCCCCTGCAGGGCAGGGCAGGGCTGGGCTGGGCTTCCAGAGGGGTGGGGGTGGGGGGAGGTGGTGGGAAAGGCCTGAGATCCAGCCAGCTAATCACTGACAGGACCACATTGGAATTGAAGACACCTTTCAAGACTGTGTCGTCTACACCGCACGATGTCTTCACAGATGGAGAACCTGAGGCCCAGAGAGGGCCAGGCTCTCTACACGGCTACACAGCAAATAATAATGAATACTAACAATCATATTGCTAGCATTTATTTAAAGCTGAATTTGTGCCAGACACGGTTCTAAGCACTTGGCATGGATCATCTCTCGTTCAGTCCTCATGTGAGGGAGACACTGTAATGATCACTCTGACAGATGAAGAAACCAAGGAAGCACAAAGCAGCTTGCCCAAGGTCACAGTGGAGCAGAGTCTGAATCAAACCAATCCTACAGGCTAGGGCAGCAGTTCTCAGCCCTGGGTACACTTTAGAAACTCTTGGGAGGTGGGATGGGGGTGTTAAAATAGAAGCCAAGATTCAGTTTTGAGTGGTCTGGACTGACACCTAGACGCTGTCCTCTTGAAAGCTCCCTGGGTGATTCTAATGTGCAAAGGAAAACCACCACTTGTTTGGGGCTGGGGGCCGGGGGTTGGATTTGGATCTCAAAAGTCACAGATGTGAGTTCTTGCTCTGCCGCTACTGACTGTGAGTTTGAGTATATGGCTTAACCTCCTGGGCCCTCAGTTTCCTCACCTGTAAAATGGGCTTAGTAATATCTTGGGCTCTAGAGGTGGGCTGTTTGGGTTCATTGGGAATCCTGATTCTGCCTCTTAGGCAGCTTATCTAAGTTTTCTTTGCCTCAGTTTGCTCATCTGTAAAATGGGGACAAAGTTGCCATGGATGGAGGATGGAGTCAGTTAATGAACATAAAGTGGTACCCCAGAGCCATGGCCATTGGCTGTCCTGGGAATGGGGAGCCTTGCCCCTCCTGGCTCAGAGGGCTGTGGCCGGGATCAAATGAGGAGGCAGATAAGAACAGAGAGGCTGCGTGCACTGTGGGGCCTGCGGAGAGGCTGTTAGAAAGACTGCCCTCCTGGTTACCTGTCCCGGGCCCCGGCCTTCAGGGACAGGAGACAGAAACGTATTATCATTGCAAACATCTCAGACCATATAGACAAACCACTGTTCTCAGTTTGGCATGTATCCTTCCAAGTAATGTTGTATGCACATATGGAAATACATAGTTTTCGGCTGGGGGCAGGGGTGGAAGAGAGAGACATCTATCAGGGCACACTTCTGTACTTTTGAATTTTGAACCATATGAATGGCTCAAATATAAAATTAAATATAAAGGGTATGCTTCAGGCACAAGGAAAGTGGTCCCAGATGGAAGCTTGGATATTCAGGAAGGAAAGAAGAGCAATAGAAAGGGAAATATGGGTAAATACAAATGAATCTTAGTTGTATAAAACAATAAAACTAATGTCTAAAATATATAGAGAGAATTAAAATAGATGACACAATAGCAGCACATGAGTCAGGAAGGGGGTAAACGGAGTTAGAATGTTCTAAGGTCCTTGCATTGTCCAAGAAGAGGGTAAAAAACGGGAATGTATGGGAAACATTAACAAACCAAGGATGCCCGGTCTACCTCTAGGCTAACCCTAGGAGAATGGTAGATGGCTGCAGCCAATAGAAGGGAAAATGGAACAATAAAGTAATGCGTGGGTGTATATTTAAGGAATTATTTGTTGTTTATAAATTGAGTCATACTTCACATATTGTTCTATAACTTGACTTTTTTTCTGTTAAAATCTGTCCTGGAGCTCTTTCCGCATTGGTACACAGAGGGCCTGGCTCCTCTCTTTAATCTGCCAGCATCATTCCACAGAATCATGGTGACAACAGAGCATGAAACTGAGTGTTGGGCCCTTCCAAGCGTGGGGTGCTGTGTGACTGCACAGGCCCCACGCCCTTGGAGGCAGTTCTGCCCGAGACGATGGTGCAGAGAGAAAGCAGTGCCCACGGAAGTGTCTGCAGCCTGGTCTGGGGAGCAGATCTGCACAGCAGCCTGCTCTGTGCAGGCTCTGAACACCCCACCCCCCCACCCGCCCGCCCGCAGCCCCTTTTGTCACACGCCAGAAGACCTGATGCCCAGGAAAGAGAGAGGCAGCCTGAGATCAGCTCCCACCTCTGGACCCACTGCAGTCAAGCCACCCCAGGAAAAAATCTAGTTCCTGTCCTGGTAACAGTCTTCAAGGAATGGGGGTCCCATTTGGCATAGTCCGTAAGTCCCCTCCTGCTAGACACACGCCTTCCTCAGGTCATCTCCGGGAATCCCAGAGAGAGAAAGTTGTTCTGTTTTCAGTGCTGTGGTAGTCTATGCAAGCATGCACAGAAGAGCATCTCTGTGCAGGTATGTGTTTAAGAATTCATAATCCCCCTTCCTTGAACCGGAAGGGATCGGGCTTCATCTCAGCCTCTAGCCAGTACCTCTGGCTGGCTGTATTTAATAGCATTGTCATTGCCGGATTTATTTTTATAGTAATCTTTTATGTATTGCAACCCACACTGGTTTTTTTTTTTTCATTTATGGTGGTGGTAAATTTTTAAAAATAAATAAACAAGTTGAAAGGTGAAGGATTAAAATTGAGATTGAGTTAATAATGGTATAGTTGGCACATGGAGAGGCCAGAGTTGGTCAATGTGGCAAAGGAATGGCTGAAATGAGGGGTCCTGACCTGAAGAATGACGTGGAAGCATCAGTGTAGCATTCAAAGCCCCCGCCCTCTTACCCTAAGAAATGAGGCCCAATATACCTTTCTGGCTTCACCCTAACCTTGCTTCCCTACAAAGTCTCTGTCTCAGCTGCGCAAATTCACTGATACACAAGTATGAAGATGTTCAGTGCAGTGTTGTTTATAATGGGGATGGGGACAAACCTACATGTCCTTCCGTAGGGGATTGGTCAAACAGGCTGCACCTTGGCTCATCTGTCCTCCGGGCCACTCTGCTCTCTGCCTCTCTCTATCTCCTCTCCTGGGTTACCCTATCCTCTCTCCTGCCATTGCTTGCTGTCCTCCCCTGCTCTCTGCTAAAAGCCATCCTTCAAGTCCCACCACCTCCTGGAAGTCTTCCTATCTGCCTCCCAGACCCCCAGGTCCTCCATTGACCCTCAGAATCCTCCCCACACCTGTACATGGGATGGAATCCTCAGTGATCTTTTTGTACTATGTCTGTCTGTCTTGTTTCCAATCAAATCCTAAGCTCACAGGGATGGAGTGTAGCTGAAGGAGCTTTCGACAGAGGTCAGAGGACCTGGGGTTCAGTTCTGACCCTGCCACTCTATGCCTGAATGAACTGAACAAGGCATTTCTCCCCCTGAACCTGTCTCCTCATCTAACCATGAAGAGTGAGTTCAAGGTCACAGGATCCCTCCTGCTCTGAGAATCTCAGGTCATTTCACATTTTTTCTGGATTTTCCTAGAGAAGTGGTAAAGAGTTCGATTTTACGTTTTAAGAGGGTTGCATTCACAATCTCATTTAATCCTCACAGCTCCATGAGCGTGGTACTATTATCGTCCCCATCTCACTGATGAGAGAATGGAGGTTCAGGAAAGCTGTATCAGTGAAGTCGAGCTAGGTTATGGGGTGGTACCAACAAACCTTGGCTTCTCAGTGGTAATAAAAGTTTACTTCTTGTTTATATGTAGTTCAACACTGGTGGTGGCCATCCTCCCAAGGCTGCTTGGGGACCCGGGGCGCTTCCATCTCAGTGCTGTGCTATCTGAACAGATGTCCCTGTGGCCACACACGAGTCCCTGTGACAGGGCAAGAAAAGGGATGGAAGGGATCTACAGGCTCTTAACTGCTTTGGTCTGGAGTGACACACATCTCTGCTCCCATTTCTTTGGCCAGAACTAGTTTGTCCCATGGCTCCAACCTAACTACCGGGGAGGCCGGCCTATGTAGTGCTGAGCACTAAGAATTTTCAGCATGGAAGCTAAGGAACTTGATCAAGACCACATCACAAGTGGGAGAGGCAAGGATCTGAACCCAGATAGCGAGACTTTAGAACCTTGGTTTAACCACTATTTTATATCGTCTCTGGGGAGATAGCAGGTCCACAGGGGATGGGTAATAGACGCTGGTGATGGCATGACGGGCTGGCATCACATGGGAAAAAAGACTGGGAAGAAGCAGCAGCCAGACAGAAATAACATCAGGCGGCCACTGTCCACGGGAACAATCCTAATAGTTCCCATCTGTTGAGCACCTGCAACAGGCCATAAAATGTTCCATCTGACTCTTTCAATATCCTGGAAACAAAACCCACTTCCACTCTACAGATGAGGAAAGTAAGGCACAAAGAGGTGGAGCAAACTGCCCAAGGTCAAGCACATGAGAACCATCTGATGCCCCCATCCCTACCCCGCAAGTCCCTCTGGAGGTCCTCACCCAGGGGTTGTCAGAAGGCTTGTGAGGAGGGACTTGGTTGAGGTGTGAGTTCCCGGTCTGGGTCCTGCCAACCCTTCATCACCGAAGCCCTGGCAGAGGCGGCCTGGGGTAGAAGGGGAGCTCTTTTCCCAGGGCCCAGGGACAGACCCACTCCAGGTGGCTGGGCTTCCCCAGGGAGTCCGGATCTGCAGCGCGGGGCGCCACCTGGGGGCCGAGCGCGGCATGGCACCTCCCGCCCCTCCTGGTCCTCACCCCCCAGCCTGCTGCGGAGGGAAAGTGGGGAAGACTGGACACTGGCCTCCCCCACCTGCTCCACAGCCCTCTAGCCCCAGCCGTCCTGGGTCTCTCTCTCAACGTGCTTCTACCGCAAATAGTAACTGATGGGCCAGGTGCCCTGTGGGCTCACTTTGGATTGAGAGTCTAGATTTTTGCTCAGCCGCTAGCTGGCTGTGGGACCCCAGGCCAGGCACTGCCCCTCTTTGGGTCTCAGCTACCTCCCTTATAAGAGGCAGATTACAGCTAGAGATAACACAGTGGGGGCTGGAGGCAGGCAGGCCCGGGTTTGAGTCCCAGCTGGGCCACGTCCTTGCAGTGTGCCCCACAGTTAACCCATCTGCAACGTGTGGGGTATAATCCCTGGCCTGTTTACTTTCTCTGGTGGCAAGATAAAGAAAGATCTTGAAAGACCTCTATAAACTGACTAGTCCTGCTCAGAGACATTATTCCCATCCCCACCTGACCAAATTCATTCACTTATTCATTAATTGAGCACACCCCTGGGCAAAGGGCTGGGGATATGCTGGCGAGCACTAAGAGCATCTTCTGCTGCCTTGCACACCTTGCATACCTTGAGGGAACCAAGGAGAAAAGATGTAATAGCACTTTCCAGAGGGCACTGGAAACTTCTCCTTCTCCTGGCTCCATCTCCTTGTGGGAATGGCAATAACCACAGGTTCTTCTTCGGCACATACAAAGCACCCAGCACTGTGCCTGCCCAGCACATCACAGACACCTAACCTGTGGTTTGATCCTTCCGGCAAACTCTGAAAGGTAAGGTGGGCATCCTCATCCCCATCCTAGAGATGAGCAAATTGAGGCTGAGGGATTTACAGTTTAAGTGGAGGAAGCTGGATTCCAATCAAGAGCCGTTTGGCTCTCCGGTGAGAGTCCAACTTTGAATTATCCTGGGAAAAGGTCAGGGGCACCTGGGTGGCTCAGTTGGTTAAGCATCTGCCTGTAGCTCAGGTCATGACATCAGAGTCCCGGGATCGAGCTCCATGGAGGAGTCTGCTTCTCCCTCTGCCCCTCCACCCTGGTTGTGTTCTCTGCCTCTCTCTCAAATAAAAATCTTTTAAAAAAGAAAAGGTCATCATTCCTGAGCATGTCCCCTGTGTTGTGGGAGCAGCGCTCTACATGTTTCATTTTACTCGATCCCTGTACCAGCCGTGCTGGTTACGTACATCAACGTAATTTTACCGATGAGAAGACCGAGGCCCCGGGTGGACAGGGGAAGGCGGTCCTTCCCCTACCATCCTGCGGACACCCTGGGAGTCAGACAGATTACAGTAATCAGCTAATGCCTGAGCAGGGCTCTGAAGATGCAAAGCCCTTATTGAGAGTGCTAAGTATGATGATTAAGTCGGAACATGGAATTAGCTGCGCAGGGGGAGCGGGCTGCAGCCATCAGGAGAGGATTAGTGACTTGCTGGCCGATTAAGCCGAAGGCAGGCTAGGAGTGAGAGGAACTGAGAGGCTTACGGCTCCGGCTCCACGGTGCTGCTCACCCAGAGGGGGTGAGTGATGCTGGGGCTGCAAGGCCCCGATGGTGCCCAGTGTGGAGGGCCAGGGGCAGCGGCCACAGAAAGCAGGCTGGGACCTAGTATCCTTGCCTTTCTCCCATCCATCCATCCATCCATCCATCCATCCACCCAACAGATGCTTACTCACCGTCTGCTAGGTCTCAGGCACTTTGGATACGGCCAAGAACAAGAGAAGGCTCTCATAAAGCTCCCTGCCTAGTGGAGGGAGGCAGACATTTAATGACAATCGCATATCAAGGAATTGTTGCTCATCTTTTTAAGCATACTCATGGTACTGTGGTTATATTTCATTAAAGAGCCCTAATCATTCAGAGATACATATCAAAATATTTACAGGTGACATGATAGGATGCCTCCAATTAATACAGAGAGGGAGGGAGTGGGAGTAGTAATGAAAAAACGTTGTTCCTGAGTCAGTAGCTCTTGCATCTGGGTGACGGGGACAGGGCGGTTAGGCACTGTTCTGTTTTCTTTTGTATAGGTTTACAATTTTCCATTGGGAAAAAAAAAGTGTTGAAAAAACATACAGGCAGGTAGGTATAAATGGGAGCGTGCCATGAAGGAAAAGCAAATGACATGGTGAGAAATTGTATTGAAAAGGGTCTCCACTGCTTGACTCATTAGGAACACAGACCATCTGGGTTTGAAATCACCCAGTTTCAACTGGGGAGTCAGGGGAGATCATTTTTGACAGGGTGAGGTATCGGGGCATCCTTAAGACTCGTGATCACCAAAGCTATCCTTTCTGTCCCTTCCCACCCTGAAAGGTGGGCGGGCAGGGTCCTGGGGAGACGGCTCTAGCTTTTGGGCATCCACCGCACCCCTCTGGCTGACGAGGGTCCTGGAGAGACCAAGACCAGCCCCCAGGTACCCTCATCCTAGTAACAGAAAGAGCAGAGGGAGGTTGCCCTTGCAAACCTGTAGCCATCACGGCTCATGTCTGTGTCATGTGTGTACATGGCCTGTCTGCCGTGAGCACCTCATCGGTAGAATAATCTCAGGGGAGTGGAGCAGGAGTCCCCATGTGCAGATGAGAAAAGCAAGGCTCTAAGGAGTTAAAATAAAAAGACTGACCCAAAGTCAGCAGCAGAGCCAAAAACCGAAGCCCGCGTTCTTAGTGTCCTTCCCATCCACCCCCTACTTGTAAACACAGCCATCGTTCCCAGATCACAGGAAAGGGCAGGTGACAAGGGACTCAGAGCTGTAGTTTCCTGGAAATGTGCAAAAGCAAGCAACTTTTGGCCTCTGAACACCAGGCAAAGCAGAGTTTGGGGGTAAGTCCCCTGCCCCCCAGGCAGCATCCTTCAGCTACTGAGCTGATTCAATTTCCAGGTATTTGTGACAGGAGAGGCCCCAGCTCCGGGTTAAGGGCATATGCGGGGTGCAGGGACCAGCCTTGACAGTGCTAGTGTGAAGGAACCTCAGGCACTGGGAGGGACAGGAGCCCCAGCAGTTAGGCCGGCAGTGTCCCGCACTGGGCACTCAGGATTTCTCCTAAGTGCACAGACTGTAGCACTCCTCCGACGGGTTCCTGCCTGCTCCTAGAAGAGCAGCAATGATAAGGCAACGTGATGTGGCCGGCCTTCTGTCCTCACTGGTGAGGAGCTTGCCCTCCGAACTCAGCAGACCTGGGTTCAAATCCTTGGGCAAGCCACTCAGCTCTTCCAACCCCCAATAACCTCGGGGTCCAGGGGTGGGGGGATGAGACAATGAAGGCAAAGTATTTAGCAGAGGCGTTCAGCCCTCAGTGGGTGCCACCCTCTGTCCTCCTCCTCACTGAGCAATGACACCTCTTACTGGTCTCATCTAAGCTCGTGTTTCTCTAGAAGCAGACCCGAGACAAGGATTCAAGTGCAGGTAGCTTATTGTAGGTGATCCCAGGAAGCCCCTGGTGAGCAGTGAGCAAGTGAGGCAAGCAAAGGAAGGAGAACAAAAAAAAAGGTGTGTTACTGGGTGGGTTAACAATGTAGACATCTGGAGCACCAGACCACAGGGAGTGCTGGGAAACAGTGTGGTGGAAGAGGAGTTCTCAAACTTTCCTGTGTGTGGGACTCACCCAGAGGGCTTATTAAAACACCAATTGCTGGGCCCCACCCCCTAGAGTTCGATTCATTGGGTGTGGGGTGGGATCTGAGAATGTGCATTTCTAACAAATTCCCAAGTGATGTAGATTGCTATAGGCCTATGGACTGCACCTAAGAGCCACTAGTGTAAAAGATGTCTCAGCATGGTCCTACCTGAGGGCTGATGACCACCAACTTTGTGTCCATGTGTTTGAGAACTGCTTCCAAGGGCATTAACCTCCACTTACTCGCTTGCTGCCAAGCTTGTGCCAGAGCCAGAAAGCCTGACTAAATCTATTGCTAGAGCCTACTGCCACCCCAGGGGAGGGCCCGTAGCCTAGATACAGGGTAGGGAGAGGAACAGCCGAGAAGCCTAGAAAGTGGTTTGATGTCTGATTGATGGACTTCCATGGGAACGAAGGATTAAGGATTCTCTAGCAATGTGTACATATGGTCATATACTTCTGAAAAATTAGCAAGTGTTTTGTTCTTTTAACATTCTGCACATTTCTTTTAACATTTTACACAAGTATTCTTTTTGTGCCTAATTTTATTTTATTTTTTAAAGATCTATTTATTCATTAGAGACACACAGAGAGGCAGAGACACAGGCAGAGGCAGAAGCAGGCTCCCCACAGGGAGCCGGATGCGGGACTTGATCCAGGATCCTGTGATCATGCCCTGAGCCAAAGGCAGACGCTCAACCACTGAGCCACCCAGGTGCCCCTGGGCCTAATTTTATATTTGTGATTTGTCATTCTTTTTCCTAAAGAGGCCCCCTAAATTATCTAAGTTTCAGGGACCATGGAGTCTGGGTTGGTCCCTGCTAATTAAGGGCTAATTACAAACACAGGCTCCTTTGCTAAGAGGAAAGGAGTGTCCACCGCTTGACTCAAGAAGATAGACCACCTGGGTTCAAGAACACCTAGATTCAATTCGCCTTTGCTACTCCCAAGCTGAGTTACTTTGGAAAAGGTGCCTAGAGGCACCCCCCAGGGGGCTCAGGGGTTCAGCGTCTGCCTTTGGCTCAGGTCGTGATCCCGAGGTCCTGGGATCCAGTTCCGCATCAGGCTCCCCGAGGGCAGCCTGCTTCTCCCTCTGCCTCTATCTCTGCCTCTCTGTGCGTGTCTCTCATGAATAAATACATAAAATCTTTTAAAAATAAAGAAAAAAGGTGTCTAATCTTTCTAAGACCTCCATTTACTCATTTACAAAATGAGAACAGTAATCATATTTTCCCTGCGGGATCCGATGAGGATCAAACGAAATCGCCCCTAAAGAAGAGCCAGGCCCACAGTAAATGTTCCATAAATATGGATATCTTTTATATGATTGTCAGTCCCCATGGTTTACTCTTATCCTTTGCCTCGACGATCTGGTCTTTCCTCCAAGTCCAGGTGGGAGTGAAGGAATTGGACGCGGGGGCGGGGGGGGGGGCAGAATTCCTTCGGGATAGGCAGGCCGCGTCTCTAACCTGCTCGCGCACCTGCTCCCCCGCCCAGCCGGCCCCGCCCCCTCGCCCTGGGCGCCCGGCTCGTTGCCCGGCAACCACTGCCCGCCCCCGCGCGAGGATTGGCTGGCCGGCCGGGCTCCCGGCAGCCCCCGCGGCTCCACGGCGCGGCGCCGGGCCATCTGTTTCGCGGCGGGCGGCGGCGGCGGCGGCGGCGGCGGCTGCGGGGAGGTCGGCGCGGGCGGCGAGGCCGCGGCGCTGGGAAGCTTTCCGGCCTGAATTGAGCGCGGCGGGTCGGCGTCGCCGCGAGTCGGGGGGCGGGACGGCCTCGCGGGGCTGAGGGTCTGCGGCCCCCCGCCCGGCAGCGTGCACCTCGTCGCCGGGCTGAGCCCCGGGGGGCAGCGGGTGCAGCTCGGAGGTGCAGCTCGGAGGTGCAGCTCGGAGCCTCCGCGGCCCGGGCTCCTCTGCAGCGGCCCCTGCGCTGCCACCCGGGCCCCGAGGCCCAAACACCTCCCTGGCCCGGGCCCACCCGGCGGAGGCAGCCTGGTTCAGCCCTGGGGCCTCGGGCGAATGACCCCCAGAAGCTTCTTTGCCTTCCTGGTACTGACAGTACCAATAGTGATTGATAACGCATTGACATTATAGGTGGCTTGCTTGCATTCTCCCAGAGACGCTGCGTTGATCCCAAGAGATACATATTTCTATTATAGGCCCGTTTTGGAGAGATGAGGAAGACACGAGCTTGGGGAGGGATTTCATTTGCCTTGAGTCCCACGAGCTCCGCAGGGCCAGATTTTCAGCCCCGGGGAGTGCAACTCCGCAGCCGGAGATTTTAACTTAAAGGCATCTTGTGGAAGATGGATGGGAGGATGCCAAGCCTCAGTCAAGTGCCAGGCATCTGCTGGGAGCTCAGGCAAGGTTAGAGGGCAAGTCATCAGACTCGTGGTAACAAGTCATGATAGTTGTTATCAGCATTAAAGAGTGACTCTGGCCAGAGCTTTGTTGGAGACAGATGGCTCTGTCCACTTGGGCCAGGAACGGTCTGGAAGACGAAGCCACCCTACTTCAGTTTCAAGTCCCTAAAAATGTTGAGGCTGCTGTGTCTTGTACTTCCTACTTAACACATCTCTCCACTTCTATTTTTACCCCTTCCTCTCCTTTTTTTACCAGTTGTTGCTCGCTCCAGGGCTGAAACCCTTTGCCTCTGAAAATGGCCCACTTTGTGCCCTGCGTTTAAAGGAACAATGAATAACTTGAGAAGTTCTCACTTTTATGGGGTAATATGAAAACAGCAAAAACAGCCACAAGAGGAGAGTTAATGGGCCTAAAGTTAAAAGGGGGCCTTACCTAGCCCTTGACCTCCAAGTAGAACACTGCAGAGATGCTCACTGTGGGACCTGGGGACTCCTGCCTGGATGTCAGTTTAGCTGCCTTTGAAAATAATAAACTGGAATGAGATTTGCCATATGCAAGTGCCACCTGTATCTTTTTTATTTTAATATTCTTTAACCCCATTGCTTTACTTACATTTACTTTAGAAAGCAAGCTATAGAGGTGCCCAGCTGGCTCAGTCTACAGAGCCCATCACTCTTGATCTTAGGGTTGTGAGTTCAAGCCCCAGGTTAGGTGTAGAGTTTACTTTCAAAAATAAATAAATAAATAGCAAAAAAGCAAACTATATCATTAATAGAAAATCAGTATCACCTGTCATAGAAGGCAAGAAAGCATATACAGAAATACATATAAAAACAAACCATTCTCAAGTCTAGCAGGCAAGACCTTGAGCTGAGTCCAGGTCTCATTTTGTTAAAGAGGGAGAAAAGCAAGTTTTAGCGGAGTGTTGAAGATTTTCAAGCACTAAACTGGAAGTTGATCCAGTGGGTCATCAGGGTGGAAAGGACTGAAAAAGGGAAAGAATCTCTATGTGCTGAGATGCTGGCTCTTGACCCCAACAAGCCCCGGGCACAGAATCAGTAGTTCACTTTCACACTTGAAGACTAAGTGGCCAAGACAGTCAACAGTCTGCGGAGTTGTCTAATATCCAGTCTTTGTTCCGATTTTCTTCGGGCACGTGGAACAGGTGGTAGTCCACAATGAGTGTGCCGCATGACTGTCCCCTCAGACCCTTCCTTCTCAGCGTATAGCCACCTCAGGCACAGGTGCGGTGAAGCTATTCAGAATTTGGTGTGCACCAAAGTCTTCACCCACCTGTGCCAGCTTCCCAGGACTGTGGGAGGCAAGGGGGGTGGGGCAGCTATTCCTATCTTACCTTCTGGGACTGGGGAGACTTAACTCACAGAGGCAAGCAGCCCCACTTCCAGGTCAGGGTCCCTGCACTGCCAAAGGGTTTTCTATGGAGCAGAAAGTGGATGATAACGCCATCGCAGCAAGCAAGGAAGAGTTAGGAGAATGCAAAGGGGGCCTCAGCTCTTAGCAGAAAGTCCTTGGCTGCTACCTCTCACCAACTGATTTTCCCCCTCTGCCAGCAGAGGGCCTGCACTCTTCCAGGATGGAGATGGGGGAGGATCAGGCTGGGCCAATCTTCCTATAGTTACCTCTTATGCAATAGGCCCTTCTAGGGCCTCCCCCAGCCCCAGGCTGGAGCCCATGGCTTTTTTTAGGATCAACTAGTTCCCATGGCTTAGGGGCTACCCTAGAGTCAGCAGCATGGAGCTCTCTGCCTTCTACCCTGAAGCAATACAGTCACCCACTGTCTGCAAACTGCTTAGGAGGCAAAACAGAGGCAGCCATTGACCAGGGAGGACCCATGATCCCAGCCTGTGGTCTGTCCTGTGTGTCACTCGGGGTGAGAAATGGTGTAAGGAAGAGAAGGGAGCCCCTGCAATCTCAACAGACTTCTAGGAGTCCTGACTGCATTTCCAAATAAGGCAGGGCTTTGAATATTTAGGAAGACAGAGGAGAGGAATTAAGAGACAAAAAGAGAGGAAAATAAGAGGTCTGTCTAGCTCAAAGGAAGTGGAATTTAGCCTTCTAATAATAAAGAGGAGCATGTGTGGGCCCAGCTCAAGAGTACAAATCCAGGCCCAGAGACTAGGTGCCTCGATATGTAAGTTATAAGTAGCAAACTTAAATATGTTCTTCTTTCTGGAAAGTCAGGCTTGCATCTGGAATTCTCTGACTCCTTAGAGTTCTACCGTGGAGTGTGATGGTTCATCCCCACGTCTGGAGGGGTCTCCCGTGCACGGATTGGATGCTGAACCCACATGTTCTTTTTTTTTTTTTTTGAACCCACATGTTCTGATGCAGCGCCACTTGCACACAGCCACCCCCTGAGTCTAGAAGCTCCCTCAGCAGTCGGCACTTGGGAGGACAGACCAGGAAAGAGCCTATTCGGGCCCTGTTTGCAAGCATAAACCCATTTAGACCAGGAGTTTGGGAGTCCTAGGTACCCAGAGCATTGTCCTGAAGCTGAAGGGGGTGTGAGCTCCAGGCTGCCGAGTCCCCTTGAACCTACAGCCTCCTCCTGGCCTCCGTGGGATGGGTTACAAATGGGCCTGCAGTTTAGTCTGGCAGTAATAACAAGAGCTACTGTCTTGATGCCTTTTGCAGTTTATAAGGCACCCCAAGCCCATAAGAACTTTGACGTATGCAAATAAATTATTTTAAATTTTAAAAATAAAAAAAAAGAACTTTGAGGTATGCAAAATTAGTTCCCCATTTTACAGGTGAGGCTATGGAGGCTGACAGAGGTTAGTGGCTTGCCCAGAGTCCCCTGATTGCAATCTCTGTCCCTGAGCTCTTCCCTACTTGAAGAATTGAGGTGGCGAGTCCTTACCCAACAGGGTGGGATGTGAGCGTCCTGAGCAGCAAGAAAGCAAGGTAAAGGGAAATTTCCTCACGCATCACAACAGGCCAACTGGTATGGCATTAAGAGGCCTGGCCCCTTTTGGCATTTGACCCTTCCTGTTCCCTCCTCACAGAGCTTCGTGGGCAGAAGGCAGGCCACAGCCCACTCTCTCCTGAAAGACCCTTTGATAAAACAGGCCAGACTTCTGCATTCTGAGCTCACAAAATGTTAGAAGAAAATGCAGTCCATTCAGTTTCTGTTGCAAAAAGCGGTGCTGTTTGGTAATGGCTCATTTCCCTTTTTGAGTCTCAGCAAAGACTCAGCAAAATTAAAAACAGTTAACACCACCTCAGCAGCTAATGAGCCCCGAGAACAGGTAGGAAGTGTGACCCTGCTCCTGGCAGGGGGCCGCCCTGCACCCCCTGTGACCCCTCCCGCTCCCCATTACAGAACACAGGAGAGGGAGTGAGACCACAGCTCCTTCCAACTTGTCAGCTCCAAGCTGTGGGAGGACGACTTGCCCATCAGGCCTCCCCCTTGCACCCTCCCCTCTCTCCCCTCCCCCGTCTCCTGAATATTTACCGTGGATGGTGGAGGGAGCAGGTGGGAAAGAAGCCGCTGAGGAGTAAAGCCTCTGGATGCCAAACCCCAGGGGGGGCTGGAAGAGAACAGGAGTTTGGCTCTGAAGGTGCAGAGGCTCTGCCCTGGATCTGTGATCACTTTTAGGGAGCGATGATTGAGTGTCCACAATGTATCAGCTCCTCTGAAGCCTTTCCAGTCCTGACAAGGTGGAAGGAGCCAAAGGAGCCCTGGCGCTCTCTCCCTGGGCTGGTGTGAGCTCCTGGAGAGCCCTCATCAGTCTTCTGTGGTCTAGCCAGTGGCTCTTGGCGTGGGATTCCGGGACCGGGGGCATCAGCACCACCTGGGGACTTGTTAAAGAATGCAAATCCCTGTGGCCTACCCCAGACCTGGGGAATCAGAAACCCTGGGGGCAGGTACAGCATCTGCATTTGTCAAGGGCTCCAGGTGAATCTGGGGGTGGGGATGCTGGCATCCTGGAGGCAGGCAGACCTGTGCTTGAAGCTGTGCCCCTTAGCAGCTGGGGGTCTGAGTCTTAGTTCTGGCACCTATAAAATGGGGATACGGGGCACCTGGGTGGCTCAGTGGTTGAGCGGCTGCCTTTGGCTCAGGGCGTGATCCCGGGGACCTGGGATTGAGTCCGCATCGGGCTCCCTGCATGGGGCCTGCTTCTCCCTCTGCCTGTGTCTCTGCCTCTGTGTGTCTCTCATGAATAAATTAAAAAAAAAAAAAAGAACCACTGTTTATTTAAAAAAAAAATAAATAAATAAAGACAGACCCAGAGGCCACGGCTGGAATCCTTATAGGATGGCTCTCACTCCTGTTCATTGAAGTCACCTGCCTCCTGGAGCTGGGGAAGGCCCGACTCCCAGCCCATCTTCATCTCCTCTCTTTATGCTTCCTTGCCCCTTCCTCCCTTCCAACCTTTCCACCTGTCTTTGGTCTTCTTTGCCACCCCCCCCCCCCACAAACTTGTAAAACAATCACTGGGTGAGCAGCACAATCAAGCCACATTCTTGGGGCAGCCCTTCCAAGCAGACTCTGTTGCCCTAACTGTGGCCACACTGGGAGATGCTGGCAGGGGAGGGGCCAGGCGGCTGGCACAGGGGACAAGCCCAGAATCCAGTGACTGAAAGGGACAAGGTCAACGAGTTAGTCCTGACAGGTGAGTCAGGTAACCTGGGAGGGTGGGAAGATACAGTCCTTCCAGAAGCTGGTGATTAGTGCCAATTACACCAGGCTCAGTTCTACAGGTTTTCTATGAGTTTCCACCATCCCACTTACCACACACAACAGCCAGATTATGAGGCTGGAACAACCGTGGCCAATCAGGTTGAACCTACCGCCCCCCACCCCCAGCTGCCCCACCCGTGTGAGGACAAGGAAGCAATGAGGAACGCAAACCTAGGCAACCTAGGCCGGCTGGCTCCAGAGCTCAGAACCACTTTGAGACATGACCAGTGTCTTGGGCATCTGTGTAGCTGGCCACCTGTTGACGATGGAGGCCAGACAGCCGTGGAGGAGGCATCTTTCCCAGCTGAGGCTTAGCAACCAAGTGATGTGGCTGGCCCAGAGGTCACAGTGAGGAGCAGAGTGTGGTCTGGGGTCTTGGATCTCCAGCTTTCCGCCTCACACATCCCGCCCCCAGGTCAGGCGTGTCCAGGCAGGCCAGCAAAGAGCAGGCCTTGGGACTGGAGGTGCTGGGTCCTGGGGGCTGGGCAAGGGGTGGGTATTGAGCATGGGGTGCAATAGACTGTCTGGGCAGCAGCGGAAGGTGAGAGAAAACACGTTTGTCGAGGACCTGCTATATGCTAGGTACTTCTACCTAAAACCCAGGGGCTCATTTCACTCTTTTTTTTTTTTTAATTTATTTATGATAGTCACAGAGAGAGAGAGAGAGAGGCAGAGACACAGGCAGAGGGAGAGGCAGGCTCCATGCACCGGGAGCCCGATATGGGATTCGATCCCGGGTCTCCAGGATCGCGCCCTGGGCCAAAGGCAAGCGCCAAACCGCTGCGCCACTCAGGGATCCCCATCTCACTCTTACAACAGCCCTGAGAGGCTTCTCATTTCAGACACAAGAGGGTATCGGTGGGACTGGGCCAAAGCACCGATGAGGCAGCAGAACCAGAATTCCTGCAGGCGTCTGGGTTCCTTGCAGCCTCTGGCCGACCAGTCCCCCACCAACAGCGCAGGCCTGCAGCTCCCTCCCACTGGCAGGCAAGGGCAGGAACTGTCCTCAGGGGGGTACACAGGGCCAGCGCATCAGCTGGCTAGAGTCTTGTGAGGACAGGAGAGTGTCACCATCTCGGTCCCTCTCCCTTGGGGTCACGCACACGGCAGCGTGAAGTTGAGGTCATCTGCCAGGCTGAGGCTGGGTGCCGTGCCCTTGGGTCAGCCCGCTACATGCTCCACTGATCCTGGTGCAGCCCAGCCTACGTGGGCTGGGTGTGTGTGTGTGTGTGTGACTGGGTGTGCTGGCTTGGCTCAGTGGCACAGGACAGTCACATTCCAGAACTTATCATCCCTTTTACAGATGAGGAAGTGAGGGTCTGAAGGAGATGTGACTCACAGAGCCAGTGCCTGGTGGGGCTGGGAGCAAGGCTTCCTGACTCTCAAACTACATCCTGTGTCCTACAATCCTGTGTCCAAAGATGGGCCCAGCATCCCATGCTGGGGTGACCTCGGCAGCAGAGGCTGATGCGGTGGAAGACTGGGTGTGGGGACCAGGAGGGCAGGGACCGGGGACTGGACTGGACCGGGCAAGGCAGCCCAAGATCTTGTGCCGGGGCCCAGTCCAGTGGGAGGCTGGTCAGCTGCACTGGTCAGGTCGGTCAGGCCAGGCCCCATGTTCTGGGTAATACTTCTACTTGGCACAACACTCCCTCCAGGCTGTGGAGTGAGGGGAGACAGGTATCAAGAACTGAGGAGGAAGTCAAGGTTCAATGAGGGGAGCAAGAGGCAGGGTGGGTGAGGACTTGTGCATTTAGGGAGAACTGGATTTGATTCTTGTCCAGGCCATGGGGTAGCTGAGTGACCTTAGGTAAGTTACTTAACCTTTCTGAGCCTCATTGTGTTCATCTACGGACGAGGAAATAATTGGGGTAAAGCACCTGGCATAGGACAGTACCAGGCCAGGGTCCTGGGCAGCTGACGGAAAGGCTGCCCTAAACCCTGGGTTTGAGGCCAGCTGACTACTCCCAGCTGTTGTGAGGCCCAAATTCCTTCTGGAATCCCACCAGGGTCAAAACTGAACTGGGAAGTGAGCCAACCTCAGCCGTGGGTGGAGGGCACCAATGACTCAGGTCCCTGGCCCTGACAATGCTGCCGCCAAGGAAGTGATGACGCTAAACAGATACTAGATGCTTTGCTCAGAAAGCCCACAAAGATAAGCCTGGGCTGTACCTTTAACAAAGAATAAAATCTCTCAGCTGATTTTTGGTCCTCTCTCTTCTACTTGGAGTTCTCTAAAAAAGCATTACGTGGTCTCAGAAGCCGGGGTGTCATGCACTGACGTCCTGCCACATCATGTCCAAGCTGATTAGGGGCCCCCGAATCTTCTCTAGGGAGCACTGGGCCGAAGACAGCAGAATGAAGAGTCTTTGCTAATAACATCCCCTCTTATAGGAACGTCCCCTGCTTTCTTAGAAGCGCTAGTTGAAGAGTCAGCTCATGGGGCTGCCTCTGGCTTTCTTTGTTGAATACGAGGAGGAAAATGAAGGTAGGTATGGTCTGGAAAGGACAGAAGGGCAGGCACTAGAAACTGACATTTGGGATTAAATCGGAGACTATTAGGCAAAGCCAGCTTCTTGGGGACTCCCCCACCCTCACACTGAAAAATACCCTTCTCTTCAGCAAGTTCTGTTCACTCCCCCAAGCATGTGAGCTAGTTCCACAAGGCTGCTGGGGTCACGTGAGACTAACCCCATGGGCCAGTACAGCGCCTTGGGAACAACGGTGTCCACACCACTGTCTGCCCTTCTGCCGGGAGATGCATTTTCACTTTCCTTCCTCCCTCCCCAGGAATGATCCTTTGTGAAATGCTCATGACGGTGAGCAACAAAAAACACTGAGCAAAAAAGTCTGGATAACTCCCACTGGCCAAGCAGCAGACGCCTCCTCCCCCAGGAAGCTGGCATGCTTCCCCTGCACCCCTACCCCCACCCAGCTCCCCAGGGCTGCATCCTCACAGCTGGCCACCCTCCTGCCCCCTCACCCCACACTCACTTCAGATCATTTCACTAACAGGGACACTTTACTTCTGAAAACCATCTCCCTTCAACAGAACACCCAAGGCCCCCATTACTTCTTTCTCTGTGTGCTCTGGGGTGGTTCTCATCTCCAAGCTCAGCGATGGCTGTTTTCCTTTAAAATAGATATGCCGCCCATTTGTAAAACACCTAGGGTTGTGATGAGTCCCCACCCAGACCACTGCCCCAAATGATCACCAGCATTAAAGTCGGTGAAAAAAAAACAAAAAACAAAAAACAAAAAAGCCAAGGGAGAGATTTCGGGCTCCCGCAAGGGGAGGGGGAGATGGGAGATTTATTTTTAGTTAAAAAAAAAATTTTTTCCCCTAGATATCAAGTCTCAGAAAACCTTTCGAGGGTGTCTTTTCTAATTCTCTGGCTGAAGAGTGGGAGTGTGTACTAGCCTGAGACGGTGGGGAACATAAGCTGCTCCCACCGGGTGGATTACTGGCTGCTTCCCAGTCTAATCGGCTGTCTGCAGGACACTGGGGTGCCCGAGCTCTTCAGAGAAGGGGAGGCTTGATTTACGGCTCTCGGAGTTGCTGCTTCGTGGGGGCAAGCTCCGTTCTGCACAACTTTCAAGAGAGAACTCCTGGTCTGATCCAGTTCCCTTCTCTCTGATTCCCAAGCCTGCCTGCTCCCCCAAGGAACAGCCCTGCAGAAGCCTTCAAGGAACCCGAAGAAGCGTAAATTACTACTCATGTCAGACAACTGTGGTGGCCACACAACCTGAGGGTCGCCTTTTGAAACCACAGAATACACGGCTCTCCAGGACAGACCAGAACAAAGCCACACCCGGTACCGCTGGCCGAAGCTGCAGAGCCGTGCTGCTGTGAGTGAGAAAAAATCCACGAGAGCGAGAGTCTGATCATCCCTTTCGGGTGTCAGTCTGGCCTCCACCTCTCTGTCTGCTCCTTGGCTGTGGTTCAGCCAACAGAGGCTTCCAGGAGGTGGGAGAGAGGGAAGGATGAAGGGAATATCCTCCCATGGGTCTCAGCAGGCTGGTTATGCCCCCTGCCCCTCGCCCTGGCTACGGGGAGAATGGCCTTACTCATTCTGAGATATAAAGCCTAACTCTTTAGGATTCCTATACCCACCCTTCAAAGATCCTCATATTATCCAATTTGACTATGCTGTTTCCTACCAAGACCCTAATACAGCCACCAACTAGGCTTTCATTAAATGTCCCGTATTCATTACACCCTTGAACCAATGTGCCTGACATATCATAAACATGGGACATTAAAAGACCCTACCCCGACACAAGCCATGGACCACTTGAAGGATCCCTGTTTGAAAACCCAGGCCTGACACCCTCAGTCTCTAGAATAGGGGAGGTTTCTGGAGCCCAAGTTTAAGGAGTGAAGGATTCCTAGATTCCTGTCTTTCTGGGGTCCCCTGTCTGGTTGGCGGGTACTCTCTCACCGACAGAGCGGAGATCCACACAGCCTTGGGTTTTAGGCCTAAGATCTGGCCATTCCAGAGGATTTCCTTTTTTTTTTTTTTCTTTTTAAGAAGGCTCCATGCCCAGTGCAAAGCCCAATGCGGGGCCTGAACTCATGACCCTGAGATCAAGACCTGAGCTGAAATCAAGAGTCTGACACTTAACCAACTGACCCCCCCATCAGGTGCCCCTCCAGGGGATTTCCATTCCAGGGGAACCTCCTTGGACAGGGAGGGCTGGGAATTATCACATCTTGCTGTCCGCCGGAGGGGGAAAGGCTGGGAGAGACAAAGGGCCTGTGGTCGGGTTTTGGCACCAGCCTCCTACCAGCTCCGAGTCCACACTGGCGACAAAGTTCAGAAGAAGCTATAAAATAAGGTGGAATGTAACCAGCAGCGAGAAAAGTGATCAGCATGCCCACTGTCCACCGTGCGACTGTGCCCCATTTGGATGTCTTTCGATCTCCTTCAAAGGTCTCAGAGAGTTCTGTAAAGTGTCTGGAACATGTGCCCGGCATGGCTGCCAGCTCCCCAGCTCTGCCCTGCACTGAGCTCAGCGGCAGCTCTTCTGGCGCGCTGCCTGGCCCTCCCGGCCCTTGCTTCCCGTCTCACCAACGCTCTTCAGCGTCTGTTGCACAGCGCTGAAGTCCTTGCCATCACCCCGTCCTAGATGAGGTGCACGAGCAGGGCGGAGCAGGCCGAGCCAAGTACCAAGCCCAAGCACACATAGAAGGACATCACCACCCCCGTGGCCTCGGCCAGCTCCCGGGGCACGATCTTCGGCCCATACATAAGAGCCAGGGTGCTGAGGTAGCCATTGCTAAGTCCCAGCAATGAGGTGAAAAGCACCGGGTAGAGGTCGGACTGGAAGACCACCGTGTGCAGGTGGATGCGGGGCTGGTAGTTGCAGAATATGAAGAGGGGGAGGAGACAGGTCCGGAGGAGCACAAGGCCGGGAAGGACCTTACTCCTGGGCCCCGGCACCTGAATCCAGGCTGTGACCTGCCGGCCACACAGGTCAGCAAAGTTGAACAGGAGGAAGGTGGTGAGGGGGATGAAGAACTTGGTGGTCCACAGTGAGCCCGAGCCCTTGTCGACAGACTCGATGTTGGTGGAGATGGCGGGGAAGACAAGGCTGGTGATGAAGAAGAGGTAGAGGATGCAGAAGCCCAGGCCGGCTGTCCTCTTCAGGATGGGCCAGAGGGGTGGGGTCGAGGACTCGCTGGATCCAGGGGCTGCCAGAGGGGCACTGGGGGAGTCCTGTGGCGGCTGCTCCTCCCCAGAAAACACGTGGGCCGGCCAAACAGGCCTCAGGTAGAACCTGCAGGGGGAGAGGCTCATGGGAGGAAGGCCTGGGGAAGCAGGGTCCCCTGGGATTTCAGGGGACCTACAGGCCCGGGGCAGAAAGCCTCAGGATGCCCTGGGACACACGTGTCGGGGTGGCCAGAGGGAGGCCCGTACAGTCCCTGGCCTGCCCGCCCTAGTGTTGCCCAAAAGGCTGGTAACCGAGCCACGCACAAGCCGGGACAGAGGGAAACAGCACTCACTACCTCGTGATGAGCATTGCTTTGTTTTGCACTGGGGAAGGGGTGGAGATAAAACAGCATTTTAAAATATGCATTTTTAAAATTATAAAATTAACACATGCTTGATGTAATGAACCCAAAATGCAGAAGGAAAATGGTAGAGTAGAACGAGAACGGCCACCTCTGGTTTCACTCTTTAGAGGTCCCGATGGTTAAAAATCTAGTGTCAGGTAGGGCAGCCCGGGTGGCTCAGCGGTTTAGCACTGCCTTCAGCCCAGGGCATGATCCTGGAGACCCGGGATCAAGTCCCACGTCAGGCTCCCTGCAGGGAGCCTGCTTTTGCCTCTGCCTGTGTCTCTGTCTCTCTCTCTCTGTGTCTCTCATGAGTAAATAAATAAAATCTTTTTAAAAAAAAATCTAATGTCTCTTGCTCCATCTGTGTGCAAACATCTGCAACCACCCTCCCCCTGCACATACTTCCTAGTTCTGTTTCTTAAGCAAAAGTGGGATTAAACTATATACATTGTAAAACTTTCTACAACAGGACAATTCCTATGTATATTAGTAAATATATATATATATATATATGTTACTTTATATATATGTTAGCAACTATATAAGCAAAATATATCAGCACCTTACATAACAGCCCAAATAACGTGCATACCATACATCCACACGTGCACCTAATCACATCTAGAACAATATCTTGTGGCCAAACTTCAGCATGGAGATACTTGACTCGATGCCTCTCTGTTGGGTAGCTCAAGATATTTCACTCTATGCATATACAATTTAACTGCTCCCCTACTGATGGACATTTAGGTTAGTTCCAACTCCTCTCTACTACAAATAATGGTGTGATGAATAGTCCTACACATACAACTCTGCACATGCATGTTAGTATTTCAGTAGAGCAGATTTCTAGAGGAGGGACTTCTGGATCAAAAGGTTTATACCTTTTTAAAAATTTTGAGACATCAGTACACTTCCCTCCAAATAGAACCAATTTATCTCTGCTTTGTACCACTCACCTACTCCATCTACGGTCTCTACAGGGTCACCAGTTTCTTTAAAAACACTGACCACAATTTATAACCACTGGGTTAGTTTACCGGTTTATCATCTGGCTCCTTCAATAGAAGACAGCTCCCTGTTTCCTGTTTGTTAAGGACCATGTTTGCCTGTTTTTAGCTAACTCTCCAAGTACAGAGTAACCTTCAAAACATACTTGGAACTAATAAGCCTATAAAGGCATCTCCGCCTCTCCCCACCCCCATTGCCTAAACACTGAATATTATCAGTATTTTCAATCAGTATTTTCAATTTCTGCTACTCTGATCAGAGTAGAAGACCCTTGGGTCGCTTGGCCTCGCCGTCTTGCTGTAGGACCTTGCCTGAGTCACTCAACCTCTCTGGGCCTCAGATGCTGAAAGCCAGGAGACATAGGCTGACTGCATGATCCCACCTCAAACACAAGGCTTGGTGTGTGGTCTGGAGAACAGTAGCGTGGTGATGGCTGGGTTCTGGAGTCAGCCCCCCTTCTGTCTCCCCATGGGGGAGACCGTAGGCCAGGCACAGCCCTCTATGGGCTCACTTTCCTCCTCTGTAAGATGGAGGGGTGCTGCAGCTGCAAGCTTCTGGGCCCCCCGCCAGGCCGCCCATCCTAAGTGCCTATGGGTCACAGGCAAGTCAGTGGGATGGTTCCTCCCATCACTTTTCCATGTGATGCTGAGCTGGGCACTGCAACCTTGAACTCTGTCTCGTTGCACAACCACTATTTAGGGAAAGGAGTATTCTTACTTCCTCCTCTACTCAGCGGCAGGTCCTAGCCTTAAGTCAGCTCTGAGGGAGCTCCTCCCCAAGTTCCTCTGGTCAAAGCTCTTCCTCATTAGGTTCCACATGTCCCCCAGCCAGCAGCCTCCCACACTGCCTGTGGCTCTGTTCCTCCTGAGGACAGCACCTGTGGGCTCCCTTTTAACTACCATTTAGCCTGAGCAGCTCCAGGAGCCTGGCTGTCTCCAAAGCTCCATCCTCAGATGCGTTTCTGTAAACCTGGAAGTCTTAACCAAAGTTTTAATCAGCAAAGAGAGAGAAGCTTCTTTGGGAAGCTTATGGGACAGCCTAGCCCTTGGGTGTTCCTGGTTTCACAGGCTCAGTTGGAAAGGATGCTGGCCTGCTCAAGTGAGACTGGAATCTTGGGTGGCCAATTGTCACTGCTTGCTGAGCCTGTCCTAGTGTTAGTACCAAAAGCCCCTCCTCCTGGGAAGTCCTGGGTTCCAGGCAAACAGGGAAAGTTGGCCGCCCCACTGAGCAGCACCGTGAAACAGGACATGGGGAAACAGAAGAAGGAGTGCTGGGACCCTCCTGCCTTCTGTCCATTCTGTGACTCAACAATAAATTAATCAGCAACGACGAAGTGTGAGGCAGTGTGTGTCATGTTGGGGGCAGTGAGCTACCCAGACGCCAGGGATCACAGGGATGTCATCATGCAGTGTAACTGGGTACTTTCTCTGGGGAAGGCAGGGGGATCTGCAGGGTCACCCAGGAGACTCTCCCAGGGACAGAAGGAGAGATGACCAAAGACCCTGGCAGTCACAAGCTGGGGATGCAGCAGGACATGGTGCAAAAGGCACAGTCCTGGTCTGAGGCTCACCAGGTGAGCAGCCTGTGCACAAGGCTTGGTTTCCTCATCTATAAAACAGGGAAGGGCTGTAACAAGTGCATGCAGTGGTCACACATAAGAAGTGAAGAAAAGACACGCAGGCGCATGCCACTTATCTTGGCACCGCCACCAACATGGGTCCCCATGGAAAAGCACAGAGCTAGGACTTGGGCCTCCTCTGCTCCACCAGCTTGCACACTGTGCAGCCACCAGCTGGCCCCCTGCCCTCCTTTGGCTCAGTTTCTTCACCCATAGAATGGGGAAGAGAATTCCTACCTCTCCTATATCAAATACAATAATAGATCAGAAAATGGCTGGAAAAGAATAGAATGTGAGAAAAAGTTAAAGGCTGTTTTTTAAAAAGCAGCAAGAAGAAAGAAAAAGGGATGAGAGAGAAAAAGAGAGAGAGAGAGAGAGAGAGAGATTGAAGTCCCCCAGGGTGGAGAGGGGCCTGGGAGGACAGTGGGTAAAGCGCAGCTCTGGAGTCAGGGGGACATCCTGCTTCTGCTGCCCATGGGCTGGGGGACTCAGGCAAAGTCATTCACCCTCTCGGAGCCCAGCTGGGCTTCTCACAGGGAACAGGTGCTTGAGTCCCCCGATGCGAGACAGCCCCTCAGGCCGAGCTGAGCATAGTGCAGAAGCAGCAGAGGCGCTCAGCGAATGGAGCTATTCTTTACCATCCCTACTCCTTGGACCCACTCCCACAGCCTGGCCTCCCCGTCCCCAAACGGGGACAGCAGACTCCAGCTGCTCGGGGTGGGGCGCCGCACAAGGCCGGCTGCTGGCATCCACCGGCCTGGCCAACTCCCGGAGCGGCTACTGCGAGCCAGCTAGAGCCCGGGGCTCCGGGCTGCAGCCGTGACCAAAACCCGCACCATTCCTGCCCAGCGGGGGGTGGAGGGGGTGCACAGTAAGCGAGAAAACAAACAGGCCACCCGACTAGGACAAAGCAAGCAGAGAGCATAAGGCAAGGTGGCGTAAGGGCAGCTGGGAGAAGGCGCTGGGAGTGAGGGGAGGCCCACCTGGCGTACTCCAGCCGTGGCAGCAGCAGGTAGAGCCCGACGCAGAGCCCGAGGAAGACGTCTGCGGTCAGGAAGAAGGCCAGGGTGCTGTCCGTCACGTCGCTGGACGCCGCCAGGTCCACCAGCAGGGCCACGGCACTGATGGTGCCCCCCATGGCTCCTCCTGCAGAGAGCACAGGATGCCACGGAGATGGGTGGGTGGGGGTCCACCTTCCTGCATCTCGGGGTCCCCTCCCCTTCCTCCCAGCTCTGATGGAACTGAGATAAAAGGTCTCCCCACCGACAAAGATGCTGTAGCTGTCACGGGGTCCTGACGCCTTGGCAGACACGGAGGGATTGGGCTGCCGTGAGCTTGGACTCCAAGAGGGTATCAGGGGTCTCATCCCAGGTTCCTGCTGATGGGCTTGTAAGAGTTGCTGCCTGAGGTGGCAAAGGCCCCCCAACATTTCACCTCCGACCTGGGACCTTCCATCTCGCTTTACCGCCCTTCTGGTGGGGTCAGAGCCGGATGTGTCAGAGAGCTCCCGTCCTCAGCCCAGCCACCCACCAACCAAACTGGGTCAGAGGTTCAGGGAACGTTCTAGGATGGATCCTGCCACTGCCCTAAGCAACACTGTCCCCAAACCCCCTGTGCCGCCCACCGTGAGCTCGTGGAACTGAGCTTGTACCCTGTGGGAGGTGTGGCACTATAACGTTCTCTCTTGCCTTTGAGTGGGACCCACGTGACCACGTGCCACCACCATTCACTGCTACCAACAGAGGAGGTGGCACAACTTAGTGGACCCCTGGGTCCAGGACCCAGACAGACGCACATCTGACCCTGGACTTTGCTGCTTGTTTGCTGTGACTTGAGGGCTTACATGACTCCGCAGAGCCACAGTTTGCTCATCTGTAAAATGGGGCTGACAAGCCCTGCCTTGCATAGCTGCTTTGAGGACTGAATGAGATGATGTTCGGAAAGAGCCCAACACCTAGTAGGCCTCCACAAGTGCCAGTCGCCTTCTTTGCCACCATCATGCAGTCACTTCTGGGAGGCAGGGGACAGGCCTTACTTTTCTGTTGAACTACTCACAACTTGTGCTGGGCAAGACCCAGAGGCAGACACATTGTGCGTGCCCCCAGGTCATTCACTCTCTGCCTCTATTTGCCTGCAAAATGGGGCTAGTACTTGTCCTCTGCATCGGCTGAGGCCTGTGGGTATGCTGCACTGCCTGCCTGAGTGAATGAGTTCGCCCACGTTAGAGGATCAGGATACGGATTCTCAAGGAGGCGAGAAGGTAGCTGGCTGCAGACAGAAAACAACACACAGGTCTGTGCAGGCAGGGACTGGTCTGTCACATACACGGCTCTGACCGCGTGGCACTGTCCTGCCTGTTGTTGCACAGAGCAGCGGAAAGGGGCACGGTTTAGGGCTGTGGCTCTGCAGGGAACAGCCGGTTGCCCTGATGGCCAATCCTTTCTCCCTAACCTCCACAGAAGCCTTATCAGCCTGGGTGGGGCCAGAGTGATGTGAAAGGACGGCAAAGAGACACAAGTTAGCACAGTGAGGAAGAGCGCAGACCCTGGAACCAGAGCATCTGAGTCTAATCCTGCTTCTACCATTCCTGGCTATGCAGCCTTTGGCAAGTCACTGAACCTCTCTGTACCTCCACGTCCTCACCTGTAAAATGGGGATGTTAGTAATACTCAGGTTAAAGGGCTCTTATGAAGATAAAAAGGATTATTACACAGACCGGGTTCAGAACGGTGCCCGGCACGAAGTGCGTATAAATCCTCTAAGATTCCCAGTTAGGTGTTTGAGTATTTCTGTCCTTCCTACATCAAAGCAGCAACAACAAGGTCAACCCCTTGCCAAGAGGGTACCAGCTTCCGAGAAGCTGTAATCCCCACCTGGGTGTTTTGTAAGAATTGGAGCTAAACTTGAGTAAGACACTTGCCGGCTGCCCTGAGGAAGAGATCTTAACATCACTGCCTATTCATTTCCCCCTCTCTCCCCAACTTGTAGGGAATTTACAATATTATCATCAACAACAAACCAGGCCTCCGGGAGCTCATCTTTCATGACTCCCTACTTTTATCTCATCAGTTATGGAAATACATGCAAATGAGGGGGGTTAAGAAAACACCAGCACAAAACAAATGAATCGTTCCTTGGATGCCAACAGGCACAGAATTCACAGATGGGCTCCTCTGGACGAGATGCCACGGGGGTTGTTGGTGGTGTCGGTGGGGCCTCTGGGAGATGGGGCCACCTTGGATTTCCCAGGGTGAGGGGCACCCGATGGGGGCGCCTGTAGAGTGAGGACACCGGCTTAGGTGTCAGTACTGGTAATCAATACTGAAGTGTGAGCGCTGGATTATTCCACTTTTTCAAAAATAGACTTTCTGAAAATTTCACAGGACAGTCCCCTCATTGAGAAGATTCATAGGTGACCAGATGAACCTGAAGGGCCCCCTGCCAGCATAAATGGCATGTCCAGTCACTGGCTCCTAGACAGGTAGCCAGCAAGGCATTTATAATGAAAAATACATCCTCCGGCAGGATGGAGGGAACTTCTTTCTGAGACTCAGGTGCCAGAAGACATGAAATCCAGTGTTCCGGGGCCATTTCCCTCAGGCTAGGCATGTCCTTCTCGAAGCACTGCTAGGGGCATATTGATTGTACTCAAGGAAGTTGGCAATGGGTCTCCTTTTATTTTACTTTAGATCCGAGGATTTCCCTGGATAGAGCCAGAAGCCTAATGTTATGCCAAAAATGGCACTCAGACTTGACTGACATCTGAACTCTGATCTGGAGATGGGACCACCTCCAGGCCTGAGTTGAGAAGGGATCAGAGGCTCAGGAGGCAAGACAGGGATCTGTTAGTGATGTCTGGCACTGGTGTGGGCGTGGGGAGGAGACACACATGTGTCCAGGCACTTGTCATTCCTGCCACATACTGCCTGGCATCAGCAATTAATGGACACAGAGCAGAGATTCTCTGTGAAACTCTTCTCAAGTGGGCAGATGCTTACAGCAGTCCTTCACACAACAGGGACGTGCCCAGACACCAAACCAAGTGGCCAAATCCCCAGCCTTGCATTAAGGGATGGTGGTCTTCTGCAAAAGCACAGATTCTTACTGACCCACCTCCTTTTTTATCTTGTTGGGACATCAGAGCGAGGGAACAGAGTTGCTAAGGCCTGGACAACAGGCTTGGGATCAGCATCAAACTCCACTCAGCCAAAGGGGCTGGTCCAAGTCGTGCATCTGCATCCCCAGAGAATGCCAAAGTTCAAGGTCATGGAGGTGTTTATTTGTTAGGCTATCAGCTCCTGAGAGGCTGGGTCTTGTTCATCTTTGAATCTCTGGCACATAGTAGGTCTTCTATAAAATGAGAAAGGAAGAAAAGGGGGTGAAGCTAAGAGGAAGGAGAAGGAAAGAGAAGAGAGGGGACAGGAGGAGGCGAGGGGACAAGGAAGAAGGGAGGAAAGGAACGCTCTTTCAGGAGTTGTACTTGGTAGGTAGGTGTGTTTGCCAAAAGTGGCCGCAACTGGCTTCCCTCCCACCTGCTCTTCTTACAGGATGACTTTCGCGTTCTCCGGCTGATGCCTGTGGGGTCTGTGTCCTCTCCCCTCCAATCCACGTGGGCTCGTGGCTATGGTCGATGTGGCCCTAAATGGCTTCCACAGCTAAGCCATGAAAGGAAATAATGTTTCTGCCTGGGTCTCCCGGGATGCTCCCGGGGTGACCCAGGCACCATGCCTCGGGGAAGCCCATGCAGCCTGCTGAGGCCCCGGGAGAGAGGAGCTCTGGCCCCAGCCCCAGCCTGGCTGAGTTTCTTAGAAGTGGGTCCTCTGGGCCTGTCGAGCTATATGGGCTGATGCTGTGTGGAGCAGAGAGAGAGTGGTCCCTGCCAACTCCTACCCAGATTGCAGATTTGTGAGCCAAAGAAATGACTGCCATTGTTTGAAGCCACGAAGTTGTGGGGTGCTTTGTTACCCAATAATAGAGAGTGGAAACACAGCTAATCCTCATCGCCTTTTCGGGAAGGGTCATTGCGTGCTCACCTCTGGCTCTTCCGCATGACCCCCTGGTGGACTCACCTGGCCGGCTGTCTGGAGCCCGGCTCTCACCTGATATCAGCGCCTGGGCATTCCTCATGGGGAAGGAGCCAGTCATGCCAAAGACACTGCTACTGAAGATGGTGGAGGTGCCACTGAGGATCGCCATGCAGACAATGGTGACAGCAAAGAAGCCGTAGGCCCAGGAGGAGGTGTCCACCTTCACCAGCACGGTCATCACCAAGAAGATGGCCAGCATGATGGTCAGCGAAGCCAGCACTCGGACATGAATCGGAACCCTGGGGTGGGGATGCCAGAAATGATCAGAGATCCCCTTGGGCCTCCCATGCCAGGCCAGGCTTGGTGAAGCTTCCTAAGGGACACTGTGCAGCCAGGAGGCCTGAGCCTGAATCCTGCCTTCCTGGCTAATGAGGTCCTGGCTAAGGGACCTGTGGCCTGCGACTCAATTGCTCTGGTTTCAGCTTCTGCATCTGTCTATCAGGGAGGAGAATGGATCCACCTGAAGGGGTGGTTGTGCGCGTCTCCAGAGGGGAGTGTGCAGAGTGCAGGGGGCACAGCAGCTCAGGGCAAATGTTCTGTGGATACTGCTTCTTTTCATGTTGCTGTGAGATTCAAGGACAGGACGTAAGGGCTCCTGAGGTGAGCCCCTGCTCCCTCACCACACCGCTGAGCTCCCACTGGCTTTGTCTAGTGTTTCAACACAGCAACCACCCTCTGAGCTTCCTCTTCCCAAACTGAGCAGGGAGGGCAGGAGGAAAAAGGACAGAAAATCATCATCCTTGGGATACAGCAATCACCCAGAGTACTTAATTTGTGCCAAGTACTCTTCGGAATGTTTCTGCATGCTGACTTGTTGAATTCTCCCACCAGCCCCGTAAGACAGGCCCTCTTCCCTATCCTGTACCTACAGGGAGGGAAACCGAGGCCAGAGATGCTAAAGAACTAGCTCAAGGTCACTCACGGTGACCCTCGAGAGGACGAGCTCCAGTCTGTGCTCTCAGAATGACACTCTGCTGCCTCCCAGGAAGGAAGGAAATATGGGTGGTCCAGAACAGGTGGCCAGGGCACAAGAGTTCTCCTGTGACCATCTCAGCTGTCATGCGCAGCAGCTGCTGCCAAGCTAGTGCAGCCCGGGGCAGGACCCCAGCCCCACACCCACATCGTACACCACACGCTCCTCCCGGCCCCCAACTGCCCAGGCACTGCCTTGAAGGGAGAAGCAGGGAAGGCTGGCTCTCTGAGAAGCTGCACATTTTTATTCCAGGGAGAGAGAATATCATCGAAAGGGGCTGTTTAAATCATCAGATTAGACTAAGCTTTAAGCCGGATTGGATGTTTGGTTAAATTTCCTGCTAACCAGTGGGTGGGGGCTGGGAGAAAAGCCAGATTAGTTTTACAAACACACACACAAATTTTTTGATAAAAAAGAAAAGACCTGAAAGGTAAAAAAAAAAAAAATGTATATATATGTACATAAATAGGTGTGAAATCATGAGCGCACAAGGAGCAAGGATTTTTCAAAGTGCTTTTGCGGCTCCAGGCTAACTTGAGTTTTCTCTGATCTTTGTTCAGATCCTCACTGGAGGGAGAGCAGGTGCTGCCTCCCCTTTGTAAGGGGCAAAGGGAAGCCCGAGGATGTGAAGAGGCAGTTCAAGGTCGTGGTGTGAGTCTGTGGGGAGCGGGCGTGAGCACTCCGGTCTGCGGAGCCTTGGCCCAGCGTGGCCGCCAACCTGCATCCTCTCTGGTGGGTCTGTTTCACAAATGTGTACCAGGCAACTACCATGCGGCAGATGCTCTGCTGGATGACCCGGACAGCAGACACACAAGGGCCAGGCATCTTGCATTAGCTCCATCGGGAGTGCTCCATCGGGAGGGCCACAGGGCATCCTGGGTACACCCAGGGGTACAAAACCCAATCTGGGTATTGCACAATCTTTTTGGAGGTGGTGCCCAGGCTGGAGGGTAAGGTGTATTGGAATGTGTGTGCACATGTCTGGAGAAGCAGAGCCCTATCCTGGGGGGGGTCTTATCCCCCAGATAAGTGCCAAGGCTCAATCCTCAGAGTAGGGTGTAGAGCGGGCATGCAGGCTTTGTCTGCCAGCATCCCTTCCCCAAAGAACACTCCTTCGTCCATGCCAAGTGGTTTTGGAGAGGTGGCAGGCCATACTGTCCACACTGACCCAGCCCCAAATGATGGACACATGATAACTGGGTCTGGGGTGACTGCAGTGTCTCATGCCATGGGTTGCTGCATTAGATTAGAGGCTGGCATGTGAGTCAGGCAGGGCCAGGGCCAGTCACTGCCCTCCAGAAGTGACAGGTGGAGAGAAGTTCACTGTCTGCCATGAGTGTTGGGGGCTGCTGGTTGCCACCTGGCCAACTACACAGAGAGAGACCACATTTGGAATGAAGCCAAGCAGACACACACAGAGCCCAGGGACAGTGCAAGAGAAGGACAGCTCTGGGGACATAGGCGATCCCCTAGATCCAGCAATGTGTGGAGGCAGACCTAACTTTAATTTTCTAGGTGAAGAATGAGAAAACGCTTTGTGTGTCTCCATTGTTTGTTACCAAGAGTGCCAGCTGACACAAAGAGGCACCTCGAGGTTTCTAGCTAGGGAGCCACATGGTCAGGAACTGCACTGCCTTGCTGCAGGTGACCCGCCCATGTGCCCTCCCTCTACAACACACTGCAATGACAGGTAATTAACAGAGCAGCCTTCAACTGATGATGGGGGAGTGGGCGGATAAATACCCCAGCTCCCTCCCCGCAGGTCTGTATTCCACACTTGGTCCCAGAGTCCCCAGACAGGTCAAGCTGGGTCTGTCTCTCTGTGGGAGCTGCTTTGGTGAGGCATGCTTTATTGGCTGCCTTCCAATCACATCCCCCTTCTCCGTTCTCCCGCCTTCACCTCCCAAGTCAACTGCTTGCACTTAAATCCTGTTCCAGGGGCTGTTTCTGGGGGAATGCCAGACTAAGATGCATCTCCTAGGGGCTGCAGGGACCTCATCCTGGGCAGGAGCTGGTGGGCACCCGGACCACTGGGGGCCCAGAGTATCTACCGTAAGTGCACACCAGGTGCCCTGGGGGCTGGTAGTCAGGCCTACCTGTGATGCTCGGGGTGGTTCTATCCACTCAGCCGTGTCACAGTGTGCCCCCCCACCCTCTCCCAGCAGCTGCCCCAATACCTCAAAGATAAAAGCCAGCAAGGGCACAGAGCCTGGGTCAAGATAATGTTCCTGTTTATAATTGTAAATATCATGACAATCAAGTGGAGAGAGAGAGAGGCTGGGTATGGGGACCGATGCCAAAAAGTGTTACCAGCTCCTTGGGGCAAGACAAAGCCCAGGGCAGACTGGGAGACATGAGGAGTGCAGCCAGGGAAGTGTCTTCTTCCCCTGCCCCAGGGCGGGCACAGGGCCTGGGAGGCACCTGGTGAGTATCTGCTGGATACAAACTGACCGGCAAGGGCTATTAGTGCAGGGAGGCTCTCATGCTGGGCCTAATTCCCAGTCACTCTCTGCTTCTTGACGACCCCCTGCCCCCCACCCTGCTAGCAAGGCAGGGAAACCACTGGAAACACCTGCAGCGTTTGCAGCCAGCCTCTAACCACCTCCTCCCAGCCCCTGGTGAAGATGGAAGTCCGCCCCAGGAATGCTGATGGCATCACAAGAGCTCTCTGGTGCTTGTCACAACAAGGTAATTAGTTGCCCTATAGGAAGGTTGCTTCGGAGAGAGCTGGGGGTGGAGACTTCTCACCCAGCACCCTCAGGACGGGCAGTGGAGGGCAGAGTGGGAAGTGAGGAGGTAAAAGCCGAAGGCGGGACAGGAGCAATGCAGTCCCCAGCTCTGCTGTGCTGCCCCCCACAGGTCCCTTACCTGCACAGGCCTCTTCCTTGCCTGTAAATTACCTGCTACATGACCCATTCTCCACCTGAGTCTCATCCCTGGGCCCCAGACCCCCAGAGATCTTGCCTGGGGCTATCTTCAATGCCCATAAAGCTCTATGAAATGTGCTGCATGAAGCCCACCCCACATGCAGTAACGGGGGCACGCTGGCATCACTCTGCTTCCTCCATCTGGGCCAGGAGAGTGGTCCAGGGGGCAACGATGCTGTTAGGATTGCAGAGAAAGTCTAGATGAGGGCTGCCCTGGTGTCAGTGGTTCTACTCTGGGCCAGGGGATGGCCGAGATGACTGCTGCAGCCCCGGGACTCTGGGGCAGGCCACAATAATGTGAGATTCTGGGAGATGACTGCAGCTCCCCACCCCCTTGCTCATGAGGGCTCAGGACCCCAGGGAACTGATTTCTTCATAAGTCTCTCAAATGTAAATCCTCCTCATAAGTATTTATGATGCTACAGATTTAACATAATAAAACACTTGGAGATTATGGATGAGCCAGTCAGAGAAAGCCAGGGTTCTCCAGGAGGGGAAAAAAAAGGAGACATTTCAATCTCACACATTAAATAAAAAACAGCTTAGCCCCAAACCATCTTCCCACAACCCAGAAACAGACGGAGGCTTGCAAGCATCCCCCACGTTGCCTTCACCCCTCTCCTATAGGCAACAGAGAGTAAGGGGAGGCTGGCAGGGGGTTGGACCTTCTGGACGATGCCCTATAATGCTGAACCTTCAAAGCCAGCAACCTGCCTGACCCAGGGAGGGCGGATGTCCAGGCGGTCCACTGCCCCCACTGCAGACAGACCTAGACCTTCTTTACCATCTCCTTCCTTCTAGCTGCCTGGAAGCCAGGGCAGAGCCCTCCCAGAAGACCCTAAGGTGTGGCTATGGTTGCAAGTGACCTGTCTAGAGGTTCCAAGTACAAGTGTGAGATGAGAAGGGTCCCCATTCCCATCCGACTTCACCCTGTTAGTGGCTATGGGACCTCCATGAGCCTATCTGTAAAACGAGATAACAAGTTTGCTGCTCTCCGGCTGTTGTGAGGATTAAAGGAGACAATGCTCTAGGGGGAGCGAGCACTCAGAAGTGCTAACCTCGTGTCCTGTGGGTAGACCTTCCCTGCCACGCCTGATCCCTGTCCCAGACTGGCTTCTGGCCTGCTGGATCTCATGACCACAGGGGAGGCACACCACCAGCCTGGACTGCCCCTCACTGGTTCTGTGGTCTTGGGTGTAGCTCCTAACCTCTGCCTGGAAAGTGGCTAATGTCATAGCTTCCCTCTCAGGTTACTGTGTGTCACCAGGGATCACCTTTCATTACAGTTCAGACAATGATTCCAGATCTAGAAGGGGGTGAGGGCTCTCATCTATAGGAGCCTGGGCTCTATTCTCGCTAAACAAACCCGTATCCCTAGGGCCAGCCAGGTGAGTGGACAGAGAGGATCATGAGAGAGCCCTGGAAAGGATGAGTAGTGAGAGACCAAGGAGCTTGCCACCACCATGGCTGTCACCCCCTTTTCTTCATCATCCTCCCCTTGTGTCCCCTTCCCTTCTTCCTGCCTTTTCTCCTGCAGCTCTTCCCTCCAGGGACTGGCAGTGCTACGAGAACACTTGGCCCTGCTCTGAGTTCCATTCCTCTGCTCAGTCCTCCTCGGGGGAGGGGGTTGTCCTCTGGAGGCTGCACCCCATCTCTGAGAACACTGAGCATAGTCCTCTGTGCCAGGGGAAGGCACGAGGAGGCAGGTTAAGGGTCAACTGGTTTATGATTGGGGTTGCCAGGCCCTCAGGCCATCTGCACCCCATCCTGCTTTTCACACGCTGGTTTTAAAATGGGTGCAAATTCTTTGACTCTCCTTCCATTGACAGGCAGGTCTATGTCCCCTTGAAAGCAGGTGGGCTTGGTGAGCGCTTGACCTGCTGAGTACGGCATAAGTGACACCATGTGGCTGCAGAGACTAAGTCACAAAACCCATGTAGCTCCTGCCTTGCTCTCTTGGAGCATTTGCTCTCCAGCCACAACACGACATGTCCTACTACCTGAGGCCAACGTGGGAGAGCCTATGGGGGGGGAGGGGAGAAGAGAGGAGAAGGAGACAGGTGCCTGAGGGGACCCAGCAGCTTCCAGCCCGGTTGTCTGCTAGCACATAAGGGACACCACGCCAGAGCTGCCAACTGATGTGGCCCAGATCACGACAGACGCTAATTACGGTTGGTGTTTTACACCACTATGCTTTGGGATCATTTGAACACAACGACAGATAACTTCAACAGCCCCAGAGCATAACACGTTTGGAAGGACAGGTCTATTGAGGCTTAGCACACGTGAGGCCCGTGTGCCACCCTCTCCCCTCCTAGGCTCAGAGCAGGGCCAGGCCAATCAATCGCAGCAGCACACTCCCCGAGGCCACACCCCCTCGGAATCCTGTTCAACCAGAGACCCAGGCCGGCACTACAGTTAGCAGAGTTGGGTAAGACTGATTTGCCATCAGGGACCTAAGCTTTCAGGCGGCTGTGCCCAGAGAAGCCCAGGTTCCTGGTGGCAGCTTAGGGGAAATCTGGGCAAAGCAGCTAGGGCTGTTGCTCCTGCAAAGCTCAGCTGAGAACGGACAGTAACAGTCCCCGAGTGGGGTCTCAGGGTCATGCTCGCTCGCCTGGCTGTCCCCCACATCATTGCTTCTTCCACAGTGCAGTCAAGGGACTCCCTCCCAGCTCGCCTCTAACACAGCATCAGAAAGGTCCCCACTGAGCCTCTGTGAGCGGTTCCCACATGAGCCGGTGGCCCATTCCCACAGAGTGGAAGCCAAAATCATGAGGTGCCAGGCTTTTAACTTCCAACTGCTCTCAGGAACGCTTGGGGGGGTGCCTGGGTGGCTCAGTCGGTTAGGCGTCTGACTCTTGATTTCAGCTCAGGTCAAGATCTCAGGGTCATTGGATGGAGCCCTGAGTCGGGCTCTGTGCTGGGGGTGGAGTATGCTTGTCTCTTTCCTTCTGCTCCTCCCCCTGGTTCTCCCCACCCCCAACTCTATAATAAATAATTTTTTTAATTTTTTATTTATTATTTAGGATAGTCCACACACACAGAGAGAGAGAGAGAGAGAGAGAGAGAGGCAGAGACATAGGCAGAGGGAGAAGCAGGCTCCATGCACTGGGAGCCCGACGTGGGATTCGATCCCGGGTCTCCAGAATCGCGCCCTGGGCCAAAGGCAGGCGCTAAACCGCTGCGCCACCCAGGGATCCCTATAATAAATAATTTTTAAAGATATTTAAAAAAAAAGAAAGAAATGCTTGGAAGACCCGCCTCCACAGGCCCTGCCCCCCCGCGCCTGCCCACCCATCCACATGCTGGCATCTGGCCACACCTTCGACAGCCCAGGCAGCTGGTGACAGACAGGCTCCCAAGATGGGAAAGGAGGAAGAGCTGGGTCCCCACATGCCTCCTGCTGGCTGCTGACAGCATCCTAGCCTGTGTCTGGGAAGCGAAAGTCCAGCTCCCTGGCCGGGCTCCCACCGGGAAGGGCCCCAGGTGGCAGGTCTGACTTTTCAGCCTTTGCTGCCTGCCTCCCACTTGGGTGCCTGCCCTTAGAGCATGAAGAAAAGCAGCAGCCAAGAAGGAGAGGCGAGTGGAGATGGCTGGAGGGAAGGCACGGGGCCTGGCCCAGAAAGGAACGTGGCCTACCTGTTGACGAGCAGGAAGTTCGCCATGAGGCACAGCACGGAGGAGACGGTGGAGGCAACAGTCAGGTAGCTCTCAAAGTAGTTCTGCAAGCACAGAAGTGAGGGGGCTGCTGATGTCACTGGGGACAGCCGGGAGGCCCCCCTCGAGAGCAGAGACAGGGCACTTCCCGGGGGTCTTCAGAAACCTATGAGTGATGGATGATAGGTCTACCCCAAGATGGCATGGTCCCACCCCATCATGACCCAAGACCACTTAGTCACTGAACCGACACTAATACAAGCTGTGTGAAGTGCTAGGGACATAAGTTAGGATAAGATGCTCTCCCCACCCCAGGGAGGCTGCCTGCGGCTCTGCAGCCCGTGCTCCCACCTATTCTATCTGTCCTACCCACAGAGAGCCAACGGGGACAGGACTCAGCCGCGAGCATGTGCACACAGAACAATTGTGCCCTACCAGCCTTCTTTGCCTACCACCCAATTTCAATTATCCAAATGCATTTTGTTAGGTCCCAACCACATTCTCACATTCTTGCAACCAAGGGAGGCCTCTTAGCAATCCACCAACCCTGATCCCCACAGGGTCGAAACTTTGTGCCGACTCTGGATTCGCCCCCTCAATAGAGATGCTACCCAAAGTCAAAGCCACTTTGGGAAATGGCTCCTAGACTGGCCAAGAGGACGAAAAGGGGGCATTTTTCTGGAAGCAGTAGTAGGGTTTTCTAGACAAAGCATGCATGAGACCACACGATAAGGAGCTCCTAATTACAACGTGCTAGAACTTATAGCTAAAGATGCTGTATGGCAACTGTACATGGCTCTCAAAACTCAGAGAACTGCCCACTCCTTAGGGTAGATTTTACCATGTATTCGTTGTTCCTCGTGTATCTTTTTTTTTTTTTTTTTTAGATTTTTAAAAATTTATTTCTTCATGACAGACACAGAGAGAAAGACAGAGACACAGAGGCAGAGGGAGAAGCAGGCTCCATGCAGGGAGCCCGATGTGGGACTCGATCCCAGGACCTCGGGATCACACCCTGAGCTAAAGGCAGACGCTCAACCACTGAGCCACTCAGGTGCCCCTCAATATACCTGTCTTAAAAAAATCAGAAAGGGCTGATGACATAACTTGGCTTTGGTCATTGTATGTCAAGCCATGAACCCCAGCTTGGTGATGATCACGGGTTCTACGCTGTGAAAACAGATCAAGTGTATTAAGCATTTCCTGCGTGCCAAATACAAGGGCTTTGTATTAAGTATATTGTTTCCTCTGAAAAATAAAAAAGGAGCTGTGAGCATTTGACTCTGGAAAGCTCACAAAATTGGACTTAACTGAGGCAATATTTTGAGTCACAAATGTGCCAAGTGCAAGGGACAATGTGTGGAAAAAAAAAACCCTCACAAATGTGCAGAGAACTGTGGCCGTTGTAGGGATCGCTACAGAGAATGAGACAGGCTTCCTGCCTGCTAAGAAGGAAGCATCCCACTGGGAGTGTAAGATAGAGTGTGAAGGCATTTTCATCTCAAAACACCACAGGAAAAGATGTAAGAATTCTGTGGGTTGGTTCCCCCCCCCCCAAATCAGAGGTAGGAGTGGTGAGTTCTAGAAGGGGTTCTGGGTGGGTTCTGGGTGGAGGAGTGGGACCAGGGCAGGCGGACCTCGTGAGAGAACGGGAAGGAGTAGGGGTTTGGGGAAAGGTCCCAGAGGAGGTAGGGCCTGAGTGAGAGCTTGAAACGGAGGGTCAGCTCTGTCCTTTCTGGGAGAGTCTGATTGCGACATGGAGCCCGAGAGAAAGATATCAGAGTGAGCTCCTTCTGGCCTGACAATGATTGTTCCACGCTCCCTTTCCAAGCCTGCACGGTGCTTCGTGGTCTTTGAAATCTGCACCCTGAATAGGAGGTGGTGGTGGTCTTGCAATTAAAATGGTAATCACAGCGAATGCGGTCCATCAACCATGAGCCTTGGAAATAGGCTTCCTCCTTTGAGATGCCACCTCATTGTTCCTGCCCTGATGGGCTCAGTAGAGCCTGGACAGGACGGAGGCACTCAGTCAATTACGTCCTGACACAGTGGCTGAGCCGACGTGAGGCCAGGCAGGCGGCAGGCGGGAGCCAGGGAGAAAGGCCCCGAGGGAGAGACAGCCGCAGGTGGGGGCCAACCTGGACGTCCCCAGACCCAAGCCCCCTGAAGGGGTTCCCTTCACTCTGTGGCTGCTCATTCCGTGACACATCTCCGAACGCCCATCGCATGGGATGCAGGATCTCCTGTCTTTGTTTCTTCGAGCAGGCTCAGGTTCCCTGAACATTTTAGGAATGGGGATTTTCTATGTTCTGGTTTGTTGATATTTAAGCGGATAATAAGCCTTTTAATGTTGGAAAGCATTTTAAATATTGACAACCGAGTAAGGCCCTGATTCGCTTTCTGTTGATGGAGCCCATTCTCTAGGCTTTACCAAGAGCACGCAGGAGGGGCGGAATGGACTGGACCCCAGGCTGTTTTTCTATTGGTACAGATGGGGGGGAGCTGTGAGTGGCTGCGTAGGCTGACTCAGCACACCCCGTGGAGCTCTTCTTTCTTTCTTTCTTTCTTTCTTTCTTTCTTTCTTTCTTTCTTTCTTTCTTTCTTCTCTTTCTTCTCATTATTTTTTTAATTTAGTTCCTGATATACACATGTGGAGGAGTTTTACTTATTGTAAGCAGAGTTCTAGCAAAATGTGGTGGGCAGACTCCCTAGGTGGCCCCCATGGTCCCGGCCTCCTGTGCTCATGCCGTGGTATGTGAGCCCCTCTGCTAAGTGTGGGTGGGAACCTGTGACTTGCTTCTAACCAAAAGAATACAGCAAAGGGATGGACAGACACGGTTATGCATACAGGATAACATCACATGAGATGGAAGCACCTGTCCTACTGGACTCTTTTTTTTTTTCCTTTCTCCCTTGATAGGTCAGAGGATCCAAGTGGCCATGCTGGGGAACCTCCAAGTGGCAAGAACTGCAGGTGACCTCCTAGTTGCTCAGAGAGGTTTCTGGCCAACACCCAGCAAGAAACAGAAGCTCTCCATCCTATGACTGTAAGGAATTGGATTCTCTCTCTCTCTCTTTTTTAAATAACTTTTATTTATTCATGAGACACAGAGAGAGTGAGGCAGAGACATAGGCAGAGGGAGAAGCAGGTTCCCCACAGGGAGCCCAATGTGGGACTTGATCCCAGGACCCTGGGATCACAACCTGAGCCAAAGGCAAACACTCAACCGCTAAGCCACCCAGGTGCCCCAAGGAATTGGATTTGCCAACAGCCCAAGTAAGCCTGGAGATGATCCTTCTCCAACCGAGCCTCGGGTGAGACTGCAGCCCCAGCTAAGCCCTTGGGCCAAGGATTCCATCAAGCAGTGCCCAGACTCCTGGCCCACAGGGCCTATGAGATAATAAATGTGTTGTTTTAAGCCACTGAAGTTTGCAGTATCTTGTTATGCAGCAATGTGTTCCTAATGAACGAGGGCTTTGGAGAGCTGAGTTTCCTACTATTCAGAGTTTTTCTGAATATTGCTGCCTTCTTGTTGTAGTTTAAATTTAGTTTCTTGATGAAAATAGGAATAGCTGACCGTGATCTTTGCCAGACACAAAGACCAATATATCTGCCTGTGAGGGCAACAAAGGTTATGCTTGTGGACATCGGTCCCCTTGGCCTTTCTGCATCAAATCCTTTGCTGAAATTAGGCTCATTTTTGCAAGTGGCATGTGTGATTCCAAGAAATAGGACTTAGCTTACATGCCACCCCACATCTGCTCACCTTGCCTGCCCCTTGGGCTGTCTGCCCTACTACTCAGTCCCACGGTCATAAAGCCACTGCCACTGCTGCCCCCAGAGAAGGAGCTGACCGCTAAGGAGAGATGCCTGTGCCTGTACACTGCCCGGCCTGCCCCTGAGAAGCACTGGTTCCTGTTCCGGGGATGACGGTGGGAGGGGTCTGGGGACACTCTGAAGTAGGGTGGTGGGGGGAGGAGGGAGGAAGCCCTATGAGGCTTTGACCGAGAGGCAGGAAATGGGAAGGAGACAAGAGATAAACTTCTTGATTTTCTTTTCCCCAAACCGACTGGTCTAACATGTGGTGGCCTCTTGTGGCTTCTCTGGATTCATGCTGGGTGCCTGAGCAACCAGCTGTGTTTTGTTATCAGGCCATGTTTGCTCTTTCCCATCCCCGCCTCACTTCCCTTTTTCCTCACTCTTTCTTCCCTAGGACCGTGCACCCTGAGATGGCATTCACACAAGACAGGTGGCCTCGGGCTCCTTCCTGGAAGGCCCTACCTTCCATCCTGGATTATGCCCTTTGCAGACCTGCAGCTGGCATTTCCTTCCTGGGTTCATCTTGTTCACCCGCAAGGGATGTTGGGGCCACTGTCTCCTATTTTACTCCAGGAAATGTAAAAACCTTTGAATATTGGTTCAAACACATTGGTAACAGTCCTGCCTCCTCCAAAGGAATCTGTCCTCTCCATCCCACAGGGTGATCTTACGTCATGAGATGTTTGGGGATAATTCACGACATAGTTCACCTGCACTTGGGGCTGATTCCTAGGAGTAACCTCAAAAGTCTCTGTTGTTATTTATCACACCAGGTGCCCCACCACATGATTGATGAACGTGGCTTCCACCTCCAGAGGTGAACCCAAAGACTGCAAAGCCAGCGCCAGCCACGTAGGAGTGGAGGGATGAGGAGAGCGCCGGGGCAGTGGCACTGGGCCACCTCAGGTGACAGCAGAGGCTGGGCTTTGCACACCCAGAGTGAACACCAATCCTGAAACTGTGATATGAAGGAAGCCCCGCACAGTTGTGCAACATGGCAGCCCTGTGTATACAGTCCATGGAAAACCAAGTCTTGCTTGTATGTGTAACGGGGGTCGGTTTAGGCCTCACGTTCTTACAGATAAGAGACTGCGTGATTCAGCAAGAAGGTAGGGCCACAACATGACTGGGAGCAGCAAGGCAGGACATCACGAGATGATGGGGCCTCCCTGAGCAGGGTTCTCTGCCTCAGCAGTCGGGAGACCCTGAAGCTGGTAATCCCACGGCCCTCAGCCCGGCTGGAGGCCGCTGCCCCTCCAGTCAGCAACCCATTCCTTTGTTCACTGAAGATGCGGCCGCCAGTGTGCTCTGCACTGTGCTGGTGGCTTGGTGTATGCTCTCTGGGAGCACATACTTGGCACAATCCTACAAAGATCCTACAGTTTGAGTACAGTGCATACAAGGTATGGTGGGGGTGAGGGGAGGAGGGGCCCAGGGGGCTTCCCGCAGGAGGTGCTCTTGGACTACAGCCTGGGAGGCTGGGGGAAGTTTTCCAGCTGCCTATGGAAGGTGGGGGTGGTGGGAGGGAGACAGCACTCTAAGAGGCAGGAACAGGGCAGCCCAGGTGGCTCAGCGGTTTAATGCCGCCTGCAGCCCGGGGTGTGATCCTGGAGTCCCAGGATCGAGTCCCATGTCGGGCTCCCTGCATGGAGCCTGCTTCTCCCTCTGCCTGTGTCTCTGCCTCTCTCTCTCTCTCTCTCTCTCTCTCTCTCTGTCTCACATGAATAAATAAATAAAATCTTAAAAAAAAAAAGAGGCAGGAACAGCATGTGCAAAGGCATGGATGCTTCTTTGCAAACTTGCCCCTTGGGCCCGAGTGCCTTTGTGAGAGGGCCAAGTGCCCCTGAGGCCTTCCTCAGTATTGACAGAAATCTGTGGAGCTGTGACAAAACTGTGCTGTGCATAATGCCCAGACGTCCTGGGAGAGCTGGCCATGGAGCCACGGCACCCACCCTTCTCTTTTAGGGTGCTAATGGGAGACGGTGGCCGCGTCAGTCCCCTTATGAATTCACCATCCCAATGGCAGGTGAGGCCCAGCTGAGGACAAAGGATATATCTCATCTAAGCTCCCTATACTCAACCATCTCCCTGCACGCTGCCATCGGCTGGGGCTTGGGCGAGGCTCAGCACACTGGCAGCGGGGACACCAAAGTCATCCTTGGCATGGGCAGGTAAGCCTCAGAGTACCAGGTAACTGCCAGTGAACAAAACTGCTCATGCGTGGCCTGCACAGACCCCACAACCCCTCTGCTCTTAATGCAGCTTATAAGCGTAAGACGAAACTGGGTTTGCTCCCATTTTACAGATTAGGAGCCTGAGGCTAATAGAAGCACCTACCTGGCCAGTGCTGGTGGCAGATTTTCTGTTGGGGGCGTGGGAGTGGGAGGGTCATTTGGCTGCTCTAGGTGAGGTGGCCTGCCTCACAGATCCACAGGCCTGAACGCTGGCCCTGGGATTGCGACATGTCACCGGGACACCCCAGAGGCCAGCGCTGGCAGCCCATGTGCCTTCCCAGCAGTAAGCAGGAATCAGCTTGCAGAATCTGAGGTTCCATCAGGTTGGCGTTCTCCCTCTGTCCTAGGCCTTAAACACGGGTGACCTGCCCAAGCCAGCAAGCAAACGACGGGGTCTCCTTTCTCTCCCCTCTGCGGCTAATTCTCTTCTCCTCCAACCCCACAGTCCATTCCCCAGGCCATTTCCACAGGGCTGCGGCTCTGAGCAGAGTTAAAAGGAAAAAGATTCGGAGAAGAGCCCCGGCTTCTGTCAGCCACCCGAAATGGATGGACACAGTCCGCTGACGAGCACAGAGCATGCTCCAGAGGCCATTAGAGTCTGGAAGAGCCAGGCAGGCTTCCAGCTTCTCCCCTGACATGTGCCAACCCCAGCACAGCCCCGGCCCCCAGGCCGAGTGCAAGTGGGGCTCAGAACCCCGACCCCAGGGTGCCGGGCGGGTATGGGGGAGCCGCTCTGGCCTGTTGTGCCGGAGATGAGAAACGCACGTTCATCTGTCACACTCTGGCCGGGGCTTGCGAACACCAGCAAAGGGGAGAGCTGCTCTTCAAACACAATTTAAAAACCCACCAGAGCCAGCTGGCCAGATGTGAGGCCCATTTTACGAGAGGGAACATTTCCCCACCTCTGCCACGCTGAGAAGCTCTGTGCTAAGTATCTCTTCTGGAAGAATCTAATTCTGGGCTCAGAGGCCAGGTAAAGAGGTTTCTTTGGGCAGGGAGGCCCCGAAATGAGCCTGTTTATCTCTGGCAGGCCCTGGTTAAGCTGCTTCTCCCCGAATGCTATTTGGGCACTTTGAAATAAGTGCAGCAAATTAGTCATGAGCTGTGGCAGACTAACTTGGTGCCCGGCCGCCGGCGGCTCGGAGGCCGCCTTGTGCAGCCCCCACCTCAAGAGCAGGGCGGCAGAGGCAGCTGGCTCCTGCAGGGGCGAGAAAAAGCGATTCGGGCCCGGGGGTGGCAGCTCGAGGCAGCAAAGCGTTACCTGGATCACAGGGGCATGAAATTAGCAGCAGCAAGCTGGCTGGAGCCAAGAACAGTTTGCCGCTGCAAACTTGCTGTCTTCAGATAGCCCAGCTCTATGGCCTGGGATGTGGCAAGGAGGCGCCCTTGCCTTGGCATCGGCCCGGAAGTGAGCAGAAGGCAGGTGTCCCCAAGGGATGCAGCGGGCATCCTGTCTGTGGGCTCCCCACATTCAGGGCACAGGGCCAGGAAAGCCAACGGGGGCGTGGATGAGCTGGGAGGGCTAGCTGGGTGGGCAATGCCTGTTCCAGGGCCCACCCAGGCGAGGGACACAGGAGCCCAGGTCCACTAAGGTGTGATAGGTGGCCAGGGGCCCAAGGGGAGAGCAAAGCCAGGTCAGAATCAGACAGGTAGATGATAAAGATGCTGGCCAGATAGACCCAACCACCTGGTGGGGCCCCCCATCAGACCTGTATGCACAGCTCTAGGCTCTAACATCACCCCTGATGCTCGGCAGCTTTGTGGGCCATCTCCAGGCCCCAGCTCCCTGGGGCCACTATAAATCTTGTTCTTTAATAGCCCGGAGGCCCTTCTTAGCCCGCAATCCTTTTTTACATCTCCCTGGAATCCTGCCAGAAGATAAGCAGAGCTGCTGAGATTTTCTGGAATGAGCCTCCCTACTCTCCTCTGCCTCTGTGCAGAGCTCCTAGAGGACACCTTCTCTCCCCAACCTTCTACGACTTCTAGGAGACTTGCACCATGAATGCTCACCTTCCCTGTCTGCATTTTCTCTCTCTCCTTCACTGCTGGGCCTTCCTTCTTGCCTGGTTAACGGAAAAAAGTCTCTCTGACTTCATGGCTTCTAGCCACAAGGCCCCTCCTCCCCTTTGCCCCAAATTCCCTAGACAGGCAGCCTGTGCCCTCATTCTTAATGCCTTACCCCCTCCCAGGCTGCTCTGGGGGAAGACTCTTTCAAAGGGGTCTCTTTGAAGCCCACCCATAAGCAGCCCACCTGACACTACATACCACCCCAGCTATAAGGGGCTGAAGAGTATTCCCCCAAATGTACGTCTCCCCAGAACCTCTGAATGTGACTTTATCTGGAGATAGAGTCTTTGCGGACATAATTGGTTAAGATGATGTTCATACGGGATCAAGGTGAGCCCCAACTGCGAGGACTGGTGTCCTCATGGACAGGAAACGGCACACAGATGGAGGCGGGGAGAGGGCCATGTGAACAAAGGCAAAGAGACCAGAAGTACACTGCCATGAGCCAAGACTGCTGGGAGCCCTCAGAACCTGGAAGAGGCAAGTAAGCTTCTTCCTAGAGTCTTTGGGGCAGATGGACCCTGCTGGCCTCTTTGTTTGGAGCTTCTGGCCACCAGAACTGACAGAATAAAATCCTTCCAGGTCTGGGCACCTCCTCAGGGCACCCACACCCTCCCTCCCAGACTCTGGGACTCCCAGGCTGCCCCTCCTGCCCCTCCTCCTCCTCCCGCCACCTGTGCACTCTGCCACCAGAGACACCTCCTGAGCCCCACTCTGGGTTCCCTCAGTCCCTGTGCCACACTCCTGCCTTGGGGCTCACCTTTCCTGGCTTCTATAAGCCCTGTGCCTACATCTGTCCCACCCTCCAGAATAATTTTCACTGCCTACCACTCATCCTCCCCAAGTGGCCCACAGAGCCCCAGGTGCAAGCTCCCCCATCAAAGGCCTTGGAGAGCATCTTCAGGCACACCCCACGCTACCTGTCCCTAGGCTCCAGGGTCTGCCCTTCTCAGTGCTCCTGCTCCAAGTTTCTCTGCTTTCCTTCACCCTCTCCCCAGGTCGGTCACTTGCTGGTCCCCACATCCCTAGCCAAGGACAGTGGCTCATGCTCCCATCTCCGAGAACTCCCCTCCCTAGCTTCCCACCACTCAAGCTCCTCCTTGGGCCTGGCCACCCCCTGCCTCCCTGACTCCAAGCCATGCTCACAGGTCTGGTCCTTGGCTGCTTCCACTGTTTATCTCCAGAGCCTTGGAGCTCAGCCCTCCTTCGGCTCCTCAATGCACTGTTCCCCCTTCCTTGACCCCCCTGTTCCGGGACGCTCCAGTCTGGTTAAATGGTGGGGGGACATGTGAGGTGAGGGACGCCAGGAGGGGAGACTACAGATGGTGTCAGATGGAGGGGAGGGGTAGCAGGCCGAGGAGGGGTGCTTGTCTCAGAAGGAACTGGGGAGCCACGGAGGAAGGCTTCTGAACAGCACTGGTATGCTCAGTGCTGGGCACAGGGGGGTGGCCTGGCCGGAGAGGGTAGAAGGATTGACGGGAAGCAGCAGGTGGCAGTGACTACACATTGATCCGTCCATCTCTTTGCTCAAGGAAGAGTAAAGGCAGCTGATGTGCTAAAGCCCGTTCACTTACTCAACAGCAACGACTGAGCACCTTACAAGTGCCAACATGTCTTAGAGGCTGGGACCCCTCGGGGCTCTAGTGAGGGAGGTAGGAAAAGGAGTAAACAAACACAAGTGAAGAAAAAAAAAAAGACTGCAAGTTACAGTAAATGGGATGAAAAGAAAAACCAAGTAAGGAGCTCTACAGAGCTTAGTGGGGGGCCTGATGTTGGTGAGGGTGGTAAGAGGCCACCTCTTTTTTTTTTTTTTTTTTTTTTTTTTTTTTTTTAAGAGGCCACCTCTTGAAGGAGCTGATGTTTAGACCCGAGGATAAGCTATGTGAGGGGTGAAGGGAAAAGCATTCTGGACAGAGGGAATAGCATATGGCTAGCCCCAAGGCAGGAGTGGGTGTGGTGTGTTTGAGCACCTGACAAAGCAGGCTGATCCTGGATTGAGGGAGTCAGGGAGAGAGTGGGGCGGCCAGGCTGGAGGCCAGGGGAGGCCAGGGCAGGCTGGGGCAAACAGGCTGGCGTGGGAGTTTGGATCTTATTCTAAATGCAATGGGGAGGCACTGCAGGATCCTTGGGCAGCTGAGAAACTTGGTCCAGGTGCACAGTCACTGAGCCCTCCCTGCGCTTTGCTGTTCTGAGTGCCTCTCATGTATTCGCCCCCTTGATGCTTACAGCACCTCTGCCAGGGACGAGTCCTGTTACAAACAGGAAATGGCTCAGAGACATGAGGCACTTGTCCAGTCACACAGCTCCAGCTCTGTCTGCAGCACTTGTCCCTTTATCTGGTGCAGCAGATGGCCTCTCCACTTAATATATTAAAGAGACCACCTCTGTAGCCTGCATGGTGACTCTATTGCAGGGGACACCCTGGGGCCACAGAGAAGAGAACTGGAGGCGCTTGAGACATTTAGGGAGGTGGAATCAACAAAACCAGCTGACAGACTGAGCATGGGGTGGGAGGACAGAGCAAAACAAAGTGGTACCCCAAAGTTTCCGGCGTGACTGACTTGCTATAAGCAGGGTGTGCAGCTGAAGGGGCGGTGGAGGGCGTCTGCTTCCGTGTAACCTGAATGTGCCAGTAAAACAACCTGACCAGGAAGGATCCCAAAGCCCTGAGTGTGGGGACCACGGTTCCAATCCTGGGAGGAGGATCATCCTCCTGTTCCCTCTCCTCTCCAGGCCAGCACCAGACAGGCCTTCCACAAACACTTCTAGATTAATTCACCGTTCTGCACATACTGATGGGGCTCAACAGATATTCTAGGCACATGGGATTCAGCCCAAGTTCCCGCTTTCACAGAACGGATGGTCTGGTCAGCGTGACGGTCGGCAAATGCACACACAAATAAATAAATAAATGATGTGCCAGGCGGCGATCAGTGTTCCAAACAGAAATCCTGCAGGGAAGGTACCCCTATACTAGATCTCGGAACACCCGTGGGGAAGACCTGTGAGGGAGCGTCTAGTCTAGGCAGGGGTCAGCAATCGACTGCCCACCTGCATCCCCCACCCCCTGCCCACCCAGGGCCAAATCTGCCTGCCTCCATTTTTATAAATACTAGAAACTGGTCGGACCCATTTGCTTATGGATTATCTGTGGTGCAGAGCAGGGTCTCTGCAAAAACGGATCACGTGGCCCACAAAGCCTCAACTACACACCATCTGGCCATTTGCAGAAAAAAGTGTGCCAACCTCCACCTAGTTTCTTACATAAGGAAAGAGAGCCATAAGTCACTCAGCAAATTTGAAACATGGTAAGAAACAGAACCAGCTCTCCTGAACCTCGGGTCCTTCTACCACTGGAGGTGAGTGTGGGACATGGAAATGTCACTTCTGCCAGCCCTTCTGCCTCCCTCATCCACCAAGCCTCCCCCAGGCTCCCCGACAAGACAAGCTGGCCTTTGATTTGCATCTTTTCTGCAGGCTGGAACCTCAGCAAGCAGGGCAATGGCTCAGTAGCAGTTAGAGGGAGGGTGTCAGAGGACCAGGGAGCCCGTCGGTCCACAGGATCACGGCCTCTGAGGGCGGACAGCTGACTCAGAGCTCCGTCACTGCTGAGGCTCAGCCCAAACTGTGTCCTTCCTCTTCTGTAGCCTGACCACATGGCCAGGGTGAGGAGGAGCAAGAGGCCTTCTGCACCTCCAGACTGCTCCAGAGCATCAGTTTCTCCATCAGGAAACTGGGGAGGATAGTACCGAACTCATCAGGTTACCCTGCAGATAAGGATGGTAGGTCCAAAGATGGGTAGGCATGGATTTCATGGCAGGGATGTGAAGTCAGCGGGTCATTGCCAGTCTTCCAAGAAGACTCCCCATCTACCCACACACCCTTCGCTGGCAGGGGCGGCTTCTGCGGCCCCCAGAGGTCTGACATCTTCGGTGTCCCAGGGCTGAGAGCAGGGAACAGGGCCAAGGTGTGTGGCATGTGGGTAAAGAGGAGGTGGTCTAGTGGCTCTCCAAAGAAGGAAACCCAGGAGGCCCGCCCAGAAGAGGGAGCAGAGGGACTCCTGAGAAGACCTAGCCAGCACTTCCTTACCCAACATGCCTGCAGGGAGGCCGAAGCCACAGGCTCACAGGGTTGCTACAGTCCTCAGGTGTGTGTGTGTGCACACACAGAGGACCCCTAAGAGGCCGGCTAGGACTGCTCCCCCCACCACCACCACCACAGACCTTCCCAGATGATGATTCCTGTAACGAAGGCACCCGGCAAAGACCAGGATCTGGCTCTGCTCTCTAGCATACACTTGATGATCAATCACGTTAAGGAGACATTTGAGCACTTAAGGCCCAGGCCATGTTCTAATTTGTCGAGGAAATCGCCTCTGGATTCCAAGGACGAGTGCGAGAGGAAATAAAATCGAAGGCAGAGGGGGTGGGGTGGGGAGTGATCGATAACCCAGGGGGGCCAGGGAGCAAGGCGCGGGTAGGGAGCGGAGGCCGTGAGCACGCACAGAGAAAATAAAAAGAGAATTTGAGAAGTCCAGGCCACCGAAGGCGTGACTGACAGTGTTTTAAGTCGGGCTTTTTCTCTCCCTCTGCAGGATGCAGCAAGAGCTAAAAACAGAAGAAAAAGCCATCACAGGTATATTTATTGGGAATAGCATACTGGCTGGGTCTGCAGTTAGAATCAGAGGGTAGACAAGGGAATAAAAAAAAAATGACTTACTTTTGGTTCTAATTTTTAAAAATGGTTTAGAGCAGCCATCCTGCTAGCCCAAGCCACTGGGCAGCTGCGGGGAGGGACCTGCCCTCTCTGCCGGGCGGCCGCTCACCCATGCCCTGCATGCGAAGTCTGGGGCCCCGTTCCCTCCTGCCTCACCACCAGACTGTCTCGGCTGTCTCCCCTTCGGGATGACAGGGCTCAGACCAAATCCTGCCTTGATATACTTTTGTGGGGGCAAGGGGGTGTTTTAGCACCCTTCTTTGGAATTCTGCTCTTCAAGAGAAGATTGCCAAATGAAGTCCACAGAGCATTTCTTCCATTTGGAGGGATGAAGTTGCACTAGGACTGGCCTGCGGGAGCATCATGATCCACCTACACCCAGAATGGTGCAAGCTTCTGTGGCTTGCATGTGGCATGGAGAAGTGGTTCCCCAATACATCAGGAGCACCTAGTGACAGCAGCCCAGGCCCACCCCAGGGAGGAGGAGCCAGGGTGGTGGGATATGGGAATCTGGGCATTTACTTGCCAAGTGTGCTGGGAAACACGATGCAGATTCCGATACCTCTGGGTCACAGCCCCACTCTCACCTTCCTAGCTCCGTGCCATTAGCAGGTTCCTTAGTGCTTCCACCTTTCCTCCCTGTCAAATGAGGCAAAAATGCATCCTCACGGCCGGCTGGCAGCAAACTGGTAGAACAGGGTCGGTCTTTCTTTCTTTCTTTCTTTCTTTCTTTCTTTCTTTCTTTCTTTCTTTCTTTTTCTTTTTTCTTTCTTTCTTTCTTCTTTCTTTCTTTTCTTTCTTTCTTTCTCTCTTTCCTCTTTTTCTTTCTTTCTCCTTCCTTCCTTCCTTCCTTCCTTCCTTCCTTCCTTCCTTCCTTCCTTCCTTCCTGATTTGGTTTATTTACACATGAGACACAGCGAGAAAGAGGCAGAGACATAGGCAGAGGGAGAAGCAGGCTCCTCATGGGGAGCCCGATGTGGGACTCGATCCCGAGATTCCAGGATCACGCCCTGGGCTGAAGGCAGATGCTCAACCGCTGAGCTACCCAGGTGTCCCAAGCAGAGTTTTTCAAATGACAGGTTGCCACCCACTAAGGAATATGAAATCCATCTAACGGGTCACAACTCCAGTTGTTTCCTTTTATCTTGGCTGCCTTCTCTCCTATAGGTAAGGATGACTCCTCTTCATTCTCTCCTGCCCTACCCCCACCCCGTACCCGGCAGCCTCAGGGACCTCACTTGCCTCGCTTTCTTGTTTCTCACACCCCCTCTCTACTGGGACGCCTGCATGAGCACACACACACTGGCTGCTATTTCTCCTGAATAACAACTAAAACCAAACCAGAAAATCCATACCTTTTCTGACCACCCTTCCCCTGGCTCCTGTCTGGCTCCTCTAGAGTAAGAGTTTGGAAGCTGCCTCAGTGTCCCTCTCTTATCCTCCAGCTAGGCTAGCAACCTCTGCACATGGTGAGGGCCTCCCCCCTCACCCGACATCCCAAGCACTCTGCAGATGCTGCTGGGGTCCGGAGAGGAGCTCTGACAACTCGCCCTGGAGGAAGTTCTCCCAGAGAACTCTCATCATGTAGCCTCAGTCTACAGGGCAGGTGCTCTGGTGGGGGGCAGAGAATAGCTCCTCATGACCCCTATGCGGTAACCTCTCCCCTGGATCATGTGGCTGCATGTTGGCCTCACCTGGAGAACTTACACATGCTTGTGCCCTTGCCCCTCCTTCAGTTGCACTAGAACTAGGTGGTTGGGGAAGGTGGGTGGGCTTTAAAAGCTCCCCAGGGGATTCTAGTCTATCCGACCAGGGTAGGTGGAGAGGCCGGAGGGCATGCTGGTCAGCAGAACAGGCTCTGCTCATCTCCGGACTGCTCCAGAGCCTCAGTTTCTCCATCAGGAAACTGGGGACGACAGTACCAAACTCACCATGTTACCCTGCAGACAAAGATGGTAGGTCCAAAGGTGGGTAGGCATGGACTTATGGCAGGGACGTAAAGTCAGCGGGTCATTGCCAAGACCTCTGATAATCTGTCTTCCAGTTTCCTCTTCTTCAAACTAGGTCATCCTGGTTCCTTTTAACCCTACCTCTCTGAATTGGGGTGTCTGCCCTTGTTTGTAAGGATGGCTTCCAAGGCATGCCTCCTCCTTTTTTGGAGGGTACTAAGGGATTGGGCCGGGACTAGGTGTTATAATGAGGGGATGTCCTTGGACGCCCCTGTGAACCAGGCCAGCCCAGGTCCCTTGCCTACAGCAGAAATCTCACTTCATGTCTATGCTAACCCACATGAAAGAATTGCTTTGGTGGTGGCCACTATGACCCCCAGATCTTCTTCTGTACCTTTGCAGACCCATGCCCTCCCTATTTTGGACTGGGGTGATGGGGCTTTCTTCCCCAGCCATACAGTCACTAATGCAACAAATGTTTAGTGTTGCCATTATGTGCTGGGCACTGTGCCAGCTGTGCTGAGGGCACAGGGATGTATGTAAGAGGGCTGCATGCCCTACCGCAGAGAGCTCAGAGTTTAGTGGTGGAGGCATGCCCGTCTGTGAACTGAGTACTCTCATCATGGATAATAACACTCCCACTCTCCCACTTCATGGACCAATTTTGCAATCATCTGTCCATCTAAAGTCTCTGTGACATTCTCTACAGCCCTCATTCACTATGTGACTTGAGGCAGCTTACTGAGCCTCTCTGAGCCTGGCTTTTTGTCTAAGCCAACAGTTAAAAAGAGAGGCGAGTTTAACACCCCCGCCAGCACAGCAGGCCCAGAGTCGGGCTTAGAAGACGGCGGCCGCCACGGCACCCCACGGCCCCACCTTTTCAGAGCAATTCTTCCCTGCTCATGCTCTAGTTTTCTGGGCTCTGGGCCCAAAGGCCTGTGGTGGATTTATTCACAGTTCTTATTCCAGGGACTAGAGACAAGGGGGCAGGTGAGCACAGGACACCTTCTAAACCATCCCCAAAGCTGTCCTGGGTAGAAGGGGAGAAGCCTGGGATGGGAAGTGACCTTGAAAGTCACATCAACAGGAGGGGAGGGGGGGGTCTGTACCAACATTTCCACTCAGCCCAACCCCCCAGCCAACAGTATCAGTCCCTGGGAAATAATAAAAGGAAAGTACAGGAAAAAACCAGCATCTAGACCCACAGCTAATTGAGTTGCAGGTGGTGGCTAGAGACAGACGCACTTGACTCCTCCCCCTCCTTTCCCCAAAGTGGCCCTTAGGGGACAGAGCAGACAAGCCACCTCTTGCAGGGAAATCAAGAAGAGTGGGAAAGAACTGGGGAGGTGGGTGGCAGGCATGAGGAATTAGGCAAAGAAAAATGGCCTGCAAAATGCAGAAACACCTCAGCATGCTTGCTTCCCAGACCCGGCCCATGAATCGAGGGGTGACAGGTCTCTCATCTCTGATGCCAAGAGCCAGGAGCTCCGGGCAGCCGCAGGTACTACATCTGCACCTGCCAGCACTTGGAAAGAGGCAATAAAGCATCGTAGCAGGGCCTGGAATGCTAAGTGCCTGCAGCTGGGAAGGGGCCTGCCTTGCAGCGAGAGCAGTTCACCGCAGACGTCCGCCGTGCGAGGCCCCACTCCCGGGCACTGGCCGGGGCTTCCTCTCCTGGCCTGAGCAGCCTGCTCCCAGAGGCCGAGGACATGGACAGAGGAGGGGACAGGCCAGATGCACACTCGGCCCAGCCCTGGGGGCTGCCCCGGCCGGGTGCTGGCCCAGCAGGGATCTTCTGGACAAAGCCCAAGCGGGCTGGGTAATTTACCGAGGCTGGCAGAAGCTGGGATGCTTGAGTCACTGGTATATAAAAGTGGATCATAAAGCACCCCAGCTAAGCCAGACGTCTGGAAATACACCAGGGCCACATGCAGCTTGGAAGTGTGGGCCCCATCCCCCAAGTGATAATAATGATAATAATGTTTGTACAGCACTTACAGTGGCAGTGCCAGAGCCTGTTCTCAGGGCTTTGTGTGCATATTAATTTACTTAATCCTCGAAGCAGCCCTAAGAAGCTGGTGGTAGTAGCATCCTTCTGTTCTATACCAGGAAAACGGGGCAGCACAGGCCGGAGAGCTAGGCACCAGCCAAGGCAGGATTTGAGTCCATGCGGTCTGCTTCCAGAAGCCATGTTCCAGCTCGTGTCTGTCCGACTCTGCTGGGCTCATCAGTCACCTTGGGGGGGGGGGGTAGTATGTGGTAGCCTGCAGCTCCTGACTCAGCTGGTCTGGGGTGGGGCCCCGCATCATTAATAAGCTCCCAGGTGACGCCGGGTCCAGTGACCAGACCTTGAATAGGAGGCTCGAAACTCCTAGACCACCCTCCTAAGTATGACACCTCTTGGCTGTGGAAATGGCTTTATGCCACACTGCTCTGGCCCTGGGGGCATGTACGAATCCCCAATGCAAACAGGTCTTGGCAGGGCAACAGAATCAAGGGGCTGGGGCCAGGGGAGGGGGCGTGAGGTCCTAGAATACCCACATCCCCTCCTCACCTTAGCTTCATTCAATCAGAATCTCTGCAGTGGGGCTCAGATACAGATTAAAAAAAAAAAAAAAAAAAAACAACTCCCTGTGCGATTTCAGTGTGTAGCCGTCGTGTACAGTCCCTGAGACAGACAATAGGGCTGCTCCAATCAGTGTGTCAGTTTTATCCCTACAACACTGGGGAAGGGTCTTTGGGGTTAGGTCAGGGATTTCAGACAAGGGGTGGTAAGCCACCGCCTGGGCCAGTTGAGGGGTATGGCTTGGGTCTGCTAGGGTTCTGTCTTCTTGTCCCCTGGAGGGGAGGGGCATGCTTTCAGAGACGCCCACACTTTCCCCATCCATGAGCAGACACCAGCTTACTTCAGCTATGGACACTGAGGGTCCTGATAAAGATCAACCAAACCCCTGAGCCCTCTTCTCCACCAGGCCCTGATCTTGGCCTCCACCCTGTCTTCCACCTGCCCAGCCCAGTCCTAGCAAGAATCCTGCTAAGTTATCGAGAAGCCCTACCGCTACCCTCATGATCTCCGACCACCCTTGCTCTCTGAGCAAGTTCCTCATCCCCCAGCCCCAGTGTGTGTGCCCTTCAGGCAAGAAACCCCCCTACCCTTGATGGTTTCTCTTTCTTCCATCCACTGAGCTCTCACCCTGCTCCGTGGCTATAAATCCCCACGTGTCCTTGGAGTATCTGGAATTGAGCCCCATCTTGCTTCCTTATTGCAACAGTCTTGATTAAAGCCTGCCTTACGGTTTCACAAATAGCAGAAGGATGTTCTTCCTTAAGGCTGCCCCCTTCCCCCCAGAAGGAAAAGTCACGCCCCGGAGTGAGCAGCCCCGGTGGCGGGAGGGGGCTTGGTGCCTTGGTGCCACGGCCAACCAAACACAATGCCACTCCTCAGGTTGGCATTTGAGGCCCGAGCAATGACTTCAGGGCCCAGGGAATGATCTCATGCCTTATTCCTCTCTTCCGTGTACCCCACATACAGGAAAAACCCGGTGCCTCACTGCCCCGCACACCCCTGAATGTCCTGCCATCCTGCCTCTGCTCAGGCTTTTCCTCCCACCTGGAAGTTCCTCTCCCTCTAGTCCACCTCTAGCCACCACCCTGGCCCCCAGTCTTCATTCCTCCCCCCTGCTGCCCCATCTTCCCCAACTGTACAACCTCCCCTTTAACTGTTCACGCAGTTCTCTGGGATCATGACCACATCTAAAGACTACATTGTGCAGCCTCCTTTGCAGCTCCTGCGGTCACGTGACTGAGTTCTGCCCAATGCCTGGTAAGCAGACGTCATGTGTGTTACTTCTAGGAATGTTCTTATGCCTCTCCTTCTCCCCTCGCTGTGATGGTTGGAGCTCCAACAGCCATCTTGGACTGTGACGTGATCTTGAACATGGAAGCTACACATGGCGGAGCAACAAGGTTCCTGACCACATGGAACATTGTACCAGCATTAAGCTGGCTCCTCCAGACTTGAACATGAGAGAAAAATTAACTTTCATCTTGTTTTACCACTGGTTTTTAGAATTTTCTGTAACAGCTTAAGTTATTGCTATTAGAGCCACCTTTTCAAATCCCTGGAGTCATGAGCTCTGGATTATCGGGTTCACCATACGACAGGGCCCAGAATCACCATTTGCATCTTCTGCCCAAGTTAATAGTAAGCAGGCTGAAGGCTGCAATCCTGCCTTACCCACTTCCATCTTCCCCGCCACATGAAGCATGAGGCTCCATCACACACCATACAAAGCACATCTCAGGACTGAGGTCTTTCTACTGTGCTCCAAGACAACACACTGATTTGCATCCATATTCTCAGCATGGTGCCTCCCGGAATGGTACTCCCAAGTACAGTTGCCCTTCACCCTGTATAGGCCGCTTGCTCCCACCACCCTCTCCCACTCCTGGGGTCCCCGGATCCCAGGACGAACAGGCCCTTACCAGGATGTCTGAACTTGTGGGTTCCTCCCTTGCGGCTGGGTTGGAGCAGTTGCTGAATTTGAATACCCAGTACTCCTTGGCAGTGATAAAGAAGTTCCATGGCAGAAGGCCGCCAATGCCCAAGCTGAAGAAGATGATGTAGGCACCATTGAAGCGGTCCTTGGGTCTCTGCAGGCTGGGTGGTGGGCGGTCCAGCAGCTTCTCGAGCAGTGCTTCCTGGTCAGCTCGGAGAGAGCTGCTTGCAGGTCTGTAGGTGGAATTTGAACTGTGACGGTAGTCATCCTCTGAGGCCATGGCCACTCCTGGAGCAGAGAGGAACACAGGCAGGGCAGGTGGTCAGAAGCTTAGGCTGGGCACAGCTAGGGACTCACCCATCCTACAAAGCTGACTGTGCCCTCATCCTGGGTCATTAAAGCATGGTTAGAGAGCTTCAGGTTTAAGGATTAGGGAGAAAGACAAGATACCAACTGTAAGTGACCAAAGGATCACCCCTGTCCCTGTGGAGGGCAACACAGGTTGCAAACGAGTTGTGGGCTGGCCAGGTGTAAGGCAATGTGGCACAGTGGGACCCACGGCAATGGATCCAAAAAGGTAAACCTGATCTCACGGCATTCAAATTTCTGTGTAGTCATAAAAAAAGGAATTAGGATCCTTGGTTGGCAAAGAATGTTCTCCAAACTCTTTTCAACTTTACATGAGAAAAAGTAAGAAGCAGGCAAGTGCACAGAACATGTTACTATTTGCACAAAAAAGCAGGACAGGGCTGGGTTGGGTGGGGAAAATACCCTCTGAAAGGACACACAAGATATTTCAAAGAGTGGTTGCCCCTGGGGCAAGAGGCTGGGTTCCATGGGGAGGGAGGGGTCTTCACTGCCTACTCTTTGTGCCTTTTGAATTCTGAACTATGTGAAGGTATTATGTGTTCAGAAATAAAATCATAAATAAAAATAAAGGCATTCAAATTAAACAACAAAAACACCTAACACCACGGTGTCTAGAGCCGCCTTCAGAAGCCAGTTTGAGAGATCTAATAGTCCATTCCCTCATTTAATTTCTGGGAAACAAAGGTCCAAAGAGCAGAAGGCCACAAGCCTGGGTCTGCAGCTCCTGTCGGGGTCCCCACCTCAGTCCTTCACATCCCACCAGGAGACAGCCACTCCCAATCTGTGACAGCACCTAAAACTATCTGAAATTTCTGGGTTGTTAGGAACTACTGCCTACATGACCTTAGGCAAGTCACCATGCTCCTGAGCCTTGATTTCCCCATCTGTAAACCTAGGGAGGCCTTTTTACAATGATTATGTAACTGCAACTGGCTGGCAGTGCCTGGCCCGTGGTAGCAGCGACTGCACAAACGTCAGCATCTTCCCCGCCATCCTGGGCTCGTCACCTGGCTGGCTGGCTGCTGAATTTGGCTGCAAAGTAGCATGCCTGCTTCCATGCTCTATATATCACCTAGGATATGGCAGCGGCTTGATAAATGGGCAGGACTTCCGCAGAGCTGAGGATGGGACACTGGAGTCTCTCCTGCTTCCCCCCCCCGCCCCCCTCCCCCAATACATCAAGAAATCAACGTGGCTCAGCTCCCATAGGAGGCTGAGCCTTAACTCACAGCATCAAGCCAGGCAGAGCTGGACCCCTTTTCCCTGGGAAGATGGGAACACCCTGTCACACAGGCACAGAGCCCTCTCTGTTATCTCAGGAGAGCCTGGCGACATTCCTTGGAATTAAGCAGGACAAGAATTAGTGCCTCCTTTTTTCAGAGGCAAAGAATGAAGCCTTGAAGGCACCTGATTTGCCCCACATTCAAACAGTAAGAATTCCCAATAGCTAAAATGAAATCCAGTGCTCACGCAACGCCAAGGTCTGCGCCTCACACTTGAGCCTGACAACCGCATCACGTGATAGGGAGTACTCTAAGACTCATTTCACAGGTGAAGAGTGAGGCTCAGAAAGGTTCAGTCATTTGGCCAAGGTCACACAGCTACCGAATGGTAAGGATGAGGTGACACAGTCAAGCAGTCTAAGGCCCACACAGGAGAGGAGGCTGGCTGGCAATGTGAACCCATGTCCACTGGCTCCAAGTACAGACCTCCTTCTAGAAGGCATCACAGACAATGAGCTAGGAGCAGAGGGGAAGAGGATGCAGAGCAACCCTCACCAATGTTTGCTGAATGAACGGACTCTGTCTGGGTGGTCAGGATAGTCTCTCCTATGGGGGCAGCATGTACCCTGGAGTGGGCAGGCAAGAGGCTGCCAGATGCCCAAGCATCCAAGCCGGATGCATCTTCCCTGGCTGAGCAAGAGCCCTTTCCTAGCCCTGTTCCAGGGGAAGCCCAGCACTAACAAACTAACCAGTGTGGGCATACAGGCAACATGCCTGTGCAGGTGCGCACGCGCACACACACACACACACATTTCTCAATTAGTGTTTAAAAATGTAAAAATTACGACCCATGTAGGACAAGAGACAAAGGACCAGTGGTTCTTTCCAGATGCTCCAGCTACTGGGGTGGGTGCAGGGGCCCGCGGCGCGGTCACTCTGGCCCACTCTCATCTCCAAGTATCTATTTGTCCAGGACCATTCAGCCTTGACTGAGCTTCTGAAGAAGGAGCCAGAAATTTTCTCTGACCTGGGTCACAGGCCAGGGCATTGGAGTGAGCAAAGTCTTATTACTCTTTATAAAAGCTGGCTGCTGGCTTTTGGATTAAAAAGAAAGAAAGCAAGCAAGCTAAGGAAGAGGCCTGGTGTCGGCACCGGCCGGCTGTGGCCCACTGTATACTCCTCCGTCACCTGCAGGACTTGGCCAGGCTCGGCTCTGCTCCCTTCCTGGGTGACTGGGGGGAAGGGGCAGCGCCTGCGGAAAGAAGCAGAAGTGTGGGGTACCAGGGCTGCTGCAGACCCCCATCTGGAGCTGGGGGCTGGTTCCGGGAGGTTTCTGACTCTGGCTAAGTCCATCTCCGCACTGTGCCTCCATTTCCTCATCTGTGAAATGGGGGTAGGGGAGCTGGTGATGCTAACCTGGGGGAAAGCGCTGCTGGGGACACAGGGTACCACCCAGACAGAATGGGCTCTGGGGTTGTGGGCACCCCCAGCCTCAGACTGCCGCAGTCCGAACTAAGAGTCACCAGCTTCTGGGTACTTTGGGCTGACTCACGGTACCCAGGCCCCCCACGACCCCGCGGTCAGGTCCCGCGCCAGGAAATCCATGAGGAGGGGCAGGAGCAGGGGAGAGAATCAGGGGCAGAAAGGGCAGAGCGACCCAGAAGGGGGAAGACGGGGGGTGGGGGGGGCGGGAGGAAGAGGGGGGGACGACGGGGAGGGACTGGGCCAGAGGCACCGCCGTCCAGGGGCTGGGATGCCCGGGGAGGGCGCCCGGGTGTGGGGGGGCGCCCCGGGGGCGAGGGGGGGAGGGGGGAGCCGAGGCGCGCGAGCCCGGGGCGCGGCCGGGGCCTGAAGAGCGGCCGGGTCAGGCCCGCACTTACTGTCGCCGCCGCCGCCGCCGCCTCCCCGGCCGCCCGGCCACCGCGAGTCGGGGCTCCGAGGGGCCGCAGGCCGAGCTCCGCCTCCCGGCCCCGCCCCGGGCCGCCGCCGCCCGCGCTTCCCGGTTCGCACGCCCCTCCCGGGCCGAGCCCCGCGCGCACGCGCCCCCGCCCTCGGCCCCGCCCTCGGCCCCGGCCCCGCCCCGCGCGCACGCGCCCCCGCCCTCGGCCCCGCCCTCGGCCCGGCCCCGCCCGTGCGCACGCGCCCCGCCCTCGGCCCCGCCCCCCGCCCCGCGTGCACGCGCCCCCCTCGGCCCCGCCCCCGCCCCGCGTGCACGCGCCCCCCCTCGGCCCGCCCCGCCCCGCGTGCACGCGCCCCTGCCCCCGGGCCTGCTCCGGCCCGGCCCGCCCCGCCCCGCCCCCGGCCCCGCCCTCAGCCGCCCAGCCCTGCGCGCAGTTTCGGGGCTCCCCTGGGCCGGGCCAGCGTCGGGAGGCCTTTCCTTGTCACCGCCTTCCGGAGGCTCACTGGCTGGGGCAGAGGGGGCGCTGGGCCCGGGGCGCCCCGGGTCCTCAGGACCATCCCGCCAGGCCCCCCCACCCGCCCCCAGACAGGCCTCTGAATGGCAGGCCAAGGGGCCACCTTTATCCGACCCTCTGGCTCTCTCTGCCACGCCCCTTACACCCACTGTCTCCCTCTACCCCTCCCCGCCAGAGGGGCAGGGGTGCAGCATGCCCCTTTCTTTCTTTTCTTCTTCTTCTTTTTCTTTTCTTTCTTTTTTCTTTCTTTTTTTTTTTTTGGTATTTTTTTTATTGGAGTTTGATTTGCCAACATACAGTATAACACCCAGCGCAGCATGCCCCTTTCACAGCGGGAGGCGCTGGGCTTAGGGAACCGGGGGAGCTGGGGTGCCCAGGCCGGCCTGCGCAGCCCTCACCGTGGTGCTCTTGGGGCAGGGGCTTCCTTCCTTGGACAGACCCACCGTGTGCCCGGCCCTGCAGTGAGGACCTGTGATGTCCTGCTATGAGAAATACATACGTGGGAAGCGCCTGGCTGGCTCAGATGGTGAAGGGTGGGACTCTTGGGTTAGAGTCAGGTGTGATCTCAGGGTCCTGGGTCCCAACCGGGCACCAGCCTCTGCACTCAGCGGAGAGTCTACTTGAGATTCTTGGCCCCTCCTCTCCCTCTGCTTCCCGCCCCCCCCCTTCCCACACTCTCTCTCTCCAAAATAATTGAAAAATCTCTATGTAATTGTTAAAGAAAGAAAAGCACAGGCCCCAAATAGTCATTCAGACTGAATTCCCAGACCCCAGCGTACTACCCACACTAAATGCAGTTTCAACTTCCCCCAGAAATGTGGCCTTACCTGGTCAGTCAGGAAATAATTCTTTCCAGCAGCACCAATGAAATGAATTTGTCACTTGGGGTCCTCTCCATCCCATCCCACCCCTGATAAAAGATAAGACAATCCATATGATAAGATATCTTGCTTTTCCCCTAACAAACAACCTCCTCTGAACAATCCTCTCCCCATCCTTTTTTTTTTTTTTTTTTTTTGCTAAAAACTTTCTTGCCTCCATCCTCCAACTACAACTTTCCATTTTGTACAGTGCCTTGGAGTGTGCCTCTCTAATGGCTAGATGGGGTGCTGTCTGGTCCGTGAATCATTTAATAAAGTCAATTAGATCCTCAAATTCACTTGGTTGAATTTTGTTATTTAATACTGCTCTGTGTCCAATTCCTGACATGAGAGCTTTTAAAACTCTTGGGATTTTCTGGGTAGTAGGGGTGACAAAACAAGCCCCTCTCCACCACTCCAGGGTTTATGTAATTCAGGAGACTCTTGCTAGGCCCCTGCATAGCTTCTGGATGGGGGTGGATTGTGCCAGAGGAAGCAGCCACAGGATTACAGGTTGGGAGTTTCAGCACCATACCACCCCGCTGGGGACAAGAGGGCCTGGAGACTGACTTAATCACAACGACCACCGAGTTAATTAATCATGCCTATGTGCTTCTGTAGAAACCCGTAAATGATAGGGTTCAGAGAGCTTCGGAGTTGTTGAACACATCCACTAGCTGTGAGGGTGGTGCACCTCAACTCCGCGGGGAATGAAGCCCCTTTGCTTGGGACCTTGGACCCTGTTCATCTGTATCTTTTATAATAAACTGATACCAAGTTAAGTGTTTCCCTGAGTTCTGTAAGCCATTCTAGCAAATTATTGAAACTGGAGATGGGTATTGTTCCTACAGGTTCCTACAACCCCCCACCTCATAGTCAAGTTGGACAAACAGGATACCCTAGACACCCCATACTTGTGACTGGTGTCTGAAGTGGGGCCATTCTTTTTTTTTTTTTAAGATTTTATTTATTTCTTCATGAGAGACACAGAGAGAGGCAGAGACACAGGCAGAGGGTGAAGCAGGCTGCCTCCGGGGAGCCCGATGTGGGACTAGATCCCAGGACCCCGGGATCATGCCCTGAGCCAAAGGCAGATGCTCAACCACTGAGCCACCTAGGTGCCCCTGAGTGGGGACAGTCTTCTGGGATGCCAGCTGCAGGTAGTAAGTGTCAGAAGTGACCTGACCTGTAGGAGCCTGGTTGTTGTTGGAGGTGGGGGGGGGGGGTGTGGCAGCGGGAAGCTCATACATTTGGTGTCAGAAACGTTGAGAGTGAAAATTGTGCAGAGGCCCAAAGGTAGGAAGGGCTGGGGTCTTGTTTTGGAGGAGATTATACCCTCCTGGGGGAGGCAGAAAATACGGAGGACATTGGAAACCTTTGCAGAGGTGTGCACAGTGTGGTGGGGGCATTGGTGGGCAGGTGATGGAGGTCAGCAAACTGGGCACCTGGCCACCCTCACTGTGGCCTCCCATCCTTGTTAGCCCTATTCACAAGGCGCAAGTCCAAGGCTGGTAAAAGTAAATAGCTGGCCCAAGGTCACAGGATGGTGGAGCCTGTATCTGCCCCCCAATGTCTGACTTGAAAGGTGGCACCTGCTTTCTGCTCCACCACATGCCCCTCCTAAGGGCCTGGAGGTGGGTAGGGTAAGAACTGGGCTGGAGGGGAAAGTGTGGGGGGTGTCCCGATCTGGTGGAGGCCAGCTGCGTGGGTGGTAAAAGAACTCATCTGAGGCAGAACAAAGGAGAAGTTTATTGACTATACTGCAAAGGAGCAGTGGGCAGGAGAGCTAAGGAGAGACTGTCTGCTAGAAGGCGGGAAGCTGGGGGGCTGCATAAGGGGGACAGTGAGGAGGTTTGGCAAACGTATGGAATTTTGCTTTTTTTGGTAACTGTGCCCTGTTTTAAGCAGCCCATTGGTCAACTAGGGCCTGTGGCTATTTCCAGGTGGGTCACCTGTTTGCAGGGGTCACTGGGGGCCCTTCTACCTCACGCATGTTACCATTGCTCAAGCCTGTGAGTGGCCTCTACAAAGGGTTTCTTAGGAGAGGTGATGTTGGAGCAGAATCTTCGGTATGCTTGTGACTCGTGGAGGACAGCAGAGAGGACCTTCCAGAAGGAGCAGAAGGCTGAAGCAAAGGCAGAGGGAAGAGTGCTGACCTGTCGGTGGAGGGAGGGATGCAAGGCTCTGAGAAAGGGCAGGGACAGGAGTGGCCCTGAGAGCTGGACGGGAGTGTGGACATCGCCCTGCAGGCAACAGCATTCCATTCCATGGAACAGCATTCCTTAAGGGTTTGCAGGAGAGGGGAACAGGGCCCACCAGGGTAGAGGGGTGACTGTGATGATTGCTGATCGTGGGCAGAGCAATGGATGGGGCCCCTTGGCTTCAATATCTGACTGATTCGTCCAGCCTAAGAAAACAGGTCCACCTTTTTTTTTTTTTTTAAGATTTTTCTTTATTTATTCATGAGAGACACAGAGAGAGAGGCAGAGACACAGGCAGAGGGAGAAGCAGGCTCCCCACAGGGAGCCCGATGCAGGACTCGATCCCAGGACCCCAGGATCACGCCACTGAGCCACCCAGGCATCCCAACAGATCCACCTTTGCAAGGTTTCAATTTGGCGTCTTCCCCCTTCTGGGCCTTGAACCATCCTGGCTCCAGCCCTGCCTCCCTAAGCCAACCGAGTCCGCGTGCTTTGTAGCACCCAGCCCAGGACACGTGGGCCTTACCCGAAAAGAGGGGAAGGCGTGGTCAGGAGGGAGCTGTGGGGGGCTTTGGGACACTCTCTTGGAGGATTTGGAGGGCCTGTGTGGTTGTTGGGGGGAAGGGAGACTTGCCTTGAATCTGCGCTTGCTCAGCAGGCTGGATGTTCCATGTACAGATCGGGACAAACAGCCAGATTTCCCCGAGATGCTCCTATCCTACACACTAAGTACAACTGACAAAACAGCCACTGTCCACAGTGAAATCACAAAAAACCCCAAAGGGCTGAAGACCTCCCCAGATGCTGTCCCTGATGAGGGGGAGGGGGCGGTGGGAGTCCCTCGTGCTGTGCTTTGCCTCCCAGGGCTGGGTGGATGTTTTTAGGAGATCCAGAACTCAACTTGGAGCAATTCTAGCACAGAGTAGTTGGCCAGTGAGCTGTCCTGATGCCTGGCAAAGAAGGGGGGTCTTCACGGAGCTCTGCTCTGGCTGCCCCCCACCTCTCTCCTGCAGAGACCCCCTACTGGAGTCCCATGTACAACACCATGAGATAGGGACACTAGTTGGCCTCATTTTGCATCTGAGGACCCAGGGATACAGAGAGTGTCTTGTTCAGAGTCACACAGCTGCTAAGTGGCAGAGCCAAGACTCAACTCGACACCTCACTGCCTCCAGAGCCCTGTCAGGGACATCATCAAAGGGGGTGGTCACACCAGCTCCCGGTCTTACGCTAAAGCCTGCTGACCTGTAGGCGGATAAGCAACTGGAAGAACCTGCATATTCACACAGCAGGGTGGGTGCTGAGACCTCCAGGCACGGGGTTGGCAGGCCATCTTGCGACCGTGCCCTGCCACTGCAGTGCGTACAGGAGGCCGTGCTTCCTGCCCCCTGGGCCTTCCTGGGCCCCCAAGCAGGGTGCATGGATCCTGGGCGACAGGGGCTAAACCATAACTGCTGAGCTTAATTCTCTGCTCTCATATCACCAGTTCAAACCTTCCCTCTGACTCTAACTACCTCTCCTCTGTGTCCCAAGGCTCCCTTAACCCTAACCCCCTTTTTAAAGGTTTTATTTATTTATTCATGAGAGACAGGTAGAGGGAGAAGCAGGCTCCCTGCAGGGAACCTGATGTGGGACTCGATCCCAGGACCTTGGGATCATGACCTGAGCCCAAGGGAGACGCTCAGCCACTGAGCCACCCAGGTGTCCCCCACGGCTCCCTTTGGGAGAGTTCAGGGCCTCCTGGAGATTCCAGCCCTTGGCCCCTCGGTCTCCCCTCCATGCATGGGGCACAATTCCCTCCACCCTGAGTCAGCTTAGATCCCATGGCCCATGGTTGCAGGAGCATCTTGGCAATGCCCTGAACTCCCATGTCACTTGTCTCCTAGTAGCACCACTGGCCAACCCTGGATGTGTCCACCTACATCTGAGTAGACTGAGCCTTGCTGGAGAAAGTCCCCAGTCCCCAGCTGGCAAGCGGCTCCACTCGGAATTCATGGTTACCAACCTGAGATGGACTGCAGCAGTCCCGCGACATGTCTTAGCTCCCGCTTCCTCCTCTAGTCGCCTCACACCCCTAAACACACCCCCTCCTGAGACGGTCTTGCCTCCTGCCTCCTGCTTGATGAAGACAGCAGAAGCCACCAGGGAGGAAGGTCCTCACTTCTCAGCGCGAAATCCACCCCATCAGCTTCATGTCCTCCCTCTCGGGTTACAACAGGGCAGCTGTCCCCCTCCATGGGAAGGGGACGGGGTGGGATCTGGAGCCAGAAGGGGGTCAGACCCAGCCCCTGTGCTCAGCACCTCCTGGTTGTTGGGGGCTCTCTGCCTCCCCCATCCTGTGAGCTCGACCCACTATAGCTCCCCTGTGGGAGTCGAAGAAACAGAGGCAGGCCGCCCGGAGGCAGAGGGAGCACAAAAGGGCAGGTGGGTGCTGAGCCGGGCCACAGGAGGACCTGGAAGCCTCAGGATGGAGGAGGAGCGGCTCCAGGCTGGAACATGAGAGCTGTTCCCAAATCTTTGAAAAGCTGTCAGGGAGTATAAGACTTAGACATACTCCTAGGGATTGCTGAGGGTAAAATTAGCCCCTACAGTGAAAATAAGTAAGCATCCAATAAATGCCATTTATTATTATTCTTTTAGTAAGTAGTGTGTTCACCATCTCTGGAGGTAGTCAAGTGGAGTCTGGACAAGCCCCTGTCTGGGCTACGGTGGAGGGAATTCTGGTCTCAGGTGAAACGGAGGAGGAGATGATGGCCAGGGACCCCCCACCTCTGCTATCTTAAAGGTCAGTGAAGTGGATCCCGGTGAAGCCCTGCAGTTCTCAGGGACAGCCTCTGCCCACTGTAACCCCCTTGGGTAATCATGATATTTACTGGTCTGAACACTGGGCATCTGTCCCTGGGAACCTGGTGGTAGGGGAATTGCAGGCACCCCAGGGCCTGGCAGCTAAGCCCTGCCCTGGGGTTCGTCGGGCAGTGCAGAAGCTCTGGGAAGAGGGCCAGCTGAGGCCACCATCCCACAGAGGGATGCAGGAGGGGTGCCGAGGCAGGGGGCCTCTGGGCAGTCTGTAGCGAGGGCCAGGGGCTCAGGACTGTCCCAGCCAGCACACCCCTGAACCGAAGCAGCTCTGAGCCTGACCCTCCCCTGCTTCAACGCCTTTCTAGAGCCCACCACTGCCCAGCAGATCCCGAACTGGGTGGGTCTCGTTTGACCTACATGGTGTTTGAAAACATAGGGCCAACAATTAGCCAAATGGAACAATCTCACATACTAATCCTAATCCTGTTTTCTGTTTTCTAAAAGCAGAAGGGTAGAGCAGTCCTGGGCACTCACTCCTGCCGAGCAACCATGAATCTGAGCCAGGAGAAGGCGAGGGCCTTCCCCTCCAGGGGGCTGTGTGGCCTCCAGTGAGCTACAGTCTCCACTACTCCCTATCGCTCCCTAGTGTGCTGAGGCCAAGCGTGAGAGGCCATTTATCCTCCTGTTTCACTCAAGTAGAGATCCACGCTGCTAACGAAAGTGGGAAGCAGGCAATATGCTAAGAAGGTCTTATGTTTCAAGAACCCGCCAAGAGGACACGTTTCTCTGTGAAGTACTGATACGGCTGCTTCTCTTCATATAAGGAGCAGCCTGGATCCTAGAGATACTTGCTTTTGACCCAGGCCTACCGACAAATCCCTGAGGCTGACTCCAATGTCGAGGAACAGATCTGTGTGAGCCAGGAGTGGGTGGCTTATGGCAGTTGGGTCAGCATGGCTCCTCTCTCCCTCCCACACTCCCAACCCGATCCTTCAATCCCTCTGCAATACCTATGGCCATGCAGTTCCTGCTACCTGGTGGTTCCTTAGACCCCACCCTCTACCTTGATCCCCACCTGTCTAGACACCACTAGCTTCCAAGGTAAGACCCAAGGCGGGCCAGCCGGAATGACCACCCCCCATCTCCTTGCTTGTTCCGTGTGGGTACCCATCCCAGGCTGGCTGCTTCTCAGTCCCCGTGTACTATGGGAACTTACTTTTTGCTCCGCAGTGAGCTGCTAGAGGGCTGTGTCCAGGTGTGATTTATTGCCCTGCACCCCTTGTGCTGTGCCCATCTGTGGATTAGATCAATAAATGTTGGTTGAATGTCCAGGTATCCCAGGCCCTTTCCCTGGGGAAGCTTTTCTAGGCCGAGGAGCTGGGATGGATAGATTCAAGCTACTTGCAGTGAGGCCTGGGCTAGGTCAGGCCCTCATGGCTGCTGGAACAGCACAGACTCACGGGTGCCCCCTCCCTGGGATTACCCCCATCTCCTGGGTCACAGTCACTGAGAGGTTGCCAGCCCCCACTCCCACAAGCAGACACACCCAGAGAGGGCCCCGAGGCCATTTCAGCACCTGTGGCAGGCAGCAGCCTTGACATCTGGCCTATTACCTGCTAAAGGGGCAGTCAGTCAGTGTGCTCTTAGCAAGAAGTTTCAGAAAAGAAAGTTGCTGCAAACTTTTGCCTAAAAGCATCTCCCCCAAAATGCATACTTGAGAAGCTCTGGCTCAGGGAAAGTAACCACAGTGTTCTAAAATATCACTGTCCCAGGGGCGCCTGGGTGGCTCAGTCAGTTGGGCATCTGCCTTTGGCTCAGGTTGTGATCTTGGGCTCCCTGCTCAGCGGGGAGTCTGCTTCTCCCTCTCTCTCCCCCTCTTCCTGCTCATGCTCTGTCATAAGTAAGTAAGTAAGTAAGTAAGTAAGTAAGTAAATAAATAATAATAAATAAATAAATAAATAAATCTTTAAACTATCACTGTTCCAGAAAGCCCTTCTCCACCCCCAGCTCGGTCAGCGGCCTCTCTGAGCTCCCATGGCCCCCTTGTCCCCTGGCTTCTGTCTCTGGGCTAGGCTACGGGCTCGGAGGGCAGCGTGTGCCACCCCTCCTCTGTGCCCCAGAGTGATCGACAGACACAGTGTGCTGGGTGAGCTGTGGACCCACACTCTGTGCCCCGCCAGCTTGTGTTTGGAAAAGTCAGGACTGGGGGGCTCCAAATCTCGAGCTCCTCCTGTCCCTGGAGTGTTGAAGGCAGGGCAGGGATTGTGGTTGAGGACAGTCATCCAATTCTCTAAGACCCAGTGCTAAGAAGGCTGGGCTCCCGGTGTGGAATGCCTGTGCCCAGTGCAGAGTGATGGGTTGGCTGGCAGCCCTTGCCCGGTGGTGCTGAGGGAGGAGGCCGGGAGGGAGGAAGGAGCTGAGAGAGGTTGGTGGAGGCTGTGAAGGGAAGGGGTGTGGAGGGCAGGCAGCCGCAGCCCCCAGCGGCTTATGCCAGGCACTCCAAGGGCTTTAGTTAAACAGGAGGCTGGAGTTCCGAGATGAATGGGTTGAGCCTTAGCAACCCAAATGAGATAGAGACCGTCTTAATGACAGCGGTGTGGGGGGGGGGAGTTAGGGACTTCCATGGGGACATCATTAAGGGAGCCTGTTATCCTGTGGGAAACACAACGTAGGCAAAATGAATTTCCGAGCAGTTATTGGAAAAATAAAACTATTTCATGTTTGTACCTCAAGGGGTTGAGACTCTTGGATCAGATCCATTATATTTAAATATTTACATGTACAAATATATGTTTGTATTTGCATAGATCTTCCTGAGAGGATATATAAAAAAAATGAACCAATTGCCTTGGGGAGTGGATTGGGGATAGGGAGGGAGCTGGGGAGGGGATGGTGAGACAGAAGGAGGGGCCTCTACTTCTCACCTATTCTTTTGTTCCTTACAATTTTCTTTCTTTTTTTTTTTTTTTTTAGCCACAGGCATGTATCATGTCTTGAACTAAAATGGGTGAGGGTTTGGACAAATTTGCTAAACGGAACTGGATGAGGTAGGTCTTCCTGTGTGTGATCTCAAGCCCTAGGCTGGGGTTGGAATGGGTTTTCTTATGGCCCCTAGTGGTAGAGGGGGCCAGCTGGTGCCCGACTCACACCCAGCAACCCTTCCTGGGCAGCAGCTGGTGGCCTGAAGTCCGCTGGCTGTGCCAGCTTTCTCACCTCACTGCCCTGCTCTATCTAGGGCACCTCCTGCGGAAGCCACTTGGCTATAGGGTCAGAACCAGCCCATTTACTGCTGGCTTCTGGTTTTTCCTGTCACCCCTAGGTCTGTGATAGAGGAAGGCCCACCAGGTGGAGTTGTCACACCCCTACCTAGAAGCAGGACCCTCAAATTATAGAACTACACCAGCCAGAGGGAACTTACAGACCAGCGTATCCAAGGCCCACATTTCATGGATAGGGAAACTGAGGCCCAGGGAGCAGTGACCCTCACAGCATCAGAACTAGAACCTAGGTCCCTGTGCCCTAGGCCAGAATTCTTTGCACCCAACAAGGGGCAGGTGGCAAGGAGAGGCCCTTCTGCTTAGGTAGTGGGCAGAGGGTAGGGGGTTTAAATGGGCTTCCTTGATTCCTGGGGGGACAATCTGCCTGTGTGCAGGGGCTGCTTGTAGGAAATAACCGTCCCGCACCTGACTCTGCCCCCTCCTTCCCTGCCCTGCTGCCTCATCTCAGGCTGTACCTCCCTTCCCTTCCTACATACCCCCCCCCCAGGGACGAATGTGAATGCTCCAGGTACCCTGGGTCTCCAGGGAATGATGACCTTCTCAGGGGTGGGTCTATGTGCCTGCATGTGCAAGTGGGCATTGACAGTCCTGCCTGCCCCACTGGGCCACAAGCTCCCAGAGGACCTAGCCCACATGTGCTCTCTACCCCTCGTGGGACAGCCAGGCGACACCTGGCACACATCCCAGGGCCACAGGTCTCTGGAAGTCAGAGCTGGCAGGCCTATAGGTACCTCACAGCTCAGGGCATGGAGGTTAAAAAGGGGTCTATGGCCAAATACATCGGGGACACACTATAATAATATGAGGACACCAGCTTCTTCTCTCAGGACTTGAGAGTCTTTCATGTGCTGATGGACACTGTGGGTCTCCACTATGAGACCAGAGGGTACTTTCATGCCAAACCTGAGATATCATAGAATCCACCACGAAGCAGACACGGCAAGCTAGAAAATGCTGGGAGTGGACTCAGTTCACATAGGGAGGCTTGACGACCAGCTAACAGGGCCCCTGCCAGTCGTACCACAGCTGTGTGCAAAGCAGAAAAATATGCCCCTTCAAGATACTTCCATATGTAGGAAAATTAACACTAATATGTTGATTTTATTAGAACAAACCTTTACTGCCACCTGCTGGAAACATCTCATAGTAAACACACAGGTCTACAACCTGGGGAAGGCACCATTCTCCCCTTTAGCTATGGCACTCTTGTCCAGTGTGTAACCTGCCCAACCATGCGTAGTGGCCTTGGGTCCAAAGTTGTGTGATCCCAGCCCACCCATCAATCCCTATCAACGTGCACCACTGTGTTCTAGGTGAGTGCTCTAAACTGACCTCTCAGGCTCAGCCCTTCTGCATTTCTTGTAGGCAGAAAGGGATGCTGGGGGCTTCAAGCCCACCTATCACCTGGCTCACAGCAGGCTCAAATGATTGACTCCTGAACATGTTCTGTGAATGCTTATGCATTAATGTTGCTGATTGGGGAGCAGGGATTGGGATCCAGATCCATCACAGACTCTAACTTGCTGTGTGACCGAGTCCTATCTCTCTCTGGGCCAGCTTTCCCTTCTGTAAAATGAAGCAGTAGAGCTCGATCCTTTCCAGGAGCTCAGAGAGCTCTGACGGTGACCACCCGATCCCAAACCCATGGAACTTTGAGAAAAGCAAAGTGGGTCATTCCACTCGCTGCCAGATAGTTAAGAAGACACCATGAATACAACTGCAATTTTTTTATTAGACTAGGAAATATAATTTATTTTGTAAAAATTAATTTTGTTACAATAGGAATGCTAAACTTTATTTACAGGTTGAAGTTTACAGAACAAACGGCGGTGGGATCGGGCCATCCCTGCAGCCCTACATCCCCGGGACACGTAACCATGTCCATGGCCCAGGCAGGGGGTCCAGCCCTTTGCCCCCAGGAGAGCTGCTCCCTGCACCCAAACTCCTGGTCACCTTCCCTCAGGGGGCATACTAAGGGACCTGACTCAGCTGCCTGGTTGCTGGGGAAAAGGGGACCAGAGGGTCCTGGAGCACCCAGGAGCTGGAGAGCCCCCCCCCCCAACGCCCTCAGGAGGACCCCTGGCCCGGAGCTCTGGAGCCCAGCTCACTGCAAGAGAAGGCAGAGGGGGAGGCACGTAGAGGATACGCAGATGGACCCTGTGGACTCAGAGAGGTCACATGCTCACACCTAGGTGGGGACATGTTCCTGGATGGACACCCTGATGTGCCTGCAGACAAAAGCACACGCACAAGGGCACACCCATGCATGCACGTGCAGACACGCCCCAGAGATGAGAGACACATAAACACCTACGCGAGGCCCCTGCAAGCCCTGCGGGGGGTGGGGGTGGGGCCCTGGTCTGCCCCTTGTGGGGTCCGTGGGCCACGTAGGGAGGCCTCTAAGGTCTACAGAGGAGGAGAAATCCTGATCCTACCCTAAGGCGGGCCGTGTGGGATAACAGCCACAGCAGCCTCAGCAGAGGGTTGATTGGATGGAGCCCAGCCAACCCTTTCCAGGCGTTTCTTATAAAGCCAGGCAGTTCGAACCCTCCCAGGAGGCTCCAGCCTATCGGTTCTGTGCCCCAGGCCCCGGTACACAATTTCTGAGAATCAGCTAAGAAATGGCACGTGAGCAGCTGGCCTGGCCTCATCCACCAGGGGCTCCCCTCCTGGGTGCTGAGCAAGCCGGGCAGAGAGGAGGGGCATGGCGGACCATGGCCAACCTCCCCCCACCAGCAACCTACAGTGGCCACGTGTCAGGACCCAAAGGGAGTCAGACGGTAGCTGCAGGTGTAAAGAGGAAGTGAGGCCCAGAGAAGGCAGTCCTATGCCTGGGGTCACGCAGCAGGCTAATGGCACAGCTGGGGCTGGAATGTGCTGGTCTTTGGACCCCGGGCTGCCCGTGGGCACTGTAGGGACTGACAGGAAGGGTGCAGCGGCACTGCTTAGGCTGCTCCCATGGCCGTGTTGCCACACAGGCTTGCACAGCGCAGGCTTGGAGTCATCAGGGACGCTGAGCCCACGGCGGTGGGCACCTCTGGCAGGAAGGTTCGCTGCCTTTGAGGCAACACCACAAAGGCACTGGAGTGAAGAGCTGTTGCTGCCCAGCCCCGAATGCAGGCCTGGCCCCTTCAGCGACCCTATACAAAAACTCCTCTCTCGAACCCAGCCAGCCTGTCTGCCCGTGGCTGACCTACCCCCTGGGAGGGTAGGTAGGTGGTTGAGAATCCCCATAAGCCCCAGAGTCCATGGCAGGGACACCAAATGGGACTGGAGCCCCCAGATCTGCTTTCCTCCCAGGAGACTAGACTTTGAAAGGCCAGGATATGCCCAGGCTGGTCCCAGCAGCTGCTCACGGACAAGCTGGGCAAGCCCTGGGGTCAGTGCCCGCCCAGAGCTGTCTGGGGGGCGGGGGGCTGGCACTGCTTTGCCCTGGGTGCCAAAGAGGAGCAAGAGGCCTGTGATGAGGCTCTGTGCCAGTTCTAAGAGCCTGGTCGCAGCCACTGTTAGCTGGTCAACAAGGGACCTTGATTTGATGGCCCCTTGGACATCCTGGAGCAGGCTGGTGAGGGGGTACTGGCCCCTCCCCTCTGGCAGCCCTGCCTGTTCACAGCTCACTTCAAGACCTACCAGACTGCAGAAGGAGGCCGAGACCCGGGCTGAGCGAGGTGCCAGTGGGGGTCAGAGCTGGAAGACAGCCCTCCCCAGGTGTGCATCCACTGGGGTGGGCGTGTGGAACAACGCAGCCAGGCCACCTACCTCCCGGCCTCCCGGCCCGCAGGGCTGACTGCTGACACGGCCTTCAAAGCCACACTGGGGCCCAGAAGCTCAGGCTTCTGCTGTTAGAGGCCTTCTCATCCATCCCTTCTGTCTTATGGATGAACCTCCCCAGCCAACTGAGGCTGGGGAGGAACAGTTTCTGGATTCCTGGGCATTAACAGAACGCCAATGTGCTCCAGCTCACCTAGCCTTGGGGTGCCGGGCAGATGGGTGACCTGGCTGGTCCCACCCTGGGGTGAGGGAGAGAAGTGTCCCCAGGAGACTCTCATCATCCCTCCCCTTTACCATCGGCTTCTTTCTCTGCTTGGGGCCCCACCTCTGGGCCCTGTCCCCTTCTCCGGGAGCCCCCAGAGGGGAACACTGGAGACCCTGTCCCTGGCTCACAGCTAGCACGGCCTGCCCACACTTTCTACCCCAGGGCCTTGTAATCTGCACTCCCCAGGGTCCCAGGGAGCCTGTGGGGCACCTGCCTGGGGAGGTGGGAGGACGGGATGACCCCACCCCACTCCAGACCTCAGGGCTCCTTGGCTTTACAGATTCGGCATCTGCTTAAGATTTTAGAGGGAAACGTGGTACCATGGCTAAAACCCCATCTGACCCTGTACAACTGGGGAAACTGAGGCCTTTTAGGAATTAGTCTAAGACGGAATCATTAGCAGCAAGGTGTTCCCTGTTCTGTCTCTCTCTCTCCCTGATAATCTCTCTCTCTCTCTCTCTCTCTCTCTCTCACACACACACACACACACACACACACACACACACACACACTCACACACACTCACACGCTCACTCCTGGCCAGAACCGTGAGCAAGCCTGCACTCACCCGCACTCAAGAAAAGAGTTTTCTATTTTTTTTGTGTTGTTTTTTTCATTTTCTTTTTTTTTTCTTAAAAAGGACTTATCCAAATATTTGGATAATAAATCATGTGCGTTTCCTAAGAAACTGGGTTTTTCTTTTCCCTTGTGGTTTTGGCGTTGCTCTTTTTTTCTTCTTGGAGCCTAACTAGCGGCCTGAAGTGTCTTTCTTCCTTTCCTTTTCCTTTTTGCTTTGGACAGGAGAAAGCAGTTCGTCTGAATTGTACTTGACTCTTCAAAGAGGAAAACGGTGTGAAAGGGGAAGGGGGCTCAGGGCGGGGTGGTGGCGGGGAGGGAGACACCAGGAACCGAGGAAGAAACTGGAAGGACGCAACTATGACAAAGGTAACCCAGAACTCCCAGGGTGGAGGCGGCCTGGTGGGGTGGCAGGAGTGGGGAGGGCTCCTGCTCCCACCCACCCAGCTGCCTCCAGAGGCCTCATGGTGGTTCCCGCGTGGAGATCTGAGGGCACGAGGGACAGCAGGGGGTGGAGAAGGAGCACTGGCTCCTCCAGACAACAACGGAGTACATGGATTTGCTAAGGCTGGTCACGGTCTGGGAGTGGGGCGAGGTGGGGAGGAGGGAGCAACTCCGGCTCTGAGCTCTGGGGGGTAGTGGAGGCTGCTCCACCTCTCAGGAGGCTGCCCGGGGCCTCCTTGCACCCGCCTCCTGCCCACCCTCCCAGCCCACGGTTCTGGTTCCGGGGCAGCTCAGCAGTCCCCGTCAGTGGCCATGGCCACCAGCATCTCACTCTTGCCCATGTCCTCCAAGGCACTCGCCAGGCTGTTGAGGTCCCCGTCGTCCTGCTGCAGAGCTTCCCAGAGGTCCAGGATGACACCCGTGGGGCTCGCTTTGGTGGCAAAGTAGTTCAGGTACCTGGCGGAGGGAAGGAGGAGGCCATTGGGCTCCCCAAATACCCAGCACCTCCAGGGAGCTTGGGAAATGGAGAGAGCACCGGGGTAGGTGGGAAGGCTCCCATAACCCTAGCCCCTCTGTTGGGGGGCTGTGTGGCCCTGGGCAAGCCACTGCTCCTCTCGGAGCCTTGGCCTCCTCATCTTTAAGATGGAAACAGTCTTGCTCATCACCGTCCGTCATCACCGTTAGCACTACCATTGAAAGACACCGCTGGCCCTGGGAGAGACTGTCGGAACCTAGCATTGCATTCGCTCCTCCTCCCACATCGTTCCCTGCTGGGTCTTGCCCCCCACGCTCTCCTGAGAGCAGGAACAAAGCCTTAGACTCTTTGTGAAGCCCATCCATTTCCAGTAAGGGGTCTTGCATGTGGCATCTGCTCAACGCAGGTGTATCAAAGGGTTTCTCAGAAAGTATAATGTAGTAATAAGGACTATCATTGCCATTATATTTATCCAGCATTTTAAGTTCTCCAAAAGGGCTTTGACACCAAAATATATACCCTGTCACTTGGCAAACATTTGCAGAACACCTGCTCTGTCCCGGGCATGGGGGCGCAGATGGTGATCACCTGGTTTCACCCGATCCCCACAGGCCAGCACTCTGAGCACAGCACTCCTCAAAGAATGGCCTTCTCAGATTGAGCACACCCACGCCTGAGCTCCCGATCTACCCCAGATGGAGGGATCTGATCCTGGACTGCCGGGCTGCCTGCCCCACCTGCCCCTTGGGGACCCAGGGAGGCTGGGATGGGGCGGGCCTGGCCTGACACCCACCGGTCCATGGAGAGCTTCTGCGCCAAGAGCCGCCAGTCATTGCCCCGCGAGTTAGGGGCATCCAGGCTGTTGCATATCTTCTGGCGGATGGACAGTGGAATCTTGAAGGCATAGGGTCCCAGCTGGGTGGTGACTGTGCTGCCAGGGGCAGAGCAGAAGGTGTCCAGGGAGCCGGCAGGCGTCTGGAAGGGGAGGGGGCAAGGTCTGAGGGGGGCCGAGGGCTCCCCCACATGCATAGTACTGGCATCTGCCTCTCAACCTTCCTGCCCTGGGTCTGTGCAATCACAGAGGTTCTGGTCACTCCCCACATCCTGGGCAGGCTCCAGCTGCTCAGTCAAAGGCCTCCTCCCCTGGAAGGTTAGCTTCCAAGGGCCGGGGCTGCATGCCCAACTCACAGCCCTCGGGGCATTCCATGCTCATGCACTGTCCCAGGCTAATGCTGATGCAATCTCGCGATTACAAAGCCACAAGGAGCCTCAGCCATGGTCTAATCCACACAGACCCACTTTTACATGTGTGGAAATGAAGTCTAGAAAGAGGAAGTGACTTGCCCACGTCACATGCCAAGTTAGGGGCAGAGCTGCGTCTAGGCCCATAGCCAGCGCTCTTTACGCTGCACTGCAAGGAGGTACTAGCACTGTTGTCCTGGGTGGACTGGGTTTTGTTAAACCTCAATCTGGATTTATAGGGAGGGGAGAACCATAGGCGTGAGCCAAGTGCTGACCTGATCCCAGGTCGGCGGTATCTGTCCTCCCTAAAACCTACTTTCTGACTCAGTGAAGTAATCTATGTTGCCTGGCACAGGCCAAGCACAGCACCGGGCACTCAGTAAGTGGTAGCTCTTAGCAGAACATGCCCAGGTCCCAGCTCAGACTTGGGAGGTGAAGGGGACAGAGCTTTATGGGAGACAGCATTCCCACCCAGCCGGGGGAGGGGGGCACGGGGCTCTGAATGCTCCAACCCCTGGCCCCACAGAGTTGGTGTCCTCTGGCCTCACCTCTGCCAGAGTGGTGTGCAGCTGGAAGATCTGGCCCTCCCCTTCCACCTGCCGCACACAGATCTTGCAGGTGAGCTCTGTGGAGGCCAGGCTGTGCCTCTCCAGGGTGAAAGTACAGTGCAGGGCCTTCTGGCTGCCGCTCCAGATGTGATAGAAGGGGATCTCCTGTGGGAGGGGCGGCAGGGTAAAGGATAGGAGGCTAGCCTGCCCTGCCCTCAGGGAACGGAGGCAGAGGTGGGAAAGAGGCCAGCCTCAGGGAGTGCTGGGCCCTCTCAGGGGGCAGTGTGGGCCTCTCCAAGGGCCCTTCAGCTGAGAGAGGGGGAGCATATGGGGGAGAAGGCACAAGCCTGGATACATGCATGTGTGTGTGTGTGCATGTGTGTGCACATGTGCAGGTATGTCTGGGCTGGAAGCCTCATTGTTGTGTAGATTGGTGTGGGCACAGGGATGTGACCATCCAAGATTGCTCTGGACAGTCTGCCGGGCACAAACACTCTTAGAGGTGGTAAGGCCTCTTTGAAGATGATGTGTATAGACACTGGCATGTAGGAGTGTGTGACGGGGTGGAGGGGAGCCTGGCTGCCAGTGGCACCGAACTTGGGGATGTGCCTAAGGATGACTGGGAGCCTGGAGAGTGGTGTGGGAGGGAGGCAGAGACTCGGGGAGTGAGGGGCAAGGCTAGAGGAAGGAGGCTGCGCCAAGGCTTGGGGGTGGAAGTAGACTTCTCTGGGCAGCCCCTCAAATGCTCCTCCTCCCCAGGTTCCTTCTCCCACAATTCCTTTGGCTCAGCCCTCACCTGATACTTGGCCAGCAGCTTGCTTCTCCAGTGGGCGTGGGGGATGTCATGTAGAGAGAGGCGCAGGTTGTGGTAACTGTCTTTAAACAGCAGGGGTTTGGGCTCCTCCACTAGATAGCCTCCCAGGGTCCGCTCCAGCTCTAGCACCTCCTGTGGGCCAGGAGGCAACGGGAAGGGGGAGCCCATCATACTTGGCCAATGGGTTCTTCCTGCTGCAAGTTTGGGGTCTGGGGACACACGCGGGCAAGGGAGCCAGGCTGTGATACTGAGCGCAGGCACCCAACTGAGCACAGGGCTGGGCATCTGCTAAGGGCTCAGAGAAGACATACTGTGTGAATAGATGGATGGATGGACAGATAATGGGACAGATGGATAGATGACTGGATTTACAGATGACTGGACAGATAGGTGGACAAATGGATGGATGGGTAGATGATAAATGGATGGATAGATACAGACAGACGGGTGTACAGATGGATATACAAATGGATGGGTATATAAATAGAAAGACGGAAGGAAAGACAAATGGATGGTTGGTGATGGCTGAGGCAAAGACAGAGGCATTGCCGAGTGAGTGAGTATACAGCTAGACTGGCAGCAGGCGGGATGGATGATGGATGGACAGACATATGGATGGACAGACAAATGGGGACTGAAGAGATAAGGAATGCCATCAAGCCAAAATGTGGCAGCTTTCCTCCAGACCTCCCTTCCATTCTCTGACCAAAGAGGGACACTGGCCCTGCCCCTGTACTGAGAGACGGAGACCGCAAGAGCATTGCTCAGAGCCTCCAGCCCATTCTGGGCCTTCTGGAATTTCAGGCCAGCCTGGCCCAGCAGAAGACACTTCGCTCTCCTTTGAGCCCTTTACACTTTGTGCTGCCTCAGTACGCAGCTTGTAGTCTGGGACAAGTCACATGAGCCTGGGAGATAGCAGCTAGCGGAGACCACAGACTGTGGAGCTACAGAAAGGGCCTGGAAGCTTCGCAGAGCAGTGGATGGAAGGAGGAGAAGGTTTACACGGGGCCAAGGGGCGGTGTTTTTCCAGTGTTAGGATGAGCCTGAGGTCCTAGGAACTCAGGGGTGGTGGGGGCTGGGGAGGTAATGGACAGGGCCTCGGAGGCTGACGGGAGACAGGGTGGTACTAACACACCTGCCACTTCAGGCTCTACATGCTCAAATCCGACCCCTTCACCTTTCTGCCCTCCCTGCTCCAAACCACTCGCCCCTGCTGCAACCTCCTTTGGCCTATAGTGGGAACCTGGTGGTCAGCCCTGGCACCTCCCCTCTCCCCCTCCTCCAATAGGTCGCTGGCCCTGTCCATTTTACTCATACAGTAGCCACCCCTGTCCTTGATGCTGTCACTGCCTGCTGTCCAGGGTCCAGATGCAACTTCCCAACTGGCCTCTCTGCCTCTTGTCTACCCATTCCCACAACACAGCTCAGGGGCTTTCAAAACAGCACCTGCCCCTGCCCACCGGATAGATCTCAAATTCCTGAACTCGGCTCCCGGGTCTGCTGGGGAGCTGAGCCCGGCCCATCTCTCCCCCTCACTCACGCATGCACAGCCCCTGCATGCTTTGGCCACACTGGAACGACACGCCGGCCTTCGGGTTAGCTGCTCTGCAGGCTGGGATGCCCTTTGCCCTGCTCCGCCTGGCACCCTCGTTGGCTTTCAGGGCATAGGTCTAAGGCTAACTGTGCTGTGAAGCCTTCCCAGACCTCCTCCTCCCAGCCCCCTGTCAGTGGGCCCCCTGTTTCCTCGTCTTTAGCCTGGGGCTTGGTGAGGGCAGAGCTGTGCCTGATTCATCTCTGTGTCTCGAGGGTCTGATGCCATTTCAGTGTTTGAGCGATGAATGAACGATGAATGAGGCTGACGATGGTAGAGGGGTGCCAGGATTCTGGGGTGGGAGATCCCGAAGGTTCCAGACAGCTGGTCAGCCAGGGGCGCCAGCGCTGGGTGGTGCCTATGGCCCGGCCTTACCTTCAAGGCCACAGGGGTGTCCTCCAGGCAGTAGACTCTGAGGCTGTACTCTAGGGAGGTGCAGAGGGCAGGGGCAAAGATGGCCAGCTGGAGCCGCTTCACTGCTGAGCGGGAATAGGATTCACCGGTGAACACGTAGGTGCCCAGCTGGTCCAACAGGATGTGGCACGACCTGGCCTCTAGCTGGCAGTAGCAGGGGGTGTTCAGGGTTTCCTCGTCCAGAGTCACCACCTCCTGCAGGGTGACGGCGGGGGTGAGGCACGCGGGTCACAAGGCCGTGGAGAGGTCCACCCAGGTTGGGCCTTCTTTCCATTTCTGAGGCCTCCCAGAGCAGGTTGGGATGGTGGCCCCGGCCCCCCAGTCTTGGCTCCTCACCTCCCAGTGGCCCTGGTGGGCCTGGGTCTTGAGCTGGAAGATCCAGTCACCGGCACTGACTTCAGCACAGTGGGGTACCGTGAGGATGACGGGGCGGCACAGCAGGAGGCCCGTGGGCCCACAGGTCACCGAGGGGCTCAGGACTGTCTGGGTCCCTTCTGAAAGCGGGCTGGGGAGACAGCAGAGGGCAGGAGGGAGGCAGTGAGGCGAGGCGGGGAGCTCAGCAAGGGCTGGGGCTGGTGCGGGGCTCCCACCTCTGCCCTGGCTCCTGCGTGGCCGAAGGCAGGTCTCCAGCCCTGGGCTCCCAGAGGTCAGGGGTTAAGGAGAAGCACAAGGATGGCACGGGCCTCAAGATTGTTCTCAGATTTCTGCTGTTTCGCTGCCACGTTCTCGCAGCCGTATCTCTGTTCGCATTTTCAAAGGTTCTGTACTCCTGGGATGTTTCTGACAAGGGTTGCTAACTGCCCTCTGGAAAGCTGCTACCCGTCTAGCCTTCCACGGGCACGTCATGGGAGGGCCGAGTTCCCACGTTTTTGTCAATAGGAAGGTTTTATCATTTGAAAACAAATCTGTAAATTCAAGAAGCAAAAAACTCCTCATATCTTCTGGCTGTTTGAATGACTATTTCTTTGACTACAAATTAGGCTGAGTGTTTTTTCACAATCTATCGGCCTGTGTGTATGGGTGTGTGTGCGTGTGAGGGTGGCTGCATCAGAGACTATGTGTGAATCGCTTGTTCACATCCTCCATTTTTGTAATGAAACGTTCAATTTTTCTTACTGGTCTCTAAAGCCTCTTTACATAGTAAGGATATTAACCTCTTGTCATAAAGTAGCTACTTGGTCAATTGCCTTTCAGTTTTATGATTTGTTGTGCTCGTTTTGTACAGTTTATATGTGGACATAGTAAGGTCTGTCTGCGTCTTCCTTGAAGGACCCCCTCTGGCCTTAGGATCAGGTGCAGAGTGGGGGATGGTGATATCTGAACCCAGGGTGGACGGGCAGCAGGGAGAGGAAGGGGTGGAGGGCAGCCCACACCAGAACCGGGGTCTCTCTACTCACAGGGTGTTTTCTGCTTTGTTGATAAGGAGGTACATCTCGTAGAACTTGCCCTGGGGGATGGCTCCATTGGGCACCAGCAGGCTGACCCCTAGGGGGAGAAGAGGTCAGCAGGGAGGAGCTGGAGGGAGTCTAAGAGCTTAGAATAGGGGGCAGCTGGGGAGCATGGGGTGGCTCCTAGCTTGGGACAGTGTGGGGACAAAGACACCTCCTAAAATCTGGGTGGTCAACAAACAGCAAGGGCTGGGGAGAGAAGCTCTGGGGAGTAGGTACAAGGACAGCCCAGTCACTGACAGCAGGAGGTTTGTCTGGTAACACAGGGGGGCCGCTGGCACTGTGAAGGGGTATGGAGATGGGGCAAAGACTCAAAGTTGGAAGGTCCCAGTGCCAGTTGTAGCCTTAAATCAGTGTGACTCTGGGAAACGATCAACTGATGGCTTTGCAACCCGAGATGGGCAGCCTTGCCTTCCCAGCAGTGCTCTGTGGGTCTGCTGAATTTCAAAGAGGTACTCTCTCCCACTTAACAGATGAGGTTTACTGGGAGGCTGGCCCAGAGTTCCCTTGCCTTGGAGAGGCAGAGAAAGGCCTAGACCCTAAGACTTCTATTTTATAGTCCCTTCTTCCTCCTGGGCCCTGTATTCTCCATCTGAGAAATGGGATCAGGGAAGTCCTATCTTCTGCTGGTGGAGGGGGTGCTGGGATGCCCAGAAGGACATGCTGAGGCCACGCTGACAGGCCAGCAGAGCGGGAGCCCACCTGTGCCGGGGATGCTGAGTCTCCCACCCAGGCAGCCAAAAGTGCCGCTGACGCTGCTCCCCGGGTCACGGGGCAGGCCCAGGAGCTGCTGGGAGCCGAGGCTGGCACTGCGCAGGTGCAGCAAGTGGGCATCCCGGGCGAAATCGCCAGAGTACGTGCCAGGCGGCAGGACCCCCAGCAGGTCGGCCCCATCTGGCAGGCCTGGCCCAGATCCGGTGGTGCCGGAGTTGTAGACCTTGATCTTGAGACTGGGCAGGGGGTCCAGCAGGGGGGAGTTGGTCATGGGGATCTTGTCCGCGGAGTCCTGCAGGGCATACACGGGCCCGCGGTAGATGCCAGCACTGGCCGTGAGGTCCGGAGGCACAGACGGGTGCAGGAGCTGTGGGTTGTCTGCAGGGGTTGGGGCTATGGTTAGACCCAGCTGTGCCTCGCTGGCCCACTCCTGTCCTCTGCTCCCACCGGGGACCCTTCTGTTGCAAAATCCCACCCAAATGTTCAGCTGCTAAAGGCTCAGTTACCATCACCGCAGGAAACTTTGGGGACTCGCTACCCGGCTACCCCTTCCCTTCTCTGGGTCTGTTTGACCTACACTCATGCAGTCATCTGTGGAGCAAAGTCTAGAAAAACCTCGGAAGGGAGCAGGAACCCGCGCTCCAGTCTGGCTGCTCTGGCCGGCTGCCGTGCCCCTCTGGGTGCCCCTGCCTGCATCCATCACCCCAGGTATTCCCAGGACCTTACTGGGCCTCGCGGTCTTGAAGTTGACGGGGTGGAAGCCGCCAGTGAGGGCGGCGGACGAGTCGGTGATGTCCGTGTCGAAGTCCCGGCAGTTGCGGCGGTACACCACCACCCCCACCACCATGAGGACGCCCACGACGACGAAGATGGACACCACGAGGCCCGCGTACAGAGCCACATCCCCCGAGGCCTCCAGCACTGTGGGCACAGGAGGGCTGTGTGAGGGGCAGGGGCAGAGACCTGGGGCAGAGAGACCTGGGGCAGAGACCCAAGTCTGGGGGCAGATACACAAATCCCAGGGTAGAGACTCATATCTCGGTGCAGAGACCCAGGTTCCAAGGCAGAGACCCAAGGTGGGGGCAGAGACTCAGGTCCTGGGGTAGAGGCCCAAGTCTGGGGGCAGAGACTCAGATCCCAGGGCAGAGACCCAGGTCCCCAGATAGAGATCCTAGTCTGGGGACAGAGACCCAGGTCCTGGGGCAGACCTGCACTATGCTAGCTCCTGGTCTGAGCCCTGCCACAACTGGCTGGGACCTCAGACAAGCCTGAACTGCTCTGTGCATCAGTCTCTACAAGTAAAAGGGTCTCAAATCCCCTGTCCTGCTTCCCTCTCGGCGCAGGAGGAGAGGCAAAACGACTCGTGGTCAGTCCCAACAGTGAATTCATTGCTCACTGCTGAGAAAGAGACAAGGGCTGCGGCTCAGTTTGTCCTGTCCCAGCCAGGATCTAAGCTCAGGGCCCCATCGCAGCCTGCAGCACATCCCAGGGCCCGAGGTCCCTGCTCCCAGGACTCTCTGCAAGTGGCCATCCTGAGCTCAACTCGCATCCTATGCTGAGGGTGGGGGGTGGAGATAGAGGGGGAGCAGGAGGAGAGAATGAGATGCAGGCGATGGGGTGGAGAGAAGGTGAACAGGTGGGGGGAGGAAGGGGCTCAGGGAGGCCACCCACCGCTACATGTCCCTCCCCCCGGCAGGCTGCTACACAGCTGCAAAGAGCTCTACAGGAGCCAGGCAGGAACGAGTCATGGTCACCAGGCAGCGTCCACTGCGGCGCCATCCAACCGCACTTTCTGCAATGATGCACGTTCTATGTCTGTGTGGTTCCATGACAGCCACCAGCCGCATGTGGCTCATGAACAACTAAAGTGTGGCCAGAGGCACTGAGGAACTAGTCTTCACAAGCGTATTTAATTTTAACTGACTTAACTAGAAGTCGAAAGAGCCACAGGTGGCCAGCGGCCACCACGCTGGACAGCCCACGGCCAGAGCCAAGATGTCTGCTCTTCCCTCTTGCTTGTTTTGGGAGCTCCAGGAAGCAAATTCCAGTCTCCCCTCCTGCTTTCCTTGCCTGGACCCTCCCAAGCCCACCTCCCTGGTGACTGCCCATTTTTGTCACCTTCTCGGGCCCCATCTCTCCCCAGAGGCCCTCATTCTTGTGCTCCCCAGAGGATCCCAGCACCCAGGGGGAGGGGTGGGGGGCTGCCACAGGAGGCCCTCGGGGCTTGGCTCTGCCTCCTGATGGTCTCCCTGACGACTGGGGGAGTCACCAGCCCACCCCCCAACCCCCGCTCTGTGAGCTGGGCCCAGGGCCTCACTGCTTGATTTTTATGATTCTGAATTATTTGGAAATTATGGTTTCATTACCACAGGTCAACCTGCCTAAGCAGCTTTACTGCTCTGGTGCTGCTACGGCACAGCCTGGGGGAGTCGGTGGACCAGTCCCTTGGGGCTGACGCTGGGCCGTGGGTTTCCTGGAGAACCTAACCTAGTCCTACTGTTGGGGGTATAGTAAGGGGCACCGGGATGGTGGGCGTGGGCCTGTGTGCTGGCTCTGTCTCAGAGAGGAAGGCTGAGGGCACAAGGCTAAGAGCACCAGCTTTGGCCATATAACTATTTAGGTTCAAATTGGCTGGATCCTTGAGTTAAGTCCCCTCCTCACTCTGAGACTCAGCTTCTCCTATAATGGGAGGGTCAGGATGGTGCTCTTCCTGTCAGCTGCGGGCCCGCCAGTCTGCGCGGGATGGAGGCCGTGACGTGTGCGGTACTGGGGGCCGGGGACCCCATGGAGGGCTGGTGAAGGGGCACCTTCAAGTCTCCCTGTCCCCCACCCTGCCCTGCACCCCACACCCTGGAAAAGCCAGTCAAGGAGAACCAAGGATCCCCAGAGGAAAGAGGACAGCCATGAAATGGGACTTACGGTGGCTTTTGGGGTCACTTAGAGTTTTCTTATCTGTCGAGGGAAATAAAGGGAAAGACAATGACATGGGTGGCAGAGAAAGGATGGTGAAGGTGACAAGAAACGTGCAGATGAGATGATGCATGGGGCGGGTGGGCAGAGGCCCCAGGGGCTACTCTACTGCAGCCAGCACCTGAGGCTTGGGGCTGGCTGGGGGCAGGGGTTTCCTCATCCGGTTCGAGCCCCCACCCCGGGGCCCGCTGTCCCAAGGACTCACTCTGCACGCACAGCCCGTCCGTGCAGTTCTTGGAGTCGAGCAGGGTCCCGCTGCAGTCTCGGCCTCCGTTCTGGGGTGGGGGCGCCATGCACTCGCGGCTGCGCCAGTGGGCACACTCGGTGCTGCAGGCTGACCACTTGCTCCACTCTGTCCACGCTCCATCGACTGTAGGAGCACCGCACCCAGCACGTGGGAACACAGGCACGCACCGTTAAGTGTGCAGAGCACAGCAGTGCACACACCCCCACGCACCCACGCACGCACGATGGCAGGAGAGGAACCCACGACACACAAGCCACGTGGAGACACCCACCCCCAGCCACACAGCCCTGTGCCAGGACAGTCAGGGCACCAAGGGGGCATACACAACACAGATACACAACTAAGGTCACTCATACAGCTAGAGCCAGTGCACTCACACAGACTCAAACCCAGGGCAAACACACCACGTTGTTCACATAAAACCAGAAGAGATGGGACAAAACCAGACATTCAAGGACCCACAGACAGGGACGCACAGGGTGAGACAAAGATGAAAGGAGACCAGAGGACATTTGTGGGATTTGGGGTGGTGGTCAAGATGTGTCTACATTAAGAGCAGGAGCATAGGCTCCTCTGACCCCTCGGCGGTGCTGGAACTCTGGCCCTGACACTGAGAACCCTCAGCCTGAGGCTCAGAGACCCCGTCTCTGTCTCTCCCATGGCCGGGCACAGAATGAGAGTCCATAGGCTACACCATCCTGTCCGGCCCGCTCAGCTGGCCATGGGCCCCAGGACAGCACCTTCCACTCCCCACGATGTGGGGAGAGTGGCCACCCTGAGTGCGGGGTACCCCCGGGGCCGGGGCCCGGGGTGGGACCGGGTGTGGGTAGGATGCCAGCCGGCCCATGGCCTTACCTGGGCACACTGTGGTGCAGGCGGTCTTTTGGAAGGCCTGGCCCTCACAGAAGGCGCCTCCGTTGAGCGGGGCCGGGTTGGTGCAGGTCCGGGTGCGCTTTTGCCAGCCACGGCCGCAGCGGTTGGAGCAGGGCGTCCACTCGGCCCAGCTGGACCAGCCCCCGTTCACTGCAAGGGCAGCGGGTATCACTCGCTTGGCCCGGCTCTGTGACCCGCGGCACCCCCCCCCCCCATCTCCAGAGTGACACGGCCCTTCTGCTGAGGCCTGGCCTTTCCTAACTGGACCCCTCCTGCCGTGGCACCAGGGACTCAGTGACTAGCAGCCAGATCGGGACTGTAACCGCCAGCACCAGAGGGGACCAGGGAGGTCAGGGCCTATTCCAGCTCTCATGGTACAATGGTGAACGGAGGTCCAGAGAGGGCTGACACTTACCTAAGGCTGCCCGGTAATCGAGGACCTGGGACTGGAACCCGATATAGGGTTCTTTCTAGCACACTCGAGGCATCTCAGCTATAGCTCTGGCCCTCCCACCCAAGAGAACAGCAAGGAATAGCCTACAGGCCCAGGCAGCGGTTCCTCACTCTGCTGGGACACTAGGCCCCGTTCCAACCCCAAACCCATGAGTGCGGACTTGACCACTAGCTTTGCCGTGTGATCTTGGGGAAGGCACCTCCCCTCTCTGGGCCCATCCTCCCACCTGTCCTCCAGGGTCCTGCTGGCCTCCTGGGCAGGACGCGGTGAGGCAGGCATGCGGCCTCGGCCCTCCCACTCCCCTGGCCAGGCTGTCCCCACGCGGGGCCCGTACCATAGACAGTGACTGTGGCAGTGGTACTTCGGCGCTTGGCGACAATGTTCTTGGCCACACAGGTGTAGTTGGCTGTATCTGACAGGCGGGCCTGGCGGATGATGAGGTTGTGGTCGATGGTGAGCAGGAAGTTGGTGTCCTGGGTGGGGTCGATGATGTCCTCGTTCTTCAGCCACTCCACCTGCAGGAGCGCGGTTGGGGGGGCATGAGCGCCCGGCACCTACTCAACTGCATCCGGGCAGGGGCCCGCTCTGGAGGGGAGAGGCGGCCCGGCCGTAAACAGGACAGGGGTTCTATCCACATCCACACACGGTGGTGACACTGTGAGGCAACACCTTCATGAGCCAGGCACTGCGCTGGGCTCTGCAGAACCCAGGGGTTGTGACGACCACCCACCAGCTAGACGGACCTGGAAAGGGACTTACACCAGCCTCGGTTTCATCAACCGTAGAGCAGAATTTCTTAGCATCTACACCACGGGCTGTTTCAAGCATGAAACAAGTGAGTGTGGAAAGTGAATAGTACTCCCCATAAGTACAATAAGCATTAGCTAGTACTGTGGGCCTTCACCGAGAGGCAAGGGCCACGTGGGGGGCATCCAGGCTCGGACACGCACAGTCTGAGACCCTTTGGCATCCATAAAGTTGAGACTTTGGCTTCCAGGAGGGGAAGGAGGATCTGGTCACAGGCACTTGCAAGAGACTGGGCCTGGGGTGCGCCCAAGCAGCCCCTTGGGGATCTGGCCCCGCTTGGCCCCATGCCTCCGGGTTCTGCCTCTGGAGGCCCCAGGGGGGTCTAGCGCATGCTGAGTTCTGCAGAGGTGCTAGCTCCCTTCTCGGGCTCCAGCCTCGATAATTCCCATCTACGAAATGGGGCGAGCTCTGGGAGGCTGGCGGTAGATACCCCACCTGGCTATTCCCCTCGTCCCTGCTCACCTCAGCCACAGGCACCCCCTCTGGCGGGCGGCATTGCAGGAGAACCTCCTGGTCCAGGGGCACTTCCTTGCCCAGAGGCTCCTGATCGAAGTTCTTGCGCAGGTCTGGAGAAGGAAGAGGGGTCCCCGGGCAGTTAGGCGGAACAGAAGCCCGAAGCGCCCGGCTGCAGCCACTAGGTGGCAGTGCGCACCAAGGGAATGGGCTCTCCCCGGGGTCGGGGACTATAGGATCCTAAAGGCATCACCGCCCGGAGGGCGAGGAAGCGGGCAGCTCCCTTACACCCAAGTAGGTGAAAGGGGCCCTTAGGAATCCTGTGGCCTGCGCTGGCCCAGGTCTGGGTCTAGGAGGCTTCTCTGAGCGGGCACCCATGTGCCCTGATGTCGCTGCGGATGCCCCCCCACAGATGGGGGGTTTTCTCTCCAGGATGCACCAGCCGGGGAAGGGGCCCCCGGGGGAGTGGGGTGGGGGTGTCGGGACGGCGTACATGCGATGCGGACATAGGCCCGGCGACTCTTGGTGGTGCCCGCGGAGCTCCAGGCCACACACTGGCACCAGTAGTCCTCCAGCCCGAACAGCTCCTCCACCTGCTGCCGTGACACCTCGATCTGTACCTCCCGTACCCGCAGGCCTGAGAGGAGGAGACAGGTGTCAGGAGGGCGCAGGGCGGAGGAGGTGAAGCGCGGGGCATGGCACCGTGACCTCTGCCTCTCTTCTGCCAATGCCTTCCGTTTCCATCTATTTCCTCATCCCTTCTGCCTCCTTCCAGCCCGAGCCGCCACAGCCACTCACCCCGAGGTGGCCACAGAGGGCGCGAGCCTCGACCCTGTGCGATGCACTTCCTGCCCTAAAGCCAGTGTGTGTTCCTCAAGATGCACAAATGCCAGGTCCTTCCCCTGGTTGTGCCCTCAGTCTTCACAACATAAAGGCCTAGATCCTCCACGTGGCCTTTGGGCCCTACACAGTCTATCCACGACAGCCTCACTGGGCATCTCCCCCACCCCACCCCCAGCCAAAGGGCCTTTGCATATCCAGTTCCCTGCCTGGAACACCCTGTCCTTTCTGTGCCCCCTGGACTCCTAGTCCCTATTGGCTTTGGGCTGGGCCTCGCTTCCGGAGGGGCGCCCCCCCCCCCCCCCGACCCTGGCCCATCCCCCACCCACTCTCAAAGCGCCCCGCTGAGCACTGGGCTATGCAGTGATCATTCCTGCCCGGCCTGGTTTCCCCACGGCACTGACCACTATCTGGAACTCTGTCACCTATCGCTGTGGTGGTGTGTTAATGATGTATTTCCTGTAGGGGAATAAAGAGGGCTTTGCCCTGTTTCCTGCTGTGGCCCAGGACCTGGCACAGACGAGGTGTTCCACAAATACGTGAAGGAAGAGAGCGTGTGGCCTCTCTCTGGTTAGGAGCTGGAGCTGGTGGGAGGCCCCTCTTCTGGGGAGCCTCCCATCTCTCAACAGCTCCCTGCCAGGGCCTGGAGGCCTCATTGGATAACTGGTTCCACCAGCTACCCAGAGAGGATCAACCACTCTTCTGCTAATCCTCAACAAAGCCCCTTATGCTCAGAAAAGGAGTGAACCCCCTTGGATTAGGATGCCCACCCAAAGCTCTTCCCCAAAGCCTGTGGGAGGACTGCGAGGCCTCCTCCTCCAGGAAGCCCTTCCTGACTACCCTGGTTTCAGAATTCTTAAAGCTGCTCCGCCCTACCGTGTGTCCCCAGCTCATCCTCTCATGCTTACACGTGGGTTCTGATAAGCCCCTTGAGGGCAGGGTGGTCAACTGTACCCTCTGTGGTACTGTGGCATGGTGGGCACACAGTAGGTGTAAGGTTGGATGGTTTGGCAACTCTTGGCCCCAACCTTACTCCCCAGCCGTGTGACCTTCACTAAGTTACTCAGCCTCTCTGAGCCTCAGTTGCCTCATCACAGTTAGACACTCAGGGTAAACTCTGAATGAAGCACGACGATTACTCTGCCAAGGCTGAACACAAATCTACTCCGGAAGGTCATTTGGATCCCGTCCAGCTCCTTCCTCCCATGTGAGGAAACAGAGGCTCAGAGAGGGTTGGGGGCAGGCCGCAAGTCCTACCGCAAGGTGCCAGCAGAGCTGAGATCAGCTGTCTGGGGTCTTGCCCTGGTCAGAGCTCTATACCCAAATACCTCTTTGGACCTCTCCTAGTGAAGTCCGTGGCCTTAACTGTCCTGGAGCATGGGGTAGGATGCCCTTTGCACTGGGAGCCCAGACAGTGAGGAAAACCTCCTCCTGGTGGCCAGGGATCTAAATGGGAGGAAGCTGGGGGTTTGCCACTGGGTACACCAGGAGGGAAGAGGATGCTTCTTGGGGGAGTGGCTTGACAAGCAATGTTGTGTGACCCGGGGCAGCACAGCCAGGACCCCTGCCCCTTATTCACCAGGCTGTGAAACTGGAAAGGGGTCCCTCCTAAGGGGGTCATCCCATCCAGAAACACCCAACAGCCCGACAGAGAAACCATCACCCAGTGGGGCTCAACCCCTTGGTGATGGTCACCAGCAGACAGAGAGGAGACCGGGACCTTCTGTCTCCCAGACCTGGGCCCCAGTGCCAGGTGTCCCCCTCCGGCACAGCAGCCAAGTGGCAGGTGGCGCCTGAGCCAGGACACCCAGGATTGGGCCACTTGCCCCGACCTGGCATGAGCTGGTGGGTGGGCTCGTCTTGCCTCTTCTGGCCCACAGCTGTCATCCTCTGTTCTCCCGGGCCCAGAGAGTGCCAGGGTGGGGAGCAGCAGGCTGAGGTGGAACCAGCCACACTGCTGCCAAGGGAGTGCCCACAGGACCACTGTCTATTCTTTGTAGCTAATGGGGACTAGAGTGCCCCAATTTCTGGGGCTGGTAGGGCTTGTGTGCCTAGTAGCAGGGGAGTAGGAGCCATGCTGTTACTATTACTAGTAATTGCAGGGTTTGCGAGAGACCTCAGCAGGGTACACCATCCCTTTGCTCTGTCGGGACCCCCATGACTGACCCCTGATATAGGCCGGTGGGGCCCAGGGGGATGTAGAAATAAGGACAGGCTTCAAGAGGAAAGAGGCGAAGGAAAAAACCAGAAAGAGGATGGAAGACAGGGGGTTTACTGAATGCCTGCTTGGTCCTGGCACTATGCTCAACATTGTACAGACACCTCCTTGTTCCATTCCCACCAGCACCTTCCGTTAGCATCCCAGTTTACAAAGAGAGGAAGTGGGGCTCAGAGAGGGTGAGTGACTTCCCAGAGTCACACAGCCAGAGAATGGGGGCAATGAGGGTATGTTTCTTTTATTTTTTTTCTTTAAAAAAAGGGGGGGGGATTTTTAAATTTTTAGAGTTTGGGCAAGCAGGAGACTCCACATCTATTTTTTTTTAATTTTGGCAAAATCTTATATAACCTAAAACTTACCATTTTAATATCTACCGTTGAGTGGCATTAAGTACATTTTGGGGTATGGTGTTAAGCCTGGATGGTTCTGAAATCTGCGAGCTCTTCAAAGAAAAATTAAAGTTGGAAGGAGGGAGAAGGGAGAGGGCGTGAGGAGAGCATGTTGGGGGGAAGCAGAGAGACATAAAAAGACAGAGAGACAGGGGTGAGAAGGGACAGGTGGGAAAGACAGAAGGAAACAAGAAAAGGCTGAAAAAGGAGGAACAGGACGAGGCAAGAGGTAGTAGCAGCAGAACCAAAGCTGAGGCGGGCTGTGGGGTGAGGGGCCCTCGGAGCCAGGGCCTGGCTGGGGCTGCCCGACATTGGCCACCTGCAGGTCACCAGCAGCGGGTGGCCCCGTCCCAGCCTGAGTCCTGGAAAGGACCCCCTGAGGGACCTGGGGACAGATAAGCCTCCACCTGGCCTCGGGGGCACGGCTGGGGGGGTGCCCGGGACCCCACATGCACCCTACTCTCAGCATCTGGGCTCTGTCCCAGCACCACCTCTATGGTTATTTCTGTTATAATACCAACCTCAGGCTTTAAAAGGAAAACAGCTGATGTCTATGAAGGAGACGCAGCATTCTTACAAAGGGGAACAGACTCACTTCCCACAAACATGAACGATGGTCTAGGATTTGGGGTACGTGCAGGGCTGGGGGTGGGGGGAGCCGAGGGCAGTTCCTCTCCGTCACACAGGGAGCGTAGCAGGGGCTGAGGTGTGCATGCATGTGTGCCTGTAAGAACCCAGCCCTGCCCCAGACTGCTCCCTGATGTAGGCCGGAGATGGAGAGAAACCAGAAATGGCAATGAGCACTCAGCAAGGATTCGGGGCTCTTGCATTTTGTGAACCAAAGTCAGACTGGGACATGTGGCCAACCACTGGGGAGATCCTGATCCAGGATGAATCCCAGAGGGGAAACTGAGGCCCAGGGGGCTGCCATGGCCGAGTGAGGTCCCACACGGAGCCCAGAGTGGAGCCAGGCCCAGGACACAGTGTCCCTGGCATGGCACCTCCCGGGGCCTGCCCTAGCGTCCTGGGGGTGACCAAACCAGGGAGGCAGGCTCACCAGTGGCCTCATCCAGGCCCTCCTGCGTGATGTGGTCATTCTGGCTGACCCACTCGCCGTTGCACTTGAAGTAGATCTGCGTGGCGGGGAAGGCGCGACAGCGCAGCTCCACGGGCTTGTTCTTCACAATGTAGGCGTCCTGGGGCTCCTGGAGGAAGTGGGGCAAGGGCTCGGCCGGCGCCGACGGGAAGGAGTCAGGGAGCACCTCGCTGCCAGAATCAGTGCCTGCAGAGGGAGGGTAGGCTTCGTGAGGCTGCAGGCTAGGAGGGGTGGGCAGCTGGACGCCAGGGAGGACGGCGCTGTGACCTGGGCAAGGTCTGGCACTCCTGGGGGCCTTGGTTTCCCCAGCCCACCCAGCTTTTAAGAGTTTGTGCTTTGGAGCCAGTCCTAGCTCTATAATGCTGGGTGATTCTTTCTTTACAGACAGAGATGTCAGAGTGGCCTGGAGAGCTGAAGTGACCCATCTGGGTGAGGAGACCCCTCTAGCCCTCCCCAGTGTCCCCTGCACTGGACCTACTGAGTCTACCCTCCAGTTGCTGACAGTGATGCCCCCATCCACGAGGGCTGGAATGGGGCTGAGGCCGGAGCACAAAGCAGGCCAGCTCTGCCCTGAAGCCACAGCTGCCCTTTGCAGCCCCAGCTGATGGAAGTGGGGAGACGAGCCAGGACCCGCAGAGGCATAAGGTGGGGTGATGTGAGATGGCTGCATGGGGCCTGGATTCCTTGATGCCTGGCCCTCCAACAGGGCCTCCTCCTCCAGAAAACCCAAGGCAGGCGCAGCATAGAGGGGGAGACCACCTCCCCAGCCGTGTCTCTGCCCCACGCCTTAGCCTTTCCCACCTCGGCCAAACCCACACCCTCCACCCTGACAACAGACAAGGAAACTGCAGAGCCTGGGGTCTCAACAACGTCCTCCCCAACCAGGGGCCAAATGGGAACCCTGGTCCGCCTGCCCCCTGGAAAGAGCAGCGCCTCAGGAGGTGAGACAAACAGGAAGGGAGAGGGGCTGGCCTCTTCCAGCGCCAGGAGGGAGGGAAAATAGGCCAGGCCAGCCTATTGGTCCACTGTCCACTTAGGAAAATTGACTTTCCAACACAAAGCGTCAAACAGTCAGGTGGCTGGGACAAGCAGTGGGGGGGGGGGGCTGTCCTCCTCTGCGAAGCTCCAGAGGGAATGAATCCAATTGCAGGGTGTGCATCTGCCCAGCCCCTCACTGCCAGCTGTGGCCTGTCACTGTTCCAGCACTCCAGTCCCTCAAGTGGGGTGGGGTCCCAGGAGGCCACGATGGGACATGCTTGGCCCTAGGGAGCTCCCGATGCACAAAGGGGGCAAGGGGACACTCCATTCTCCAAGAGCAGAATGAACAAAGTGTGCCTGGCATGCCCAAGCTGTGCCATCCCTTTGGGGACCCCGGAGCTCCTGCTAAGGGTGGGGGCGGGGGGCTGCAGGGGCTCTGAGAGCATGCACAGGCTGTCGCTGGCTCTGGGTGCTGGGTCGCGGGTAGGCTGCCTGTGTGCCACCTGCAGGAGCAAAGGGGAAGCCAGCCAGAAGGTGTCAATCCAGCTCCATCTAGCATATTCTGTGTGGTCCTAGGACAGCCCTTTAATTCCGAGCTTGTTACTTTGTCTCTGAAGGTGGCAGGGAGGTAAACACCCTCCCCAAGGCTGTTTTGAGGACCACATGAGCTAGACAAGCAAGGGTGCCCAGGAGGGGCCTAGCACATAGCAGGTGCAAGTTGTGGCATGAAAATGGCAACAAACACTTGCCTCACATTAGGTGCTCTGTTTTTAGTAGTTTACACAGCTAACTTACCTAACTCTTGGAACAGCCCTATAAGGTATTTATGCAAGTCTTCAGTTTATATGGGGGGAAACTGAGGCTCAGAGAGGCTAAAAAACTTGTTCTAGGGCACAGAGCTAGCAAGAGACAGAGCCAGGGTCTGAACCCGATAAACAGATTCCAGTGTCTGGGATGCCACCCAGGACCCCACACTGCGTGTCACTGGAGTAGCTCCATAACATGGTGAGTGTCCCTGCATCTGAGAATCCTAATAGATCCAGACACCAGCCAGGACCCTACAACTCTAAGAGCTGTCTCACCGAGGCTTGTGGGTAGCTACCCTGGGAATAGCACTGAGGATTCCAGAGCTTCTCCACACCCACATCCTTCGGCCAGGCAGGGAGACACACCTTCTTTGGAGGTTAGAAGACTGGCCACCCTGAGGGTCTGGGAGCTTGGGCAGCTGATGGCAAGATGAAACAGTGCCTGGGTAACTGGGCACTGGGTCTCCCAGTGGCATGTGGGCAGCAGAGCACCAGCGAGGCTCCGTGCCCACCCCACACTGCCAGCACCCTGCTTTAGTCTCAGGCCTGGGGAGACTGCAGCCCTTACTGACCTCAGGCACCTCATCTGTGAAATGGGGGGGAACCAGGCCTCCCCCTGGGGGGGTAGCAGCCCCAGAGAAGGTATGTGGGAGCCTGTGGGTCCAGGTGCCTGCTACCTCTACCTTCTAACATGCAGCCCCCAGGTGATGGCTGCCCTGGCTTTCTGCGGCACTGCAGGCTGTATTTATGACTTTGTTTTATAACCCTAATGCGGCTCATTTATAAAGCAGGCGCAGACGCGGCTGAGCAAAGTAAACATTAGACATCCATTAGTGCAGTAGGCCCGGGTCTGGCGGCCCCTGGGCCTGCCCTCCCTGCCCCAGCCCTCCTCTCCACCCTGGCATGAAGCTTCCTCTCTGGCCTTGGCAGGACTGCGGCCAGGCATCCTCACGGGTGCCTCTCTGGCACAGCAGTGCAGGGGGGGTGGCTCTTGACGTAGCCACTGTCCCCTTGCAGCGTCCCCAGCCCCCAAGGCAGGCGTGCTGGATTCAGATGCTGCCGGGAGACAAGAAGGATCAGGTCTGACCTGAGAATCCCTCCCCAGGCGGACCACGGGCAGACTAGATGCTTGCCAGGCATGGAGTAGGTGCTCAGTGAATGCAAATTAAATAAAAGTGGGGCGGGGCAGTCCTGGCGAACAGCTAGGCTGGACACCTCTCCTCCTCCTTGGCCCTGCCTTGGGCCCTCGTGGCCCAGGGAGACTCCACAGGCGTCCCGGCTGAGGGTGGCCTGAGCCTGTCCTGCAGGGGCCAGCCTGGAGGAAGAAGAGTGATGGAGTTTCAGGGTCCCCGGGGCCTTCCTCTGCCTCATGCTTTCCTACGAACTCACCGGGTCCCGCAACAACCCACACAGAGCTTCCAAAACGTCTTTGGTCTTTAGTGTCTTGGTTAATTTTTACCCCAAGGCCAAGAGAAATTCCTAGTGGTTCTGTTTATTAGTTAGATCCAAACAGCTTGTGTGTCTGTGTCTGTGTGCGTGCTAACAACCTGGCAGCCATCTGAAAAAACAACACCCGTAAGTTGAAAGAAAAAATAAGATTTGTATTCCACTCCTAAACAGCCACAGAGACTAGCAATGGGAATGTGCTTGCCGCTTGCACACGGCACAACTTCTCAGGTCTTGCAAACAGACTGGACCCCCCCGCCCCCCCGCCCCTGCCACCCATCGTCTGTCTGAGTCCTTCCAAATGCTCACCTCCCACCTTTGCAGAGAGAGGATGGTGTGTGAAGGGAAAAAGCGGGGTATCATGTGATTTTTTTTCGATTTTGAAATCGAAAGTTATCCTGAGCTAACAGCTGTGGTGGTGTCTGGCAGCTGTTCAGGACGGCTGTCTTTCCTCCAGATGAATTAACTTCCCACAGCACCCCTGGGAACATGTGCAGCACCCTGGGGTGCTTTGGCACACCGTTTGGGAACCACAGCCCTATGCGGTAGGTATTCTCATTACGCTCCTCTTACAGATGAGGAAATGGAGCCCAAGAGAGATGAAGTAACCGGCACGGGGCTATGCAGCTAGGAAGTGAATCCGGGCGGTCGGATACCTAAACCTGACTTCTGAATTGGAATTGGCATTGACTTCCACTATGTGGCAGGCATTTCAAGTATTTTGCCCCATTTACTTCCCACAACCCCCAAGGTGAGGATTATCTTCCCATTTTCCAGATGAAGACATGGGGCTCCTAGGGACTTGCCCCATAGCAAGGTCACCTGGTCAATGGGAGGCAGGGCCGTGTCTCCTGTCACCCCGGCTTCGCTACATCTTTCCCCTCAGTGCCATCCTTACAGAGGAGACTCAAACACCTGAGAGGCGCTCCCGGGGGAGGAGAGCCTGCCTCGGCCAGGCCAGGTCCAGATCTGGATCTGGATCTGGATTTCCTGCGGGTGGGAAAAGGTCCCACGTGAAGTGTGTTTTCCTAATAGGAGTCCTCATTTAAAATGCAAGCTGCCTCTAAAGCCACATACACGAATGGCCCAGCTATCCCAACATGAAGGAAGGAGGACGCATCCTGGGCCAGGTGGAGCCACAGACGGTCAAACCCTGGAAAAGCCCAGGAGCTCTGGGTTTGCAGCCCAGCCGGGGACTGGCGCTGCTGCTGGCCTTCCTCTCAAGCCTTACTCTGGTTCCTTCACCCTGACACTGCTGTAAGCGGAACCTGTCGGCCTATGATGGTGTCCTACTGGGTCCATCTTTAACTCCAGAAGCGAGTGTCCTGCACGTGTGGTCACCTTTTTTGCCACTGTTATTCCTAGCTCAAAGGCCCCGCACAGACTGGTCCTGAGGCACAGTACGGGGGGAACCCAGAGAGGGAGGAGGGGGGAGGCACTATTTGCAGCTGGGCTCTCCCAACCAGACCCAGGCCCTCCCACCCCAGGCCTCAGATCAAGAGGACCACCAGCACCTCAAGGTGGGACCCCTTGTGGGTGCCATTCAAACCCTCACTTCCAATTTACCTACAGCTGCCTGTCTGAGGGCCCTTGTCAGCTGGTCTCACGTGGACGCAGTTGCACAGGGAGAGAGGTTACCGTCAGGGCTGTCTTGTCCAACACCTCCTCCCCCCCGCCCCAGCCACTCTATCCAACCTTGATTTACACACCTCCAGGGACAGGGAACTCACCACTGCTTTTCTGAGCCAGGTCCTCTTCTGAACGGACCTAACAGAAAAGTCCTTCTTTTCAACTGAAATGTGCTGTCTGAGCTTCCCACCACTGCCACAATTTTAACCTGAGGTTCACAAAAGAGTGTTTCCTCTTCCAGCGTGACAGCTTCCCAGCCCCTGGAGCATGTAGGCGCCTTCCCTGGCCTTCTCTCCTTGCTCTCAAATATTCATGAGATGCAGCTTTGCACACCGCTGCCCGTTCCTCATGGACAAGCTCCATTTTGCTCCCAACCCACTTAAAATGTGGGAGAGGTGACCAGGGCGGGGGCTGGCAGGTGCATCCCGGCTCCCAGCGGCTCCAAGCTTCCTTAGAAGTTTTGGGGAGCAGGAGCACAACTCCCATTCCCTGGTGTTCCCCACATTGTTCGGGACTGAATAACCATCGCCCAGTAGGGGAGCGGGAGCCTGCAGGACACAGCCAGGAGCCCGAGCCACATCTCCACCCCACGGGAGGAGCCATGCTAGGTTGAATGCTTCTTCTGGGGGGGCTGGGCTTGTGCAGGGCCCAACGTGGGGACACAGGTTCCCTCACTTGGCAGGGAGGAGGTCAAGGCCACAAGTTTGTTTCAGAATCGAAGCCACTAGAATAAGCAGGAGCCAGGGCCTTGGAGGTGAACAAAGTGGCCTCAGGACAGAAGTGAAGAGACTGTATTTTACAGAGGTTCCCCCGAGAGGAGGGGGAACTATGGCTACAGGGTCCAGACATTTCCTGAAAGAGAGGCTATCACCAGATGCTCAGGGAAGCCAGTGGGCTTCCGCTTCCCTTACAGTGACCCTGAGAGCAACGGGTTCCAATCTCCAGTCCTCCACTGGGACTTTGGGAAGGTTGTTTCACCTCTCGGGTCATCGATGGGATGCAGAGGAGTCCCAATCGGAGAGGCCTAGAGCCCTACATTCCACCAGCTGAGACAGAAAGTGACTCATCAACATCACGCAGCAAATCAGGAGCCAAGCCGGGCCAGAGCGCAGTCTCGGCTTCAGGGCTCAGGTGGGGAGACAGCAGGCCAGGCCAGGGCAGCAGTGCCTCTATCCACCCCCAGGCCTGGGGCGGAAACCCACTAGCACCCATCTCAGCGGGGGCCACCTCTGGTCTGGCCACGGGGCAGGGACCGCAGCACGAGGCCGCAGTGGTTCATAGGAGGGCCTGGGTTGGGGTTCCCCGGTGGTGACAAGGCCAGGCCTGAGAGCCCGAGGCTCAGGCTCAGCAGCGGGAGGTGGGCATCTGGAGCAGGGCCCTGTGTCTCCAGGGCGGGCTGGCCCACGCCGACGGGGCAGGGCCGGGAGGGGAGCAGGGGGGCAGGCGGGAGGTGAGGGACAGAGAAACACCCCACGCTGGGCACATTCATCATCAGCAATCACAGTCTCCAGCCCCTGGACGCGCAGGCTGATTCTCGCCAGACTTGACCTCCCACTGCATGGAAAATCTCTTCCATTCACTGCGAGGCTGATGTGCTCAGTGGGGAGTGTGGAGAACGGCGGGGGGAGCCCACTTATTATTATGTTTTAAAAACACATATGCCCCCCCATGGAAGGACCCCTCCCTTAACACAAAGCCCTTCTTCCATCTGGCCCTGGCTTCTGGCGGCTGTGGGGTCCAGGCCGGGGCCCCCCTCAGAGGCGGTTACAATGGCCGTTACTGATGACAAATGGGGGCTGGCGGGCTTGGGGGATGCGGAGTTACTCCTAACAAAAGAGGCCCCTTGCACAGCCCTTTTTCCCATACCCTCTGTGCCCATGACATCACTTCCTGTGCTGGCCACGGGAAGTGGCCTCACTGGGACGGCCACCTGGGGCAGGAGCTTGGATCCTGGCCGATCCTGAGAAATGTCTCCCCTGGAAGGGCTCAAGGGCAGGCAAAGGAGCTGGTGGGAGGTTTGGGGTTGAGGCCCCAGGGTAGGCACAGGGTCCTGGAAGGGAGCCCAGACCCCATTTAACTGGGGTACACATGACTTACACAGTCGGGAGGGACACTATGGTTATTGGGGCTCCCCTCAGATGCTCAGTGGAGCCTGAGGAGGCGTATTCCACACCCAAGAGTCCAGGCGCTCCCCGCACACCTCTCCTTTGGCCACTGGACCCCCTAGGCCTGGGCCTCTCCAGGGCTGATTTCTGGTGGCTCCCCTTCCGAGCCTCAGATGCGGGGGTGTCACTATGCCTGGAGGTTCGGGCCCCAAGGAGAGGGCACTCTGCTTTGCCCTCTTCTCACAGACAAGGCGCTCAAAGCCCTCTTATGCATCACACTCTAGATTATAACCTTTCACCAGCACGCAGTGTGATAACAAACATCATCAATCCAACGATCCTGCGGAGGAGGGGTTCATGTCAAGGAGGAGCAGACGGAGGCTCACAGCTACCAAGAAAGCTCAAGAAGATAAACCACAGGCCTCCTTTGGCCCACAGTGCCCCTGAGGGATTAGCTATTTCTCTGCCCATTTTGCAGATGAGCAAATAGAGCCTCACCAGAGTTTACCAGCTCACCAGAAGGGAAGAGGGTCTTGGTTTTGTCACCCCAGCACCTGGCCTCGCTACCTCTGAGGGCCTGACAAGTCCCAGATTGTTCTGGATGCCCCAGACAAGCAGAGATCCATCCTAGCCTGGAGGGACCTGTGCTGGCCCACTGCGGCCCCCGAGATGTCACACTCAGACACACACACTCACCCCAGCGGACACCTGCAGACCCTATCTGCGGTCACAGGCCACCAGCCTCCCCTTGGATCCCCAGAGAGCCCCGCCAGGGCTGGGACAGTGACTCTGTTCTTAGGGCTGTTTATGTCAATGCTCTAAGGCAATGGCTGTGGCTCTGGCCCATGGGGGGCCCCTCTATCCTATTCGGTCATCTGTCCCCCATTCAGAGATGGCATGGGGTGTGTCTGACTTGTTCCAGTCCTACCTAGGGAGGCCTCCCCTTCCTCCCGGGCATCCTGCCCATGCTGCTGATGGACCTGGATGCTGCTAGGCAAACCTTCAAGGTGTGCCTCAAACCATATAACTGTCCCCCACCACCCACTACAGTCCCCAAGCCCATGTCCTCCCACCAGGACCTCCTCTCTGTGCTCCCTACCTCCCCCTTCAATCCCCTCTCCTCACAGCTGCCGGAGCCCTCTCGTGAAACAGAAAGAAATCTCCCTCTCCTGCTTGCACCCTCTGGCTGCCATTTGCACCTGTAATGAGGTCTCACCTGTCACCGAACCCTCTGACTTCAGATGCTCACCCATTGCCACTGTGCTCCAAGTGCCCCATCTCAGGTGTGGTCCTGCCCCTTGAATATGCCTCCCTTATTCCGCAGGGCCTTTGCTGTTCTCTCCTGGAATGCACGCACACCGCCGGCCAATCTCCCTGTGCTCCTGTGGCAACTCTCGGTCACTGAGACCCCAGTGCCACCTGCCTCTCCCGAGTGAGGCCCTCCCTGACCGCCCCGTGGACACCGACCCTCCTTGGCTCTCCCCCATATCGTCTGCAGGTTGTCTTGGGGTTTTTTGTTGTTTTGCTTGTTTGTGTGTTTTCCTTGACAGTTCATCTCTCTCTGGAATACCTTCTTCCTGTATTTGATTGTTTGCTGTCTGTGTCTGGACAGGTCTGCTCTCTGGAAGGCAAGCTCCTGGAGAACCTGGAAATCCTGTTTGCTTGTTTAGCTGGGCCTACTGGGGATGCAGAACTTTCTCCAACACCTGGGGTGGCAGGTGAAGGTGGGAGGGAGTGGCCAGAGGAGATGACTGTGCACAGGTTGGGCCAACCCCACCTGAGCCATGGGAGGCAGTCCCTTTGGAAACCCGGATCCTCTAGGATGCCACTAACAAATGGAACCTCAGAGACCATCTAATCCTCTAGGACGTGGAGATCAGAGAGGGTGTGGCCTGGCTTCAAAATCACACAGCACCTGAGCAGCAGAGCCAGTAGAGACACCGGGCTCTAGACTCCCAGGGCAGGAGGAAGGACTTTATCTTTAAAATCCTCCTTTTTCTTCTAATGAAGGCCTTTTCTTGGCCTTGTTTTTTGGCCTTTTCTGATTACAATTTAGGAAGAAAGAAAAATGAGAATAAAAACCGCCCATCGCCACCCCCAGTTTACCAGATTTAACACGGGATAATGGTCTTCCTGGACTTTTTTAGACATGACACATATTTTGTGACTTACTGAGGTACTACCATGTACAGCTGCATATTCTGTTTCCCTTGCAAGGCCATTAACTGAGGACTCTGAGACCACAAGCCAAGTGTACAAGGCATTTCTCTGGTGCTCAGCACAGTCTCACACGTCACGGATGCAGGCCAGCTGGGCTGATGACCCTGGCACAGCGTCCCAGGTCACTGGAGAGGATGCAGAGCTGGTGCGGGGAGCCACTGGGCAATGACGTCAGGTTGGCTTTGCATGTTCGGGTGCTGGGCAGAAAGATGCCCAGGGTCCTGTCCCTGTCTCCCAGGGAAGTGAACGAGCCCAAGGGTACAGCCTCTGGCTCAGAGGCTGCCTGAGGGGGCGGTGGTTGTGTCCCTGTTGCCCTTCCAGGAGAGGTGTCTGCACACCCTCCAGGGAAGTCAGGGTCAGGCCTTTCTTAGAGTGCCTGAGGCATGAATTTCCTCTCCTTCCCAGCGTCTTGCTCTGCGGATGGACAACCCCTCCTCGCCAAGGGCAGACAACTGCCAACACACTGCCAAGCAGAAAATCGGCTATGATCCCTGCCTGCTGCCGTCAGCACGGTCACCACGGCCGGCCAGACCCTGCCCCAGTGTGGTTGTGGGCCACCCGGCAGGCACCAGGAGGCAGGGCGGAGCCTGGGCCGCAGGGCCCTTAGACCTGAGTCCGAGCCCTTCACTTCCAGACAGGAGCTGTGACTTGTCCAAGGGCAGACAGCCAGCAACCCTAGCATCCATCCTGACATCACGTTCACACAAAGGGAGCCCCAGCGGGGCCAGAGAGAAGGGGGGGCAGAACCTGGCCTTTGCTGATCTGTGAAATGGGCATAGGACAAAGGAGGAGAGATGAACAGAGGTGGAGGTGGAGACACAGAGAGAGGGACAGAGCAAAAGAAAGCTGAGCGCACCAGCAGCGGAGGGTGAGGGGAGCGGCACGGGGGGCTCCTCCTGGTATGTTTTGGAGTCTGGAGTCCACGGGGGTCTGCAGTCAGGCCCCGGGAGCCAGGGGAGGTGGCTTCCATCACTGGTCTCCATCTACACTTCTGCTCTGCGTCTTCCCCAAGGCCAGGACTGGGCTAAGGTTCCAGGGGCCCCAAGGGAGGCAGACGGTGTAGCCTCGGGCTCCCAGGGGTTGGGGTAAAGGGTCTCAGGTCACAGAGCAGGGCCGAAGCAAAGCTGGACTAGAGCTTGGGCATCCTGGCACCCAGCCCAGTGCTCTTGCCCTTGCCTCTCTCTGGTTGTACCGGTCGGGGAGACCCCGGCCCTGGGCTTGGGTGAACAGCTGAGTCATCAGCGGTGAAGACGGTGGGGAGACAGATGGCTCAGGACAAGGGGAGGACCCACATGGCTGCTCAGAAGCACCTCGAGGGAGACAGGGTGTTGGGTAGGGACTCACCCCCTCTCTTTCGTCACTCATCAAACGTCCTCACCACCTACGGTAGGGTCTTGGTGAGCTGGGCCAAGCTTTGGTCACACCCATGGGAAGCTCACAGTAAAAGTTCAAGGTGAAGGATCCAACATCTTGACTCTGACTCCTACTCTGTCTGCCTCCAGCCCAGCCCCACAGGGCTGCCCCTCTGCCTGCTAACCCGACAGTGCAGAAACCAATCTCCAGCTGTGTCTGTAGCTCCCTCCTCCTCATTTAGGGAGCCAGCCTACCTCCTCCAGGAAGCACGCCTTGACTACTTCCACCTCGACTGCCATAGGGAGTTCTCATTCTCCAGGCCCCTATAATCCCTCATATTTTTCTTGGGCTGAAGCACATGGAGCTCGTGAAGCAACCTTGAGTGAGCTTCCCTCCAGGCCTCAATCTTGCCTTCTGGGAAATGGAGTCACTTTTACTTGCTTTGCCCCCTGCCATCCCAGGGCTGCTGGGAACACAATGTCAGGAGCGTGCAACTATTTTTGCCAGGTGGGCAGCCCCGTGCTCTGGCTAATTTTTAGTACTGCTTTTTTGCAGTTAAGAAATGGTGGATGTGCCTTCCTGGGGCTGCCAGGGTCACTGGCCCACATCTTGACCAAAAGCTCTAGGGTGTTCCTCTGGGTTTGAGGTGCTGGCTAGGCGCCCCACTCCCCAGCCTCCAGCCACTGCCCCAGCCCACTCAGTGAGGACCCCCACTCAGTGATGACATGGAGCTGCAAAAAAGGCTGATGCAAGCTGGAAGGAGTGAAGGAAACAGACTCGCGTGGGGCAGGTGGAGCTCCACCCCCGGCCCCCCTGGGACTCCCGGCCCTGCTCCTGCCTGCTTGTTTGTACCTGCTGATGTAACTGCTGAGCCTCCTTGGCTCAGGGCTCGGCCCGCTCCACTTGACCTCTGAGCTGGAGCCAGAGGGAGCGTGAGAGGGCAGGTGCCTGGCCCCTGGACACCCTGACAGGGCTCTTCTCCAGGGAGGGGCAGCTGACAGCAGAGGGGCGGAAAGAGCCTGAAACACAGCACAGAGAAGAGCACTTGCTCCACTGACGCTGGAGCAAGCGGGACGTGGGTGAACCCTGCTTTGCCACAGTGTCACTTCAGGGCAGTTGTCCCATGGCCCTGAGCCTGTCACATGATAGCCTCAGTGTGTCAATCTTCCATGCATTTCTCCAAGGGGGTAAAGAAGTCAGAAGGAAAAGACCTATGGGAGAAGCGTGGCTCTGTGGGAGGAAAACACTGGAATAGTTCCTGCATGACTAGGCCAGTTGCCTCACCACCCTGGGGCCTGGGTTGATCTGTAAAATGGACACAGCACCGTGCCCCTAACTGTGCTCGCTTCGCAGAGATAGCTGGAGCCAGGGGTGTGAAAGTACGACATGACATGAAAGCATGTGGGTGGCTCCGGGGATCTGGGGACAGTTGTGGGAGGGTTCTCTCCAGGAGCCTGGAGGTGGGGCTGTGCTATCTGCCCAGCCTGGCCCCAGGAGCCTCCTCGCGGGGAGGAAGGCATGGATGAGGATTACAGGGTTCCCCAGAGGCCTCCAAGGAGGCGTCAAAAACACACAGGTGGTGAGGACAAGAGCCAAAACACACTCCTGGAGACCGCAAGGCCACCTGCGTGCCGCTGAGGGCCCTGACCCCACAAACCCGGGGTCTGGAGATCATCCTGTCTCCAGACTCATTGTCAAAACTGGTTTCCCTGGAGACGCCTTTGCTCTTTCCCCAAGAAAGGGAAGGAGAAAAGAGCCTCATGCAGTTTATGTGTCTCTCTGGTTAACACTGAAGGCTCCTGAAAGACGGGGAAGGAGCCCGGTGGGGAGGACGTGCCCATCTCAGCTGCCCTCGCTTGACCCCTCAGCCCCAGGAGAGTGGGGTTACCTCTGGTTCTGCTAGGTTGCTTTGGAGGGAGGGCTGCACTCCAGTTGGGATTCGGGGGCTTCCCAGGCCACGCAGATCGGCCTTCTCTTTCCCATGGCCTTGAGTCACACGGGTAGCCAGTAACCACTGCTGTTTACAGACCAGCCCCCTCCCAGACCCCGCACGGAGCACTTGGTATAGAGCAACTACACCCAACCACCTTTGAGGCAAGTACTCTCATCACGATCCCCAGGTTGTAGGTAAGGAAACTGAGGTACAGAGAGGCTAGGCATCTTGCCCAAGGTCACAGAGCAGGGCTGTTGGCACACAAACCCGGATCTCCGTGACTCTAAGCCCCTATCATTCACCTCCATGCCAGGAGTCTCAAACGGCAGCATGCACCGGAATCACCCGTGGGCCTTCGGTGGGGCTTGAGAACGTGCTTTCCTAACAAGCTCCCAGGTGCTGCCGCTGGTCCACTGCTCTATGCCCTCTTGCCTCCCAACAGAAATGTAAAACACTTGGCACACACAACTGTGCTTAATGGAGTCAGCTCCCTTTCTAGGATCCAGCCGGAGACCTTTCAAAAGGAACCAAAGGAATCACAGGGCAGCATGGTGCCGGCCACCTTAGCTTAAATCGGCTCCGGTGTGTGGCAGTAAGAATAATGACAGCCGTCACCGGCACCTGTGTTCTGGCACACTCCGTACCCTCTCTGGGCCTCAGTTTCCTTATCTGTGAAATGGGAGGACTGAACACACTTTATGCTCACATCACACAGGGAGGGCAGTGTCTGGCACCTCAAAAGGGCTTATCGAGTATAAGCTGTGTTATTGTTATTATTGTCGTTGCCACTATCTACATCATCTATACGGTCTGTGCAACAACCCTGTGAGGCTGCTGTAATATCCACCTCCGTTGTTTACCTGATGTCGCTCAGCAAACTGGCCCAAGTCACCAAGCAGTGGCGGAGGAAGGATCTGAAGCCAGGTTTGGGAGCCCAGTGGCAGGACCTGTCCTCCACGAGCAAAGAAAGATGCCCACTTCCTCCCGAAAGGATGGAGAGTTATTTCCCTATTTTTTATTTTCTCTTTTATTTTTTTATTTTCTGACTTATTTTTTGTATTTATTTTCTTACTTATGTTTCCTGCACTTCCTTCTAGACCCCCCACCCCCACCCCCCAGCCCAGGGTATAAGAGTGTCACTGCTGAAGGGAGAATGTCTCCAGTAGGAAACCAGAGCTATGTCAGCCCCCCATGCTTGGTGACCTTGGCCAGCCAGACCCCTTCCCTCCCTGTCTGTCCATCTGTGTCCCCTGGTCTGCTTCTCCTTACTGGGAACCCTCTAGGCGCAGGGCTTGGCTTGGCATTGGCTGGTCCCGCCCCTGAGAGGGGGACGGTCACATGCTACTCCTGAGACCCTCCTGCCCCCACATCCTCTGGGATCGCAAGTTCAAAACAATAGAAGCTTCAGGTTGCCCTTGATGTAAAAGGTTTAGTAGGTGTCTAATTTTAGCTGAGAAATACTCGGCATTTTTCCCAGCCGCCGCCGATGCCGCGCTCCGTGCTGGACACACGGCCTTGGTTTTCCTCCCCAATTGTTCTCGGCTGGGGGGCTAGGGGCTGACTCCAGCTCAGGACAATTGCCTTTGTGTCTGCTTCCGGGTGGCTCTTAGTTACTCAGCAAAGAGAACGGGACAGCGTGGAGTTCTCAGCCCAGAGCTCTCAGCCCCAGCCCTCTGGCCCTCCCCCCCATCCTGGCTGCAGAGCCCTTGCTTCACAGTTTGGGTGTCCCCAAAATGTGGTCTTTGAACAAGACTTGCTGGTCACAGCCTCTCCAAACATCCAGGGGCGGTGGCAGCGAAGGCCTGTGGCCAACAGGGGCCCCCCAGGGCACAGGTGAGGATGCCAAAGCCCAGAGAGGGTGTGACTGGCCTAAGGTCACACAGCACTCTGGCAGAGCTGGGCCTGGACTGTAGGCCCACAGTCACTGTCTGGCGCCCTCCGCACCACGTGCGGAGAAATCCCACTGCTGTCTTCGCTCCCAGCCAGCGTGGGGACACCTCAGAGCGTCAGATCCCAGGCTGCAAGCCTCTCATTCTCTTGGCCTCCAGTGGAGACACCTGGAATGCTGCATCATCACCCCGCCACCCCTCACCTGAAAGGTCACCTCCCAGAGAGCCGAGCCCTGCCTGCCCCTCCTGACAACCCCGGGGCCCTGGCTCTTCCTCTGGTATTTCTTTTTCCTTATTGCTCTTGCCACCATTTTTAGTTATATATTCATCTGTGTGTTTCCTTGTTGAATGCCTGAGTCTCCCCCAGCTCCTCGACTCATCCCAGGGGGCAGTCACAACACTGAACCACTGGGGTGGAGACCCTACTGTGCCAAGGGAGGCCGGGGATGGAGTGAATGGGGCCACTGGGGCCACTGAAGCCTCGGGGCACTGCTCTCTGCCACCCAGCGTGGACATACTCAGATGTTTTCAGCAGCAGGATGTCCTCACTGGCACCCTCTGCCTGAACACCATCCCTGGCTGGATGGCACATATGTGCCCACTGCTGACGCCCAGCACCAGCACGGGACACAGCAGACACTTCGCAAATGCTTTTTTTGCCTGAATAGATGAATCCTGGGCAACTCTGGGTCCTCTCTCCCTAAGAGGCCTCGATTCGACCTATGACCCACCCTTCCCATGAATGATTCTGGAAGCAAGAGAAATGAGGAGCCTCGGGGAAGGCCCCCACGGCCCCACCCCAGAGGGCTGTTTGCTGGCCTTGCAGCGCCCAGTTCTGCTGGCCCCCCACCACCCCAGCCGGGACCCAGCACGCTATAATTAGAGTCCTCCTTCCAGGCTCCGGTAATGAGGGGTGTTGGGTGCCAGCCGTAATTACAGCCTGGTTAAAACGAACAGGAGCCGCCTCCAAGCCAAATTACAAAGTCTGCAGCCGGACTCCCTCCTGCCCTGCTCCCTTTTTATGGGGCTGCTCAGAGGGAGGGACTGGGGAGTTTACGGAGAAGCCAGCTCAGGCTGGGGCTGCGGTTTCGGCGCAGCAGAGCGTGGCGGAGAGCCGAAAGTCTGGGCCTGTGATGCTTTGAAACTCTCCTCGAACCTCCCCCACCCCACCCTCATCAAAATTCCCAGCCAAAGCCCAGGTCAGGAGCGGGCAAAGGACCCAGCCCTTCCAATACTTTCATCAGCACCACATCTTGGGGCTGAGCACTCTGTGTGCACGGTTGTATCTCACGGGCAGAGGCACCATCACCCTACATTACAGCCCCCGTTCCATGCTTAATGGGCTTGTCCCCAACCACACAGCCAGTGAAAGAAAGGCAGGACACAGGTACACAGGGAGAAGGTTTCGGAGCACATGCACATTCCATCTTGCACAAGGCAGGGTGTCAGAAAGGGCCCGGTAATCCCGAGAATGTTGAATTTTGGGAGTGAAGGCCTAAGAGATGCAGTGAAAGCCTTCTCCCCCACCTTTTGGAGATGGAGAAATTGAGAGTAACTGCCACTGGCATCTCAGGATCCAGAGGCAGAGCCAGGATAAGGGAGGCCTTGTCGGCCTCAGAAGCTCGGCATTGTAGAGTATGAGCGCTGCAGAGAAAATCTAGCTGAGGTGCAAGCACAGCAGACTGGCCCCTCCTGAGCCTGTGGCAGACATCACTAATCAATCATCAATCCCGACCTGTCTGGACAGGGCCTCAGACTCCTTCTCAACACAGGACTACACCCAGCCACACCAATCAAGTGATGAAAGACTCCACCATCTCTGATTAGAACTGTCTCCACTCACCCCAATTTAACCCAAGGGGAAAACAGAGCTCTGAGAGTTGGGGCCACCTGGCCCAGTAATGGGGTGGCTCTTACTCCTTTGTGACTGGCCTCCATGGGTGTGCATGGGCCACTCCCACTGCACCCTGAGCCCGGCCCCATGAACTCTGGGCCTCACGTGTGGGAAAGACTCAGGAGACTCAAGAGCTGGCCCTGGCCCCAGCCCGCAGTACTGACCAGGTCAGCTGGTCTGCTGCCCTGAGCAAAGGGACCTCATAGGGACAAGCTTGCTCACCGGTGGAGGAGTTCTGGTGGCAACCTCTGCCAGCACCCCCTTTCCTGGGCCTCTCGGCTGGGCTCTCCTCCCAGCCTGAAAAGCTGGCTCCAGCCACTCGCTGCCCACTCACCACAATTGGCCTGTGGTGACTCAGTCTTCTGGTTACCTGCCCCCAGCCGTTCTTCTGCCCCTGGCATCCCCCGCTCTAACAAGCCTCTTCAATGGAGCCTTTGATCCGGGCTCTCCAGGCTCTTGGATCAGGACAGCCGGCTGCCTTCAGCAAGGGGTGTTGGAGAGAGGTGGGCCTGGAGGACAGTGACCATGATAGGACGGGCCCAAGCCTGAGTCCTCAGTGTGCATGACTCCCCCAGCCTCACCAGGATGACCAAGGCCCTGAGCCTAGAAGCCCTCCAGGGGAGGTGAGAAAGCTGCTGAGATTTCTGGGAGGTGCCCGCCTCTCCCAGCACTGCGGGCCTGAACCGGAGGGCATTTTCAAAAGGACACTTTAATTAGGGAACAGGGCGGCCAGCCAGCAGGATTATAGCCACACCCGGTGCCATCAGAGGCCTCTAAACTCCCAGGCCCAGCCTGCCTGTCTTGCCTCCACCTTTTGCCACCTCCTCCCTGGAGTTGTGAGGAAAGGGGTTGGGGGGTAGATCCCTGAGCCCCTCTGCTTGCCACCCCTATGGTGGAGCCCTTGCAAAGAAACCCTGGATATCTCAGGTATGTTTTCTCAAACTGAGTTGGGGATCTCAGGCATGGAAACACAAGAGCTGGAGACAGTTGACAAAAGCAGAGAAGCCATCCTCTGGCCAGGAGGCGGGAGTAGTTCCGGGGCCTCCCCTGTGCTGGGCCATGAAAGGAAGTGGGCTCTACAGCCTCCACCCCGACCCTGTGTGCCCCCTACCTCTCTCCACCAAAAGGGACAATGACACAGGTTGGTTTGTCTCCTAGAGGCTCTGGCTCACACCCAAATGGTGCTGTTCCAGGCATCTTCCCCCCTCCACCATCCAAGATGGGCAGACCTGGAGCTGCCTGGGGCTGTCCGCCCCTAAATGTCAGGAGTGGGGACAGGGGGCCGAGGTCCACGACTGGCCTGTGGGCAGGGCACTGCACCACACATCTTCTCTGTGCCCCAAGTTCTTCATCTATAAAATGAGGGAGATCCACATGAACCCCCCAGACCTGCCTTTCAGGTAAACAGTCACCTATGTGAGAGTAACTGGCACGGGGTCTGGTTGGCTCAGGAAACCTTGGGTTTAACTTCACATCCTGCTCATATGTTAAGGCTATGTGAGCTGGGGCAAAACCACTTCACCTCTGTGGGCCTCAGTTTCCTCATCTCAGAAGAATAGGAGGTTCTAATAGATGCAAAAGTGCTTTACAACCTGTGAAAGGTGGTCCACGGCTAAGATCACTTATGATTCTTTTTCTAATGAAAAAGGTAGCTACACCTACCCTCCCTCCACCCTGCCCATGAGGCGAGGCTGGCACAGTTCTATCAGCTTCCCACCCTGAGGCTCAGCCTATCCCTTGTCATCTGCCAGCTGGCTCTCAGGCTGGGGACTGGCGGGTCCTTGGACAGGGAGGGGGAAGAGGGGCTTTGGATGTTAAGTTCTCCAGGGAGGAAATCTACCCAGTGGTGAATCCTCTGCTTGGCTGGGCACCAACCCCAAGAGAAAAGACAATGTTGGGGTAGGGTGGGGCAAGGGTGGGGGCCTGGGTGGCCCTGGGAGCAGATGGGCACTGGTGGGAGCCAGCTGGATAAAGCCCAACCTTGGTTCTTCCTTGTGCTTCTCCGAGGTAACTCCAGGGGTTCCACGGGATGCCCCAAGCTGTGTAACCTTGGGTAAGTCCCTTCCTCTCTCTGGACCTTCTTCCTCTACAAGGATGCTCTTCAAGAGCATGTCCTGCTGCTCGCAGATGCTCAGAGTAGAGGTGTTCCAGGAAAGGTATAGGGAAGCCAGCCTCTCCACACAGCTCAGCAAGAAGCCAGGTGTTTTGGGGGCCACAGGGCTGGGTTTAGGGGGGGATGTGGGGTGGCGTGTTTGAAAGCACCAGGGCTTCACTCTAGGAGCCTCTGACCTGCAAGCCCTTGCCTCCCATCCTGCACTTGGCCAGCAGGTGGTCAGAGTGGAAAGTGGGTATCAGGACGTGGCCCGCCTTGAATGGGTCACACGCACGATGGGCTTCAGCACAGGCCTGGCGCACAGCAGGCATGCTGGCCGCCCGTGGGAGCCGCCAAGGCCTGGTGACCTGGCACAGCTCCTCACACACCTGGCTGCAGCCCGCCCCTGCCCCAGGGAGGGCTGCCCTGCCACAGACCCAGCTTTTCTCACTCCTGGCTGTCAGGCCCCAGGTGGCTGCTGAGTCCCCAGTCAGGAGCAACACCTTCCACACCCACGCAGCACCTCTGCGCAGCACCTGGCGTGCGGAGGCGGGAGCTCACCACCCAGCCCGGGATGCCGTCCAGCCTGGGGCTGGAGGGGAGCTGGGACCCCGAGGGCTGTGGCCTTCGTTCTGCCCATTTCATGGACGTCTTACTGAGGAGGCGCTGGCCACCTATGTGACTGGTCTGGGTGGCCTGAAGGGGAAAGAGGTCCCAGAGAGACACAGGGGTCCTTAGACACCTGGCCTGAGATGAGCGGCAACTCTCAGCCCAAACGTCCCCGTTCACTGTCTGTTTGGTGGTGGACAGAATGGTCCCACTTAGTAGATTAAGGAAACAGAGGCTCAGAGAGGTGAATGGCGTGCCTGGCTCCGAACCCGGGCCAGTGGTGAAGCTGCGATTTGACCCCAAGGCTCTTTTCTTCCTACCAAGAGGCCAGGTACGCTGGCTGGGGGGATGCTGGTGGAAAGGCACGATCTAGGGGGACAGCGGACTCTCCTCCTCCTCAACCCTTCGTGCCTGGGAGGTGCTAGGGAGCCCCTGCTCACTAGCAGAGGGGATCCACCGAGGCAGAGCTTTCCAGGGCTTCCCCTCAACCTGTCCCTGCCAGGATGGTTTATACTGGCTGCTGGACCCCTTCCTTTCCCTTCCCTTCCCCTCCTGCTACTGGGGCTGCCCCAATTTTCCTTAGTGTAATTCCTTAATCCTGTGATCCTTGCTCTCCCTGGACCGGACTGGCTCCCCCCCACCCCCGTACTCTCTGCTTCACCTCACAATCTGTGCCTTCTTTATGGCCTTCCTTTCCATCCCTCTGGGCTCCACACTGGCTGGAGTGTTCTTGTGTCATCTTAGGGAAGCAGGGGACCTGGGCTCTTGTCTCAGCTCAGTAACCAACTGCTGTGTGACCTTGAACAACTCCCTGACCCCCTCTGGGCCGCTGCTAGCTCATCCGTCATTGAGGGGTTAGGTGAGAAGTTCTGATGCTCTATGAATATCAAAAGCCACACCAAATGTTCAGGCTGGTATGCTGGTGGACACCTGGGACCTTGGGCTCCTGGCTCCCCCTCTTCGCTCCCCACCGGGGCCCTGGAGAAGGTGGTCCAGGGCCTGGGCTGCCAGGCGGTGCCATTCTCTGCGCCTCTGAGTGTCTGCTTGGGCTCCGTCTGCTTTCTCGGGGACTTCACGATGCGTCTCTATCTCTGCTCAACTTCCCTCGTGTTCCCTATCCTCTCCTCTCCCCCAGGCAGCGGTGGTTGACCCTGTCACTGGAGCCAACTCCTGGCAGAGTTATTTCCCTCCATGCCGGGCTTCCATTAGTCAGTAAGCACAGCAGACCCAGGCAGGGCGCTAGGGGATGAGGCAGCCGTAAATCACCGTGGCTCGCTCTCTCCTAGCCCGGCTGCTGACAGTCTGGGAGCTCTGCTGGCTCAGCTGAGTCTCCCTTCCTGGAGGAGCTGGGGTCAGGCTGGAGCAGCTATGTGAGTGGCAGTGGTACAGGGTATGATAGACACACGGCCACTTACCCAGTCATCTCATGGTAGGGACATGACACGGTAACAGCAGCACCCCAGCTCCCGAGGGGGGGGCACCTGCTAGGGGATGTGGTAGGGACCTTGGCAAGTCATTGAGCCTCAAAGCCTCAGTTTCCTGGTCTGTAAAATGGGGGTGATCATACTTCAACTCCATAGGGTTCACGAGAGGATTACCTGAGGACCCCACCTGTACACACACACACACACACACACACACACACGCCAAAGAGCGTAACTCAGTAAACAATGCCATCTTCTTGCCTGTCTGAAGCCACATCTCTTACACTATACTCTTCCTTTTTTTAAAGATTTTATTTATTTACTAATGAGAGAGACAGAGAGAGACACAGGCAGAGGGAGAAGCAGGCTCCATGCAGGGAGCCCGACGTGGGACTTGATCCCGGGTCTCCAGGACCAGGCCCTGAGCTGAAGGAGGCGCTAAACCGCTGAGCCACCTGGGCTGCCCTGCCCTTCCCTTTTATAGGGGACTGGTCTTTTGCTTGAGATCCAAACTGCCAGAGGTGAAACAAATGCCAGCAGAGCTTCCAGAGTCGACCTTGTCTAGAAAGGGTGAGAACTCAGGCCAGCTGCTGGAGTCCAGGAGCCTCTGGCACCCTCAGTGAACAAAGTTTGGCTGAGAAAATTAAATGAGATCACAGGGGTGAGATTAAAAGAGCAAATTGCTTTAAAGGGCTTCCGCTCATTCCAGATCTCACTGCAGATGGATGGCGCTAATTACCAACGAGGAGTGGCCTGCTTAGTAAAGCAGGTCCCTAGTCCCCCCCCCCCCCCCGTGTTTCTAAGTTAGGGACTCTGGAAGTCAAGGCTGATCCACATTCCCTTCCCCCATAATGAGGGGCACCTGGTGAAGCCTGGCAGCGTGATAACCTGGGGATAACTCTTGCTCCAAAGCCACAGAGCTACACGGCCACGTGTCAAGGACAGCATGTCTTCTCTAGAATTCCACTTCTGGGAAGCCTCTCCCGAGCTCAACCAAGCTGCGTGCGTGGAGGTGTTGCGTGCAGCGCTCTGTGCCAGGGTAAGATACCCGCACGGGGGGAACTAGTGGAGTAAAGTATCTCCCCAGGATGGATGATCCTGGGGTGGGAACGGTGCTAGGTAGGAAGTCTACGTAACCACACGGGAAAGGTTCACGCAATCAGGTGAAGTGAGGAGCCCCGAGGGTGACATGAGGCATTTTTACTTTGATTTCACCATAAAACAAACCCAGGCCTGGGCCTGGAAGGAAACAGGCTAATATGAGAGCAGCGGCTGGGTCCGAGGGGGGCCGGATTATGGCTGCTGCTCTTTCAGATCTTTGTCTCCCACCATCTGGGGTGATATGGCCACATTATCAGGACTGTATAAGCAAGCAAATAAACAAATACATCTTGATCCAGACGTACTGGGTCCAGACTGGGGAGAAGGCCAGAGCCTGGTGTTTCAAAGAGCCTCAGAGATTGTAACAAGTGCCCCTCCAGCTGCTTCTGGCAAGCCTAGCCAACATTCTAGGCTCACGGAGCATGCGACGGCCTCGGGGCGGGAGCTTTGGGGGGCCAGAGGCCATCCACTCTGCTCTGTGCACCTGTTGCCCCAGGAAGGCCTCTCTGGGGACGTCCCATTGTTCTCTGGCCAGGAGGAAGGTGGGGGCAGAAAGAATGGCTGGTTCCAAAGCCAGGAAATAAATCTCCCCAACCCAGCGTCTCCATTCAGGCCAGCTTATTGATGGGGGGACCCAGGGGGCCTGGGGAGAGCTCGTCACCTTCCCAGGATGTGTGAGAAAACTTCCCTGTGCTGGGCCCATGGCGTCTGACAGACTCTGGGGGCCCATCCTGGAGGCTTCCTCCGGCTATTTCCTGGTGTTGTCGGCCCCACCCCGCCACCGCAGCAGGACTCCAGGCGCCCACGGTCCCAGAGCCAACACACACCCCTCCCCTCTCACCACAGCCCACTGGGACCCCAGCCTTGGGGCAGGCAGGATGATCTCCATGGGCCTTATCGGATCTGATAGTCTGTGAAGGGAAGAGATCCCCACCAGCTCCCCCAGGACACACCCTGCCACGCCAGGGACAGAGAGCCATGGACATCTGCATACAAGTTATATTAATTCGATAACCACCTGCTCTAGTAGAAAGTGCACTGGACCAAGAGTCAGAAACCCTGGAGTTCGGTGCTAACAATCCTACTACCTCCATGTGACCTTGAGCAGGTTACCGCCCTCTGTAGACATGGGTCTCCCACCTGCTGAACCGGGGACTGCTGGCTGGTCTGTAAGCTGACATGATACGGTGAATAATATAAGCATGATACTTGCTCCACGTGTGACAAGGACACACGTGGAGCAAGGAGGGGGTCCTTGGGATGCCCCTCTCAAGCTGTGACCCCCACCTGCGACAGGTACTGCCTGAATCCCTCCTGGGAGACATTCCTGAGATAGTTGCTCTAGCCTCTGGAGCGCCCTCCCCTCCCACAGGTGCTCACCTCTCACCCCCCAGGCTGTGGGGGTCCCTGGGGAGGCAGAATGCTCTCAGACCCACCCAGCTCTCCTGCCCCTCCTCCCCTGGCAGCCCTCAGGGAAGCCCAGCTTCTGACACCCTGGAATTGCTTTGAACCAGGTGCTAGGGAGCTTGGGAGGGCCCCAGGGAAAGGCAAGCAGAGCCCACGCTGTCCAGGGATAGAGCAGACTCAGCACACACATGTACATATGTACACACACACACACACACACACACACACCCCATTCCACCCCTGTAGCCTGGACCAAAACAGTGCAATCCAGGCCCTGCTTGCGAGTCTGTCCACCTGCTGCAGGCAGTGCCTGGCAATGGATAAGGGGCTGGTGGAAAGCAAGCCTCATCTCTGGGAAGTGCCATTGCTGCTCCTTGCATCAGGATCTCTGGGGCATGGTGCCAGGGGAAGGGCCAAAGCTCAGGGAACGGTCTACTTCAGCTCCTGGGCCTTTGGCCTGGCACAGTGGGGTGGCTAGTATGGCCTTGCTGTGGGGTGCAGCACCTCTAATAGTGCTTTGGGGGTCCCCCGAACCCACAGCTGGTGAGGGAGAGGGTGTGGGGGAGGAGTCAGGGTCTGAGCTGCAGGAGCCAAGAGCTAAGAGGGACAGGGCGGAAAAGCCCTTAGACCCCAGAACCCTACAGCCTGCGCTCTGCCCTTGCTCTCTGTGCCCCTGGAGTTCCCCAGGAAAAGCCCCCTCTTTTCCCCAGCCCCTACCCCTCTCTTCTGCCTGCCCTCTGCTCCTCAGGGAAGAACAGACTGCCTGGGTCTGACTTAGGGACTTAGGCTCTGGTCTCCGGAATGCACTGTAATGCATTCAATGCCTGCAGGCTCCCCCAGAATTCACAGGTGCTGCCTAGCGAGGCAAGTCCCCAGGAAGGGCTCTGACCGGGGGCAAGTCACACCAACTCTCCGAGGCGGTTTCCTCCACTCCAAATGGGAGAGAGGATGCCTACCTCTTATGCTGTTCTGATTAAAGGGGGTGATTTAATACATGTTCAGCACAGTGCCTGGCACGCAATAAAATCTTAAAAATTGCTCATAGCTGTTATTATTAGCAACCTCTTGGCGCCTTGGTTTCCTCCCTTGTACAATGCAGTGCAAGCCCTGCCTTCGCGAAGTGACTGAGATGAGAAAGAGATGAGAGATAGGGATGCACGCTGCCAACAGGAGCAGGCAAGGTAGAGGGCAGGAGGCTGTGTGCTCTGAGACTGATGCCCGGCCCCCTGGGACACACAGGTCATACCTGCCCTGCCCAGGTACAGAGCCACAAATGCGAGCCATGTACTTTGGCCAGGGGTTCTGTCTCGGTTTCTGCAGCCCCAGGCCCAACGCCCATTTGATGGGTGAAACACAGAGGCCCAGAGAGGGCAACAGACCAGCCAGGGTCACACCACACAGCAAGTGAACAGCTCTGAAGGAAGTGGAGCCAGAAATATAAAACTCAAGCAAGATTCAGGTACCACTGAGAGAGCCGTTAACTCCTTCCCCCTTTCCGTTTTTTTTTTCCAAGTTACAGACATTTATAAAAATATTGTAATACATATGATATTTAATTTAACCCAGATCATAGCTCACTCTTTTGCCGAGGGGGAGAAAAGCACTCACTTCATGTACTTCCAAAATTCACTACATCTCACTTCATTTACTTCCCAAACTGGCACACCTGATTGACTTCAAGCAGCAGAGTCCCAGAAAAGTATAGTCAATCAGACAGTAAATGAAATGATAGGCTGGAAATACACACTCTCAGCCTGTGGATTTTTTCCCCTTTTTTTTCAAAAGGGGGGAAAAAAAGGCTTAAAAAAATTAAATAGCATCGCCTCTTCTTCCGAGCCTGAGTGCCTGCGTGCAGATATGAGACTCTCACAGGTCAAGAGTGCTTTCTTGGTTCATTCATCCCTTTGCCCACAAATGGGTCGCAGGGGGGTCAGATGGAGACAGAGCTCGGGGTCTTCTCAGGGACCCTGTACAATCTGCAACTCACATCACTTCGTCTGCAGGCATGTGCAGCACACGTGAGAGGCCGCGTCGGAAAGCAAGCGCATTATATAGGACAAGCCACCTTTGCAACACACCGGCCCACCACGGAGTCTCATCTCCCATCCTGGGGCAGATGGAAAATTGCTCTCGCAGACAGGGAGGTGTGTTCTGTGGCCTGCGGGTCTCCAGTCCAGGGCAGCTGCCAGAAGAAAATCCAATCTGCCTTTAAGTGCCATTTACAGTGTTTCTATCGCACCAGTCACCTCTGATAGTAAAGGGTAAAAGGTAAAAGTTTAAGAGTTTAAAACCTGCAGGAAGACTTTGGAAGACTGCAGCTAAAGGGAGCTGACTCAGACAAGACACATCATCAGCCTGTCTGTCAGGGCTCCCTGGAGCTGCCCCTCTGTCCCACCGACCAGCCGAGCACGAAGGCAGAGGATGGCGTGCATGCATGTGCATGCGTGTGCGTGGGTGTATTTGTATATATTTGGGAGCATGTGTGTATGTGGGTGTATGTGTTTCAGTGAGTTTGTGAGTCCTGTAAGTACAAGTGAAGACTCATAAGAATGTGCTGGAAAAACACCTGCCTTCTTTACTTTGACTCTCTTAGCAGGAGCTTAGGATTCTCTAACGATTCGACCAAGCAATTGGATGACGTCTGACACAGTACCCCTGTCTGGCTCCCAGCTCCATACCAGCATACTCAGAAGACTGAAATAAAACCCAGATAGCAGTACCCCTGGTACAGTGGCTGCCACGGCGGAGCCCGTGACAGACATCACTAGCTGCTCACGGCACTCTCATCAGCTGAGCCCGATCTTTGCCTCAGGATCGACACAGCTCCTGGAGGTCACTGCTGCTTGTTTAGGGTTGGTAGACAAGAGGAGGCCCACCTGCCACCCCTGAACTGGATGGTCTCTGAGGTCCTTCCACCTCGAGCATGCTCTAAGTATCCCCCCTCTTCAGTTTCCACTAGATCTAGACCTATGTTAGAATCTGGGGGATGGGGGGTGGAGAAGTAGATTCTGCTCACAGAAGTACAGCCTATGTTGTTGAGCTGGGAGTCAGGAGGGGGAAAAGCCCTCGTGCAACCATATGAGAGTGATAACAAGGCTGCGCCTGAGCTCTGGGCCCGTGATGGTACATACCTGGCTTCAGTACCACCAGCTCCAATCCTGTGCCCAGAGCAGATGTTCCTAACTGCTGCTACCTTCACAAATGACATCAGGTGTGGCCCTAGAATTCTTCTGAATGTAGCACATCAGGTGGTCACCCTCTGGGTCTCAAAACAGCCACAGGAGGTGACCTGTTTTTGTGCCACTGCTGCCCTAGATTTTGAGGTACGGGCTACCGCACCAGGGAGGCTGGGGTTATCAGGGAAGGCTTCCTGGGAGAGGCAGGAATTAAGCTGGGACTTAAGAAGCACCCAAACATCCAAGCCAGACCAGATAGGCTAGGAAGAGAAAGAGGCCAAAGCTGGGAGGAACGTGATTGGGGAGAGGGGGTGATTTCCAGGAGGACCTCAGGAGCACACCAGCCAAGGCAAGGGAGCATCCTGTTTGGAGAGAGCAGAACAGCTGGAAGGTCAGGACCACCCTGGGAGCAGGGCCTGGGACCCCCACAATGAAGGCTTTCAGCAGCCAGGAGGCCCAGGCCCAGTGTACCCCGGGCTCCCAGTGCCCCTGCCTGCTCAGGAGTGGGGGATGCTTGTGCCACCGTAGTCACCCGAGGGCGCAGGGAATGGGCACCAGTGGCTCATGCATCTTCCACCCGGCTCCCTCAGACTGTTCTCCCGATCCCAGACATGCTCTCAGGGAAGAAAGGGACATCCCCACTGCATCCTAGAAAGCAGGGCAGCAGTCTGAGTACCAGAGCAGGAAGAGAGAAACCTGCATTCCAAAAGGCCCTGCGGCCACTGGGATATGTGGCCAGTACCCTACAAGGGACTTTTCTAGGGGACTAAGTACTCTCCTGTGCCCTAAGATGCAGTTTTGCTTTACCCTCTGTATGACCGACTGGCTGCTTCAACTGGAAGTCTGCACTGCCCATTGGGCTACCTGCCTCCTACCCACCTCTGCTTTAGGGGGTTGTTGGAGACAAATGGGAAGTGATGGGAGGGAGGAGCTGCACTGGGGGCTCTCCTAGACTTTGGGATGAAAGCCAGCAAGCCATATCCTCCAGAACAGCTCCGGATCCAAAGACTCGCCTGGAAAGCATGGTCTCAGCACAGACAAAGTAAGTTCCCACAGGGCTAGAGGCCAGTCTCAGCTGACGAGCTCAGAAACATACACTTGCAGGTGAGAACACTGTTCTCTGTCACTACTGTCCCCACCCCCTGAGAAGCCCCAGCCCTTGCAAGCTGGCACCGGTGCAGCTGGGCCAGCCTTGGAGGAGCAGCTGGGAGCTGGCAATCCCAAATGGGTTCCCCTTGGCAGCCTGGCTGTGTCAGGGCAAGGGCTCAGGCTGCTGTGCCCAGGCTGTAAGGCTCTGGTGCCAGGACCAGGTGGGCAGCCCTTTAGAGTTGCTTAGAAGGAGCCTGGAGCTGGTGACGGTCTGTGGTATGTGAGCCGGGTGGAGAGGTGATCTTGCTCTCATGTGTGTGTTCGACCCTGGGCTCAGTCAGGCACCGGTGCGGGGCTATACAGGCGGGATGGAAAACTACAGCACAGAACGGTCCACCTGAATGCCTTCTGGAAGCCACCCACCTCTGCCAGGAGGAGCTGTGTGTGGGACCACCTGGCCAACTGATGCATATACAAGCATCCAGGTGCACCACTGCCTGTAGAAATAAGGGTGGACAGAGGGAGTGGCGACTGCAGGCCAATGGGGTGTGTGTTTTACAACTTCCTGTGTGTGTGTATAACCCGTGTCCACGCATATAAGTAGGTGCATGTCAGTGTCTACTGTGAGTTCAGGCATCCTGTGTGCACACAGGAACGCGTGCACGGGGCTGTGTAAAGGTGCATTATTGGAGCTGCTTTTAAAACAAAGACCCTGGGCTGCAAAGGAAAATGATGAGATTCTTAAGAACACCAAGTGCAGTAGATACTGGCCGGTCTACTGGGGGCTGTTACACTAACCGCGTGTCCATTCTGCCTAATACATAAATTACTAATGTAAATTAAAGGATAATTGAGGCCCTTTAGGCCCAAATATTTAAATTATTTAACAGGCAGTAGGGAATGGGAGAAAAAGGAAGAGCTGAGTTTAACACCCAGAGAAAGAAAGTGCCAACTCAGGGGGAAGAAAGGGAGGGTGGGCCCTCCCACCGGCTCGTCCCTCCTGGATGGGAGTGAGGATGTGCGGGTCCCAAGAGGAACCCAGGCAGGGGAGGGCCTCCTCCTGCTCCAGGACTGCTCTCTCCGCACTGTCTGTACTGCCTCCCTCCTTCTCTTCCTTTCTCCTCTCTGGCGGCAGCCTCCCTGGGCATTCCTGCTTGGGTAAGCGCTGCCGAGGCCAGAGGCAAGGCTGCCTGCCCAGGAGGCGGGGGGAACCCAACTGCCTCCTGCTCAGAGGCTCCTCCAGCAGGAGATGAGAGCGGGTCCAGGGGTCCAGGGCCCTCAGACAGGTCCCCAGATTGAACCTGGCATCTCCTTCCCCGAGATATCACACAGTGGCAGGGCAGCACTAAAAGAGGGGCTGCGGGGGGTCACTGAGTCCACCTCTTATGACACAGAGGAGGGGGGTACCAGCAGCTAGCCAAAGGCAGATATGGCGCTCCCTGTCCTCTCTCCTATTCCCTGAGGCCTCGAAAGGGGTCTCTTGGACACAAGTAAGACCCCAAATCACTAGGGAGGCTTAGTTCCCTGGCACTGGACCCTAAGGCAAACCAAAGGAAGCATGTCTTCCCTAAGGCCCTCTATTTGATGTCTGCAACTTGCTGCCTGGCTTCTCATAGACCCGTAGGGCACAGAACTCCCAACCATGCACAGATTCTAATTTGGGGAGCATGGTCATTGCTCATATCCTTGCCAGGGCCTGGGGGGCGAGGGGTGCAGAGGTGAGGAGGACCCCGTCTCAGGTCCCCAAAACAGCTCTGCTGGGCTGGGGATGGGTATCAGATTAGAAGTACAGAGGATCAGGTCTGGGGAGCTCAGAGGGCGAGGCCCCCAGCTGACAGGGCACTATCTGAGAGCTCATCCAAGAGGGGAGCCCTCGGTGGGCGAGAAAGAAACAAGTCAGGCCTGTTCACTCACCTCTCCTCTCCAGCATGTTACCTGGGTGGGCTGCTGGGGACCTGCTGGAGTGGCTGGCCAGATGGAACAGTGCCTTCTTCATGGGCCCCAACCCTCCCTTCAGGCCCAGCTCCACCAGCACCTGCTCCGAGAAGCCTACCCTGATGTGTCAGGGACGTGTGCACCATAGCCTGAGCTGCTGTCAACTCAGGGTGACCTCTTTGTTCTCAGACACCACAGCGAGCACCTCTGCAGCAGAAACTGACCTTTATTATCCTTTATTGTCTCGAGGAACCACTGCCAAACAGCTGGTGCTCAGAAAATGTTCAGCGACAAGCTTCCTGGACAACCCTGCCGGGCCTGGACATGCCTCCGGTGGACAATAAGGGCCACTGACTTTCTCATCTGATTTGTGCCGGAATCTGGGGAAGGCTGGGGCAGGGCCACCACTGGCACCAGTGTTCTCCAAGCAGCAGGGGTGTGATCAGATGGGTTGTGGATGGCCTGGCGGGCCCGGATCCTGGTGGCATAGGGAATGGGCCAGGGAGCGTGGATGATGAGGTGTCCAGCCCTCCCACTGTGGAGCACAAGAAAACTGGGGTGCTGAAGAAGTGCCCTTCATGGGAGATGCCGGCCAGTGGTCTGTACCCCTCTGGGTCTGGGCCCTAGTCTTACTGACCCCATGGAGAAGTGCTCATGGCTCTTCTTCCTCAGAGGGCAAGTGTGGGAGCAAAAGCATGGCAGATGGGAAAGGGTTCTGACAAGTACAGAATACTCGCATGGTTACATCCATCCATCCATCCGTCCGTCCGTCCATCCACGCACTGTTCCTCCCTCCCTCTCCATCCAGTCACACACCTGGCCACCCATGCACTGATTACTGAGGTTTAATGGGCACCTACTCTGACACAGGATGTGGTCACCTGCGGTGAAAGAGCCCAGAGTCCCTACAAGGGCGGGCCTTGCTAGAACCTCCCCATAACTCATCACACTCCTTAGAATCTCACCCCTCCCAGCAACCCCATCTTGTCCAGGAAGGGACTCCTGTCAGCTCTGTTCTTGCTTGAGGGGCAGCCTTTACCAGCTGGTGGTCTCCAGTCCTGGGGTCAGATTTTTCCTTAACCTTCCGAAGGCAGGAGTCTCGTTTCCCCAGTTAAGCCACCAGCTGCCTGAAGTTGAACCCAAGCCTCGGTCTCAGGCCTCTTGGAGCATCTGCAGCCCCCACCCCGAGCGAGGTATGCCATGCCTTCCACAAACCCTTGCTGAGAGATGGAGGGAAGGGGAGACATAACATTGGGCACATGTAGGGTGGGATACTTTATGGAGTGATCACAGGTCCCCCATGAAGCAAGCAGAGCTCACATTATTTGCTCTATTTTCACAGGAGGCAGGACCACAAGCTGGGTCACGTAGAGACAAGAGTATGCAAACTCTGACCACCCCACTGAAGAGCCGAGATCACCTGGGGATGGAGAGGCCCACCCAATCTCCAGAAGGCCCAGGATAGGGACTAACAGGAACCCAAGAAGCAGATAGTAGGGCTGGCCCAAGACCTCTTTATCATGCTGCATGGCCACCTGGGGAGGCACATAGCCTGCTGCCTTACTGGCTGCCAGGGGTGGGATGATGACATTCTCAAGACCAATTTGCCCCCTCAGCTCCCCTCCCAGGGGATAGCTGGGCTGTCTCTTCCCCCAGCCCACCCGTTCGGGCAGTTCAGGCTCCAAGCCCTGGGGTGAGCTCAGGGCCTCCTCGTACTAGACCCCACCTCGGTTCTCCTGATGGCAGGACCCCCAATCCTACTTCGAGTCAGCTCCCATTACCCATCAACAAGAAACCCAGACTAGTACTTCTCAAACTTGCAGTAGATAGGAATCACCTGGGATCTTGTTGTAATGCAGACTCTGCTTCAGGAGGTCTGGGACAGGGCTGAGACTTTACAGGCTTAACAGGCTCTCAGGTGAAGCTGGTCTGGGGACCACACTTGGAGTAGCATAGCTCTAAGGGGCTCCCTGCTCTGAGCCCCAGCTTCGCTGCGCTCTTCAGAAATACCCAACCTCAGCTTCCTGGAGAGCCAGCGTCACGGGGAGAGGACATGTCATGTAGAATAAAAAGAAATCTTTTCAAAAGTGGTCCCTGAGGGTGGGGGTGGGGTGGAGCAGAGGTCAGAGAGAAGAGAGCCTGGGGACAATAGTGAATAGAGTTGGGATTATTTCCTGAACTCTGACTCCTCGTGGGAACAGGGTTATGAAAAGCTTTTCTTAAAATGGTTATTATTTAGTGGGCTGTCCAAAATAAACACACACACGCACTGCACGGAGCCAGGCAGGAAGTGAGGAACATCTGGGAGACATCTGGCTGCTGGAGAACTGGGAAGTTGGGGGGGGGGAGGCAGAGAGAGCTGGAGACAGTCTGTGTGCTGTGATCACCCACAGATGCACACTGCCACGCCAGCAGGAGTTGGGGCACGCGTGCACACACATTCTGTCTCTCAAAGTAGTCCCAGTGACCCGCAGGATCCGAGCTCACAGCAGGGCCGGAGAACACAGGTTCTCGGAAGCGGACATCCTTGCTCTCAGCATCCGCCCTCCCTCCTCCTCTTGGATGTTTTTATATTTATGACTGCCTCTTTACGCAAGCTGAGTGTTTTCCTTCCACCTGCTCCCTGGTTCTCCTAGAAAAGCAGCCTTAGGGGGTAGATGGAGCCCTGGAGCAGGCATCAGGAGAGCCGGGGGCCCTCCTGCCTTGCCCCAAGCAAGGCATAGCCTAGGGTGAGCCTTGAGGCTCCTCTGAGTCTCAGTTTCATCCCCTGAAAGATGAGATGTGATTCTCCTGCCTGGCTCACTGAGGAGAGAACACTAGAGAACAGTCACCCAACTGATTTCTGCTGCAAGCCTTCTGCAGTGCCAGGAAACTCCTGGGTGCTGGGTGTCCTCTTAAGAGATGAGGACTCAGACCTCAGCATCCAGGTTTAGGGTGTAGCCATAAAGCCTGAGTGGTCCCAGGCTGGGGAGACACCCCCTCTCCACAGGCTTTGGCCCTGATGCCAAGAAGACCTGCTGCACCCCGTGAAGGTTGGGGCTCAGAGGCTCCTGACTGGGCACTGGGGTATCCCTTACCCTTTCTGTACAGGGAGTGATGTGTGAAGGACACCTGAAGGGCAGGGACCCAATATCGTATAATTCTGTGTCCTCAAAACCGCCTGGCCCAGGACTGGCCACAGAGGAATAGGTGGAGGGTAAATAGATGAAGCAACAGTGGTGGGGGGTGGTTAGGAAAAGAGTATGGGCCCTGGAGACAGACAACCTGGGCATAGATCCTGGTGCTGCTGCACACTAGCTGTGTGCCCTCGGGCTGGTTGCTTCCCCTCTCTGGGCCTCAGTGTCCTCAACCACAGAACCGGGAGCACAATGCTTAGCTTAAGTAGCATGACATGTCAGGCCCTTCCCACGGTGTCTGCTGCTCAGTTAGCTCTCACTGAATGTCGTCACTACCAGGCACGGAGGAGATTTTAAGAGTGGCCGCCACTTTATGTGATCCCTAGCACCACAGCTGCTACTTCCCTCTATGCTGCTTGAGACAAGCAGACAGATTTCCAGTCTGCCCTGGGCTCGCAGGCGGGGTGGGGTGGGGAGTGGTCTCTGGGGAGCAGGGAAAGGACTAACTCCCCAGCAGAATGCTTATGCGTTTCTAGACACACGATGGATGGCATCTTCCCAGAACCTCCAGAGCCGCGCCATCCAACACGGCTGCCACTAGCTGTTTAATCTTTAATTAATTAAAATGAAAAATTCAGCTCCTTAGTTGCATGGCCATATTTCCAGGGCTCAACAGCCACATGCAGCTAATGCTACCATACTGGACATTGCAGGTGGAGAACACACCTGCCACTGTAGGCCGCTCCCCTGTACAGCCTCCTGAGAGTACTGTGTGTTGGCATTTTACCAGGAGCCAGGGACTCCTGGAAAGTCCCATCTCTCCATCCTGGGACTCCAGGCCAGCCCCACATCCTCTCTGGGCTATAATCTTATCAGAGGTGATGTGCAAGATAACAGGGCAGAGGCCTGGGCTGTTGTCACCCCCATTGTTAGAGGTTTATTATAAGATTAACCCGGCCTGAACCCACTCGAATGGCCCAGGAACACCATTATGATCCTGTGTCCTTGGGCAGCACTTAGAGGCTCAGGGCCTCGACTTGGGCCATGGTAATGGGAGGCTCCTTCCAGCTCTGACAGCCTGTGATCTGAAGATAGAGATCTCCTGGGGCAGCGCCAGGCGGAGAAGAAGGCGAGCCCCGCGTCTCCGTGCCAGTTACTACTGCTGCTGTTCGGGTCCAGCCCATGCTCCCAGGGTCAAAGCTAGATACGCCTGATAGCACTTTGCCCCTGCCTGCCTCCCCCCTCCCCAGATAAGATAGGGCTACCTGGGCGGCACTCAGCAGGGGGGGAGAGGACAGCAAGGCCACCCCCAAGGGCAGCTCTCAGCCCTAGGGCTCACGTGCTCACTGTGGCCTCTGGCCCATCCCCTGAGCAGACCAGGGCCACCGGAGCCAGCAAGCACTAACCTTGGACGTGGTCAGCCACCAGGCTCCATGACGCAAGCCGCTGACTCCAGAGGGCTGTGCTGCAGCACAGACGCGGAGTGTTTGAGGAAGGGAGGCCTTTGCAACAAGCCGAGGCAACGTCTAGGACGTCTGCAGGGGGCTCCGGCCGCAGTTACGGGCTCTCTAGGGGGCCCCTCGGGCACTTGTGACCCACTGGGCTCCTCAAGGACGCCTGGGCAACCTCTCCTCTAGCTAAAGCCGATCACAGCTAACTGAATCTCAAGAAATAGGCTCTGAGGGCCGTAGAAGGCAGCCAGGCATTCCGGAAGACCTGGCGACAGTGTGGTGATTACGGGGTGAGGTCTGGAGGTGTGCTGCCAGAGGGGGGCACCCCAGCTGGTCTGGAAGATGGGGACAGAATTCCTGCCTCAAGAGGCTTTCAGGATGAATGGGGTCAATGCACATAGAGTGCGTGGAACAGTTCTTCCAATATACGGGGGCCACTGTGATGGCAGACTCAGAAATATCCAGACCCAAAGCCAGAAAATCAGTGGACTCTCCAGGCTGTAAAAGGAAAAGCAGCCTAGCGGGTCATCCTAAATCCCCCTCCAGGCAGGAGTCCCCACCAAAGTTGTCTCTGGCTCTTGGGGACTGGCACCCAGGAGCCTGCCTCCTCTCATTTCTAAGGGCCATCAAAGGGAACTTTCTTCTGATTTCTCAGCCATAGGCGTTCTCAGGCTAGACAGGATGGCCAGAAATATCAAATATGCCCTTACCTTGCCCCTGCCCCCATCCTCCCCCTGGTGTCCTAGAAAGGAGACAACGTAGCAGGAGAGGGTGCAGAGGGCACATGGGAGGGCAGGGGGCAGGTGGGTATCTGCTTCGGTCAGAGAGAAGGCAGGCGTCTGCTGGGCAGGGAGGAAATTGTTGCTGCTGGCCTCTGCTTGCCGTGACCCTAACAGGAAGCAATGCGTGGGCCCCTTGGGAGGCGGAGGCAGAGGGAGCAGAAGGCAGGATGAGGGATAAAGTTGGCCCTTCCAGGCCTCACCACCCACACCCACCGCGCTGGCCCTGCGCCCATGCTGGAGCCTATGGGAGGCAGGCCACAGGCAGTACCTCCCTGGCTGGGACCACTGGTTTCTGGGGGCGCTGGCCATCCTGAAATGGGGATATTCGGGTCCTGGGGAAAGGGGAATTGACAGCTCGGCAGGTTATGTCAGCAGAGGAATTGTAGCGGCAAGTGGCTGGCCCAAGGCCAGTGGTGGGAGCCAGAAAAGGCAGATGCAGGCTGGACCAACAGCTGTCCAAGTCGTCCCCAAAAGGAGCGGGCCACATGGCAGGAGAGTGACAGTGCCGCTGCGGGGTGTGGAGCAGAGGCTGGCACGTGAGAAGTATGGCTTAGGATATCCGGAGCTCTTCTGGAGGCAGAGCTCAGTGGGGAGGAAGGACCACAGTGCAGGAGGGGGAGCGGAGGGGCTGGCTCGGCATCCAAAGTGCCACCCTCCTGCACCTGTCTGAAGCCCCCAGAGTGCGCTGGCCCCGCCTCCAAGCACCCCATGGAGGACACCTGTGTGTTTTTCTTCAAGCCTGTGGCCAATAGTTTGGTGGGTTTAGCAGGCGGCTCCCCGAGGGCAGGCCCAGAGGTTTATATACATAGGGTGCATGTGGAGAAGCAGGGAAGAAGTCAATGAAGCTGAGAAATCTGCGCATGGGACTCAGCCCGGGACCCTCAGGCACTGGCCGTCACTCACGAACAGGAGCCAGCTGCCCACCGCCCACCTGGGGAACTGTCTGCTCCCATACTGCGGAACAGAGAACAGGACCAGGTGGGGGTAGGGGTAGCTGAGGTGCCTACCTTGGCTGGGCCCTGTCTAGCTTAGCACCAAATACTAATATTGGCATTGGGAGGGAACATTCTGAGCCTTTCCAATTTACCAGCCCTGGGCTGAACATCTCAGGGAGGGCTCCTCCAACTGACCCCTCACAGCCTCCCATAAGGTAGGTACTGCTGGTAAGGGGCAAAGAGGGCACAAGGTGAAGCGATCTGCCCAGTGACACCTGTGGGGAGCTCCTAACTGCTCAGCACGAACCACGGCCTGCCACCCAGCTGTCCCTTCTTTTGCCCACTCCACAAATGAGATGGCTACTTCTGACTCATTCATTCCTTGGGCCTGGGCGTCCTGTTGCTTTGGGAGCCCCATTCCCCATTAGTGGGTTTCCCTGGGGGAGTTTTCTGTTGACCTAACATTATGGAAGATGTTGCCCCAGGGCTGCTGCTAAAACCCACTGCACTATTGGCCAAGTTATCTGCTGCCTTCTAAATCCTAGACTGCTAGGTGTCTGTGAGGGGACTGGTGATAAGCCAGCTTCTCCTGGGTCAGAGGCCCCCTGGGGACACAGGGGAGGTTTATGGTGGCTGGAGGAGAGGCCACTCAAACGTGAACCCGCCCTCTCCCCTACCATCCACCATCTACCATCATGCCCCATTCACCAACCACCGTCGACCGGTGGCCACCAGCCAGAGCAGCTCGGAAGCAGGGAAGTTAGCAGGGAGTTATCAGGCCTCAGTTTCTAAATCTGAGCCCAGTTGGCCCAGCAGGAGACTGTAGATGCAATGGGAGGAGAAGGAATGCATGGAGAAAGGCCATGGCAAGTGGGGAGGACAGAGGACAGGAGTGTGAACTGGAAGCCTTGAGAAGACAAGAGCATCCTGAGATGGGGTGCTGGGGGTGGGGGTGGGGAGTGGCCCAGGAACAGGGCCTCCCTGGGCCATAACCAAGCATGCCAGGCCAGCCTCCTGGCTTTCATGACCCATTTGGGAGCAGCAGCTGCTCCCCAGAGTGGTCAACCCCTGAGTGCTGTGACCAATCCCTTCTTGGGGCTCCAAACTGCTGGGAGACTGGTGTTTCCACCTGGGGCAGGGCCACCAGAGCAGCTTATTTTTAATGATTACACTCCTATTTATTTATTTCATTGCTTAATGCCCCCCCCCCATTTCTGCCTCAGGGAGTTACAGGCAGCTAGGCTATTTGCGGTGGAGTTTAATGAGGCGACACAGAAGCTGCCTTCCCTCCCACCCACTGTAGGAAGACAGAGGAGTCCCCTCCAGCCCCAATTACCTGCCTGGTGGGGCTTGCTCCCACCTTACTCATCCTCCCCAGCTCAGGTTACCATCCCTCCTCTCCCCACCCCCCTGGCTCACCATAAATGAGGAAAATGGACTGGCATTTATTGTTTTTACTTGCCTTAGTAAGTAAGCACTAAACATTTCTCAAGACAGAAAAAAGAACTTTTAAGGAGCCACAATAAAGACCATTCCTGCTCCCAGGAAAGCCGTCCCTTTCCGACCCTACAGAGGCCACAGTCTGAGGATGGAGGCAACTACCCTGCAACAGACACTGTATATGCACCTCGCGTAATAACAGCTAGTGTGGAATCCCCACTACCCTACCCCACTTCACAGACAGGAGAACCGGGGCCACCAGAAGTAACATCATCACCCAAGGCCATGTGGTCAGTAAGACGTAGAAGTGGGTCTTGAATCCAGGCTCCCAACTCCAGAGAACCCTAACCACTGAGTGATACTTGCCCCCTGCTCCGCCTGCAACGTGTCATTTAAACTTTATGACAACGGATGCTATAAGGAATAGATGGCTATTAATTCCATTCTGAGGTTGAAGTGGAGTCTCAGATGTGCTAACTTGTCCAAGGACACATGGCCAAGCAGTGGGGAAGGTGGCAACTGACCCCTTCTGTTGTCAGAGCTTGTCCATGGAAGCACGAGTCTTGGGGACCAAGAGAGGGGTCCTTGGGCAGTGTGTTTACAAAGCCCCATGGCTCTCACAGCCCCCCAAGTTTGGGTCCTGGCTCCTTGGCCTCTGCCACTGCACTGCACACCCACCCTGGGCTGCCAGGTGCCCTCCACCCCAGGCAGCCCCATCTCCCACTCCCATATTCCCGCTCTGAGTCCTGCCCACAAGCCTGCCTCCTCCAGGAAGCCTTCCCCATCCCAGCCATAGAGACCCTCCACCTCTGAGCTGGAGAGAGCGTGAGCTCTTTCTTCATAGGCATCCATCTTTTCCCCCTAACTACAATTCTGTGGGCTCCTCGGGGCAGGTTCTGGGTCTTCTTAGGCTACACACAGAGAAAGGAACTAGAAATAATCAGAGCTTCTCTGTTCTTAGGAGATATCCAGGAACAGGGCCCCTCTAGGCCTTGTGAGACCTCCACTAGCCCACCAAGAGCTCCAGGGAGCCCGGATTCCCCATCCATCCCCCCACAGAAGCACAGCGGGCTGGTTTCCTTTGCACAGAGGAGAAACTGAGGCACAGCTAATGTTAGCACTGGTGGCTCAGGCAGAGGGAGCCCCACACCCACCAGTGAGGAGTCCACTGCCCACCAGGGTGGGGTGGGAGAGCCCTGGGCCCAGCTCCGAGGAGCTCCGAGAACCACTTTACGACGTTCTAAGTGGGCGCTCTGCTGACAGCTTAACGGCCAGATCCTCCCGGCCCCGGGCTTCATATTTACGAGCTGGAGGCTCGGGACGGGGAGGGTCAGGAATTCAGCCCACACCACCCAGTCCCCAGCCCTCTGGCTCCGGGGCCAGGAAGCCATAAAAAATGATCTTGCATTGCTTCCCTTCCCCCAAATGGTTTTAGGGGGCTGGGGGAAGGGAGGGCGAGTGGAGGCTGGGAGCAGAGAAGGCGCAGGGCCTTTTCCGGAGCCGCATAAGCAAATATGCACGGAGAGAAATGGGACCCCTCAGCCTCCCAGCCCCGGGCCCAGGTTCCTGCGGCGGAGCTGCTGATGGCGGGACATGAGCATGTTCTTGGGGCACCTCCTCCAAGCCAGGGTATCACCTCCCACACGAGGCCGTATGCCCTCATGCCACGTAGGCTGCCTTCCCAGTTTACAGCTGAAGAGTGAAAGGCCCGGAGAGGAAAAGGAAGTTGCCCAAGGTCACACAGCATGTGAGTGGTAACACACTGACCTGAACCCAGGGCTGACTCCCAGTGCAGTTGGGCCCGCGATGTAGACACCTGAGCCCTGGAAGATGGAAGAGCATCTGGCCTGCCAGTGGGCGAGCAGCCAGGATCCCTTCCTGATCTGAACGGGCCTCCCTATCTGTACACTGCCTGACTGTGACCCGATGCTCTCTAGGGGCGGCCCTGGCACCCTAAGGCTGGGGTTGCCCCATGGAGCCATGTCTTGGGCCCAGGTGATGGGGGGGGTCCCTCGTTTCCAGGCTGAGGCCAGGAGGCTGCGCTAGCCCTGGTCATCTCTGAGACCAGTCCCCAGAGCTGGGGGACGGGCTCCAGGAACCCTGGAGCACTGCCCCCTCTCTGTCCCTAAGTGTCCTCAGCCCCCGTCTGGCCTGGGAAGGGCCCACGTCTCCCACAGGATGTGGCCGTCTGGCTGGCTGTAGCCGCCACCACATCCCCTCTGGGCACTGTCCAGGCCCAGTGCTGAGGAACGCTGACCACGGAAGCGACCCCACCCTCTGGCCCACTCTGGCACATCCCCCAGGCCACATACATACCCCTTCTTCCCACTAAAGTGGGTCAGTCCACCCAGGGAAACCAGCCCTCAGCTCTGTGCTAAGCTGGGGGGCTTAGTACATGGCTGTCAAGCCCCAAGATGCATATGGGGAGGGGTGGTGGTGAGCAGGGTTTGACCAGAAGGGCCGGTTGGTGGCCACAGGCCTTCCTGGTCGCCACCCCCTCCTGTCTTTCTCTGTGGGCTGGGCCCTCCCCCCAGTGGCCCCCTAGTGAGGGGCTGTCTGCAGATAATCAGGGAACAGATTCGGAAAGAAGGAGGAAAAAAGCACTCAGGCGCCAGACAGGATCCTTATCTACTGGGGCGGAATGTCAGAGGCAGCAACAGGGCAAGAGTCCTGCAACAGAGGCCCTGCATTCGCAGCCAGAGGGGTAGGAGGGGACCTGCCCTGGGTGCTGGGGAGGAAGGGGGACAGGGTGGTCTGTCCTGGGCCTGCGGAACCTGAGGACCAATGGGAATCTGGCCCTGCCCAGGAGGGGTTCTAGATGACCCAGTCTCCAGGCCAGCTCACAGGCCCCACAAGTTTAGACTGGCACCAGGACCTCCACAAGAGGATGAGGAGGAGGGGCTAAGGGAGTCCCCCAAATTCCCAGCAGGACAGCAGGGTACCCAGACCCAGACTGAACTGGCTGGGCCATGGCCTTAGCCTTCAACTGTGGCTGTTCCCTGACTAGCCGTGCCTTAGTGCTCTCACCTGTAGAATGGGGATGAAAACCCCCACTGCCTCTTGCACTGAACTACTAGAATCCTCCACGGAGACCCTGTCTGTGAAGACTAGGAAGGGTCATGGAAAGGGGGTGCGTGTTCCACCTGATGTTCAGAGCCTTCCACTCCAAGAGGCTGCCAGCTACTTCTCACACAGCTTGGAGGCCCACAGGAAAGCCGTGGAGGGGTACTACTTCTTGGGACTAGCCCTACACTTTCAGTGAAACCCTATAACATGACAGTGGTTCCTTTTATGAAGCAGAAAGCAGGCTTTCTGATGAGGCACTGTCTTCCCAGGATGGTCCATAAACCAAGAACAGAACCAAGGAGCCTGGGTCCCCCTGGCTTGGACTGCTCCTCTGCACCTAAACTGAATCTCGAGGATGAGCGGGTCACCTGTGGGCCTTGGGAGGAGAGCGCTGTCAGTGCGGGCTAAGGGCACAGGCCCTGGATGTTGGTTCAAATCCAGGCTCTGCCCCTTTCTAGCTGTGTGACCCCAGGAAAGTGTTCTCACTCCCCACCTGCCTACCTGGGGCCTCAGTTTCCCTGACTGTGAAAAGAGAGATACCTTTTCAGCTCTAGCATTCTGTGCCTTTATGCTTGACCTGACACTTGGGTCCCTGCCCCTATAAACCTTGAATGTAACAGCAAGAGACAGGAAACACACACTCCTATACACATCAAAGCAGTATCAAACTAAGTGTGACCAGTATATCCTAGAGCGTTCTGGGGCCACCTCTGGTACCCTGGCCCTCATTTCCTGCTGGCCTCAGCCAGGGGCAGTCAGAGTCGAAGGCCTCTGCTGGAGTTGGCTAGCAGATCTCCCAGGGAAGGGGCTGGAAATGCTAGTGAGGGTCCTACAAAGAAGGCAAGACTTCTGGTTGGCAGTGGGGATTAAAAGTACACCCCCCAGCCCCACCCCTAGCCCCATGAGGGCCTGGCTGGCCTGTCCTCCAGCTGTCATCTGCAGAGCCATGAACTAAGGCCAGTCTGGGACAGGGCCTGCCTTTGGGGCTGGAGTGAGTGATGGAGAGGGGACCAGAGGGGAGGGGGATGGGAGGCAGCCAGAGGAGGAGGCACAAAGGCATGGCCAGTGGGAGGGGCGAAGGTGAGTGCTGGCTGGAGCCCGAGCATTTTCCGGGCTGTTATTCTGGGCAACTTTTTATTTATTCAGAGGCTGGGGATGCGGCTTAGCATTTGTTGGCTCAATATTTATTACATGCACATCGGCCTAGTACCACGGATCCCATGACAGGGCCACTGCAAGACCCTCTTCCCCCATCTCCTCAATTTGAGGGCACATTTGACAACTTGCAAGGAGGACCTTAAGGGTAGTACCTTCCCAAAAAACCACCTAATCCAACTCTTTGGTTTACCTTTGGGGAAACTGAGGCCTAAAGAGAGAAGCAGCCTGGCTCAAGGTCATAGGCACTCTGATACTCGATCCTTGATCTCTTGGCTTTCAGGTCACCAGGAGAGACAAACACCGCTAGAGTAAAAACAGTGCAGACCATACTGAGAGACCTGACGCGACCTGCCCTCCAGTCCCCCACTGGGCACAGGCAGGGCCAACAGAGATCTTGGCACAAGGCCGTAGCTTTGCCCCAAGAGTCTTTACCCCTCGAGCCTCAGTTTCTCCCTCTGCACAAGCAAGGTAATCACACCCACATCAGGAGCAGCTGGGAGGAGTGCATGACGACACCCTGGAAACTGTTGAGTCCTGTACAACTGGAATTTGTTTATTGATCTTGATGCTGCACAGGCCAGGTGGGAAGAAGTGAGGCAGGACACCGTGGGGGAGGAGTGGCATCTGTCCACAGCCACCAAATCCCTTCCTTATCACAGCCTCCAAGGCAAGGCAAGTGGCACCTAGCAAGCAGGTCAAGGGCAAGAGCCTCTTCTCAAGCAACTGAAGACATGTAAATGATCCAGAGCAGCACAGTGGGGGGCAGGGGAGGGCAGTTGGCAGAGCTGGTGGTGACATCACATTCCCACCCAGCCCCAAGCTTTCCAGCAGCCGTGAGGTCAGCTGGCAGAGCGAGGGCACCTCCCCCACCCGCCACGCGCTGAGCCAAGAGGAGCATGGCACTGCCAGGGCCGGGGCAGGGTGCCAGCTCGGATTCCACGGGTTCCTCCTTCCTCCCGCACCCCCTCTGCTGCTGCTTCTCCTTCAGCCCCCCTGACTGTGGCTCAGCGCACTTCCCCATGCGCACAAGATTGCTGCTTCTCATATAACACATAAGCTGTGGTGTGAACTTCTGGTAAATGAAGATCTTATTTAAAACTGTGTGCTATCAAGGGAGGGGAAGAGACAGGTTCCAACAGAGCTCAGCCCTTTTGCCAGGAAAAGGAGGTGCTGGGCTATGCACAGAGCCACCAGCGCTCCTGGGAAGTCACTTGGAGAAGGGCCACAGGGCTCTGGGCATGCCCCTGATTGCCCACGAGGGTCATAGCAAGCCACTCTTTATCTGTGTAGGAGGGGAGGGCAAGGAGGTTACCCCACTGGAGGTTTGGGTTTGCCATGTGGAACACAGGGTGGTTTAAACTTGCAGGGCTTTCCAAGAATGCAGAACTTTGGGTCAGAAAGGCCTTGGAGAGAATTGGATCTTGGGGTCCTCTACCTTAGAAGCACAGCAGGATCATCTGGGGTGCTTTGAAGGCTTCCCATGCCCAGGTGAGACCCGAAGACCAATTAAGTCAGAATCTCTGGGGGGAACCCAGACAGAGGTGAGTCCGTCATTCAGCCAAGGGTGAGAACCACTGAGCGGGTCTCTTTTTAACAAGGGTGCATTGGTCAAAATTCATGTATTTCCTAAACCAGAACCACTAGGGGTGAAGGCCAGGCATTTTGAAAAAATTTTGAATCTTGAAAAAACTCTAAGAGATTCACATGTACAACCCTGATTATTCATTCACCAAGCACCTGCTCATCGAGGGCCCACTCTGTGCCAGGCGCTGTTCCAGGCCCTGTGGGTATATTACCGGGTGAGTGACACGTCCTGCCTGCATGGAGTTTACAGGCCACAGCGTAACAGATAATAAGCCAGCTAGCACAGAAGTACGTGCACAAATAATCATCTCAGTCTGTAGTAGGTGCTAGAAGAAAAGTAAAAGGGACAGGGGATCAGGGAAGGACTCTCTGAGGAAGGGATATCTGGGCCAAGACCTGGATGAGGATGACAGGAAGGAGCCAGCAATGGCAAATCCAGTGGCTTGTGAGGGGGGCCACTCCGTGCAGAGGCATGTCTGCTGACATGGGGGCTGCACATTCCTGCAGCTGCAGGACCCACTCTTGTCAGCTGTTTACAGGGTCCTGGCTAGACAGGAAGTACTGGGAAAGAGCCAGTGTCGCAACTGCCCTCTTGGGACCTCGGGAAATTCTACAGGCTGATGGGCTAAGAGGGATTTTAGAAAATGTGCAGCTGAAAGCTTTAAGGGGCCTCAGAGTTCACTAGTTTAACCCCCACCCTGCAGTTATCAGATGGGGAAACCGAGGCTTAGCAAGGGGCCGTGATTTGCTTTGATGGGCATCTCAGCTCCGAAAAGGGTTACATGTGAGACAAGGACTCCACTATGGGGCCTGCTTGCCGTTGTCAAGCCCACTGTCCGCCCCTCCCCCTTTCCTCAAACTGCTGCTTGTTGCTTTCCATATAGGCGACCTGTGTGTTCCAGCCATGGTCTAAACTAGCAGGACACACCCAGGGAGCTTGGGTGGTGGGAAAGTGTGGGCACCCCCCAATAGTTGCTCTGTTAGGGAGGTTCTTCCTCCCACACCAGGAAGCCCATCGAAGGCCAGACAGAATGGTGCCAGATAAGGCCATGGAATTTGGAATTTAATGGGATCTGGAATTTCCCTTATAGGAAAGCTGGTCCCAGCTGTCCACCCATGGTGAGCGGCCCAGGGAAGGGTGGGACATATTCTGGGGAGGGGATAGGTGGCCCAGGTGCCCCAAGGCAGAGGCCTGATGTGGCAGAGAGGGCAGAGTGGGCAGAGAGAAGGGTGATGGCTATCTCTGGAGCATCCCTGCCCAGAAGCGAGCTGGGTCAACCAGGTCATTCTGTGTGGACAGACCGCTGGAAGTGGCCGCTGGACTGCTCTTGCTCAAGCCTGATTTCTGCCTTTGAATGTGGTGTAGCCAGGAGGGCTGAGGCCAGGCACTGCCTGTTGTAGGGCCACCAGCTTGCCTGCTCATGAGTGGGCGTACACCCCTACCCTCTCAGAACAACTCAGAGCTAAAGCCCGGACAGCTCCTCTCAATCTCGTGTTGACTTCCCTGGAGGTAAGTCCTAGAGGTAAGACATGGGGGCCCTGGAAAGACAATCTAGAGTAGTCTAAAATGCTTCTTAATCTTTCTCAGCTGTGCTGGGATGGAAAGGGTCTGGCAAGGGTGAAAACTCAGCCAGCCACAAAGCAAGTCCCGAGAAAACTTGGGTAAGTCATCCCTCTCTCTCTGCCTCAGTTCCCCCACTGGCAAGAAGGAAGTGCAAACTATCACCCTGATGACCTCCTGGGCCATTAAGCAGCTGAGATTCACATGTGAAGATGCTCTTTGCTCAAAGTGCTTCCTGCCTATGAGCAATGGGCATCACCTTGACATGTGATGGGCAGAAAAGCCAGAAAAATGGGCCCTCACGTGCCCCTTCACAAGCTCTCTCAGGCCATGGCTCCTGCCAAGCTCCGCACACTGACCCTGCACCATAAGCACTAGGATTCCCTAGAAGGAGCCTTGGAAAGGAAGTCCAGGGTAGGGAGGTGGAGATGCTCAAGCACTTGGAAACTTGTTTAGCTGGCTTTTTTCAGCAGTGATTGGGGCTCCCCCCAGCCTGGGGGGCTTCTGCGAGCACTGCGATCCGGTGGGCTGTGGTGGGAAGGTGGGGAAGACAACTGACTTCAGGCTTCCAGAGGCCCCTCTCCCTGGAGAGGCCAGACCCTCAGCTGGCCCGGCCCTTCCCTCTGCAAGCTGCACAGGACCCAGGGCGGAGGCAAAGAAGGATGCTGTCAAGGGTGTAATAAACGACTTATTGACTGGTTAGCAGAGTTTTCAGGGCTTGGAGCATGACCTTCCGGCAATTATGCCCTCCGCTGCCTGCCCAAGGCCCCTCCCTCTCTGGGGAGACTCAGGTCTTGGGGGGACGCTTCCCCCCAGACCATGCCTGTCCTGCAGGGGCCTGAGGCATGCAGACAAGCCACCCTCGGGGTTGCTACCCTTCCTTCCCAGCCTCCCACAGGAATACACACCCTCTCTGACCAACCTTTATAAAGGCAGAGGCTGGAATGAGAAGGCTGCCCTGCTGGCCCAGACCGGTCCCGGGAAAAGCCCAGTTCCGACCATCAGCTCTTTACTGAGATGACCGGAGGCACACTGGTGGGGCTGCTGCCTTTGACAAAGCTGCTGTGGGGCTTCTGTGCACTCACCACACAATGACTTCCCAAGTCATCACTGCGCAGCCAGCTCTCATGGGGATGTCCAGGGAGGTGTATGTGGTTGAGACCCGGTTCCAGCCCGGGGAGTGGGTGCAGAGTGGGGTCCTGGAAGGAATACTGAATTCGGAGCCTAGAGGCTAGGTAACACGCAGATCCGGTTCTGACATAAAATCTGGAAGATTGGGGTGGGTCACCTCACCTCTCCAAGCCCTCATCTGGTTGTCTGAGACCTTCTTCCCAGAGTGATTACAAGTTATGAAATGAAATGTGGGCAAGAGGACAGGCCCAGAGTAGGAGGGCGGCCGGGGCCTTGGGGAGCCTACAACACACCTGGCACACAGATGGAATGCATGTGGATGGGACCCTCACTAATCAAAGTAAAAGCAAACGAAGCAGCCACGCCAGCATGCTGTACAGCTCTGTACAGAATGGGAGTTGTACCGTGTGTGTGCGTGCCTGTGTGTGTCGAGGGACTGGAAAAGGAAGATCCAAGGCTTATCTGAGGCCCAAATAGCACCTTGCAGACCCTGTAGGTAAATAATAAATAAAGCCCTTTGCACACACATGAACTGTGATGATGATCCCACCTCCTCTCTGTGAGGCAAGTGCTGTAGGATTCATTACCCATTTTACAGAGGAGGAAATCGAGTCCCAGGGGGCTGAAGGGGTCTGCTCAGGCCCACACGGAGCCAGGAGTCACAATTCCCCACCAGGAACAGCACTGGTGGGTCCTGCCCTCTCCATCTTCCCTGGGAATAGCACGGGGAACCTCTCTCCCCTGGGGGGCCCACCGCTTGGACCTATGAGCAAAGTAGGAGGTGCGCGTATGAGGAAGCAGAAAGCATTCAAGCAGCCGTGAAAAAAATGAGAAGAGAGGTCCAGGGGCACATGGGTGGCTCAGGGGCTGAGCACCTGCCTTTGGCTCAGGGTGTGATCCCAGGGTCCGGGGATCCAGTCCCGTATCGGGCTCCCTGCAGGGACCCTGCTTTTCCCTCTCCCTAGGTCTCTGCCTCTCTCTGTCTCTTGTGAATAAATACATAAAAATCTTTAAAAGAGAGAGGGGCGGGGGAGGTCCGGATCTGGCCTGGTCTCACACCCACTTCTCTCTTTCATGAAAGACAACATCCTATAGATACTATTTCGTGCCTCCTTTGCTCGTCAGTATGTCTTGGGAGTCACATACCCTGTCAGCTCCTGAAGAGCTGTGATGAGTGCTTGTGCCATAGCTGATTGAATTTCAGGGCACTCAAGTGATTTCCAATATTTTGCAATTACAAATGATGAGCATATGTTTTTTTTTTGGGGGGGGGGTGTATGTATTTTTGTATCGATAAAGGTGTACCTGAAGGGAAGAGTTCTAGAAGTCACGTGTTTGAGGGTCACTTATATATCTTGTCTTGTGAATTGTCTGTTTGTCTCTTGTCTTCCCTTTTCTTTTTACCAGGCTTTTGGTCCTTTGTTCCTCAGTAGTTTAGAGTGCTTTCTGAATTGGGGTATTAGTTCTTTGCCTGAGGAATATATCACAAACATCTCCTCCTGGTTTGTCAAATATTTCATCTTTTGACTAGGGTAGGGTGCTTTATTGTCAAAAAAAATTTTAGTTTTTATGTAATAAACTTGATCAATTTTTTATTTTATCGCCTCTGGATTCCGAATCATAGCTAGAAAGCCTTTCCCGCCCCAATGTTAAGGAGAAATTCACCCATGGTTTCATCTAGTACTTACGTCTGGATCTCTAATCCATTTGGAGTTTGTTTTTTCCCTGTATGGTGTGAAATGTGAATCAAAGCATATACCTTTTTCCAATGGCTAGCTACCCAGTTATCCCAGCACTATTTATTTCAAAGTCTGTCTCTGTCCCAGTGAGCCAAGATAGCATCTTTGCCATATATTGCATTTCTTTACGCACTTGGGTCTCGTTCTGGACTTTTATTAGGTTTGACTGGTCTGTCTGACAATTCACACACCTATGCCTCGGTTTTAATTATGGAGGCGCTACAGTATGTTTTAGCATCTGGTAGGGTAGTTTTACCTCATTTTTTCCCATTTTTGTGCCTCTAAGTGATTACTCATTTAATCTCATTGGCGAATGCTTCTAGCACAGTGTTGAAGAGAAGAGATGGTGGGTAACCATGCTTCATTAGTGATCTTAATGGAAAGGCCTTTAGTGTTTCCCCATTAGATAAGATACTGGCTTTAGGATTAGGGTATGTATATATTTTATCATGCTAAAAAGAACCCCTTAATTGGTATTTTTTGAGGGTTTATACGATGAACGGATGTTGAATTTTGACGAAGGCTTTTTCAGCATTTATAGAGATAATCATATGAATTTGTTTCCCTAGATTCATTACTCTGGTGTATAATACTAATTTGGCATATGTCATGAAAATTAATGGATTTTGAACCAACCTTGCATTCCTAGAATGACCCAGAGTTGATCATTCTGTATCACTTTCTTAGGGGAAAAAGAGAGAGAGAGAGAATGGAACTGGGTACCAAGGATGACAGCATTCGTGGAACCCTTTCTCTGTCCTCTACATGCATTATTAACTGATTCAATCCTCAAGACAGCTATGGAAGCAGGCTTTATTATTCTCATTTCCCAGATGAGGAAACGGAGACCAACAATGTGGAAGCAGCCTGGCCAACATCACACAGTCAGCAAATAAAAGACATGACTGGATCTTGGGTCTCGGTCATAAATGGGCGGTGTTATTTGGCTATTATTCTGACATATTAAAAATGCTCATTACATGATAAAATGTGGGAAAGGGAACATCTCTGTAGGAAGTGGGGGAGGATCTGCTCTTACTTCCCAGAAGCTTGAGCTGTCCCCTTGGCCTCACCCCACTGGAGCCCCACAGAGGAATGATGAGAGGGGGCTGGCCAGCACACCAGCCAAGTGCTATCAGAAAGCAGCCTGCAGATGCCCCTGAACCCTGCGAGGCCAGGCAGCGAGCAGTCCTTGAGGCCTGCCACGACCCCATCCAGCCTGGGCCTTACTCTGACTTTGCATTTATGTCTCAGGCTCCAGACAGTGTAGGAGCAGCTCAGAGAATGAATGCTAGTCTGAGGAGGTGTGGGCTGCCAGGGAATAAAGGGCAGAGAAGAAAACCTGCCCCTTCACTCCCTGCTGGTCCTGCCTGCCCCGTTTTCTAAGAACGGGCAGCTGGCCGAGGGATTATGTAAGTTCTGGTGGGCATGGCAGATGGTGTGCTGGCTCAAACACATCAAAGCCAGCTCTGACACTAACCTTCCCTGACGTGGCACCCCGGCCTCCTCTGCTCTGGGGTGTGCAGCATGGTGAGGAATGGGAAGAGACCCAAACTCTGTCATCTAGCTCAAGAGCCATGGCCAGCCAGGTGAGGGGAGAAGCCAGGCCCCACCAACAGGCAGGGGGTTCCAGCCAGGGAAGGGAACCTAGGTAGGCCCTCTCTGCCCCACAGCAAACAGCTCTCGGATGAACTGCGTAGTCCCTGGCACAACAGATCCTGCTCTGCCCGCCTCCTTCCACCTCATATCAGCTCCTTGGGTTTGCAGAAGTTTCCAAAGCATCTCTCTGGGTGTATTCTCCTTTGGCCCTATCTGACATGCAGCTGCTTTGATTCCTTTTGCTGATGGGTAAACTCAAGCTCAAAGAGGGGGAGTGATTTCTTGGTCATAGAGTTGGCCTTAGAGCTGAAGCTTCTAGATGTCTCGTCCAGTGCTCTTTCCAAATGCATATGACATGCAGGCTTCTTCCCTTGCTGTAACAACAGGTGGATCACCAAGTCGCCCTGCGGGCCACCCTGAATCTTATGTCTGATGTTTCCCATGCCAAAAGGGGACTACTAGAAAGAAGCGAGGGCTAAAACCAGCAATTAGCAGATTCATTTCTTTCTGGCTAGAAAGAAAAGAAAACCAACATTTACTGACCATGCCCCATCTCATTTGGTCTCCCCAACAACTAATCAGGGCTCCTTTTTTACAGTGAGGAGGTACAGGCTCAGGAAATTACAGTTTGTGACTCAGATATATCGGACTTGAATGCAGTTTTCTAATTCTAGGCCAGACCCTCTTCATTTGGACAGATGAGGACACTGAGGCCCAGAGAGGGAGAGGGCCTACCTCAATGCCATACCGTAGATTAGCTGTGTGGACAGGACTAGAATCCAGGAGGCCTCCCAATCCTTAGCTCAGGGCTCTTTCTGCTGTTGTCTCTTCTGCGTGAGTGTGTGTTTGTGTACAGAAGTGGGGCGCGCCAGCAGGAAAATATGGGGCCAGATCAGATTTGCAGCAGGGGTCATCATGCCCAGCAGCCCCAGGCTATCTGGCTACTAGGCAGTAATTCCAGCTCAGCCTGGGATCGGGGCTCCTGGCAAGAACCAGTGGGTGCCCAGCTGCGAGGGTGGTACTGGCCAGGCCTACTGCTGCCTTGGCCAAGGACCCGAGGGGGTTGATCAATCTCCCAGGGAAGCTCCCTGAATGTTGGCACTGAACACAGTGCCAGGGAGAATTTGGCTCCATCAGACCCTGCAGCCAAAACTGTTCCCCTGCACCAAACCCAGCTCCTTGGTGGCAGTTGCTATGGAGGGCTGAGAGCTGTGGTCAGACCCTGCTCATGGGCTTTCAAGAAATACCCTCTCAGCCCACATGTAATCCCTGGCCCCAGAGTCCCTGCGCATGCAATGGGCATTCTGTTGAGCCCCGAGAAGGCAAGCTGGAGGCGAATGATGCATAGGGTAGGGAATACAAGTAGGAAACAAACATTTTGCAAGGGGCTGGGCCAGCTATCCCATGTGAAGGCTACCTTGCAGGTAAGTACAAAGTTAACCAGCCTGGCAAATGCCTGCCAGGCCACTTTCTGCACACAGGGGCCTGAAGGCACTTGGCTACAATGCTTGGTTAATTCTCTGCAGCTCCCCTGGACCTAGTGACTAAACTCTCTCATAGCTAGGGGCTCCAAGCACTGAAGACTTGGCTCTGACTTTCATCAGGGCTGGTACCTAGTAAGTGCTCCAAGATAGAAGCAGAAGAGAATGAAGGGAGAGAGATAGGCAAAGAGAGGGAGGCTGCAAGCGAAGCAACTAGAATCTCTTGATTCTTTGGTTACATCCAAGCAGCAAGTCCACAGCACAGTAGGGACTGAATCATAGCGACTACCTGCGTGAGTGAGGCCTGATCGTGAGTTCTCATTCATCCATTCTACAAGTGTTTATCCAGCACCTTCTATAGGCCAGGGACTGTGCTTGGCACCAGGGACATGCGAGGGAGCAAAATCAGACTCAGTCCCCTCATCACCTAGCGTCACAGCTGCTCTTTCATGACCTAGTTGTTCAACCCCATCCTGCCTCCACCCAGGTCCCCAGGGCCCTGGCTCAGTGACAAGGGAAGGGAAGGGAAGGGCAGGAGGCTGCCCCTTGCAACATTTGCCACCTGGTCCCAGGCCACTGCTCATTCTGTTGAGTCTCGCTCTGCCCTGCTGTGTCACCGAATGCCCAAAGGTAAGATGGGAGAAGGAGCCAGGAACAACTTTCCTGGAATTTCTGACTCAATTTCTTGTAAGCTCTCCATCCTCCATGGGTGCTCAGGCCCCAGGCTGGGCAGGCGGGCGCCTCTGATTGCATTACAGAGCTGCTTTCCTTCAGCTCCTGTCTCCTGACCCCGGTAATGCCTCGAGACGCCACTGGAGGCCCCTGGGGGTTGCAGGCTCCTGGGTGATCTCAGATGTGCCTCCCAGACCTTGGGGATGCCTCCTGGTACCCGCCAGGCTTCGGTGAACACCAGGGGCCAGAAAAGGCAGGCAGCCTCCCTCATCCTGCCCCTCTCCCTGGCTCTCAGGTCAACCTGGAAGCTTCCACTCCCTGTCTTCTTGCTCTCTTGCCCAGAGATGCACAGAGAAAAGCAAGGCTCAGCACCCTCACCCCAGGTGTTAGCCAGATAGATCAGGCTGGGGGAGAGGCAGGAAGGAGGGAAGGCAATAGAAATCAAGAGAGCCTACTCCATGCCAGGATCACCTTTGCCATCTCACAGCACACCACTGCCCAGTGAAGGTGGCAGGTCACCTTCCAGACAGGTCCAGAGCACTGAGCCACCTGGCCCTGGCTCTCAGTGAGTGCTTTTAATTCCAAAGCCTGGCTCTTTAAAAGTATTAAGGGACCCCTGGCCCCAGAATTCCTGTTGTACCAGATGATCAGATACAAATCAGGGGCTGAATTAGGAATTTGTTTCCTGGGTTGATGAGCCAGATGTTCCCACTCCCACCCCACCCCCTTACAAACGCACCCCCTTACTAGGAACGCCCTCTCTGCCTACCCAAACTCTGTCCTTCCTTCAAAGGCCAAACACCACCTTCCTCCTCCCGCAGGCTTCTCTCAACAGCCTCAGGACTTCCTGTTGTACCACCCAATACGTGGCATCCGTAATGATGATGCTGATGAGGACCGTGAATGCAACTGAGCACTCGAGAAGGTGCAATGTACTTGTCTATGTTACCTCATTGTTCCCCATGACAATCTGATGAGTGTGGCATTATTAGCAGTCCCATTTTACAAATGAAGACACTGAAGCTCAGAGAAGGTAGACGACTTGCTCCCAGACCTGGAGCCAGATGGGACCCCAGCCAGGATCTGACCCCAAGTGGTCTGACTGCACAGCCTGCCCTCTAAGCACTGCAATGGATCCCTCCCGGGCCGTGTGTGTGGCTCAGCTCACCTGAGTGAGCTCCTTTCTGCTGCACCATCTCCCACTCTTGCACCCCAGCAGCACACATTGGGCACATGGCTCAGGCCTCAAAAAGCGACACAAATCCATTCAAGGGTCAGGCCCCTGTTCTGCCCCACTTGGACTGTAGCGCCCAGTGCTTGCTCTGATTGGATGAATATGCATGTGCACACGAGTTTCAGGGCTGGGCTGGTGTTCCAACAGGATGTGGGGATGGGATCCCTCCTTCCCCAACCGCAGGATCAGCCTCTACCCCTGCAAAATGAAACAGTGAATGGTCTGGCTGGGTCTGAGAGTGTGTTCCCCCCACCTCCTCCACAGCACCCCCTGAGCCTTGATGGGGGTGGCAGGGTGTGTGTGTGTGGGAACAAGTGCCTCTTCTCTTGCATATTCACGCTGCCTCTGCCTGTAGGGTCCTTTTCTGCCCTGGGCCCTGCTTGGCATCTGGGGCTCTTGGCCTCTGAGATAGGAGACGCTCATGGAGCAGGAACATGGGACTGAAGTCCCGACGGTGATTTATGGCTTGAGAGAGAGAGAGAGAGAGAGAGAGAGAGAGAGAGAGAGAGACCGAGGGCCACATAATGTTCACAAGGGCATTCCAGTCGATATATTGACTTTCTAGAGGGGCCTCTGTAAACACAAGTGCTTCTGGGCCTCAGCTACCTCTGCCTCTTGCTGGCTGCTGGGGCCTCTTCAGATGGAACTAGGCAAAACAAAAGCCAAACCCCAAGGCCCTTAAAGGTCATCCTTCCACTTCTCCCCACCCCAAACTTCCAGAAGGGGAGGGAGACCAACCAGAACCCAGGGAGGAAAAGGCCCCCATCACACAGCAGCAGAAGAGCAAACACTAGAGTCTCCTAAATCCTAGGCCAGGAGCTGCTAGGCCTAGGCCTTTCTCCTCCTCGCATGCCCCTAGAGGAAGCTGACTCTGGCATCACAGGGCTGTCCATACTCGCTATGTGCCAGGCCCCATGCTAAGTGCTTTATCATAATCAGGTTGTGTGATTCTTAAAACCGCCCAATGAGGATGGTGTTATTACCCCCATTTTACAGATGAGGCAATTGAGGCACAGCACAGCAAGGTGAGCTGCCAAGGCCAGTGAGGCCCCTCTAGAAAGTCAGCTGACTAGTGGTTAAGAAGTGTTTCCTGGACTCACTCATCCTCAAGAGCCACAGGGAGGGGCAGCCCAGGTGGCACAGCGGTTTAGCGCCCCCTTCGGCCCAGGGCCTGATGCTGGAGACCTGAGATCAAGTCCCACATCGGGCTCCCTGCATGGAGCCTGCTTCTCCCTCTGCCTGTGTCTCTGCCTCTCTCTCTCTGTGTCTCTCATGCATAAATAAATAAAATCTTTAAAAATTTTTTTAAATAAAAATAAAAAGAGCCACAGGGAGAGAATCAAGGAATAAGATAGCTTTTCCTCTCAATCTTCCGCCCCAGGTCCCAGCCTGCAGTCAGAGGTAACTGAGGGTCAGTTTCCCAAGGCGCACCCCTTCAGATGAGGCTGAGAGGTCCAGGAGTGGACATACGACCAGGGGTTGCCCCACCAAGGACTGGGCTGGCCCAAGATGGTGGCTGAGCAGGTGCCGATAGGGCCAATTTTCTGAGAGTGGGAGAGGCCTGGGGCCAGGCCCCCCTGCCCAGGTGCTCCAGCTAGCAGGCCCCCACCCAGTCTTTTCAGGACATGCTCTTAGAAAGACCTGAAAAAGAGAGTCAAGGTCTGGCTCATGTCACCCCCTCCAGGAAGCCCCAAGGCTAGGAAAGTTTACTCTTTGCTGTGCTCTCCCTACATATACCATCACTGCCCTCACCTGGCATCTGAGACTCTCTGAATGTCCTAACGGTTTTGAAGTGGACATGAGCATCCAGCCCAGTGACCACCCTGAGGGTTGGCACCAGGGCTGCTCTGGTTCCAACCTGGGATCCAGGTCAGCTTCCTAGGTGACCATCCTCCTGGCCGGTGGAGTTCTTACAAGGACCAAGTGAGGTCCCATCTATAAGAGGGTTTTTTTTTTTTTTTATAAACTAAACCAATATGCACCAGCAGCAGGGCTGCGACTTTCCTATAGGTCCCCCTGCTGCACAAGGGCCCATCTTTGACCCTAGAGCTGAGGATGGCAGTCAATCAATATAGGCAGAAGTGGGAAAGCAGAGGGACTCTTGGTGACCAAGGAAGTGGTGAGGACAGTGGAGTACGGCTCTTGTGTGTGTCTGTGTGCAAGTGTCCTGTTTCAATTGCCTCCACTGAGAGACCCAGCCCCAGCCATGCCTGCTTATGTAGGGATGCCACTCACTCAAGCTCTCTGCCTGCCTCTACTCTAGCAAATTCCAGAGGAGACCTCATTGCCTCCAGAGGGCTGCAGCATGAGGCTGAGCCAGGTCAGAGAGCAGATCTCCAAACCACGGGTGCTGCCACTGTTCTTGGTAAGCTGGAAGTCAACTGAAGGTGACCCAAGGACTCAGACCCTCATCCTGGGGGCCATCGACCAAGTTCCTGGACTGGCTTTAGGACTTATCTATGGTTGACCTTCCTCCCTCTGGAGCAGCAGGACCTACCTGTCCTATCTGCCCTCAAGAGTGTGTGTGTGTGTAGTGGGGGGCAGGGGAAGCTGGCCTCTGCCTTCCAACTCCAGAACCTGGCAGTTGGACCAAATCCTGCTCACAACCCCCAGTGCAGGGCAAAATAAGATCTCCGTAGTGCTAAAGGGCAAATGGCCTGGGTCCCATCGGGAAGAGACATCCCCAACAGAATACAATGGATGGAGCTTCTCATGCCTGGTGGTGACTCACTGTCCCCACACCACACATACCTATTTATACACAAACACACCACAGCTGTGCCCATATGCACACACCCCCACACCCCCAAACACACGTAGTCACCTCCATCGCACGTACCCATATACAAAAGGCACAACCCTCATCGCCACATCTATTGGTCCTGCACGTTCATCTCCATTCCCCAACACCCCAACGCAACACCACACCTACGCTCCCTTCCCACTGCACACTCCCACCTCCGCAATACACATTCTCACCCCTACAACACCGACAGTCCTTGATACACACTCTCACACCCACAGCCTGCCTTCCCGGAGAACCGGGGCCTAGCCCCGCAGAGAAAGTTGTGAGGCGCTGGGGGCAGCCGGGGCGGTTCTGGGAGGTGAGGATGGAGGCTGGGCTGGGTATCCTCAGCTGCTCAGGTGGCTTGGAGCTCCAGGAGGCTCCCCCTCTCCCCCCACCTCTCCCAGGGCTCTCAGCTCGGCAGGGGAGGGGAGGTAAGGGGATGCAAGGAGAGGGTGAGAAGGAGAGGGGGACGGCGGAGCAGGGGGCGCAGGGTGGAGGGGCGGGGCGCCCAGATGCGTGGCCCCAGGTAAGCGCCACTATGGAGGCACGGAGCCCACCCCGAGCCCACTCCATGCCGGGCCAGGAGGCGCTGATCAGGTCGGGCGCTTTCGCTTTCGGAGAGAAGGGAGGGAAGGAAAGGGCTGGGGAGCGGGGACCCGCTGCTGTATGCGCCACTCCAGCATGTGTTTTTGCTGCCAGTATCGAGAGAAAAAGCTGCGGAGAGCAAGGGGCACCGCGGGACCTGCACAGGCTGGCCGGTGGGGGCCCGGGGCTGAGTGCGAATCCGCCGCGTGCCCAGCTTACAGCCGGGAGCCCTGGCCAGCTCCGGGGCGCCCGGCTCCCCATAATGAGGGTGGGGAGACATCCCCCGGGGCAGCCGGGGCCCCAGCCCCAACTCGGGAAGCAAATCAAAGGGGCCAGTGCACCTGATTCCCTCGACCTTCCTGAAACTGCCCTTCCTCCTATTATTCTAATTACGGTATTTTAATTTTCCCTTTAAAAAAAATAAAGACAAGAAACAGAAAAGCACAGAAGGCACTTGTTTGGTTTCATTTTGCCTTCACAGTTTTAATGACTCCATTTGTGGAAGCTGTTTAGGAAACTGGTGAGGAGGAGAAGGAAGAGGAGGCCCTGAGAGGCTCGGCTGTGGCCTCGGATGCCCGCACCCTCCCTTCTCTGCTGGGGGCCACTCGGCCTTGGTGGCAGGTTCTCTTTACTCCTCAAGTCCCATGACTCCGCCTCCCTTCCTTACCTACAGGCCTTGCTAGGTGGGCTCCCGGATGGATGTCTCCCTGCCACCCCACCCCAGGGCTGAGGGTCAGAAGAACACACTTAGAGGGAGGAGGGCTCCAGGATGGACACTTTAGAATCACTAACCTTACTCTCTTAAGCACTTGGAATGAGGGAGTCCTTCTCTACCCTCATTCCCAAAGTCCTAGGCAGCCCACACCCTCTTTAGAAGAGTATGGGGAGGAAGGGAAGGGGAGATGGGAAGATCTCATCTCAGGCCTGACAGCCAGAAACTCAACAGAGTGGGTGTGGAGGAGATGGGCTCCCCAAAGCTTCAAAATAAAAACTAAAAATATATTTTGTCCCATCTATACAAATGAAGGCAGAGTTTTAAAATGTAGAGCCAGCTAGTCCCACAATCCAAGGGAGCTTGGCCTGTGGTTTATCTCACCTGGGATGGGTTAGGGATCAGGGGTGGAGCTACCTTTGGGCACCTGACTAGTCTCAGGGCCTGACCTCTGGCCCAGCCCTATTACACCTGTCTGGGGTCAGCATTCCTGACTCCACCTCTTTTCCCCATCCCACTACAAGTCTCAGTCTGACCTAACTACCAAACAAACCTTATCTTTAGCAGCCTGCCTTCCCTAGGGCCTCAATTCAGCAGCTCAGTCCCAGACCCATGCAGACAGGTGGAAAGAAGGAGCCAGAACTAGCCTGAGGTTTGTGAGGCCTGAGTTCAGATTCCAGATCTAGCCCCGAGTCCCCATGTATACCCCCCTTCCCACCCCCCCAGGGCAAGTCAGGGCCTGTCCCAAAGCTTCAGCAGTTAAGGAAAGGGGTTGGAAAAGAGGGGAACTGTTTTGTCCTCTGGAATTCCCAGTTTGGGGTGGGGGTGGAGAGAGGAGGGAGGAGAGAAATTACCTCCGAATTTCTTCCCCTGCAGTGATACTTTCACTTTAATGAGAAAGCACATTAAGACACTCTTGATTTTCCATTTGTTTGAGATGGGTGTTTGCTACAGTGTAGAGGGTGACGCAAAATGGGCCACCGCACCACACCCACCCACATGCACACACCCACCCACATGCACACACATGCACACACAGCAGAGACACTGGGAAAACTCTGACTTTAATTGCATCTTAAAAAGATGTGTTATCATGATTCCATGGTCCCTTCTCAACCATCCCAGCCAGAAGCCAAGGCAAGACTCTTTAAAAACTCCTGGAAAGGCTAACGGTACGGTGAGAGGAGATCCCGAGGGCCAACAGGGGCTTTTGAAGTGGCCTCTGCTGGCCAGTCACTTGCTGACACCTCCTCCTTCTAAGGGTCTGGATTTTATGGTTCCGGGTTTGATTTTTCCACCATCAAACTTTATGGCTTAAAAATCCCTTAGTGCTGTAAAGGGAGCTCATCCCCATATCCACTGGGAAGGGGGGTGAGGGAAAAGAGACAAAGTGCCTGCCACCTGACGGAGCTTGGACACCTCCCAGAGAGAGCCCCGCTCTGTGGAGACAGCCTTATCTCCATCAGCTTGATATATGCCTTCAGGCAGAGGTGGATGGGGCCACGAGGAGGCGTCCAGTGTGACCTGAACCAGCCTGGCCATCAGAAAGGAGCAGTCCTGCACGCAAGTCCGCCATCTGTGGTCAAGCAAGATTGAGAAGAGCCAACACTGTGGCCTTGCTTTTCCCCAGCAGTGAAATGGGGACTCGTGACGGATCCACTGGGCAGACCCCAAGAACATTCCGACAGATGTTCTGTGCCTGTGGCATTGGAGAAACGGGCTGCGTAGGAGGAGGGGGCATGTTCTCCCCTCCTTGAAGGCAGATTTTCTAAGGGCTTCAGATTCTGGGCAGAGGGGGGACTGCACACGGACCCCACCAGTTGGGCCCACTGTAGGCTGGTGGGCAGGCAGCCCCTGCCGTGCTAAGTAACAAGCACAATTCCAACACCGGTTCTGCTCACTAGTGAGAAATCAAAGCCCGGTATTAGAGGCCACTTCTGGCTGGGCTCCGTTTGTGCCCAAATCCATCAAAGCCCTGGGCCTGGGGTTTCCTCTGGGGAAGGTGGGGGCTGGATGCTTTGTTAAGCAGGAAAGGCAGGCCACCCCCAGCCTCCCCAGCCCAACTCTAGGCCAACCAGTCTTGCCTTTTTCCTGCCCAGCGGAGGCCCTCCCCCCTCCCCTCCCCTCCCCTCTCCTCCCCTGTAACCTCAGTATTTATCCCTGATCCCATTGCGCGGCTGGTTCTAAAACAGTTTCCCAAGCCCCGATCCTGCCCAAGTGGCGTTTACAGAAGCTTCACCCTACCCTTCAATCACCTCCCCTCAAACACCCTCAAACCAGAAACCAACACCCCAGCCCAGCAACTCCCACATTCAACTGCGCTCTTTAAAACAAGGTTGGTCATTCAGCAGCCTGCCCCCTCCCCCATCATTACCTTCCAACTTCAAAACACTGCTTTAAATACCAGAGTCTGCCCAAATCGTAATTAACTCGGATCAAATGATTGTGTCGTAACTTTACAACAGAGGGCTGGGGGGGGGGGGAGTGGAGGATGTGCTAAAACCAAGCCCTCGCTCCCAGGCCGTGGGAATCATTAATTCCAGAGCGAGGAGTCTTTGGCCATTGGGGTGCAGCGGGGGGCGGACGCCAGCATCCCGGCGGAGGGCGGTGGGGGAGGGCTGCGTCACCTCGTCCGCTTTCTGCGCCAGCTTTCCTGCCCCATTCTCAGCCCCGACTCGGAGGGCTCCACGCGGGACGATCCCCCGCCCCAGCCCCGCCCCAGGAGCCGAGGCGTCCAGCCGCCGCCGCCGCCGCCGCCGCCGCCGCCGCCGCCGCCGCCGCCCACCTCCTCGGGCTCCCGCACCCAGGGCAGGTGGGCTCCCGTGCGTCCACCCGCTCGCCTTAGAAGTCGCAGCCCAGTCGGCGGCGCGGGCCCACCGCGGGCCCAGCTCCAGGCGAGCGAGAGGTGTGCACAACCAGGGCGAGGGGGTGGTGCCGGTGGTGCTAGGGACTTTATTTTAGGAGCCTACCAACCCCCTTGACGCATCCTGCAGGCCCACTGTAGGCAAGCGCATCTCGCGCCGGCTCCCCGGACGGGCGGTGCGGTGGGGGGATGTCCGTGACCCATTTACAAGGGAACTTGGCAGGAGCGCTAGGTACTCTGCGCCCACCCCAACACACACCGAACCCCAGAGAGAGAGAGAGAGAGAGAGAGAGAGAGAGAGAGAGAGAGAGAGAATCGTCCAGACCTGCGGATCTGCGGTCGCGGGGAACGCCGTAGGAGCAGTGTCCAGCCCTCCCCCTCGGCCTCGCACGGCCAGCGGGGCGCCCCGCGGGTCTCTCGCTCCTTCCCGTCTGCGGGTCTCGGGGGCGCGGCGCGAAGGAGCTTGCACGGGCCGCCCGCCACGGCTGGCTGGGAAGTTGCCGGCGAACCGCAAGCAAGCGCACACCTGGCCCGAGCAGCGGGAGTCTCGCCTTTTCGGTTTTTGCCGCCGCCGGTGCGGGGAACCCGGCGTCCCCCGGAGGCCAGCCCTGCCGCTTCCTCTGGGGCACCCGGCCGCGCCCCCGCGGGGTGGCTGTGCGCCGGGGAGAGCTGCCCTCTCACTCGCGGCCCCTGCGCCTGCCCCGAGCAGGCGGACGCGGCGTGACCGCTCCAACTTCGGGGCGGCGCGGGCGCAGCGGGCCCCGACCCCCCGCCCCGTGCCCGGTCGCTCCCTACCTGCTCGGCTCAGCCTCGGGTCCCAGCAGAGCAGCAGCGCCAGCAGCAGCGCGCCCCGCGCTCCGCTCCGGGCCCACATGCTCCCGCGGCCAGGCTCGGGCGCCTCTCCCGCGGGGCTCGCTCCCCGGCCCCAGCCCCGCCGCCGCCGCCGCCGCCGCCGCCGCCTCGCCGTCCTCCCGGCGCCCGGCCGCGCCAGCCCGTGCCGTCCGTGGGGCCCGGCGCCCGCTCTCCCGGCCGGGCTCCCGCGCGCCTCTGCGCCCCTCTGCGCCCCTCTGCGCCCCGGCGCTCCGCGGGCTCGCGCGCCCCGGCTCCGAAGTTACGCGCCGGCAGGTGAGCGCCCCGAGCGGCCCCCGCGGCGGCCGGCCCCGCGCCTCCCCGCGCCCCGCCGCCGCCCGCGGCCCCGGCGCCCTCGCCGGCCCCCGCCGCCTGCCACAATGCCGAGCGCCGCCGCCCGCTCGCCCTAGTCGGTCGGCGAGCCCGGGCGGACGGCGCGCGGCGGGGGCGGGGCGGGGGCGGGGCCGGGCGGCCGGGGGCGGGGCCGGGGCGGGGCCCCGGAGGGGGGAAGCCGACGGCCGGCGCTGCGCGGCGCGGCGCGGCGCGGCCTCCGCCCAGGCCGGGGGCCCTTCAGGGGGGTGCTCGCGAGACGCGCGGCCCGGCGAGCTGGAAAACCCGGCGGCGGGAACGTGGCTGCAGGCGCAGACTGCCCAGTCTTCCTTTTCAAAAACGAAGGAAATGTATCTCAGCTCGCCTTGGCTTGGCTGTGTCAGCTTTCTCATCTGATTGAATTGAGGCCTCTCGCTTTTGGCTGCCTTGGTCCTTATTACCTGTGCCTTCAAAGTGTGGGGATGTTTCCAAAAATAAAAAGAAAAGAAAAAAGGAAAGAAAGAAAGAAAAGAAAAGAAAAGAAAAGAAAAGAAAAGAAAAGAAAAGAAAAGAAAAGAAAAGAAAAGAAAAGAAAACTCCCTAAATGGGAAAAATCTCAAACACTTCAGTCCCGGTTGAGCCGGGGCTTACAGCTCTGTGAACGTAGGTATAGATGCGGATCGTCCTGGATGGCTCTGCTTCTCTGTGTGACCTTAGGCAGAACTGTTTACCAGCCCCCTCTAAACCTCCTGTAGCACCTTAGGTGCTACTGTTAAAAAGCTGCCCTCCAAGGCAACAGTAGGGCACAGGGGAGAGGTACAGCCCTTGGGCTCTGCTCCTCACCCTCTGTGTGACCTTGAGCAAGTTACTTAACCATTCTGATGCTTCCTTCATCATCATCTAAAATAGAGAAAAATTATAATTATCTCATAAGGGGGTGTAGAGTTGAATGAAAAAAATATGTATGGAAACTGCATAAATGTCACTAATCTCTCTTTCCAAGATCTCCTCTCCTTGCCAGTCTGATTTGTGGGGGAAAGTCCTGGCTACCCAAGAGTGGGCCAAAAGGCATATGGAACTAGGTGGAGCTGGAGGAATGGTAGTGTCTTGAGACTGAAACACAGTGATACCAGAAGCGGTGGACCAGCTGCACTGGCAGAGACCTGTGCCCCTGAGTTAGTCTTCACAACAACTCTGAGTTGTACCAGTTGTATCCCCATTTTATAGATGATGGAATGGAGGCACAGAGATGTAAGGTCATTTGATCAAGATCACACACAGCTTTGAGAGAATAAGTGAGTGAAGGGGACAGGGGAGATGGAGTTGGAAAGAAACTCTGAGCTGGGGAGCCTCCACCCCACACCTCCTCTGGGGCTGGACTCAGAGAGAAGGATGCTGGCAGCCAGCAGGAATGCCTCTGTCCCCTAGCTCTGATCTGTTCTCTACTTGGGATTTTTCTGGAGCACGGATCTAGAATCGTTCCTCAAATACAAGTGCAGTGGGCTACTTCAGGAAGGGGTGAAGGAAGTCAGAGGTTGGTCCAGCCAGGCCCGCGGGAGCCAGTAGGGGATGGGCTGGAATCAGGCAAAGTGTCCCCAGTGACACATGTTCCCACATGTGATACATGTCCCAGTGACACTCCAATTCCTAGATTGGAGGAGAAAGGACTTGGGGACCAATCTAGCAGGCTGGAAGGGGACCTGGTGGGGACAGAAAAGCAGTAAGTACTGCCCAATATCCTCCTCCACACACTCTCCCTGCACAGGTGGGGCCTGGAGCATCTGGAGCATGGTGCTTGTAGTCAGCCACTTCCCCTGCCCTCTCTGGCTGGGTATTCAGGATCTGGAGGGTGGATATAGGTGGAGCAGAAATACCTGGGAAGAACTTTGGCCAACTGAGAAAGGTCCCTGTGGGCAAAGGTAGTTAGGTTATCTTTAGCTTGGCCCAGGACAGCCCAGGCAAGTGTAGCGGCCAACTCCACCCATCCTCACAATTACAAGCACACATACATACACAAACCCCAAGCACAGTTATAAGCACACATGGCCTATAGACACCTATAAAAGTACTCACAAGTAAACATGCAGCAAAGATCCACAGGTGCAAAACGACCCTCTTAGAAACACTTACAAACAGGTTCCCCATTGCAGAGACAACCACAAACCCAAGACATGAGGCCAAAAAAAAGCGCACACATTCCCCATGCCACAGACAGACTCATACACAGACATCTCCAAAAGCACAAATGGACTCATAAGAGACAAATTGATACTTAGATACTTAGCTACCCCAAAGAAACACATACAGGAACACAGGTACCCAGACCCACAACTGACTGTCATCCCCTGGGTGTGGGCACATGGTCAAGGACACTGTGCTGCATAACTCAGCTGGGAGCTCAGCAGAAACAGAGCATGCAAGGACTACAGGGCTGGTGTTCTCTCCCCAGCCTCCGCCTCTCTCCCTCTCTCTCTCTTCATCAGAAGGCCAGTGGGAATTGGAGACTTCTGAAAACTTCCAGTCCTCTGGACTTGCTGTTCAGGCAGGAATTGTACCAGGTAGGCCCTTCTAGCCCAATGTCAGGTTTCAGGGCTTTGTTTAACTCCCGGCAGCAGGGAAGGGGGGAATGAGAGGGCAAGCAAAAGAAGAGTGGTTATTTATTTCCCTCTCTCCTGCAGGTGTCTGCCCCACTTCCCTCCCCAGCCTAAAAACTCTTTCAATTCTTAAAATATGCCTGTGGGGGCATGGGGGGAGGGTCCTGGGCCCTGTTTTCCCTCCATGACTCCGACATCAGGGTGGGGAACTTAATACATTGGGGATCCCTCCATAATTCCCCTGCATCCCCTCCCATGCTGTCATGGTGTGCGTGCTGGCCCTCGGCTCCAGCCAGGGAAAGGATTGCAGGGGGAGTCATAATACCCAGAGCCCATACCTGTCCCTTGGATAGGTGAATGGGCAAGGCCCGGGCCCTGGGATGACTCATTGGAGTAATGGGATTACAAATTACTAAAGTGTTCCCAAACCCAGCAAAGGTGTTCTGCTGTGAGTTAAGAAGGAGGAGGAGGTGGTGAGCTGCTTGGAGGCAGGGCACCTCCTTTCCCGTTTACCATTATACATCCAGCTTGGAAGACAGCATCCAAGGTAGGCCTACAATCAATATTGGTTGAGTCAGAACATCAGTGAGACTGGAAAAAGAGGGGTTACTGAGCAAAGCACCCACAGCCTTGTCTAATGGGCCCTAGAAGGAGCCTCCGACCTCCCCCTCCATTTCCTGGGGGCCTGGGGCCAGGGGCAGGAGGTGGGGCTGCCTTCCTACAACACAGAGCCAGTTCTGACACTTACTGGAGTCTGCAGATGCTTCCGTGGGCTACCCTCATTTCCACCAAACCTGAAGAGCATGTGGCAGACGAGAGTTCTGGAATCCGGAGTTGAGCTGATGTTTGATGGACCAGGGCCAGCTCTGACCTGCTGGGAGAAGGTGGGCTGGCTGCTGAGCCTTTTCCTAGCATCGGTTTCCTCGCTTGTAAAATGGAAACACTACCTACCTCCTAGAATTGAAAAGAACACACAGAAAGCCCCTTATCTGGTGGAGTACGTACGAGCTGATTGAAAAGCAGCTGCGGGTTGCGGCAGCGGCGGCGCCGGGCTGGGTTGGCACCTCCCGCGGCGGCCAGGCCCCGTGTGCGCGCAGGTGCCACTAGGGGGCGCGCTGCAGCTCGCATCGCCACCGAGGCCGCCGCGGCCTCCAGCCTAAGGCCAGACCCCCAGGGGATGGGGGGCGCCCAGGAGTGGTTCCTGGGACCCTGGCTTGTCTAGGGGAGCGGGCTCTCAGACGACTCGGTTTGGAGGATCTTGGGAGGTGAGGTTTGAGAATGAGTTCAGAATCCCTCCCCTGATCCATCCAGTCCGATGCCCCAAACACCTGTACTGTGGGGAGGGAGGCCCCGAGGTTGAAGCTCCTTAAAGCACTACCATGTCTTTGTAGTAACATCATTATAGCTAATGCGGGGTGCTTTCTAGATGCCGGGTACTGTCCTGGGTTCTTTATGTGCGGACCACAGCCTTCTGAGATAGGTACTGGTTACTACCTCTATTTGCCAGGTAAAGCACTGCGGCCCAGGCGGGTCACCTGCCCAGGGTCCCCTACAGCTCGGGAACGGCGCAGTGGAGATGCAGATCTGGACAGAATGGTCTCAAGTGTGTACTCTTCTTTTTCAATTGAGATTAAATGCACATAACCTATCAGGGCGCCTGCCTGGCTCAGCCGGCCGATCGTGCAACTCTTGATCTCGGGGCTGTCAGTTCACGCTCCCTATTGGGCGTCAAGTTTACTAAAACATAAATAAATGAAAATGTATGACCCTGTGTTTTCTAGTATATCCAGGATGTTGTATGGTCATCACAACTATCTAATTCAATAGCATTGCCATCACCCCTAAAAGAAATCCCACACCATGAAACAGTTACCTCCCCTGCTTCCCTTGCGCATTCTTCCCTTCGTCTAGCCCCTGGCAACCACGAGTCTACTTTCTTGTTTCTGTGCATTTGCCTATTCTGGGAAATTCATATAAATGGAATCACAACACTACGTGACCATCAGGCTTGGGCTCTTAACCTCGGCTAAATACTGTGACAGCCCTCCTCCCACTCCCATCCCGGACACACATCTTTTCTCTGGTCCCCCCGGGGAGGGTCCTCTCCCTGGGGTTCAGGCAACAGAAGCAGTTAGTCACAAAAGCCTTGGGGTCAGGCCGATTTGGGTTTAAATCCTGGCTCTGTCTTGGACAATTTATTCATTTTCTCTGCTGTTGCCTTCTCAAAATTCTTTGTTGTTGCTACTGTTAATTTAAAAAAAAACTTTGAATTTTAAACGGTTTTAGATATACAGAAAAATTGCAAATATAGCAAATTCCTATATACCCCTCACCCAGTTTCCCCTACCATTAATATGTATGTAGTATATTTGCTACGATTAGTGAACCAATATTGATATGTTATTATGAACTACATTCATATTTTCTTAATTTTTACCTAATATCCTTTTTTTTCCTGTGCTAGAATCCTGTCCAGCATGCCACATTACACATAGTGATCATGACCTCGAAGACTTCTTTTGGCTGTGATAGTTTCTTAGGTTTTCTTTGTTTTCTATAATGTTGATGTTTTTGAGGATTATTGATTAGGTATTTTGTAGAATGTCCTTCAGCTGGGATTTGTCCATCTTAAAATTCTTAATAATTTTTTGAAAAGATTTTATTTATTTGGGAGAGATCTGAGCTGAGGGCAGATGCTTAGCCAACTGAGCCACTCAGGTGCCCCAAAATTCTTAATGATTTTTGAACAAGGAGCCCTGTTCAAAATAATTTTGCACTTGGTCCTACAAATTAGGTAACCCGTCCTGTCTATAGCACAGGGCAAAGGCCCTGGAGCGGGGCCTGGGATATGCCCTAGTCTGGCTCGTGAGTCTCAGTACTGCCCAGAGGGGCTTTAACAGCTCTGAAGAGGGAGTGCTGGACTCCAGACCCAGGGTGGGAAGGAAACCATAAACCTGCTAGAAGATTGCATTCCAGGGAACAGTGTGAGAAAGATGTAGGGCCAGAAATGTGGATGGTGTGTGGTCAGGGTGTGGCCAGGCCCTAGTCTCTCCACCAGGGGACAAAAGGGCAGAGAAGGCAGGAGGGGAAATCTTCCAGCTAAGGCAGGGGCTGCTGTGCTAGAGACTGATTCTGCTCAGAAATGGGGAGGCCTGGGTGCTACCTGTAGGGAGTCCAGCTGTGGGAGCATATTTCAGGCTGGGGTGTAGGGGCGGATTGAGGAGGACAGCCCAGGGCAGGGAACCAGTCAGGTTTGCTCCTGAGGCAATGAGACCAGGCCTGGAACTGCAGGGGGTGGGGACGCAGAAGGAGAAAGAAAACTCTGGACTCTGAGCCTCATGGAGTGTGGGAATCTGGGGGTAGGGGAAAGGATGGGGGCTGCAAGAGCCCAGCAGGGGAAGGCAGGGTTGCAATAGGAGGAGTAGTGAAAAGAGGAGGAGGGGTGGACTGGGGAGAAGGTGGAGAATCTGGGTTTGGACAGGGTGAGTTAAAGGTGCCTGTGGACTTCCCGACATACCTGTGTGAACGGAGGATGGACCTGGGCTTAGAGGAGTGGCCACTGTCTTAAAGGTGAACAAAGCCAGCTAACATACACTAAGCAATTGCCGCGAGCCAGACGCCGGGCCAAGAGCCGTACACAAATCAGTTCCTTCAATCTCCATGATAACCCATGAAGTGGATGCTATGCTTATCTTCATTTTAAAAATGAGAAAACTGTGACTCAGATTTCCCTGCTTAGTGGGAGACAGAGGCCAGATCGAAACCGTGGCAGTCTGCTTTCAGAGCCCGCACAGTTGTCACACACAGGGGACCGACCGCCTGCCTAAGTTCCCTGGGTAGTTCTTTTAACAGAGTGATTTCCTGTCCATCCTCTCTGTTGTTCTTGGAGGTCAGGGTTGATCCTGGCGTCCTTCAAATGGAAACTGAGGCTGGGGGAGAACCAGGGACAACTGGTCAGGACTGACTCTGAGCTTTCCAACCCTATTCTACAAGCCTCTTCTGATCCTGTCTGGAGTTAGGAGTGGGGAATTATCTCTGGAGAGGGAGGAGAGGGTGCAGTGTAACAAGGAGACGATTCAAATAGCGTGATAGACCCTGTAAACTCTCTTGTGCTCTTTTAGACATTCCAGTTTAAATGTGTTCAGGTAACACCAAGTTACTTGGTCTAATGCAAACATCCAGGCACTTCACATTTGTTTTCAAACTATAACAATACAGTGCTTGGTGTGTAGAAATGCCTTTTGCCATTTCACATAGTGCCATTTCAGAACTGCTCGTGTGATGCTTCCTGTATTGTTCATGTAATAATGGGCTGCTAATCGAATTGAATGCTATATTTATACTCTCCAGAGAGGACAAGATAATTCACTCCCTGAGATTAATATTTAAATCAACTTTATTTACAAATCACTATCTTGATAATTATAACTCTGCAAAGTTTTCATTTGGGCAAAAGTAGAATCGCTCAAGTTCTAGCAGTCGCTTAAACCAAAAATGAGAGAGAATTCAAAATGAATTTGTAAGGGAGACAACATTCCCATGTGTTTGGGGATTCCATGCTTCTGAATTTTCGGTAGCAGGTTCTTTTGAAGGTGACTCGCTTTGATTTTTACAGGATAAATGGCAAAGAAATTCTTCCGTGGAAGGTATTCTTGAGGTGGTCCTCACATGAACTGGATGCATGGGCCACAAAGATCTTAATTGGAGGAAGATGGAGAGGCAAGAATCCCAGTAGACTCATGTGTGTGTGTGTGTGTTTGGGGGGGTGTTTGGGGCAACAGATAGCGTAGACCTCTCCTTTCTGTTGAAGGCTGACTCTACAGTGAAGGGCCGTATGGGGAGCGCCCCTCATCACTTCCTCTGCTCTATCTTTCTTGTAATATCAGCAGTCAGCTCATCTGGTTCTGGATATTTAGATTTCTCTTTGTTCCACTCTTTTGCCGTAAAATCAATTCTACCATGAACTATGAATTTGGACTGATGTAGCTTTTCATTGGTTGCTTCTAGATCTGCTATTCCTGATGACTCTTTATCCACTGCTGGCATCTTTTAAGCAGGCTCTGTCGGTGTGCATGTGTATACATATTCTTTCTTAAAATGGCTGAGCTTTTCAAGTAGTTAGGTAAGTTGTAGGGTGAGAGATTTTTTTTAAACAAGTCAAAACTTCTGCTCTCATTTAAGAGGGCTGTACAATATTCCAGTGATTGCTACCCAGATTACCATCACTCAAGGGCCCGCACAGAAGTCAGGACTCCGACCAGTGTTGCCTGGTTGGGGTGACCTGTGGGAGCCAGGAGATCCCAAATGGTGGAGAAGATCAAGGTCAAGGAAAGGAAAGTTCAAGAACTAGAAGTTACACCCACGTTCCTGCCCACTGCTTCCTCTTCTGTCTTGTTAGGAATTTGATTGAAGCGTAATTTATATACAATGAAATGCACAGATGTTGAGTGTAAAGCTCTATGACATTCGACAGGTGAACACACCTAGTAACCACAATCCCAATCAAGATCTGAACATTTTCATCATCTCGAAATTCCCTTGTCCCCTTCCCAGGCAATCCTCACCCTGCAGAGGCAACCACTGTTCTGATTTCTAACAGTGTAGATTAATTTTGCTTATTCCTGAGTGCCACATGCATGGAATCAGATAATATGTGGTAGCCTTCTGCGACGGGCTCCTTTTGCTCACCATAATGACTGAAATCCATTCCAGGTTGTTGTGGTAACAGAACTTTGTTCCTTATTATTACTAAATAGTATTAATTATTTGAACACACCATAATTTGTTTATTCATTCTCTTGTAATGGACATTTGGATTGTTTCCCATTTTAGTCTAGTACGAATAAGGCTTCTGTGAATATTCTTGAACAACTTTTTTCTTTTTGGAAACCTATGTTGCCATTTTCTGCAGTAAATAGGAGTGAAACTGCTGGGTCCTCAGGTAAGTATATATTTAATTTTATAGAAAACTGCCAAAGCTGTTTCTCCAAAGTGATTGTTTCACTTTGTACTCCCACCTTCCGTGTATGAGAGCTCCAGTTGCACAATCTTCACCAGCATTTGATATCGTCAGTGTTTTTAATGAAGCCAGTGGGTGTGAAGTGGTATCTCAATTTAGTTTTAATTGGCGCTTCTCTGATGACTAGTGATGCTGGTCACCTTTTCATGTGCTTATTAGCCACTCCTATGTCTTCTTTTATGAAGGATCCGTTCAATCCTATTGCCCAATGTTTACTGGGATGTTTCTCGTGTTTTAATGTTGATTTATAGGACTTCCTTGAACATTCTGAATGCACACCCTTTGTCAGAGAGGTGTTCTGTGAATATTTCCTTCCTGTCATCTGTAGTTTGCTCTTTCATTTCATTAACTGAGTGTTTGAAAAAAGCCAACATTTTCCAATTTGATAAAGATCAATGGTTTACATTTCTTCTTTTATGGCTAATGCTTTTTGTGTCATAGAGCTATACTCCTGTTTCCTTCCAGAAAGGTTATTGTAATTAGCATTTATGTTTAAGTCTATTATCTGTCGCTAATTATTTTTAATGTTTAGTGTGAGGTGGAGGTCGAGGGTCATTTCTTTCCCCATCTCTTTATCCACTTGTTTCAACATCATGTTTTTGAAAAGACTTTCTTCTCCCCATTGAATTGCTTTGGCCCCCTTTATCAAAAATCAATGAACTGTGTAAGTGTGAATCTATTTCTGGATCCTCTGTTCTGTTTCATTAATCCATTTGTCTATTCTTACCCCAGTACCACACCATCTCCACCACCACAGGTTTACAGTTAATTTGTTAGCTCTCTAACCCTCTTTTTTTTCTTTTCTCAATATTATTTTGCATCTTCTAGAGCATTATCGTTTCTACTACCTTTAGAATCAACTTATTAATTTCCATTTAAAAAGTTAAGATTTTGATAAAATGTCATCAAATGTATAGATCAATTTGGGGAGAACTGACATCCTAATGGTAAGTTTTCCAATCTGCAAACAAAGATATCCCTTCATTTTCTTAATTTCTCTGAGCATCAATATATCATTTTCATTATAGAGGCTTTGTATATTTATTCCTATAAATCTTATGGGCTTTTATGCTGTTAAAATTATTTTAGTCTCATTTTCTAACTGTATAAAGATACAATTGATTTTGTATAATGACCTTGTATACTCTGAGTTACTAAATTCAGTAATTAATACTAGTTGTTTTATTCTCAATTCTTCTGGATTCTTCTCATACACAAACATATTATCTGTGGATAAAAAACATTTTACTCATTCCATTCCAATTGTTATGAATCGTGTTTATTCCTCATGCCTTATTGTACTGGCTAAGATCTCCAGTACGATGTGGAACAGAAGTGGTGAGAACAGACGTTCTTCACATGTTCTGGATCATAGGGGGAAGGCCTTCATATTTCATCATTAAGTAGCATGTTAACTGGCAGCTTTCTGTAGCTATCTGTTGCCATATTGAGGAAATTCCCTTCTATTTTATTCCTACTTTGCTAAGTTTTTTAAGTATCATGAATGGGTATTAGATTTTGTCAAATGTTTTATCTGCATAGATGGAGATGATTGTAATTTTTCTCTTCTCTCTTCTGTTAATGTGAATTATAGCAATTTATTTTCAAGTGAGAAATTAGTCTTTCATTCCTGGGATAAATCACATTTTGTCATCATATGTTATCCTTTTGATATCCTGAATTCAACTTGCCAATATTTGATTAAGGAATGTTTGCATTGACGTTCATGAGGGATGTTGCTCTATACTTTTATTTTTTGTAATATTTTTGTGGGGTTTCAGTGGAGGGTCATGTTGGCATTGTAAAATGAGTAGGAAAGCATTTCTTCCTTTTCTAGTTTTGGAAAAAAGTTTGTGTGAGATTGGTACCATTTCTTTCTTTAACAGTTGAAAGATTTCACCAGGGAAGCCGCTTGAGACCAGTATTTTCTTTGTTGAAGGTTTTAACGTTAACCCAATTCTTTAACAGACTTAGGCCCATTACTATTTTCTATTTCTTCTTGGGCTAGTTTTGGTAAGCTGTAATTTGCTGGAATTTTTTTCATTTCATCTGAATTGTCATATTTATTTGTGTGGGATTTTAAGATGGAGCCTATAATGATATCCCCTTTTGGCTTTTGGTATTGGTAATTTGAGTGTCCTCTGGCTCTCCCTTTTTATTCTTTTTCATTCCAGCTAGAGGGTTGTCAACCTTTTGATAAGATCGTTTTCAATCTTTCAAGTGATCATATTTGTTTTTGATGAATTTTTCATTTATCTATTTTTTAATGCTTTTCACTCTGTTAATTCTTTCCTTATGCTTACTATGGAACACGCTCTTTTCTTCTTAATGTGGATGCTTAGATCATTGATATTTAGTTTTATTTCTATGTAACATAAGCAGTTAAAGCTATACTTTATTTTAGCAGCACTTTATTTGCATTCCATTAATTTTAACATGTTTTCTTTTCAATTTCACTTAGTTTGTTCAAATAACCTTCAAGGAAGGAAAATAGGGGGAGGGAACAAAGGAATAAGAAACAGAATGAGCAAACAAAACAAATAATAAAGAGGTAGATGTAAACCATGACATATCAATAATCACATTAAATGTAAGTCATCTAAATACATCAATTAAAAGACAGAGATTTGCACAGTGGATAAAAAATTACCTAATTATATGGTGTCTACAAGAAACCCAGTTCACATGTAGCTATATAGGTAGGCTGAAAGTGAAAAGAGGGAAAAATATACTCTACAAACACTAATTTAAAAAAAGCAGAGTGGTGGGGCACCGGGGTGGCACCAGTTAAGCATCTGACTCGATTTTGGCTAAGGTCATGATCTCAGGGTATTGGATTGGAGCCCTACATTAGGCTCTGCACTCTGCGTGGAGTCTGCTCACAATTTTCTTTCTCTCTCTGCCTCTGCCTCTCCACTCACCTGTGCATGTGCGTGCACTCCCTCTCAATAAATAAATGAATAAAATCTTTTTTTTAAAGCAGAGTAGATATATTAATAAGATCAAGTGGACTTCAGAGCAAAGGAAATTACCAGAGACAAAGAAGGACATTAAATATTGATAAAAGGGACAACATTCCAAGAATATATAGAAATCCTTAATGTGTATGCATCAGACAACAAAGCTAAGTAAAAAATGACAAAACTGGAAGGAGAAATGGAAATAGACTTACCTGCAATTACAGTTGGAGACTTTAACATCCCTTTCTCTCTACCAGACAGAAAATCAACAAGGATATAGAAAAACTGAGCAATAGCATCAGCCAACAGATCTAATAGGTATTTATAAAGACACTCTACTCAAATAGTAAGATATACATTATTTTCAGGTGCTTACAGAAAATTTAGAAAAGTATATCATATCCTGGATTTTGAAACAAATTCTAACAACTTAAAAGAATTGAAATAATGTAGTCTGACCACAAGGAGAATCAAAGTGGAATTCAATAACAGAAAAATAACAAGAGAATCTCCTAACACTTAAAAAAATACTTGGAACTGAATTATAATGAAAGTACAACATAATTGTGAGATGCAGCTAAAGGAGCATGGAGAGGGAAATTTATAACACTGAAAACTTACATTGGAAAAGAGGAAAATATCTCAAATCATTTTCACTTACTTCAAAATATTATCTCATTTCCTGGGGTATTATTCTTTGATCAATGAGTTATTTAGGAGTGTGCTGTTTAATTTCCAAATATGTGGTATTTTCCAGATACTTTTTGTTATTGATATTTATTTGATTTATCCAAATATGGTCACAGAACAAACTTTTTATGACTTCAGCCCTTTAAAATTATTATAATTTGCTTTCTATATGAATACCTATAATATATATATCTTGATGAATATTCTGTGTGCATATATAATGTATACTCTGTGATTGTTAAATGTAACGTTCTATAAATTTCAGGTAGTTTATTGAAAGCAACTAGCAAATTGATAGCTTTGTTCAAATCTATTTTGTTTATTCAAATCCTTTGTAATCTACTTATTCGAATGTGGAAAGAATAATGTTAAAATGTTCAGATATAATTTCTCTACTTCTTCCTTTAATTTCCTGAGTACTCACTTCATGTACTTTGAAGCTCCATTATTAAGAACATAGACTTTTAGGAAGGTCAAGTCTTTTTGATAAATTGATCATTTATCATGGCGTAATGTCTCTATTGCTGGTAACACTTTGTTTTGAGGCTGCTTTGCCTGAAATTACCATAGCAACAACTTTTTCTTACATGATAAGAAAAACTTGTTTTATGTGTTACAGCACAATATTATAAATAGAAAATATAGTTGCCTTGAGCAATAAGAGAAAAGGCAAGCAAATCTATCAAATTAATCAATATAAACTTTACATCATTGTTGTACCTATGGACCATACTGTATACTCTGAACAATTTGAACAGTTGTATTAAAGTGTACATATATGTTAATGTATAATATAATCTGCATCTATTTGATATGTATATCTTGTAAGTTTAGACCCTTATACACCATGGAACCATGACCTCATCAAGATTGTGACTCTATCTATCATTCCTGCAGGTTTCCTGATGCTCTTTGTAATCCCTCCCCTCTGTCTTCCCTGCCCTCCCAAGCAAACACTGACCTGCTTTCTTTCACTGTGGGTTAGTTTGCATCTTCTAAACATGGAATCACATAAAATGTACTCTTTTTTGTTCGGTTTCTCTCTCTCAGTATACTAATTTTGAGATTCATCCATGTTGTTAAGTGTATCAGTAGTCTATTTCCTTTTGTTACTGAGCAGTAACATATTATGTGGATATACCACAATTTGTTTATTCAATCACCTGTCACAGGATGTGTGGGTTGTTTCTAGTTATTACAAATAAAATTACCATGAGCATTTGTGTGCAAGTCTTTTTTGTTTTTGTTTTTAAAGTCATCTCTATACAGATGCAATGAAATGCTGGGACACCTGCACCCTGATGTTTATAGTCCCAATGTCCATAATAGCCAAACTGTGGAAGGAGCCTCGGTGTCCATTGAAAGATGAATGGATAAAGAAGATGTGGTTTATGTAGACAATGGAATATTACTCAGCATTAGAAACAACAAATACCCACCATTTGCTTCGACATGGATGGAACTGGAGGGTATTATGCTGAGTGAAATAAGTCAATTATTTCATTGACAATAGGACAAACATTATATGGTCTCATTCATTTGGGGAATATAAAAAATAGTGAAAGGGAATAAAGGGGAAAGGAGAAAAAATAAGTGGGAAATATCAGAAAGGGAGCCAGAACATGAAAGATGCCTAACTCTGGGAAACGAACTAGGGGTGGTGGAAGGGGAGGTGGGTGGGGGGTGGGGGTGACTGGGTGGTGGGCACTGAGGTGGGCATTTGACGGGATGAGCACTGGATGTTATTATGTATGTATGTTGACAAATTGAACACCAATAAAAAATAAATTTATTAAAAAATAAATAAAGTCATCTCTACACTCAGCGTAGGGTGTAGGTCTTTTTGAGAGAGATAAATATTTATATAATTGAAATATATATACACATTTGAGATATATATATATGTGAATATATATATATATATATCTCAAATATATAGTATGATATATATCTCTCTATATAAATGATATATACACCGGCTAAGAAAAAAGGAAATCCTGCCATTTGCAACAAGGATGAAACTTAAGACCATTATGCTAAGTAAAATAAGTCAGACGGAGAAAGACAAATACTGCATGATCTCACTTATATGGAGAATCTATAAAAGTCGACTCATACAAACAGGAGAGTGGTGGTTGCCAGGGTGTGCAGGGTGTGAGGAACAGGGAAATGGTGGTCAAAGGGCACAAATATCCAGTTACGAGATGAATAAGCTCTGGGGATCTAATGTACACCATGGTGATTACAGCTAATAGTACTGTATTATATACTTGAAAGTTGTTAAGAGAGTAGATTCTAAATGTTCTCACCATAAACAAATATTAATTAAGTGACATGACGGAGGTGGTAATCATTTTGCAATGTAGGAGCGTATCAAATCAACAGGCTGTACACCTTAAACTTTCACAATGTTGTATGTCAATTACATCTCAGTGAAACTAAATAAATTATATAGGTTCTAGCCATTAAAATTAGGCAAGGAAAAGAAATAAAAGGCAGGCCAATTGGTAAGAAATAAATACAACTGTCTTTATTTGCAAACAACATGATGGTCTATGTAAAAAACCTGATGGAATCTAAAAAAGCTACAAGAATGGAGGCATCTGGCTGGCTCAGTCAGTTAAGCACCTGCTTTGATTTCAGCTCAGATTGTGATCTCAGGGTTGTGAGGTTGAATGCTGTGTCATCCTCTGCACCGGGTGTGGAGCCTGCTTGAGATTTTCTCCTTTGCCTCTCCCCCGCTCACCTCTCTCTCTCTGTCTCTCTCACAAAAACAAAAAGCTACAAGAATTAAGAAGTAATTTAGCAAGGTTGCCAGGCATCAGATCAGTATGTTTAGAAATCAGTTGTATGTCTATATACTGGCAATGAACAAGTGTAAATCAAAATTTTCAAAAATATAATTTACGATAGCCTAAAGCCAGCTCTCAGAAGGAGAAGAAAAAGAAAAAGAACAAACAGCCCCAGCAGCCCTATCTGGCAGTGTTTGCCAATGTCGGTTGTGTAAATACTCCCACCATAGCTGAGTTCAAGATATCAGCATAACAGAGTAACATAACGGAGTGGAATTATGAAAAGATGTGCTCAACTGGCTCTCATGAGCACAGCTGGTTCCAACACACGGCTGCATATTTTCCTACTTCTTCATATGTATTAATTAAAATATTGTCTTTCCTTTTTATGAATACTATCTAGGAAAAATGTGAGGACGGAAATATAATTTTACTTTGTTTGCTTATATCTTTCACAGAGCAGGTAAACACTTTCCTCCACCTTGGGGTGAGGGACAGCCTCTTCCCGAGGTGAGTTGACTGGTGCTGGGGTTTGGTGTTAATTAGATCAAGTTCACCTGTGATTAGTGCTCTCCTCAACCTCAGGTGCCACGAGCAGCTTTTTGATCCTGCTATTGAGCTGGGAAAAGGTTTGGCTGCTGTTTCCGATGGCCTTTGGCTCACTTTTGGATTGGGGCCTGGCATAGCCTTGACCTTGAAGTGCGAGAGGAAGCACCACACCACGTGCTCCTCCTGTGGGAAGGCTGTGTGCTCAGGGGTGAGACCCAGAGGTGTAGAGCCAGGCTGCCTGGGCTGAGAGTCGAGCTCCTCTCCTTGACTCTTGGGCTGATTCTTCTAAAAAAAATTTCATTTCATTTCATTTTAATTCCAGTCGAGTCAATATACGGTGTTATATTAGTTTCAGGTGTACAATACAGTGATTCAACGGTTGCATGCACCACTCGGTGCTCATCAAGACGGACGCTTGTGTGACTTTGAACAAGACTCCTAGCCTGTCTTACCCTCAATTCCCTATCCAGGAGGCGGGCATGATGCCTGCCTTGTGGGGTCATTCCAAGAAGGAAATGAGATGAGCTTTGTGTTATGCCGAGTAGGGGGCCTGACACACAGTAACTCCTTTCGATCTGAATTATTTTAGGCCTCCAGGGTTAGAGTACCCATCTCTCCTGGAGGGCCTGCCTTCATCCCATCTCTAAGCAGTGGCAACAACAAGGTGGGGGGGCCTTGGAGGGCCTTTAGTCCCCCCATAGTAGCTACCTGCCCCTCTTCTAAGCTATCACCCAAATAATATTGTGTGATATGGACAATTGGCATTTCCCCCCAAGCTTATAGATAAGCATGTCTAAGAGTATTGTTGTGGGTTGCATCGTGTCCTTCCAGCCTCAATAAAAGGTATATTAAAGCCCTAACTGCCATTATCTCAGAGTGTGACCTTATTTGGAAATAGGGTCTTTACAGATGTAACCGAGTTAAGATGAGGTCATTTGGATGGGCCCTAATCCAGAATGACTGGTGTCCTTACAAGGAGGAATCCAGACACGGATGCATCCGGAGGGCAGATGCTGCGAACACACCTTGTGAGGATGTGGGGACATGCAGCCACAAGCCGAGGAAGTCCGAGGACTGCTGCCCCCGCCCCCCGCCCCCAGAAGCAAAGAAGAGCTACAAGTGTTTCTACCCAGTCTCAGAGGGAGCACCACTCTGCCCACATGTTGGTCTCAGACTTCCAGCTTCCAGAATTATGGGACATTAAGTGTCATTTTAAGCTCCCCAGTCCATGACACCTCATTGTGGTGGCCCCAGGACACTAATCCAAGCACCTTGAGAAAGTTCTACTTTATTAATTCCAACATACGACCAAGCACAAGTCCCTTCCTCCTCCCCTCTCTGTGCTTCCTCAATATCCGAGCTTCTGCTCCCCGAGTCCCTTGGAGTAGGGGCTCTGCAGCTGGGCCCCCACCCTGGGTCACCCAGAGAAGCAGCTATCAGTTCCCCCCATCCCACTCCTTCTGCTCCCACTCCCCAGTTCCATCCTGCTCTCACCTCCCAGGAACCATGTGTCCCCTCACTCTCCAAAGGGGGTGCCCTCCACAGGGAGGCAAACAAGCCTTGAGTCCCTCCTGGGCTCCTGGGTGCCTCAAGACATGGTCCCAGGGGATCTTGCAGCTCCTTGCACCTACTGCATGATACTGTAAGCCCAGGGGTTGTGGATGGAGACCCTGAGGCTCACAGCAGTTGGGGAACTGGCTAAAGACAGCTGGCTCCTGAAGGGAGGGTGTTGGGGGCCAGGCTCTGCAGTCACTCCACACTGTCCTCTCTGCACTGCCCTGGGCAGGTGCCAGGGGTGCAAGCTGGCCCCTCCACTGGACCTGTGTCCTCCTCGAGGCTGTCCCAGCTGGCCTGCAGTCCTGCCTGGACTCTCCCGCTGTCTTCAGGCTTTGTGCCTAGAGAAGCGAGTCCCTTCCTGGTGGCTCTGCTCAGGGAGGAGGGCTCCCCCCGGGCTGGGATGGTCTTTTCCTGTTGAACAGTAATTTACTGTGTTTCTCACTGAGCTCACCTCAGGGAAAAACATGCTGGGAAACAGAGAGTAGCAGCTTGTGAAGACAGTGTGTCCTCTGAGGCACTTTCCTCCCCGCCCCCCTTTTAAAAAATCGCTTATCCTCATGTTAGTTAATTGCATAACATCCTATTAATTTTTTCCACCCTCTATCACCTTCCCTGGAAACTGCGCTGATGGCTGATCTCACTGGGCTGGACAGGGCACTGGGAGGTCAGGGGTCCAGTCCTGGCTTGTCCACTCACTCCCTGTGTGACCTTGGGTGGGTCACCCTGATGCCAGTGGCAATGCAACAGCCCTGTTTGCTGAGCACCTAGTATGCTCTGGGCTCTACGCATGAGTCCTCTCACCCATGCTCACCGGCCCCTCTACAGGGTGGCAGGAGTCCCACTAGCAGACATGGGAGGAGGTGGTGCTCAGAGAGGCTGAAGAACTCCAACGAGGCCACCCAGTGAATAACATCAAGGCTGGGGGGTAAGATGAGGCAAATCTGCCCAGACTGTTTTCACTATACCATGCTGCTGCCCCTTCCCTCTCTGTGTCCCAGTCTCGCCGGTTGTGAAATGGGGGATTGGACTAGGTGGCAATCAGGTCCTTTTCCAGCTTTCTAGACAAATGGCTCTACTCTTCTCCCCCTAAAAATCCCTTATTCATCTGGTGACCCATGACCCTTGAAAGGATAAACGTGATCATACCACTTGCGCAACCTGTGCAGTCTCGTTTATCGAGTGTCTTCCCTTGAGGGCAGGGGATCTGCTGTCCTCCCACAGCTCAGTCCCCGGCATGGAGAAGGGTGCTGGGTGGGCTCTCAATGCTTGGGCAGTGGCTGCTGCTGGGGTTCGATCAGCACAGCGTGGTGGCTGGGGCGGGAGGCGAGTTTACAGGGCGAGCTTGGCCGCCCTGGGTGGGTGTTGAAGTGGGTCAGAAGGCCAGGCTGGTCTGCCTGATTGTCATGATGAAGTTGGCAAAGTTGGGCTTTGGTTCTTGGGCTGCCCCCCTTGACGGCCAGACCAAGCCCATCTCTGCCAGCTTATTTTCGCCAAGGTCTTATCTGATGAGCTATTTCTGTTTCTTAAATATAGCCATCCGTATTTTCATGAGATCTGAGTGGAACATAAAGTACCGGGGATCCAAAGGGATGCGGTGCTAATGGTGGAATTTTAGACGTTGTGAAAGACACGAGGAGACATATTTTGGGGCAGTTAGTGTCTAAGCAGGACCTCAAAGCCTTCCTGGTGTGCAGTGACTCACTCCAGAGGAGGACTCACTCTAGATGGGGAAGAGATATAGCGGCTCCCTGGTCACCAGTTTCAGGAAGGGCGAGGCAGCTGTCTCACCCAGACCAGTGGTAACCCTCTCCTTTCTCCCCATTGTAGGATCCTGGTCATCTCTTTTGACTCACCCATCCCAACCTCCTCATTGGACCAAAATGGGCCCGGAGCTCAGAGAGGGCAGTAGCTCGCTTGAAGTTGCACAGCACGACAACGGCCTGTGCTCTGTAGCCCTACCTTTCTGACTTCCAGTCTTTGCTCACCCCAGTAGTTTCCATCTGTGTTCTGGGGAGCCACAGGGTCCTACAGAGGTATTGAAGAAGCTGCCACAGGGTGGGATGGGGGCAGGTGTTGAGTAGGAGCATTCCAGAACCCCAGCACTTCCCCAGGAGCTGCTTTACACAGGAGACGGTCTGTTTAAAGAAAGCGTCCCGCTTTCTTCCAAAAAGAAGTTTGGAAACCACAGTGATCCTGTTGGGGGGCATGCACGGGCGGAGACTTTGAAAAGATAGAGGAGGCAGGAGGGGCCCCTCTGTGAGGCTGTGCAGGCATCACCTGCGTCATCCCTGGGATGGTTAGGTCCACAGAGAGAATATTTAGTAGGTGAGAGCCCTCCGGGAAGCGCTCTGTCTACAAGGGAAGAGCGTGCTCAGCACCTGGCATAGAAGATGATGATTACAATAATTAAGAAATCTAGGTGCTCTTGACGTTGTACCAGGCGATTTTCATAATAATAAATATTAAACTGATATTAGTTGACTGAATAAATGAAAGGATGAGTCTATTCCTGTACAGAGAAGCAGGTAAGAGCTGGAAGCGAGCAGAGAGAGAGGGAGAGAGAGAGAGAGAGGCGAGAGAAGGGTCTTTGAAGAGAAGTGGGAAGCAGGTTGTTTGTAAGCTTTCACGTAACACCTTGCTTTGCAAAACCAGCTCTCCACAGAGCATCTGTTTCCTTTGGGTATTGGGTCTGGGACCGGGTCGTCGACCGCGGGCTCAGGTCTCCTATCTGCACACACTTGCACCTGCAGAGTGTCCTCCCCAGCATTTCTCTCCTCCATAGAGGTCTAGTCCACATAAGAAGGGATGCCAGGATTGTCTTCCCACTTGGGAAAACAGGCGCAGAGAAGCAAAGTGACTCTCCCAAGGCCACACAGCAATTCTTGTCTTGCATCACAGCCCCTAGAAACTGCCTCGTCTGGAATGTTGGCCTTTATATTCTCTCGCTGTGAGAAAAACCAGGTCAAAGGCGGTTTCAAGTGCTATGTGAAAACCTGCCCCATGAAAAGGGTCCAGAGGAACTAGGGCCAGAGAGAAATGTAACAAGACAGGCAAGTCGATCTGGTTCCTCCCTGGGCCTGGGGAGGACATGGGCCCAGCTTCCTCACCCCTCAGGGTCCTCTCCCTTCCGGCAAATCTGTGATGAGCTAGGGAGTTTGTGGCGGGCTTACAGCCCGAGTGGGCCCTGCATGCTGGTGACCGAAGCCCAGATATTACAAAACAGGAATCGGGGTCCTATTTCACTGGTCTGTATGTCCCTTCTACAGCATCAGAGCTGACAGGTCTGACGTGTGTCATGATATGCTCTCCTGGGACCCCCCGCCCCGCCCCACCAGCACCCGGCCACAGGAGGCATGCAGAGGCCCAGGTTGATGACGCCTGCCCTGGCCCTGTCTGTGCGAGGAGGTGGGAGAGGTAGATGATGCCTGCTTTTCACGCCTGGCTGGATTTAGGACACTCTGGGCACAGGGCCTGCTGACAGCTCAGGCTGTTGGTGTGGGGCCCCAGAGCCCAGAAGCAGAACCCCAACTCACACACTGCAGTCACAAACCATGTGCATCTTGAATAAAATATACTTATCAAGCCTTAGAGTCATAGTGCTTTTTTTCTTTTTCCCCCCTCAATGTTGAGATGCATATGGGATACTCTGGAAGCACACAGAGGGGCCCTACTCACTCTTAGGGAGCAAGGATGACTTCCCAGGGCTACTCACATCAGAGCCACATAATGGATAATGCATACTCTCATGCTAAATTTAGGCCAGCATTCAAGACTTTCAGCTCCGTCCAGCTAAAATATAACGCCAGTCACATAGGTAATTTAAAATTTCCCAGCAGCTACATTTTCAAAAGGAAAAAGAAACAAGTGGAATTAGACATATTTTATTGAACTCAAGATGCCTGACACATTTTTGTTTCAACGTGTAACCAATATAAAAATTGTTAATAGTTATTACATTCTTTTTTTAATACCAACTCTTCAAAATCCAGCATGTATTTTACACTTAAAGGCTATCTCAGTTTGAACTCTACATTTTCTTTTCTTTTTTTAAAGATTTCATTTATTTATTTATTCATGAGAGAGAGAGAGAGAGAAGCAGAGACACAGGCAGAGCGAAAAGCAGGCTCCTGATGTGGGACTGGATCCCAGGACCCCGGGATCACGCCCTGAACCAAAGGCAGACGCTCAACCACTGAGCCATCCAGGCGTCCCAAACTCTACATTTTCAACTGAAATGCTGGATCAGTGGTTATAGCTCATACAATTTACTGCGGCAAAGTACCCATGTTGTTCTAAACATACTAAAAAGTTTTCCAATAAGCGAATCAAGTATCAGTTTTAAAATTAAAATTAATTAAAAATGAGTTTAAACTGAAACTGAAGTTTCAGTTCCTCAGTCACTGTAGCCACGTTTCCAGTGCTCCGTGGCCACTGGTGGCCAGTGACTGCCGTGTGGGAGGACGCAAAGTGTGCCTCCGGCTGGGTGCTCACACTCCCCTTCCCCTTCCCTTCGGCTCCCCTGGATGTGCCTGGGTACCAGCCCCCCTGTCCCTTCACACAGATGATGCTCCTTCTCTGCCCTTCCACATGGGTAAGCCTGGCCCCCTTCCCAGGTCCCACCTTGGTCGCCCCCACCAGCAGGGGGCATGGCATGTGCACCTCCACCCTGACAGTCCCTGACTCTCACTGTGGCCTGTCATTTCCTGTCCCGACAGCCTGTCAGAGCCCTCTGTCACCACATGGAAAGTTGGCAGCAGAGCTGGGACCAAGAGTTCCCTTCCCTTTTCCCAGATCTCATCCCACGCCCCACCTCCTGCACCTCCTGGAGCTGGGCCAGACAAAGGGAGGCAGGTACAGCTAAGGCCTAGCGCAGGGCACACTCCCAGACTCCCTTCTCTAGGGCTTTCCAGCTTTGCCTGCAGAGGGGGATGGCCCACACAGTTGCTCCCCCCTCCTTCAGAAGGCTCAACCCAGGAGCAGGGAGGGGAACTGAGGGGGGTGTGGTGGGGGAGAGGGTCACAGGAGGCATGAGGCTCACCCAGAGAGGTGTAGTACTTCCCCCAGCACAGCCTGTCCAGGCTTCAGTCTTTCCGTTTGCCAATGGGATTTTCTCATTCTTTGCAGATGGTGACCTGCGTGGGGACAGCAGGGTGGGCTTCCCAAATCCAGGACTCACCTGCAGCTGCCTCCTTAAACATGTGGAGCTCAGCCAACCCCAGGGCCATTCCTACAGCCGTCCCATTCAACCCAGAGGGAAGCTGAGGCCCTTTTGTGGTGTATACACCCCCCTAACACCATCAGCTCCCTTTCTGTCCATTCCCCATCCAAAAAGGACCAACTCTCTCCTTCCATTTCCTCCCCTTGGGGGACATTTGGCCTCTTTCTGGCTTATGAGCTTATACGGTGTCCTACCAGCTTCAAACATTGAGTGGATGGATCATTGTCTCCAAGCCTTTCAAGAAAACACTCCCTCTCCCTCTGTCCTCCGTGGGAAGACGGACATATCTGTAACAATAGATATGTTACCTGTGCGTTTCTAAACTGGACAGGTCTACTTCATCCTTCCTCCCAGAAAACAGTGACATAAGCATGTTTAGATGAGAGAGATGGAGGCACCCAGCATAATGCCTGGCACATATCAGGGGCTGGATAGTGGGAGGAGGGCAGAGACTCAGTGTCCTATGAGTAGGCCAGAGGTCTCTGTCCTCAGCATGGGTCTTTGAGGCACTGGGTGGCCATGTGACAGAGGGATCCAGCAAGAGAGGCGGGAACTTAGGTGGTGTCTCTGACATCGTTGTTGAATGAGTCACTGAATCTTCCCAGAGCCAAGGCCGGTCCTGCCACAGAGCTCAGAACCATGTGACCCTGGTGACGGCTACCTAGCCATTTCCTATGGTGTGGCCGACACTCCCTGGACAGGGACACTGCTCCCAGGAGGGATCACCAGAGCGGTCATCCTCCAGCCACTAGGCTTGCTAGAGTCTGGAGGCATAAGGGTGCCCACCATATTTAGTTCTTTTTAAAGTTTTATTTATTCTGGGTGGGAAAAAATAACCCATAATGTCATCATTTCTTTTTTTGGATTATGTAAAACAAGATTCGTTCATTCTCTCTTAGTGTTGTCCCCCCACCAGCCAGCCACTGCAGACACCCAACCTCCTCACCTCTGCGAGCCGTTTCAGGGGGTGCCTCTCAACCAAATCCGAAGATCATGCAGACATGTCATTTATATCAACATGACTACAATATCTATTTGTAAAACCAAAATGGGGTTACGCTTTATATAGGGATGCAATTTGTTTTTCCACTTAATGTCACCACACTGATTATTCTTTGAGGCCAATGCAACTCAATTGCAACTCTTTGCAAGGTCCACCTAGAGGCCCAAGTGAGAGTGTGGCTGGTGCCAGGCCTCGTGGCTACTGCTGGGAAGGTGGGCAGGCACGGTGGGCGCACGGGCAGCAGCCTCCGCCCCAGGCTCTCACTCCCTCCTGGATGACTGTCGCCTCTCCAGGGAGTGCCAGGAGTAGTGAGACAGAGGAGACTCTCCTTCCTGGAGCTGTGTGGATGAGAGTAAAGCCCCTGCCCTCCCAGTCTGGGAAAACTAATTAATCCAGGGCACTTGGTACCGAGAGATGAGAATGGTGTTCCCGGAGGCATAGTCAGGGCTAGGAATGGCTGAGAGTCCCTTCTGCGGTACTGGCCTGGCCCTGGGCCCAGCTGCCAGCCCAGCTGCTGCAGGCAGATAGAGCTGAGGTTAGGGCTGACCCTCAGTCCTTGAGGAGCCAAGGAAGAAGCTGCCAGGCCTGGCAGGGAGGCCCGAGGTGCCCCATACCCCATACCCTATATCCCAGCCCTGGACGTAGATGAGGTTGACAGAGGTGGCAGTGGTGTTGACCTCCTGGCTGCAGCCCGGAGGAGCGGTTCCGTGTGGGGTCAGCTGCATCCTTCCCCCTCCTCCTGCCTGCTTGGAGGTTGCCACTGGGGCTGCTGAGCAGTTGGGGAAGGGAGAGGTTAGAGGCATCAAGGGACTTGGGAGGAGGGGAGATGCTATTAAAAATGTAATTTGTTAAAAAAAATGTAATTTGTTGTGTGTGTTTTTTCTGATTACACACCAATGCATATTCATTGTAGAAAATTTGGAAAATAGAGATAAGCACAAAAAGCAAATAAAAACCCCTCTCCTAATCTCCTCATTCAGGGACACTCACATACCCAGTGTGACGGTTAAGAGCCCAGGCCTGGGGTCTAACTACCTGGGCTTCACCTCTGGTTCTGCTACTCAGCAGCAATATGACCTCGGATGAGTGCCTTAACCCCTCTGTGGTTCCTTCCCATTATTGCTGGGAGGAAGAAGGGAACATCCCTAAAGCGCCTGACAGCTGTGGTCATGGTAATGAAGCCCCTCTCCACCTCCACCTGGATGGCTGACAGTGTTCTCAAACTTAACCTGGCCAGAACGGGACTCTGTGTTTCATCCCACCCAAACGTCTGTTCCCTAGCTGTTCCCCATCTCTGGCCACGGTGCCCCCAACACTTGGGTGGCCAGCACTTGGAATTGCCCTTGAGGCCTCTTTTAGATGTCAACTGTCTACCAGAAACAGCAGGCCAGAGAGCAGGAGGTGGAGGACGAGGAGGAGGAGCACAAGGAGAAGGAGGAAGGGGCAGGAGAGAAGTGAAGGCACCCAGGAAGGGGAAATCGAGGAAAGACGGGTGAATAGTGAAGTAGAGAGCGAGACACATGTATTACTTTCCTGCCTGGGGGTGAACATAGGTGTATCCTCCCCCCAGCTTGGGTCCTCCACCCCAACCTATCGCCCCTCACCTCACCGAGGCAGGCCTTGTGCAGGTTCTGGCCCCGCCCCCCTGACCCCTGCCGGGCCGCAGCCCCCACCTCGCCATTCTCTCGGCCCATCAATAATTTATGGCTTGCAGGGTACAATAACTATCAATAATGCACAGGCAATTATGTCCTACAGCTCTCACACAACTGTGTTACTCCTAATGTATGCGGAGCTGGGTCCTGGCCTGAGCAGCTCACCCTTCCTCCCCCAGCTGGACCCCCAGTGGCTCAAGAGAAGAGCTGGGCTAGCCAGGGTGGGAAGGGACAGTGTCAGGCTGGAAGGCCGGCTCTCCCTGCCTCACAGAGCTGCCTCTTCCAGATCCTGCGGCCAGACCAGGTCTCACCTCAGCCCCTCCAGGCAGGGCCTGCCTCTTAGTTCTAATATCCCAACAGGTAGGGACCCCCCCCCTCCCAAACTTGCCCCAGCGAGCACCTACCAGCTTATTCAGCTCCAATCCCAAAGCCATTTGCCAATCAGTTTCCTCATCTGCAATATGGGTCTGATACCACTGCTTTCTTTCCCACCAGGCTTTGCTTAGTTTGGGGGCCAGGGGTGCTATTGCCTTGGAAAGCTGGGAAAGATTTTGCAAGCATTCTATAGACAAGACACATGTCTGAGGGTGGGCACTGTTGCACTGGCCAGACACCTTGGAGGCTGGATAGAGATGGGGAGAGAAGACAGGAACTCACAGATCCTGCCCTCAAAAGCCCTCGTCTGGGGGACAGGCAAGTAATGTATGGTGAAGGAAGCTGGTGGCGTGAGGCTATAGGGAGTAGTGGGGATTGTGGAGTAGTGGAGATGCACATCCCATCTCAAACAGGTGGCTACCACTCAATGACCGCAAATGATGCCACGTAGGTAGATGGGTCTAGTGTCACCATATCCACTTAGCTATCAAGGAGACGTGGGACTGTGGCTTTCTATGAAAAATCTCTGACTTGTAAACATAGGTTAAAATTTAAAATATCGAAAGGAGGGGTGCTGGCAAAACAAGTCCATCAGTGGGTCAAATCTGGCCCCAGCTACTAGTTTGGCCTACAAAGTGGTTACTTTCTCTGTGTTTTTTTAAGAAAAGAACAATTCCGGCCAGCACAGAGCAACCAAAGGAGCTTTAGAATGGGAGCTGGGAACCCTGGGCTGTCCCGGCCCTGCCCGGTTGTTTGAATTGTGTGATTTCTCTTCTCCGACTTCCATCTCCCCTCTGAGTGATAGGAGTGCTGGACTCCGTGCTTGGTGAGGCTCCTGCCGGTTCTGTGGCTAGTGTGGAAACATTCCAAAGTTCCAGATGGGGTAGCAGAGTTTAGGGGCTTGGCTTTCAGCAGGTATCAAGCCAGACAGTTTGGGGCTGGGGAAGAGAGGGCTCAGATGTCCCTCCCAGGAGAACACACACACACATGCAGGTCTCTCCAGTGTCTGTAGGCCACTCTTTGAGTGGGTTCACTCTTGGGAAGCCCCTCACCGGTGACGCCCCCTGAGCCTCTTTGGTCTTTGGTAATCAGGCCCTGCAGACAGGCTCAATTCTCTCTGGAAAAAAGACACTGTTAACACTAGCATTAGTGGTGTGTCTTCCACCTGCCGAGCTTGTTATTTCACCGTCATGTCGAAGCCTTCCTACATTCCTGTGACAGCAAAAACAAGCAAGAGAGATTCCTACTCAAGAGGGAAAAAATAATAATAAGCAAAAAGTCCTAAAGCTCAGAGAAGTGGAGCAACGTACCCAAGGTCACACAGACAGTGAGATGGCGAATGTGAGAGCCATAATTCAAACCTAAGTGTATGGAGTTCCAAATCCCAATCCCTCACTGCGTTCTTCCTCCCCAAAGTAGGTTTTAGATCCCTGGTTTATGGCTTCTTATTCTGTCTGGAGTGGGACTCACTTCCATGGGTTGGAGAGGAACAGTGTTATTTCTGTGGAGGGAAGCCTGCCCACCATCTGCAAAGCTGGGATGGAGACAAGCAGGGCTGCTGGGGCTCTCAAGGTCACTGCCTCCTGAGTTCCTCAAGACCACCCTGATGGGGGCAGGGCAGAGCAAACCATAGCCCTTGTCCAGAGGGGGATTTTGAGGCCATAGTGGAGCTTTGCTTCCATAGCAGTGGAGCCACTGGGGAAGAGCACAGCCTGGATGAGGGTCATGGCTCCGCCAGCATCATGACCCTCAGAGCCGGCTCTCTTCCTCCTGGTAGGGCTGTTGCCACAATTTAGGCAGATGGCATTCGAGAAGAGCCTGGCTCATGTTAGGTTCTCAGCAAGCGTTTGTGCAAAGGAGAAAGTAGAAAGAGAAGACAAGTTTCTTGATTGCCAATCCATTTTCCTGATGTCTTGGCTGGGGACAGAAACATGGCAGTTGTTAAAATAAGATGACCTGCTAGGCTGTTTGATGTGACATACTGGCTTGAAAAAAAACACAAAAAAAACCCGTGTTAGAAAAGAAGACAGAAAGAACAAGAAAGCTGAGGTGAAGCTGTGGTTCCCAGACTCTCAGCAAGGGAACTGAGGGTGGGGGTCGGGTGGGGTGGGGAGGGGTGGAGCGGACTGAGGTCTCCCAGGGGAGGGGCCTCCTGGTGGGGCTGCTGGCTCATCCCAGGCTGTACCATTACCCGTGAGCCCCTTCTGGGAACAAGACTTTTACCTGGGGGCAGCCAATTTCCAGAACTAGGCCTCAGAGGGATCATCCCAGGCCAGGAGCTAGGCTCTGGTAGGTCAGGCAGGATGGGTAGGCAGCGGGGTGGGGTGGGGTGAGGGGTGTGCCCTGGGGCTGGCTGCCTGGGGAGCACCCTGCCGGCTGAGTCTCTAGGCCTGAGCCTGAGGTGTGGCTGGGAGCCTAAGGGACTCACTTTGAAGGCTTCTGGTTATTTAAATTGCTCTTTTATTTCTCATCACTCATTTTAGACTCTTCTTACCACTTTATACCATGTGGTCCTTTACCGATGCCAACTTGATCAATGTGTTCATAACCCAAGTGAAGGTTCAAGTTCTAGCTTAATTAGGGGGAGCCAGTGAATTAGCACTAATGAGCCCCAGAGAGGTGACGCTGCATGTTCAGGTCACACAGCAAAATGGAGCCTTGAAATCTGGAGTAAACCCCTCATCACCCACCCTGCCCTGCCCCAGCCCGGCCCCCTAGTCCTCAGGTAGTTCTCCTGGCAGCCACGTGTGCAATAGCATTTTTTCAGGTAAGCCTCGCCCGGGAGGGGCACCCCAGGGTCCTGCCTACACACCTGCGGCCTGCCCCTCCTGCAATATTAATCTGGCTCTTATCAATGTTTCATCTGCTTTCCATCCCACATCACCCCTGCTACCACCGTCTTCTCACATTTGAGCTCGGGATCATGAAAAATAGATGTGTTTACTCTACCCGCCCTGACGCTCTTCCCCAGGTTTGGGACTTAACAGGAGGTGATCTTGCTCAAATGTTCTCCCAATCGTCGGATTCCTTGGCCCCTCCGTACCTCCTGCAAAGGATACTGAATGCATCTATTCCGGGCCCCGCTTTCATTCTCCAAAGCCCACTCGTGGGCCCTGTAGTCCTGGGCAGGCAGGAAGACCCATTTTTGACCACGGGGCTCAGAGACACTAACCCACTTGCCCAAGGACACACTGGAAATTTTTAATGGTTTCAAAGGGGCAGGAGTCAGCGCTGACCCTTGTCGTCCTCTGACCTTCTTGTCCTCTTAAAGCAACGTCTTCTCTGCCAGGATGGGCTCCTGAGACCAAGTCCTTTTTCTTTTCTTTTCTTTTCTTTTTTTTTTTTTTATTACATGATACAGACAATAATCTTTAGGAGGGAGAAAAGAGGCAGGAGGAAGCTGAGGCTGCTGCCGCTGGTACTCGGCTTTGACATCGAGTGCCCTTCCTCAGAGACCTTCAGTGGTTCCCCACTGGCCATGAAGATAAAGCTAAGTTCCTCGGCTTGGCAAGGAAGGCCTTCTGCAAAACTGGCCCTGACCCACATTTCTACTCTCTGTCACTCCTGCTCTGCCAGTAGTCACATGGGGGGGGTCTCACCTTTCCAGGACCGCTGTCTTCCCCTGCCTCTCCCCCTCACTGGATCTTCCCATCTCTGCCGGTCTCTTTGGAAAACTTTTTCCTCCTGATCTAGACCAGCGATTCTCCAAGCAACCAACCAAGATCCTGCCCCCAGAGAGTCTGCTTGCCCTGGTCTGGGATGGAGCCTGGGCATCACTGTCCTCACCTCTGTGACTCTTGGCCAGCTGTAAGCTCGGTATAAATAATAAAACACACAGTCTGCAATTTGCCTCAGGATGACCTAGCTGGGGTAGGGAGAACAAGGTTTTAAAGCTGCATTTTGCATCTAAGTGTCACCCCCACCCCCAACCCAGAAAGCTGATGTGCTGAATTGGGGCGATACTTGCCCCAAAAGGAGTGGGGCTAGCTTTCCCCTCCGGTTGCCTTTCTTTCTCAGGTCCTGGGGTGGAAGGACCCACAGAGGGCAACAGGATGGGCTCCCCACTACTGCCTGTATTCACCCATTTTCCTGTCATTCCCCCCAGGTGACAAAGAGCAGCATCTTTTACAGCCGCCTCCCTTCAGTGACCCCTGGGGGTTTGTGGAGGTAGGGGCCCCAAGGCCCTTTAAACCTAAGGCAGGCCACTCTCCTTATCCAACCCTGAGGGAATCAACCCCAAAGCCTTCAAACTGATTCCTATAAATCCAGCCCCCCACTGTGTCTTCCTGAAAGGGGAAGGCACAGGCCCTTTACATCTCTGGAAACTCCAGGACAGAAGTTTTCAATGTGTGTGCCTCCCACTCGAAACATTGGTACCATTTGGAAACATGTTTGAAATGCAAATCCTCGAGTCTTATCCCAGGCCTACTAAATCAGAAACCCCGGGGATGGGGCCCAGCCGTCTCGTTTCAACAAGCCTTCCAGGTGATTCTAATATATATTAAAGGGCATGAGAACCACTGTTCTAGAAGAGGCGGGATCAGAGCCCTATAAAAACCCTCAGGCAGAGCAGACTCTGGCGGATGAGGTCGCTGCCCTGCAGGCCAAGACGTCCCCTCTGAGACCTGTTTGTCCCCACCGCCGTGCCAGGCTGAAGCAGATCTCCAGTGGGGGACTGAAGTGTTGTGTCCGGGTGACGACGATGAACCCTATCACTATGGCCAATGGGTGAGGAACACTGCCCTGCTGGGGCTGAAGGGAACGCCTGGCTCTGGGACTGCCACGACCTCGGGCGTACACGCACACCGGTGACCGAGGAAGGCGAGGCTGAGGCCTCGGACTGTGGGCCATGGTATCCTGACAGCCCGGGCCCAAGGCTGCCTCTCCAGGTGACGTGCTTGCTCTGGGCTGGGAGTACCCCTTGGCCTGGTGACCGGCTGTGCCTCTCTGAGCTGGGCTGGGGAGAAGGACCACTTGGGAGCCCTGGGGACTGCCTGCCCTCCGTGCTGTCACCTGGTGGCCATCGCTCAGGGTGGGAGGTTGCTGGCCCGGCACAGGTGCTGAGGGGGTGTGGGTCCTGCCTCTGCCCCCCCTGCCCGCCCTCTGCGCTGCTCCAGTTGGACGGGACTTGGCAGCCGCCCTCAGGAGAGGGGCTCTGAGGCCGCCCTGCTCCAAGGAGAGGAGGTGGAGATGGTGCCCAGCCCAGCAGGCACCTTGGAAGGAAGCACCGTAGAGGTGAGGGAGCCCTGCACAGCCGGGCCCCCACTTGATGAAGGCGGAGATAGGAAGGAGAAAGCAAGTTGGAGCTTGGGCAGGAAAGGGGCCCGAGGCTGGAAGAGGCTCCCCAGAAGTGGAGGGGGTGGCTGCTGGCCACGGTCTCCAGCCGGCTCTGGACTCCGGGGGTGTGGGCCAGTCTGAGCCCCTGAGTTGGGCAGATCTTGGCTAGCTGGCTGGGGAAGAGCAGCAGTCCTGATGTTGGCCTGCAATGAGACTGGTGCCAGGTCCTGCATTCCTGCTCCTTAGAGGGCTGCTGTTTACCTGCTGCCTCCGATGTCTGAGTAACGTCACAGGTAGGACCCCAGAGGATGCTCCTGTCGTACCTGGGGTCACACGCTTTGGGCCTGGCTGTCGGAACTAAACCTGCCCTCGGCTGGGCTTGGGAGAGGAGAGCAGTAGCTTTGAGCAGCTACCTGGCTTGTTAAGGAGCCGATGGTCAGGTGCTCATGGAATTCCCCACCTGAACCCCCAGGGTCTGTCCTGAAGACCCCCATCTGGCATTAATCTGGCTTGGTCTGTGGCTCAGGAAGGGGCAGATGAGCAAAAACTCGGCACACCTGTGGGCACGAGGCACCGGTGCTTGGAATGAAGGGGGCTATGTGGAGACCCAAGTCCTGGGTATACCTCCCCTAGGGGGGAGTCACACCTTGTACTACGTGCTGCCCCGACATCCATGCTTAGCTGGGTGGGCTCAGTGCGTTGGGGTCAGCCAAGTGCCCCAGCTTGTCTTCAGCTGCCAGCTGGGGAAGATGAGCTTGAGGCCAGGGAGGTCCTGAAGCTTAGAAGTCGAGATCAGTAGCCTGAAGATTTCCTACTCTGGGACTGAGGCCAAGAAAAGTGACCTCAGGTGGGTCTACTGAGGACCTCTTTGAGCTGTGGCTTCAACTGAAGGAATGGCTCAGATCTAGAACCAGAGGGCTTGACAGAGGAGGCTGGGCCACAGGGTCCCCAACGCTGAGGTTTACTGTCGTCTTCAGCATGCCGGGGCTAGCCCTAGGCCATGCTGCCCAAACGTATGGGCCTCCTTGGCGGGAGAGCCTTCAAGGGCTGGGTGGGATCCTGGCCCTGCCCTCTTCCCTCTTCCCTGTGCAGACCCTCTGACTGTTGAGAAGGAAAGACTGGCTCTGGGTTCCCTGGCCACACCATGCGCTGCAGGGGTGTTTCGGTGGACTGTGCTCTGGGAAAGCTCACAAGCTGGGCCTGGGATCCTGGACGGAGCTCCTGAGATGACCGCCTGGTTGCAGTCTCTCTCCTCTCCCCCCTCGTGCTCCCCATCCCCTGACAGCGAAGGTCCTGTGGTAGGAACAGCCTCCAGCCATCCCTTTGGGCCTCAAAGGCTTCTTACTCCAGGAAGTGTGATCCTGGCCCTGTGATGGGTATCAGGGTGGAAGATGAACGGTACTAGCCTGCTCGGCCATGAGGTCCCTAGTGTAGCAAGGGAAGCCCCTGTGAGCAGAGAGGCCCGATGCTAGCTGACTGGGGGAGGGAAGGCTCAGGTGCCCTCCACTCTCTGCATAGAGGGGAGGCTGGCAGCCGCAAGAATAGGACCTGCAGGTGGGGAAAGCACGTTCTTCCTGGCAGCTGTGAAGGGTGCTAAGGCCCCTCTCCTCTGTGGGGAAGCAGCCATGCGGTGGTGGCTGTAGGACCACTGAGAAGCCTGGGGTCTGTCTAGAGTAGCAAGTAGCTAAAGGCTAGGAGCGGATAAATCGTATGCAGGATGAGTTACTAGGAGGGCCAGAGTGAGGCTGGATCCCCAAAAAAATGCAAGCTGCTGGTTCAGGGGTATCAAATGCCTCGAGGATGCCCCACCCTTGCTGGCTAAGCAGACCCCTCAGCTGGGCTGCCCTGGCCCTCCCAGGCTCAGGCCTGCAGCTGGGCCCCCACGAGCCAGGCAGCTCTCCTCCCACCACCCCTGACTATCTCTAGAACCGCTAAGGGGAGTCAGAGTGCTCGTGCCTTGGCCCAGGACCAGGCCCTCTGACCACAACATTGCTGTGAGGAGTCCTCGCTCAGGTGTCTGGATGGGGTCTTGACTGTTCCCTGGACTTGGGAGGCATGGCCTCTGGCAGGCACGGCTGTGTGGACCCGGGGAGCAGCCTCTTGGTTCTGTTCTCTGGAAGGTCTCCTCCAGGCCGCCTGGTCTCGTCCCTCCACCCAAAGCTACCAGTGGGAGTCTGTTCCTCTGCCTGTGATCTGCCTTCCTCTTGCTTCTGACTTCCTAGTAAGTATCCTAGCCCCCTCTTGGGCTTGGGTCTTCCTTCTCTTGCCCTCCTGGCTATTTGAAGAAGGAACTCGGGGATTGCTGTGTTCATGCCCCCCTTTTTTTTTTTCCCTTCCTGCTTTGGTTTCATGGTCCTAATTCCTCTGAATTATGACCCTTCTGACTCTAGACCTTCCCTGTGCACTTCACGTTTCCAGAAGCTTGGGATTCTATATGAAATCCCTGGTCCTTTTGGCTTAACTGGCTATAGTACTTAGTAGAGCTGATTATCTCAGCTTTCATCTAAAGATCTTTAGTTCATCTTGAATTTTGAAGCTTTGAGTTCTAGGTTGACTTTTCCCTCTAGATTGGTAAAGGGGTCATTCTGGCCTTCTGGCTTTTCCTGTTTTGAGAAATCAGCCATGAGCCTTCACGGTCTCTTCCTTTTTGATTGCTTTTGAGATTCATCTCCATGATTATCAAAATTAAGGTGTCTACCCTCTTATTCTACTCGAAGCTCAGTTCTTGGCCACTCTCAAACTTATCTTTCTCTTCTGAGTCTGAATATACTTGATAAGATTTCACAGATCCCTGCTCTGGGCAACAGGCTACAGGAGTCCTAAGCTGAATCACTCACCCTGAAGGAAAGTGGTCCTCTACCTCCTGAGCAGGGGGCAGTGAAGTTTCCAATACTACAGACAACAGGTGTGAAGCTTTGCCTTGAGCTGGGAGAGCTGCTTTGGAACCTGGAGGGTCCAGTTACCTGGCAGGTCTCTCCCACTGTGGGAGGGCGTGAAGGAAAAACCACACTGGCTCTAGGCTGGGTGCCAGTAGCTCTAGAGACTGGAAGGGCTGGTCCCTTATCTGCCAGTTTCTGCTTTAGAGCACTTTAAAGGAACAGGTGGGACAAAGGCCATGTCCTTTGGGGCACTCGGAGTCTTGACCTGAAGAAAGATCAGTCATTCAGCCAGACCCTTGTGGCCCCTTTCCTAGGGAAGGAGGCTAGAGGGCAATAATAGTTACCAAGATCAGAAAAGTATCCCAGATTGAGTCAGGGTGGATTGCTAATTCAGTGAAGTATAAGCTAGGTGAACACCCTAGTTTCCATCTGTCAATGTCTGTACATATCAGATGTTCCTGCTCGCATGTCCCTCTGAACCTCTGGCTACATTAGGGACTAACCCACATGCTCACAAACATCCCAGCACTACCTGTAGCTCCTAGTCCTGTCCCTAACCCCCAAGTCACAGCCACCTAATGCCTATTCGGTAGGCCCCAGTCCCTTGCCCTCTGTCAGAGTGTCTTTTAATACCTACAGGAAGCTGACTTTTCTGTTGGGGAAAAGGCTGGGTTTACTTAACCTCCAGTGTGATGGAACTAATGCTTGCCTGGTTTCTCTTGAATTTTCTCAAGAATTCCTAGTTTTTAAAGTCTGCTCCTAAGTGTAAGATGCTACCCTCCTGACGGGATGGTGAATGCCTGTGGCCAAGTATAGGTATGGGGAAGGGAACCCAGGTTAGGTGGTTAGTTAAGATGTTAGGGACTCCTTGTGATTCTGGACTGTCTAGGCCTCCCTTTCTCTGACCAGAGGCTATGGGAAGAAGTCGGTCTTTCTGGGACCATCTTGAGCAGGCAGGGCTTGGGGCAAGAGTATCTGGTTTACCTGCTAACTTGACTGGCCTTGGAGAGAGCAGCTGGGCCTCCCATGTCTCCCCTTGAAGGGGAGGAAGCTTCTGGAAGGGCCTAACAAGGCTAGGGAAGCTGGCCATTTAGAATAGCTCTCATGTAAGTCCTTATGAAGGAGAGTGGCTGATCTGTGGCCCTAATTTCTCCTTGCCTTGAACTTAGGGCATTGGTATACCCTGGGCAGTAACCCTACGGTTCTGAGAGCTCAAGAACACCCTGCAACTATGTGGGGTGGGGGGAGAAAGAAGTACAGGGATGCAGGGCCTGCATGCTCCCTACTGCTTCTGAGCAAGCAGGCTGGCAGGAAAGGGGCCAGCATGGATGCAAGCCAGAAGCTAAGGCTTGGCAGGGAAGCCTGGCTGGTCCCCATGTGCAGCCCGAGAAGCACTCCTGGATGGAGCACGGAGAAACCTCTGGAGTTCTGTCTGTAGGCTGTGTACAAGACCTGAGGATCCAGCACCCGATGTGAGGCTGGTCTAGGAGCCCCTTCACTCTGGGAACCCTTTGTTCCTGAACCTGTGGGGAAGAGGACTAACTCTGAACACCTGCTAGTCAGGAATTTGGGTCCATTTTTTTCCCCTTCTTTGAATACAAAGGCTTCTACTTCTAACTTCGAGTTCACTCCTTTCCTCGGTGTCTGCTCTACTGACAAGCCCAGCAAACCCCTTTTTCTGTTTCTGCTCTTGATCGCTAGTGTTTCCTTTTAATCCTTAGAAGCTTCAGCTCTGTGTATACTATTCCTCTGCTCTGGCAGGTTGCCTCTTTCCGTTTGAGTCCCTAACCTATTAGCCAGTTATCTTGCCCTCTGGATCTGAACTCCAAATCTATCTGAATCTGATACTAATGCTCAAGCTCCAGGTTGTGTTGCTTGCCCCTTTGTCTGCCGTGTAAAGGCAGGGGCAGTGTTGAAAGCAGGAGCTGATGTAACTAGGCTGGGCTAAGTATGGGGATAGCTGTGGGGACCAGAGAACTTCATCTACTGTTCAGTTTTCCTACAAACTCACCCTTAAATAGGGTCTATGTCCTGTGGCTTTCAGTTGTAAGCTACTCCATGCTAGAACCCTGTGGGTATAGGGGTAAGGTATAGGGAGGGGGAGCATTGTGTCCTCCCAGGATTAAGCTTCAGAACTCCTAGTGGGCCCCCCTCAGAGGGGAAGGCTAGAAGAGCTCAAGCTGGCCAACTAGCTGCCTTTTGGGCCAGGTAAGACTGATAAGGGAGTTGTCCTTGGTAGACGGGCCTCTGTGGTGGAGGATGCTTTGGGCATATCCCAAAACTCCAGAAATGACTTTTTTTTTTTTTTTTTTTTTGGTCTGACCTTCATGAGAACTCACTGGGATTTCTGGAAGTAAAACTCCATAAAAGTCCAAGACCCCCCCCCCCACCCACACACACACACACACCTGGTCCCCCTACTATTGCAGCCCCTAGAATTTCTCACTTCAAGCTAGTCCAGCAACTTGGCTTCCAGTAAGCTGACAAAGTGCTTCCACCAGTTCCAGGGGCTTCTGCAGGGAAGTTGATCTTGGCTATGATTCTGTGTATCTGTCTCTTCTTAGGGTGGCAGTTTGCCTTTTGGCCCCAATTCTCTAATGGATCTAAGGAGTCGACTTTGTTCCATGTCTTGTGTGACCAATGGTGACTTCCAAGCTCCTCACATGCTAGAACTGGTTTTCATCTGAATATCAATCTCTGCTGGTCACAGAACCTGGCATGCAGTTCTCCCCTTGATTGCGAAGGGCTCAGGCAGCAAAAGGACCCAGCTGTTTCTGGCCGCTTGTGGGTGGAGCTGGCCACCCAGGGCTGGGATGAAGCCATAATTGTGGCAGGATCTGTGGTAGAGGCTAAGTGCAGCTAGGAGGTGGGGTTCCCTTCCCTACACACTGGTATAGTTTGGGGCTTTGCCTCAGTACAACATACTGTAGACCATGGTGCCCTCACAGTACTCTCCTGGCTCCTTCCTAAGAGGTTGCTCCCTGGGGGAAGTAAGCTGTCTCCTTCCCACTCTGGCTCTGCCAGGTACCCAGCTCCTTGGCCATCTTTTTTTTTTTTTAACTTAAATTTAATAGGCCCTCAGTTATGGTCTCTTCTCTATGACCCTGTGTTTGGGGTTCTAATCTCTCAGGACAATGGGGAAGAATGATCTCTGGCTTGGGTAGAGTTGGCTGCTTTGTTCGGTTTCTTCAGAGGGACTGTTCTTCCTTGAGGACTGTGTTTTCCTGAATTCCAGAGGAGTCCCTAAACAAAATGATAAACTAGTAACCCCAAGGACTCAGGGACTCTAGTTGAACTTAAAGATAAGGGAGCCGCTAAATACAGGGCTAACCCATGCCCATGGTGCACGTGAATTGGGTTTGGGGTCTTGCTCCTTGGAACGAAGCAGTATTGCCTAGTATTACTTCAGCTACGTCAACTTAAAATGTCTAGTTCTTTCTAGACTCCTGTAGAAACTTCAGGAATATAGAGCCATGAGGAGAACCTCAGATACCAAACAAGTGATCTGATGACCTGTAGTCCTAGAAAGCTGGGTCTGGATCTGTAGAGCTTGGATACCTTTCCCAGTTCAGAACCCAATCAACGAGCATGGCCATCTCTTGGCTTGTATATTGGTCTTAAGCAACTCCAGCAGCGTCTGAGGCTTGTGTCCTTGACACCTTGGAGCAACAGGGTTTCCTGCCTTCCTCTGCTGGGGTGGGAAATAATTAGAAGCTCACATCTGTGGGGAAATCTCTATGCTGGGGGAGTGTGAGCTTAGCCTGGAGAGTGGTTAGATTATAGATCTACATAAGTGCTATCATGCACCTGTCTCTTCTAGTCACTCCTGGGACTTATTCATGCTATTGCTATGGAAGTCCAGGTGGTAAGTGCTAATAGTCTAGCATGCCATTCAGTGCAGATCACCTGTTTGGTTGCTTAACTCTGCTGTGAGGAATGGAGGGCCTCTAAATGCCTTATGTGTTTGAGATCTGAGGTATGTACCGAACCTTGGAATGCCCAGGCATAGATGTACTCAGTGTCACTAGGGGCTACCACTCATCCTAGGAAGGTATTCCTACCTCCATATCTTCACCAGAACACACTCTTTTTGATCAGTGAAAGATGGCCACTAGAAACTTTTATCTGAGTAATAAAACAGGCTGCCCTACCTATAATTTTTTTGACCTATTGCTATACTTAATTTCTATTAGCATTCTTCTCTCCCTGGGTAGGAGTTCCCCGTACCTTCTAGATCTCCCTTGTCACTTCTTTAAATGCTGCATATCTTTTTCCAGTCACCAGTCTAATCTTTATATTCTTGTTCCATCCTCTCATGACTTGTGATTTTTGGTGTTATTGGGGGATTTATTACCCTCACGGCCAAATTTTTTCCTGGTAGCTTTAACACTAGTACAGAATCTCAAATGCCTACAAAAGTAGGATATCACACCAACTTTGAAGTTCTCGTGGAATGGCTACTCCTGGTGGTCCTACCCCCATCCTGGGTCCATGACCAATGCTGTGGTCAGTGCTGGGCTTCTCATCACCCGGTTTCAGAGGCCTGGGGTATGTGTCAACAATCTGACTTTCCAGGGTTCTGTCTCAAGCACACCAAATCTATGCTTCCGTGATTTTCCTGAAATGTCCCGTTTGAGGTAAAGATTTGCTTCTGTTTCTGAATTTTAAGAACTTAGTATCCTCGAGCTTCAGGACTTAGGAGCTTTTCTAGAAAGTATCATGTCAAGTAGGAGTTCAATTAGACATGTATTCCACTTGTAGGGAGGGATGCATAAATCTGACTTTTCAAAAATGCTTGCTGTTAGATTATACTTCACTGTGTCCAAAGACCTAAAAATGAGTGCTTGTTCGTAAATTTTTATGCCCGGTCTTATTCAGTATCTGTGAATATAGTGTGCTATAAATATCTTCAGTTGGTAGTGTAATTGGAGGCAGGGCAAAAGGTGGCAAGGGAATTTACTCTTTCAAGCTATCAAGGCAATGCCATCAAGACAAAACCTCCAGTCTCCTGGAGAAAGCCCGGTCTGTGTCCTCAAGATCTATTAGTGACAGAAAATGAATGTCTGTTTATGCAGCCCTTAATTCCTACCACTTGACCTGCCCATTCTCAAGTGAACTAATCTTGTGAGTACTTATCCACAGCTAACTTTTGGAATTAATACCCAAGCTTAAAATTCTTCTAGTGAAGGCTGCAGGGGCTGTGGGATGGTGGTGTCTCCCATGCCTGTGTTTACACGTGGTAGCTTCAAAGCCTGTTAACAGAATCTTCGCTTTGGAAATAGTGAAGAGAGGCTTAGAGAAATGGTAAGAGACTGTTCTACCGGAAATAAAAGCAACCAAGTTAATCAAGAATGTTGAGGTTTGGGTCCCCATTCTTTCTGGTCTGAATTAGCTGTTCGGTTTCTGTTCCTTGTCCGTTAAATCCAAAGAACACTTGGACTTGCATATGGTCACATTTCAAATGCAATATCCAGCCTGTCTGGGGGTCAGGTGAGATCTATTGCTTTCTAAGTGAAAACTTAGATAAATCTGCTAAATGTCTTTTATGGTTCCTTTTCCTTTAGAACATAGACTGGGTTTTGTGGGACAAGAAGCAATATAACTGGGGCTATTATGGTGGTACTAATGAGAACTTCACAAGACTTAAAGTTAAAACCTGTACAGGTTTACTGAGGAAGAAAAGAACTTTTTGTCTCTGGAGAATGGAGTTTCAAAGTTAGCAGTCACCATCAAATTACTTGCATAGATTGACTCATCAATAGTGATATATAGTAATCATTTTCCACTTAGAAAAAATATTAAATAGAAGGACATAGCAATATTTGGCAATCTTGTTAGTAGACCTGTATAAGACTGTACTCCATCAGCCTGGCTCCATACCAATAAAAGCATTAGCTGCACTATCCTAGGAAAAGGAGGAATAGGGTTCAGGGGCATGCTTGATATGGGCTGTAAAGACAGGGGCAGAAATGGGTGCATACACCCCACCCAAGGACCAAAATAGATTGACATAGGCAATCTACAAATATAACTTATTAGGTTGACAAAGATGATGAAACAAGTATTGGTGAGGAGTAGGAGCCAAGTACCCTCCTAACTGCTGGTGAAAATATAGACTGGTATAGCTGTTAAACAATTGTTCTATAATCAGAAAGCATCGGTCTCTAATTATGAGGGAGAGGTCTCTGGATATCCTCTACCTTAAGGAGTAACAGCCATATCTGCCCTGGGCCATAGAACAAATAGGCTGGTTAGAAGAATGTAGGCGGCCAATGCTAGGACCTTTTCTTTGACATAGCCTCTCAATTGGGTCCTGAAGGACATCTGGCAAATCTTAGATACGTCTACTTCTTCCAGGCCACTCCACTCGGAGTTCAAAAGCTAATGTAATTAAAATACAAAATCTTGGGCAGCCCCGGTGGTGCAGGGGTTTAGCACCGCCTGCGGCCTGGGGTGTGATCCTGGAGACCTGGGATCCTCAGCTCCACTGAGTGGAGCTTGCTTCTCCCTCTGCCTCTCTATGAATAAAATAAAAAAAAAAAAGCTAATGTAATTCCATTTGATCTTTGAGATGAGTGGGTAGTGGTAGTAGGCAGCATAACCCCTCTGAGGACAAAGGAGCATAAAATGAGGTTACAAGTGGTTAGGGACAAAGTCAGTGTATATGTACACATGGTAGATCCATCTCCCTTACTGACATCCCACTTTTCTATACTACAGAAAATGGGAAATTGATTTTAGATTACTTTTTCATAATCTTACAGCTAAGACTGTAGATGCAATCAGATTCTAACTAGATGTACTTGAGTCCCCATCTGTTCCTGGTAAACAAGGATCTGAGGATATTCTCCTTTGCAGAGGTGTTCTAGCACCAGCACTAGCTTTGTAGTATCAAGGAATTTGGGTAGTTCTAGCTTCTCACTTTCTAGGTCCTGGCAAAGGTATCAACCCTCCTTGTGTGTAGGTTCCACGGTGCTATTCTGACACTCATTCTCAGAAACCTAAAGTCTGTTAGTCGTCAAAGACCTTGTAAACTTATTTTTGCTTAAGAGTTAGAATGGGTTGTTAAGCCTTGACTCCCATCTAAGACTTAAGGCCATGTAGGAATACCTAGTTGAAGTATACCAGTGTCCTCAGTTATATTAAAGGTCATTCTTGTGTCAAGATAAAACCCTATAGGGGCTGAGCAGATAAGGACTGGCTTTCTAGCTTGTATCACCTGGAAATAATGGAAACAAAAAAAATGAAGGGTTTAAGATTTGAATGACAGAAATGACAGGACTTCGTGGTGAACTTAGGAGAAAAAGGAACGATTGTCAAATACTAGGCAATCAAAATTAAGCATATGGAGGTGTTAACGAGTTAGGACAGTACTAACCGGAGGATTTGTGGGGAAGGGGTTACTTGGTCGTGAGCAAGCTTGGGTTGCATTGCCTATCGGACGTTTGAGGCTTATACTCTAACAGGCAATTGGACAACTGAACTTGGAACTTCCCAAGGCAAGGGCAGTACCCTGAAGGTAAACCTGGAATTCATCTAAGGAGCACGTAATTAGCTAACAGCTTCTAAACTGCCTATGTGCCAAGATGGGGTCCCTGGAGGGATCTCGGCACTTAATAGTTGGGTAGGTACACAGGTGAAGGGGGACTGGGAAGTAGGTGATCATGAAGACTGAAGAGCAAAAAGATTGCAGAAACAAGGCGATCAAAGGAAAGCAAGACCAGTCAAATGTGTGTGTTTAGCGAGTAGAATGGGATCATGTCTTGTGCTTATCAAAATGGTTAACTTAGTGTCCATAGAAACTGTTAAGACAGTAGAAACAGAAGTTTGGACCACATGAAGTAGAGCTGGAATAGAGACCACTCTGACACAATGGGGGAACAGGCAGGGGAAAAAGCTCCATAAGAGACTCTCCTTAAGATGAGAGCTACCTTATCTTAATCTACAGGATCACCTTCCCCATTATCCTTAAGACAGAAGGACGACTTAAGGCTTTTCTAAAGAAGCACAGGGTTTGACGCAGGCGGACAACTAGCCTTTATAGGAGAACATGGAGTAAGAAGGCCTAGATTATAGGTCTGCTTGTAGGCTTGTGGCCAAGTTCTTACTGCTATCTTAAGAGAACAGTTTGAGAATGAAGGCCAGCATGTGTGCAGGGTGTCCTCATACCTGCCTTCCAGTGTATTCATCGCTCACAAATGTGAGGTGGGTGCCAGGGATGGGAGAAGGTTAGTAGCTATGTACTAGCTTCTAACAGTGCTTGGTCCAGGAGGCTCTTTGCTACATTCTTCCCAGGGTGCTTGGGCATATGCTTTAGGCTCCCACATGTTCTATTGGGTGGTCCTTTACCTGTTTTGCTCAGGAGAAGTAGGAACTTCTTGCTGGAGGCAGACAGAATGAGAAGGTCCTTAGTTGAGCTAGCCTGGCCTGAAACCAGCCACTTTGACCCTCCCTTGGCCTAAGGGGTATTAAGAATTTCTCTGAAGATCAGGGATGGGCTGTGATGTCCTAGGTGCTGTTGTGGGAACCCCCTCTCCTCCCACCAACCTAAGGAGTCTCAAAAGGACTTGGGAGCATATAGGATCGGCTATTTCCTGTCCCGGTGTCCTATAAACAGATGGCTGAGCAGTCCTATCTCAAAGTATCTGTTAAACTTTCTAGAAATATCTTTGTAGTTCCAGACAAGGGCTTGAGCAGGGAACCCTAACAATGCATACAACCAAACAAAAGGTGGTCCTTGATGATCATAGTCAGAGTTGATCTTTTACCCGCTACACTGTAGTTCCTTCTACTCTTTGTGGGAACTAGGATACGGGTAAGGTCTGTAATGCTATCCTGCTTGAGGTATTGTCTCTGTGTACAGATTTTTTCCATCTTTTTAGAATTCTTTAAATCAGGGTCACTTGTCCTGCAGTATCCTCAGCATTCAGGATTTTGCTAACTGCATCTCTGGTGTACCTTAATACAGCCCCTGTTTCCTGGAAGTCTGTAGTTGGCTCTAAAAAATTCAAGTTTGCTTCTTGGCAAGACTATGTCCTATGCAGCTTTGGACTGTCAAGAGCTGTGTACTGCCGCATGATGAGCTCACAGCCGTGGGCTATGATCTAGTTAGACTTCGTAGGTGTAGCAATGAGGCAGCAGATCCATCTAAAGGGCTAGCCTATTTATCAGCAGGAATCCTGATTCTCCCTTCACCTACCAGTTCCCAGATTTTACAAAAAGTCTCCTTAAATAACTTTGTGTAATGGAAGCAGACAAACCTCCTCATGGTGGTTAGAGAAGTCTACAGCATGGTCTCCTGGAGACAACTGTCCAGCAATTAGAAGTGCAAAGAACATGGAGCGCTCCTATAGAAATCTGTAAAGCAGTACTAGCTTGTGTAGGTCAGAGCTGCCTGGGAGCATAATTGTTGGCCTTTGAGAAAAGAATAGGTAGGTGATTGAAACCTGCCCGAAAGAATGCAGTCAGGTTAAAATATATACACGCACCTAAAGAACTTCTCTTAATAGGAACTCCTGAAATGCCAGTGTCAGGATTACAATGCTAAGAAAACATGGAGAATTCTGGGGCACTGGGGACATAGTAGTCCTGACTTCTAAAGTCCTTTAATTCTGTGCTTGTAGTGATCCGATCAGACAAGCAATTTGTTCAAAAAGGATCAGTAGGATCCATCAGTAAAACTTGTTTCTTCTAAATATCCTGGCACCAAGGACTCTCAAAACTTGTTCTAGTAAAAGGATTTAGGTGTGGTATATCAAAGATACTAGGCTTTTGGAGACCTCCGACTTGACTATCTTAAATGCAGGTCTTTTGGGTATACACTTGTGGTCGAGACTGCTGGAGCTCCCAGTATGCAAACTACCTCCTGGGCACCTGGTGTGCTTGGCTTCTAGCCTCCCTCGCATCTATCTAAGGTCATGTGCTAAGTTCTGGCCAGTAGAGCAGGACCAGAAATACATACTACTTAAGTGGACCTAAGCCTGTACTTCTCTCATGATCTTTTTCATCCCTTATCTGCTGGTTTAATGGTAAACTGAGGAGTCAGTCCACAACACGAAGGAAGCCCCAGTCCCTGAACAGGTACAAAGGAACCAGCTGACTAGGAGTACCCACCATCCAACAGGGACATGAGTGAGCCCATGGAGGCTGAGGCCTGTTAAAAACGCCAGCCTTAATTACTAATACAACCAACCATACTGTTCAATATAAAATGCTTATTTTCCTCTAAGCTTTGCTAATAGCTTCTAAGCTGACCACATCCATGTTAGCTGTTAGAAGTAAATTATCTCTTAAAGCCTTAAACTGGCTAAGTGACTTAAGGGAGTGTTGGATCAATCCATACAGAAGTGTCTGAGTGGGTCTAGCACACTTACTGGAGGAGAGCTTTCCATAAGAAAGGGTGGTGATTCTTAGCTGCTTGGTGCCTTCTCAAGTGGGAAGAAAAATCTGACCCGGATCATTTTCTACCCCTTAGCGGTTTCTAGTCCTGATGTGCCTGGGTGCAAAGCAGTCTTAAAACTGTGGGTAACCTATGAAGGGCCCAGTGGCATCCCTAAGTTAGAGTTCCTTAGTAAACAGAAAAGCATTAAAACTTTACTGTCAAAAGTATTCATGAGTCACTAGACATCTGTTTGTTGGACTACCACCAGAGGAAAAAACCTAGAACTGTCAGGACCCCATACTTTTCCTATATCCTAATCACTTTTTAGTAGTCATACAGCCTGATTCCTAGAGAAACTCTTTTCTGGAACACCAGTAGATGCAAGGAACTACGGTTTCACTTTGGATATGGCTGCCATGAACACCCTTGTACACCTGAGTAACAGGTCTGTGGGAATGTGCACAAATCAGGCACACAGCCAGATGAACGCCGAAGTAAACATTCAAGGAACTGGCATTCAAAGAAAAAAAAAACTGGCATCATGAAGCCCCATCTAAGGTCCCTTCCTGAGGGATTGTCACTACCCCGAGGTGATAGTATCCAGACTCCTATGGGTATAGACTAGTGCTACTCAGTGCCTTTTGGTATCTTATGCCCTGGTGTGTTAGAGGAAATATTCTTCCTGGAACCAGTACTTATGGAGCTCTCACATGCCAGGTGTTCACTAGCATCTGAATGCAGATTCTCTGCTAGAGAATACTAAGGAATTCACACGTCTAACTACTTCTCAAGCCCTTGAAGGTAGATACTATAACTACTTCACACGTGAGAACTGAAGCAGAAGTCTCAGGCATGTTTTAAAGATGAACTGAATTAACACATTCCAGGGATACAGAACATATGCATACGTAGCATTTTTTTTTGACTGAAGAAACTAATACAAAGGCTATTTACTGAAGGTCACTCCCTTCTTCCTCCTTCTGCCCTCCCCCCCCCCCATATCAAAGGCCCAGCCCTGAGGCTCCCTTGTGACCATCATTGTACTGCTACCTCTAACATGGAAATCTGAAACTTGGCTTTTTCCTGTAGAGCTGTGCTGCTCTGAGCAAGGAAGCTTCTGTGAACCTGAGCAGCGAAACCTATAAGCAAACCAGGTATCTCTCTGGCACCCGGGATAGGTATAAAACCCTAAAATCTTGTTCACTGGCTTAGTCCTGCTTTGGATTGGGAATTTATATGTAGCCAGTATGACACCCAAACATCCTAGTTTAGATACAGTAATTAAGTCCTCTGGAATAAACCAAGGATTTAACTTTAGGCGCTGAAAATATAATTACTCTGTTCCGGTTAGCTTTGTGAAAGGGAGTCCTGTGTTGACCCTGGAGCCAATTTTGTGGAACTTAGTTTGTTCAGGAAACTAGAAGAGGCTGGTTTAGACACGAAGAACTGGTATTAGCATGTATATACACACTTGCCCTCCTTTTTTTTTTTTTTCTTAAAAATCGAACAATTTAGTGATTCAAACTGTCAGTTGAGAAGGAGCAGCTTCTGAAGTAGAATGCTTTCTGAACAGGGAAACTAGAAGCGTCTTTCCTTTCTCAATTCCCCAATGCTCAGCTGGCGATCCTCCTATTGAAGGGCTATTAAATCTGCCTCTTCAGAGGAACAGTTAAGACCTAGCCTGTGTAACAAGCCTGAACTGGATGAATGGCTAAGTGCAGTTTAACAAACCTTGCCTTTCAGTGGCTCCTGTATACCAGCTCACAAGAGTCCCCACCGGGGAGCTCAGTCAAGAACCGAGAGAATGTGCCTTCTCTGTGGCTGGCAGAGAGGAAGGCCGTGGTGGAGGGGTGAGTGCAGAGGCCACAGGCCCTAGACTTCCTTAGGGTTCTTTACCATCTTGAGCCTGGGCGTCCTCTTGTGGAGTGTCCTGGGTTTGTTGGAAACTTGTCCTCAAACTTCTTCCAAATGTGTTCAAGGAACATCTCATCTTCCACAGGAGACTGTGGCTGACTACGGGCAGGTAATGATAGGTGTTTTCCTGCACATGATTTCTTGGGTTTGTCCAGCAATAAAAGCTACAGTTGACTATACCTTTGTCTTCAGGGGACAGGGTTAAGAGAAAAAACGCAGGAGGTCTGTATGGGACACAGTCGCCTAAAAGCTTATGTGATTCATTTGAAACTTCCACCTTCAGCCTTCCCCACCCTCCTAAGTCTGGCAGTCCTAGCAGGGAGACTTTTTCTGCATTACTGCTCCCCACCAGACACCTAAGCTTCTGTGTAGTACTCAGTAAAGATTAATGGCTGCTGCCCTGGCCTCCTGCATTCCCTGTAATTCCTGATGACAAAGTGGCTTTTTTTTTTTTTTTTTGGCTGAAGCAGATACTACAATTGTATCCACTCCCTTTGGGGGAAATCACTCCCTCTACGTCTCTATGTGCCTCTTGAAATTTCTAGAAATGTGCTGCTTATGCTTTATCTAGATCTTGGCAGAAATATTTCGACTAGGGAAATCACACTGGTAGAGTTGCTTAGATATTTAGCTTCACACCACGGATGTTCAGCTTGAGCTGCTATCTCATGCCCGGGTGGAATCCTGATATACAGAAATGGCTGGAGGCAAAAGATGTATTCGTGTCTTTAGGTTTTTGGCAATCTTTGAACTATACCCTCTCAGAGGCCGTGAAGCTCTAATCTTGTCTGACTTGCCCCCAAGCTGAGCTACTTGGTGGATTTGGTGTATAGGCATTTCTTGGAGATATTGGGGATTTGGTTCTGGACCGCTGCAATGAAGCAAATCAGGTGAATGTTTCCTAGTGCATATAAGAGTTCACACTAGGCTGTAGTCCAAAGTCTGCAATAGCATGATGTCAGGCAATGTATATACCTTAACTAAAATACTTAAAAGCTAACCATCAGCTTTCAGGGAGTTCTAATCTCTTGGCTGGTGGAGAGTCGTGCCTTCCTGCTGACTGATCAGGGTGGTGGTTACTACAACTAAGACAAGACCACAATGGAGTTTGGCATGTTGATAGACTCCTTCATGAATGATTTCTCTGTAGCATATGATGCTGTTTGATAGCATTTTACTCACACAAGAACTTCTCCCAAAATTGGAGTCTGTCCTCTTAAACCCTGCAGCTGCTCTATCGACTAAGTGGATGTAATATTCTAAACCCCTTGTCCTTTTCCATGTCTTCACTGGAAGTAGATGCCATCCCAGAAACCATCCTTTGCTCAATGAGAAGCAACTCTTCTAAGTCTTAGCAGGAGATTGTGGCTGTGCAGTCCCATCTCTGGGCCCTACTTTGAGTGGTCTTAGTGTCTCTACCATGTTGCAGGTACTGCCTCCACTGAAGCCTTGAACCCCATGACCTCTGCCATATGAGGGTCAGGATCCACTCCTTCCAAAGGCCTGTTAACATTGAAAGATGGGCTCTTCCCATGAATCACAAATGTTCTTAATGGCATCTAGAATGGTGAATCTTTTCCAGAAAGCTTTAAATTTACTTTGCCCAATTACTTAGGGCTTCTTCTGATGGACCGATCTATGGTAGCTATGGTCTTAGAAAGTACATTTCCTAAAAGACTTGAAAGCCATAAGTGACTCCTTGATCCACGGGCTACAGAATGGATGCTGCAGAAGCAGGCATGAGAAATTAGCCACCTTGTACATCCTCACTGGAGTTCTTGGGGTGACCAGGTACACTGTCAAGGAAGAACAATATTTTTAAAAGAACTTTTCTCCCCTGGGCAGTAGGTCTCAACAGTGGGCTCAAAATATTCAGTAAATTGTGTTCTAAACAAATGTCCTGTCATCCAGGCTTCTTCCACTTATAGAGCAGAGGCAGAGTAGGTCTAGGGCATAATTCTAGGGCCCTAGGATTTTTCAGAACAATAAAGGAACACTGGCTTTAACTTCAAGCCACCAGCTGCATTAGACCCTAACAGAGTCAGCCTGGCTTTTGAAGTTTTGAAGCCAGGCATTAACTTCTCTCTGGCCAGGAAAGTCCTAGATGGCATCTTCCAGCAGACAAATGTCCTTATCTATACATTGAAAATGTGCTTAGTGTAGCCACCTTCATGAATTATCTTAGCTAGATCTTCTGGATAACCTGCCTTACTTTGCATGTCTGTTAAGGAGATGGCTTTCCTTAAACCTCAAGGACCAAGGTCTGCTAGCTTTAGATTTTTCTTCAGCTTCCCCCAATCTCTGCCTTTGTGGAATTGAAGAGCACTAGGCCTCACTCAGGATTAGGTCCATGGGAATGTTGTGGCTGGCTTCATCTTCCACCCAGACTACTCACTTTCTCCATATCAGGCAATAAGGCTTTTTTGCCATAGCATTCATGCTTGCTGGAGTAGCAACTTCTAACTTCAAGAACTTTGCCTTCACAACTTGGCTGACTGATGCAAGAGGGCTGGCTCTCAGCCCACTTTGGCTTTGGACATGCCTTTTTTGCTAACCTTAATCTGTAGGGTTTTTCTTTTTTTAATGTTTTTTAGGTTTTGTGAGGGATACAGGGGAAGCAAAAACCTAGGCAGAGAGGGAAGCAGGCTCCCCATAGGGAGCCTACTGTAGGACTTGATACCAGGGACCTGATATACACTTGTGAAATGCTCTCCAGTTCTTCACCCCCAAAATGTAACTTATCCTTCATTTGTCTGTGTTAAGTCTCCTGGAAATATATCCTGGTTAAGAGTCCTTTTTTCCCCAAATTACTTGATATGTCAGATTTTCTCATGAGAGCAACAGGTTCTTCAGTGATCTAGTAAAATAATCAAGTGATCTTTTCACCTTGTAACCACCAAGGTAACCAAGAGCTTCAGATCTCTTAGCAAAAATATCTTCTAACGATAGGCATAAATAACTGGCATCATCGTTATCCATATCTGAAGTGCTAAGTGATTTCTTCAACAAATGATCATTAATTGAAATTCCCCCAAGATGTATCCCCTACTGCAGCTGAGGTGATCTGGGCATCAATATTTTCTTCCTAGGGGGAAAGGCTATTGTTTAACTTGATCCCCCCAACAAGGCTTCTTTCTATTCTAACCTGCAAAAATAAGAATTTAAGAGTGTTTAATCTGTAGCTCTTGATCTAAAGTGAGAGACGTGTGACTCTTCCTTTCATATGAACACTTAGGCCACTTAATAACCTGCTAGTGGCCTCTAACTTCAGTTTTGCCTTGAATAGGGAGGACTGAGAAGGGAGTGAGGGACTAGCCAGTGGCTGGAGAAGTCAGAACCTCTACATATACTGATGAGGGTCACTGTCTTATATGGATGTGGTTCATGGTACCCTGAAACAATTACAATAGTAACATCAAAGATCATGGATCACTATACCAAATACAGTAATAAAAACTTGAACTACTATAAAAATCACAAATGTGACCAACAAGAAATGAGCAAATGTCAGGAAAATGGCACCAGTAGACTTGGTGCAGGGTTGCCACAAGCTTCCCCCCCTTGTTTTTTTTTTAAATCTGCAAAATACAATAAAAGGTATACTTGCCCAGCTCTGTGCTTACTGCGACCTTCAGGTTCTGTGATAGATTGGGGTCTGTGGAGAATTTTTCTTGATGCTTCTGGAGGCTTGTTCTTGTCTGAGCCCCCTCATGCTCAGAACAGCTCAGTTGCTACAAAGAAAACCTAGCTTGTTCAGTCTTGCCTCTGAGCTTACAAAAACCTCAGTACTTAACTCTTCACACTGGAGGCTTTAGCTGTGGTACGAATAACTGTCGTTGTTCACATCCACTGCTCTAGAGGACTCCACAGCCCTATGAATCATTGATGGCTCAACTTATTGGACTCTTGAGTTCCCTATTTGGGGCTATTACAGGAAATGGTGGGGACTGGATGGAAGGGAGGTGGAGGTGTTCTAGTAATCTAGGGAAGAACAGGTATGAGACAGGACCTTGATCAGAGGGTAGCCTCTGAGGTCTATGGCTCAGTGGTGGCCTGTCTGGCTCCTGTGTCTATGCTGCAAACAGACTGATCTCTAATGGCCAGGCAGGTGGGTTCCTCTCCCCAGATGTCCTGTTGCCGTCAGAATTGTTCTCTTCCCGTGGCTTGGTTCAGCCTGCTGAGGGGCCCTTGATGCCCCCTACCCCAGCTCCTCTGTGGCTGTGAATCCTGTCTGCTGGGTAACTGTCCCTTCATTCCTAGACTCTCCTTTTCTAGTGGGACTGTCGGACTTCCTTGACGCTGAAGTAACTGGAGTTGCAGCTACATCCCATAGTATTAGGTTGGTCTGTGGGCTGGTGACTAGCCTGAGCCAGGGGATCAGCTGGTTAGTGAAGAGTCTTACTGGGTTGGGATAGATCAAGCTCTGCTTCTGGCTACTTGTATCCAGTTAGCATTATGCTACAGACCCTTAATGTCCAGGGCCTGGGGCTGGTGGTAAAATGGGCTTGGTGCTAATTTTCTCCATGTGGGCTGATGTTCCTGCTGGTGGACTTGGGCTTAGAGAATCCAAGCCACTTCCTTGCTGTGGGACAACTGTAGCCCTTTTAGCACTTCTACCTGGACCTTGATCTAGCCTAATTCTTGGTTGCAGCTGGTGATGACCATGTCCTTCAAGCTTTCCTCTGCACAGGTACCTTGGTAGGAGCCCTCTTCTGTCTACTGGTCTCTAGCCATGTTGGGGTAGTCCTGGTTTCCCTGAGTTCTGCCCTATACCCTTCTGGGGTTCATGTGGCAAGGGCGCGTGAGTATGTCAGTAAAACATTCTGATTCCCTGGCTGGGTGCACCCAGTCTTGGATACAGCACATGTGGCCTGGGCATTTTCTCACTGTGTGGCAGTAACTGTTCTGCAGGGGTTTATGTGGCCTACTGTGTTCCCCTTGCCTCAGGGCCACTTGCTTCCTTTCCTGTTCTTACCCATACAATATCTTAGTCTCCCCTCTGGCAGGGGCACCCTTGTGCAGATGTGGGCTTCAGGAATCCAGGCCACCTGCCTAGATTTCTATGGGAGCACTTGCCCCATGAAGAGGATGGCTTCTAGTCTGTGGTCTAGTAACTTTCATCTTGGGATCCTTCCCCCCTCTGTCCCTTGGGTCTCCTCCATTCAAGATATCCTCCTCCTCTGGGTCTGACTTCTGGAGCCCAACTTGGTTTGGGATCAATGTGTCTTGGCTCAGCCTCTGCCTTTCCCTCCCAGGGTCCTACCTGTTGCCTTCAGTCTCCAGTTCTGTCTCCCTCTGTTGCTCTATCTACTGCCTTCCTTGATCAGCAGAATGTCCTCAAGTGGTCTTCCCTCTATCTAGTCACCAGGTTTCTATTCTTAGGATATAGTTTTAGAATTTTACCCCCCCATATCCTTTCTGTCCTAGGGCTATATCCTTCTCTACAGCTGGTTGCTGTCTGCTTTCCCTTGTCAGTCATAAACTTATTCCAGAATGAAACTCTCAATGTCCCGGATATCCAGCTGCCTTATACCATCATTTCTAGGCCTTATTCTTGGCCTTAAGTTTGAACATTAGATAGGACTGAAATGTCAAGGACCCACTCCCTGCCACCCTCCTCCCCCAACCAAGGTAGTATATTCCTAGTCCATGGGAATGACACAAATTAGCCCCCAGTCACCAGGCAAGATTTCTGTTGCTGAGTGCTGAGAAGTCCTAATAAGGTCATAAGGCATGATATGGGTGGGCTGCAGTTCTTTGCTTTTGGAATGACTACATTTGGTTGGAGTTGGCACCTGGGAATTATGAGGAGGCTAGTGGGATAAGACCAGATCCTTTCCTCCTGGTATCTATATTGAATCTTGAATTGAGGGGACACAGGCCCATCAACTTCGAAAGAATAACCTACTTCTGCAAGGCAATGTTCGAAACCACATTTGAACGTGACCCAGGGCTGTGCTGATCTCTTGGGGGCATGATGTCTGAGGATTCCCACAAGTCTGATAACCTGTTCCTGAGGTACAGTTCTACCTTATGGGTGATCTTCAGCTCTAGCATTCTCAGAGAAGCAGGTAGAAAGAAGCTCCTAGTTCAGGGCTATATAGGAAATATCCTGTAGAGGCATCCTTTTCCATCCAAAGGAGCTTGAATTTGGATAACTGAAGGCCCTATATCCTCTGGTATGGGAGAGTCCCATAACGATTCCATACGGTCTTGTATCCCCACATGTATAGAGAAGGAAATTGCTTACCTGTTAGAGAACATAGGCCATAATACAAATTTTGTGGCATCTTGAGACTAAAGACTTCATGTCTTACACAAGCTTGTATAGGAGAATCCAGGTCTTTCCTACTTGCATCACCACAAAACACAAAAGCTACTGGTTCTGCTTTAACTTCAGAAGTTTTAGAAAAGCCTGTAAAAAAAAAAAAAAAACTACTTTATATGCTCTCAGACTTAGTCCTAGGCCTACCCAAGTACATGCCTTCTCTTAAATTGGACCTGATCATCTGATGGTCTCTTGAGTGAATCTCAAGTTTCCAGTTGCCACTTGTTATGTTGGTCTTGGTGGAATTACTTTGGTGCCCTCTCCAAACACTATTCATGCTAGCTGGATGCCTGGGAGCCAGCCGGCTGTGCATCTCCTTTGTGCTGAATGATGCTGGAATTTGGTTCTTAGTCTGCCTGAAGTGGACTGTTCAGGAGGCTCAAGTGTAATAAACTTCAAGAGAAGCATGTAGCTGGAGACTGATCTATACTGGGGGCCTCTATCCTGGGTACCAGTGGCGCTTAGGATGCAGGCATATGCCCCACTGGGCTCTTGTCATAGCTCATGGTTGACTTTGCTAGCACTTGTTCTCCATTTTCAAAGGCCTTATGGGACCACTTCTCTCTTCCTTCTACTCAGTGACTACAAAAGATAGATGGATAGTCTTACTGATCATTCTGGTTCCTTGTCCTGATTAAAGCTTATCCTCATGTCTTTCTTGGTCTAAGATCTCTTATCACTCCCTCATACCTGGGATGGTTTTTTGTTAGAGAATGCTACATGTGGCTGCCTGCTGTGTCCAGAGTTGGGTCTTCCAGTGAATATTTGTTTCTGATCTAACCATTCTATTTTTTTTTGGACATGGGATTCTGAGAGGGCCAGCTGTGTTTCACTATACATATAGAATGGTTGAGGACACCTGGGTTTGAATAGCACTGGCCATGAGGCATGGTGCCCAGTTTTTTCCACTTCCAGGCATATGGCCCGTGTTCTTGGTTGAGATTAATGTCTGGACCACCGAGGCTGAAAGTCCAGTATGAAGGTTCATGACCCATAGTATGGGTCTAGTCTACTACAACCTGATGCCCCACTCCCTGGCCCTATAAATAGCATAGATTCTTAGACTCTTCTTTCTACATGGCTTCTCCTCTGAGGGTTGCCCAGGGCTCAATGGGAATCCTTAGAAGGTGCTGAGGGTCTCCCCCACCCTGGTGGATTACTGGAACCTAGCAGCTGGAGAATCTCCTTGAAGCCAGCTACCATCTTGGAAGCCCTAGGCATAGAAGCTCTGGGAAGAATACAAAGCTCTGATGTGAAGCCCATGCTGGGGCTTCATGGGCTTGAAGCCCATGAAGGAAATCGGTATCAGAGCTTTTTTTACTTGCTGTCGAGTTCATATTCCTGGCTGAGCAGGACAAAGTCTTTTTTTTTTTTTTTGTCCTCTTCTTCCTATATGTATTATTTTACTAGGACTGCCATAATAAAGTACCACAAACTGGGTGACTCAATGAACAGAAGATCCTCATCTCCATTCTGAAGGCTAGAAGTCAAAAATCAAGGTATTGGTGTTTATCTTCTGATGACAGGGAGACTATTATGGATTTCTTTCCCAGCTTCAGCTGGGCTGCTGGCACTCTGGGGTTCCTTAGTTTAGATCACAAGGATTTGTCATCTTCACATGGCTTTTTCCCTGTATCTAAAACTTTCCTTTGTAAGGACATCAGTCCTATTGTATTAGGGCCTACCCTAATCAATCACCTCCTTATTACCTTAGAAAGACCCCCCCATCTACAAATAGTCTTGTTCTGAGGTAATAGGGATGTAGGACTCCAAAATATGAATTTGGGATGGGCATAATACAACTCCCAACCCTGCAATAGCCTTTAGCCTAAGGCCAAATCGTCTACGAAGTCTAACTTGACCTCAGGGTTGAACATAGGTCTAGTAGTAGGCTGACAGCTTCCCCCTCATTTAGGAAATGTTACACTAAGACAGTGACCCAGGCCAGCTGACCAGTCAGCTTAACTCTGGTCTATGGTAGTCTAATTTATTTTTTTAAAGCTGTTTGGCTTTACCCTCCTGGAAGAGGTGGCACATGATCCTAGAAAAGGGTAGGTCCAAAGGCACCCCTAGCAGAGCCAGAGGTCTGTCAAGTTGCAGAGACTGGTGACCTAGGCAGGGCTCTGAGTTCTCAAAGAAGGTGACTCAAACCTGTGAGGTTGTGCTGTCCGGAAAGAGTCTGAGCTTGAACTTGGAAGGTGCTGAAAGACTGCTAAGCTATGGTGGCTGGTCTCTAACAGGATTCCCAGAGGGATTAAGGAACTTCTCAAGGGCCAGCTGGAACTAAACTACATTCCTACAATTTCTGTTGCTCAAACAGGCAGGTTGGTAGAATGTGCCAGAAGAGCAGCAGAACTAGGATTCTGGAGGACTGAGTCACTTCAACGTGGAAAGAGGAAACCCAAGGATTCAGCTCTAAGAATGTCCTTCCCAGGAGATAGCAGTGGATGGCTGGCAGAGAGGAGCTGGAGCTGGTGGTCCTCCCAGGGAGCCCCAAACTAAAACCAAGAGTAGTTGTAGTTAAGTGAGCCGGTTATAGAGAGACCAGGGCAGGATCAAGGGCTCCTACCAAGCTTGCTTACTAGCCAAGAACAGATCTCTGGGCTCTCCTGCATCAGGATCCCCCTCCCTACCTTTGCTCCATAGCAACCAGTTAACTGAAAACAAGCTTAATCCTATATACCTTCCCCAACTTGGGGACTGGACCATTCAGCCTGGTCACCAGCAGCTCTTAAAGGAAGTGGCATCTGGAAAGAAGTCTGGCTCGTCTGGATAGTAGGGCAGGGATGGCCTCACAGGAATCGGGAAATATTCTGATTCTATCCTTTGAAAGACTAGAGAATTGATATCATTTCCTTAAATGTTTAGTCTCTGTAGTGTCTTTCTCATTCCTAGTATTAACTTGTGCCTTCTAGTTAGCCTGGCTTAGAAGCTTTATCAATCTTATTGATCTCTTCAAAGAACCACCTTTTTTTTATTGGATTTTTCAATACCCCTGCCCCATTGACTTACTGTTCTCCATTTCATTGATCTCTGCTCTAATTTTCTTTGAATTTAATTTGCTCTTTCTAGTTTCCAGAGGTAGAAACTCAGATGACTTTAGATCTTTCTCTAATACATACCTTCAGCTCTATGAAGTTCCCTCTAACTACTGCTCTCATTATATCACACTCCAACTTTTCGTTTTCATCTAGATCAAAATAATTTTGACCCATGGCAGAAGTAGGTTTTTAATCAACTATGTTGGGACCTTCAGCTAAGTGTCTGATACTGACTTCTAACTAAATTCCATTGTGATCTGAGAGTAGACACTAGGACTTTTTTTTTTTTTTTTTAAGAAAATCTGTTAAGGTGTGTCTTGTGACCAAGATTGTGGTCTATCTCAATGCTCCCTGTGAGTTTGAGGGAAAAACCTACTCTAAGGTCAGATGCAGTATGTAGGGGTCTCTAGTATCCAGTTGAGTAGTGCTTGAGTTCAATTATCCTGACTACCTGCTGGATTTCTCAGTTTCTGAGCGAGGTGTTCACACCTCCGGCTATAATGGATTCGCCTGTTTCTCCTTGCTGCTCCACCAGTTTCTTGCCTTATGTAGTTTGACACCAAAGTGTACATGTAAGAAGTATGGTCTTGGAGAATGGAGCGTGTTAGCATTCTGCAATGCCTTTCTTTACCCTTAATACCTCTTCTTTGATATCTGCTCCAACTGAAATTAGTAGTTACTCCTGCTTTCTTCTGACTAGAAGTGGGTGGGAAGCTATACCATGCTAACACTAATCTGTCTCCAAGTGGATTTCTTTCAGGTAACAGTTGGGTCACATGTTTTGATCTACTGCGGCAATTTGCTTCTTAATTGGTACCTTTTAGACCATTGATCGTCAATGTAATGACTGCATTAATATCTACTGTATTCTTCATGGTTTCCTATCTGTTGCTCTTGTTCTTCATCCCTGTCTTTATCTTGGGCCCTCTGTTCTCAACTGAGCATTTTCTGTTCTCTCCTTATTACATCATATTTTAGTGGTTGCCCTGTATAGTTTTAGTCTTTTAAATTCACATTTACAGGTAACCTAAGTCCACTTCCAAATAACACTATAGTGCTTCACAGGTAGTATGAGAACCTTGTACCAGAATACTGTAATTTCTCCCTCTTATGCCTTGTATCAGTGGTCTCTGACCTATAAGCATGTGTATCCATACCCTGCATAATTGGATACATCGTTATTTTGAGCCATCTGTCATCTGTTAGAGCATTAAGAACAAATTTTCCCCTTCTTGCTTTGTTTTTGTAGATCTGGGTTTCTGACCCTGTATCTTTTGAAAGCACTCTTCTTGCAATGCAGGTCTATTGGCAAAAAAATGAGTATTTCCTTTCGTTAAAGGCTAACCATGGGGTATAGAACCCTAGGTCAGCTTTTCTCAACATCTCAAATATTTCCCTCTATTTTCTTCACGTGGTTTCTGAGAAGTAGGATGTAATTCTCAACTGTTTCTCTAGAACATGTCCCCTCACCCCCACTCCTCCACTAACTTGGTTCTTAAGGTTTCCATCTTTGACTACACTGCCCGTCTGTTCTCACATGCTGTCTACCTTGTCCATTAGAGTCCTTGGCAGATTAATCAACCTGGTAATTCCAACATTCCTGCCAGGTCTAGTTCTAATGTCTGCTTTGTCTCTTTAAAATGTGTGGTTTCTCCTTGTAGGTCTTGCAACTTTTTCTTGATAGCCAGGCATGACATACAAGGTACAAAGGAACTGGTATAAATAGGCTTTTAGTAATGTGAGGGAGGTGGGCCAAATTTTCTGTAGTCCTGATTAGGTCTCAGTCTCTTAGAGAACCTGTACCTCTGGACTGAGGTTCACAAATGTTTCTCAGTCTGCTCACCCCTGTACCCCCACTCCTTAGGTGGAGCACAATGTCTACAGTTGAGTGTTTCCCCAAGCCAGTTAGGCTCTGATACCCAGCTAGGCAGGCAGGCTTAGGGCCTAGTGAACTAGCTCCCCCTTGGGGTAGGTGTATATTCTGGCATATTTCAAAATGGGTCCTTTTCCCTTCTTGCTGGAGCCAGGAATTCTTCTGATGTTTACTGCAGGAACTTGGTCATGCTCCTGGAGGCCTTACCATACTACACACAACTACCCCAGAAGTCAGTCCCCCTAGAGTTTGTCCCAGGGTTGTCCACACTGAAGCTACAGCAGCTCACCATTTCCAACTGAGGTTTTCCTACCCCAGTTTACTTCAGCTCCTGAGTCTCTGCTTTGGTAAACTGCAATGGACTGTTTGCCTGTCTCTCCAGTCTTTGAGACTGTACTTTAACTTGCGTCCTCCCCTCTCTCAGGGGAACTCTTAGAGCTGGTATATTTTAGCTCTTTAACTTTTAGGATACAATGGCAATTCCAAGCTCAACATATGGGAATCAGGAACTAGAAGTTGAATATGCTTTCCTAACTCAGTTTGTGAGGGAATCAAGTGTTTTTGGGGGGTATGTTCCTCCTTGCCCATGTCATAAGACCTACATTATAAAACTTTCAGAGCTTCTATTTAAGCACTACCCTTATTGCTAAAAGCAGACATGTTATCTTAATGGCTGTGGGAACCCGGGCATGTGGTTCATGGTGGCAAGTTCTACATTCAAGTCTAAGTATCACATGGCCTAAAAAATCTCCCTTTCCTCTTAGTAACTACTTTCCCTTTTTATCATGACAACTTCCTAGAGATTTGCCTTCATGTGACATCTACTTTACACACAAAGCTCCTAGAAATTGACTGAATTGAATATTTAAAGTATAGGACAGGACTTGATATACCCAAAAATAATTAGCATGATCAACATGATCCTGCATTGCACACTGAATTTGCTGAGAGCAGATCTCCGGCTCTAATTCCATAGCATTTTTCCCTGACCTTCCTCCACTGACTTGAAGGTCCATCCTGTCAGACTCTTCTCAGCCTGTGGCACCTTTGGGCAGCATGCACTTCTGTTCTCCACTTTCCATGCCTAAGTGGCCCAGAGATGCTGAGGCTGCTTAGTACTTCCTCAGTTGGACTGGCCTTAGCCTGTCCTACCCAGGCAGGTCCTGTAGGCTGTTACTTCTGAAGCCTCTGATCCTGTTTCTACTTAGCTCTGCCTGGATCAGTCCAGCTGTGGTCCTTTGTTAGGTTGGCATATTCCCCAAGCTGTGCTTTCCTGTCCTGGCTATGGGCTCTACATGTCTGTTATCTACTTTGAGGTCCTTTATTGGCTTATTCTGGAGTGATAATCTCTACAACTGTTCACTCACTTTCTGTTGTAATCATGGTCTTCTCCCAGAGCCAGACATTGGTATCTCCAGTACCTTCATGGTCATTGAAGGCTATTGGAATTGTTCTGTAAGAATTGTATAGGAGAGACCAGGAGCCTATCTTGCCATTTTCCCCTCTTACCCCTGGAATCTGAGGTCTATGGGAATAAGACTGGTTCTAAAGTTGGGCTGGGGAGCTAAGGTGCTACTCTCATAAGTCAAGAATGGCATACTAGATGTAGGGTGTGAGGGACATTCTGCTATCCAAGGCCCTGAGTGTACTAACTGAAGGGAGGATGGGACTCCAGGAGCCCCATCTGTCTTCTAGTATACCTTGCTAAGGTAAAAATGTGGAAGTCAGCTGGCTGTGTTGGAGTGAAGTATCATTGGGATGCCTAAGCTTGAGTTCCCAGTACCTCTGGGACCCCTAACTTCCAATGGAAGTAGTCTTCAGGAAGGTAGAAATATAGAAACACCTGAGTGTGAGGCTCTGTAAGAAAGATGTCCTGTGTATCTAGTTACATCTTCTATCTCTAGGAGGAAGTTGAGTTTCAGCCCAGAGTCCTGACTGGGAGATGGGTTAGTGTCCTGGGCCTGAATAGACTTTGAAAGCCTTGCAGTCATAAGATGTCACTTAGATCCCTGTGTCCCCTAAAGATGTCAGCCATCACCTGGCTTTGCCTCTGGCTAGGGACCTGCCTGGGTCAGATTGCTTTCTGTGCCTGACATTTTCACCTTCCAGTTTTGCTCCCTGGGCTTGTCCCCACAGGCTCAATACAACTAGGAAATCAGATCTCCATTGAGTCTTTTCCTGTGGCCTGACTTAGCTGTATGGCCCAAGACTTCTCTCTCTGTGCCCCAGCCCCCACCCCCAGGCCCCTGTCCCTGGGTCCTGTGGCATTAGGATGGTGTATAGCTTGTATTGCTTATCCCTGCCCTTTTGAACACTGGTCTGATCGTTTAATGAGAATTTAAGTCCTACAGGACTGTTCTGAGATTCTAAATATGGGATTTTGTTTTTTTATAGGGTACCTTTCCACAGAGTGTTCCACAATATGTATACAATGGGTGCTTGGCAGAGTCTGTCAGGATAGACTGTTGGTAAAGGTGCTTAGTTTCTTTAGGTAGCCAGTGTCTGGACTGGTAGATCTAGGTAGGAGTTACAGTATTCACATCAGGAGACTAAAATTCAGGACATAGGTTACATCCCTGGACCACTTCTCTCCAAAGCTGAACTTGGACATGATAGACCTATTGGGTCATAAGCTGTTCAGAAATGCCTGGTACCACCAGGCCAGAGATCTGAATGTGCCAGCATGTACTTTCCTAGGCATCTCTAGTCCTTAAACTCTGGTTTCGTAGTCCTAGGGGTAAGTAGCAAGGAGTCCTAGGGAGCACAGTAAGGGCCTTTCCTGACAGATCTCCCTCTCTGGCAGAGCCTAGGGGTACCAAGCAGCACAGCTTCTGGTGACCCTGAGCATGGCTCAAATGGTTCATGGGAAATGGCCTCTTGGATTGTGCTGGCAAGTCAGAGTTGATGCCGAAGGATTGACCCTGCTGGGAGGCTGGCTTCCTTGGGCTTCCCTTGGAAGACTTATACTTCCCATCAGGGACAGACTTCACCTTTATAGATATTGCCTGAAAGCTAAGATAAAACATATACTAGCAGGCAGGCAACAGAACTGGAATTTTGGTGGGGAGTAGGCATCTTGGTCAATCAGTAACTAGGAAAAAACCTAGACTTTTGCTCTAGCCTTTCAGGACTAACAGGACAAAGGCTGCTGATAGTCACTAGAGGGGACTGAAGCTAAATGAGGTAAGAATCCATGTCCTTAAGTCAGCTATGTAGGGAGACCAGAGAAGAGTTGCTCATGTGGCAAGGCTTGGGTTGTAGTCAGAAATGAGATCTAGGACTGTCCCGTTCACTGGGGCATAATGTGCAGATCTATACAAGAACTGAGTCTATAAGGAAGAAAACTATTTTTAGAATCCTTTTAAACTTGGCTGTTGGGTTTATTGGTCAACCTAAGTAGAATATCCTAGAAGTTTCCTCTGTAACACCTGAAAGACTATTTCTAGAATCGGCATCTGGGGGGAGGATATAGGTGTCCTTGGGATCCTTAAAGTCCAATCCTATCTTTTTTTTTTTTTTTTTTTTTTGCGGGGGTGGGAGGAGTCTTTGAAAGACTCCTCCCTGTCCTTGAGCTGGAACCATATACTTGGATATGTGGCTATGTGGGGCTAAGCGACTGGCTCATAACCAGTAGTATATCAGCTCTAGCAGGGTCACGAGGTCTACAGTATTCCTTCTGGGCTGCTGTTTTCCTTTGTCACAGATGCTGTCACTTAGCGTCTCTCAGCAGATAATGGCTGTGTTCTTGCTGGGAGCTCTGTTCTTTGCCTAGGTCTCAGGGTATTTTCTTCATTCTGGGGCCCCTCCTACTCATGTTCTCTGCCATCCTATGAAATAGGCTTTTTTGGACTCCTTCTGTACTGGTTTTCTTAAATTCAGTCTGATTCCTGCAAATCAGGCTGGTTTGGGGTACTTCTATCTTGGTACTACCCCTTGTTGATGCTTCCATATTGCTTCAATTAAGCAGTCCTATCCCTGCTTTCTGTAAGTTGTCTGTGGCCTCTTGGCCAGGTTAGTTTAGTAGGACTGTCCTTGGTCCTGCCTAATGCCCCTTCCCCCACCCCCAGCACTCTGGATGGGACTCCCCAACAGGGTCAAATTGGAGTCCCTTGTTCTCCCCTGGCTTGGGTCTTTAAGCTGGTAGATTCTTACTGAGTCTGTTCTTGGAGACCCTGTTTCCACCATTGCGTCTTGGGACCATTTTTCTGCTGCATCTGGATATATGGTAAGGCTGAGCTCTCCATCTTCCAAAAGAGCAGCAGTCCTTTTAGTTGTATAGAGCTTTGTTTGATTGCTTCTGGTGTAATTCAAGGGTCTAACTTTTCCAGAGGTTTTTGACCACTATCTCAAGAACAGAATGAATGACTTTTCCCCTGCTAGAAACCTCTTCCCACATGACCAACATTATCAATGGTTCTTTAATTTCAAGAATGTATTGGTGACTATAGGCTTTCAATAATATGCTATTACAATGAAAGAGAACAGTACCTGATGACTTCTGAGGATAGATCATTCCAGATCTAGTCCTAAGCTTTTAATTCATACACCTAATCTCTTCAGTTGGAATCAGAACTTGTAATACTATGGTAGTGTACCTACATGTCACCCATGTGAATTCCTCTTGAGTTGCCAGGTGACATATTGTCCACTGGCACTGGTCCCAATGATGGGATAAACATGCTTATAAATAAGCTGTTTCTTGGCTTTATCTGCTTTGACCATTGTCCGTGACTTAGAGAGATGGCCTGACTTAGAGGCCATAGGCCTCTTATGCTGGAAGATACCTAGGATTTAGTTGAGCACCAAAAAAACTTTTCTTCAGATTGCTTTTTGTAAAAACTTTGACATCTAGGATATACTTGGGTATGTGAATTTTCTTTCACTTTAAGGGGCTTCACCTCTTTTTCTAAGAGGAACTATCTTGTGCAAGAATATCTACCAATGCAGAAGCCTGAGTCTGGGCATCCTTGCTGCTTATGTTCTGGTGCCTTGTTCTTCATGGACTTTCTCTACAGGGTCGTCTTTCCTGACCTCACTTTTTGCTACCTAAGCCCTTACTTGCCAACAAATGAGAATAGAAATAGTAGCTGCAGGCATTCACAAAGACTGGCAGCTACATTTTGTTCAGCTGGGCATGGGACCTTGCCCTTCTCTTGGAGCTGATTGATCTCTCTAGGCCTTTTAAACATGACATTTTATATACCCTTAGGTTCTGGGACTCAGTCTAAACTTTTATCCTATATGTAAAGAATAGACACTTGGCCAGGAAGGCTGTTACATATGGCATCTGGATTTGACATTTCTGGTTGACAAATGACATGAATAAACCTTTATCCCTTGCTGCCATGGTCACTTTCTCCTATTTGACTAGGTGTTGTCCTTACTCAGTCCCAGCATGTTTGCAAGCTCCCATCCCTTTTTGTTGAATTGAGTCACAGGTCTGGTAGAGACCTCTAGACCTGACTAATGGCCTAGAGGTTAAAAAAAAAAATGACCTGCCCTTGTGTCATCTGGTTAACTCTAATCTCTTCTGGTTCTGCTCTAAGCCAAAACTTAGCTTTTGATTTTTCTGGGCTCCTAGAGCAAGGAAACAAAAAAAATACTGGTCTCTGGCAGAGTTTGAAGTCTGCCTAGCATAGTCTGGGTGGCTCATGACCTGACCCATATTTTTCTATAGCAGGTAGTCAGGACCTTAGGCTGTATGGGTATGCAAAAGCTTTTTGCTGCCAACTAAGTCATTGTGCCTGGTCACTTGATACAGAGGAATTGAACTTCACAGTGAGTGAATCACATTTAGATTTTACCACGAATAACATATGAAAACTGAAGTAGAGGCACTAGAATTCTGGGCATAGTTTGGATCAGGCTTATATTTGTGAGAACATGATGAACTGAAGATCTTATTTTGGCTCCTCCTAAAAGAAAGGTATAAAGGCTGCTAAGAGAAGCTGGCACTGACCCTCAGAGGGAATTCATACCAACTGAAGAAACCAGGAGGCTGTTGTATCCAGTGAGCCCTAGGGTGGGACCTGAGCTCCTGCAGCAAAGGCCAGTTCATGGTAAAGAACAGGGGTTCTTGAATTTAATCACCCTGATGGGAGTTAATGTATAGATGTATACAAAACCCCTTCCTCATCCAAGACTGACTTTGCCCTAAACCTATGGGATTCCCAATTCTGGATAGCTTCCCTATCATAGGCAATGTGTCTACTGGTCAGTATAGACAGGATGGCCCACCCATGGGAGTAAGGGGGAAATGGGGGGTATCCATGGGGGATAATACAGAAGGGGCTAGAAACTCCTTCAGGATAACCCTGAAATCTAGATTAAGGCAGATGAGAAGGGGCATCTAGTGGTCCTGCCTGATGTGAAGGAGATAGAGTTCAACTTCACATAGCAGTATGAGTAGGTACATGACAGGGATTGTCAAAACATCCAGACCTAGAAGAACATGGAATGAAGCAAGGGTACCCTTGTAGATGTCCATAATTGTGCTAATGGCTTTCTTCCTGATTTGAATGCTTTATCTTCCAGAGCTAGCTTAAGAGCAGGATCTTGAGGCTGGAGCCTTCAGCAATATAGATTGGCATTTGTACCAGCTTCCTAAAAGGTTTCTCTTCAAACTACCCCCCCCCTCCCCTGAGAGACTGCACACCTTCTAGGTTCTTGAATTTGTCTTCTAAATCTTCCTCCTTACTGCTTCTAGCCCATTATGCCCTTAGGTTAAGGTGGTCCCATCACTTCCCACCAAGTGTGCTCCCTTTGAACTTCCATTGCTACTGCAGTCTTATTCAGGGGTGCTGGGAGAACAGGCTGGTTAAGTTGACATAAATGGGCAAGAGGAGACCAAGGGTTTCTCAAGGGAGGATTGAATTTCTATTTTTATTTTTTGCCTATGCTACTGAAAAACTAGAATGGTACAGGGTAGGTTTTCAGAAAACAGGATGTGGTCACTAGAATCATGCACAATAGGAAGCATGCCCAAAGTGTCCATACCAAGAATCCTTGTTTAAGCAGAAGAAGCTGGACAGATTACAAAGTAAGGCAAGAGCTCTTGGACTCTTGGGTATCTTTAGTACAAGAAAAACGGGTCTTAGCCTCCTATCTTGCCATGGCCCTTTATAAGTCCAATACTCTTCCAAGATCTCTTAGTTGTTAAAACCTTTGGGGTGTGGGGGGGTGGAGAGACCATGGGGTTAATGAAACCCATTAAGTCGTGGCATACAAGCACCATTGTCCTGTACAGGGATCCTTTATCTCCACACCCATTCTTGTCTGCCACCCACAGGCAACCAACCCAATGTGTAAGATATCTGAATGACTCTCCGTGATTATAAAAGGTTTCCTATATATTAATGGCTCACACTGTCTCTTCCCCATTAGGTCTGATACTCCAGTTATGTGTATACCCGGTCTGTTTCTGTTAAGTGAAACTATATGGCCTGTGGCCACTACACCTTTCCTAGCTGCTCTCCCAGGAATGGACATCCTATTGCCTCCATCTGTCACCACAACACTGCAAAGAACATCCTTACACATATACCCCTATCTACCTGTAGGACAAACATCTTGTGTTCTACCCCCAGGAATAGAATTGCTTAATTTCACTAAGTGATACCAGATTGTTTTCCAGAATGGCTGTCCCAGTACATGGTCCTATGGCACTATAGTATTCCTGTATCCCTGTATACTATCAATATTTCACATACCAGCTTTCTAGCACTTGCCAGCTTAATGGACATGAAGGGGTCTGTGTCATTTGCATTTGAGTTTAGATTCTTAGGATTGCATTTTGGATATCCTTGACTTTGTCTTTTCTTTTGGGGCTCCCATCTGTCTTATTTAAGGATTCTTATTCAAATAGTCCCTCATCAATTTTATATTGCACTCAGTCTGTTTGACATAAACCTGTTCATGGCATCCTTCATTGAACAGAAACTTAACTTTGATCACATTAAAACTTTGCCCTTATGGTTTGTGCTATATGTGGCCTGATAGGAAGTGACTTTTTAAGACCCTACTAATCTGTTTTTTTCCCTATTAGGTCTCCAATAAATCTAGGCTTCTCTAAAAACCATGGCTAAAGAGCATTTCTAAAAGATTAGAAACTGTGGTATGGTATTTAGCTATTCTCTACAGTAAGCTGGTGTTTCCCGCACACAGACAAGTTCATCCCTTACCACTGGTCTGTGGTAGCTCTTTTTTTCATAGTTCCTATGCATGCTTGGGTCTTGCTGCTTTGTCTGTTTTTGTGCAAATACTATACATACTGCCTCTCATTATAGCACTCTGTTGCTTGGACAAGTCATTTATACCTGGCAGTTGACTTAGCTATTTAAGGACCTCTTTATAGGTTTTCAAAGTAAACTTGAGTTCTTAAAATTAAGCAAGGATTTGGGGGATTACTTTGAATTTATGAACTAATTTAGAGAACAAGTCTTTAATTCTTGGACTATTCACTCATTCAGAATTGTAGAACCTTCTTGAGGAAACTCCTAGAAACTTAAGGACATTCCTTTTTCCTTGGTAAACTAAGTTCTAAACAAGTAAACTCCATTTATATCTTTATACACGGGAAAAAACCCTTCAGATTAATTTGAACTCTCCTTTTTTCCTGGGATAAAACCTATTATCATGCAGTCATCTTAAATATAGTATTGGATTCCATTAATTTATTCAGTCTTGCATCCATATTTCTAAATGGAATGGATGTAGGACTTCATTTGGGAACTAAATTTGACCTTTTGTAGAAGTGAAGTGATCCTCTGCTAGAAAGTCTTTTTTTTTTTTTAAGATTTATTTTTTATTTATGATAGACATAGAGACAGAGACACAGGCAGAGGGAGAAGCAGGCTCCATGCCGGGAGCCTGACGTGGGACTCTATCCTGGGACTCCAGGATCGCGCCCCAGGCCAAAGGCAGGCGTGAAACCGCTGAGCCACCCAGGGATCCCCTAGAAAGTGATATAGTTACAGCTTTTAGGATGCCCTAGAATATACCCAAACCTGGGAAGGTGGTTTTCTAACTCTTCCTACAAGCAGGCCCAGAGGCATTTGCCCATCATGGTGGGCTTTCTACAAATAGAAGGGGAAATGCCCAAGTCAGTTCTCCTGGAGCCACTTTAGGAGTTGTCTTGCCGGTGAGCATCTAATATCACCTCCAGAGAACCAGATAAGTTTGTTGTGTTCACACAGGTATAGCAAAGGTTTGAACTAGTGGGATCCTTTCCAAGAACTTGACATCAAGTCTTCAGCTTTAGTCAAATAAGGTATACCAGACTCTTCCAGATTCTTGTGTTTACAGTAACATTTGTTATAGAAATAGTACACTTTTACTACAGACAATAGACAAGAACATCACTCTGATTACCAGAGATTGCTACTGGAATGGTCTAGCACTGTCCTTTCCAGATATTTCTCTACACATGAAATGAGACCAAAGTGTACCTACTTCTGTCCTAACCTGTTTTTTCTGCCACTTAGAGCTCCTCTAATTTATATCTCGGGCTTTCCTAGTAATGCCAAGACTTCTTCTATAGTTCATTTAAACACTTCTCAATCTAATACCAAGATTTGTCTGCTTATATCCAGTATAGTCATTTCTGATTCTGTGAGAGACCAGGGAAGTCCTGCAGAGTATACCACCTTCTAGATCTGCTTGGTTGGTGTTTCCTAGTGTTGTCTAGCTTGTCCCTCTTTGTATATCCTGGAGTCTGGCATCTGCATCTAAAGGTTTTAGTCCAGCCAAATGTTGAACTTCTAGGTAGCGTTAATATTTCATTACATCAAAAGACCTCATTAAACTCTGAAACTTCTAATGTATTAAGGTGGCAGTCTCCCCAATCATTATCTCCCTATGATTAAGAAGAAATTCAGTGTCCTCACTTCTGCATTATACAAATATCCAGTGTCCTGCCCCCATCTACTAGCTATCTTCACATAAATGGACCATACTTGCCTGGCTCTACAGTGCTATATTCAGAGGCAATACCGGCTCCCAGCATTCTTTGCAGAAGGTTTGCCCTACCTGCAGGAGGAGCTACATCTTGGTTCTTGGGAAGGGGCTGGTGAGGACTGCTTCCATCCTTTCATCTTTTCCAGGTGAATAGCTATTTCACATGGTGGTCCTCTTGCCTCAACAGTGAATTTGCTCAGATTTACTGTCCACTAGCTGGAGCACCTGGGTAATGTCCGATAGCTGCTGCTTATTAAAGAGCACTTCAGCAATTATGTCTATATTCTCACCTAGGTTCCCAAGGGTGCTATCCTGGGGAAAGCAGCCACTTTGAACTCTGAGTGAGCTTACAATTGACAATGCTAGTGCCCACCCTCTAAATGTGCACAGGCGTCCATGCTGTAGCACTACTTTGGGCAGTGCTTGTGGCAACAGATGGTAGGAGGTCCTCTGCCTGTAGGTAGAGAATGCATGGCTTTGCAGACCTCCTAGGACAAGTGTGCCATGAGAGACTTGGGTCAGGGCCTGGAGGTGGCCTCAGACTATTCAAACCTACTGTGGCTCATGTGGGGCCACTGCTAAATGTAACCCATGGGACATCTGAGGCTGGCATTTCTGACTTCTAGTTCTGATGTTGTATGGCTCACTTGAGTCAGGTTGTGGAGAAGCAAACTCTGAGGATGCGTAGGCTTTGGCACAGCGTGACATGCTCTGATAGGCTGTCCCTGACAGGTCGTCTTTGTGTCTAAGGGAGAGATTGTGGCTTTTGGGTCCATCTGTATTCAAGGCCATCTCTGAATGTCACTGGCACCAGAGATCCTTCCTAGCACTAAGGGTGACAGGTGAAACTGGACATGTATGAGGCTGCCTCAGGCATACGTACTTCCATGCAAAGCCAAGAATGGTTTTTCCCTCAAATCCTTAACTAGTGTGGAACAATGATGCTGTTGCTTGTTAGAAGCAGAACCTGTAATGGCTGCAACAGGAATTTGGGCATCTTGCTGTCCACTAATGCTCAATACCCATCTACAGGCCCTTTACTTAGTTCCCATGTATCATGGGTCTCATAACTGAATGCCCACCGATATAAGTGGAAACCACCTCACTTCTGGTCTAAAACCATGGAGGGTAGGTGTACCTTCCCCATGTTCCCCCTGTAGGCTCTGCATCGGAGCTGGGAGAGCTAGAGAAGACCATTTCCAGGTCAGCACTGGGAAGAGTCTTGTACAAACTGCCTTGCCCTCAAGACTTGTGCCAGAAGTAAACCTTCGTTAAGCTACCTAGAATGGATTTGTTACAAGACCATAGCTTAGTGTTCCTTGGACTGACCCAGGTCCCCTGTGGACTGGACAGTGTTCTCCACTTAAGGGTACCCACTCCACCCTTGCCCCCTGAGGCCTCCACTGTGGCCACCACCGCTGCTTCGGTGACCAACCCAGATGTTCTCTGGGGCTGTCCTCCTGGAGTCCAGGTTGTGCTCAGGGATTGGGGCATCTGTTTCTTCTGAGCCCCATTCCCTTGGGTAGCTGCAATGGCATTCCCACTCTGCTGGGCATTTAGCCTGTGGAGATAAAACCCACAGGCTCTGTTCTCAGGGGCTTAGTCTCATGGTACTGACAAACCGAGTGGAGGGCCTCTAGTGGGACAAGGTGGATGCCAGACGGGAAGCGGTCATCCAGGACCTCCCATCTACTTGTCAGTTGCCATTGGTCCTCCTTCCAGAAAGGTGTTGCCATTTTAGGAACAGCACCTTCTACGGAGTATTGTAAGATCAACTGAGGGCTGATCATAAAGTGCTGAGCAGCGATGGGCTAGAGGCTGGGGTATGTCAGAGACACTTCTTAAGAGTTGCCTCTGAGCCTGCAGACTGAGGAGTCTGGTCTGTGACAGCTTGGGAGGGGCTGGTGGCTGGCCATTCTCCTGAGCTGCCCTAGCAGAAGACACTAAATCCTCAGTGCCTGCATTCAAAGGGCCATGGGAGTCCTCAGGTACGATTCTCAGCAAGAACTACAGGACTATTCTTTTGTTCTTGGCCTTGTGTATTCGGGGGCCTCAGGCTTTTTGTGCCCTGAGAGTCTAGGATGCCCAGCTCCCTTGGCCTGGGAGCTCTGACCCATGAAAACAAGGGTCTTACGAAGTTGTCAGAACTTTCATAGCACTTGGAAATGGTGATTCAGGTCGAGATCAGATGGATCTACCTGGAAGTTAAATGGCAGCTTAAGGACTCTGGGAAGTGGCCTCTGGGACAGATGCTTCTAACCTAAAATAACAGGATCCTGCCCCAGGCTTGCAAGTGAGCAGGAGAGCAGCTGGGGCTAATCTTAGCCAAAACTTGAGTCAGTGGCATGCGGAAGCCTGAGGGTGTTACAGCCTTCATAGCAAAAGATGGCATGGGGGATATAAAGAGAAAATTCCAGGCTGGCCCAGGACAAGGACTTAATACTCAGGCATCACCACCTACTTTGCCTACCATTTTCATACACACCTGATGCCTTAGCTGCCATGTCTATGGAAACAGGACTTGGCCTGGCTGCAGGGGAGGGCATGACCTGCTGGCCTGACTACTCAGGGACTAGACCTGGTGTATAAATGCAAGGAGTACATCTTAATCTTGAGTGACTGATTTGTAGTTAACTTGCTGTGTGGGGAGGGAGGTAGAAAGGTGGTCAGGAAAGAATGAGCTCTGGAGATCCCTAGTGTCTGAGGCCTAAAGATGGCCCCAAACCAACTAAGCAGAATATATTGACATGTGTGAATAGTTCATGTGTGGCCACATTCAGGTACCTCTAGGCTGGGTGTCCATAAGACACTCCTAGCTCTGAGGCCCCAGCTCACCCAAGTGGTAGGACACCTCCACAGTCCAGGCACAGCACCATCTAGATGCAGGGAATAGAGCTAGTAAGAGAAGGAACCAGTCTCCTCCTTCCCAGACCACATGACTCTCCAGAAGCCGGTCTAGATGCTAGAGTGTCTGGTGCTAATTTCTTTGAAGAAATCCATCTGGAATTACTACAAAATATCCTAGTTTCTAGGGTGTTCCTTGCTCAGTGACTTGTTAAAACTATGCTAATTGTTTTCCATTTCTCTTAAGGGCAAAAGTATCTAGGCGTGTGGATGCCAGATAAGAAAGCTGTTATGACTCAAACATAGAAAGGGGCCACAGTTGACACTGGGGGCTTAGACCAGGGTCAGACTGCATTAGGACTTTGAGGCCAAGTTGTAGATCTTGCTGTATACCCTTAGAGTGCTAGAAAGCCCTAGAAGAGATTTACAAGGATGACAGGTAACCCAATGAGGCTTAAGATAATCATTCAGGCTTCTACACCAGAGACTAGCCAGGAGGTTGGCATGAAGGTTTATTGAATGACTGGTTAGGAAAATTCTAGTCCCTTTTAGGTTTAGGCAGGAGAATTGAGGTGGAGTGAAGTAGATGGGTTCAAGAGATGCTTAGGAGATGGAATTAAACAATATTAAGGGAGAAAAGCAGGAAAAAGCTTTCGGTCACCTGGTGCTCTTTCTGGTCTACAGCATGACCTTGGCAGAGACCTTGTCTTCCTAGAGTTCCTTAGGCCATAAACATTCAGTGTTACACCATCTTGGTCTGGGTTGCCTGATTGCCCCAAATGAGTATGTTCAGGCAGGTAGAGCTCAGTGCTTGGTGTACTGATGGTAACTGAAGACCTGAGAGGCTGAGTTTGGCCCATGAACCCTGTACATGGATAAGTCTTCTGGCCAGAGTTTACAGCTGAAAGCAAAGATAAAACAGGAATGTCCTTGGGGACTTGCTACTTATGGACTTGGGATCTTAGGAAGAATATCAAGCCTGAGGGTGGTATCAGCGTGGGGCAGGTAAAAATGTTGAGATTAGAGAAGTGTGGGCTGCTTAGCTATAAAGTTTCAACTGGAAAAGATTATAGGGTATAGTCTAGAAAAACCAGACTCTTTACCCATAGATGGGCAGTATCTAGTGGCAAGCAAGTTGGAGGGGGGAAGGATATTGGGCTAGGGTGCCTCTCCCAAGAGCAGGAAGGGTGGCTTTAGCCTCTCAGCTGGTTGTCATCCAGTTCCCTCTTCTGCCTTAAAGCTAGAGGCAGTGGCTAGAAGCTGGCGGCTGGCCTCTGTGGAGACCACCTAGTATCTCCCTCAGTGGACACCCAGCCAGAGACTCAGGTGGATATCTGAGAATGGCTCCTCCGGCATCCCCAGAAGCCACCTTGTATGTTCCCTCAGCCTATGTCTTAGGTGGGTAGTGACTTGCCAAGAGCCGAGGTGGGCTAGCTTGCTTATTCTAGAACCTGGATGAACAGCAGGGCTTCATTCCAGCTGTGGTTCCCAGGACTTAATCTCATGGCTCCTGTCACTTCCTTCCCCCCCTTCAGAGTTAACTGCGGCAGGTGGTAGCATCTAGGGACCCCGCTGTGAACATCCTGGCTCCTGGCCTGCTCAGTGCTGTATGTGGAACTTTGTTCTCAGGACCTTTTTCCTGATCCTCTTGAACCTGTTCAGCTTCCTTTCTAGATGGGACCTCTGTGCCAGTAGCTGTGGAGACCAGGCTGGTGGTGGCTGTCGCCCTTGGCATCAGGACACCCTGCTTATGTGGTCTCCTCCTATACCAGATGCTGGGACTGGCCTTTCTTTGAGGTCCTCATCGATGCCGGATGGGGGTGGGCTTCTCTTTAGAGCTCTTCTTCCTGTCCTTCCTTCTGAGCCCTGATTCTTAACAGTTGTGGTTTGCTCCTAACCCACAGGATGAGGCATCATAGGCCAGATCTGTCCAGTCTTCCTTCCCCATCCCCTAATCCCATGGACCAGGTTCTAGAAGGTGGGGAGAGATGTGGCTAGAGCTTGTCATAGCTACCTCCTGGCTGGACTACTCTATCCAAGCATCATCTCACTGCCTTTCCTCCAACACTATCATTCCTGAGAACTCTGGACCCCAGGAGCTGCTTTAGAACTACATATGGAGACCCTGGCATATTGGCCCTGCAGCTTTGTACGTGTCTAGTGTACAGCCTAAATGGTAGATGGTCCACTTGGCATGCTTAGAGTTAGTGGAAAAACCATGAGGCCAAAGTCTCCTTAATGCTATTGCTGCTACTTGGCCCTATCAGAGCAGACGGGGCCTCAAGGATTCCCCTTGAACAGGGAGCTCCTGCAAGGTCACAGCAGATAAACATTTGATACTCACTTGGGTAGAGGCCGGCAGCAGCCCCAGGCCTGCATCCATGCTATTCCATTCCAGTCTTCCAGGAGCTGTTCCGTCTGGCCTCACTCAGCTTATCAGTAGCCATGATCAGTCTTGACTCTGTAAGTTGGTCCCAAGGACCTGAGTCGGTTACCCTAGAGCATATCACCTAGGGGCTTGCTTGTCCACTACCTGAGACCTTCTAGGTGGTCTACCTTCTGCAAAAACTTTGTGTGCTTGGACACTGGCTGTCATGGCCTGTAGTATAGACAGCCCAGTCTGCCTTTAGAGAGGCTGGTGTAACAAGGGACAGGCCACAGGTAGCATGTGACTGCTTTGGGCTGTAAACTAGCTTGAGAGTTACACCTCTGAATCAGAGTTCAAACTTGGGGTATTTTTTCCTCAGGAAAGAATAGCTTAGAGGCCTCGTGTAGGAGGTAGGGCTGCCAGCATCCTGCACAGCAGCCTTCTAGGCTGTGGGGGGTGCTGTTCAATGCCAGGTGTCCCCAGGTGAGGTTTGGATTTGAAGCAATAATACTTAGGCACCCATTGAGAACACCTGGCTCTGCAACCCAATGAATGTACATGGCCTATGGCAGTGTCCCCCTTCAGGGAACAGGGAGTTCAGGCTTTCGTCTTCTGTTCAGCCTTCCTGGTTCCCCTCCATTCTCATAAGTGTCTCCCCTTGATCTTGCCCTCAGGTTGCTCAAGGCTCATGCCAGTTTGGGCTTGGGGTTCCTGACAGCTCTGCCTGTTTCAGCTTGGAGCCATGGTCCTGGGATCAAGTGACTTCCTATACCTGAGCATTCTCTCTACCCCCAAAGCCCATCCGGATTCTTTGATGCACCTGTGAAGTATTCTCTAGGACCCCTTGATCTCTTTCTAGGAGCTCTGAGGTCCTCTGACTTGTTTGACATTCTTCTGTCTAAACTCTTGACCATGTCCTACCTGTTGCCTCTGGGGTCTCTAACTTCCTTGGCCTGGTTGCTGCTACCCCCTTGGGCTCCCTTGTCCCTTTACTGGCAGCTCACCTCTCTGGCTTTACTGCCAGTACCTCTCCTGTGATCAAGATCTGAATTCCTCATGGAGAACTAGAATTTCTCATGGCATCAAATCAATGTACCCATTTCACATCTGGGGCAGTCTTTCCTTCTATCAAGGAGCTGAAACTGGGGTTTCCTAAGCTTACAGCCTTTCTGGGAACACTGGTTTTCTAGGTGGAATAGGACTCTTTCCAGAGGCACTAGGTTAGGCAGTGCCTGGAGCCCCAGCAGCTGGGTCATTAGCCTGGACTGGTCAGGAAGGACCTAGGCCAGATGCAGAAGGTACAGAGTAGATATGGTTGGTTAATCTTAATCAGGGCTGAAGGGGTCTTTACCATATCTGCAGGGGGGAGGTAGAGACAGACTGGCATCCCTTTGTCTTGGGCCCTCCCTACACTTTCCATACCCTCAAAGAGAATAGATAGCTGAGTAGGTATTTCCAGGGAGAAGGCAGTTTGTCTACAGCCTTCTAAACTGGCATCTCCAGGAAACCAGCATTACAGGCCCAGAGAGTTCTGGGGAGACAGGACCTCCACTGAAGCTACTTCTGATCCCTGTGCTAGGATGCATTGAGGTAGAAACCATGACTGATGCAGAGGACATCAGTGGAATATAGCTGACAAGGAGGAAAGGCCTGGCATCTCGTGGGATCTGACTGCCTGGACCCAGGTAGCATTTCTGGGGATGGTGGCAGTTATTCACAGGGGGCAGAAATTGGGGGAAAGGGGAAGATGAACCAACAGGCTACCGATGCATTAGAGGTTGAGTTCTTAGACCCCTGGCCTGGAACAGGATGGAATGTAGAACTGTGACCTGAACCATGGTTGCTACAAGGAAACTAGTCTCAGGAGGCTTGTGGACAAGACTAGGACAGCTGGGTCTGTCTAAACCTCTCATGATCCCCAGCCCTGAGGTTTGTTGAAATGCTAGTGTCCCAGTCATGCTTCTAAGCACTGCAGTGTCCTTGCCTGAGGGGTGGGGGCTCCCAGTGCCAGACCCTTGTCTGTAGAGATAAGTTTCAGGGCCATTCTCCTGGGTTCCATGAACTGCCAACCTTTCTACTTCTCCATGGGGAGATCGGTGCTACTGCAAAGCAGAGACCACTCTGATCCAGTGAAATCCTAGCAGCAGGGTTAGAGCGGGACCTGCGTCTCTGGCAATAGGCAGCTGAGTGAAGTCTGTCCAGACCATCCTGCCCTCCATTCCACCTGAGATTGGGCTGAAGCCACAGGTGCAATACCCCTCAAACACAGGGGGTACCTTTTCTCCCCAACCTGACCCTTTCAGAGAGAAATGTGGGTAACATAAAGGAGGGTATGCAGGAAGGAAAACCAACACTCTATGATAGCCAGAGTTGAAGGAGGTGACCTGGATGGTGGAGGGAAGTGCTGCCATTTAGATTCTCTAATCCTCCCCCCCCCCCCACTCCCAACTCCTGGACATTGCTCAGAGCCAAGCAAAGATCACTGGGTAGGCTAGTCTGGCCTTGAGGCATTGGCGACTCTGAGAAGCTGCTAGAAATCTTCCAAAGTGTTTTAGAAGGCATTTCAGAGCAATAGTCTACGTCCCTTTTTGAACCAGAACTTGTTTGGGGGTGCTAAGCTGGAGACCACTGGGCTTGGGTAGAGGCCCCTGGTCCATTTGGAGGCAAAGCAGTATATCACTTTGGTCAGTGGTGGCCTTGCAGCTGTCACATCGGGACACTGAGCAGAATGGACAAGTAGTACATTCCACAGCAGTCCTTGCTATGGAACAGCCAAAAGATCCTCCCAGCAGGCCTGAAACATGCACAGTGGGAAAGATCCCTAGTTCTCTTCTGTGAGTGGCAACTGATTCGTCCTTCTGACGGAATCCAGGACAAGCAGGTGACTGAGCAAACTCTGCCTGCCTGACCAGGCTGGCCCACGTGATGGCCTTCTGGCCCCAGACAGATGTGCTGGGAAGGTTAAGCCACCTCTGCTTCCAGGCCTGGGTGTGGACCGGCAGCCCAGTTCTACACACTGGGCTCCTGATCTCTCAGAACTCCTAGTTGCTTCAGAGACTAAACAGTGTCCTAGAACAAAACTTCAGTCTAGAAGCCTCAGATTCCTGCTGTTGGAAGCGGCTTTTCCTCTCTGGCTGGAGACCCTTCCCATATGTCGTCACAGCCCATGGATGTCTATTCAGGTAAAAACGCCCCCGTATCTGCTGTGGGATCTGGGTTTCTGCATGTACCTAATTAGTAGGCCCAGACCTACATTCAACAGTATCTTCTCCACGTGCAGTGCCGAGGGCACTCCCTTCAGGGAGGCTGGGTCAGTAGCTAGGCTCTGCCTTGACGGAACCCAGCAGTGTCACTGGGTACTACAGCGTTGGTCTGAACGTAGAAGACCATCACCGTGGTGGGAGACTGGCTTGGTACCAAAGACCTCTGCTTTTTTTTGTCTCTAGGTTCCTGAACCCTTGAGGAAACATAGAAGGAACACTTGGGCCAGAGCCAATGGAAAGGACAAAAGTGTCTGTTAGAGGCCAAGAGTAAGTAGACCGGGCCCAGGACTATGTGTGCCACCCACTCCCCAGCCATGAAAGTGTGCCTGGAGGGCGGGAACCCTCACACCGTAGTCTCTGGCTGAAGGAGGTTTATGCATGAGCCCATCCTCTAGAAAGGGGGTGGTGGCACATAACCTGTCACACATTCCTGCTTCTGGACTAGCCCAGGAGCCCTCTGAGGCAGGATTGCAAATGAACCGCAAGAGCTAGGTCATGAAGGAGAAGGGTGGAATGGGGCTGAGAGTAGCAGTGTGGATCCCTGGGTGTCCCCTGACAAGGCTGTGAAAAGCCTTTGTCCCCTCACTCTGTTCTCTGCTCAGAACCAGCATGCCCTGGCACCCTCGTGGTGAACCTTGCAGCTTGGGCCTAGCATGGAAGTAAGCTGGCCTTTTCGTGGTGGTCATGACGTGGCCTTGAGAATGTTCTCAGTGTCTGAGGCAAAGGCTTTCCCAAGGGCACCAAGCCAGTAAGCATCTACCAGGACGCTTGGACTGTTGTCCTCCCTTAGATGCTCCTCCCCAGCTCTATTGCATCTATCCTGTGTGAACCAATAAGACCTGGTGAGTCCCTCTGCCAGTGGCTGGGGAAAGCACTGCCCCTTTAGTCCTAGTGGGAGGCAGCACCCATGTGCCCCCACAGAAACCGTTATCTGGGTGAGCCTTTCCTGATGTCTCCATGTAGGCTGTAGACATGTGGCACAGGCTCCGTTGGTCAGATGGGTCTTGCCTGGATTTGGAATAGAAGCAACGAGGCAAGGTTTCCAGGACTTCAGAGGATGACTTCTCTCCATGAGCTGACCATCGCAAGGGGCTCAAGTCCCGGCAGCAGGGGAAGCGGCCACGTCTATGTCCCGTCAGCAGTCCTGGCTGTAGCATCTGGTGTTCCGTGGTGGGGGTGGAGGTGTCCTCGTGAGACCAGTCTGCTGGGGGACCTTGGAGCCCTATCCTCCAGCTCTCCTGAGGAGTATGCAAGCTACCTCCAGTCTCATCAGGGTCCATCTTTCTGCTTAAATAGCCAGGTTTGGTTTCATTGTTGTGACCAAGGATGCTGCCTGAGAAAATCCCAAGCTGGGCTGGCTGTAGGCACCAGACCTTGAGGGGAGTACAGCAGCATGCTGGGCCCATTGGGGCTAAAGGCAAGGATAGTCTGGCTGGTACAAAGGACTGAGTCTCCGCCAGTGGCTCGTGGAAACAAAATAGTTAATGAGAATGAGACCTCCTTAAAGCCGTCCAGTGACCATTCCAGCTCCATCTTGACTTGTCATGCTGTTCAAAGGAAGTGGTTTGTTACCCAAAGCCATGTTGTAGTGGATGTGCTCTTGCTGGGCCATACTTAGGGCTACTATCAGTAAGAAGCACAGTTCTTGGTGGACTGCTTCTACCTTCTTCTTTCCCCTCCCTGACAGCGTGTTCTAGGTTTGCTACAGCTTTGGTGAGGACAGGAGAAGCTCGTTTTTGAGTGGCACCCAGAGCATGAGTTGCCAGAACAGGGTGTGGTTGGGCAGCTCTAGCCCTTGGCTCCCATCTTAGCAGAATATTGGTGTCCAAGTGTCTGTGGTGAGTTGGGATGCTCTATGGAACTCCTGAAAAGCCCTAATCAGAATCTTTGGAGGCCCCTAGGGTTTGAGCAAATCTGCGCTGCCTTCTGCAAGCAACTGCTTTTGAACTGGCACTTGACATGCTTCATTGGTCCCTGGTGGGAAAGGGAATACTGCCTATGTGAGCCAGGTGGTAACTGATGTACCCAGCCACCACTGAGCATGTCCAGTGGTCCATCAAATAGAAGTCTTAAGACCTAGGACCCAAGTAGATCCTAAGAAAACCTATAAACTACATGAACAGTTGGCTACCAGAGCAGGACTGAACCGGATAATGCTCACTTATCCTTCAATCTGTACTTGTAACTCCTGGAGAAAACCTAGACCCTACAGGTAGTGCCAGAAAAATCTGGTATCAAATGGGTAGGGACTATAGCATTCTAGTCTCACTCAAGGTGACCATGAAGGACCCTGTGGGGGCATCTTCAGAACAAGTAGGACTTTGGGCAGGACACTTCTCTCTCTCGCTTGCTTTTTTTTTTTTTTTTTTTTTTTTTTTTTGCCTAGGAAGGCACATGGTCTAAAAGATCTATTTGGATCTGTTGTCAGATGCTAAGCATGTGCCTGACTGGTCATGGACCTAAAAGGCAGCAAGACTATGATTGGTGACCAGAAGTTTTAGGGAAGAGTCTATTGGGTCCATTCTAAGGATTCAAGCACCACTTTGGAGGAAGCTCTCCATCAGGTGAGCTAGGTAGTCTGCCCTTATACAGGTCAGCCCCCCTTCCTGCCCCCACTGCCAGGTGCTCCAGTGTCAGCTTAATGGACTCCTGAAGTGCTATGGGGACAAGGTCAAGGCCATGTGGAGGACTACAGAGCTTCTCACAAAGGCTGAACTGGCAGCTAAGAGACCAGCTTGCCAGTGACAGTAATCCTGGACCCCTGGAAAAAAACCCCTTAATCCTGGGAAGGCAGCCAGCTACGTGATGGTGGGTTCTCTTCACTGGAATCCTACCACAGAGCAGGGTGGCTATTTGCTTCTGCCAGAACTGATAGTGTGTTGTATTTGTACTCTTCCCCCCGCACAAGAAGGTACATTAAAACTACTCATGAATTTGGATGTAACATCCAACTCTGTCCTCGTGCTGCATAGCACTTGACGAAGGAACTGGTTTCTCAGCCTAAATCGATAGGCTGAAGCCCCTGGAATCCGACTTCAGCATGTGTGGTCTTCCAGCAGTAGCTGGCCTTTAAGACCTTGGAATAACCTGTTGAAAACGCCCATCATAGTACCATGACAGTCATTGCCCGAGGGGCTAGAATACTGTCCTAGAGGGTGTAATGTGTTCTAAACCAGCGATGAAGATGGTGTTTCCCAAGTTGCTGGACTATTTGGATCCAGATGCAACGTGGTAGAAGCAAATGTGGCACTTGTCACCATAGAACTATCCAAGGTTCTACTCCTAAAACTTGATTGCCCTGCCTGGGTTTCTGGGCTGCTCGTATAGAGGTCTGAGTGATTAGAAGAAAGATGGACTCTACCAGAAGAGTGTCCTTTCTCAATGGAAGTTGAGGTGAACAGCCTCTGGCGTTTCCTTGCTACTTGGAGTGGACAAATAAAGGGTGGTGGTGGCTGGTTTCTAACGTTGGCTGGGGTAGCTGAGTGTTAAAACAAGATCCCCATCCAGTCAGTGCAGGAGGGGGCAGGGGAAAGCAAAATCCAACCGAGGGAACTTCCTGACAAAACTCTAAGTGCTCAGGTGGGGTAGCAGGCTCCAGCAGCCTTACACTAGGAGTGCTACCAAGGGTATAATCCTGTTTGGATCATTCCACCATCACTGTCCTCTAAATGATGCAGTTGGCTGGAGTTTTAGAGTAAGGGAAACAATGGAGTTGGTTTTGGAAGATGGATCCAAAAAACCTTAGCCTTGTAGCCTTTCTCATAAAGGTCCTGAACAAGGATCTGCATTTATCCCCCTTAGTGGGACCAGTGTCTACCTCTTATAGGTGGTGTGATGGATGTGGACTGTACAGTCTAGTCCAGAAGTCACAGCATCTGACAGGATAGAACTCCTCTTACATTGGATTATAGCAGAGTGTGTAGCCAACATGGCTGTTCTGGGACTGGGGGGTGGCATTTGGGGTAACAATGGCCTCCTACTTGAAGTATGGGAGGAAAGTGGATATTGATGTTGGGTGTTAAAAGGGCTAGACTTAGTGAACACTTACTATCCTCTGCTGTGAATTTAAACCTCCATCTGGGCATCTCCCTTCCAGATGCATCCACGTCTTCCCACCCAGAGATGAAAGTATCTTAAACTTGCTTTCTCAGCTAACCTTGCAGCTCATGCTCGGAGGTGGTAGCAGTGGGATCTTAAAAGCAGTTCTAGGCTGGGATTTTTGGATGATATTTCTGGCTAAGCCTTGTTCTCTGATGCTGAGTGATTATTTGGGCTTACATAGGTCCCTAATAAACTCTGTGCTTAAATCCATCTGTTTCTGGTTGATATGGCTAATATGGAACAACACTTAAGATGCTCCTGCTAGGTGTTCTCTGGCTTTGACTAAACACTGGCTCCATTCTCTAAACGGGCTGGAGGCAAGCCTGCCCCTTCAAGCCTGTGTACCCACTGGCTCTTACCTCCAACACTGGCTCCCCTTCATCTGCCATCTAACCTGGATGCCTACACATGGGCCACATCTGCAGGATCAGGGTTATGCCTGTTTGTAAACCTTCTCATATAGGTATTTGACCTTACTTGATCTTGAAGCAGGAAGGCTACCTTCAGAGTCTCCTGTCCTGATCTTGTACCCAAGGTGTGTTCAGAACCCCTCCTGACCACTGGGCTCAGAACCCTAATTGTCCTTCACCTTTCACCTGGAGAAAGCACACTGGGGTGTACATGAAGTGGATATCCCTTTGTCCCTGATGGTTTCTGGACCCAGGGGCCTTATTTCCTGTGCATCTACCGGATGGCTCAGATCCTGGCTGGTAGATGCTGAGCCCCTCTCCTAACCCAGAATGGGAGAAATAGTTTAGTCTGACCCTTTGCCCTTTCCAGGGCTCCTGGGAGCTGTGGGCAGCCCAAGCACTAAGAATTCAGTTTTTTTTTTTTTTCTCCTCCTTCCCAGGAGCACTGGGATCCTGCCGGACTGACTTCTCCTTTTAGCTGGGGTCTTATTCTTTCAAACTAACAACCACCTCTGTGGGGTATGGCTGGATTTGACCACTCCTATTGAGGACTTTGATGCTAGGTGGGGTAAAAGATCACCAAGTGAATTCAAGAGCTGGTGTGAACTTGATGTGCCAGACTTGGAATAAAGGCTCAAGTTAGAATGCTGAATAATAGCTGCCTTGTAGACCCAGAGGTAGGGAAAGTCCTGCACAAATTCTCACTGCTTGCCCTTAAGTCTACTCTAGGTTACTGCAAGAGCTCCCTAACTGGTCTCATTGGTTCCCACTCTCAATACCTGCTAGCTGTTGGCCATATTTCCAGCATAGTTCTTCTAAACACCCACCAGTATGGCTCTCCCTGGTGGAACCTGTGGCCCCCGGTGGGACACAGTTGCCGTGTTCAGAAGGGCCCTGGTTACCTTCCAGTAACTAGTTCTCTCAAACCTCTCTCCTGCCTCTGTGCCTTGTAGGGCTGTCCTTTCTGCCTAGAACCCAGGGAAGCCCTGATCCCAAGGAGGTAGGAACGGCAATGCCTACCCTCGGTTGGGTGTGGAGTTTAGGAAGACCGAATCCCCTCCTTCAGATTGAGGAAGCCAACTGGCAAAGTCTTCCCTGTGGCCCCAGTCTTGAGAGAGCTTCTCAGGCACCCAAGTGTCTACTGTGCTCATGGAGACTCCTGAGGGTGGAGAGGAATAAAATGCCCTTAAGAGAAGGGCCCCAAGGTGACTACAAATCATCTGGCACTTAGGGTGCTCCTAACTGCTTCATATACATTAACCCATCCTATCGTCCCGACAGCACCATGGGAAGTACTATGGTCTCATAAACGAAGAAACAGGCCTGGAGAGGTTAAGCAACTTAAATCTCTATATAGCTGAGGAGTGGTAGTGCCAAGATCTGATTTCAGATGGTTTAGTTCTAGTTATTAGTGCTCTTGGAGAAGCAGAACCAATAAGATATATATATAGTCCCTTTATTTTGAGGGACTAGTGCACACAATTATGGGGCTGGGACAGTCCCATGGTTTGCCAACTGGGGACTTGGTATAGCTGAGGGCCCAAGAACTGGGGGAGTAGATGGTTGCTAGTCTAAAGGCCTAAGAACCAGGAGTGCCTACTGTCCAAGGCCAGGAGATGGCCATTGCTAGGTGAAGCAGACAGCAAGCTTGCCCTTCCTCTGCCTTTTTCTTCTCAGACCCTTGAGGGGTTGATTGATGCCCATTGGTGAGGGTGACAGCCTTTAGTCTAGATTTCAAAGGCTGACCTATCCTGGAAACCTCCTCATGGGCACACCCGGAAATGCTTCACCAGCTATCTGGGGCATCCCTTAGCCCAGGCAAGCTGGCATAAAATCAGCTATCATGGGCATCTACTTCCTCCAATGTGAATTCAGACATCTAGCCCTGTTGATAGAATTTTACAGTGAATACCCGTGTAGTAATGGGTAGTCAAGCTTGTTCAAGCTTGAATTGATCATGTAGCCGTGTCCCACCCCCACCACCTCCCTCAGTCTAGTTTTGATGCATTTAGGGATAAGTTGTAGATGTTTGTACACTTCCCCTAAATATTAACTAGAATTTAATATTCTTTTGATGTAAAATTGACCTGAGCCAGGCTCTTTCTGCACACAGGTAGCACAAAACCGACTAAGCAGTCATTTTGCAAACATTTGCTGAATGGGAGGTTTTGGGGTTATGCAGATGGTTACTTTCCTGTGTCCCCAGTCCCAAGAGAGCCTCTCCCCTCCGCCCCCGCCCCCCCGGCCTCCAAAACACACACTCAAGGAATTCACTGAGCACAAAACTGAGCAACACTCAGGAGCATGCAAGCACAGTGGAAGCCTGGGAATGGGGCCACCCGCAAGGGTGGGTGGGAGGGGGGTATTGGGGAAGGCTTCACAGAAGAGGTGTTGGGTAGAGTTTTAAAGACTGGCAACTAGTGAGGATGGGTCCCTCAGGTGGAGTGACCTGCTGGCCCAGCCTGTCCTCTAAGGTCCTCCAATCAGCCCTGTTCTTGGTGGGCCCTCAGCCGGGGGGGGGGGGGGGGGGGAGGGGGGCACCCATGCCTCCCAGCCTGTGCAAAAGCAGGGACATGTGAACCAGGGTGCCTCACACAGCTGCAGGTGGCCAGCTCTGATGAGCACATAAAATGGATTTTTCATCACTATAACAAATCACAAACTTAGTGGCTTAAAATGCTATTTTCTTGCGGCCCTAGAGGTCAGAAGTCAGTAACGGGTGTGACTGGGCTAAAATGTAGTGATGACGGGGCTGTCTCTCTAACAGAGACCCTCTTGCCTGGCCGCCTCCTGCATCTGTGGGCTTCCTGCATCCCAGGCAAGGGATGCCTCTCAATCTTGAAGGCTGGCAGTGACTGGGCTGTCTTTCTTGCGTGCCTGTCTCTGATACTGCCTCCATTGTCACTTCTGACTTCTCCCTCCTTCACTAAGGACCCTAGCAATGACGTTGGGCTCACCCGGATAATCCCCATACTCTCCCCCATCTCAAGATCCTTAATCACATCTGCAAAGTGCCTTTGGCCAAGTGAGGTGACACCATCATGGTCCCAGGGATCAGGATAAGGACCTCTTTGGAGGGGTACTGGGGGGCAGGGACTGTCAGAGCAATGGAGCTAGGCTTGGCCCTGAGGTTTTTGGGAGGCGACAGCCTTAGATGGACTTGGAGGAAGGACTAGATGGAGAAGGAGATACCCCCAAGCCCCATGCTGGTCTTCCGTGCCTGTTGGCTTGGCATAGAGGAGCCCCCAGGAAGAATGTGTGAACGAAGGGTGAAGTGAGCTGGGGGGGGCAAGGGGAGGCATGCAGAGAACAGCCTCTCTGCCAAACCAGCTCTACCTGGGAGGGAGCCGGGGACTGCAGCAGGAGGGGGGTGCTTCTCTTGGGACACCCTAGCGCGGCGCCCCTCTCCACGCAGCGTGAGGGTTAAGACAAGTCTATTACTGTTTCCTTGTCACTCTGTCACCCATCCAGTGACCATCGATAGTAGTTGAATGAGAATTGATGGGGAGATAGATTTAATTAACCCTGGTGTCAGCAGCTGCTGGGCTACCCGTTTGCGTGTTAATAGAGCGGCTGCTGGCCCTCTCCCGGGCTTTGCTGGCAGCCCAAGGCCAGCGGAGCAATTGGGCTTGTCAGCAGACATGGTCTGGCAGAGGGAAGTGGGGGCTCAGCCGGGGCCGGCCCTCCTCTTCCGAAAGCAGGCAGTCACCTTGTCAGCCTGACTGCCCCTTGGCTCTGCTCTCTTGTCTAGAGCTCCAAGCAGGGTGAGGGTGAGGGCCCACTGCAACCCCCCTAAATCTGGCCCCATTCTTCTAAGATTTTAATTCCACACAGTGCCATTAGTTTCAAGGGCACTGGCCCATATTGGTGCCACCCCCACCAGCGCTGGCCTGTGCCTTCTGCTGGGCTGTGTCCTACCTGCCCCTGTGTGGGCTTTAACCTCAGTCACCAAATGGGAGCACAGCCAAGGAGGGCCTATGGGACGTGGTGCCCCTGCTCAGCTGTCCAGTTTAGAGTGACAGTGAACCCCATCTTCCCATTCTGTAAGAGGAGGGCTTGGACAAGTGGCAATCCTGATGGGCAGCCAGCCACTGGGGCCACTGATCTGCACTCCTCTGACTCTGCCTCCTGCCACAGGATCCCACTGGGAGTGATCAGTAATGAGGGGACACCAGGGTAAGGACTCTGTCCTTTGTACTCTCATGGGCAGTGAACTCTGAGGACAGGCACCTTGCTGGCTTCGCCATGGCCGTATGCCTAGCACAGAGTAGGTGCTCCGTGATATTAAATAGACGCTTCCTCTGCCCCAGGACTGAATGTGGAGGCCTGTGGGCCCCCCAGGAAGACCCAGCCTGTGGTCACAGCCCAGAGGAGACTGGCTGCCTTGGAAGGGAGATTCCAGTCTTAGCAAGTCCACTGAGGGCTCTGCCCTCCATGGCTCTGTGACCTTGGGCAAGTCACTTCAGTCCTCAGAGTTTGTGTGTGGGCACAAAAGTAGTCTGTCTCACAGGGGTGACCCTGGATTCAGTGAAATGGGCCGGGCCCTGGACACGTGCTCAGTGGGTATCAGCCCCGTGTTCCCGGGGCTGACAGGAGAGGGCTCTGGAGCCTGGAATCCAGAGGTCACCCAGGCTCCCTCCTCTGAGGACCCCAGTCCACTCCTGATGCAGGGGGATCTGCTCATCCTGGGCGTCACAATAGGTGTCACCTCTGCACCAACTGTGAGCGGCGTTTGAGGATTGACAGGCTGCTAAATACAGAAATACTCCTGCATCCTGTGACTTCGGCCTGGGGCCCTGCTCTTTAGGTGGAGGGGGCAGGCCCGTGGTTCCCAGGGGCCCCTGCTCCCGGGGGTGGCCGGGCACCCAGGAGGGCCCGAGTGGACCGCGGGCGGGTGTGCGGGCCCAGCCATGTGGGCAGCCAGCCACCCCGTGTCCCGTCTGGCGGTTTCCATCCTCGCTTCACACCTCCACTGCCTTTCATTTTCAGCTCTGATTGGTTTTCTTGTCTTAACACGTCCCGCAGGCCCCGTCTTTGACCCCAGCGATGGATTCGGTGCTCCCTGGGACTCCAGCTGCCAAGCGCGCGTCTGGAGCCGCGGGGGTCGGGGAGGGGGACACGGTGGTGGAAATTATCCTCCGTGTTCCAGGCTCCGTCCCCAGAGCCGGGAGCGGGAAGGGAGGTGGGGACTGTCAGGCTCTGTACTGAGCCAGGGATTTTCCCTCTGTGGGTCCCCAGGCTCCCTCTGGCCGAGGGAGCAGTGCTTACGAGCTGCTCATCTCCCAGATGCCAGGTCCGAGTCCTCGGATAAATGGGGCATTGATTTTCCTTCATCGCTCTGGAAGTGCCTGCTGCCCAGGTGCCTGCTGCTGCCCGGGCCTCGAGGACGAGCCAAGAGCGAGTGCTACAGTGTCGCTGCCCTGCTGGGCCCCGACGGAGCCAAACGGAGCCCTCCATCCGGGTTCTTGTGCAGAATGTGGTAGAGGACAGGTCGAGGGGGCTGTACCCCAGCCACGGGGATGGGATATTTGGGCCCATCAGCTGTTTGCTGTGCCCAGTGCCTCATGGTCATTTAGGCACATCCACGTGTTCATTTTTTAAACAGGTGTCTGTGGTTGCTGCCTGTGAGCCTGGAGGCCAGGGGGCTGGTCATACGTGGGAGGGAGGGCCTTTAAGGTGTCACGTTCTGTCCTCCCCCCCCCCCCCAGCTCCTCTACCAGCTTTGTGGTGGTCAATTTGTCCTTCCTCAAGCTTTAAAGTTTGTAACAAATAGGTTGTTGTCACAGATGAAACCATGCAATGATAAAGTACGATTTGATACACAGGTTCATTATACATTTGTTATGGATTGATTGTCTGTGGTCCCCTCCTTCGCACTTCCTTTTATTTTTAAAACAAAATTTTAAAGATTTTTAAAAATTTATTTATTCATGAGAGATACAGAGAGAGGCAGGCCCCATTCAAGGAGCCCAATGTGGGACTCAATCCTGGGTCTCCAGGATCACGCCCTGGGCTGAAGGCAGGTGCTGAACCTCTGAGCCACCCAGGTGTCCCCACTTCTTCCCACTTCCTAAGTCCTCACCCCCAACATGGCTGTATTTGGAGCTGGGGTTTCTAGGGAAGAAATTAAAGGTGAAATAGGTTCACAAGGCTGGGGCCCCGATCCTATAGAGAACTAGTATCCTTACAAGAAAAGATGCCAGAGAACTTGGGTCCTGCCCCAGCAGCTCCTTGCACACGTAGTGAGGAAAGGCTACGGTGAGAACACGTGCAGAAAGGGGGCACGTGCAAGCCAGGAGGAGCGCTCACCAGGAACCGACTCAGCAACGCCTTGAGCTCAGACTTCCAGCATCCAGAAGTGGTAGAAAATGTCTGTTGTTTAGACCACCTGGCCTATAGTATGTTGTCATGGCAGCCTGATCTAAGACAATAGTGTGTGTGTGTGTGTGTGTGTGTGTGTGTGGGTGTGTGTAAACAGGATCATGTGTTACCCTGTATCTTGCTGTTGAGGTGCTAGGAGCTTGTAGGCATCACTCACTCTGCTGGTTGTCTTACAGTGAGGAGAAAGCCACATGCACAAACACCCCTTGTGCTCTGGGCACATGCATCTCACACCCCCCCAGGAGCACACGCTGTACTTTTGCCCTCCTTGTTCAGACATGACTCCTCTCTCCACTCATCCGTCATTCAGGCCCTGCGCATGTGGGAAGAACCCCTCCGGGGGTCATCAGGAGCCCAAATTCTTCTAACTCTGCCACCAACTGGCAGTTTGGCATTGGGCAAGCTGCTCCCCCATTCTAGCCTCAGCTTCCCCACCCGTGAAGATGTCCCGTGCTGATGGACCACCATTCGATGTTTACAGGTGTGTCCCTGAGAGGTAGGGGCCTGTGAGGGTGTTGCCACAGGTGAGCAGGCCCAGCCGGATCCCAGTGCCTGGCAGTGCAAGCTGTGGGGTGAGGCAGGGAGTCACTGATGCAGCTCCCAGTGCACGAGGAGGAAGCAGCTGGCCCCCTGCCTCGAGTCCATCTGAAGGCGAGGTGACCTCCCCCCCTCCACAATCTGGCAGCTGCCCTGAGCAGCATCGCCTCCTGTGTTGGGCCAAAGGAGTGAGTCTGATGACCTCTAGGCCAGTTCTCCCTCTAGCTGTGGGACTTCTAGAAAGCTCTTCTGATCTTCATTTAATTCATCCTTCAAGCTGGGATGTTGATGACGCATAGCATGCGGGGTGCTTATAAAAGTGCTTCAGAAAGGACACACTGTACAGTGGGATTTGGGCATTTCATTCTTTTCAGAACCTGAGGCAGCAGAGCCAGGGCCTCCCCTAGAATCTAGTTGGCTCATCTCCTCCCTGCTGCAGAGCCTCCAGCAGAGCCTGCGATAATCACCACGGCTCTGGGCCCAGCCCTCACACGGAGGCCATGCTCAGGACTGGGGATGCCCCTGAGCGGCGCACAGGCTCCTCCCTCCTGGGGCCCTGGGCCTAACCTGAGAGGCCAGCAACGCACCTTTGAGTTTGCAGAGAACCTAGAAGGGTAAGTTGTGCTGTTCTGAGCACCCAGCCTCTAGAAACTCTAGAAAGGGAAGGGCAGGGAGGCCAAGAAATCTTCCTAGAGGAGGGAGCACTGAGCTAAGACTGGAGGGATGAAGAGGGGGCTCCAGGTGGGAGTGGGGGAAGCAAGCACATTGTCCCAGCTCGCCTGGAAGTGGAAGTATGTATGTCTGCTCTTGGAGCTGAATGGGGAGAGGCTGTTCTTCAAGCCCTGGGATCTCGGGGACCTCAGGCTTGGGGGGCTGGGCTGGCAGCTGCCCCTCAGCAGGGCTATCCCTCTATTGCTAATGCAAATGGGCTATGCCTTGTCCCTATGCCCTGGCCCTCGGCCACCCTCTTCCAGGAAAGGCAGCGGTCCTCCCCTGCCTCGCCTGGGCCATCTGCACAGATCTGGCCAGAGAGCCACAGTCCAAGCCCACAGGAAATGGCTAACATCAGTGGGTCAGAGCTAGCAGCAAAAGTGTATCACTTAGAAAGATGAGCTACCTGCAGGAACAGCTAAAAGCACTACACGGGCAGCATCCGGGCAGCTGCACTGGGGGCGGGCTCCGGGAAGGAGGCCACTCTCATTAAAGCCTGTCAGTGGTGATTTTTTTAACTCCAAAAATGAAAAAAATGTTTTTTAACAAATCCTTCCCATCATACTGGAAGGCCGTCTCCTGGCATGTTGTCCTTGGGACACATGGGGTGGGCGATGGTTTGGGAGGGTTCCTCTGAGTCTCCCATGGCTGATGACAATGGGGCGTGTTGTCCCTCCCCTGAGCTTGTGGCCACTGTGGCAGAAGCGGGTCCTGTGGGCTCCTCGGCCCTAAATCCTGATCAACAGGGAGTGGAAGCCCAGAGGTCTGGCTCTTCAGGGAGCCTGGGCCAACCTGGGACCCGGGAGCGCTAAGTGTGTGCCCCGAGCCACCTGGCCTGGCTTGGGTCCTGGCTTTCCACAGGCCAGCCCGGCTCATCCTGGGCATGTTACAGAACCTCTCACTGCTGCCTCAGTCTCACCCAGGATGAAACGGGACTGCTGACACTACCCCCTCTCAGCTTTTCCCCGGAGGCATGAAGAGCACCCTGCCTGTGTAGACACGGAGCCTGGCACGCAAGAGGCACTTGACACATGCAGGCCATTTGGGATCTGGATTTCTGTTGTGCCCAAGATTGCGAATCTGAGAAACCACCAGGAGCCGACACCCATGCAAGTACACGAGGGTTTATTTACAAGCTCGAGCTTGGGTCCAAGTGTACTCCACACAGCAGAGCAGGGGCTTGGACCCCGAAGTGGGTTACAGCTGGGTTTTTTATGGGCTGGTCTAGGGGATCTTCAGAAGGGGTGGAGGAATTTTTTCCATTCCATTATGGGGGAAAGGGTGGGGGAGTTTCTTGAGATCTGATAGGGGATTCTCTGCTGAGGGCATTCTGAGCTTTATTGTCTTTCCGATAAGGGATTCCCTGCTGAGGACATTCTGCAGTTTTTCCTGTAAAGTTCAGCTCTTATTCCCAGGGGCCTAAGATGGCTGTACTTGTGCTAATGCTAAACTTGAGGTGGAATGGCCTTAGTTTTCTCAGCTTCCACATTTTGGTGCTGCAGGCGTTTATAACATGCTGGGATGCTAGTTGCTGGACACAGAAGGAATCTGAAAGATCACCTCCATCTCCTACAGAGAAAGCAGGTTCTGAAAGCCAGAGACAAAGGAGCCTGAGAAGAGGCCACAAAGTGCTTCTCAGTCCTCCTCCCCCCAGCAAACCGGGGGGGGGGGGGACAGGGATCCTGGGGAGTGACTTCAGAGTCAGGGCAGGCCTGGGCCCCTGGGACAGTGGTGGAAGGGAGGAGGGCGGGAAGCAGGAAGCAGATGCCGGGGGAGGGTGGAAGCTGTGGTGGGAGAGGAGGTAGCTGGGTTGCCCCCTGCATTCAAAGGGCGCTGCTCTGGGCTTCAGAGCAGAATGTGGGACAGGAAGCGTCTGTGAGGCAGGAAGCGGCTGGAGGTGTCATGTGTCGGGCCGCTGGCTGTAGGCCTGAAAGCTGGCTGGGCGAACAGCCCTTCCTGGGTGACGGTACCCTCAGAGGTATTCCTGAGGGCGGTGGGTATCCAGAGCCCTAGGGCTGCGTGGTGACTGCGCCACAGCTAGGCTGTGCCTGCTGGGGACTAGGGTGTGTGGTGTGTGGTTCCCATGACAAGTGAATTCTGAGGTCCCGATGCATCCTGAACACCAGTGTGTTCTGCGGCCCTGGGTGTGTCGCATGATATGAATGAGGCCTGAAGGGACAGAAGATGGGAGTTTTTTTTGTTTTTTGTTTTTTTTTTTTTTTCCAGAAGTCAGCTCCTCTCCCAGCCAGCCCTACCCCAACACATCCCCATCCAGACTGCTCGAGGGAGATCTGGGCCTTGCTCCCCCTAAGGAGATCTGAAGGTCCCTGATGCTGGGGACCTCTTCTCTGTGACTGTGCTCGTATCAGGTCCCAAAATGACTTTGCGACTCCCGGATGGTGGGTAAGGACAAGAGGATGTGTCTGAGAAGCACAATGGGGGATCCAGGATTTCTATTTAGGGGCAGCAAGGTGTCAGAGAAGGAGCCCAGCCTCGTCCTGAGACTGCATTTGCATTTGAAGGTGACCTTGAAGTTTCATAGAGTCCAAAGCTACAGCCAAGTGATCTGTTCCAGCCTTGCTCTGGGGCCAGAAGTGGCCAGAGCTTCCCACCTGGGCATGGTCTTTGACTCTTGGGCAGTCTGCTGTCTAGAAAATTCTCTGTGAGCTCAGTTTTCCTCTTTGTAATTGTACCAGCTGGATCTCGTTGGGCCAGCTGGAGCCAAAAGGCATCCATCTGCTGTCTGTCCTCAGGACAGCCCTGCCACAGTTAGCATCCGTAGTGTGTCCCCTGGGGTCTGCTCCAGGTGAATGTCCTGCTCGCAATGAGGACAGCATGGAGCAGAGCAGAAACAGCTCAGACTCTTCTTCCACAACCAGGCACATCTGGAATTTGCATGTCTTTTTCCCCTTAGACTACTGCTTTTAACCAGTATCTCTCCCAAGCTCTGCTAATTCAACACCCCTCCCCGCAAAGTGCAGGATTTTACATTTACCCTCTTAACCCGGTTATAAGCTGCTGGTATCTTTTTGTATCTTGATTCCAACATCCCATTGTATTAGCTTTGTCTCCTAGCCTATGTCTTCTGTAAATCTGATAAGTAGCCTTCTGTGCCTTTATCCAAGCCACTGATAAGAGCATTAAACAAGACGTGGTCAAGTTCAGAGAAAGCCCACTAGCCTCTAGAGAGCCCTCCAATTTGATATTGATTCATTAATTAGTCTCCTTGGACATAGTTGTTCAAGCAGCTATGGATCTGGCTGGCATCGTCCACAGGGAAGTCTGAGTCTTTATCAAGTGTCCTCCTCGAACCCAGAAATTCTAGGAATATAGCAGTCCTCTGATTTATCTGTCCCGGACGCAACAAAGGTGGGCACTGAGAGGGTGTAGGCATGACCTTCTCCTGGCCAATCCAGGCTGGTTCCTGATACCTGTGTGCCTTTTGATAATTGTTTCCGAATCAGCTGCTTAGTGATCAGTGTTCAGTTGGAACTAGCATAAAATTAATTTGTCTAACATTTCTGGAATCTTTCTTTTCTTTGGAAAACTGGGATGTTTATTGACTTCCTTTTGTCCGTCTTTAGTTTTCCCTGATTTGTTAAGAATTTCCATTGCAGGTTCTGGAAACATATCTGCTGGTTCTTCTAGAAGCTTCAAAAATAACTTTCTCATGCTCTCAGGCGAACTTGTTTAAAGCTGCTCGCCGTCTGAACACCGTAAAGAAAAAAATGTCTTTGTGTTTGGCTATATAAACATCATATCTATGAAAAAATACCTCTCCAAAATAAAAACCAATTACAAATACATTTGCCACAAATATTGTTGGGGCCAGGCGGGAAGAGAAACTCCTCAAGATGGCAGATACCCCAAAATGGCTGAGGTTCCTGCCATCACCTCCACCTGGGACGTCAATGGACCAATGACCTGCTGACAGCTTGACGCAGACCCTTAGACCTCTCCTTTGGACTTCCCCAACCGGACCCAATGCCCTTCAAACCCCAGAGGAGGAAGTCACCTTTGACTGACCGAATTGCAATCCTTCCTTTGCATAGTGAGGGTCACTCTGACTGTTTGGATTGCAATCCTTCCTTTGCATATGAGCCGACCAATAGGAAACCGTTCTGCCTTACAACGTCATGTAAACCCCCTGCCACCTTGTCTTGGCGCGACTTCCCTGACTCACTCTTTCCCTCCGTGAGTCGTGGAACCTCGCCCGAGGGTGCCTGCAATAAAATCTGTTCTTGGACCCTCGCTTGCCTTGGCGGTCTCATTTCCATTTAGTTACTAAAAAACCTAACAAATATGACACAAAACTAATTTTTCTATCATACAAGCAGCTTTTAAAAATCAATAAAAAGGAGTAGAAAATGAGTAGAGGATATGAATAAACATTCTATAGAAACAAGAAATACCAAAGGCCAATAAACATATGAAAATACACTTAATCTAACACAACGCAAAGAGACAAGGCTAAATCTGTACCTCAGATTAGCAAAAATCAACATTTGATAAAACCTAGTGCCAGCAAGGACACGGAGAAATGGGCACGTGGATATATGGTTAATCAGTGCATAAATCACTGCAATCTATTTAAAGGGCAGTTTGATAATACCTATCAAAATTTTAAATGCCTATGGTTTCGTCTTTAGGGATTTGATCACATATCTCAAACACATAGGTACTAGGATATTTATTGCAAGATTGTAAAAGCAATAGAAACAGAGGTTTGCCACTAGGCAGCTGGTCACATCGACACAGCCAGAAAATGAACTGTTCAGCCATCAGGATGAAGTAGACCCTCCTGGGCTGATCGGGAAAGAGCTTTGACACAGTAAATGGAATGAAAGGTGCAGAGCTGTCTGGAGGCATGATTCTATTTGTGTAAAAATGTGTAAATACACACACACACACACATATATATATATATATATATATATATATACACACACACACACACACATAGAAATATATATATATTTATTTATGGAAGTATCTTGAAGGATATGTAAGAGACTACAAATATCTGGAGAGTACAATGGGGGCTTGGAGAAGGGAAGAGAAATTTATCTTTGTATTGTATCTCTGTATATGATTATAATTTCTTTACTGATACCAAGTGCATGCATTTTTTTTATAGTTTTTAAAAAATTGCTGCTTTGTCTCTGGCTGTCCCTACCATTCAGGTGTTCACCAAGAGCACGTGTGGCAAGCTCCCGGTCATTGTCTTTGATGGAGTAGAACCCCAGACAGGACTCAAGGTTCCTTCTTTCTCTGTCCTAGTTGAACTCAGCACCACCCAGAACTTCTAGTGACTCTGGGCTCTGAATGTGGTCGAAAGTCCTATTGTCGCCTCCATTTGTTTTTCTATTGTTTCGGTGAATTTTTTTCTCCTCACTCTCCTCATTCTGGGCACGATCCTCCAAACTCTAGGGTCACTTCAAATCTTTTGTTTCTCGATGTTAGCTATATCTCTCCTTCCATCCTCTCCCTGGGTCTCTGGTAAAACTTAATTGATATTTTAGAAGTCTCTCCATTTCTTGTTTGATATCAACTGTTTTCCTGGGTTGGAATCAGGGCACGGGATGTGGGACTATATCCATCTTTGCTCAGGAAGTTTTCATCTCCGCCTTCTTGAAGTGCAGGATATCTTTATTCAGCACAAACCCATCAGGCGCCAGGGTACTAGGGAGCCACAGTGGGGATTAGAGGAAAGCCAGACCTCAAAGGACTTCACCAGAAGCAGAGTGTATGCTGATGAATTATAATGTAGATTATTTAAAATTTCATTGTCCACGGTAATGCTCCAACACACCCTTGACTTTCCTTGCAGACATTGAAATCTCCTGTGGGGAGGCAAGGAAAATGGATCATCTGGCCTGCTTCCCCCCATCCCACTCTTCATCTGATTGTAATGCTGTAGAGATAGTTTGAAAGGAAAGGGTGTTCCCATTCTGGTGCTTGGGCAAACTCAGGGCACAAGGAGAGGGTAATTGGTAGGGACATGATTGTTCCTTTTCGGTTGGGGGTTAGAAAACAAAGTGATTCAAAGCTCTCTGAGCTTGGGAGAAAGTGTGTGTGCACGCCTGTGTGTGCGCGTGTGTGTGTCTGTGTCCCCACATGTGGGGAACCTGAGTGTGAGAACGAAGGAAAGTGTGCATGCTCTCATGAAGCAGCGGGTAGAGAGGGTGATGTAGGAATGTGGGGAGAGTCCAAGGTCCCTTCCCCCGCCAGCTTCAAAATTGCAGTAATCGCAGATTAAGTGCTGCTGACCCCAGGAGACAAGCAGCTCTGTTTCCAAGGGAACCACATGGCTCAATCAAGGCCCCTGAAAGGGAGGGAAAGCCGAGATGAAGCAGCCCTTCCACCCCTCAGAGCAGCACTCTGAGCAGCAGAGCCCTGAGCACTGCTACATCTGGCCTGCGGAGGGACCCTGGGCAGGTCGTTTCCTTCCAGGCTGAATTTTCACTGGCAAGGATGCCAGGAGCGGCTACAGTCCCTCAGCAGACCCCTTGTCCTTGGAGGAGTCGGGCTGGTGGCTAGGGAACTTGGTTGGCTATCTCCCCCTACGCCCTGCCCAGGTCTCTGAACGACCTGGGGATCCTACCTTTGCCTCTCTGGGTGTTGCTTCCCCATTGGTGCAATGAAAGCACTGAACAGAGTCTCTAAGGAACCCCACGGTTCTATGCCTTCCTCCTGAAAGAACTCCCCTCTCCTGTCACATCGAGACCCCCCTACCTCCACCCCCCCCCCACCCCGGCCCAAGGTGTGAGCAGAATGAAGGACACAAGCCAGCCATTCTGCTCGCCAACCTGCCCCTAATCACTCCCACTGGGCCATCCTCATAGTGACCAAGGCTTCTCCATCTTTGGGGAGTACGGGGTCCAAAAGGCCAACTGTATTTTTCTCAGCAGCTTGAAGCAGGAGCAAAGATGGGAATTGAAATGTCAAGAGGAGCTCTGAGCTGAGGAGAAGGCGAGAAGGGCTCCCTCACCCCACAGCCCTTTCAGTAGGGCCACTGGCAAGTCAAGAGGAGTACCCACCCCCTGTCCAGGGAACCGTGTCCGTGGATCTGTCCAACCTGCACAGAACCTCACACGAGGCAATTCAGAATCCGATGGTCTGATCAGGGAGGCACAGACGGGATGGAAGAGCCTGTGGAGTCAGGCTGGTTTCTTTTTCCTGCTCTTTTGCTTCCTGGTGGTGTGACTAGGGGCAGGTCCCTGAGCCCCAGACTCCTCAACTGTAGAACAATGATAAGAAAGCCCGCTGCACAGGATGGCTGTGAAGATGAGAGGAGATAGTAAGTAAGTCCCTAGAAGAATGCCTGATGCATGGTAAGTACTTACCAAATGGCATACTTTGTATTAAAAAGTGTTTTTATAGATCATCCAGGTCAACAGTTCTCAATTGTGGTTGCACATTACAATGACTAAAGGAGCTTTTAAAAAAATGCCCAGGCCTGCCCCCAGGGCATCCAGGGATGGGATCCATCCTTCAATATTTAAAACGTTCCCCCAGGGACTTCTGTTTCTAGCCTAAGGGAATAATAGGAACTGAATTTACCTCTCTATCTTAAACAACTAGAAATCTGGACAAAATGCAGGATATGATGGTTTTCAGACCTTGAACAACAGGCATGACAGGACTATAATTGCTTAGAGAGAGGAAACAAAGAAGGTGAGCCTGACAATTTCATCAACTTACTATTCCAAGTTAAGGAAACAGGAATTGAAGTTCAGAGAGACCAAGGTGGCTAGACTTTGTGGGGCAGAATACTTGAGGGGTGAGGCCTGCAAAGAAAGCTGTCAGGCATGGCAAGGGCTCCTCGGGTCTTTGGCTAAGAACTCATCTAAGCCCCTGTGAAAGAAAGTTACCAGGAAAAGAACCACTAGAATGGAATGGACCGAACAATTTCCAGAGCTGAGACGGGGCTGGGAATTGTTCTTCCCTTCCCCCGCCATCCAGAGTGGGAAATCCTTATAATACAGAAGACATCAGCTCGAGTACCCAGAAAGGTATCCCCTTAGTTGTAGGGCTAAATTAACACTAGAATAAAGGGTGCTCCGGAATTACCCTAAAGGAGATAAAATAGCCCTTGAAAGGATTCCACCATTTTCAAGTAGCTTACTTGTGTTCTGGAATATAATTTAGGAATACTTATGGGAATACGTAAGTATCCAGCCCCCAGCAAGGTTCCATTAACAATGTCTGGCATCCAACCAAAAATTACCAGGTGCGTTAGTTTTCTATTGCTGCCATAACAAAATTACCACAAACATAGTGACTTCAAATAGCAGTCACTTATTTTCTCATGCCATCTGTGGATCAGAAGTTGGGGCACAGCAGAGCTCAGGTGGGTACTCTGCTGATGGTCTCACATGACTGAAATAAAAATGTCAGTTTGCTTAGTTCTCTGGAGCTTGGGAATATCTTCCCAGCTTAACCTGAGTTCTAGTGGTTGTAGGACTGAGGTCCCTGCTTCATGTCAGCTAGGGGCTGCCCTCAGCTCCTTGAGGCTTCGCACACTTCGTCTTCTGAGGCCCTCTCTCTCTTCAAACCAGCAATGGTGCATTAAGTTCTACTCATGCTCCGAATCTCCCTGACTTCTGCATCTGCTTTTGAGGACTCATGGGATGTTGAGCTCACTTAGATAACCCAGTATAATCTTCCTATTTTAAGGTCAGGCAATTAGTAAGCTTAATTACATCTGCAAAGCACCTTTTCCCATATAAGTTAATATATCCACAGCTCCTTGGAGTAGAGTATGGAATCTTTTTGGAGGCCATAATTCTGCCAGATATGAAATAAAGCAAGGAAATATGATCCATCCCAGGTGAAAAAACCAAACGTTAGAAATAGACCAGAAATGAGAGAATAAATTAGTGGAAAAGGATATTAAAATAGCTATTGTGAATATGTTGCATAACCTTTAAGAAGACAGAGGAAAACATGGCTATGAAGAGAGAAATAGAGGTGTCTGGGTGGCATAATCAATTAAGCATCAGACTCTTGGTTTTGGCTCAGGTTGTGATCTCAGGGTAGTGAGATCGAGCCCCACATCAGGCTCTGCGCTCACCATGGAGTATGCTTGGGTTTCTCTCTCCCTCTCCCTCTGCTCCTCCCCCCACTCTTGCACTCGTGCACTCTCTCTCTAGAATAGGTAAATCTTTTTTTAAAAAGAAATTATATATATCTCCAAGTGGAAGTTATAGAAATGAAAATTCAATATCTGAAATTTCACTGCATTTTTAATATTTGAAATAATACTGGATGTGATTAACCACAGAGTAGAAGCTACTAAAGAAAGATGGTATGGAAGACATAGCAATAAAACAATACAAAATGAAGCACCCAGGGAGGAAAAAAAGCAGAAAAAATACAAATGCCGTGGAATATTTTTAAAACAAATAATGGCCAGAAACTTTCCAAAGTTGATGAAAACTATATACCCCCAGAATCATGAAGCTTAAGATTTGAACCCACATTCAAATCTGCTATAAACATTTATGTATAAGTCTTTGTATGGACATAAGCAATGTCTTGGGTAAATACTCAATAGTGGAATGGCTGGGATATATTTTCTCCAAGACTGTACCTTGTATATTCATCCTCTTAAGAGTATTTTTTTGAAGAATGACCATTTCAAATTTTAATGAATTTCAATAAATCAGTTTGTTTTTTTATGGGTCATGCTTTTGGGGTCATGTCTAGTAAATCTTTGCCTAACTGAAGTATGTGTTTAACTGTCAAAAGTCTGCCAAAGTCTTTTCCAAATGGTTGTACATTTTACATTACCACCCACAATGTATGAGCATCCCACTTCCTCCAAATCCTCATCAACAATTGATATAGTCAGTCTTGCACTTTGGACATTCTAGTAAACATGTAGTAGTACTTAGTTGTAGTTTTAATTTGCATTTCCCTAAAGACAAATGATTTTGAACATTTTTTTCATGTGCTTATCTCCTATCCATACATCTTCTTAAATGAAATAGCTATTTCACAAATATTTTTTCCAAATTAAACATTGTATTGTTTTCATATTATTGAATTTCAAGATCTTTTTAACTCTTCTGGATACAAGTTCTTTATTAGATAAATGCTTTGGAAAGATTTTCTCCAAGTCTGTGTCTTGTCTATTCATTCTCTTAAGAGCATTTTTTATATGTATATTTTTTTATTGGAGTTCGATTTGCCAACATATAGTATAACGCCCAATGCTCATCCCGTCAAGTGCCCCCCTCAGTGCCCATCACCCAGTCACCCCATCCCCGTGTCCACCTCCCCTTCCACTACCCCTTGTTCGTTTCCCAGAATTAGGAGTCTCTCATGTTTTGTCACCCTCTCTGATTTTTCCCACTCATTTTCTCTCCTTTCCCCTATAATCCCTTTCACTATTTCTTATATTCCCCATATGAGTGAAACCATGTGATGATTGTCCTTCTCCGATTGACTTACTTCACTCAGCATAATACCCTCCAGTTCCATCCACGTTGAAGCAAATGGTGAGTATTCGTCATTTCTAATGGCTGAGTAATGGTTTTTCTCAGTGGTGTGTGTGTGTGTGTGTGTGTGTGTGTGTGTGTCAACTGTGCCATCTCTATTCCTTTTTTTCCTTTTTCACAGACAAATAAAGGTCTAGAAATAAAAATAAAATAAAAATAGAAATTTGAATTTGCAATTTTCATTCCCAGTATGCAGACATATAATAGATTTTTTAATATCCTGTTACCATGTTATTTATTGATTCTAGTAGTCTTTTAAAAAAATCTTTTAGGATTTTCTACCTAGACATGATCGTCTGTAAAGAAGATGATCTTTACAATCTATATGCCTTTCTCTCCCTTGCTTGCTTGCACTGGCTAGGACTTTCATTACAATGTTCAATAGAAGTGGCAAGACTAAAAATTCTTGCCTTGTTTCCAGTATTAGGGGAGAAACATTCAATTTTTGACCATTAAATTAGATGTTAGTTTTCAGCTTTTTATAGATGACTTTTCAGGTTGAAGAAGTTCCCATTTATTCCTAGTGTGCTGAGAGTCTTCTTTTTGAAATCATGAATAAGTATTCAATTTTCTAAAATACTTTTTCTATATCAATTAAGATTTTATAATTTTTCTTTTTTAGTCTATCAAGCTGGTGAAATACATTGATTTTTGAGTATTAAGAGGACCTTACATTTGGGGGATAAACTCCACTAGTCATGGTGTACTACCTTTCCCATATGTTGCTAGATTCATTTCAATAATATTTTGTTAAGGTATTTTTATTTTTATTGACGGGGTATTGGACTATAGGTTACATTTATTCTAATGTCTCTGATTTTGATATCAGGATAATGCTTGCCTCATAAAAAGAATTGATAAGTATTCCGCCTTTATTTTGTGGAAGGGTTTCCATAGAATCGACATTATCTTGTCCATAAATGCCTTGTAGAATTTACCAGTGAATCCATCTAGGCCTGGAGTTAATTGTTTTTTTAAATACCTGCTCTCATTTATTTGTTACTCTTAGAAAATCTCATTTTGGGGGGCACCTGGGTGGTGCAGTTGCTTAAGCATCTGCCTTTGGCTCAGGTTGTGATCCCAGAATCCTGGGATTGAGCCCTGCATCAGGCTTCCTACTCAGTGGGGAGTCTGCTTCTCCCTCTCCTTCTGCCCCTCCCCCTGCTTGTGTTCTCTCTCACTCACTTTCTCTCTCTCTGTCAAATAAATAAATAAAATCTTAAAAAAAAAAGAAGATCTCATTTTTCCATTTCTTTCATAGATATAAGGTGACCAGGATATCAATTTCTTCTTGAGTGAACTTTAGTGATTTGTGCCTTTGAAGGAATTTATCTATTTCATCTAAGTTGTTGAATTTATAGTCATACAGTTGTTTTTAAAAACAGCATTCCTTAGGGTGCCTGGGAGGCTCAGTCGGTTAAGCATCTGCCTTCAGCTCCAGTCATGATCCCAGCATCCTGGGACTGAGCCTTGTGTCAGGCTCCCTGCTCGGCGGGGAGACTACTACTTCTCTTTCTCCCTCTGCCACTCCCTGCTTGTGCTCTCTTGCTCTCTCTTAAATAAATAAATAAAATCTTTAAAAATAGCATTACTTTACTATCCTTTTTATGTCATATAATTTGTAGTGATATCACCTCTCTCAAGTTATTGATATTGGCCATTTATGTATTATCTATTTTTTTTCCGATTAGTCTTGCTAGAATCTAGCAATTTCATCGATCCAAAAGAACAACTTTGGGTTTCATCAAATTTTTCTATTCTTTTTCTGTTTTTGTTTGTTTGTTTCATTAATTTACACTTTGATCTTTATTATTTTCTTTTTTTCTGCCTACTTTGGGGTTTACTTGCTCTTCTTTTTCTAGTTTTGAATTCATTAACTTGAGAACTTTATCCTTTTCCAACACGGGCATTTATTGTTATATACTTCCCAAGTACTGCTTTAGTAGCATTCCACAAATTCTGATATACTATCAAATACTGTTGAACATGCTGTCATGTCAAAAATACTGTCCCTCTTTTAAAATTAGACTTTATTTTTACAGAAAAATTGAGAAGATAGTACAGAGAGGGTTTTCTTTTTGCTCTGAAATTTTCTTTGTCTGATATTAAAATAGCCACTCTAGCTTTCTCTTGTTTCATGTTAGCATGTTATATCTTTTCCCATCCTTTTACTTTTGATCTAATTATGTCTTTATAGTTAAGGTGCATTTCTTATAGGCAGCATATAACTGGGTTTTGCTTTTTCATTCAAATTGATGATTTCTGCCATTTAATTAGGGTGTTTAGACCATTTTGCACGTGTGCAAACATCTTCATTTTGCTTTCCTTTTTAAAAGGTATTTTCACTGGGCACAGAATTCTAAGTTGATAATTTTTTCCAGCAATTTAAAAGTTGTAGTCCAGTGCCTTTTTGCTTTCAGTATTCTGGTGATAGATTTACAATATTATCTTTGTCTTTTTTCCTCTGTATTTAAAGTGGCTTTTTTTTTCCTTTTGGCTATTTTTAAGATGTCTTCTTTATCATCAGTTTTGAGCAATTTGATTAAAATATATCTTGTTTTTTTTGTTTTCTTTATGTTCTTGGAATTCATTAGGTTTCTTGGATTTGTGGCTCAATATTTTTCATCACATTTGATTTTTCTTATTTTTTTTGGCTATTATACCTTCAGATATATTTTCTGTTCCCTCCACCCCTATTTCTCCTCTTCTTTGTGGTTTCCAGTTACTTATATATTAGGCTGCTTGAAGTCCCACAGTTCAATAATACTCTTGCTATTTTTTATAGTTTTCATTTTGGATGGTTTCTATTGCTATGCTTTCAAATTCACTATTATTTCTTCTACTGTGCCTAACCTGTCGTTAATCTCATCTCAGACACTGACATTTTTTATCTCAGATACTGTAGTCTTCATTTCTAGATATTCCATTTTTAACAAACTATGATTCATAGATCTACTTAACTTTTTTGAATATATGGGATATGGTTATAATATATAATAGATATCTTATATATAAGATATATATCTTGTCTTGTCTGCTAATCCTAACATCTGTTGTCAATTCTAGGTCTGTTTCAGTTAGTTGATTACTCTCTTCAATATGGTTTGTGTTTTTCTGCTTTTGTATGTGCTTAGTAATTTTTTTTCTACCTAGCAATGTTTGATGGGGTCCCAGACATTATGAATTTTAAGTTAAGTGTTAAGTCCTGGATATTTTTATATTCCAATAATGTTATTTTTTCTGAGACTATGCAGCTAAAATACTTGGAAAGAGTTTGATCCTTTTGAATCTTGCTTTTATGATTTGGTAGGCAGATCTGAAGTCACATTCCAATGAGGGCTAATTATTATTCCCTTTTACTAAGGTAAAAGCTTCCTGAGTATTCTATTCATGAATTATCAGTTTTTCCAGTCTGGCACGTGGGAAGAGGCACTAACTCTGGCTCTGTGTGACTTTGGGCACTATTCTCTAATCTTTTCATATTGTGAAATATGCACGCATACATATACTGCTCAGGACTCTCAGAACATGTAAGGGGCCACCTCTGCATATCTCAGGGTTCTCTCTCTGTGCAATATTTTATTGTCTTTGTTATTCTGACTTGAGAATTCTAGCTGCCTTCATCTCACTGGATGCTTGTCTTTGTCTCCTCCATTCAAGGAATCCACTAGGCTCCACCTGGATTCTCCCTTCCTGTACCGAGACCTGAAAACTCTTTCAAGGAAATAAGCCACAGCAATTGCAGGGCTGGCTTGGTTCATTTCATTTCTCAGAGATTATTCTCCTTTATTGCTTGATGTCTGGTATCTTTAAAAGTGCTGTTTCTTCATCATGAAAACCATAATCACCCACACATTTAAATGATCATAGCCCCCACTCCTCATCTCCTGGTAACCACTAGTATGCTTTCTGTATTTGTAGATTTGCCAATTCTGGATATATCATACAAAGGAATCATTCAATTATATAACCTTTAGCGTCTGGCTTTTTTCTTAGAATAATTTTTTTAAATTTTTACTTTCTTAATTCCAATATAATTAACATACATTATTATATTAGTTTTGGGTACCTATGATAAAGTATTGAAACTAGAGAATTGGTCATTATATGACATTGTGCACACACTAAATGCCACTAAACTGTACACTTTATAATGGCTAATTCTGTGATATGTGAATTTTACCTCAGTAAAAAATAAATACATACACTAATGCTAATAAATAAATAGAAGTATTGCTTCTCATATTGGGTCTGTTTTTTTTTTTTAATGTGTTGAATGGGAGGGTAAATGTGGTCACTGTTACTCTTTTCAAAGCCTATAATTGACTATTTCAAGATAAAATAATAATAGTGCATTTAAGGTTTAAAACCTATGTAGAAATTTAATGCCTAGTTGGCTCAGTTGGTTAAGCATCTGACTCAATTTCGTCTTGAATCATGAGCTCAGGGTAGTGAGATCAACCCCCACATGGGATTCCACACTGGGCATGGAGCTTCCTTAAGATTCTTTCTCTCCCTCTCTACCTCCTCTCCTACTCTTATAAAAATAAAATAAACCCAACCTATGTAGAAGTAACATGTATGGTGATAATCTACAAAAATGGAAGAAGAGAAATGGAAGTAGATATTGTAAGGTTTTTGCAGTATCTATCAAGTGGTATAATATTACTTAAGGGTAGACTGTGTTAAATTTAACATGTATAATGCAGACTCTAGAGCAACAAAGAAAAAATAAAATAAAAAACACCCCAAGTCTAATTAAAGCAAATGAAAACAACAAAGAACCATAAGATAAATGAGAAACAAATAGCAGGATGGCAAGTATAAACCAGCAATATATATAATTACATTGAACATAAAATGATCTAAACACTCCAGTTAGAAGGCAGAACTTTTAAAATAGGGTAAAAAGGCAAAACACAACTATACATCATCTATAAAAAGCCTATTCTATATATGAAGACACAGGTTAAAACTAAAAAGATGAACAAATATATACAACCGAAACCTTAATCCAAAGAAATCTAGTATGATTAAATTACAAAAAGTAACCTTCAGAATAAGGAATATTACCAGGGATGAAGAAAGACATTTCATCATGATAAATAGGTCAATTAATCAAAAGGTCATTATAATCCTAAATATGTACACACTGAGCATAGAGGTCAAAATGTATGAAACAAAACTACAGAACTAAAAAAGGAGATAGACAAATTTACAGTCATAGTTGGAAATTTCAACATCCCTCTCTCAGTAATTGACAGAACAAGTACACACAAAAAAAATCAGTAAGAATAGAAAAGAAGTTAACAACACTATCAATCAACTTGACCTAATTGACATTTATGGAACACTCCACTCAACAGCAGCAGGATGTATATTCTTCTCAAGTGCTCATGGAACACTTACCAAGAAGCAGCATATTCTGGATCATAAAACGGAATCAAGAAGATTGGACTCAAACAGAGCATGTTCTTTGAACACAACAGAAATAAATTTGAAATCAACAACAGGAAGATATGTGGAAAAGTTCCCAATATGTGGTAATTACATAAAATATCTTTAAATAAGCAATGGACCATATAAGAAATCACAAGGGGAATCAGAAGATATTTTGCATTGGTTGAAAATGAAAACAATATATTTTAAGATACATAGGGCGCATCTCAAGCAGTGCTTAGAGGGAAATTTATAGCATTAAATGGTTGTATTGGAATAGGAAGAAAGGTCTTAAATCAATATATTACATTTTATTTCAAGAAACTAGAAAAAGAAGAGAACATTAAAAGCTACCAAGAGAAAAGAAATAGTAAAGACAATAGGAGAAATTCTTAAAAGTAGAAAGATGGTGGGGTGCCTGTGTGGCTCAGCCAGTTAAACATCTGCCTTTGGTTCAGGTCATGATCCCAGGGTCTTAGGATTGAGCCCCGCATTGGGCTCCCTGCTCAGCTGGGAGTCTACTTCTCTCTCTCCATCTGTCACTCCCCTTGCTTGTGCTCTCTTACTCTTCTCTCTCTCTCAAATAAAATCTTTATTTTAAAAAAGGTCGAAAGATGGTGATTTATGAGTGAAAGAGAGTTCTAAAGCTGGTTCTTTATAAATATATATATATAAAAGACAAATACTATCATGGGAAAAAAAAGCAGTTAAAAGAAGAAGCAAATTATCAAAATACAGAATAAAAGGGAGACCATCAGAGATACTATAGGTATTGAGAGGGTAATATGAGAATATTATAGACAAACTCTGGCCAATAAATTTGACAACTTAGATAAAATAGAGAAAATACTTGAAATGCACAAACTACCAAAGCTCACTTCAGAAGAAATAAAAATTCTGGATAGCCTTTTACCTATTTTTAAGTTAAGATATAATTTATATAACATAAAATTTCATGTAACACAAAATTCACTATCTTAAAGTGTATGATTCAGTGGTTATTAGCATATTCACAAGGTTGTGTCACTATCACCTCTATCCAATTTCAGAACATTTCATCACCCTAAAAAGAAACCCTGTGCCCACTAGTAATCACTCCTTATTTCCTCCTTTCCCCACTCCCTGACACTACTTATCTACTTTTCATCTCTATGGAGTTGCCTATACTGAACACTCCATATAAACGGAACTGTACAATATATAACTTTTGTGTCTGGTTTCTTTCACTTAGCACAAGTTTTCAGGATTCATCCAAGTTTTACAATGTATTAATACTTTATTCCTTTTCATGGCTAAAAAAATTCCCTTGTATAGACATACTACATTTTGTTAATAGACATTTAGATTGTTTCCACTTTTTGGCCATTGTGAATAATGTTTCTATGAAAATTCCTTTATAAGTTTTTGTGTGAATGTATATTTTTATGTCTCTTAGTTATATACCTAAAAGTGGAATTCAAATGGCAACCCATTTTTAACTTTTTGAGGAACTGCCAAACTATTTCAATGGAGGCTGTACCATTTTAAACATCCCCACCCACAGTGTACCAGGCTTCCAATTTATCTACATCTTTACCAAGGTTTGTTTTTCTTTTTTAAAAAAAATAGCCATGCTTGTGGGTGTGATATGATCTCTCATTGTGGTTTAGATCTGCATTTCTCTAATTACTAATAATGTTGAGTACATTTTCACATGCTTATTGACCACATGTATGTCTTTAGAGTGATGACTATTCAAATCCTTTGATTATTTAAAATTGGATCTTTTTTTTCTATCATTGAGTAGTAATAGTTCTTTATATTTCCCCAATTGTAGGCCCTTGTCAGATATATAAATGCGTCCTTCCATTCTATGGATTATTTTTTCACCTTCTTGATAGTGTCTTCTGATGCACAAAGGTTTCTCATTCTGAGGAAGTTCAATTTATTTTATCTTTGGTTGTTTGTACTTTTGGAGTCATATCTAAGAAACTATTGCCTAATCTAAGAGCAAGAAAATTCACAACTATGTTTCCTTCAAAAAGTGTTAGAGTTTTAGCTCTCACATTTAGGTCTTTGATGCATTTTGGATTAATTTTTGCTTATGGCACAAGACGGGGTACATTCATTATTTTGCATGTGGATATCTGGGTGTCCCAGTACCGTTTAAAAAGGCTATTCTTTCCCCACTGAATGATGTTCACACCATTGTTGGAAATCACCTGGTCATAGATGTATGGGCTTATTTCTGAACTCTCCATTAGATTTCACTGATCTATATGTCTAGCCTTATGCCAGTACTACACTGTCTTGATGGTAGCTTCATAGTAAGTTTTGAAATCAGGAAGTGTGAGTCCTCCAATTTTGTTCCTTTTTATCAACTTTGTCCTGATTATTCTGGGTCTCTTACATTTCTATAATAACTTTAGGATCAGCTTGTCTATCTCTGTAAATAAAAACCAAAACAGTTTGGATTTTGACAGAAATTGCATTGAATCTGCAGATCAATTTTGGGAGTATTGCCATCCTAACAACAATCAAGTCTTCTGATTCATGAACATGGGATGTCTTTCCATTAATTAGGTCTTCTTTAATTTCTTTCAATAATGTTTTGTCATTTTTGGTGTGCAAGCAAGTATTGCATTTCTTTGGCTAGGTTTAGTCCTAAGTATTTTTTTATATATATTAATATACATGGAATTGTTTTCCTAATTTCATTTTCTGGTTATTATTTGCTGTTATACAGAAATACAGTTGATTTGTGTATATGGGTTTTGTGTCTTTTCTCTTTGCTAAAGTCATTCACCAATTTCAATTGTTTGTGTGTGTGTGTCTGTGTGTGTGTGTTCTTTAGTGTTTTCTGTATATGCGATCATGTCATCTGTAAATAGAGATAGTTTTACATCTTCCTTTCCAATCTGGATGCCTTTTATTTCTTTATATGACCTAATTCCTCTGGCTAGAACCTCCAGTACAATGTTTAAAAAGAAGTGATAGAAGTGGACATTCTTGTCTTGTTCTGATTTTAGAGCATGTATCTGCTTTTTTAATTGATTCTATAGTTAAAAGCATTCCCTTAAAGAAAATTCCTGGGCTTCAGATGACTTAATTGATTAATTATATCAGACATTTAAGGACAAAATAGTTATTAGAACAAACCAGTTCTACAGAAAATCTTTCAGAAAATAGAAGAGGAGGGAACACTTCCCAATTCCTTTTATTATGTAAACATTACTCTAATACCAAAACCAAAGATATTGTAAGAAAGGAAAGTCACAGTCAATCCAACATCCCATGTCAATAAAAAGCAAAATACCTTAAAAAAATATTAGTCAATTGAATCTACAATATCTGAAAAAGTTGTTGTATCATGACCAAGTGTAGTTTATCTCAAGAATGCAAGGCTGTCTTAACATTCAAAAATTAATGTATTTCACCAGCTTAAAAGAGTTAAAAAAAATAACAACACATGATTACCTTAATAGATAGAGAAAAAAAATTTTTGAGAAAATTGAATACTCATTCATGATTTAAAAATAAAACAAAAGAAATTCAGCACCCTAGGAATATAAGGGAACTTCCACACCTAAGAAAGGGCATCTATGAAAAATCGACAGTTAACATGACACTTGATGGCAAAAGACTGAATGTTTATCTCTAATATTGGAAACAAGGCAAGAATTCCCACTCTCATCATTGCAGTGGAACAATGTAATAGAGGTCTTAGGCCAGTGAAAACAGACAAGAAAAAGAAATTAGAAGGTTTATATATTAGAAAAAAATTAAACCTATATATTTTTGCAAATAATATGACCATTTGCCTATATAGAAAATCCTAAGAGTTCAATTAAAAAAGGCTACTAGAATTGATTAGTGAGGTTAGCAAGGTAACAAGATTCAAGGTTCAAATTTTAAAAGCCTGTATACTAAATGTGAATAGATGAAAATTCAAATAAAATGTCACTTATGATAGCATGAAAAATATGAAATACTTTGAAGTCAATTTAATAAAATATGTGCTATTCCTGTACACTAAAAACTATAAAACACTGCTCAGAGAAATTAAAAATGATCTAAACAAAGGGAGAGACATACTATGTTAATGAATCAGGAGACTCAACAGTGTTAAAAGATTCGGTGCACTTGCTATCAAAATCCTATATGGGTATCTGGAGAAATTGATAAGCCCATTCTAAAATTTATATGGAAATACAAAGGATCTAGAATAGCCAAAACAATTTTGAAAAGCAAAACAAACTTGGAGACTTTACCAGATTACTTGGAAATCTTGCTATACTAGATTTCAAGGCCTACTTACTATTAGATTATAACAATTAAGACAGCCTTGCATTGGCATAATTATAGGTATTTAGCTCAATGGAACAGAGTCCAGAAATAGACCCAAACATATATGGTCAATCGATTTTTGATGAATGTGCTAGGGTAATGTAGTGGGGAGAGAATAATCTTCTCAACAGATGATACTGAAGCAATTAGATGTTCTTGGGCAAAAAATGAATCTCGATTTATATTACACACCACACAAAAGAAGTCACTCAGGATGGATCATAAGCCTGAAGACGTGTGAGCTAAAGCTCTAAACTTTTATGACAAAACAGAGGAGAAAATCACTATGACCTTGGGTTTATTAGAAATTTAAATCTCTGATTAAAAAAACAGCACAAACCATAAAATAAAAGTTAATAATGTGGACTTATTCCAAGTTTAAAAAAACCCTTTGTTCTTCAAAATTTAATGATAAAATAAAAAGGCATGCTATAGACTGGGAGAAAAATATGTATCCAGAATTTATAACAAACTCTTACAACTTCATAATAAGAAGTTAAATTATTCAATAAAACATGGGTAAAGATTTGAATAGATTCTTTAGCAAAGATAAAAGAATGGAAAATAAACACATGAAAAGATGCTTAGTGTCATTACTCATCAGAGAAATACAACTCACACCATAACGAGATACTTCTACATACTCACTAGAATAGCTAAAATGATACAGTCTGCCAATATCCAATGTTGACAAGAATGTGGAACTAGAACTCTCATTCACTGCTGATGGGAATGTAAGATGGCACAGCTACTTTGGAGGAGCCGGTTCACAGTTACTTGTAAGCTAAACATGCACCCAGCCTAACTAGCAACCCCACTCCAAGATATTTACCCAAGGAAAACATATTTATAGGAAGAATTTACTTGAATAGTCATAACAGTTTTGTTCATAATGGTCAAATGGAAGCAACCCAGGTGTCCATTAACTGATAAATGGATAAACAAACTGTGGTATATCTATACAATGAAGTATTGGTCAGCAATACAAAAGACACAACAACATGGATAAATCTCAAATGCATTCTGGTGGGTTAAATCAGACCCACAAGAGTACATTTTGTATGATTTCACTGATAGGAAATGTCAGAAAGTTTAAAATTATAATGTCAGAAAGCTGAGCAATGGTTATCAGGGACCAGGGGTGGAGGTGGATGTTTGACTGTAAGAGGTTATGAGGGAGTTTTTTTGAGGGATGGAAATGTTATATGTTGATTGTAATGGTGGCTACATGACTGTATATATTTGCCAAGGTTCATCAAATTGTATACTTAAAATCGGTGAATCTTAGGATGTGTAAATCATATCTCAATAGAACCCATCAGCTCCCTGGGTAATTCTAATATACAGCCAGGGTGGAGACCATTGGCTCAAGCTCACAACCTTATTTTATTGATGGGGATACACCAATGCCCAGGGAAGGAAAGCATTCTAGAGACCCTGAGTCAATGTCTATGCGGTGAGTGGGTGGATGAGTAGAAAATGAACTGATGAATAATTTGACTGAGTGAGGTTATGGCAGATCATATCCTAGAAATCGTGTCTTTTTGCACCCAGATCTTTCCCCCTTGCATCAGAATTAAGGAAAATTTGAGAATTGGGTCTTAATGGAGATAAGGAAAGTACAGGGGTCAGAGCAGTCTCAGAGACAACGTGTGAGGCTTTTCCATAAGACAGGTTGAGATCAGAAGCGATGGGCTCAGATATGGCAGGCTTAATTACCTCTGACCTTCCCTATCAAGCTTCAGGTCCCAAGACAGAATGCATTTGAGATGGGGTAGATGGACTAGGATTGGTAAATTGGAATGGAGCCTGGATACTCAGAGTGGGATCCAAGGATCAGCAGCATCAGCATCACTTGGGAGCTTCTTAAAAGTGCGAATCTCAGGGCTCACCCGAGACCACTGAATTCGAGTCTAGTTTTTAAAATTTAAGAAGTACCAGTAGAGGACTTTGCAAAACTTTGGAGTCTAGGGGAGAGACCAGGGCCAGTGTTCTTGTCTGATTTTTCTCCAGAGGCAGCAAACTATACAGAGAAGAGTGCAGGACCAGGGGGAGGAGTAGGAGTCAAGAACCAGTCACCTTGGGCAGGTCACTTCCTTTTCCTGAGCTTTAGTGTTCTTATCTATAGAACGAGCATATGGAGAATTCCTGCTCAGCATACCTGCCTTATAGAGGAAAGGAAAAGGCAGGTGTGAAATCACCATGGAGGCTGTTGGCTGCTGGCACACTCGCCACACCGCCCTGTCTCCCTCGGCCTGTGCTGTGTAATATGCTGGTTTCCATTCCTGGCACACACTGACCTTCTCAGCTCCCAGCTGAGGCCCAGACCCACAGTTGGAACTCAGTAAATTCTCAGGGCCTGATGGCAGTTTTACAGCCATCTGGTCTCCCTTTCATGTTGCTCTCCTTACTGGTTCCTGAAGGTGGATATGAGCAAGCAATACGCCCCATCCCAGGTATGCCTAGTGGAGGGGAAGGGTTACAAACAAGTATAGCTTGTGGGAGGCTGCTCAGGAGGAGTGCATATTCCTGGGGCCATACAGCCTCTGGCCCTGAACCTCCTGAGACTTCCGGTAGTGGGTTCCTGGGACAGCGGATCATTTTAATAGGAGCCTGTTCTACTTGTACATGGCAATGGTTCCAGAGACAGGAGGAGGGTCCTCTCCATTCCAGCTTCCCTTGAAGAGGAGGACTCAGGTGTAAGGCAAAATTGCAGCAGCCCTGGGCTCTTGGAGCCTGAGCGCTGGCAGGCCCCTACCTGGCGCTGGCAGTCGGATCTCATTCCTGCTAAAGAATGGCTAGTCCAACAGCATACGGCCCACAACATGTTTAATCCTTGGCCCCTATGGTTCTGCCGCATGCCATGTGATTCCCCTGGCACACACAGTCACTGCCTGCATTCATCTTCCTCCCTCAATATACCAATGTTATCCCTTTGGAACATTTTGCTAATCCCTCCTGCCTATATTATCTCTCTTCCTGGCATCCATTCCTACTTCCACAGCATCAACTTAACTTGCCTTGCATTCATTGCGACTCCCTGGCACTAACTGCTATTTCTGGAGTGCCTGGGGACACCACAGGCATGAGCTGGCACTCACTCTGGCGTAGCGAAGAATTCTCCGGTCGTGGGCATGCTCACTCACTATGCGCTGGATGAGGGCTAAAGCATCTTTTCTGGTTCTCATTCTATGTGTGAACTAGGAGGCATTGTCCCCCTGCCTTTTGCAAGGTCCTGCAGGAGCAACTGGGATTGATTTCATCTACTCGTACTGTTCTTAGCAGTAGGAATGTCTATACTGCTCTCAGGCCTAACATAGTCAAAACAGAACTTTTGATCCTGCTCCACATCTCAGTAAGTGGCAATGTTACCTACTCACTTACTTTATTAAGCCAAAAATTAAGGTACCAATCTTGATCCTTCCCTTTCCTTCATTCCCCACATCCAAGCCTGCTCGTCCATCCCCCAATGACCGCCATGTTTCCAAATCCAGTGATCACTTTTCTATACAAGTCTGTGTTAGCTTCTTGTGGCTGCTGTAACAAATGACTACCAGCTTGGTGGATTAAAATGCTAGAAATACATCCTCTCTCAGTTCTAGAGGCCAGTAGTCTGAAATCAATTTCTCTGGGCCCAAATCAATATGTCAGCAGGGCCATACCCTCTCTAGAGGCTCTAAGGGAGAGCTAGCTACTTCCTTGCCTCTTACAGTGTCTGGTGGTTGCTGGCGTTCCCTGGCTCATGGCCTTGGCACCCCAATCTCAGCCTCCCTGGCCACATTGCCTCCTCTTCTGTCTGCGTCAAGTCTCCCTCTGCTTCGCTCTTATGAGGATACGTGCATTTAGGTCCCACCTAAATAATCTAGGATAATCAATCCATCTCAAGATCCTGGATTCAGTCACATCTGCAAAGTGCAATCCCCTCCTTTTTTTTTTTTTTTCTTTTCAGTGTAAGGTAACATTCACAGGTTCCAGAGATTAGAATGTGGACATATTTGGTGGTGGTGGTGGGGAGCATAACTTAGCCTGCCACCCATCTTACTCAGTGGTTAACCACTGTCTTTGAAGCAGCTTATTCTCTTGGCTTCCATGTCATTTCCTCCTTCATTGGCCCCTCCTTTTCACTTGCCTTTGTAAGATTCTTTTAACAGGATTTCTACCATCCACTCAGTTTCTCAGGCTGAAAACACATGAGGCATTTTTGCTTGCACTTTCCCCCCATACCCTTCCACTGCCAGCCCATCAGACAGTCTCTAAACTGTAGCCCAGGTCTTCCAAACTCTCTTCTCCCCAGCTCACTTCTATTTGCAGGACCACCACCTTTGTGGTCCATGCCACCCTTCTCCGTCACCCAAAATAGACTCTCTGACCAAAGGAAGGTATCAGAAGCTCCAGCTGCCTGCTGACTATCCTCTCAGCCTCTCTCTGGTCCCAGCCACCATTGCAATGAACATTTCCAGGAAAGTTTCCCCTGAGAGTGTCTGAGCTCAAGTACGTGATGTGTGATTTCTTTGCTTACTACACTAGGGCTTCTCTGATGCCTAGTGTGAAACACCGGCAGAGATCTTCACTGCACAGGGCATGTGCAGCCTGGAAACATGGCAGGGGAGCGTCAACACTGCTGGGCCCATAGGGAGATGGGAGTTGATGTAGAAATGCTTCTCTCTGTGGCCCATCATGTGGAAAATTCTGAGAAGTATTCCATGTCCTTCTGAGAAAGTTTCAATGAGATAAGCTCTGGTTTTATATGGCAGGGAACAACTCAGTAATGTATATTTGTATTGGCTTTTTCTCTTTACCTCTTTTGTTCTCCCTGGTCCTTCAGTGATACCTGGGATCACTTTCCAGAAAAACTGCCTGCCCATGAGTCTTTACCTCAGGTCCTGCATTTGAGGGGAACCCAGGATAACCAGTGAACTTTCCAAAATTCAAATCTGACTGTGATTCCAGGGCCCTCCCTCCTTGCTGAAAACCTTTCAATAGCTCCTCAATGGTCTTGTGCTAATGGCAAAGTTCTTTCTGTGCCTGACAAGGGCCCAAAAAGTTTGGTCCCTACTTGACTCTCCAGTACCATTTTCCCCATCTACCTTTCCACTTCCCATCCCAGCCTCACTGGGCTACCTTTAAGTCTCCTCTCCTCTCTGAAATTTCTCTCTCCTCAAGACTTTTCAGGAGCTGGTCCTTCTTGGAGCTCTTTCTTCTCTGCTCCTCTTCTGACTCCAGCTTATTCCTCAGCTCTCAACTCAAGCATCATTTCCTCAAGGACCTCCCTTACCTACAAACCAGGTAACCCCCCCACCCCCGCCCCATACATTCTTCTAGCATGACTTTGGATAACTTTCCTTATCAGAAATGTTACTTTGGCTTGAAGTTTTCCTTTTATTTGTGTTATTATATGACTAATGTCTGTCTCCCTCATTAGATGATAAGCGTCAGGGGGATAGAGACTGTTAATTTTTGCTCCTTAGTTATCCTCAAGGCCACACCTAGTGCAAGGCACACATCATAGGCATTCAATATTTGTTGAGGAAATGAATGAATAAATTAAAGTATAATTATTCCACAATGTTCAAGGTATATATAACAGCACATTTCTGTATTCATTTCAAACAAATTAAACCTGGCTTCAGCATTCTCCAACCAATATCAGTAACTTTCAAGACTCCTCCCAAGCTTCAGTCTGAACAAATGCCAAATGCCTCAGGCTTACAGAATCCTGCAACGGCAAGCCAGGCACTGTTGTTTGCTGGGTGGAGGAAGTCACCCCTCCCTGTTCCTTCTTGCTCAGCCTTGATTGACTGTATAATCCATTCCAAGGTTCATGGCTCTAACAGAGTCTCTACTTCTCCCTGCCAGCTGGTCCCCCAGGGACCGTCACCTTGCCATTCAGTGGCTAGTCCTCACTGCCCTCTAAACAGCCAGCCCACTGGGAGTCCTTTTTCCTGGAAATGGGCTCAGGTCCATACACCCTTCCTACACCCTTCCTTCCCAAGAACCCTGAAATGCTGTTCTCTTCAAAAGCTTCAGAGGCTCAAAAATACTCAGGTGTTAGGTTGCTTTGGCCTTCTCAGTTCCAACGCACACTCCCCTTTTCCTTCTTAAATGATCTGGTGATCCCAGGAGTCATATTCAAAACCTAGAATGGCAAAAGAACTTGCTTTCTATTACTTGGGGTCGGGGGGCAGTTTGTGAGTGGTACAGCAATGCAGCGGTTAGTTTTTCCCCTCCTGCATGGTGGCAGAGTAAGCTTCCTGCTATCAAGGTTATCTTCTCCTAAAGATGGATAGAATAATATTAAAGCACCTACAGTATTGAATTCTTAATGACTCAATCTGCTACATTTGCATATAACTGTAGGTGGTTCACAGATATCTTCAAGCCCCATTGTGTCTCAAGACTACATTTTTTGGCACCTTCCCTGGTGTGCTGCTGTCCGTGGTGCTGAAGTATCATCAGACTCAAAGGTGAGATGGTCTCTCCTATCGTTTCACTTCTATGCAATCTTTCCCAAGACTCACACCTTTTATTATTTTCTTTCTTAAGTGAAAGATCTTTTAAAAACCTGTTGCAGCATAAATAGAATCAGGCCTCTCACTTCCCAAGGTATGTAGCTGATTCTTGTACTTTGGGCAATTCCATCTAAAATTTTCCTTCTGGGAAGTTAGGGGAGGGTTGAGGCCCCTGCCCCTTGTGCACCCTGTTTATGAGTATCACTATATTTGAGAGAGATGCTGAGATGTGGATGGGGGAGGGAGTGTGAACTTGGTCAGTATGAAGCCTGGCTAATTTCATTCATTTTCTTTTGCTAGATGCTGAGTATAATCTGTCCCCTTGGTTGCCTTAACTAGAGGCCTCTGAGTCATCACCCCTTCCATCTGCCCTACCCCCACAGTCCGCTAGTTCATAAGGGTGTTCATTCACTCTTCCCCCATGTCCTTAGCTCTAAATCATAGCCACAGCTTCTCCTGGGTCTCCTGCCTCCACATCACACCTGCTAATCAACTCTCCACACAAGCCAGAAGGCTCCCCATTGTACTTAAAAGTCAAGTCCAACTCTTTTTTTTAAATTTTTTTTATTTATTTATGATAGTCACAGAGAGAGGGGGGGGGCAGAGACATAGGCAGAGGGAGAAGCAGGCTCCATGCACCGGGAGCCTGATGTGGGATTCGATCCCGGGTCTCCAGGATCATGCCCTGGGCCAAAGGCAGGCGCCAAACCGCTGCGCCACCCAGGGATCCCAAGTCCAACTCTTTACCATGAACTCTTGCCAACCACGGTCCTTCCTTTATGCGCTTGTCTGTGCTGTACCTCCTGCCTTACTCCCTTCACTCCTCTGTTTAGCAAACTCCACATTCTTCTACACCCAGCTCAAAAGGCTCTCTTTCCTGGAGCCTTTACTGACCAGTGCATCCCTGGGCCCCACACAGGTCCGCAACTCCCCACCCCAGCCATCCCCCTACAGATTCTCTGTCCTTCTCTCTCAGTTCTGGAGCAGGATTATGATAGTCTCATCTTTCTACCCTATTCACACTAGGTCCAACAATGATGGATGCTCAACAAGAATTTGCTGGAAGCATAGTTACTGGTAGATTATGTCTGTCTCATCAATTGAACCTGTCTCAGGGATCAGCCTCTTCCATCTCTATCTATGAACCACATTGGAAACTCCTCCTTGCCTCACTCGCTTTAACATTAATTCATTTCTTAAAGAGCACATTGCAACTGGCACTCACCTCTCATCCTCTGGCTTTCAGAAGACTGAAACTTGTGTTGATATCACCTCCCAACTCCTTTTGGTTTCTCTCTCTGAGTAAAAGCATTCCAATCCCTTTTGCTTTCTCATAGATTACCATATTTAAGAATTCAAATTTGTTAGAATATAGGAGTCTGTGGCCAGAGCGAGTGAGATACCCATTCAGTTCCCAAGGCCAGGAAGCTAAAAATAGTCTTTTCCTGGCTATACTCTGATCCTCTCTCATCTCTCCTCCTGGCAGCCAGGAGCCAAGATCTCCCCAGCATGTGCCCAACCCTCAGCCTGCCTAAAATGCTCCATGAACCAAGCTCAGGATTAGCAAATATTTACCTAATGCATAGGGGAGAAGGAATGGAGTCAGATATGTTGGAAATGAGTCCTGATATGTTCCTATAGGTATATCTCATTCACTCAGGCCATAGAAATTTTGAGCCTGAAAGCACTTTTGCCCTAGGGCAGAGGAGGGATGCTGAGGGTCTACAGAAGTCATTGCTAAGGGTCGGAGGCAGGCAGATAGTGGGGGCTCAGAACTCTGAGCTGCCTGTTATATGTATGTACAGAATGGTAGTATTCCAAGTGTTATGAATTTGGAATTTGAGATGGGAACTCTGGATGGGTGTAGGGCCAGTTGTGGATATAATAGAGGGAGAAGAAAATGTTCTAGGAGTAGGGTACATAACTCCAGATTTGAGAAAAGAGAAAGTGTTCCAAAGCAATGGAAAGGTAGTGAGATGGGTCAAAGGGCTCAGGGTACATATAGGAGAACAGAAGGTTTTAGATGTAGGGTAGGAGTTTTAGGTGTGGATGAAGGGGAGCATTCTGGGATTATGTATCAAGAATACAGTTCTAGATGGGGGATAACTTTGGAGAGGCAGAATCCTAGGTGTGTTGAATGGGAGTACAAGGGCATTATGCCTGTGTTTGCGTGTCGGTCTGGGAAGGGGGAAGGATGTATGCTTCTGTGTGGTTTGAGGCTCACAGACCAGGAAGTAGGCTGGTCAGTAGGTAAAATGCTAAAGCAAGTAAGAGCTAAGATGGGAAGGGTTTAAGACAGGGCAGGGGGTGGAGCTCACGGCAGAACTCTACCGCCCTGAGAGCTTGAGATCATCTGGGTTAGCTCCCTACCCACATTGCTCTCAGAGCCCTGTCCATGGCTCTGTATACAGCGGCCCCTTCAACCTCTACCAGCTGGGCACCAGGCAGTCTCTCCACTCATGCTGTGTCCCGACTCTCGCTCCTTGCTATATTGGGATATAGAGTAAGTCCTTTCCAGAATGTGTTCCAGAAACCGAAATTTCTACCAAAATGTCTAGACCCCAAGAGAACCCAAGGGGACCCTGGGAGAAGCAGCAAGTACCCCAGGAACATTGCTGATGGGACTAGAGAGGATAGGAACCCTGGCCTGGGGTTCAAAGAGGATGCCCTCCCTGAAATGTGCTTTAAAGGACCAGAAAGATTTGGGTTCAGGGTATATATTATAGCAAAGCAGTGAGGAGTGAGGAGGCTGAGATGGGGTTTGGGGGGCAGTAGAGAAGTGAAATCAGCCACAGTAAATGGTTTGGATGATCCTGAGGGGATGTCTGAAGGAGCTAGGCAGGTGATATAAATGAGTGAAGCAGGCCAGGTACAAAATGAATTTAAGAAACGTGGGGATGGACAAATGGAGAACATGCCCCAAATAGCTAAGGACCTTCAAGACAAAACAATAAAATGATACATGGGGTGGCAGGCCAAATGAAATCTGGCCCATGGACCATCAGTTTGAAACCCCAAGAGAGTAGCAAGTGCTTTGGCTGACTAAGGGTGTATGGCAAAGGCCTTGGATGCCCAGCCCAGCTGAAGAAGAACATTCTACAACAAAGCCTAACTGCCAAGGACCACAGGGCAGCAGTGCTTCCTGGATGGAGCCTTCCTCACCCTTCTTCCCTCACAAGAAGCTAACAGTTTATTGTAAACTCAGCACACTTAGCCTCAGACCCATAATTTGCTTGCTAGATGACCTCATTCCTTCTCCATCAAAGCCTTCCAACCTAAGGACCCCTCAGCAAAGCCCCCTTCCCCAAATATCTCCCAGACTGGCCTTGCTTTGTGTACAGAGCATCATCTCCTGGCCCATTACAAGACTCCAGCGTGCATTTTGGAGCTGACTCAGGCCTGCCTGCTTCCTTAGGCCTTGGTCCTCTGGGTGTGACCCCCCTCGCCCCACCTCCCAGAATCACCTAATCCCTTTTCATCCCCCTCTGGCGAGGTAGGCAGAGAAGGGCTCCAGGCACCCGGGCTCCCATTGTCTGTGCTCCTTGAAACGTTTAAAGGGATTAGGGGCTGGGGGCTGGGCCCCCGGTTGCCTTCAGGGATGTGTGTTCAGTCGGGGAGAAGATGAGATTCTACTTCCTTCCATCCCACCCGACCAGAAGGGCTGGTGAGTGCAAGATAGATGGCGTGGATAAGGGGGCATTCAATTAATTCCAATTTAAACCCAATTTGGTCTCCTTTATAATTAGAACAGCAGGCGTGTTTTAATAGTGGATTATCTCTCCCGGGCAGTCGTTTGTCATTGCTCTTTCTCTGCACTAGGTCTTCTGGACCACCCCACCCAGGCAGGGGAGATGAAGCTGGGGGAGCACGGCAGGGCATGGATGGGGAGACCTTTGGGCATGGGTGCACAGAGGAGCGGTGACCACAGAGGCCCACGCCCATCTTAGTCCATGTCTCACCTGAGCAGAAAGTCCTGCTCTGTGCCTCAGTTTCCCTGGTCATAAAATGAGGGAGGGACATATCAGTGAAGATTCTTTACTCTGACATCCATAGAATAGGAGAGAGGAGAAACTGATGGTAGATCTAGAAGGTGGAGCCATAGGGCTCAAAAGAGGAGTCGGAGATATGGGCACTGCTGTGTGACCTTGGGTGAGCCATTGACCTCTCTGTGCTTCAGTTTTCTTACCTGGCAAATGGGGACAGTGATGATGACCATCATACAGAATGTGTCATTTACAATATTGTCTTAAATGGCCCTATAGCCACGTATTTTCAAGTGAGCTCTCACGTAGGAGGCCTCCACCAGTGTCTCCTCACCCTGTTCCCTACAGAGGCCCCTTGGAGACACACAAATGAAAATCCACAGTTAGACATGGGCAGCCATAGGATATGGGCAGCTCCAGCCTTGCACTGAAGGGGCTCAGGAGGTTCAGAGGAGACTTCAGAGATGATCTCAAAGCTTCCAAATCCCCCCTGGGCAAAACAAAGGCCCCCTGGCAATTGGAGAACTAATACTTGAGTTGAGTCACTCAGGGGGGGGGGCTGTCTGGGAAAACTGGCATCCCCTGGCCCAACTCTGTGAGTCCTTTGCTGTTTGGCAAGTACATTTCCAGTCCATGTCTCTTTGGGCCCTGCCCACCCCTCAAGTCAATAAGGTGGTTGTCATCATTATGCCTGCTGGCAAGTAGAGAAACTGAGGCTCACAGAGGAAAAGGTGATGCGTGGGGGCCATTTGTCCTGTGAGGCAGAGAAAGTTCATCAGTCCTTCACCCTGAGTCCAGTCTTGCCTGGAGCCTAACCCCCACTTTGCAGATGAGGTACCCCAGGCACCCAGATCCAGCCCTGGACCAGTGGCTTGCAACTTTCCCCCGGAGCAGGGGCTCTGTCTGCAGGGATCAGAGCCTACTCCCCTCGATCTAGCCCACCGCCCTCTCCCTGCCTGCCCCTCGGCACCAGGACCTCAGCCACCGCCTGTGGCCTCACAAATCCTCCCAGGGACGTCTGGGTAATTACAAGATTCTTCATTTACTGATGACACTTTTCATTACCCAGAATGAACGCAGCCTTGTTCCCTCCCCACTGCCCAGGCAGGGCTGTTCCTCATGTCGGTGGGATTGATGGGCCAGGTTGGGACTGGTACCTCCCTCCCCTAGGCCTTAAGACAGCTGCCCTTGTCACCGGATGCTTCATCCTGTGGCACGGGCTTTCTCCTCCTCTGAGGGCAGGGCACTGTGCTTGGCACCCCCACATCGAACCCACACAGCCATCCCCCACTCTCTTCACCACAAGGAAATGAAGGCTCAGAGAAGATAAACCACTTTCCTGAGTTCACAAAGCTGCTGTGTGAAAAAAAATCTAGGCTCCACCACCAAGCCCTTCTCCCTACAAAAGCCCTGTAAAAAATTTGAAAACCCCCAGTTTTACAACCGGATGCAAAAGGAAAGCCAAAAAACCTGATTCTTGCTCTCTGAATCTGTCACGAGGTCATTCATGAGAGGCCAAGTCAGTCTAGCACAGGGTGGAGACGAGGGCCAGCCAGGGCTCCTAAGCTGCAGCGCTCTTTGTGGACGCTCCAGGCAGCCTGGCGCAGGCAGGTCTTGGTTTCTGTTTCTAGTCTATCAGCTACACTTTGGTGCCTGGAAGCGTCACAGAGTAGCTGGAAGAGAGGCAGGACTCGATGGCCCGAGGGACCTTCCTCCCCTGCTCAGGCTCTCCATCACTCTAAGGCACTGTAACTTGCCTGGGGAAGCTCATACGAGTGTCTCTGACTGCACTGGGCCGAGCCCCTCGACCTAAAATCATAAGAAAGTCCTAAATTTGTGGGGAAGGGACGCTGGAGAGGGAGGCAAGTGTTTACCTGCCACAGCCTCTATAAGGCTGGAAAACTGAGGCTCTTGCCAGAAAAGGTTTTTGTATCCTGAGGGAATTGCAAACCAGCAGGGTAGCTTATTTATATACACGAATATATGCAAGAATATATACGTGTGTGTGTGAGTGTGTGTGCGTGTGTATATGCTTTGTGATATTTGTGCCAACTTAACACACAGCATGGAAGCTTAAAGCTGACAAGTGAAATTTAGTTAGCAGGGCGCCCCTTATTCCCGATTTATTACTTCACCAGGGACTCATGCAGGCTGCAGGGCTGGAGAGTTGGTGGCAGGGAGAGAGCGGGCGACCCAGGCACCAGTTGAATTATGAGTCACAATCTATAAACCATTACGTGCTGTGGATTGCAATGATATTTATTACAATCTGACCACTCGCATTTCAAAACTTGGTTTCTCACGTGGGGAAGAGAAAAGGATCTAAAAAATATGTTTTAGAGCCAGCTGCCCTCGGCTGCCGGGGGTCAGCCTGTGGCCTACAGACCTGAGGATAGATTGACACCCCCAGCTGCCCCCTTCACTTACCCCCACACCCCCGACAGTGGGACCCGAAGACGCTCAGTCCATTATGCTGGGTAAAAACTTCATTTATTTTTAAGAGTAAGATGCAAAAGAAGGATGAAAGGAATCTACCATTTACTGGCCTCCTTGGTACCAGCCCCGTGTGGAGGTATGTTCTCCCATAATAAGCCTGAGAAAGAAACACCCTTATCCCCCCATCGACAGCTGGGGAAGTTGAGGCCCAGAAAGATGCGTTGGTTTATTCCTGGAGACAGCACAGCATAACGGTTAGCAGTTGGACTCTAGAGCAGTGACACATGTGACTGAACTGAAAAAGAATAGAAATTACATGAGATAACGTGTGAGATGAGCTTTCAGAAAGATGCAATACACAGTATTGGGATTATTATGGTTGGTAAAGCTCGTGGTAGATTTGTAACCAGGTGTGTAGGGCCTCAAAGCCCCAGAACTTTCCACACCATCAGCCTGCCAATTGAGTTGAGTGACTTACTCAAGTCCAAGAGCCAGGGAGGGCAGCACCAGGGAGCCCAGCCTTGTGCTTTCAGCTTTTCTCCCCCTCGGGTCATTATCCAGGCATCTCTTTTACCTTCCTGCTCACTGGCTTTACTGTATGTGGTGCGGGGGGATGGGGCATCTCATCTTGTCTCTCCACAGGTTGCAGAAAACCCAGAGAGGCCTGAAGTTTGCAGAACACAGTGAACCCAGATCATTCTGCCATCAAGTAGTTTGGAGGTCAGTTATAGCTACACTGTTTCCTCCCCCTGCAGACCTTCTCAGAGCCTTTTTACACCACAAGGCTTGTTACGGCTCTGTGAGAAGGTTTCAAGTGTTTCCTAATTTATTGATCAGGGGAGTGTGGGGAGGAAGGAACCCCTATAACATGCTGATGTTAACAGTGGTCTGGTGGGAGGGCTATTTCTTGGGCATCAGGATACAATCTCCACTTTATGCATCACTCATTGTGACTTTGGAAACCCTACTTCATCTCTCATGACTTAGCATCCCTGGGTGTATTTGGGTCAGCTGGAACCCAGGACAGAGAGTGGCAAGCAGAAAAGAAAGGACCAGAGCCACACTGGGATCAGCCAAGTGCAGACCATTGTGTGTCCTTGGCAAGCACCTTCCCTCCCTGGGCCTTAGTTTCCCCACCTGTTAGATTGGATGAGTTTGAGGCGTCATCCAGTTAAGGCTTTGTGTGCCTGAGCATCTGCAGTGCAGAAGGAATCCTGACTCCTCTTGGGCTGTGTGCTCCAGTCTCCTCCAGCCCCACCCGCCACTTTGCCCCAGTCCCCACCCGCACCCCAGGGAGAATGACAAAGGAGCCAACAGACTGACCCAGGCTTAATGTAGCTGGAGCAAATTAATAATTGATACACGAAGAGACAAGATCTGCCTCAGGGGGATGTGAGGAAAGGCTGGGGAGGCCGTGGGGGCCCGGAGCACATGAAGGAGAACTGTCTGCTCAGGCCCCGGCTGGGCACAGGGTGGGCTCTTGTGGCAACATGACATTGTCCAGGAACCTGGGGCCCTTGTCAAGCTCTGCCTGGTGAGACCTGAGGATATGGCCCTAGCGACACTGCCTTGGCCATCGGTGAGGACAGGGTGTTGGGGGTTGTTTCTGCTTCAGGACCAAAGGGTCTGGAGTAGTTGGAGCCTGGCCCTGCCCCATGGGGTCTTCAAGTTGGGAAGCCCTGGCTTGATGTCAGCAGAACATGGGGCAATGGAAAGCAAGTGAGCTTAGGGTGGGGTCTGGTCTGGGACACCCAGGCTTCCCCCAGATGGTGCTCCATCATCCTGGCCTGGGGAATCTACATACCTGAGCTAGTCTGTGACCTTGTGGCATGACCTAGGCCAATCCTTTGTCTGTCTCTCTGGGCCTCTGCAATTTTGGAGGTGGGGGTGGGGACAAGTGATTGTCAGCCTCTTTAGTCTTGCTCACATCCCAATTCTGAGCCCGAGGGCCAGCATGACACAGCAGCCACTCTAGGGACAGAGGTGGATGTGGGAGGGAGCAGTAGAGCCTGGTCTATCCCAGAAGGTCCCCTCCCGGTCAACATTCAAGTCAGTTTGTCCCTCTTGGGAGGCCGAGGGGTATTTCTGGAGCTGGCTAGCCCTCACATACTCAACACCCTTGCTTTCAGAATTCCAGGAGTGAAGGGGTTGTCAGGATGCTTCAGCTCCATCCTCAGGACTGTCACTACCGGGCACAGCAGCACAACACCAGGAAAAGCGCTTGCATTTACTCCCTGCATTGCACTGTATGTTCTTGTGAAACCTGCCTGTGGCAGCAGACAGACCTCTCCTTGCTCGGCCTGCACTCCCCAGGGCCCCTCCTGTCCTTTTATGGGGTCCCCAGGACAGTTGGTCCTCCCCGTTGTCCTCATGCAGAGCCTGTGTGATGGTCAGATCCACCTGGCTGCTGGGAGGGAATGAGTCTGCCAAGGGGACAGGGAAGGGGGCAGCCCTGTCTCCCAGTGGCTAGGGAGGGGGCTGGGCCAGGAGATGATGCCCATCACAGCCACCCTTACTCTATGCCAGTGTGGCACCAGGGCATCTGGATCATCTCGTCTAATCCTCACAAGCACCCCCCAAAAGGTAAACATTATCTGCCCCACCTTAAATGAGGCGATGGAGACCTGTTTGTCCAAGTTGGCAAACCTGGAATGGGAAGGGCCACGATTGGTCCTGTTGGAATCCCCCTCTGGCTGATTCTAGAGCCTGTCCTCTTATCTACTCTTCCATGCTCTCATTCATTAAATAGACATTTCTGAATATCCATTCCACATGTACTCAAGGCTGACTGTGCATTCGAATCTGGGGGGTTGTTGGAAGCCTGATGCCCCAGTGTTTGAAGAGAAGGAAGCCTACGTGCAAAGGCCCATAGGGGAGAGGAAGCACCAGCCATCAGAGAAAGGAAGATGCTGTGTACAGTGGGAGCCCTGAGTCAGAGGCAGGAGGTGATGAGGAGGCTACAGAGACTTCCAGCCCCAGCGAGGAGCTGGGACTTCACCCTTGGTCAATGGATGGCATCAAAGGGTTTTAAATAAGAAGGTGGCATAGCCGGGCCAACATTTTGGACAAGCCCTCTTTACCTCTGGAGGGCCACATGGGTTGAAAGAGGATGGGAGCAGGGGTGAGGCTAGAGCTAGCAGGCATTCATGCAGGTGAAGGTGGCAAGAACCTGCCCCAGGGGAGCAGCCGTGGAGGTGACAGCTGAGGACAGACATTTAACAGGTGACATGTGCCCTGCATGCTTGCTTGGCAGGGAAAGTCAAGGTTGACTCCTAGGACCCACTGTGGGTAGCAGATGAGTGGAGCCTGAAGTTGGCCTGCTCCAGACAGGGAGAAGCTTGGTCACTCTGGGATGGGCTGGGGTTGGGTTTCCTGAGGGCCCTCCAGGTAGAAGCGTTTGCCCATCACCAAATATACCGGCTCTAAAGCTGAGGAGAGGGGCCTGAGCTGCAGGTGGAAGCTTCAAAGACACCAGTACGACGGCTGGGGAGGCCGTGGGGGCAGGAACCTTGCCAAGGGAGAGGGCTGGGGAAAAGGCAGCCAGAGTCCCAAGAAAAAGCAACAGATGGGTGAGCAGAAAGAGAAGGAGTCTGAAAAGTCTCGGCCAGCCATGCAGTCGGACAAGCCCTGCTGCACCAGGACCCAAGCGGGGCGTCCCTCCTTCAGGGGGGCTCCTGGGACTGTCCCAACCAGGGGCTGGTTCATGTGCCTCTGCACCCCACCCACCCACCCCAGATGGAATCCCTGGTACCAGGGAGTCCCACTGAGTCTTCTCACTGGCCCAGTGAGGATGTAGGTGGAACCAGCCCAGAGCAAGGGGAGGGGTTCAGGGGGGATGTCATCCAGCAGAGGGGACAGACTGAAGCAGATCCCAGGGATGAGAGGAGCTTGGTGCTCCCTGGTGTCATCATCTTCCTGGATTTGGGTGCTGGGATTATTTTGTCGCAGCCAGAGAGCAGGGCTGGTGGCCTCGGCTCAGGGTTGGTTCCCATGTGCCTAGGGGCTACCCTAGAATTTGTACAGAAGATGGGGGGCGGGGGGAGGCCATGGCAGAGCTGTCCCTTTGGCTTCCCTGGAGTCCCTACTCTGTGCTGTTGGCTCCCTGCATCTCTCCACAGGGCTCCCCCGCCATCCAGCCCCCTGGCTCCTCCAGGAGAAGATCCAGGTGCCTCCCCCACTGTCTCAGAGGGACCTTGAGTTGCCCAGGGCAGTCCCCTGCTTCGTGGTGTCCCTCCTCCCCTTCCTGCCTCCCTCTGTCCTCCTCACAGGGCTTCTGGGCCTCTGGAGTCATCGCCTAAGAAAACCCCTTGTGCTCCAATCCTTCCCTGGAGTCGGCTCTGGGAGGACCCTGCCGTAGGCCCGGGGTGAGGACGTGATCTTCATTCCTCCTCAGGGCCACTGAGACTTCTCTCCTCACCCCTGCCTGCCAGGAGCTCTGTGCCTGTTGCCTCCAGCACCCCCCATGTCCACCCCCCTCCACTTCCCTTTCTGCCCCTTGGACTCGCTAGGTGCAGGGTGGGAACCATGCAGATGTCAAGAGCATGGGGGTTTGGAGAGGCTCATCCCTGGCTGAGCGAGGGCCTGGGCCGGCAGAATCGTGTCCGCTGTGGCAGCTAATGCCAGCTGATGGCAGAGGCCTGCGTGGGGCTGGAGGAGGAGCAGCAATTAGCGGCTGCGGTGACAGCCGAGACAGGGTGGCTAAATGGGCCCATTAGGGGGCATTAGTGAAGCAACTGGAGGGGCCTGAGCAGAGGCGCACCCCCTTCCCTCGCTGCCTCCCTGGTGCCGGGGCGGGGGCGGGGTGGGCAGGCAGGGGCTGGGGAGCTTAACCTGAGACCTGCCAGGGAGGTGTGCCCCCAGGTGAGAGCTGCTTCGAAAGGGGGGTGCCCCCCTCCGGCAGCCACAGTCCGTGGAGGTGGAGTGCCCATCTGTGGTCATCTGGAGGCTGCTTGCAGAGTGATGCCCGGCCAGATAATGGCTTTAATGGGGCCTCACACGCAGAGCACTTAACACACTTCCCAGAGCCGGGGCCCAGACGTTGTTAGCTCATTAGCTCAAACCTCTGAGGCCCATTTCACAGATGGGGGAGGGGGAGGGACCCACGAAGTGACACATTAAAGGTTAACCACATGGTTCTTTGTCCCAAACCAAGCCTAGCAGGTCTTGCCCCCCCCGAGACTCTTATGTCCCCGAGACTGGTAGGATTGGGTTTTATTCATCTGTATCTCCAGGGGGTGGTGTGAGGCTGGTACAGAGTAGGTGCCTCTCAAAGTGGTTATTGAAGAAGATGAGACCCAGCAGCACCCGCGGCCCCAGCCCCGAAGTTTCAATGCCCTGGCTGCAGAGTGTGGTGTCGTGGGGTCCAGCAGATGTGGGCTGGCTGGGTCACTTACTTGCTGTGTCCTTGGGCAAATTACTTAATCTCCCAGAGCCTCTATGTCTTCACCTGTGGAACGGGGCCAATAGACCTGCTCCCAGGGCACTGAGGAGGGTTAAATGAGGCACCAGGCGCAGAGAGCTAAGCGAGGCGCTTAGCACAGAATGTGCCGGAAATGGCGGTGTGTGTGTGAGTGTGTGTGTGTGTGTGTGTGTGTGTGTGTTACCTTTGCTTTCATTATTAAGCACTTATACAGTGGGTGACATCTAAACAACAGCAGCCATGGCTACTGGAAGGTGACCCAGGGCTGGGTTTGCAGAAGCAGCAAGAGGAGGGAAAACTTGGAGGGAAAGGCTAGGCCAGCTCTGCGGCAAACTTTCAGTCCATCCTCCTGATGTGCAGGGGCGCTTCGCTCTATAAGCCTCATATGGGACGAGGGTGGGATGGCGCTGCTAGGGAGGGGGCCCTGGGTTGGGGTTGGGTCAGCCCCAAGGAGGAGCAGGTCTGTGCAAGAATGGGGCCGACAGGCATTGGCGGCTCTGAGAACACCCCTGCTGACACTGTGTGCCCAGCCCATCCATGGCACGATGGAGCAGTGGAGGTTTGCGGACAGGGACACCAGTTCAGAGAGCTGGCCCTAGCGTTGTCCTCAGCTCCCCCTTGCTGGAAGGGGGCCGCTTGGCTGGGGAGGTGGGGAGGGTGTGGGGGGTATGCAATCTTGCTGCAGTTGGGCTGGGGTTACAGCAAAAGCCTCTCTCCCTCTGGGCAGCTGGAAGGGCCCCCAGCGCCCAGCACCGTCGCCTTGCACAGCTCTGGAGGAGCCACCTATGCTATGAATAGAGTGGCCCTGCCAACCCCCCTTCCCCTCTCCCGTACCCTGCCACTAATCTCCTCTTGTTTTCTTCCTCTGCTCTACCCATTATTAAATTCTAGCTGTGTCCAGGGAAATAGAGACCGGGTCTTCTCTCCAGTGCTCAGAAGGGGAAACTGAGGTGGAGACAGCTGGTGACTTGCATTCAACTGAGAGTCACTGCAGTTCTGGGGGGATCTGAGAAGGGAGGGAACACAGAGGCCCCAAGCCTGACCTTGAGAACGGGAAGGAAGTGCACTCCTGCCCCACACTGTCAGGAACCGGCTCTGCTTCCCTGTACCTCCTCCCACCTGCCCATTCAGCACCCCGGGGGAGAAGGCAAGAGAGAGAATTAATAGGCCCTTTCCACAGGTGAGGAAATTGAGGCCCCCGGAGGAGCCATGCTGGGTGGAATGCTCTCATTGAACACTTTATTTTTAATGAAAATCATGAACAGAAAACCACAAAGATAATATCTCAAATGCCCTGGAGCTCCAAGAGGGAGTGGTTTTGTTACTGGTATTTGACCAACCTCCAAGGTTGTGGAGTTTTCAGAATTTGTCAGTGCAGGGTCAGGCCCCGGGTGGGCCTCTGGCCTGTTCAGGAGCCAGCAGTGGGATAAGTGAGTTGGGGACACCCCGGCTGGGTTGGCTGGGGAACCTCAGCCTGCCTTCCGGCTGTCTGAGCCTCAAGACCAAAGTGCAGGCTCTGGATCCCTCCTGTCCCTGGGTGCCTCTGCCTCCTTCCCCCACCTGAGCCCTTTCAGCCTGGCCTGCTGGGGGCAGTGCCCCTCCCCACCCCATGCAGGTTGGGCGTGCCCAATGCTGAGGAGCCCCGTGTCCAACAGTGAGGCACGAATGTCACCCTGGACTCGTCCAGAGCACAGCACACCGGGCATCCTGCAGGTCACCATTCGCGCCCGGCTTTGGTGCCATGTGAACAAAGGAGCCTACCTGCGAAGGCAAACTCCACGCCCCCACCTCCCCGTCTCTCATGGGCCTCCTAATCCCGTGGCCTGGCTATCCTAACAGCTCCTGAGCACCATTTCCCCATCCAGTCAAATGGAGAAGAGAGCTGCAGTAGCACCCGCTCCTGGGCCGCTGTGAGGATGGGAAGAGGTGCAGGAGAAGCGCTTGGCCCAGGAGCACGAAGCCCGTCTTCCCATCACTCAGGTGAGGTCAGCTTAGGTGTGGCCTCCTCCGGAGGACCTCAGCCCAGCCCAGCCTAGCCTGGAGACTAGGTTAGGAGCCAGTTCCCATCGCCCCTGCATTGCTGCTCCCAGTCTGTCTGTCCCTCCAGGGGCCGAGGCCCATTAGCCAGGGGACAGATATGGATTGGGAGGGTCCCCGGCTCAAGGCACGGAGCAGGAGCTGAAGAATTGTGTAGGATGAATGAACATTGAGCTTCTGTGTTCCTCCGGGACCTACCTGTTGCTGCTCCGTGCTGCGGGCCCATGCTGCATGTTTATATTCATTATCTCACTGCATCCCCAGGAGAGCTTGCAGGGAGCTACTGTCTGCATTTTACAGGTGCGGAAGCTCTGTCAAGCGGGCCCTTGCAGCCAGGCTCTAACTAGAAGAGAAGGGCCCTCAGATATTTACAGCAGGGGGATTAGGTGCCGGGAATTGGTTTCCCAGGTCGTGGAGGAGCTGCGAGGTGCTGACTGGTGCAGGCATTCGAGATAGTGCGAGGCTGCTGCCACCCGAGACAGGACACCAAGGAGGAGCTGGGGCCTCGTGGGCACATCCTGCGGAAGCTGGACTCACGGAGGAGACGTCACCCAAGGTAGAGAGGGAGGGGAGGAGTAGCCTGGGCTGGAGGGGCCGAAGGACAATGGGCGGGTCAGGAGCACCAAGCACAGGGCACTTCCCGCAGGTCCATGGAAAGAGGTGGTCCTGAGGCTCTGTTCCAGGCCGGCCTCGCTCCCTCCTGGGCTCCCCAACCCCTGGTCCCCGGGCCCTGCCTCTGCCCTCCTCACCTAGGCTCTGCTCCTCCTGCCAGCCACAGCCCCGCAGCCCCCAGAGTCCCAGCAGGGTGGTGCATCCCGGGGGTGCCCCCCTTCCGCGCCGGCCACCAGCCACCTCCACCGGGGGCCCGTGCGCAGTGGGTGCCACAAGGCTCTGTGCTAGCCCCAAAGATGCTCATCTCCATCCCTCCTGGCCAAAGCGCTTCACGGTTCCCCACCGTCCCTGGCTCTCAGGCCTCACAGTGGCCACCCCCAGTACTACCCTCCCCCGGGCCCCAGCAGTCCTTCTCACAGGAGGTGTCACTCCCATGGGCCTCCCCACGTGCTCCAGGTCTCCCCCACGGCAGTAGGTCTCCACTGACCCACCGCCCCCTTCAGCTGGCAGGATAGCAAGCGTGCCACGCAGCTGTCTCCAGCCTCTGTCTCCACGGCCCCCGGCCCACCCCACCACCACCCCTGCAAGGGAGCTTGGCTCCTGTCGAGGTCTCCTGTGATACCAGCCAGCTGTCCCACTGCTGTCCTCATCTTCCTTTGTGTCCAGCAGCATCTGGCCCAGATGTACGTTCCATGAGCACCGCTGTTTCTAGTTACATCTCCAGCATGTCGTGGGCGCTCACTACGGATCTGTTGAGAGAATGCATAATCTGTTAAGAAAACAGGGTCCCTAAAGAAGCCTGCCATTTGGTATGGTTACACAGCGGGGACAGCTGAGCCGGCCCAGGTCCCCCACACGGCCTGCCCTGTGTCCACCTTGTCCCGTGAGACTCAGTCCCGATGGATGGCTGAGCTGAGAGGGAGGCAGGGGGGCAGCAGGCCTGTGAGCCCCACTGACGTGCGGAGACCCTCCCTCCCTCTCCTGTCTGCCTGTGATAGATGCTCAGCTCTTTATTCCTCCCCTCCTCTCTCTTTTTCTCCCCACTGGGTCTTTTTAGGCGGTAATTACAGCCGAAGTGGACAATCTGTCTTTTTATTTTTAGGCTTTGACGCTCAGACACCAGGCCCTGGACAGCAAGCACTGCCTAGAAATAGGTGGCAGACGCCCAAATGGGGCTCTGCTGGGGCTGATGGTGAGCAGGGGCGGTGGGGAGGGGTGGGGTGTGGATGTGCACACCCCTGCAACAGGCTGGGACGTGGGGAGAGCCTTGCCCAGGGAGCCGGGAGACCTGAGGTCTGGCCCCTTCTGCTCTGTGACCTTGGGCAAGTCCCTGGGCTTTACCTTCCAGCCCAGGCACAAGGAAGGGAGGCTCAGATGAGCTCCACTGGTTTCCAGATGATGTTTCCAGGGTAGAGGGCCCCAGGGCTGGCCGGGAGGGGCTTTCCTGGCATCACTGTGCTGAGAGATAACGGGAAGGATGAGCCAACCCCGGAGGGACACCTGGACAGGGGCTATCCTGCCGATGAGTGATGGTCCTACGTATTGTTAGACCTTTCCTCTCCTCTGTTTCTTCCTGAGGCCCTCGCTTTTTCATTGTCCCTAAGTTATATCTGGCTCATCCTTCCTCCTCGGGCTGCCCTCCCTCTGCTCCCCTCCTCACCGGGGGCTCAGGGGCCACACCATTACACCCACGCAGGCTGACAAACAGGAGGCGCCTGCCTGGGGCCTCTGGCTCCAGCAGGCCCAGCTGTTTCCTCAGGGTGCCCTGACCTCAGCCCAGCTGGCCTGACTGCCACTCCTCTGCAGGCCGTACCAGTGACCATCTCCTCGGTGGTGGGACGGGGGTGGGGTGGGGGTGTCATCCATCTGCACATCCACTCACCAGGTACTCACTTACTCATTTAAAAACATTCAGTGGGCACCAAGTACTGGAGATACACCTTGAGCGGATGAGGAGCTTTCTTTCCAGTTGGAAGAAACAGACAATAAAATCATACCCAAATGGAGAAGTTTTAGATAAAGATGAATGCTGTGAAGACAAAGTAAGAAGCGAATGGCATTGAGAGTTGGGTGGGTGGTCAGGGACAGTCTCTCAGAGGAGGGGACATCTGAGCTGAAGCGGCTTAGGAAGTACCTGCTGGCTGCCTGGGAGGGGGGCTGGGCTGGGCTAGCAGAAGGAGCCAGCTGCCCACCCAGGAGATCAGGAACGTGGCCTATATCAATCTCCCTCTCTGGGGGCTGAGAAAGCCCCTAGAAGCTTTGGAGAAATCCAAGCTCAAGTCCAAGATTTCACAGTGCCCCATCCTCCCTGTATCATTTGGCTCCTCTGGGCACGGGGTCCAGGCCTGTGATGGCGGCTCTTCCCCCTTTGCTCTTTGGGGGCTATGTCAGAATCGCAGAGGGCTGAGCTACAAGGCTGCCTGGGGGAGAGTCCAGCCATGTGGACGCAGCCCAGGTCCCATAGATGGTGGGTAGCAGAGCAGGGGCCACGCAGTTCTCCTAGCTCCTGGGGCTCCCTGCCTCATGCCAGCAGAGACTCAGGAAAACGGAAGGGGAGGAGTCGTGAAGGGTACGATGCCTCCACCTCCAGGAGGGGTCGGTGGCCTGTTTGACCCAAGGACAGGGGCACATTAAGGGTCTTTGAGGGCAGAGAGGTGGGAAGAGACTGGGAAATAGGATACAATCTGAAGAGCCTGCCCTATCCTAGGAAGCCACAGCTGACTCTACTGCCAGCTGCGGGCTTAGTCAGAACCCATCTCTCAGGCCAGTCCCTGGGCCGCCGGCAGGGATTGGGATGCGGGAGGGAACAGCCCATCCTGGAGGCCGAGGGCACAGCCCGGGCAGGGGAGGATCCCAGTCAAGGGGTCCCCTGGGCCTCGGCGGGGAGCGTGCTGGGGCTGGAGGCTGGACAAGGCGGCCTGCGGGCTGACACTGAGCGCGGGTCCAGAAGACCAGTGAAGGAGGCTCTTTTGTTGGTGGCAAGGCCCGCTCTCTGAGCACGACAGCCATGCAGCGACCTTGCATCCTGCGCACCTGTGCCCTCATTCTGTCAGGGGAGCAGTAACCGCACAGTTGCGAGGCCTTTCTTGCATGCCAGGGGCCGTCCTGAGCAGTTGAAGCGTGAGAACCCTGGTAAGTCCCGCCACCTGTGATGCTCCCATTTTACAGACGAGTAAACGGAGACACAGAGCTGCTAAACCTGCCTGAGGCTGGACGGCGAGCCGTAGTGGCCGAGCTAGAATTCGAGCCCGAGCAGCGTGTCACTGTCGGGGCTTCCAACCGCCTCTCTCCCCGCAGCCTCAGATCCAAAGGCCAAGAGGTCAAGGGAAGGTGCGTGTGTGGCATCACAGCACGGGACACGCAGGGCACAGGCTCCTGCCAGCACCCTCATTCCCGGGGTCGGGGGCGCAGAGTGCCCTCTGCTCCCCCAGGAGGGCGGGGGGGGGGGCCGCGGCCCTGCCTGCTGGACCCTGTGGCCTCCTTTGTTGCCACGGCTTCTGGCTCCGGCTCCGAGCGCCCCAGCTTTCCGTCGGCTCCGTTCCAAGTTCTTTTATTAATTCCCTCACTCTCCGGCAAGAGAACTTTAATTAGCCGGGCCGATTTATCTATATAAATACAAACGGATGGCGCTCGGCGGTGGGCGGGGAAGTGGAAGGGGAGCCGGGCGGCGGGTAGCCTGGGGCAGAGGAAGTGACAACCGCGCCTTCCCAGCCACCAAAAATATGACTTTAATATCATGCGCACGTGCGGCGAGCGTGTGCACTCGCGGGGTCCGCGGGGCGCTCACCGGTGGCCGTGGCTGCGGGCCCTGGCCTGCTGTCATTCAGGATGGGGCAGCGCGTCCCCAGAGCTGGGCTGCCTCTGACTCCTCCAGGAGGTCCGAATGGCCCTCACTGTGGAGTGACGCTGACGTGCTCCTGCTCACAGTGGTCCCCTCCCTGTCATCCGCCCCAGGAGGACAGGGGAAGCGTGACAAAATCACCGTGTGCAAGGGCTCACTCTGGACTTCAAGGACTTCTCCCAGGCTTGGGGACAGGGGACAGATGGATGAGAGCTGAACTCCTGGTCCAGCCCTGGGAGGCTCCGTGTTAGAGAACGGGTCCCCAGGATGCACCTCTGTCATCCTTTCTCACTGAGCAGAAAAGTCAAACCTTTCTCACTGAGCCCTTGGTGTAGCAGGGAGACAGGCAGGAGCACAGACTAGTGACATGCAAGTCCTGGCTCTCCCACTCACAGCTGTGCAAACCTAGGGGGACCGTCTTATAGCTCTGTGCTCCCCCCTCCAGTTTACTCATCTGTAAAATGGGAGCATCAGAGCTTGCAAGGATTACCAGGTGTATCACGTAACATTCTTAGCACAGTACAGGGCATGTGGTGGGGGCCCCATAACTCTTTGTTCTAGTATTGCTCACCTGGTCGGGTGAGGACACGGGATAGAAGGTCCCTGTGTGGTTTGCTCCCTTATGCCAGGGGTGAGATCATGGTGGATGGCGATGGTGAGAGAGACCATGACAATGCTAAAAATAGTGATGTCACTTCTCATTACAGTAGCTAACATGCACAGTTTGTGGGCCACTGTCCTAAGTGCTTTCTCTTTATCATGTCATTCGGAGTCAGGGTGTGACAAAGGAGCAGCCTCTGTCCTCATGAGGCTCTTATCTAGCAGGGGAGACAGGACCCATATGACAAGAGGCCTGAAGAGACATGGAACTATTATAAACAGCAGAGAAGACAGAGGAGGGGCAATTCAGTGGCCTGGGGTGACCTGGGACAGGTCCCCTGGAGAGGAAGGGGCTGCAGCCAGACTCCTTCATTCTTTCCGGGAGGCTTGCATTGACTTGGGGGCCCCTTGGTGAAGGGCAGGAGGGGGAGGCATAGGGAAGTCCGCTCTGATGGAACTTCTTACAAGGCGGCAGGCTGCCTTTGGAGAAAAAGCATTTCTTGTCACAGGAGGCAGGTGAGCAAGGTCCGGGGAGGCAGAGGTCAGTGACATGGTGAAGGGGATTTCAGAACCGGGTGTAGCGGAGGGAGATAGGATATGACCTGTGGCTCCCTTCCAAGTCTAGAAGTCTAGCGGTCCAACGTGTCTATAGGCACGCGCACACACACGCACGCACACGTCCACGTCCGCACACTGCAGGCTGGTACTGCCCAGGCATCCAGGAAGCTCAGGGCAGGAGGCCCTTTTGCTCATGGCAGGGCTCCCTCTCTGCACACCACAGCACACAGACACCTTGCACCCTGTGCCTTCACCCTGCGGGGCAGGCGATAGTAGAGCGAGCTGCTCTGAGGCTCTCACTACGCGCCAGGTGCTGTTCTCAGTGTGATAACCGGTTCATAATTACAACCCCTGATGTTTCCATTTTACAGACGAGTACATTGAGGTGCCGAGTGGTTAGCGCAACGCTCTCAATGTGGAAGGGCTGTAAGTGGTGGAGCCGGGGTTCAAACCCCGTGTAGGGTCACTATTATTCGTGCCCCTGACCGCCTCCAGCACACCTCACCGCCGCCACCGCCGCCGCCACCATCGTAGTTAGCCTCATCTCAGACACTGCTTCTCTGCTCTTGCCGTCAAGCCTGTCTTTCATTTGGAATCGGGCTGGGGCTAAGGTGAGGAAGGCAGTAAGAAGGCTGCAACTGGTGGGACGGGAGATCTTGTGTCATCCTGGGGTGTTGCATCCTCAGAAGAAAGGGGCCCCAGGGTCAAATCTTGCTCCTGAACTTAGAGGCCGTGGCACCTCAGACAAGCCACTCGCCAGGTTTGACTCAGTCACTCCGCTGTGAAATGGGTTGGATGAAGACCTGGTGGACGAGGGAATCCGACGGGACTCACATGCACGGGGGCCGCTGGACATGCCTGCGAGACAGCCCGAGCCACGGGCCCTTCCTGGGCAGTCAGTTCCCCTGGGCTTGTCCTCTCGGACCCTGTTGGGGCCTCAGCCTCCCGGCCTGGTGGAGCCACAAGAGGAGGCCCCGGGGCCCAGGCCTGGAGCACCACGGAGCGGCAGACACAGAAAACCCTTGTGTCGTGGCAGCTTTGCTGAGCAGAGCCCGAGAGCGGCAAACTCTATTCTTAGCCAGCGTCCCATCACGTGGCGAGACAGGCGTGTCATTAGTGGGGAGGGAGGGAGGAGCTGTTGGATTTAACCCCAAAGGGCTGGGGTGCCACAAAGAACTGCAGAGGAAACCCACTGCGGCTAGGGAAGGGGGCTGGGACTCTGAGCTGGAGCGTGAGGGGCATCCTGTAAGGGGCACTCTCGGGGCGCACCCATCAGACAGATGCTGTAGCCAAGGGGGAAGAAGGCCTCCCTAAGAGGACATGCAAAGAGCCCTGGCAGGAATCAGGGGGTCAAATCGAGCCCCATCCCTACCACGAATGGGTGTGGCTGGGGACAAGTCATAGCCCTTCTCTGGCCCCTGGTCTAGGTCTGAGTTGTTAAACTCAAGGGTCCCTCTGCTGTGGCGTCTGCGACAAGGACCCGAGCTCAGAGTGGCACCCAAAACTGGTCGAAGGCCTCACAGGGCCTGCGAAGAGCCAAGGCATCTGTCTTTGCCCATGAGAACCCCATTGCTCTAACAGGGCGTTTGTCCCATGTTCTTACATCATCCTGATGAGCCCTGTGTCTATTCTTCTAGCATGATCGGTCAGCAGATAGTGCCCTGAGTAACTGGGGTTCGGTTTAGGCTGACAGTGTTGAACAGGGCAAGGCCATTGTGAAGGTGAAGGAGTGGCCCAAATGGGACAGGACCCCGGGGAGATGCAGGGCGGCCAGAGCACTGGGGGGCGGGCAGCCAGGGGATGCTAGAAGGGACACTCCTGGGTTGACTCAGGACTCACGGGGAGCCAGACAGCAACCCCCTGGTTTCCTGAGTGACCTCCTGTGTCTTTTCGACCTCACTCCTGTGTGGCCCCGGCTCGCCTCCCCAGCAGATCCGTGAGCTCCCCCAGGCCAAGCCAGGCGCCCCCTTCTTCCCCGTCAGGGCCCACTCCAGGTGCAGCCTGTGGGTGTCCTGGGCTCAGGGCAGGTGGGACGAGGAACCAGTCCTGGGCTCAGCTCCTCGTCCCACCTGCCCTGAGCCCACCCATTCCTGCTGCCTCACCCCTGCCCCCTTCGTGCAGGCTACTCATTTCCTTTCTAATTAATCACTGCTGGGCTCCCCATCCTTTCCTCCCCAGCTCATTTGCCTAAAGAAA